>NC_135914.1:1634300-2900077 GCF_964194155.1 Cetorhinus maximus | reverse complement strand
TGCTGAATTTGTGAGTCATGCTTTGTGGAATGTTTTCGTGTTGGGTGAGAATGTTGCCATCAAATACCCCCAGAGATGGTTCAGCACGAGGTTAAATATAGAGTAGATCTCCGCCTGCACTGTCCCATCAAACATTCCCAGGACAGGGACAGCACGGGGTCAGATACAGAGTAAATCTCCCTCTACACTGTCCCCATCAAACACTCCCAGGGCAGTTACAGCACGGGTTTAGATACAGAGTAAAGCTCCCTCTACGCTATTCCCATCAAGAACTCCCAGGAATGTTACAGCACAGGTTTAGATACTGAACAAAACTACCTCTCCGCTGACCCATCAAACACTCCCAGGACAGGGACAGCACACGGTTAGATACAGAGTAAAACTCCCTCTAAGCTATCCCCATCAAACACTTCCAGGGCAGGGACAGCACAGGGCATGATTCAGAGTAAAGCTTTTTTCCCATCAAACACTCCAGGACAGGTACAGCACGGAGTTAGATAAAGAGGAAATCTCCCTCTACACTGTCCCCATAAAACACTCCCAGCACAGTTACAGCACGGGTTAAATACAGAGTTAACACCCTCTAAACCGTCACATGAAACACTCCCAGGACATGTCAGGTACAGCACGCTGTTGGGTATGGAATAAATCTCTCTCTAAACTGTATCCACAAATACTCCCCAGGCTGATATAGTACGGGGCTAGGGACAGGTTAAAGTTCCATTTAGATGTTTACTGATAATCAGTCCCTGGAGGTTTACAGCACATGGTTATGTGCAGAGAAAATCTCCCTGTACGATGTCCCAACATTCACTCCCAGTGCAGGAACAGCACATGGTTAGTAACAAAGTAAATTTCCCTTTACAATCCCCTTTCAAACACTTCCAGGAAAGGGTCAGTACAGAGTAAAGCTCCCTCAACAATCTCCCATTCATATACGCCCAGGACACGTAAGAAACTGGGTAAACCTTCCTCTTTATTGTCGCATCAGGCACTTGCAGTACAGAAACAACAACAGTTTATATAGAAGGTCAAGCTCCCTCTACACTGTCCCTTCAAATACAGAGTAAATTTCCCTTCACAATCTCCTTTCAAACACTTTCAGGACAGGGAGAATACAGAATAAGGCTCCTTCTACACTGTCCCTATCAAACACTCCCTGGACAGGTACAGTACAGAATAAAACACCTTCTACAATCGCCTATTCAAAGACGCCCACGACAGGTGCAGCACATCTAAGAAACAGAGTAAACCTTCCTCTTCACTTTCCATCAGACAGAGCAGGTACAATACGGGGTTATACTGAGCCTCAAGCTCCCTTTTCACTGTCCCATCAATGGGTGTACAATATTAAGGAAGACTTGCTGTGGTAAAACCGAATTTTGGTGTGAAAATGGCCACCATGAACCAACTTAAAATGGCCAAATGATGTATGTGAAGGCTTCCAGAGTGATGGAGAGAGCAAGAGGGACACACTCACACACACACAAACACAGACACACAAACACAGAGACACACAAACACACACACTGACACACAAACACAGAGACACACAAACACACCCACAGATGCACACAGAAAGAGGTACACACAGGCACATACACACACAGACACAGACACACACACACACACAGAAAGAGGCGCACACACACACAAACACACACACATACAAATTGAGCAAGAGACAGAGTGGAATAGAGGCATATTTGGATTTATGAAAGCCATCAGATCAGGGCTATCATAGATTTGAAAATTAAAACTTGACTCAGCATCAACTACAATTGTTGAGGGTAGTTCCAAACTTCCACGACCCTTTGTGTGTAGAAGTTACTCCCTCTACACTGTCCCCATCAAACACTCCCAGGACAGTTGCAGCTAGATGGGTTCTGGTTGGTTTATATATACAATAACGGATACCCAGAAGTGAGTTACAGACTGGAATCTAATCGAAGGGTTTGGGCGGATGGGTTATATAGAGAATAACGGATACCCGGGAGTGAGTTACAGAGTGGAATCTAATCGAAGGGTTCAGGCTGGTTTACTTACAGGATAACAGACACCCGGGAATGAATTACAGACTGGAATCTTATCGAGGGGTTCGGGGGGTTTATATATAGTCTAACAGATACTCGGGAGTGAGTTACAGGCTGGAATATAATCGAAGAGTTTGAGGGGTGGGGGGTTATATTTAGAATTACGGATACCCGGGATTGAGTTACAGACTGGAATCTAATCGAGGGGTTCGGGGGGTTTATATAAAGAATAACAGATACCCGGGAGTGAGTTACTGACTGGAATCTAAGCGAGCGGTTCGGGGTGGTTAATATATAGAATAACAGATACCCGGGAGTGAGTTACGGACTGGAATCTAATCGAAGGTGTCGGTGGGGTTTACATATAGAATGGAAGATACCCGGGAGTGAATTACAGATGGGAATCTAGTCGAGTGGTTTGAGGGGTTTATATATCGAATAACAGATACCCGGGAGTGAGTTGCTGACTGGAATCTAATCGAGGGATTCGGTGGGGTTTGTACATAGAATGATTGGTTCAAATCACGAACCGTTGAAAATATCATTTTTCTTGTGATGTGCTGAAGTGCAGGTTACAGAGGCTGATTCATGGAATGTGTAGTGTGAGTTGTTAACCAGCTTTACCCCATCGATCACTTTTAATTTCTCATTGTAACGATTTGAAGTTTTATTTGTCTTGACACAAATGGACAGGGGCTCCCAAGTCTTTTAGATCCCCACTGTTTCCACCTTTTCATCATTTTTAATGTAATCTGTTCCATCTTTTTTAATGTGAGCGGCCACACATTTGCCTACAATGAAATCCATCGTTCTCTATTTCACACATTCACTTAAAGTGTTCATATCTCTTTGGAAGTTGAAGCTTCCAGCAATGTTTGCGTGAGGGTGAAAATATCTGTGAGCGAGAATGTGTGTGTGAGGGTATGTGTGTGTGTACATGAGAGAAAGAGAGAGAGAAAAAATTGGTGTCTGTAAGAGAGGGATGTGTGTGCGTCTGAAAGAATATTTCTGGGTGAGTGTGACAGTGTGTGTGTGTGAGAGCGAGAGAATGTGTGTGTATGTGTGCAAGAGGAAGAGTTTATATGTGTGAGTGTGACTGTGTGTGTGAGAGAGCGAGAGCATGTGTGTGGATGTTTTTTTGATGGAGAATATATCTGTGAGTGTGACTGTGTGTGTATGAGGATATGATTGTGTGTGCCAGTCTATGAGAAAGAATATATGTCTGTATGTATCTGTGTGTGAGAGAGAAAATATATCTGTGTAAGTGTGCCTGCATGTGTGTGTGAGAGAGAGAATGTGTATGTGTCCACGTGTGTGCATGCCTGTGTGTGTGTTTGTGTGCGTGTGGGAGAGAGAGAAAATATATCTGTGTGTGTGTGTGAGAGAGAAGGAGAATGTGTGTGTGTGAGAGAGAGAGAGAATGTGTGTGTGTGTGACTGTGTGTGTGTTTGTGAAGGTGTTTGTGTGTGTGAGAGAGAGAGAGAATGTGTATGTGTGCGTGTGTGTGAAAGAGAGAGAGAATGTGTGTGTCTGTGAGAGAGAGAGAATGTGTGTGAGACCGTGTGTGCTTGTGTGAAGGTGTTTTTTTGTGTGTGAGAGAGAGAATGTGTGTGAGTGTATGTGTGTGACTTTGTTTGTGTGTGAAGGTGTGTGTGTGTGAGATTGAGAAAGAGAGAATTGGTGTCTGTAAGAGAGAGAATATGTGAGCGTGTGAGGAAGAATGTATCTGTGCGTGTGTGTGTGTGAGAGAGAGAGAATGTGTGTGTGTGAGAGAGTGAGAGAATGTGTGTGTGTATGTGTGTGTGTGTGTGTGTGTGTGTGTGTCACTGTGTGTCTGTGTGAAGGTGTTGGTGTCTGTGTTAGAGAGAGAGAAAGAGAGAATTTGTGTCTGTGAGAGAGTTAATGTGTGTGCGTGTGATAATGCATCTGTGTAATTGTGACTGTGTGTGTGTGTGCAAAGGAAATAGGGAGAGAGAGAAAAAGAGATGGGGTAGCAGAGCAAGAAAGGAAATGGAAGGAGATCAATTCCCCATGTTTAATATGGATGGAGAGTCCTTCACCCTCTTTAAAATGGAGGGGAAACCCCTTCTCCCTCTTTAAAATGGAGGGGGCTCCCATCTCCCCCTTTAAAGTGAAAGGAGATCCCTTTTCCACCTTTAAAATGGAGGGAGATCCCTTCTACATCTTTAACATGGAGAGAGATTTTTCTCCATTTTTGAAATGGAAGGTGGTCCCTTCCCCCTCGGTAAATGGAGGGAGACCAATTGTCAATCTTTAAGATGGAGGGGAATCCCTTCTCCATCTTTAAAAAGGGGGGAGACCCCCTTTTCTATCTTTAAAATGGAGGGAGATCCCTTATCCCTCTTTAAAATGGAGGGTGGTCCCGTCTCCATCTTTTAAATGGAGGGGGATTTGTTCTCCCCCTTTATAATAAAGGTAGATCCCTCCCCCACCTTTAAAATGGAGGGAGACACCTTCTTCATCTTTACAAAGGAGGGAGATCCCTGCTCCATCCTTAAAATGAAGGGAGATCCCATCTCTATCTTTAAAGTGGAGGAAGATCCCTTCTCCAACTTTAAAATGAAGGGAGACACCTTCTCCATCTTTAAAATGGAGGGAGACACCTTCTCCATCTTTAAAATGGAGGGATATCCCATCCTGAACATGTGACGTGTAAGTGCTGGAACCTACAGTGCAGGAATGAGTAAAGCTTATTTGAGAATGAAAACATAATCTGTGCGTGTAACACAGAACGGTTACTGCACAGGAGAAGGCCATTCAGCCCATCGAGCTACTGTTGACTCTCTGCAAGAGCAGTTTTGCTGTCCTCACATGTCCATCCTTTCCCCATAAACCTGCAAATATTTTCCCCTCAGCTTCACATCCAATTTGCGCTCAAAAAATAGTGGGCGAGAGAGAGGGACAGAGAGAGAGGGAGCAAGAAATGATGAGAGAGAGAGACAGAGTCAAACAGAGATGTAGAGAGACAGGGAGAGAGAGAGAGAGAGAGAGAGAGAGAGATCTGGACAGAGTAAGAGAGAGAAGGCAAAAGACATAGACAGAGAGAAGGAGAGAGAGGGAGAGAGACAGGCCGGGTGAGAGAGAGAGGGACGGAGAGCGAGAGAGATTCGGAGTGAGAGAGAGAGGGTGAGAGAGCAATAGAGAGACAGGGCAAGAAAGAGAAACACAGGGCAAGAGAGAAAAGGACAGGGAGCGACAGCGAGACGTGTCTGAGAGCGACAGAGAAACGGGGCAAGAGGGAGAGGGAGCGAGAGTGACAGGGGCCTGAGGTGGGAGCGACGGAGCGAGAGAGACGGACAGAGAACGACAGGGAGCCAGGGCGAGGGAGAGATGGGACGAGAGAGATAGTTGGAGAGAAAGAGATAGAGACGGGGTGAGAGAGAAAGAGAGGCTAAGAAACGGGTTGAGAAAGGATCTCCATCCTCTCTCATCCAAAAATGGAGAGAACATCGGGGAACGACATAGCGTGGGGGGCAGAGAGTGTGTGGGGGGGGCGGTGCAGGGAGAGTGTGGGTGGGGGAGGGGGGGGAGCGGTGTGGGAGAGAGGCCATGAGGGGAGAGAGATTGCATGTGAGAGAGGGAGAGTGTGCGAGCGAGTGTGTGAGAGATTGCAGAAGTGAATTTGAGAGAGGGAGAGAGTGTGAGTTTGTGTATCAGAAAGTATGTGTGTCTGAGAGTATGTGTGCGTGTGTGAGAGAGAGGGACAGAGAATATGTGTATGTGTGTGTGTGTATGTGTGTGGGGAGAGAGAGAATGTGAGTGTGTGTATGTGTATGCGTGAAAGAGAGAAATATCTGTGTGAGTGTTACTGTGTGTGTGTGTTTTTGTGTGTATATGATAGAGAGTGAATGTATGTGTGAGTGTGTGAGAGGGTGTGGGTGTGTGTTTGTGTGCGTGTGTGAGGGAGTTTGTGTGTATATGAGAGAGGGAGAGAGAGAGGATGTGTGTGTGAGAGGGAGAATATATCTGTGTGTGTGAGAGTGTGTGTGTGAGAGTGTGAGAGAGAGAGGGAGAATTAGCGTGTATATGTGTGTATGTGTGTGTGTATGTGTGGGGACAGAGAGAGAGAATGTGTGTGTGTGTGTATGTGCCTGTGAAAGAGAGAAATAATTGTGAGAGTGTGAATGTGTTTGTTAGGGTATGTGTCTGTTTTTGTGTGTGTGTGCCTGCGTGTATGAGAAAGTATATATCTGTGCGTGAGTGTGTGTGTTTGTGTGTATATGAGAGACAGAGAATGTATGTATGTGTGTGTGTGTGTGTGGGAGGGTAGTGAGTGTGTGTGTGTGAGGGTCTGTTTGTCTGTGAGGGTGTGTGTGTGTGCTTGTGTGTTTACGTATGAGAAGGAATATATCTGTGTGGGTGTTTGTGTCAGAGAAAATGTATGTGCTTGTGTGTGTGAGAAAGAATATATCTGTGTGTGAATGTATGTGCGAGGTTGTGTGTGTCTGCGTGTATGAAAAATAATATATCTGTGGGAGTGTGTGTGTGAGAGAGAGAAAGAATGTGTGTGTATGTGTGTGTGAGGGAGAAAACATCCATCAGTGACAGTGTGTGTGTTCATGAGAGAAAGAGAGGGAAAATTGGTGTTTGTAAGAGAGAGAATTTGTCTGCATGTGGGAGAGAATATATCTGTCTGAGTGTGACTGCGTGAGTGGGTGTATGTGTGTGAGAGAGAGACAATGTGTGTGTACGTGTGCAAGAGGGAGAATATACCTGTGTGAGTCTGACTGTGTGTGTGTGCCTATATATGATAAAGAATATATCTGAGTAGGTGTGTTTGTGTGGGAGAGAAAATGTGTGTGTGACAGAGAATATAATCGTGTGAGTGTGCCTCCAGGTGTGTGTGGGAAAGAATACATCTGTGTGTGAACGTTTGTGTGATGTTGTGTGTGTCTGCGTGTATGAGAAAGAACACATCTGTGCGAGTGTGTGTGTATGTGTGAGAGAGAGAAAATGTGTGTGAGAGAATATGTCTGTGTGAGTGTGACTGTGAGAGAGAGGGAGAATGTGTGTGTGTGTGTGTGTGATTGTGCTTGTGTGTGAAGGTGTTTGTGTGTGTGAGAGAGGGAGAGAGAATTGGTGATTGTAAGAGACAGAATCTGTGTGCGTGTGACAGAGAATGTATCTGTGTGAGTGTGACTGTGTGTGTGCAAATGTATGAGAAAGAATATGTCTTTGTGAGTGTGTGTGTGAGAGAGAGTGTGTGTATGAAAAATAATATATCTGTGTGGTGTTTATGAGAGGGGGAATGTGTGTTTTTGCATGCGGGTGAAATAGAGAATATATCTGTGTGAGTGTGACTGTGTGTGAGAGGGTATGTGTGTGTGTGTCTGCGTGTATGAGGAAGAATGTATCTGTCTGAGTATGTGTGTATGTGAGAGAGAATGTGTGTGTGTGAGAGAGAGAGTGTGTGTTTTTGTGTGTGTATGAAATAGAGAATATATCTGTGTGAGCGTGACTCTCTGTGAGAGGGTATGTGTGTGTGTCTGCGTGTATGAGAAAGAATGTATTTGTGTGAATGTGTGTGCTTGTGAGAGAGAAAATGCGTGCGTATGTGATTGTGTGAGAGAGAATGTGTGTGTATGTGTGTTTGAGGGAGAATATATCTGTGGGTGTGACTGTGAAGTCATTTTGTTGAGATTCTGCTCAGTTATTTTTATTTGGTCAATGCTCCCACTGCGCGCAACCAACTCTGTGTCACTTTCATGAAGTTGCCCCCAGTTATAAAGAAAATAGGAAGAGTTGGGATGTGGTTAAGAACGCTGCATCCAACGGTTCAATGATAGATCTATTGATTGTTTTATGATGGGAAGTTTGCTCACACATTTATAGCAATCGGGATGTCAAACTGAAGGGAGGCCTCGGATTGTGACACATGAGAGATTTCTGAACAGTTTCATCCCATTATGGACGGTGTTCATTGTGGATTCTACAGGGTACCAGGTGTTTTGATTGGGATTTCTATCTTCCGCTGCACAGGCTGTGATACAGCCTGGACTCGCACCTTTTGTCAGCGTTTTGTCTTTTTTTAACGTTTGAACAAAGAATGAATTTAAAAAGTGCCAAAGCCTCTTCTCAAACCAGGTTCACTGTCTTGTGATTAAAGTGATACAAACCCACCCTCTGCTGGCTGCTCACCGCCACTACAGGCGCTGCTCTTTGCTAGTCTCAGAGACGTTCAGTTCCTGCAAGGCTGCATCTGGAAACAGACCGATGAAGAGTGAACATTGACCAATACTGTAAGGGATTGAAGTTTGCAACAGGGTGCACAGTTCGCTCTGGTCGTGCATTCGCTCTTTTACCACCTCACCCTGTACATCAGCTCTCTCCTCATTCCCCATTGGAGATATTGGCTGGAGATGGTAGTTGGGGATTATTTCAGTCTGCAAGGTGCACATTTGGATCAGTCATCAGACTCTAATCCCATTCAGAATGGGAGTAGATAAACTTTGCTGTACTCTGTAACTCCTCTGCAATACATTTTCAATGTTTAACCTGACACTTTGGATTTTGCTAAAGGTTTTTATTAACTATGTTTCCAAGATAGTTTTCTCAATTTCTCACACGGATTATTTGCCCTAAAAAAAAAGCATTGAAAACACAAACAATATAAACGAGAGAATTGATTTTTACATCCTTACAGCCTTTGTTCACATTGTGTCCGTGCTGACCCAGAAGTGAAGAGCTCTGCAATCTATTCCCATTTTTTCGCTCTCGGTCTGCACTCCTGTAGGTTTCGGTGATACAGAGGGAGACCAGCTGAGTTGGAAACCAAATGCACTACCTCCACTCTTGCCCCTAATTCACCCTGCCAGCCACAAACATCAAAAAAACTCCAGCAGAATTGCCAAGGAAACTTTTACTTTCAGAAATCAGTGTTGACTCTGGTGAAACTGGTGACCCTTCCCCAAAGCACAATAAACACACAGACCGAATAATATCTCAGTTATTTCTGGAAACTGATTACAGCAACAGGGCACAGGGTGGGTAAAGTGATTCTGTTTCAAAGGTGGCATGTGTTGCTGCTTTATAATATCAATATCACACAGACACACTCAATCACAAACACACTCACATAGACGGAGACATACACACTCTCACCCGCATGCGTTGGGCACCCGGCTTTGAATGGGACCTCCGGCAGAGGGAGGAATTGGAACTGAAGAAGAATCTGGAATTAAAAGTCTAATGATGACCAGGAATCGATTGTCATAAATAAGAAAACAAACCCCATCTGGTTCACTAATGCCATTTAGGGAAGAAATATTCCGCTCTTACCCGGTCTGACCCTACATATGACTCCAGATCCACATTTTCTCTTCATTGCCCTCTGAACAAGGGTAATTAGGGATGGGTAATAAATGCTTTGCCGAGCCAGAGACACCCACATCCCGTGAACGAAGGAAAAAACAATGAAAAAGCGAGTAAACAATCTCATTTCTCTTTTTGTTTTTACCTGTGGTGAACAATTTGGAGCTCGTCCCGAGACCAGGGACATTCCATGGGTTTTCCGGGCTGCGCAGTAATATACACCCGAGTCATTTCTCTGGACCTCCTCGATCACCAGGGTGTAAATGGTCGATTTGTCGTTGATTTCTCCTGAAAACCTTCCCTCTGCGGGGATGTGCTTTCTGACCATGTGAATGAACTGCAGGTGCTCTCGGTGCCGCTGTTTATACCAGTAAACAGCTCCACTTGATAACCAGCCTGTGTGGCAATGCACCTTGAAACTCCTGCCCACCGAGACGGTCTGAGCGGCCGGAGTTTGCGGGAACGCGGCCTGAGAGACGGTCACTGAGGGAACAGGACGCAGCACAAGAAATCCTGTTATGTCAGGGAAACATAAAACCTGTTTCATACCAATGAGACATTCCGCCTGTCACCTGGTGACAGGAACATTCTGTCAGGAAGGGTCGCCAGTTTCTGACCTGTAGCCGGGATAAAGCGCTGAGGGTTAAATTTGAGGTCAGATCGGAGGGAGAGAGGAAGAAACAAAGAAATAAAGAAACATAGGAAGGAAGAAAGGGAGAAAGAGAGAAAGGAATGAAGAAAAAAGAAAGAAAGGTATAGAAAGGAGTTAAAGACGCTTCACATGAATTATTTTTTCAAGGGCAGTGACTCTTGCATTCTCGGAAATGCGGCGAACAGTTAGCGCACAGCAAGATCCCAGAAATAGCGCCGTGGTAACAACCAGACAGTCTGTTGGGTGGAGAGATAAGTCTCGGCCCCGGGGCGCAGTCAGGGCTGTCCTGTCCTCTTCACAATTGCAGCCATGAGATGTGGGACATTTCGCTTTATCTCGAGTTGTGACCTTTTGATCATTCAGTCCCTCGGCAGAGGAGGAATATTCCAGAAAGCGGCAGCGTCGCCTCCTCACCCACCTGAGGTTCCTCAGTGAGCTTCCCCTGGGATCCCCCCGCGCATCAGGAGTGAGGAAATCTAACCTGGGAAGAGGTGGAGCAGGGCGCAGAGAGTGAAGACGCCCATTGTCGGCGGCCGAGTCTGTGGCTGAAGTTGTGAGTTTCACACTCGACACTTATTCCTCTGGGGGGTCGGGAGCTTCAATCCAGACGGGGAACCGGGTGAAACAGTGAAATGCGGAGCCGCGGAAATTAGGCGCTGTCTTTTAAACACAGGCGGATGGAAAATGCAGCAGGAGTTAAGCGGTGACTCTGAGCTTCCTCTTTACTCGCTCAGCTCCCACACCCAAGTCCTGCCTGTAAAGTGATGGAAGAAGTTCACCCGCTGTTGCGCTAAGCGGTTTGCAACACATCCTTGTGCCCACTGCAGTCAGCAGCGGCTTTAACTCTGAACAATAAACTGCTGCTTTAAGGCGGAACACATTGAGCTTTCATAAAGATTGTACAAATGTTTCGGGTTTTTTTGGGGTTTATCAAACATTGGTGAAGTTGGACCCATTTATTTTATTCTTCAATTCGTATTTGATAAATCATATTCCACCTTTGGAAGGGGAGGATCTGGAAGTTTTGACTCCCTTGGAATTAAGCACAATATGAACCCTGATGCTTTCAAAAGCAATTCCTGAGCACAGGAGATTTTGACCATCCGGTATCCCATGTGAGGGGAATGGAATGGGGGCGCGTCCGTCATCTTAATTTAACATTGAGGGGGTTGTGGGGGGTGTTGTTTATGCTTTGGTTCTGTTTGATTAAGCAAATTGTAACCCCGTTGTTTAGAAATAACGCCGGCAAGTACTTCCTCACAGAGAAGGCATTGGAAATCTGCGACCCATTCGTTTTAACAGCAGGAAATTGAGACTGGCAGGTTTTTGTTGGGATTACTGGGCAAGAGAATGGAATTAAGACACAGAGCAAGAACGACATTCCTGAATGGCTGAATAGACTCACGGGCCCCTCATGTTCCTAGGCTCTGGGACATTGATGTCTGCATCGAACATGTACCCATCCTGGTAACATTAGTTGACACATATTGCAAGCTCTATTTAGAGTAAATGTCCCCCTTATTCTAGTTCGCCACTTCGGCTTCCTTACAAAGGATTTCTTTTGCTGGGATAATTTCAGGCGTGGAGTTGGCCCGATTTCTGGTCCAACAGACCCGGACAGGGTTTCCAACGCTTTAAATAAAGCAACAGGACTATCTCTGTGGGATCTTAGAGCAGTTGTGCACTTAGTGTTGTTCATCTTGGCTTTTCGTGCCAAAATTATGAAGAAGAGTGTCTAGAAAATATAATACAGAAAACATTTAAGGCGTGAAAGATTTGCAAGTGACTCTGTTAATGCAACCTATTCACTACTTTGAATTACATAGAATGCAAAGCACCGAAGCAGATCATTCGGCCCAGGTAATTCTGTCAATGTTAATCCTTAAGACAAAGCTTTACCCATTGTTATGACAGGGCAGATGCGGTGTGCCAGGCAGAGCAAATACACGAGGGAAAGTTGGTCGGTCTCTCACAATGGCTTCACAATTTGTATGTGTTACGAAATGTGTGCACTGAATTCAGAAGTAAAACGTCCACCAAGACATTTAGAGATTTTTACAAAGTAAATGAAAACGTTTATTAACAAAATGAAAGGTGTCTAGCACATATATAACGCTACGGTTACGACTGTAATACCTCGTAACAATCCTAATTAACCTGACACCCCAGTTACACACCATTTAAGGCAATGTTACAAAATAGATGTTAGTTTTAAAACAAACTCAGCATTTAACACAATACCCTGGGCAGTGGAATTCCAAATCGCTTTTCCCTAACTTCAGTTTTGTTACATAGCAGACTTATGCACAAATCCTGGAGACTTCATTAAGGTTATTTCATACATTCTTCTTAGATCTTACATGGCCTTGTGACACTTAGAATTTCGTTCTCCTTTATATATATCCCTCTCTTATCAATATGTCGAAGAAGGCTTGGTGAGTTCCTACAGTGCATCTTGTAGATGATGCACAATTCTGCTGCTGTGCGTCGGCGGTGGAGGGAGTGAATGTTTGCGGATAGGGTGCCAAACAAGCGGGCTGATTTGCCCTTTGTCCTGCATGGTGTCAAGCTTCTTGATTGTTGTTGGACCAGGCAAGCTGAGAGTATTCTATCACACCCCTGATTCGTGCTTTATAGATGGTGGACTGGCTTTGGGGATTTAGGAGGTGATTCACTCGCTGCAGGACTCCTAGCCTCTGATGCTCTTATAGCCACATTATTTATAAGGCCAGTCAAGTTCAGTTTCTGGTCCAAAGCTGAAGGGTTTACGCACATCCCGGAGTGAAGTAGAATAACCCCGAAGGGAATACCCTAAAATGTATAATTCAGTTACTGAAGGAGAAAAATTAAAGAGGTAAGCTACATCCCAGCCTGTACAAAAGAAATACTAAGAAACGCAGTGTACCAATTGGTATTTAATTACTGAAGGAGCGCTGCAGATTGAAAGGCATCATCGAAACGCCAGGAGATCTAGATATAAATATAATGAGGTTTGCAATAACAACGTCATTACTTGGAATAAAACATGTCTAACCTTCATGACAATGAATTGTGCATCTCTAATCCAGTCTCAGTGCTAAATATATTCAGCCATAACACCGATTAATACGATGTCGTCATATGTTTGTTCCAATTGTCAAAAGAAAAGATTTTGCAATCGACATATCCCCCATGGAACTCTCACATGGTATTAGTTAAAGACTCTGCGAATGTAGTGATTCAGACGTTAATTCAAAGGAATTGACTGCAGAACGAAATACTGGTTACTTCACAAAGAAAATGCTTGAAACATTTTACGGCATCAGGAAAGTGTACTACACAACCCTTGCTCTTATTGGTGTTCCAGGTGAGTGAGTGAAACTGTTGAAGTCGTTCAAATAATTCTGAGTAGAGGTTGTGTTTGCTCATGATGTTCCTGATGAT
Organism: Cetorhinus maximus; assembly: GCF_964194155.1. Classification (NCBI taxonomy): domain Eukaryota; kingdom Metazoa; phylum Chordata; class Chondrichthyes; order Lamniformes; family Cetorhinidae; genus Cetorhinus; species Cetorhinus maximus. The sequence continues at coordinate 2,886,637 of NC_135914.1, read as the reverse complement.
GTTGTGCGCCGATGTATCGTCACTCTTATGCAGTCATTGGATCAGTTATATCATTTCATTCATGCTGAATGATCCCTGCTGTTTTATTCAATTGACCGAAACTTGACACAAACAACTGCACTGAAATCAACAGTTCGTTGCATTATCATACTCCATCCTTTAGTGGAACATCTGCAATTGGTGAATCGAACATTGGTGTAGGCAACTCTCTTGGCAAAGTTATTAGTGAAAGTATCGGTCAGTGTGAATGCAGGATGTGTGTCAATTGGCATAAAACACCAGGCGCCAGACAGAATATTTGTCGCTGTAGAATTTTCACTAGGTACGGTTCACTAAATGGATTGGAGCAAAAGAGCCCAGTCTATGTATCACTGGCAGTGTATGTAATTGCACCATTGAGCTGAGTGGCTGTTCATTAACTGCAGTGGAACAAGTCAGTTTTGCTTCTAAATCATTCCTTCAGGCGACTGATTCTGTATTTTGATTGAGCGGTTTACCTGCTTTGCGAATGCAAATGGTGATGTTGGCTTGATGTGTTTGGCAGTAAGACTACAGAAAGGTGTGCATTGATAGTTCCTCTTTCCTATTGATATGCATGGCCAGAGAAAGATGTAGCGAATTTACTGATAGCTGAACAACAAGACAGCATTGATACATGGGAAAATCATGTATATAATGTATATAATGTCCTGTATATAATCCTGTGCCCCTATTATACCAAAAGTGGGCCAGTTGGACGAGCGTTTGGGGCATAGTTCTGAGTCCTTAACCTTGCTGCGTTCTCCTTGACAGAGGGAATGTGTCACCGCTAACTTCAATTCTTTTATTTCTTCTTGTACCTTTCTTTCTCTTGCAGTTAACTTGGTGGCGATAGTGATACTGTCCCGGGGCAGCTGCGGTCTATCTACCTGCACTACCCGCTGCCTAGTGGCCATGGCAACGGCGGATCTAATGGTTATTATCACTGAGATCATACTGTACCAAATCCAGTCTTATTACTTCCCGCTATTTTTCCTGAGAATCACCCCTGTGTGCAGTATTTTCACTGTTCTGAGGTTTTCAGCCACTCATTGTTCCGTCTGGTTCACTGTCAATTTCACATTCGATCGATTTGTGGCCATTTGCTGCCAGACTCTGAAAAGGAAATATTGCACCGACAAAACTGCAGCCTTGGTCCTCACAGCAACCTGCATTCTACTCAGTTTGAAAAACGTTCCCTACTATTTTACATATGCCCCGGGAGATATAATTGACAATGTGCCCTGGTTCTGTTCCAGAAAGCCAAGCTATTACACTGAGCCCGGATGGGTGGGGTTTGATTGGTTTGATACGGTTTTAACGCCATTGCTGCCATTTACTTTAATCATCTCTCTCAACGCTCTGACGGTCAGACACATTGTGGTGGTCAGTCGAGCCCGTAAGGAACTGAGGGGTCAGCAAAATGGAGGGAATTGCATTGACCCCGAGCTGGAGAGCAGGAGGAAGTCTGTGATTTTACTCTTCACCATATCGGCAAACTTCATATTCCTGTGGCTATCATTTGTTATCCATTTCTTATATTACAACATTTCAAGCCCAAATCCCGCTGATTATACGGATTCCTTATATATCTTTCGACATACCGGGTATATGTTGCTGAATCTAAGTTGCTGCACAAACACATTCATTTATGCGGTGACTCAGTCCAAGTTCAGAGAGAAATTCAAGAGCGCAGTGAAATATCCGGTTACCTCAATTGTTCAATTGATTAATAAACAGAACAAGTGAAAACGGTCCAGCGGTGTTTTGCAGCGTTTCTATTCCGTGAATATACTATCCACCCCCAGACTCCCATCAGCTTAATGAGACCCAGTACCGCTGCTGATCTGAACATATAAACAGTGCACGGGGCTAAAGTAGTACTTCGGACACAATCTTATTTCTGTTTGCCAGTCTGGGCATTTTCTTTCTGTACATCAGCACGAGTTTGATGCACTGCGTCATGTGTAGAGAGTCACTCCGGCTGTCACTGATGTATCTGTCACTTCCACAATTTCTACACAAGCAGAGCTCGGCTGCTTTCAGAAAAATCCTTCTAAACGTCGGTTAATAACCAATAAATATAAATATATGACGGCCATCTCCAAACTACATGAGGCTTTGAAATTACGTGAAAATATAGCAACCCGTGTTAAAGAATGAGGAATAACTGACCGGTCTGCTTTCCCAAATGAACTGTAACAGAGGCACCTTGGAGTCGGGCTGCTCTCCCCGGCATTCCACACCTGTTGCTGAGGCGTCTCAATGGAGTTTGCGAAGATATTATTTACTTTAACCGGCCGAACCGTTGGCCTCTTTGTTCTCCCTGTTTCTGCATTGTTTCTTCTCTACTGATCATTCTCTGCGACCCCTAGATCACAACTGATACTGATCTACCCTCTACTGGATAATGTCAGAATCACACACACACCTTTACCGATCTAACCCTCTGTTGGATAATGTCAGAATAACACACACAAACACACACACACACACACACACACACACAGCATTACCGATCTTACCCTCTGTTGGATAATGTCAGAATCACACACACACCTTTACAAATCTACCATATATTATTATTATTATTATTAGATATTATATCACTTTGCAATGCAGCTCTGGTTTACCCCACTCACCTTCACTGTTCCATACCGCTGCTGCATAAACTCAGAATTACACACACACCTTTACCAATCTACTCCCTGCTGGATAATTTCAGAATCACACACACACCTTTACCAATCTGCACCCTGCTGGATAACCTGAGAATCACACACACACACCTTTACGGTTGTAACCCAGTGCTCGATACTCTCAGATTTGCTGTGAATATACAGGGTTTTGGGGAGAAAATGGCCACCATGAACAAACACAAAATGTCTGATTGATGTATGTGGAGATTTACAGAGATTCAGAGAGTGGCGGGAGTGAAACACACACACACCAGGGGACAGAGAGTGACAGAAACAATTTAGTTCAATATTATATTTAAATTAACAATTGTCTGAGCATCAATCTTCACTTGCAGAAGACAGTTCCAAACTTCACTGACCCAAGCGTGTTGAAGTGTAGGATGATATCACCCCGATCCTCCTGAATTCCTGGGAATATATTCGGACCTTGTGCAATCCCACTTTGTAATTTACCCCTTCCTGGTATAATTTGAGTAAAGCTGCCGTGCGCTCAAATGTATGGACCCTCAACTCTCTTTCGACGTCCACTGTTTGTAGCTTTGAGTTATTTCAGCAAGCATTCTATCATATCATCTTATATCACGAATAAATACAGTGAATCTCAGAAACACACACGCAGACACCTGTTTTTTGCAAAAATATTATTTTTTCATAAAATATTTGAGAGAAGATTACAAAACATTTCAGAAAGTGCAATGATATTCAGATTTTCTACTTAAATCATGTTGCACCCTGAGGTGCTTCAATACAATAAAAGAAACAACCATTTCAAAATGGTTGTTACAGAAAGGGCAATGATGTTTAACAACATTTGCAGCATTTCCAAAATGTAACATACATTGCTGTCTGTATTGTGTGAGTCCAGCTGTGAATGTTTATGAGGAACTGACACATTCCAGAGCACTACAGAAGAAAAGACGGTAACTATGGATAGAAATGGTTCTTAGCGTGTGTAGATAGGGGTGGCGGAGTTTTAATTAAATTTTGAAGATTCCTCGTTCCTGTCATATGATTTTATGAAACATTGCATGGCGCATGTTTAAGGTAACACTGCTTACCTATTCAATAACACTGTGACAATAAATGTAAATAATTAGATGGGGGGTCAGCTGAAAATGGCGAAACTCAGGTTGATAGATTTCCGTTGGATTAAGGGTTACGGTAGCAAGGCGTAGATGGGTTTGAGGTGCGGGTTCAAAATGATTGCACTGTCTGGCGGGAAAGACCGAAGGGCTGAATGCCCTCCTTCTGCCCCCTGATGATCGTGCTTCTCATGATCACGGTTTGTGTTTTCTGTTGCAGACTCTTTATGCTCGGCTGGCGTTTAATGCCGACCCCAGATTCTGATAGCAATGGAAATTGACAGCTCATCTGCTGCTTCCGGGCTATGACGTGTTGGAGAAAGTTTCCTCTTGTTTTTGGTCCACATTGGAGGAATGCCTGGATGTGTGAACCTTTCTAAGAGACTGTCATCGCAAATTCTGAACGCAGTTTTATCAGCAATTGTGAGAAAATGTATCGCCTACTGGAGAGGCTGCATGCCCGATAGAACCGGCTCCATTTCAAGAGAATGTTGACATTCGGATATTTTAGCTTTCTGCTCAGTTTCTACATGTGTTACTTTCTTGTGTTAGTGTTTTTCTTAATTTAATTGCGCACCTTTGTGCAACTTGAGCAGGAAAGAGCGCATCCAGTGTCCAATTTACATATCCATTAAAGCAAGTTTTGAAATCCAAGCGTTGCGTTTGTCATTTCAAGCTGTTTGGTCGCTCAGTCCAAATGTGCTCTTTGGATCTGCAATTCGGGATATCTTTTTGAGCAGATGTGTGCGGTTTAAAATTTGGGAACAATTCTCCAAGGATGATAACAGAAATTTTAGTTTATGATATCAGTTAGGATTGAACAGGCTGACTGAGGCATTGACCTGATAGAGTTCTTCAAAATTATGAAATGATTGGGTACTTGAGGTGGAGACAAGAACGATAGGCCATCAGTATAAGATATTCACTGATAAATCCAAAAGGGAATTCATGTTAATCTTCTTTAACCAGAGAGTGGGTCGAATGTGGAACTCGATACCGGGGGCGAGGGCGGCCGGGGAGGGGGGGTGGGGGGGAGGGGGGGCGGTGGGGGAGCAGTTGAGATGACTGTCAGACTTGCTTTTCAGGGGAAGTTGGATAATCACATGAGGGAAAAAATGAATGAATGATATGTTGATGCGGCGAGATCCAGAGGTGTGGGAGGAGTCTCATGTGGACCGGAAACAACATCACGAAGGGAATACAAGTCTAGTCTGATCAACCTTTTCTTGTAATTTAACCTTTTTAACCCGAGTCCTGGTAAATTTATATCTGCTGCAAATAACACTACAATACAATCTAAGTTCATATTAACAAGATCACCACAGTCAGGAGCTCAGTTAACTCCTCAACATGTTTATTAGACAGTTTCTGGGAGATGGATCTTGAAAGTGACTTTACCAGGAGCTGTTTTTCTTGCTTGTTTGTCTCAACCGGCTTTAACTTTTGATTCCAGTGTAAAGAGAATGATAATATTTAGACTGATATGACCCTGATCGGTAATGAAGTGTGCCCGGGTGTGGGGTAATCCTCTATCTCTCTGACTGAAAACATTGTTGCAAAGCTTTGCAAAACTGGGATTGGGATAATAGGAAAATCAAGACGGACAAAGGAAAAACAAACAATCAATGCACCCTACTAACCTGGCAGTTCAGTGGTACAATGATCATTCGGTTGCCATGGCAGTACATCCGTCTTAATTTGTCTACAACATTCCAGGCATGAGGAGTGAATACCCCAGTAGTGATCGGCTTGGGGAAACATAGCTTCAAAGTCACCTCTTCTTCCAAAACACACTGCACTGAACCAAAGGCTCTGACATGTGTATTTAAAACTAAGCTCAAAGCAGAACACACTGTGTAAAAGTAAAATGGGGCCATCACAAGGTTCTTTCATGAGGGCCCGTGTCCCTCTCCTGCTTTGTTCTAATTCTGTAAATGATTAAAGACATCACATCTCAGGCAGAAAACACCACCACCAAACCATCTCAATCCAGTGCTGATATTGTCAGCTCAACAGGAATTGCAGTTTCATCCATTTGACATTGAATTATAAGCTAATTATTGATCGATACAAATCTCTGATGAATCGTTATAATGGAAGAATACTTTATTCTATTTACTTACATACAGAAGTTTGCAAAGAAATAAAAATCCTGTCAGTAACAGGGATTTCAGGATCAGCAGAAAAGGTGCAGAGAAACTGAAGAATGTCCCTAAGATTTGTTCAGTGTTTCTTTCACACTTACACGAATACAGTGGAATATCCTCAACAATCCTGAAAACAACTTATTTCACATTTCACAAAAGGAGATGGTGTTTTGTAAATTCTGGCAGTTGTAGTTTAGTTGATTCATGGGCGTCTCCATGGCTCCGTTTTGTTTCCACGAGGCTGCGGGTTACTTGGCAAATCCTGACTCCTCCATAATTCATCAGAGAGAAAATGTCCAGATTCTTATCTGTGACCCGTCTTCTTTATGATTTATTTTCCATTGCAGCAAACTCCAGGAAGGTGTAGAGAGGTCCGCCCTGAGACTGGGATATGTATTAAACATTATTATTCAGATATAGTTAAAAGTAAGGTCAGATTATCTCTGTAATAGAGCTTGATCAAATGATATAATGATAGAGCACAGAAGGAAGCCATTCGGACCATAGTGTCTGTGCCAGCCCTTTGAAAGAGTAATCCAATTCGTCCCAGTGAACTCATCTCCTACCCATATCTTTGCATTTTTCCTACCACAAATATGCCTGCCTGTTGAAATGTATTATTATATCTGCTTTCATTGCTCCGTATCTTAATTTTATGATTGTTTTGCTTAAGGTGCCTTTGCAAGAATTGCCTGAATTAATGTATTGGATTAGAGAAGCAAAATTCGGAAAGCAATTTAACACAGAAATCACCAAGGTGTAATCGAAAATTCATTTGATGAGTCTCAATTTTATTGGATTGCATCGATGTTAACTCGCCAATCCGATTACCATGTTTCGCTCTATGCCATCTATACGGTTGGGTAGATCCCACAGAATTAATCGTATCCAGATAGAATCACACACAATTAAAAGGTTTGTGTTAATATCGCGCTTTTCAAGACTTCAGGAACCCCATTTGTTTTTCCGACACTTCTTGCAGTGCACTCACTGTTTGTAATGTTGGTAACGCGGCAGCTATATTGCGCAGAGCAAGATCCCATTAAAAAGCAATGAGATTATGACGTTGAAAACGTGTTTTAAGATGTTGTTCGAGAGATTAAGTATCGCCCAGGTCTCAAGAGAAAACCCAGTTCCCGACCCAGCTCTTCATTCAATAGCGAGGGTGCATCTTTCACACCGACCGACGGGCAGAAAGGGCCAAGGATTAACGCTGAATCTGAAAGCGGCATCTTATTCAGTGCGGCGCTCCCTCGGGTCTGCTGTGATGAGCCAGTCTACACTTGGTGCTCAAATCTCTGGCGTGGTGACTCGAACCCTCCACTTCTGACTCTGAGGGGCGTGTTGGTGGGTGAGGGAGAGTAGACCAACAATCAAATTTAATTTTCTTAAAATCTTCACAGTGCACAGACAGCTCCAGAAGAAAGTTACTCATCTTCCTCACCTCATCTACACTTTTCTTTCACTAAAATATCCGATTGATATTTTCTATTCAACTACGGCCAAGGGAAATAATTCCCATTTGGTGATCTGTCTTTTTCCTCCATTTATTTCCCACCATCAATTACTTCCTCGCACAATATTGCACATGGAATAGTTACCATCCTATCACATACAGGAACACTGGAGAAACTTTACCTTACAGTACAATATCCTCATAATATCTTTAAAGCAGAAATCAAACAGTCTCACGTGTTTCCAATCATGAACACAGTTTGTTTGTTTGTTTTTGCTTTGAGGCAACGTCTGACGCTTTACAATTTCAAAATTGTCCCAGATTCAATTCGCAGTGTTATTGAGCTGATAGTCGCTTTTTGTGCTCAATTTATTCCTCTCTAAATTACCCTTTATTTATACTACCCAGAAGCCACCTAGACTGTGTTTTTCCATTAGCTTTTATGTTTGAAGGTTAAAATTTGATTACCCCCTTAAAGATCAGGTAAATTTCCCTTTCAGTGTTTGAAATAGCAACTCATATCAATTTATTATACTCATTCAAATTTCAGAAACAGTTATGCCTCAGCTTGTCGGCTTTAAACATTTGTTTTATATTGGAGACACACAGACTTGCTATCAGTTTGGAGATAGTTTACACCTTTCCAATTCTCCAGCAGTTTTTCTCGGAAGTTAACAAATTACCTGAATGGTTATGGTCCTGGCTTTGAAAGGCAAATACCTTATTCAAAACTGTCAGCATGCTGCGATTAAATTATGAAAACTGTTGGATTCCTTGCTGCACCAGCAGTATTAACATGGAACTGGAAACGATCGCCACCAATTGCCAAAAACACAAACCATCCATTGTGTCTTTAGTTAGGAGTCCAGTGGGTATATCTATAAAATTAGAATATTTACATTTAATAATGTCCATGATATGAAGTTACATTAGCAAGACAAAAAGTTGCGTAGTGATTTTTTAAAAAGCGCCTAATAGAAAAAAGGGTTAAATTAGCTGCTGGTTTTCAGGGGGCAGAGAAACATTTGCACACAACTGTGTCACTTTTTTTTACCCATTGTTGCTTTTTTGTAAGTTTCCCATAAATAAAGAGCCATGCTCTATGTAAAATTGTTTCCTTTTCCTAAATACGTTTGTTTTCTTTTCCCTTCCACTTTTATGAACAATGAAGTCTACTTTCAGGTTAAAACAAAACCTTCAACGTTGGAACTTTTACCTGCAGAAAAGAGGACATAAACTTTCCCATAGCTGTTTTGTTTGTGTTCTCTTTTCTTTCTTAAGGCAATGTTTAAGATTCGGTGTTTGCAAATTAACCTCATAGGGTCAGGGTCCTTAACATATATCTTGAAGCTGTAAAAAAAACAGTACATTTTACACTCCAGTAAAACCAAAGCTGCTGCCTGAGGAATGCGCCATGCCTCTGAACACAAACACACACACAAGCTCAGTCACACACGCACACATTCACGAAAGAACACACGTACAAAGACGCAGTCATTCTCCTTCACACACACACACTCACAAATTCAGACACATACAAACACGCACACACACAGAGTTAGTCACACATCAACAGACACACACAGTCACATACATAAACAGGCACACACAGTCACACACACACAAACACACACATAAACACACACATACTTACAGTCACACACATGAACAGACACACACTTAGTCACACACATACACACATGCCGTATAAAAACCTTAAAATTCTGACCTGAACTTTGAAAAAATATATTTTTGACAATTTAACACAATATTTTGAAGTAAGTTAGGTTTAGAATTAACTATCTACTGTATCCCAAACTAGCTATTTCTTTCTGTTTCTACGCTCTACATGTGCATCTCTTTCTGTCTCCGTGCCTCGTTTTCGCGTTATCCATGATCAGGACGAACTTCTTCAGTTAAGGAATGTGGAGAATGAGGCGATATATTTTGCCCCAGCCAGCGACGCTCACATCCCGGGAACGACGAAATAATGTTTAGTCGAGTCTTGCTTTGGTAAAAAGGATGAAGTGAAGATTCTTACAAACTTTTCACTCACTGTCCTCCAGTTTTACTTCTCTAAAGGGTTTCCTCATTACAGTTCATCACAGATTGTCTCTGTCCGGCATGTGCTGAATTCCCCCTGAGAATTATTTTCAATTAAATCCTAAAGCGGCTCTTCAGGGAAACCGGCAACATTCCGCTGGAAATGGCGACCGTCATAATTCTTCATTCCCGAGGTTAATAACAGATTACAGGCATTTAAAACAGAGATGAGGTGAAATTTATTCTCTCAGAGGGTCGTGAAATATTGGAAATCTCTTCCTGGAAAGGACTTGGAAGCAGAGTCTTTGAATATTTTTACGGCAGAGGTGGATAGATTCTCGGTGATCTACAGGGGGTGATAGGTTATCGGGGGTAGGTGGGATGCAGATTTACGGTTGCTCTCAGATCAGTCATGATCCTATTAAATGGCGAAGCAGGCTCTACGCGCCGAATGGCCTACACCTGCTCCATGTTTAAATTTCCGTCTGTCCCCTCGCCACTCGGTGTTTAGATTCGCTTCCTTATTGCGGCAATTTAAAAAAAAATATGTCTACTGCTACTAACCAGTGGAACAACCGTTTTAAGCGAATGGTTCAGAAACAAGGTTTGCAAATCAACAGAACAGACGTGGTCATATCCCATTTAAAACAAAAACTCCACAAAGACAACTCTCGACCACCGTTGGTTTGTATGAGCCGATACCTCCTCTGGCTATTTGCAATGGAGCTACTCACTCAACAGCAGGATATGGGAAAATGACCTCCGTCCAAACCCAGTAAATTGAGGCCTCAGGTTCTTGTCTGTTTCCGACGCTGACCAAACGGTTGTTTCATTCAGTCTGTGAAATATTCTAAAGTGAGTTGTTTTTGATGGAGATGCTTGTGATCTTTGTTACAAATATGCTAACTGTGCACTGAGGTTCATTTGTGGGGGGATATAATTGAGAAGCAGATAAGGTATGTTTTAATGTACAAGCTTTGCGAGAATGTAATTTACCAGTACTCGACATAAATTATACTGTAATGAGTTTATACAAGGTTCTTGATACAACTTGTTTACCCAAAGACTGGATAATTGGATGATCTGTGTGTGGGTTGATTTCAATTTTCATTACTCGTCTCATATTCCTCATAACACAAGTAACGTGGAGAGCTAGGAGTCACTGTGCACATGTCTCCCCCCTCCTTTTATAAACAGGGCATAAAGGCGCTGTCGAAGGGGCAAACAGGATTTTTAATGATGATGCCAGAGGTGAGAGGTTATAACGACCAGGAAAGTCTGAACAGTCTTGGACTCTCTCTGGAAACGAGGAGGCGAGGTGTGAACTGATACAGATCTTACAAGTTATGAGATTGTTGCAGACGGTAGAGGTAAAGAAAGCGTTTTAATTAATGAGGACGGCATAACTAAGTTTCACCATTATGAGATATTCACTAATTACACCAATACGGAATTCAGGAGAAGCTTCTATAGCCATAGAGTGGGGAAAATGTGGGACTCGCAACCATAGAGTATATTGGGGCTGAATAGCAGAGATGTATTTCAGGGGGAAGCTGGATAAACTCATGAGGGAGAAACGAATAGAAGCATAGTGGCTGAGATGAAGAGGGGTTGGGCGGAGGCTCATGTGGAGCAAACAGTACAGCACAAAGCCAGTTGGGCCAGTTCCTCTTCTGTAAGTTCTATGCAAGTCTACAAACTGTAACATCCAAGGTGCTGAACATGTATTGCTTAAAAATAGTCAACTCTATGCATTGAATTTTACAGTGAACACTTATGGCGGACATGAGACTAGTCATTAAAATTCAAAACAACCGCACGCCGTTCATCCCATATTTCCCAGTCTCTGTGTGAAGCAGATTGCAACAAAATCTTGTACAACAGGATATAATCCACTGAATAATATTTCTTTATATTCTGTGTTCCTGGCTGTCACCATACAAGCCCTCGAACTCTACCACCTCGAAAGAAAAAGGCAGCAGATTCTTGGGAACACCACCAGCTGCAAATTCCTCTCCCAGCCACACACCACATTGACTGGGGAATATATCGGCTTTTCCTACACTGTCACAGGGTCTAAATCCTGGAAAACCTAACATAAAAGCCTGCACGTGTGTGCCTACACGACTTGGAATGCAACGGTTCAAGAAGGCGTCTCACCACCACATTCTCAAAAGGCAACTTCAGATCGGTAATAATTGGCAAGGACCCTCACGTCCCTAGAATGACTTGAAAAGTCTTAAACGTAAACAGAATACATTATTATTCAGCGCAATGACAAATACAGGCATCCACTCCTTTTGTGTTCTGCACCCTTTCTGAGCGAGGTATTAGTAAAGCTGTTTATTGATGATCCGAATGGCGGCCTCCTGTGCCATAAACGACTCCATAACTTTATACATTCTGATATTTGCAAGTGTTTAATCACTGATGCACAGAACCTGACCGCAAAGATGTAAAATGCATGAGGCATGAGATCCATCAGCACACCGCACGCTAAGGGGTTTTCTCGTCATCGTTCCCACCTCTTTTGACAGTGCAGCAACTAACTGGGAGTGAGCTCTGGTCAGTCTGTGGTCACTTCTCCTGCAGGATCAAACTCGTAAGGGCGCGAATAGGGAGAACTCAGCGCGTCAAGATGCCCAAGACATCTTTATCCCTGATGCTCATTTTCCAAGTGCTGCGGGTTTCTGGTGAGTTAGAGGCGAGTGAGGATTTCAAATTGGAATCAGCCAGAATCAATGTTTACTAAACTGAAAATGTGACCCAGTGAACAGGTGAGGGGGCTTGACTAGATCATGGGTGTTTTATTTTCTGGTTGCTACTGCAAATTAGAGAATAAATCTAACCTAGAATAATTAAAGACAACAATGTGACTGTTCTTAAATGACAGACGAAGTGTCTCAAAGCGACTGCATCCAGTCTCTCAGTAACCAATGGTAATGCAACAAAAATCTCTCTAGTTACAGAATCCGAGCCCTCTCTGGCTCCAAGTCCCTTCATAATGACAGCTGAAGTCGGAGACACGGTGGAATTAACCTGTCACCACATTTACAAAGTGGAATTGGTGTCTAGCTATTTCTGGTACAAACAACGTGTGGGTGAAGAACCGAAACCAATTAATATCCCTTCCTGTCAGGTGCCCGACTCTAAGTTTATTTCTGAAAAAGGCAACAGCAAATATGTATTGATTTTGGAAATTCGCAATGTCCAGGTGAATGACTCGGGATCCTATTACTGTGCTCATATGCATAGCAATGCCCTGCTCCAGAACGGACCCACACTACTGGTTGGAGGTAAGAGAGCAAGTCTAATGAATTCAGATCATGCATGGCATTAATGTTTGGAGCAAATTAATCGTTAACTGTGGCCCAATCTCTGTCCAGACAGTTCCACCAACAAGACTTCTGTGCTGGTGTTTGTACGGCCGGGTAAGCTGCATTTGAGGGAAACCGTCCCCTTAGTGTGTTTGGTCAGTGGAGTTTCTTCCAACCAGATTGCTATTTTCTGGGATATTTCCGGCCTGGTCACCGAGGGACTGAGCGATCCCGGTACAAGGGAGGCGGACGGGACCTACAGTATAAGAAGTCACGTCATGGTGTCGAGTGAAACCTGGAAGAGCGGCGGTGTCTGTACTTGTATTGTTCAACTCTGTACTCCTGGCAAATATTGGATAAAGAGCGTGTCCTTCTCCAAACCAGGGACAGGTGAGTTTTTGATCTGCTCAATGGAGCTTCATTTCAGAGTTGGCGTAGTTCTCAAGATTCTAAGAAACTGCACTATGTGAATTAAACATCTCTACGTGATAAACAGATGAGTGTATAAGTGTGTGTTAGTGTGCCTGTGTGTGTGTGTATGTGTGTGTGTGCGTGGGTGTCTGTCTGTCTGTATCAGGTATGTATCTGCATCCGGTATATATGCATAGATGTGTGTACGCGCGCGTCTCTGTGTGTGTTTCTATAATATATGAAAACATGTATTAACTTTGTTGAAATAAGTTTGAGTTACCACATTTTCTCGGCTTGCCTTATACTTTCGTGCGAATTCTTAGAATCACAGATTGACACAGCATGGAATGGAGCCATTCGGCTATTCAATTAGTCCCACCCTTTCCCAATAAACCTTTAACAATTTTCCTTCATAATCCCTTAATAATCCAATTTCCCTGTTGAAAGTTATTATCGAATCTGCTTCACCCACCCTTTCAGGCAGTGGTTCTTGGAATGGAATTGAGATTAGGTCCACACAGAATGAGTTTATGGGAATAAAGCAGTGAATAGGTGAGATTCTTGGGAAAATGCATGTGTCCGCAGGGATGTGATTTTCGCTCAATTCCACCACCAACCCGAACGTCACGTTCTTTATTTCCTGGGACCTCCCTTATCAATCTCCAGTTGGTTGGTAAAATTCAGTTAACTTTAATTACACTTTGTAATATCAGCAGTCGGATTAACATTAACATCGGTTTATGAAACTTCAATGAAGTTGGATTATTCGAAACTCTCATCAAGCAGGTGATGCATGGAGGAGGTAGGGCAAGTTGAATTGGCCGCTAAAAGACAAATGGAAACCTTGGCTACATTAATAGAGGAATCATATGCTAGAAGATGTTATATTTTATTGATACCTGGTCAGACCGCAGCTGTATTATTGTGTCCAATTCTGGACACAGTACGATAGGAAGGAAATCTAGGCCTTGGAGAGGCTGGGGAGGAGATTTACCAGAATAGCACCAGGGATCAGGAACTTTAGTTAATGTGGAGAGAATGGAGAATCTAGCATTGTTTCCTTTAGAGCAGAGAAGGTTACCTGAGGATTATTAACTGAGGGTCAGTTTAGGGAAAAATGGCAATAGCATGAATGGTTTTGATTGAGGAATTAAGGAGGAATCTGTTTCGACTGGCAGAAAGCAAAGCCGGAGCTGTGGTGATTTTGTATTCTTTATACACCAAGAGCCGGCACACACACGATGGGCCGAACAGCCCCAGTGCTTGGGCCGCAGCTATTCAGAATCTTTGGATGTGGGGACGAATTGTAATATTTCCAAATGTGTTGAGGACACAACTCTAGGTGGGAATGTAATTTGTGAAGAGGATGCAACAAGGCTACAAGGGGGTTTAGGCAGACGGAGTGAATTCGCAAGGAAATGGCAGAGGGGATGTCATGTCAACAAGAGTGAAGTTATCCACTGTAGTAGAAAAAAACAGAAAGGCTAGTGTTTCTTAAACGGTGGGGAGTTTGGAAATGTTCATGTCAAAAGGCGCCAGAGTGTCCTTGTTCACGTGTCACTGAAAGATACCATGCAGCTTCAGCAAGCTGCAGCAAGCAACAAGGAAAGTAAGTCGTATTTTGGCCTTCATCGCAAGGGTATTTGAGTAAAAGAGTAAAGATGTCTTGTTGCAAATGCATAGAGCCTTGGTGAGACCGCACCTGGAATATTTTGTACGGTTTTGATCTCCTTATCTAAGGAATCATGCATTTACCATGGAGGGAGTGCAACAGAGGCTCACCAGGCTAATACCTGGGATTGCCTGATGAGGAGAGATTGAGGGAACTGAGACTGCCTTCTCTAAGGTTTGAAATAATGAGAGGTGATATAAATGAAAGTTACAATTTTTTTACAGGGTGCGACAGGGAATCTGCGGATAAGATATGTTTTCTCCTGCTTGGTGAGTCTAGAGGTAGGGAGCATGCCGTCAGAATAAGGGGCGAGCCATGCAAAACTGAGATGAGGAGGAAGTTCTTCAGTCAGACGGTGGTGATGTTTTGGAATTCTCTATCACAGAGCGCTGTGAAAGCTCAGCCACTGAGCGTCATGAAGAAAGGTGTCGATAGATTTCTGGAAGCTAATGACATCAAGAGATATGTCGATAATGGGAAAACAGCGTGAGAATAGACGATCAACCATAATCTGTTTGAATGAAGCAGCAGGTTCGACCGGCCGAATGGCCTGCTCACGGTCCTATTTCCCCTGTCCCTACGCCCCTATGCCTCCTCTTCTGACGTGTCATTCTGAGATTCTATAATTCAGTTTTTAGATAGACATTGTTATGATGCTTTCATACTGATAACACTGTAATTATCGAGCTATCCTTACAGCGCTCTCATTCCATTCATCTCAATGAGCCAACAGTGTGTCACTTGTACCATTCTGTGCGTCCACGCATCGTTATCAGTCCCACTGGCTGTGTTTTTTTTTAATCTTACCCGAATTTAATGATCCGGCTTTTTAAATGGTCACGTTTCCCATGAGGGAATCCCAGAAAATAATGATTTAACCGAGCAGCAGTTTCTAAGTCTTGTGTCTCTGCAGGATGGTGCATTCCGACACTAAACTTTGTCAGAATGGCGGCGGCGATTGTAGTGCTGCTTTTGACCCTCATATTAATTTCCATGCACAAAAGCGGCAGATCAGGTGAGGGTTAACGATTTTTCGGGGCCATTTTCAGAATTGTTTCTCAATGAGCTTTCATTCTCATGGTTTTCAATCTCTAATCACAGTTTCTGGTTACAGAAAAAACGAGACAAGAGATCACACAATGAAAAGTAAGTAACTGAACCATTTGCAAATTTATCCCAAACGATCTATTTACCAATGGTTCAAAGCCCATTCAACGCCAGCACTTGCTCCAATGATATATGCTGACATATTTCATAACCTGTCCTGCCTTTTAGCTATTTTCTGAATGACAATGTTCAATATATTTTCTAGTCTCAGGGGTGGACATCTCCACGCCTCCCTGGACTTGGCTGCATTGGAGAAATAGGTTATAAGAGAAGGTTGGTCGCAGATGTGAATCTGGGTGATTTCTGACTCATGAATTAAGAAGGAGACAGGATTTTCCAAAGAACCCACAGCCTGGTGGAAATGAATATGGAGCCAAGGAGACTCCCATCAAACAACCAAACTGTCCCCGTGCACTCCCCAGAGTTACAAAGACGGGTTCTTTTTGTTAAAAGTTAAACAAGGACTTTTGGGTACCGTTGAGAACAACATTCTCTATTCGTGTAATACAAGTGTGAAGGAAACATTGAGAAAATACCAGGGAATTTCCTAGATTGTATGAAAATTTTCTGCTGATCATGTACCTGCAGTTACTGACAGCTTTTGTTTCTTTGGAAATGTCCTCATGTAAATAAAATGAATTATCCTTCGATGATAATGATGCACCATGTGTTTGGATTGATCACTACAACAAAGAAATTTCCCGGTAAAATACTTTCAGGATCCATCCCCCAGAAACTGCCGAATACATCGCTTTGGGATTCAAATGAACTCTTAGCTGCATTGCACCTGTTAATGTGAATTTAGATTGTGTTATAAGGTTGCATGAAGCGGATCAAAGTGCACCAAGACGATACTGGGGTAAAAGATTTCATAGGCAAGCTTTCCATTCCATCCAGTGTAGAATGTTAAGGGCAGCTCGAATCGAGGTGTTTCAGCTGATTCAGTAATTCAATAATGTCGATAGAGTGAAACTATTTCCTCTGACCGGGGGGTGGCGGGATGAGGGTGGTGTGTGGGAGGGGGAGGGGGTTGTGGTAGGGGGGAGTCCAGATCAAAGGTGCAGAACATTAAAACCAGAGCCAGTCCGTTCAGGGGTAATGCCAGGAAGCATTTCTTCACACAAAGGGGAGCGGAAATCTGAAACTGTCCCTCAGCAAAAAGCAACTGAGGGTTTGGCTCAAAGTTTTATTTTTACGGTAAGGCACGAAAGAGATATGGAATGAAAGCAGACGGGTAAAGTTAAGAAACTGATCATGCATGATAAATTAAATTGTGGAACAGGCCCGTGGGGCTGAATGGCCTCATCAAAGAGTGGCCACATAAAGAGGTATCAGGATCAAGAATGACTTCCTGGGTAGAGAGAATTGGGGTGTGGTTCGTGTGTGTTGTTTGGGGGGGAGGGTGGTGGAGGTGAGTTGGTGGTGGTTGGAGGGGATGGGCGGGTAGTGGCTGCTGATGTGAAACTCTCTGAAATGATTTAACAAACCGTCATTGTCCTAATGGTTGAGAAGGACAGACCCTTTGCGGATGGATGAAGTGTAGCAGAATATCCTTTCTCAACTGCATGTTGTAACAACCCTCCTGAAATTTTTTTGATCGCACCTGTGGAGAATGTATTTTCACAGCAGAGTAAGCTGATGTTAATTCGGGAATATTTATATCCGTTAGGAACAGGAAAAACAAGGAATTTTCCATCAGATAAGTGTTCAACAACCAATGCAACTATCCAGCAATCATTACACCAAATGTTTCCAGTCCAGCTTCTTAATATTTCGTAAAGGAAAGGTTTCTTCGAAATGTCTCACATCATCTCAGAAAACTGGCATCTCAATTTTACTCCGAAAAATATCTAATATCCTAATGTGAGGAGTGGGTTATGTGAACGTATGTAAAATATTAATGCTGCCAGCAAATCACTCTCAGTCACAGCCACTGGGTTCTGCTATAATCAATATAGATTCTAATATTTATTGAGAGGTGTGCCACAAAATGTCTGTTTCAGCGGGTAACCGGACGTTAGCTGGGTTGTGGCACTAAAGTGCACATTCAATGAGTCGGCACAGGCGTGAAGGACCGAATGGCCTCCTTCTGTGCTGAACGTGGCTACGATTCTATGATTCTACTCGGGAAACTCCACTGAAATGTATTATCGGCAGGGAAGATGGGTTGAAAAATAATCTTATTTCAAGAGTAAACTTAATATTTTTCACTCCCAGGTCACAAACAGTGAAGGCTCGGGAGCCAAGATCAGTGCAACTTTCAGATTGATGCAGCATAAATCCCCAGCCAGTGTCTGAACTGCCGTGTTAATCCTTAACACCACTTCTCATCCACACAGATTCGCTCTGTAAATCTCTTTGTAAATTAGCCTAAAAGACACCCTGAGCACAGTTGCCCTGAAACATCAAAAGGCTGTCATCACAAATCTATCATTGGTTCTCAAATCTGTTTTAGTATAATGGCAACTCAGAACCAGGCGCATTGTAGATATTATTTAAATTATATCTTACTGATCTGATTTACTGCATAAATGTGCAAAATGCATTTAAAACAGAAGGACGCCGAACGTGGAGAGAGAGTGAAATGAAATTGCCCCACTTAGACTAGCATTCGTCCCTGCTGTTTGAAAGCGCTATCCCATTATTCCGCACTCCCCCTGCTATTTCCTTCATAACCTGGCATATTTTACCCCTTAAAATATTTTTCCAATTCCCTTTTGAAAGTTCCTATTGTATCAACTTCTATCGCCCATTCAGGCAGCTCCTTCCAGATCACAACAACTCGCTTTGTGAGAAATAATCTCATCTCCCCCTCTGGCTCTTTAACCAATTAACTTCAATCTGCGTCCCCCTGGTTAGCGAAACTCATGCCAGTGGATAGTGTTTCTCCTCATTTACTCTATCCAAGACTTTCCCTGCTCTATCTGAAGATGTCAATAAACACCACCCTGGAAAAGACGTGACTCGACAAACCTGGCGCATTGGCGCAGGCATCAAGTCAATGGGGGTAAATGGCTGCATTTCTGCGTTAAAGCGACAATGGGAATCGTATCCCTTCCTCCCCGTCATTCGAGCGGTGCAAATGATAAAGCGACGAGCGTTGAGCAAATTCATCGTTTAATTTTGGACGGCAAACCCCGCCTCCCACACAGGTTAAAAGCGAATTGTGACCTTTTGCTCTTTGCAGGCAGGACCTGTGAGTCGTAGCTGAGCGAGTAAAGAGGAAGCTCAGAGTCACCGCTTAACTCCTACTGCATTTTCCATCCGCCTGTGTTTAAAAGACAGCGCCTAATTTCCGCGGCTCCGCATTTCACTGTTTCACCCGGTTCCCCGTCTGGATTGAGGATCCCGACCCCCCCAGAGGAATAAGTGTCGAATGTGAAACTCACAACTTCAGCCACAGCCTCGGCCGCCGACAATGGGCATCTTCACTCTTTGCGCCCTGCTCCACCTCTTCCCAGGTTAGATTTCCTTACTCCTGATGCACGGGGGGATCCCAGGGGAAGCTCACTGAGGAAACTCAGGAGGGCGAGGAGGCGACGCTGCCGCTTTCTGGAACAGTCCTCCTCTGCCGAGGGACTGAATGGTCAAAAGGTCACAACTCGAGTTAAACCGAAATGTCCCACGCCTCTTGGCTGCCACTGTGAAGAGGACAGGACAGCCCTGACATTGCCCCGGGCCGAGACTTATCCCTCCACCCAACAGACTGTCTGATTATTACCACGGCGCTATTTGTGGGATCTTGCTGTGCGCTAACTGTTCGCCGCATTTCCGGGAATGCAAGAGTGACCGCCCTTGAAAAAAATAAGTCATTTGAAGAACCTTAATCTCCTTCCTCTACCTTCCTTTCTTTTTCCTCTCTTTCTTTCTTCATTTCTTTATTTCTTTGTTCCTTCCTCTCTTCCTCCAGGTCTGATCTCAAATTTAACCCTCAGCGCTTTATCCCGGCCACAGGTCAGGAACTGGCGATCCTTCCTGACAGAATGTTCCTGTCACCTGGTGACAGGCGGAATGTCTCATTGGTATAAAAGAGGTTTTATGTTTCCCTGACATAACAGGATTTCTTGTGATGTGTTCTGTTCCCTCAGTGACCGTCTCTCAGGCCGCTTTCCCGCAAACTCCGGCCGCTCAGACCGTCTCGGTGGGCAGTAGCTTCAAGGTGCATTGCCACACAGGCTGGTTATCAAGTGGAGCTGTATACTGGTATAAACAGCGGCACCGAGAGCACCTGCAGTTCCTCCACATGGTGAGAAAGCACATCCCTGCAGAGGGAAGGTTTTCAGGAGAAATCAACGACAAATCGACCATTTACACCCTGGTGATCGAGGAGGTCCAGAGAAATGACTCGGGTGTTTATTACTGCGCAGCCCGGAAAACCCATGGAATGTTCCTGGTCTTCGGGAACGGCTCCAAATTGTTCACCACAGGTAAAAACAAAAAGAGAAATGAGATTGTTTACTCGCTTTTTCATTGTTTTTTCCTTCGTTCACGGGATGTGGGTGTCTCTGGCTCGGCAAAGCATTTATTACCCATCCCGAATTACCCATGGTCTGGGGGCATTTAAGAGAAAGTGTGGGTCTGGAGTCAGATGTAGGGTCAGACCCGGTAAGGGCGGCAGATTTCCTTTCCTAAAGGGCATTAGCGAACCAGAAGGACGTTATTTTCTTATTGATGACAATCGATTCCTGGTCATCATTAGACTTTTAATTCCAGATTCTTCTTCAATTCCAATTCCTCCCTCTGCCGGAGGTGCGATTAGAAACCGGGTCCCCAGAGCATTACTCACTCTTTAGATTACCCCAGCCCAGTGACAATACCACTCCGCACCGTCTCCCCCAAACTACCAATAACCAGGAATTCACGGTGAATAATAATTGCATCTTACCTCCCAAACTCGCCAGGTCCGCCGACAATATTCCTCTTGGCTCCGCCGGTGGATGAAGCTGTTGGGATGGAGACTGTCCCATTGATGTGTTTGGTGAACAACGCGGGCTCTGTTACCCTTCCCGTCCGCTGGAATTTTTCCACGTGGGAGACCGAGGGATGGACGGATTCTGGAACAATCGACTCCGAAGGGGCGCACAATATAAGGAGCCTCATCAGAGTCCCGCCAGGAACGTGCAGCGGGGGCGGGTTCTGCACTTGCTCTGTTCAAATCACCTCCACTCAAAGTCTCATCAGTGAAATGTTCTCATATCAGACAGGTAACTATTGACAATGTCTCTTTACTGGTATATTTAATTGCTGATGTGAGACTTGATTGTCCGCAATACCGCATGCTTTATTTTAATACTCGCTCCCTTTCCGTGTGTATGGACACAGGCACAGAATCGTAGAACGTTTACGGCACAGGAAGAGGCCATGGTGTCTGCCCCATAGAGAAACGAGCCACCCAGCCCAATCGCACTTTCCAGCATTTGGTCCGTAGCCCTGTAGATCACACCGCTACAGATACACATTCAACTGCCTTTTAAATGATTTGAGGGCTTCTGCCTCTCCTGCCCTTTCAGGCAGTGAGTCTCAGACCCCTGCCACCCTCTGGGTGAGAAAAATCTTCCCTCGTCTCCCCTTTAATCTTTCTACAAATCACTATAAACCTGAACACTGACCTCTCTGCTAAAGTAAAAAAGCCATTCACATTCCCTCTATCCAGACTCCACACAATTTTGTACACCTCAACCCAATCTTCCCTCAGCCTCCTCTGCTCCAAGGAGAACAGTCCCATCCTATCCAATCTTTCCTCATAGCTGTAATTTTCCAGTCCTGATAACATCCTTGTGAATTTGTTCTGTACCCTCTGTAATGCAATCACGCCCTTTCTGTAATGAGGTGACCAGAACTGCACACAGCACTCACGCTGCAGCCTAACTCATGTTTTATGTAGTTCCAGCATAACCTTCCTGCTCTTGTATCTAAAGCTCGTCTAATAAATGAAAGGACCTGGGGCTAATTACCCCGTCAATTACCTCTTCCGTATCTCTCAATGTTTCAGTGTTTAGCTCCCTGAAAGTTGAAGCCCATCTGTTTAACTATGCCAGAGGTGTATGGTGGGAGATAAGGAATCAGTCTGAAATTTTGCAGTTTAAAATTGGAAAATTGAAATTCAATTTCCAGTTTGAAACTTGAGCAGTATTTTGCTTCTATCCTCCCAAACGCATTCATTGCAATACCATCAGCATGTGCTCTTACCCTCATATCCCCTTTTCCACCGTGTGTTTAAGGAGTTTCTATGCAATGATACTTCCCGTTGTAGCCATTTCTACATTCTAACGATAAGAGGAAAATACGGCGGATGCTGTAATCTGAAACAAAACAGGGGAAAAAAGGCCTGGAGAAGGGTCACGCAGACTCGAAACGTTAACTCCGTTTCTCGCTCCAAAGATGCTGTCAGGCCCGCTGAGTTTTTCCAGTATTTTCTATTTTTGTTCCACATTCTAACCACCCTGAACAAAAGAAAAAGACACGCTTTCGCCTGAAACCCCAGTTGGGGTTCATAATTGGTAGAAGAGTTGAAAACTCGACATTCCAGGAGACAAAGCAGATTTTGCATTAGATTCGGATTGATACAGGAGTATGGGGATAGGTCCAAGTAGTGGGGCGGAGTTTTGATCCCTTAGGCGAAGGATAATGTTCCCCAATAGACACTAAACCACAAGACAACAGCAACACTCTCAGAGACAAAGTAAGCCGCTTGATTGGCACCTTATAAATGCTCATCCTCTGCATGGGCACAGTGGCAGTAATATCTACCATCTACAAGATGTCCTGCAGAATCTCGCCAAGGTCACGTTATTCGCTAATCGTGTTGTGTTTTCTTGAATGTACCTCTAAGTCCTTCTCTCTTCCAGTCTCGCTCTGCCGCGCCACCAATCTGTCTATCCCTTTTCATTTTAATTTCTTTATTTCACTCGGGTTGTTGATTCTACTGGCAAAAGTGACTTTGAGTCCCCATCCCTCGCTATTTTGAATGGGCGTTGGTGTGTATCCTTGAAATTTTGGCAAGTGACATGTGGCATAGCTAAGGGATTTTTCAATATTGTTTCTCCCCCCCACCCCACCCCACCCCCTCACCCCCTCTACCCCTACCCCAACCACTTCTTCAGAGCCGCGAAAATCTACATGTCTCCTGTTGTTTTACGGAAGTTCGTTGGGGATCATTCTCCTTCTATTGACCTTGACTGTCGTCGCCGGATGGAGCTGCATAAAGCGACACTCAGGTAGGAAGGGCTGTACATTTTTGGGGCTCGGCACCACTGCATATGAGTCGATGCAACTTTTGCCTCTATTTGACACGTTAATTAACCCGATCAGGGTAAAATTTGCAGACATTTATGCCCTTTTTTATATATCAGGCAACGGGAACTCGGATAAGACATTCACGGATTCTGGGCCACGTGAACGAAACCATGAGGTAAATAGATGGAGACTTTTTTTTTTACAGTTTCCTCTCGCTGATTTGATAAAACAACATTTATGCGGGGTAGTTATGGTCCCGAAATTCTACTAAACTTCTCATAGTCAAAATGGCACCATTTACCATATTACTAGAACTGGAAACGGCTGGAAATATATATCTGGAGATTTAATATCAGTAATGATATCTAATGATGTTTCAATCGAACGATAACAGGGTTAAAATGGTTGAATTATGAGAACAGTTGGCACATATTTGTTGTTTATACTGAAGAACACTTATGTTCCAATTGTAATGATTAAGCTGATTAAATTATCTATGGGGGATGTGGTGGCAGAGTGGTATTGTCACTGGGCTACTATTCCAGTGTAATTACCCGGATATCCGGGTTCCAATTCCAGCGCAGCAAATGGTTCAATTTAAATTCAATCATAATTTGGAATTAAAAAATCTCGAAACCATAGCTGATTGTCATAAAACCCTCTGAAGTAGGTTCATATGGTTTTATTATATTGTCGTAAAAAGCCATCTGATGCACTAATGCCCCATAGGGGAGGAGATCTGCCGCCCTCACCTGGTCTGGCTGACACGTGACTCCAGACCCACAGCACTGTGGTTAACCCTTAACTGCAATTAGGGATGGGCACTCAGTACTCTCCTAGCCAGCGACGCCCACATCCCATGAACAAATAAAGAAATGATTGGATAAAACGAGAGGAGCTGTTGCAGGCGTGAATGCTAGGGGACAAAACCTTAACATTTGGAGCAGCCGTTCTGAGGTGACATCAGAAAGCACCAGCACACACAAAGGGGAGGTGGGAATACCAGCTAGAATTTAATTTATACTTTCAATCCTAAAGCATTGCAAAATATTTGGAGACAGAGACCAACCATGATCAAACTGAATGGGGTATCAAGGTCCAGGGCCGAATGACCTAACACTGCTCCGGATGTTTATATGATGATAATAGTTTCTATTTTCCCTCATAGACTCTTTATGCTCGCCTGGCGTTTACTGCAGATCCGACGTCCTGAAGGGGAAGAACAGCCATTGGATGAAGCAGGAGATGACGCGTTGAAGAACATTCCCACCGTGGAATTCAATAAGAAACATTGTCCAGTGATAATTCCAACATCATTTCCTCGATCTTGTGCCGTGCTCGTGTGTTTTGACACTCATTGGCATAGGTGTGGAAATGTAATTTAGAAGACCTGGAGGTGTCAACACTTCCACTTGATGGTGTTTCACTTTTATGTTAATGATGTAACATCCACTTGTCACCAACGAATGACCCCTCAGATGTATTTTCCAATATAGAAACGATTTAGCACCTACTGTGGGTTTGTCATTATTATTGTTCTCATTATTATTATTATTATTACGATTATTATTATTGTTATTATTATCCATCACATATATGGCCATCGGTGATATCACAACATGAACACTGACATATACAGAGATATAACTGCCTACATAAACCTCGTATAACGCTGCAAAATGTGGTTTCCTCAAACAAACAGTAACTGCAGGGATAATACTGTGGATCAGTGTCTGTCGAAGGAATTGCTCCCAAATACTTAACTGAACCTTCTATTATTAGACGTCAGTGCGGTTTCCAGTTAGATCGATAATGGGGCTGGATTCAAATTAAGATGATGATTACAGGCTCCTAATGCCATCTGTTAACAGAGAGACATATACCTTGCAATCTGAAGCTAAATGCAGCGAAAAATATCAAACAAGCATTGCCGGTTTTAAATCTAACAATGAGAAATAACCTGACTGAAACTTATAAGATTCTGAGGGAGCTTTGACAGGGTAGATGTTGAGAGGCTGTTCGCCCTCGTGGGGAATCTGGACCTAGTGTTCACAGCTTCAGAATGAGGGTTTCCCATTTACGACTGAGATGAGGAGATGTTTCTCCTCTCAGATTGATTTTTGTATTGTCCTGCCCAGAGAGCAGTTGAAGCTGGGTCAGTGATCATGCTGAACTCTGAGTTAGACAGATTTTTGATTAACAGGGTAGCCAAAGATTATGGGGAGCAGACAGGAAAGTGAAGCCAAGGCCACAATCCGTTCAGCCATGTTCTTATTGAATGATGGCACAGGCTCGGGGGACACAAATGTTCTACTCCTACTCCTATTTCTCAGGATAGTTTAACATTTGGACAATTGAAATAAATGTTCAGATGGGAATTGTTGACTGGTCTAAAATCAATCTTAAAAGAACGAGGAAAATGTTTTAAAAATCTACACCAAAGGACTGGGTGTTAGGGTGAACTGGTTTTGACACCGTGCTAAATACAGTGAGACTGTTAGGAAATTTACAAAATGGTTCCATTGCGCCCTTGCTTCGTGGGAGCTTTTCACTCCGCTTCCTGAAACAAGGAGCTGCACTGAATATTTAAATGTGATGCGCATTAAACAAACGCTCATTAAAATGCCCCAGTTAAACATTAATATCGACCCCAGCAGCCGGATTAATGAATCCGAATCCCAATTAGGTTGAAGATTAGATCCCGGGTTATCGCGATGCTCATCGCAAAGGGTCAAAGTGCTGCATCCCAATCGAGACAAAACATTTGGAAACTTCTGCTGGCTGAAATCATAATTTTATGGGACTCCCTCATGGGAATCTTGAGCCAATTATAAAGGTAAAGCAGCAAATCCGTGCTGTAAATTCTCCGCAAGACTCCACAGGAAACCATGTCAAGGAATCTTCAGGAGAATGCTGAGGGACGAAAGCTGGGAGAGAAGAGGGAGATACATTCATCTTAATGTGACTGACGTGATAGAATGAAACACTGTCAGAATGGGTTCTGAAATGAGCAGACAGTGTTGTTCCTCACTGAGTGTCTGAACTGTTCTGCAGAAATGCTTGACCTTAAAAAACAAAGAAGTGGGTCAGTAAACCTTGCAGCAGAGAGCGGGGCCGGGCAGCAAAGAGGCTGTGACAGCGAGCTTCAGAAAGACGCCTCGATCACAGCCCATTCAGAGAGCGTGAAAAGCACATCGAGGGCGGAAATCGCTGGCCCAGATTCTGACCACTTTACAGTTGAGATGGAAAGTTGTCCGAGCCAGAAGCTCTTAGTGGTTTTCCTGTTATTTTACGTTATGTTATGCAAACGTCACGTACCGAGCTGCCATCAGAGGTGAAACGCTGGGTATCAATGTTAAACTGCAGAGAGAAGGTCTTTTGCACCAAAGACAGATTGAACCGAACAGAGAAGAGGCTGGTTTACAATGAACCTCATTTACAGCGCCCTTATCGATGTGGCATCTGGTCACTGTTTATCTTCAATCCCGGTTTAGAATAAAATTTACAGGTTCCCAATATTATTCACAAATTATGCCTTCACTTCACCTGCGGCTCACAGTGAATAGTGTCTGTTACCTACACACAGGCAACACTGCAACAGCGCACTCAGGCTTTTAATGTAGTTTTCAATACAATCCACAGACAATTCATTCAATATGTTCCAGTCTCGGTATTGAGCAGATTGTATATGGAATTGTGCACATCAAGATGCAATTCGGGTAAGGTTATTGAAACTTATATTCCTTTACTGAGACTTTATTTTTGGGGTACTTTTCATGGCGTCCCATTACTGAATGTTTCACGTAGTTAACAGAGAGCTTCTGTCAGTCTGCAGCATCTGAATTTATGTCAAATACCACTCGTCCCTCTAACTGGAATAGGAACATAGTCCTCATCCTTCTCCCGCTCTGATAATATAAATGATAATCTAATGTCCAGGATAGAATTCACCTGTCAGGCTTTACTGCAAATTTCCACCTTTTTCCCTTCCAACGTTCTCCTTTCATTTAGTTTATCTCTACAATGAGGCCATTCCGCCCTCTCCTGCCTCCCCCTTCCTCTCACCCCCACCCAACCGTTTTGCGTTCATATATTAGCCGCTGGAATTGCAGATAAGGCCAATCCTAACCCATGTCATTTTGCAGTTATGGCAAAATATGTTTCTTTTGTGAGTGACAAACATGGAATCAGTTTGGGCAGAATGTCCTTTTGTGTGTGTGTGTGTATGTATGTGTCTGTGTGTGTGTGTGTGCGTGTTTGCGTGTGTGTGTTTGTTAATGTGTGTGTGTGTGTTTGTGTCTGTGTGTGTGTGTTTGTTTGTCTTTTTGTGTGTGCATGTGTGTGTGTGTGAATGTAGTTCGTGAAACCTTGAAAAGCGCGATATTAACTCAAGCCTTTTAATTGTGTGTGTGTGTTATTCTTTCTGGATACGATAAATTCTGTGGGATCTCCCCAACCGTATAGATGGCATAGAGCGAAACATGGTAACCTGATTGGCGAGTTAACATCAATGTAATCCAATAAAATTGAGATTCATCACCCCGATTTTCAGATTACACCTTGGTGATTTCTGTATTAAGTTGCTTTCCGAATTCTGCTTCTCTATTCCAATACATTAATTCAGGCAACTCTTGCAACGGCACATTTAGCAAAACAATTATAAAACTATTATAGGGAGCAATGGAAGCAGATCTAATAATACATTTCAAAAGGCATGCATATTTGTGGTAGAAAAAATGCAAAGATATGGAGAAGGAGATGAGTTCACTGGGACGAATTGGGTTACATTTTCAAAGAGCTGGCAGAGACACCATGGGCCGAATGGCTTCCTGCTGTGCTGTATCATTCTATGATTCGATCAAGCTCTATTACAGAGATAACCTGACCTCACCTTTAACAATTTTTGAATGTGAATACATATCCCAGTCCAGGGCGGACCTCTCTACACCTTCCTGGAGTTTGCTGCAATGGAAAATAAATCATAAAGAAGACGGGTCGCAGATAAGAATCTTCAGATTTTCTCTCTGATGAATTATGGAGGAGGCAGGATTTGCCAAATAACCCGCAGCCTCGTGGAAACAAAACAGAGCCATGGAGACGCCCATGAATCAACTAAACTACTCCAACCAGAATTTACAAAACACCATCTCCTTTTGTGAAATGTGAAATAAGTTGTTTTCAGGATTGCTGAGGATATTCCACTGTATTCGTGGAATTCAAGTGTGAAAGAAACGCTGAGCAAATCTGAGGGACATTCTTCAGTTTCTCTGGACTTTTTCTGCTGATCCTGAAATTCCAGTTACAGACAGGATTTTTATTTTTTTTGCAAACGTCTATATGTAATTAAATAAAATAAATTATTCTTCCATTATAACCTCCATCAGAGGTTTGTATAGGTCAATAATTATCTTATAATTCAATGCCAAATGGATGAAATTGCAATTCCTGTTGAGCTGACAATATCAGCACTATATTGAGATGGTTTGGTGATGGTGTTCTCTGCCTGAGATGTGATGTATTTAATCATTTACAGAATTAGAACACAGCAGGAGAGGGGCACGGGCCCTCATGCTGGAACCTTGTGATGACCCCATTTTACTTTTACACAGTGTGTTCTGCTTTGAGCTCAGTTTTAAATACATATGTTAGAGTCTTTGGTTTAGTGCAGTGTGTTTTGGAAAAAAGAGGTGACTTTGCAGCTATGTTTCCGCAAGCCGACAACCACTGGGGTATTCACTGATCATGCCTGGAATGTTATGGACACATTAATAGGGATTTACTGTCATAGCAGCAAAATTATCATCGTACCACTGAACTACCAGGCTGGCAGGGTGCAATCTAGACTGATGTTTTTTTTTCTGTTTGTCTGTTTTTATTTCCCTATTTTCCTGATCACAGGTTTGCAAAATTGTGTAACAATGTTTTCAATCAGAGAGATATAGGATTACACAACACCCGGGCACACTTCGTTGTCGATCAGGGTCATATCAGTCTAAATATTCTCATTCTGTTTATTCTGGACTCAAAAGGTAAAGCCGTATGAGACAAGTGAGCTACAAAAACATCTCCTTCTAAAGTCACTTTCAAGATCCATCTACCAGAAACTGTCCAATAAACCTGTCAAGGATTTAACTGAACTCCTGACTGTGGTGACCTTGTTAATGTGAATTTAGGTTGTATTGTAGTGTTACTTACAGCAGATATACGTTTACCAGGACTCGGGTTAAGAAGACTAAACACAAGAAAAGGTTGCTCAGACTAGGCTTGCATTCCTTCCGTGATTACGTTTCTGGTCCACACGAGCCTCCTCCCACCCCCTCTGCATCCCACCCCTTCAACAAATCATTACATTTCATTTTTTCCTCATATGATTATTCAACATCCCCTGAAAAGCACGTCTGATAGTCACCTCAACTTCTCCCCCGGGATCGATTTCCGCATTATACCCACTCACTGTGTAAAGAAGATTATGATGAATTCCCCATTGGATTTATTAGTGAATATCTTAAACTGATGGCCTATCGTTCTTGTTTCCCTCTCAAGTATCCAATCATTTCATAATTTTGAAGACCTCTATCAGGTCACCCCAGCAGCCTACTCTTTTCTAGACAAAAGAGTGCCACCCTGTTCAATCCTACCTGAAATCATGCACTCTCATTTCTGTTATCATTCTAGTAGAATTGTTCCCAAATTTTAAACCGCACACATCTGGTCTATAAAGATATCCTGAATTGCAGATTCAATGAGCACATTTGGACTGAGCGACCAAACAACTTTAATTGACAAACGCAATGCTTGGATTTCAAAACCTGATTTAATGGGTTAGTAAATTGGACATTGATGCGCTCTTTCTTGCTCAAGCTGAAACAAAGATCCGCAATTAAATTTAAAAAAAAACTCTAACACAAGAAAGTAACACATATAGAAACTGAGCAGAAATCGAAAATGTCCGAATGTCAACATTCTCTTGAAACGGAGCCTATTGTATCAGGCATACAGTCTCTCCAGAAGTCGATAAATTGCCTCATTATTACTGATAAATCTGCGTTCAGAATTTGGGATGACAATCTATTAGGAAGGTTCACACATCCAGGCTTTCCACCAATGAGCACGAAAAAAGAGGAAACTTTCCACTGCACGTCATATCCCGGAAGCAGCGTATGAGCTGTCAATTTCCATTGCTATCAGAGTGTGGGGTCCGCATTAAACGCCAGCCGAGCATGAAGAGTCTGCAACAGAAAGCACAAACCGTGATCATGAGAAACAACATCATCAGGGGGCAGAAAGAGGACATTCAGCCCTTCGAGCCTTTCCCGCTAGACATTTAAATCATTTTGTATCCGTATCTCAACCCTATTTACCCTCCTTGCTACCATAACCCTTAATCCAACGAAAATCTATCACCTTGAGTTTCAGCATTTTCAGCTGATCCCCCATCTAATCTTTTTTTACATTTATTGTCACAGTGCTATTGAAAAGGTAAACAGTGCTATCTTAAAACATGCGCCATGCAAAGTCCCATTCACTCATATGACAGTAACCAGATATCTTCAAACTTGAATTTAAAATCCGCCACCCCTATTTACACACGCTAAGAACAATTTCTATTCATAGTTACCGCCTTTTCTTCCGTACGTGCTCTGGAATATGTCAGTTCCTTATCAATGTTCATGTTGCCTGTTAGAAAGAGGATTTTAAAATGAGTGTAACTGTTCACATTTCACACTGAACCGGCTGAAAGTGTACACAGCCCTGCGACAAGTAGATAGATTAAGAGCGCTCCTGGGTTACAACGTCTCCCTATAATCTCTACCTGTCTGCAGGGTCTTGCAGATCCTTCTCCCGGCGAGCAGGACTAACGCCAGAAGGAGTAGCGCCGCCAACAAACTCCCGGAATGCGAGAAACTGCGGGGGGCAGGTAGCGGTGAATCTGCAGAGCAAATAAAAAGCATTGTATTTGAGCAAAAATCGCGTAACTGAAACCTTCTGACTCTGACAGTAAGTTCAAGTAGACTCTAGCACATGGGAGCTAGAGATGGGGAAATAATGTCAGTCTTGTCAATATCATCAACGTCTCCAGGTCATTAAAAAATAAGATGAAACAGATTAGAAAAGCGAAGCGAATTTACAAAGCTGAAATCAGATAGATGGAAATGGAGAGAGATAGAGAAATTGGGAGATAAATAGAGTTAGAGGGAGAATTCTCGAGAGAGATAGATGGATGGATGGATAGAAGGAGAGGTGGATAGATAGAAAGACAGACGGACAGTTAGACAGAGAGGCAGGTAGGTATATAGATAGATACACACATACATACACACATAAATAGATAAATACATACATACATACGTACGCACATACATACATACATACATTTATACATATATACATATATTTAAGCACAAGAATATGATAGAACTACACAAGAATGGCCAGCGTGGTGTGGGGCAAATGATGATGCAACGGGGTCTCGCTATTGGGTATAAACTGCTGATTAGTTATGTTGCAAAGTGTAAAATAATCGTAATGTTTACCTGTAATGATCAACTTGGAACCGTTTCCAAACATCAAGGGCATTCCGCTGAGCTCCTTAGCTGAACAGTGATACACACCCGGATCATTGCACGTCCGTAATGACCAGAGAATACAGAGTGGATTTCTACTTAACCTCTCCAGAAAATCTCCCGGTTGGAGATATGTATTTTGTCACGGTGTAAGCAAGTTGTAGATTCTCCTGTTGCTGATATTAATACCTCTGGAACGCTCCCCCTGCCAAACAGCCTGTGTGACAAAGCACCTTGTAGGTTCTTCCAAGCGAGAGACTCTGGGCCGCCGGAGAATGGGACAAAACTGCCTGAAATACAATAACTGAGAGGGACCAAAATCAACAGCAGAGGTTCTGTTATGGCGGAGAAAGAGAACATGTTTCCTCTGCAGAATTGGTTACAGCAGTAAACTATAAAACAGACCAGCCCCTCAGTCATAAATCCGGTGGATCCAAGCGCTGAAAGTTTTATTTGAAACAATTGCAGTCGCCAGGGCGAAAGAGAAACGGGTTTTCAGCCGGTGAAGGTTTTTTTTCAAGTGCAGCCGCTGTTGTAAAACAGGGAATTCGGCGAATTTGCGCACAGCAAGATTCCACAAACAGCAATGTAATATTCACACAGATTGTTTTTTGTGACGTTGTTTGAGGGATAAAATTTGGCCCCGGGGAGGCCGAGGAAAATAATCATCGGCCGGATCATCCACCGCCCCCTATCCACCCCCCGCCCCCACCCCCCAGCGCCACGTCCCCCGTCCCCAACACCCCCAACCCCCTCGCGTCGCCCCGGCTCTTTATCTCGCTGGGAAAATGGGGCGGGTTTCACACCAAAGGGGCAGACAGGGGATCTCGATTCACCAGGCCATCCGATAAATTGGAGAATGTGATCGATTATGATCAGGTAGGATAATGTATTTCTTCAGCATGAAGCTAATATGATAGATTGTAGCTGTGGGAGTAATTTTACACCTGACTGACTAGTTCAGTGGCCTCAAACTTGCAATGAGATAATTCTGAATCAGGAGTGAAGAAGACACAAACCTGGAAACAGATGCAGCAACGTGCAGGACATTAATAATCTCATGTTCGGCGCTCCCGGACAGGTCGCTGTGCTATTTAGACCGTCTCTTCTCTCCGGTGTCTGTGCTCGGGGCCCTGAAGACATGGAGAAAATGCACAGTTTGCAGAGATTACGTGCACTGATTAAAAATAGCATACTGGAAAAATCAGCCCCTGTAACTGTTGGCTGAGGGTTTCCTGTTTACGGGTTGGGAGCCCACGCACAGCTCTGCCTGCAAAGGGCAACACGTTACAGCTCGTGTGAAAAGCCTGTGAAAGGCGGGGCGCGGCCCAGAGTGGCTCAAACTGTGGGCAAAAGGCAATGGTGCTGCATTCAACAACATTAATGCTTGTGACGTTCGCGTGGGCGCAGGGTTAACGCCCTCAATTCCGAGCATTGTGTTCAATTCCTCCACAACACACAAATTTATTCTGGTCTCCACAAAAACTGGAATCAGATCTTTATATTTTAGTCACTGTTTTACCCAATACCTGTCTCCCCGCCTGTCACTTTGTGTCAGAAATACTCCCTCACTCGCACTCAAGCCCCTTGAACCAATTACCCTGGATATGTAACATTACCATTCTCTGAGAGGGGCCCGGTACGGCCAGGAGGCCAGAGTTGTACAGAAAGCTACTACGAGGTGGAAAGTAAATCGAAGTCCGGTTCGATTTAAGTGCTGAAGTGTCCCATAACAAGCTGGAAATATTCCAGCCCTTGGCCATGCAGCAGCCATTCTGTCACAACACGTTTAGATATAGTTACCATTGATTGTTGGAGAAACTTGGACAGATTGGAGCAAGATCCCTGACTGTGAAGCATGTGGAACAGGATATACAAAACAGAAGAGAATGTACCAAACCAAGCTCTACTGTAGAGAAAGTGTGGTGGTGGGCGTGGCGGTGCTCAAACGGATAGACATGGGGTTATAGAATGAAGGCGGCTGGACAGAGTTAAGGTGTCGATCAATAGCCTGATTTAATGGCAGAACAAACTCAATTGAGGGGCTGAATGGCCTCCTCCTCCTGCATTGTTCCAGTAGGATTAGGAGGTCAAATTATTAAAAGACAAATTGAGGACTGATATCATAAGGTCTATGACAACCAGGCTGATTAACATTGGGAATTCTTCTCTGGGTAGGGCGAGTGGTGCGACGAGTTAGGGGTGGGGTATTGGGATGGATGGTGAAACCCACTGAAATTACTTAGGAAACAGGTGTTGTTCTGATGTTTAAGGGAGGCATAACGATTCTGGATGGATGAACAGTGTATAGTGAACGATCTTTTCCAACTGCATCTTGTAAAATGTCTCTCCAAATTATCTTTCCAATATCTGTGCAAAATCTAATTTCACAGCACAATAAGACAATGTTAATTTGAAAATATTTCTATCCACTAGAACAGGACTGAGAAGAGCTTGTTGAGTGGATTGGAGTTATCCAGTTATCCAGTCATGTTAACAACAACGGCCTCCAGCTTTATAATGTTTTTGAAATTAAATCTCAGTGAAACATCATCTCAATTTTTAGTCATGCATTTGACTGATCTTCTGATGTGAGGAGTAAATCGTGTTAACGTTTCCAAATTATTGACATCACCAGCAAACCACTTTCAGGCACAGTTATGGGTTGTGCTATAAGCCGTAAAGACACTAACACTCACTAGAGTCGTGTGGCACAAGAGGGCCCATTCTCAGGGTCAAGAGGAAATAAGCTGCGATATTGGGCTAAAGTGCACATTGGAAGAGCCGGCACAGGGATAAACTTCAGCAAACACCCTCTGCCAGTACTGTCTCGGTCACACACCAAACACACACACACACGCACCCCAAACACACACACACTCCAAACACATAAACACCAAACACACACACACACACACACGCACCGAACACACACACACCCCAAACACATAAACACCAAACACACACACCCACACGGAACACACACACACCAAACACACACACACACACACACACTCTGACAGCAAAATTGAAAGCGAGACACATTAACTATGCACACACAGAGACACGCTCAGCATAGGGCACCTCACTTACCTCCACAGCTCCATTATCCTGCATGTGCCAGTTGTTAACTCTTACAGTAACACAACATACAGTGATCCCCGCGATATCCTTCAAGTTGTTGCACAAAGATGAGCATTTACGCAGTGACCCAGAGCTAGCTCTTAAATGACATAAATGAAATAAAGCACTCGGTGAAATATCCGTTTGCGGTCCGGTATAAAATGGTTAAATGACAGCGTTCCTGTTTGGAATGAAGACCTTACTGTTGAACTTATCGATGGGGCAATGGCGGCTCCTGTTACCACAATACCCAGCGGCTGGGAAAGGCCTCAATCAGTGAAACAGGCCGCACTGCACACTGGCAGAACCGGCCGCGCATGCTTAGCTCAAACCCCGCCCAGAACGGCCCTTTTTATTTTCTTCATACGCCAATTTCCGGGCAGAATATCGGTTCCCTCTCGAGTCGAAAGAGTCTCTTCTGCTTCGGTTGACGACTTGATGTATTAAAAAACAAACAAAAAAGACGTCACGCTCAGATGACGGCCGCTTGCCCCGCTCGGTGGCAGGAACCAAGAGTGACAAAGAGCAGTGCTGGGTTCAAGAAGTGGGGCAAGAGGTGACTCCTGGATGATCAGGTAGGCGAGGAGGGCGAGAAGAGAGTTACACCGGCCCCGTGCGGACAGGAGGGGAAATTGCAGCAGCCGCACATGATGTGACATCATCCCTGCTGAACAATTTTAAACTCCCATGGAATTATTGCTCCCCTCTTGAAATAATAAGCGTCTTCTTGGAGCCCTGATAACATTTGGAAAGCGCTTCCAAGTTAGCCATATCCCATCTTTCTTTCTAAATTGTTCATCTTCTGATCTGGCCACACATCATTGCGATTTATACAAATTTCAACCTATCCCTTTCTCTACAACATTAATCACTGGGACATAAGTTTACACATTTCACTCAGATTAAAGTGAGTTTGCTGATTGGTGCCGTCATTTCACATTTGGTTGAAAAATAAACACAAACGTAAATTTCCACAGCGCCTTCCATGAGCTCAGTGCATCACAAAGTTCTTTCCTGTCAGTTGAAGAATTTATGACGTGCCGTCTCAGTTGTTGTGTAGGAAATGCAGCAGCCAATTAGCGCACAGCAAGCTCCCACAAACATCAGTGTGATAATGAGCAAATGTTCATTGAGAGGAAAATATCGCCCCCAGGATCGGGGAGGCGTGAGTTGGGGAGTTGGGGAACTGCACCCTCCCCTCCCCATCATTCCTGCTACTGTTCTTCTTCCAATATTGACTGTGGAATATTTTAGGATAGTTTACATCTGCCTGAGATGTCTGGCAGGGCCTCAGTTTAACATATCATCCAAAACACAGCTTCTCCCTGCTACTGCTGCACTCCCTCAGTACTGACACCTGGTGCATCAATCTCGCTCAAGTCTCCGGAGCAGGAGATTAATCCACAACATGCAGATTCTGAAGCGAGGGAGCTACGTATTGAGCTGTAAATTACATCCTGTCAGGAATCTGTGGGTCTAGAGTCATCAGTTGAAAAGTGTGATTGCCCTTAATGATTTGATGCTCTTAAAAAAACAATTTCCAGAGGTGGTGATGTGTTTGAGTGGCAACTAATTCTTGGCCATAACTGACCAGTTTGCTGCTCTATATCGAAGGCAAGAAAAAATAAAAATTGGGAGGGTATCTAAGAGCGGACCACACTACCTGTACCACGCCAAAGGTAGGCCAAAAGCAGCATTGACTTGGGTATAAGGAGCTAAAGTAAGGTTTTCAAAACACCACCTGGGTCCCCTGCCTGTAGATGAGGAGGGAATAAGCTACTTTCAGTGCCGTTCTCAGATACAGACTGAGACCTGGCTGTTGGACCATGTGTATCAGCGTGGTCGTGGGTTAAACTGGACTGATAAATGTTTGATGGCTTGCAGCAGCTTTTAAATGGACGGACCTTATTGTACATCTCAGCTTCTAAAGATTCACAAACCTCTTAGTGAATAAATTTCTCCTCAGTCCTACAGAGCTAACACCTTATTCTGAGATTTGATACCGAGTAATGGACGCTCCAGGCATGCCGGGGGGTGGGTGGGGTCGAGAGTTTGGAAAACCTCTCAGCATTAACCCTGTCAATCCCTGGCAGAATTTTACATGTTTCAATGAGATCACCTCTAATTCTTCTAAACTCCAAAATCTATAGACCGATCCTACTCAATCTCTCCTCATTGAGCTACTGACCCCTTGCCCTGGGCTCCCTGCCCCACTAGAGAAAATACTTTCTCTCTATCGACTCTACTGAATCAATTAACCATATTAAGCCCCTCAATCATGTCACACTTTAACCTCCCATATTCGAGGTAATGCAAGCCTAGCCCGTGAAACCTGTCCCCGTAATTATAACCTTATAGTTCCTATCTCGCCCTGTTGAACTTAGATATGGTTTATATAACCACACAGCACAATCTAAATTCACATCCACGAGAATGCTACTGCTATAAGTTTATTTTTACCCGCAAGGGATTTATTGGATAGTTTCTGGATGATGGATCTTGAAAGAGACTTAAAAGGGAGCTATTTGTTACTTTGGAATCTGACCCGTTTGTATCTGCTGATTCTGGATTAACGAGAATCAGAACATCTAGACTGATGTGAATTTGATCGGTAATGTTATGAACCAGGGGTGGTGTCCTCGTCCCTCCTTCTCTCTCTCTCTCTCTCTCTCTCCCTAACTGAATATCGTGTTGCTAATGTTTGCAAACCTAGGATTAGGAAAACAGTAATGTCTAGGCTAAAAAATAAGAAGTTCCATCTAGATTGCATTCTATCATGCTGGCAGTTACAATATACAATGATAATTGGATTTTCATGGCAATACACTTCTATCAATTTGCCCACAATATCCCAGACATGAGAAGGGAATCCTCCAGTGGTGGGGATTTCTGGAAACCATTGCTTATCGGTCAACTGTTTTTTTTTTTCCAAAACAAACTGCACTCACTCTAAGATTCTGACTTGTAGGTTTAAACTTAAACACAAACAAAAACAGACTGTGTAAAAGTAAAATTGAACCCTCGTAAGTTTTCTGCATCACCTTCCTGTTCCTCTATTGTTGTGTTCTAATCCTGTAAATCATTAACACAGCTCCTCTCAGACAAAGCAACCCACAACTACCAGCATCTCAACCCAGGACTGATATTGGCAACTCAAAATAAATTGCAGTTTCACCGAGGTGAAATTTAATTATAAGCTAAATATTGATCAAAACAAACTTCTACTGTGTCGTTAAAATCGAAGAATAATTTATCTTATTTATATACAGACATTTGCAGGGAAATAATAATCCTGTCAGTAGCTGGAGTTACATGGTCCGCCTAAAAGATTGAGAAAAACTAAAGGAAGTCCCGAATCTTTGCTCAATATTACTTTCACACTTGAATTACACTAACACAGTGGAAAATCCTTCGCAATATTCAAGGCAACCTATTTCATATTTTTTTTAAATGAGCCAGTCTTTGTAAGCCCTGACGATTGCACGGGGAAAGGTTAAATTTTTGATGCGGGTCTCCATGGCTCAATGTTTACTTCCACAAGGCTGTGGGTTCTTTGGAAAATCGTCTCTCCTCCATCATTCATCGGAGAGAAAACACCCGGATTCTCATCTGCGACCCGCCTTCTTTTTTGATCTCTTTTCCAATGCAGCCATGTTCAAAGAGGCGTAGAGAGGTCCGCCCTGAGACTGGGAAACACATTTAACATTGATGTTAAAAAATAATTTAAGAAGACGCGTCAGATTATCTCGGCCCGCAATCGCGTTTCATAGAATCATAGAATGATACATCACAGGAGGAGACCATTCGGCCCATTCTGTCCCTTCCGGGCTTTTTGAAAACGCCATCCAATTAGTCCCACTGTCCCCTTTTCTGACCCCTTACCCCAACTATTTTCTCCTCTTCAAGTCTTCAATCTTGAAGTTACTATTGATTCTGCTTTCATTGCCGTCTGTATCGATTTGACATTTTTTTGTTTAATATGTCCATGCAAGAATTACCGGAATAAAAGTTTTGTAACAGATAAGCAATTAACACAAAATTCACCAAAGCTTATTCAGAAAACTGGAATGGTGACTCTATCGATTTGAATGGATTGCTCTGCTGTTCACTGGCCAATTCGGTTATCATGTTTCGCCATGCGTCTTGTACAAGATAGAAGCATACACACAATCAAAATAATTTCATTTATATCGCCCCTTTCACATCTTCAGGAAGGCACAGGTCACTTAAAGGCACTTCTCTGAAACGTAGTTGCTGTTCGTCGTGTATGATATGCGGCAGCCATCTTTCGCACAGCATGATCCTTTAAAAAAGATTTTGGTAATGGCCCAGATGACTTTTTTTTTGAGAAGTTGGTTGAGGGGTTAAATATTAAACAAGTCACAGGCGAGAACCACGCCCTGCTCCTTCTCCAACAGGCTGGCGATATCTTTCAGCCAACCTGAGGTCCCAGCCGGACCTCGGCTTAAAGTTTCACCTGAAAATGTCATCTCTAAATTGCAATACTCCCTCAGTCCTGCACTTGAATGTCAGTGTAGACTTATTGCTCAAGTCTCTGTAGTGAAGCCTCGACCCCACGGTCTCCTGACTAAGAGGTGTGTAAGGGGATTTGGGGTGGGGTGGGTGGGGGGGAGAGAGATAGAGGAATTCCCATTGAGTCAAGGCTCACAATCACGCTCAATCTCACAATCAAACGCACACACAGACTAGCACACTCATATTCTCCAGAATTTATTACTTCTTTGTCAACTTACTTCCCTGGGTTTGGCTTTATCTTCACTCTAATTCCAGTGGCTAAGATATTTAGAAAAAACACTATGGGGTGGACGATGGAGGAAGGAGGACCGTGCAGGAGGGGATCTAGACTCACCGTGGAAATAAGCAAGGCTTATATAAAACCTCAGGACGCAGGACATCCGGAATATAAACTGCAGGGTATCGGCAATACAGACATTCTACCAGGAACATTAGCATATCCTTTCTATTATCAGATGGGGAGAGGGCGGGTGGAATTGTACTGACTGCAGTTAGAGGGAAAGAAATTGTGACAAATTCAGCTGCTCGAGACTGTGACCTGCCCTCTGTTAACCATGTTTAATATCCGGCATGGGGCGACATGGACTTATCCCAAAACTCATGTTTTCCTGCATATCATTACAACAGATTCAATGCTCTCACCTGTATTCCACCCTGATGTGTCCGCTTCGCCGCTGTTTGTCGGTGATCACCTTTGTGTTAATGGTTAGGATATTAATTGAAATTTGATCCCAGTCGACAAAGTCTATAGTTACTTACAGAGGATTGCGTGCTAATGACCACGAATGGACCAATGCCCACAAACGACAATGGGCCCCCAAAAAGCGAAAACTCATGAATATGCCAATTGTTCCTAAAACTTCAATAGAGCCCAATTCGAGAATGGTGGATACGTAGTCCTAACACCGGTGTCTGTCGCCTATTGTCTATTTGGTATATTAATGCCAATATTAAGAAGCAATAAATGGCCCTTTTATGAGACCAACAGATACTTCAACAACTAAGAGAGGGAAGTTCTGGACCTAATATTGGGAACTGAGTCAGGGCAGGTGGAAGGCGTCTCAATAGAGGAACATTTTGGTGATAGTGAACATAACTCAGTTAGATTTCGGATAGTTATGGAAAAGGATAAATTTGGGCCGGGAGTAGAAGTTCTAAACTTGGGAAAGGGTTATTTTACTAAGATGAAATACGATTTGGCCCAAGTGCACTGGGAGCAGCTACTTGCAGATAAAACTGTGTCAGAGCAGTGGGAGGCATTTAAGGAGGAAATAGCGAGAAAACAGGGCAAATATGTTCCAGTGAAGGCAAGCGTTTGGGGGTGCGAGGGGCAAGTGCAGAGAACCCTGGATGTCAAGGGGCATAAAGGTTAGGATCAAGGCAAAAAGAGACGCTTATAGCAAATACCGAGGACTCGATACGGTAGTGTCCCTAGAGGAGTGTAAAAAGTGCAGGGGGGAACTTTAAAAGGAAATTAGGAAAGCTAAGAGAGTGCATGAGAAAGCATTTATGGGTAGAATAAAGGAGAACCCAATGGGGTTTGTTTATTTAAATATATAAAGAGCAAGAGAATAACTAGGGGAAGAATAGGGCCAATTATGAACCACAGAGGTAATTTTTGTGTGGTCCCGGAAAACGTGGGTGCAGTCCTCAATGAATACTTTGCTTCGGTCTTCACAGTGGGAAAGGACTACACAGGTTTAGACATCAGGGTGGAGGACTGTGAAATATCTGAGGAAATTAACATATACTGACAGGCGGTACTAGCGGTTTTAGCGGCCTTAAAACAGGATTCATCCGTTGGCCCGGATGAGACGCATCCCAGGCTGTTGAGGGAGGCAAGAGAAGAGGTATCAAAGGCCCTGGCAGTAATTTTCAAATCCGCTCTGGGCACAGGCGAGGTGCTCACTTTGTCCCATTATTAATAAAGGGAGGAAAAGTTAGACAAGGGAATTACAGGCCAGTCAGTCTAACCTCTGTGGTAGTGAACCAACTAGAAATAATTTTGAGGGGTGGAATATACTCGCACTTGTAGAAACACTGTTAATCAGGGATAGTCAGCATGCTTTTGTTCAGGAGCTTGGTGTACATTTCCACCCATACCTGAAGGCAGCTGGGCAGGTAGATAAGGTGGTTCAGAAGATATATGACATGCTTGCCTTTAATAGCTGAGGTGTAGAATACAAGAGCAGGGAGGTTATGGTGGAACTGTTTAAAACGCTGGATAGACCCCAACTGGAGTACTGCCTGCAGTTCGGGCCCCCACATTATATGAAGGATATGATTGCACTGGAGAGGGCGCAGAGGAGATTTACCAGGGTGCTGCCTGGGCTGGAGAGTCTGAGCTTGA
Organism: Cetorhinus maximus; assembly: GCF_964194155.1. Classification (NCBI taxonomy): domain Eukaryota; kingdom Metazoa; phylum Chordata; class Chondrichthyes; order Lamniformes; family Cetorhinidae; genus Cetorhinus; species Cetorhinus maximus. The sequence continues at coordinate 2,844,876 of NC_135914.1, read as the reverse complement.
GGGAAGATTGGATGGGCTGTGGTTGGTTTCCTTGGATTAGCGAAGGTTGAGAGGGGAACATATAGAGGTCTATAAGGTTATGAGAGGCATAAGTATGGTGGATAAGAAGGCACTTTTTCCATTAGTAGAAGGGCCAATTACCAAGGGGCACAGATTTAAGGTAAGAGGTAGAAGACTAAGGGGGCAATTGTGGAGAAATGATTTCGCCCTGAGGGTGGTCGGTGTACACAACTCACTGCCTGAAAGGGTGGTTGAGTCAGCAATTCTCGTCACATTTAGGAAGCATTCAGATATTGACTTGCATTGCCATAGCCTCCAGGGCTATGAGCCAAACGCTTGAAAATGGGATTAGTGTAGTCAGATCTTTGTTGACCGGCGCGGACACGATGGGCTGAATGTCGTGCTTCTGTGCTGCAAACGTCTATGAGTGTATGAAAATGATCGTAGAACATTCTGATTGCGGGAAAAGCACTCTGCAGACAGTAAGAACATATGCACATATGGCAACTGTTTCAAATCAACGAAATAGGCGACAGCCATTCTCTGGTTCTTTCCCCAGGGCAATATCGTGACCAATCACTTAACCTGGCTGGTTTGAATTTTAACAAAGCTTAGCAGTTAACTGTCAATGAACAGTTAGCTTGTGCATTTTCCATGCAAACACCTCTGCCAGTCACGAACCACATGCCAAACAATCTGTACTCTCTTCTCATCAAATATAAATTGTTTCCCTTATATTTGGTATTCTTGTGATTTCTTCTAATGAGTGCAAGTCCAAAAGCTTCGACATCATGCTCCCTATTTCGGCAATTTACCCATTTTGGCATTTAATCTCTCCCAACATGTCAATGCAACTTACCCGATTGTCGTTGATTCGGCCTCTCGGTTTGCCTTTTCTCTCTCAAGCTGAAACTGGATGCGGACAGAAATATCAAACACGTGTTAGGTCTTGTAAGTCCTGGCTCAGGTGCCGGAAATAGTTGAGAAGAGAATTGCCCAACGATTTAGAATCTATCTTAAACAATCATAAAACATTTCTGAATACGCTATTTGAATCGGTGCTGGGGTTGAACTAGGTTTGACACAGTATAAAATAGAAAAAGATTGTTGGTGACGAATTTTGCAAATGGTTCATTTACTCACTTTTCATTGGGGGATCTCCTGCCTCGCTCTTCTGGAAGAAAAATGCGTAATCAGTTATTGAAAACTCCGAGAAGGGAATCACATCGGAGAAATAAGTATTGAAATGTCCCTTATAACCATTAATCCTCACCTGATCTGCTGTTTTTACGAATCCAAATGAAAATAAGCACCAAGAGTAGAATCAGTACCAGCAGGATAGTTATGGCAACAGGAAGAGCCAGTTTGCACCAACCTACAGAGACAAAACACTTAGAAACTGCTGCTGGGTTAAATCATTCTTACCTGGGATTCTCTGAAGGGAAAAGTGATCCAGTTAAAAAGCTCGGGTGTGAAAGTAAATTTTTAAAAAGTCAGTGGGACTGAGGGCGGAGAGTGGATGGGCAGAATGGATTCAACGGCGCTGCATTTGCTAGTGGAGATGAATTAACAAACAGCACGGCCAGGATTTTTCCACATGCTTAGTGTATCAGCATGTATGACGAAAAGCATCATACCAATGTCTAACAACATCTGTGGAGAGAAAGACAGAGTTAACGTTCCGAGTCCATATGACTCTTCATATCATCCACGGACTCGAGGCGTTAACTCTTTCTTTCTCTTCACAGATGTTGTCAGGCCTGCTATGGTTTTTCCAGCATTTTTTGTTTTTGTTTCAGATTTCCAGTATCCGCAGTATGTTGCCTTTATTAAAGAAGGAGTCTAGTCGGCTCATCGCGCCTGACTTGGCTCTTTGAAAGAGCTATATAGTTATTCCTACTATCCCTGTTCTGTACCACGTAACGCTGCACATTTTCCCCATTAAGTATTTATCCGATTCCCCTTTTGAAAGTTCCTATTGAACCTACTTCCACCGCCCTTTCAGGCAGCGCCTTCCAGATCACAACAACTCGCTGAGTAAAAAAAAAAACCGTCATCTCCCCCTCTGGCTCCTTTTTGCCGATTATCTTCAATGTATCCCCCTGGTTACCGACCCTCCTGCCACTGGACACAGTTTCTCCTTATTTACTCTATCAAAGGCACTCATGATTCTGAACGCCTCGATTAAAAATCCTCCTAACCTCCTCCGCTCTAAGGAGAACAATCCCATCTTCTCCAATCCCTCCAGGTTAACTGAAGCTAATTCTGATTAGAGGTCTATTTCTGGTCAATCTCTCCTGCCTCCTCTACAAGGCCTTGACATCCTTCCTAACCAAAAGTGCCCAGAACTGAGGACAGTGCTACAAAACTGGCCAGCCAGAGGTTTATTAATTTTAAGCCTATCTTTCTTGTTTTTAGTCTTGATTCCTCCATTAATCAAATCAAGAATTCCACGGCTTTCAAAAGCAATTTACGTTTATCATTCCACCTCCAAGCGTTTATGGTATCAGAGAATGATTACAGCAAAGACGCATGCCATTCAGCCCATCGTGTCTGTGCAGGCTCTCTGCAAGAACAACGCACTGAGCTCCACTTCCCTGCCTTTCCCCGTTATCTTGCATTTTGTTTGCCTTTTCAGGTGATTCTCCAATTCCCTTTTGAAAGCAACGATTGAATCTGTTTCCACTACAGTCCCAGACATTCCATTCCTGATCTTAACCACTCGCTGCACAGAAAGGTTTATCATCTCTTTCTTTCCAATCAGTTTAAATCGGTGTCCTTAGGTTACCAATCGGCCCGCCAATGGGAACAGTTTCTTCCAAACTGAGTTGTCCAGAAACCTGGTAAATTTGAACACCTCTATCAAATCTCCTCTAAACCTTCTCTTCTCCAAGGAAAGCAGCCCCAGTTTCTCCAATCAATGCATTTCACTGAAGTTCCTCATCCCTGGAACCATTTTAGAGAACCATTCCTGAACTCTCCCGCTTCACATTCTTCCTAAATTTCTGTGCCCAGAACTAGACTGAATAATTTAGTTGAGGCCAAACCAGAATGTTGTAGAGATTAATCATGGCTTCCCTTTCTTTTGGACTCCCTGCCGTATTTCAAAAGGCCAGGATCCTCTATGCTTTATGCGCTGCCTTGACACGATCAATGAATTGTGCACCTAAACCCCCATACTCGCCCACATGTTTTACGTGTGATAAACTTGAACTGCTTCGAACAATCCAAATTCACTGAAAATTCAGATCCTCGGTTTAATGTTACATAAGATTGCTGATATCAGGGATTACAATTAAAATAGATTTTAAGAGGAATTTGGAGAAGATAACTGTGGTTCCGGGGAGTAAAAAAGGAAACTAAATGGATGACAAGTCTCGGCAAACATGTCCATTTTACGGAACAATTTCGCCCCTATGCTGTTGTTTGTTTTCTCGCAAAGCGCATCCAGTTCAGAACTGACCTCAGCTCCATTACAAGATCCAATGCATGAAAAGAGATTTAATAATGACTTTCAAAGGGGAAATCTATGATTCTAAGGTCTCTGCAGAAATATAAGGCGGAACAAGAAAGTATATACAAGAGCCAAAGCCTATCCTAGGCAGGGGAAACAATTTATTTTAACATAATTTAACAAGTGAACGCACAACACACACACGAACATACACACTACACAATCACAGACACACACACACACACACACACACACACACACACAGGCACACATACACACACACAACCACACACACAGAGAAAGACACACAAACACACACATTCAACTTTCGAGTCAGTTGGAGTGCCGACTGTGAAATTAAGACATCCAAGAGATAACCCGATATATTTGTACATTATCTCTTGGAGGCCTTCAGTTGACAGTCGGCAGGATCTTTGAAGCTAGACAATTACTCCAGCTGATACCAAAGTTGCATACAACCCTCCATTGTACAGGTCACAAACTCACTTGCCCATGTCCTTGCTGCCTTGGAGAACGACACGCTCTTTGTCCTGTTTTTGCTTAGAGGCCCCAGTTGAACAATACAAGTACAGAGGCCGCCGTTCCTCCAGGATTCCCTCGACACCGTGACGTGACTGCTGATGCTGTAGGTCCCGTCCGCCTCCCTTGTACCGGGATCGCTCTGCCCCTCGGTGACAATGCCGGAAATATTCCAGAAAATAGCAATCTGATTGGAAGAAACGCCACTGACCAAACACACCAAGGGGACGGTTTCCCTCAAATGCAGCTCACCCGTCGGGACAAACACCAGCACAGCCGTCTTGTCGGTGGAACTGTCTGGACAGAGATTGGAACACAGTTAACGATTAAATTACACCAAATGATAATGCTATGTATGATCTGAATTAATTTCACTTGCTCTCTTACCTCCAATTAGTAGCGTGGGTCCATTCTGCAGCGATGCATAGACATCGTTATCAGCACAGTAGTAGGATCCCGAGTCATTCACCTGGACATTGCGAATTTCCAAAATCAATACATTTTTGCTGTTGCCTTTTTTCGAAATAAACTTACAGTCGGCCCCCTGATAGGGAGGGATATCAATTAGTTTCGGGGCTTCACCCACACGTTGTTTGTACCAGAAATAGCTAGACACCAATTCCACTTCGTAAATTTGGTGACAGCCTAATTCCACCGTCTCTCCGACTTCAGCTGTCATTATGAAGGGACTCTGAGACAGAGAGGGCTCGGATTCTGTAACTAGAGAGATTACTGTTACATTACCACTGATTATTGAGAGATAGGAAGCATCACCATTGAACAAAATCGCCCGTAATTTAAGAAGCGTCTCGTTACTGTCTCTAATAATTCTTGGTTAGACTAATTCTGCAATTTGCCTTTTCTTCGCTTTATAGCAGAAAACAGAAAACAAACTCACATGCACTCGTCAAATCCCTTCACCTAAGCACCGGGTCACATTTTCAGCTCAGTAAACACTGATTCTAGCTCATTCCAGTTTATAATTCTCCCCCGCCTCTTGCTCACCGTAAACCCGCAGCACTTGGAAAATGAGCATCAGAGATAAAGATTCCTTGGACATCTTGACGCGGTGAGTTCTCCCTGTTTTCGCTCTCAGCAGTTTGTTACTGCAGGCGGAGTGGCCGCAGACTGACCTGAGCTCAGCACCAGTGAGTTGCTCCCCTTTCGATGCGGTGGAAACTATGACGAGTTACGCTATGGAAAGTATGACACCATTTTGGGTGCGGTGTCCTGGTGAATGTCACATACATTTGTCATATTGTGATCACTGTCAGAGCGACCAAATTGCCTGTTGTCTATAAAGAGTGTTAGTTGGCTTACAGGATTATACTGGATTCTAACTATAAGGGTGCATGCTGAATATTGAAGTTAACGTTTAATGCGTTCTCAGGATGCGTCTTTCGGTGCCTGGAGTAGCAGGTATTAATCATCATAAGGGACGCTTGAGAAGCTGGCGGTGTTCTACCTTTTTGAATAACTGCAGCCCATGTGGTGTATGTACGTCCCGTGCTGTAAATTAGCAGTGAATGAACGGCGATACAGTTCCAAGGCAGGCTTGCGCGTGACTCGGAGGGCAACTTGCAGGTGGTGGTGTTCCCATCAGTCTGCTGCCCTTATCGTTCTGGGAGATAGAGGTTGTGGATTAGCAGGGTGAACGGCACGAATTCAGATGGTAGTGTAATACTACTCAATAAAATGCATTCTATAAAGAGGTTGTACACAATTCTTGATACAACCTGCTTAACACAGAGACTGGAAAACATTGAATGACCAACGCATTGAATGGATTGATTTGAAATATTTGGCGGCAACCTTAGTGAGCTGCCCCGGTATTCCCTCTGTGTATATAGTACACACTGCAATTTCTGTGAGCTGCTGATTAAAGGAACGCTTCATTTGTGAATAATATTGGGGATCTGTAAATTTTATTCATATTCCGGGCATTGCAGATACACATGCAACCGGTGTCACGTCGATGAGGACACTGTAAATGAGGTCAGTTGTACAGCAGCGACCTGTTCAGTTGCAGCAACCCTGGGCGGCAGGTTCTGAGCTGCCTGCCGTTTAACACTAAGTCCTAATGTTTAATCTCTAAAGGCAGTTTTGCGCGCGAAGCGTCTCAACCTTAAAAACAGGAAAGCCGCTGAGAGATTATGCCTCAAATTCATTTTCCAACTCAAGCCTAAAGTGCACAGAATCTCGGAAAGTGATTTCCGCCCCCCAATGTGCTTTGCACAGCCCCCGAATGGGCTCTGAGTGCGGCATCTTTCTGAGACTAGCTGCAAACAGCGTCGGTCAGAGCTGCAAGGTTTCTGACTCTTTTCTTTATCATTCAAGGTCAAGCATTTCTGGAGAAAAGTTGACGCACTCAGTAAGGAGCAACACACTCTGCTCATTTCAGACCCCATTCCGCAAGTAATTCACTTGAAGATGAATGGAGCCCGCTCTTGTCTCCCAGATGACGTTCCTCATCATTACCCTGAAGATTCCTTAACATGGGTTCTTGACGATTGTTGCCGTGCATTTGCTGCTTTCACTTTATAACTGGGTCAAGTTTCCAATGAGGGGCTTCCATGAAAAGAATGATTTGACCTAGCAGCAGTTTCTAAGTGTTTTGTCTCTGTTAGAGTGACGCATTTTGATCTTTTGCCATAGCTGTCAGGATGATCCTGGTTCTATCCTGCATCCTCATAAGGATCTGGGTTCATTAAAGCAGCTGGTCGAGTGAGTATTATGTTTATCAGGGACATTTTAATGAACGTTTATATAAGTTGCATCGCTTGTACATACAAATTTCAATTTGTTGTTCCAGGCAACTGAGTGAACATCTCCCACAAAAAAACTACCTGAACTATTTTGTAAAATTCGCCAGTAACATCCACACTATATTGAACACTATGCCAGAACCAGTCGACCCCAGCATAATTCAAATGGTTTTGATATTTTAAGATTTTCCACGTTCTTCCCATGTTGATTCTGAGACAAACCAAGAAGCGCCATCTCAATGTTAACTTCAAGTGGCCAAAGGCTAAACGATCAACATAAATAGGAGCTGAAGTCGGCCATCCCGGCCCTCGGACCTGTTCCGGCATTCAATAAGATAATGGTTGTTCTGGTTATGCCCTTACCTTCACTCTCCTGTCTATTCCCCATTGGCCTTGGCCCCCTTGTCGATGGGAAATCTGTGTAACTCAGCCTTGAATATATTCAATGAGCCAGCCTCCACTGCTCTCTGTTTAAGGGAACTCCACAGGCTAACGACTCACTGAGAGAAGATATTCATCCTCATCTCTGTCTTAAATGGGAGACCCTTATTCTGAAACTATTCTCCCTAGCTCTACATTTCCCCATGAGGGGAATCGATCTGTCAGCAAATGCCCTGTGATGCTCTCTCAGAATAGCACATGTTGCAATAAGATTACCTATCGTTGTTAGATTTACAACCAGCAATGCTTGTTTGGTTTATTTTTCTGCATGTAGCTTCAGTTTGCAAAGGACATTTCTCTCCGTTAACAGACGGCATTAGGAGCTGATAATCAACGTCTTAATTTGCATCCAATCCCCATTAACGCTCTAAATGCAAACCACAGTGAAATCTAATCCGAGAAGACCAAATTGCGGATTAGCTACAGGACAGATCCTGATCCGAAATCTAATTCCAGCAGTTTCTCTTTGTGTTAGAGGAGGAGATATTTTGCATTTTTGTTTATTCGTTTATGAGTTATGGGCGGGGCCGGAGAGGCCAACATTTGTTGCTCATCCACAATTGCCCTTGAACTGAGTGTGTGTGTGTGTGTGTGTGTGTGTGTGAGTGTGTGTGCGTGTTTTTGTGTGTGTGTATGTGTGTATGTGTTGTATGTATATGTGTGTGTATGTGTTTTGTATATGTGCTGCGTTTGTGTGTGTGTGTGTGTTATGTGTATGTGTTGTGTGTGTGTATGTATGTGTTGTGTGTGTGTTTGTGTGTGTGTGTGTGTGTGTGTGTGCTGTAATGAGGTGCTGCCGTGTGAAGCACGAAGCAATGAGCTTAAATCCCCGAAACTGCTACAATTTTTCCAGTAATGCCCTAAGTTAAAGAAGCCTCATCATTAACACCTGGGGGAGCTTTAGTGACAGCAACCATTCTCTTAAAACACTCAGCTGGCTCAGTTATTCTGAAGTATTCCCCTTCACACTGGGACCATTGACTCTGAGAGATTATGCAGAAGGATTGTCCACTTGGATTGATTGGTAGCATCCATTTATTTTATTAATTCACGGGACGTGGGCGTCGCAGGCCTTGTCAGCATTTATTGCCCATCCCTAATTGTCATTGAAAAGGTGGTGGTGAGCTGCCATCTTCAACCGTGGCAGTATATGTGTTGTAGATGCAGCCAGAATATTGTTTGGGATGTGTTGAAGGATTTTGACCCAGAGGCAGTGAAGCACTGGTGATATAATTCCAAGTCAGGATAGTGTGAGGCTTTGTGGGCAACTTTCAGGCCATGTTGTTCCCATGCTTCTCCAGCCCTTGTCATTCCAGGTGGTAGGGTTCTCGGGTTTGGAAGGTGCTTGCGAAGGGCATTGCTGAGTTACTGCAATGCATCTTGTACATGATACACACTGCTACCATTGTTTGTCGGTGGTTGTGGTGGGGTGGGGGGAGGGTCCGTGATTTTTGAAGGTGCAAGGTGAAAGATGGGGCGCCAGTCGAGACGGCAGCTTTGTCCTGGAGCTTCTTGAGCGATTTTGGTGTTACACTCGTCCAGGCAAGTGTAGAGCATTCCACCACACTCTTGAATTTTCCCTTGTAGATTGTGGACAAGCTTTGGTGGGTCAAGAGGTGAATTGCTGTCCACAAAACTCCCAACCTCTGACCTGTTCTTGTGGCCTCAGTATTAAGGTGGCCGGTAAAATTCAGTTTCTGGCCAATGCTAATCCCCCGGATGTTGGCAGTGGGGGATTCAGCTATGTTAATGCCATTGGTTATCAATGGGAGATGGTTGGATTCTACATTAGTGGAGATGGACATTACCTTCTAATTTCTTGGCGCAAATGTTACTGGCCACTTATCAACCAAAGCATGAATCCTCTACAGTCCTGGTTGCATATGGGCACAAACCTCTTCAATTGTGCTGAACCTTGCACATATATCAGTGAACATCCGGCTTGTGATCTTGTGATGGAGGTAAGGTCACTGATGAAACATCTGACGATGGATGAGCCTAGAACACCATCCTGAGAAACATTTGCAGTGATGACCCGGGACTGAGAAGATTGACCTCCAATAGGCACAGCCATCTTCTTTTGTCCTAGGTATGACTTCAACCAACGGAGTTTATTCCCCCTAATCCCCATTCACTCCAGTTTTACAAGGGATCCTTGATGACACACTTAATCAGATGCTGCCTTGATGTGTAGGGCAGTCACTCTCACCTTACCTCATGTGCTGACCTCCTTTGTCCACGGTTCGAATAAGGCTGTAATGATGTCCGTAGCTCAGTGGCCCTGGCGGAGCCCAAACTGAATGTCAGTTAGCAGCTTATTGCTGAGTAAGTGCCGGTTGATATGATCCCTCGCATCACTTTGCTAACAACAGAGAGTAGACTGATGAGGTGGTAATTGGCCGGGTTGGATTTGTGAGTTTTCTGGACAGGACGTACCAGGGCAGTTTTCCACATTTCCTTTAGTTGCCAGTGTTGTAATTGTACTGCAACAACCAAAGTGGTTGCTTCTTAATTTGTCTGAATTCAAAGCCACGAATTTCAAGGACAGTTATGGAACAGCAACAAATGCTGGCCTGGACAGAGATAGCTACATCCTAAGAAAGGATACATTAGCTTGGCTGAGGGCACATCTAGCTTTGGAGCAGAATCTTCATTATTATTGCCGGAATATTGTCAGGTCCCAAAGCCTTTGCAGTGTCCCGTGCCTTCAGTCTTTTCTTGATATCACGTGGAGTGAACCAAATTGGCTGAAGACTGTCATCTGTGATGCTAAGGACCTCAGGAGGAGGCTGAGATGTATCATCCTATCGGCACGTCTAACTGAAGATTGTTGCAAACTCTTTAACCTTATCTTTTGCACGGATGTGCAGCTCCTGGCATGCCCTCCAGCACTCTTCAATGAACCAGGGTTAATCCCCCGATTTGAAGCCAATGGTAGATTTGGAGTTATCCCAGGCCAAGAGGTGATTAACTGTGGTTGTACACAGTTCTGCTGCCGCTGATGGCCCACGGCGCCTCGTGGATGCCCAGTTGTGAGTTGCTCGATCTGTTTGAAATCTATAGCAATTAGCACGGTGGTAGTGTCACAAAACGATGGAAAGTATCCTCAGTGTGATGAAGGAAGTTCGTCTTCACGAAGACTGTGATGTGCTCACTCCTATCAATACTGTCATTGACAGATGCATCTGTGGCAGGTAGATTGTTGAGGGCGAGTTCAACTAGGAATTTCCCTCTTGTTGGTTCCCATACCAACTGCCGCAGGCTCAGTCCTTTATGATTCGGCAAGCTAGGTCAGTAATGGTGTTCCAGAACCACTCTTGGTGATGGTCATTACAGTTCCCCACCCGGAACACATCCTATGCCCTTGCTACCATCAGAGCGTCCTCAAAGTGGTGTTCAGCATGGAGGAGCATTGACTCATCAGCTGAGGTCTGGGGAGCGATAGGGAGGTGGTATGTGGCAGGTTGTAATCAACAGGAGCTTTTCTTCTCCATGCTGGAACTGACGCCAATTGACCTCTTGGGGCCCAGAGTCGATGTTCAGTTTTCCCTCCTGACTGTACATCACTGTGCCGAAAACTAAGGGATAGGAATGATGCCTGGGCCATTGTCTCACATGCTGTGTTCAAAAGTCCGCCAATAAGAAGACATAAAGAGGCGAGAACTCAATAGATTATTTCCGATTTCCAATCGGATGCGCTGCTGGTGGAATTTAACTTCCTACTGAAAACAATTGAAGCTCTCAGAGAACCACTAAACTATGTTAAGATAAGTTGGGTAAGACAATTAAGGTTAATTAGAACAGGAGAAAGAAACTACTTCTTCTGGAGAGGAAAGTCCAGAACAAGGGGAAGATCCTTTAAATTGAAGGCCGGCCGTTCAGGGATGATGTCAGGAAGCAATTCCTCACACAAAGGTGATTGGAAATCTGGAACTCTCTCTTCCAAAGAGCTGTTGAGGCGGTGTGGGTGGGGGGTCAGTTGGAGATGTCAAAACTAAGTTTGCTAGTTCTTTGTGTGGGAGGGTGTCAAGTATGACAGAACCAAGGTGGGTCAGTGGAGTTAACGCACAGTGCATACTTGATTGAGTAGAATGGCAGGATTGGTTTGAGAAATTGCACGTCCTCCACCCATTCGTAAAATCCTAACTTTTTTTTGTGTCTTTCCAGTATTTATTCTGTGTACTTTAACAACGATGACAGTGTTCCAAAATGTGCAGCAGGCTAATGGAAGTGTGAAAAAAGATGTAAACCATGAAGGCATTACGATTTCGTATTTTCCTGCACTCTGCAAATTCACCGGTGACTAGATAATAATCAGATTGTTCGAAACTTCCCCACGCATTTTTAAAACTGTACTCCGAATCGAGAACGATGCATCAAAAGTTTGTAGAGATCAATTGCCAATTTATAATCAGATTTCATCTTGATTTTTAGGAAGTGCAGTGGATATATCTCAGTGAGATACTGGAAGATGATAAATATATGTCCAAACAATTAACCTCCGAATTGACCTGCCTCTCGGTCAGGGATGTTGCTGCTTGTGGTAGGTATTAATGTTGGCCGCCAGGCGGCGGAAGATCACTAGTTTCTATTCACCAAGACGCACCACTGATATTCTTGTGCGTTCCCTCAAGAGTGACCAAAAATAGAAAATCAATTTACATTAGAGCAATTAATTAAATGTAACTGACTAATTACCAGGACATTATATGAGGTTAGCTCTTGAGCGATTCTGTAGATAACCGTTACAGTTCTGATGTGAATGCTTTGGGGTCTGTTTTCTTCCCCATAATATAATAGTGAGTGACACTGCAGTGAGATTAAAAACACTGCAGGTCCGGCTGTCAAGCGTCAACCTGTTGCGTCTTCAATCAGAAGGTTTGTGGGCTTCAGACCCAGTCCAGGTCTCAGGAAGTTCCAAAGAGTTTTCGAGACAACTGTAAAATATAGTCAATGTTGTAATGTTGGAAATACGTTTTTCAAACATTGTTCTTGAGAATAAAATTCATTCCGCAATAAAATTTTACCTGGCAGTATCGGTACATAAATGTATAATCACAGCATAAGACAATAAAGGGGATTTGCACACACCCATCCGGTTGCACAATAAACAGAATTACAGGAATGACATGTTGTTGAAAAGAAAGACACGTTGCTGAATTTCTTCACCTGCACTCATCAGGACAGATGCAAGAATGCCAAATTTCAAAGGATGAAGACAATTTATACCAGCCCAGAAAGACGTGCTGATTGTTTGAAAAGTCAAGTCTGACTGGCCATGACGTTGCCATGGAGATAGCAATTGTAGCTCTTGGCTCTGCAAGTTCCCGGGTAGTTCTATAAAAGCTGCAAGGCTTGAAAATATTCCTTTTGTATGCGGAGAACGGGTCCCAGTTCATGAATGTATGTCCCTTCTAGCAAGTTTAAATGAGCCTCGTTACGAGCTCGACTGATTCTAGTGAAGTGGCTTTTGTTGTTCCTGTTAGCACACTCAGGACTGTTCATCAAGTGTTCTCACTTTCCCACTCACTCGTTCTCCTGTTCTCACCTTCTTCCCGTTTCCACGATCTCGCTCGTTTCCATTGCTATTGTTGGGAAATTGTCAGTCGTAACATTATTCTGTTCTAATTCACTCCTCTATGTCAGGTCTCAATTTGCATCTCAAAAGTTAACTTAAGACATCTGCCTCGTTACAAATGATATGCTCACATTCTAATGCATTGCGACTGATACTATACCTGCAAATATACAGCAAGCACTCCAAGTGGCGAAATGTAGACGCGCCGTTTTGTTTCTGTTCAAAGCCCGACCCTCTTCTGCCACTGACACTGTATCTGAGTATGTGCGGAAACTGCTTCCCTGGTGTTCCAGCAAAATTGAAAACTACCTTAAGAAACATTGTTAACTTTATTCCTTCTGAATTCTTTATCTTGGCCAACGTAACAATTAACTGCCACATTATTCGCCCGAGAATCGCTTACTACACCCAATGCAACAGTTATTTGTAGACTAAATCCTTGATGAATTGCATATAGATTTCAGTTTACCGAGTAACCGTAACTTTACCTACAAACGCTCGCATGTCAATTTTAACAATGAACTGCACCATTAAATCACAAGTATGTCCGATATATGTCCATTTCAACAATTATTATCCTGAAAGTTCATTTTTAGCCAAATATAACATGGCTCCTCATCGAAACATCAGCAAGGCGAACTGAACATTTACTAAATTGAGTGTATCGCTTATGCTCACTTGAGCATTTACCTGTAGCTTTATTTCGCATTCAGTTGTTTGTAAAACCACGTTCAACCGTCACCCAACTCTTCATTCTCATGTCTGTTGATATCAAGACAAATTTCGCACATAATTCGCACTTTATTCTTCTGTGCATTGGTAGTCATGGCAACATCATCAATGAACTGCAAACGTAATCCCTTAAGAATCAGCTATAATCTCCAAATCAATAATTAACTTCACCGCCATTTCCATGCGAATTGGTTACTTTTGCTCCCAGCAGCATTAATTGCCTTGTCTCATTTAACAATAACCTGTAACCTAACGTTCTTGTTTAATGATTATGCTGCCAAATATATCCATTAAATGGAACGTTGTTCGCTTGTGTGTTGGCTAAATGGGCAATTTCACAAATTAATTCAACTTGTGCCTCCGTTTCATCTTATAACACTCAAAATAAAAACCAAACCTCGGTGTTAGTTATAAAGCCTAATATAACAATTACTCGCAACATTATATCTAGAACATTATTGAGCAGTCGCTATCTAAAAACTATAAGTAACTTTAATCCTCTGATCTTTTGTTACTATGTCCGAATATCAATGCAATGTAACGTTATTCACTTGTGAATTGGTTATTATGTCCCATTTGACACCCGTCTGAAATTTTATTGCACTTTGCCTTAGAAATGACGTCGAAATTAACAATTAGAAATTCTACGCTCCTGCACATTGTTAACGTGCACAGTATAAAATTCAACTGTAAAGTAAAACCTGAATGTTAGATTCCTATTGTGACATAAATATTACATTTTACATTATACACATTAATTTGTGTAGCGTTTGCGATATTACAACTAAACGTATTATTATGCTGTGTAATTGTTGATGCGTACAATTCAATAATTTCATGCAACGCCATTGCCGTGTGCATCGCCTATTGTGTCCAATTTAAAATTTAACTCGAACATTATTCCGTTTTGCATCGGTTGTTATGTACAGTTTAAGAAATAACTGTTATTTTCTACCCCTGCCTACTGGTACCAAACCCAAGATGTCAAATCGCCTCTAAATTTAAGACAATGTCTTAGTTACTGCTCCATCATCATCATCATCATCAACATCGTCATCATCATCACCATCATGATCATCATCATCACCTTCATCATCATCTTCATTATCAGCATCATCATCTTCATTATCATCATCATCTTCATCACCATCATCTTGATTATAATCATAATCTACATCATCTTCGTCATCAACATAATCATCATCATGATCGTCATCGTCATCTTCTTACTCTTTTTCTTCGTATTATTATTATTGTTACTCTTTCTTGTACTGATGTTTTTTAAGTTATTCTTTTGTAGAATCCGTCTGTCACTGGTAAAGGCAGCATTTGTGCTCATCCGTAATTGTCCTGAATGCTGGTTTTAGCGATAGTGCCATGAATGATGCTCGATTGTTTAGAAGAAAGGCTTTGAGTTCAGTCATGTCGATTATGGAAGGAATGTGCTATCCTTACCTGGTCTGGCCTACATGTGTCCCCAGGCCCATACCAATAGGATTGACTGTTAATTGTCCTCTACATTCAGCTGGCAAGCAATTCAGCTGTAGCGACCTGCTGCAAAAAAGCCAAAAAGGAATAACAACGAAGGAGCCAGGTGTGACATCGACATAGGCACCGAAAACAACAACACCAAACAGAGACCTGCCGAACCTGTAATGTCCACCTTACTAATATCTGGAAGCTTATGCAAAAAGAAAATGCATGCAGGAGCTTTCTCACTGTCATTACAGTCACTGTCCCAGACAACACGATTACCACAATCAAAGCAAAATGCACACAAAAGAGTAGGAGCTTTGTTTGACCGAGAGCGTTAACTCGGTTTCTCACTCCAGAGGCCTTTGCCGACATTTATGTTTTTGTGCCGCAATTACCATCCCCAGGTATGTCCTGTCCCATCTGCAGGACAGACACAGCAGGGATAGGTGCACAGGCATATACAGTTGGGAGGAAATTACCCGGTTCACCTACAAATTGACTCTGGACCCCATGAAGCGTAATCAGGTCAAACATGAACAGCAAAATGCCTACTATTTATCACATGCCACTCTCCCTCAGTGGCTGAATCAGTGCTTCTCTATATTGAATACTGCCTGGAGGAGCACTGAGGGTGGTGAGGACTCGGAATGTTCTCTGGATTGGAGACTTCAATGTTCATAACCAAGAGTGGTTCCATAGCACTACGGCTAACAAGTCAGCCCAGTTGTGAAGGAAATAAATGCTACACTGTGCCTGTGATAGTTGGGGAGGGAACGGCCAGGGGGTGGGGGAGACCAAGCAGACATGGCCCTCACCATTTAACTTGTGAAATATCCATCTGTCCATGACAGTAGATGTAATATGTAACATAACTAATCGCATGCCAAAAAGCGTGAGTATGATGCAATAGACTCGAAAGCTCTGCAGTCCTGCCCCATTGAGCAGAGAATGGTGGTGAGCAATGTGAGAAATAATCGTGTGAGGAGGCTCTGCCACTATCCCCAGCCTCAATGATGGGGACCACAGCACATCGGTGCAAAATCAGTGTAAAAGACAAGATTGAAGCATTTGCAACCATCTTCAGCCTGAAGTGCCGAGTGGATGATGCTTCTCGGCTGCGTACTAACGTCCCCAGCCTTACAGATGTCTATTTTTGGCCAATTCGATACACATCACGTCAGATCGGGAAACAAATGAATACAATGGATGCTTCAAATTCTAGGCGCCTTGGTATTTTCCCGGCAATAATACTGAAGACTTCAGAACGAGCCACGCCCGTGGCCAAGTTAGTCCAAAGCAGCTGCAACACATGGCATCCTGCGATCACCCCGCAATGTGGAAAATTGCGCAGATGTATCTTGCCCATGTGAAGTACGGTAAAAGCAATCGGGAAAGTTGTAGCCTCCTGTCAATAGTCAGCGAATTGTTGGAAGTTGGCATCGGCAGTGCTATCAAGTGGCAATAACACAACAATAACCTGCTCACTAACGCCTAGTTCGGGTTCTGCCAGAATCATTCAGCCCCTGAACCTATTACAATCTTGGCATAGACGTGACAAAGGGGCTGAATTCCAGAGATGAGGTGACAGCGTCTGCCATGTGATCAATGCAGTATTTACCAACATGTAGCAGCAAGGACCCCTGGCAAAATTGAAGTCAATGGGAATTGGGCAAAGTGAAGAAGGGTGCAGGAGTGGGGGTAGGGAGTGAGATCCCCTCTAGTTGGGGTCATACCTACCACAAATGAATTTGGTTCCTTTCTTTGGAGACCATTTTTGTCAATCACGGGAAATTGTTTCAGGAGCTTCCCAGGGTAGTGTCCTTGATATAACCATCCCTCTCTGCTTCATCAATGATGTTCCCTCCATCTTACGGTCAGGATTGCGGATGTTCGCCGATGATTGCAAATTCTTGCACCATTCTCAAAAGTTTAAGCCCCTGTGGGCATATGCCGCTGGACCTGGAGAACATTCCGGCGTATGCTTCTTAAAAAAAAATCATTCACATGACCTGGGTGTCGCTGTCTAGGCCAGAATGTTTATTGCCTAATCCTTATTGACGTTGAGAATATGCTGCTGAGCGGCCTTCTTGAACCGATGCAGCCCAGGTGGTGCAGTTACACCCAGAATGCTGTTAGGGAAGAGGTCCCAGGATTATGACCCAGCGATAGTGAGCAACGGCGAAACATTTAGTGTTCAGTTTGCTGAGTTTGGTATGGTAGGTTAATTGAGAAGTCCTATTCGTTTGAATGTTTGCAATGGTTTGAAGTGACAATAAGTTTGGTTGGCGGCGTGGCTTGGAGGAGCCGTGTTGTCATAAGTTCCTCTGTGGGCTTGAGACGCTCTATTAGTTTGAGGTGCGATCATCGTTTGAGGTGTTGTGGCTTCAGAAGATATTTTGGATTGATTCTTTGCATTAGTTGAAACGACTGCATTGGTTTGAGTTGCTGTTCTATTTTGTGGGGCTGCAGTATTTTGAAGAACATCATTGGATTCAGGGACTGTATTATTTTCAGATATTGTATTAGTTTGAGAAACTGTATCAGCTTGAGGTGTTGTGTTAGTCAGAGTGCAGTATAGTGTGGAGTGGCTGTGTAAAGAGGCTCCGTATTGGTTGGAGGGGATGCATCGTTTGGATTATTGCATTACACAGGTCTGAGGTCAATTATTAGAATGATTCTGAAACCACCGCCGCAAAGAAAGCACTTCAATTGTTTAGCAATACTGCAACAGTAATGGGTGGAAGGTAAATACCACAGTGTGGCACTGAGATGCCGCTCCAACTTTTGGAATCTGGCTTTTTGAACGAACACAGCAGCGCGAAAGACATTGTAAAAACAGTATGAGATACTAATTATGTTTGATGGGGCATGGCCACTGAAGGAAACCACAAAATCAAATTGACCAGAACTGCTCATTATTTCGTATTTTCCAATTAAATCTCAGCACTAAGTACATTAGCTGTTACATCAGGGATTTAAATCGGCTGTCGTAATCTGTTGTTTACCATTAAATAAATAATAATGTGAACAATGCCCCGGTGGAAAACTCACTGGGTATAAATTAAATACTCTGCAAATGTATCCTATCTTAGTTCAAGTCGGGCATAGTGGCTGGAGCAGAAAGGGACAGATCGCTTCACAGAAAAAAATGTATGAAGCATTTTTCAGTACGGCTAAAATTGTCTTCATTGTCATCTCCGTTATTTGTGTTCCTGGTAAGTGCCTACAGACATTGGAACTGTGCAAATGTCTGTGCAAAATGGTCTATGGATTTGTATCTGACTGCTTTACAGCAGTGATCATTATGCAGAGAGCCGATTTTTTTATTCAAATGTACTGAAATTCTCCACAATTTTATTCCAGTGTCTCAACTGATAAATATCCCTCTGCATGTAACTCACAGAGTTGCTGAATTCTAAAGTTATCGCTTTAATTGACTGTTTGGTGCTGCTGAATCCAATCTCAGGGCAGTCAGCAACCTCAGAGAATATATGTGTGGAAGTATCATTTAGTGTGAAATCAAGCTTTTGTGAGTTACTAATTGGAGCGGAATGCCTGACCCCAGTAGCCATGCATTGCTGAACTACCTGTCTTTCTAAAATTATACTGAGTGTGGGTCACTAATTGGGATAGAATACCTGATACCAATGGGCATGTATTATTGGGAGTATTTATCAATGCTGAAATATACTGGGTGTGGTCACTAATTGGATTGTACCAGCCAATTATGCTTTGTAATAATTTTTCAGGTGATCGATCTAGCTACTACATAGAGCTGCCTCCGCATTTTACGAATGTAAATGGTGGAAAATGGGAATGCCACAGGTTAAGAAAATTGTTACTGCATTCAAATACCCTAAATAAAGACATATTCTTATGCTAGATTGAATTGCTCTGAACACTTTAGATTACACGCAGTGGATAATAAGTGTTGAATTATTTTATATTGTTGTTACAAAAGGATGAGTAATGGGTCCTTGACTATCTCACTTCTGTGACATTTAAACGTTTGGCAAAGCAGTCCTCATCTGCGATTAAAATTCTCGCCATCTGCATGGTGAGATCTGTCTCTACGAGGAGATAGAGGTATAACTGAGAAGTAGACATTTCCACTTTTATTAGTCCAGGTATCACTCCGGAGGCAGTAAATAATAACTAAGTAAACCCGTTAATTATGAAATAATTGTGCATTGCTTCAACAAAAGAAAATCTACATCAAAGTTTGCAGGCTTACGAAAGGATTTGTGATTGTGATGATTTATACTAAAGTTGCACAGAATTACAAGGACTTTACAGGACCCAAACTGGCCACTCTACCATTGCTTGTTGTTATGCTTCGCAAGAGCTTCGCTCAATCCCTGACATGTCACCCGATCAGCATACCCTTATTTCCTTTCTGCCTCGTACATTTAGCCATCTTCATAAATTTCACTCACCTCAACTGCCATATATATCTACAAGTTACAAATTCTCACCAAACTCTCAGTAAAAGCGTCTCTGCTGAATTCCTGCTTCGTCGAATTGGTGACGATGCTTTATTGACGAATTCCAGATCTGAGCTCCCTCATACGTGGAGATATTGTGTCCGTGTCACCCCTCTCAAACCAATTTCTTATACTAAGTGTATCTATTATGTGATTGCTCAGTCTTCCATTACTGAGAAAAAAAAGAGCCAGGACGCATTCAATGTTTCCTCATAGGTAAAACCTCTCAGTTCTGCTCTTGTTTTGGAAAGAAAACTATATTTAGACTTCTGCAGTTCTTCAATATCCACTTTGAACTATGAGGAGCAGAACTGCGCACACTACTCTCAGTATGGTATAATCAAGGATATATAAAACGTTAATCCATCATCTCCGCCTTTAATTAATTTTACTAGAAATAAGCCCTATTGCTTCGTTTGCATTCCTATGGCCTTGTTGTCATTCGTTGCTAATTTAAATCGTTTTTAATCTGTACTCCCTGAAATCTTAGCCCCTTTGTTATGTTATCAATGATCTTTCTGCAATAATTCTCTTGGAGTTTTTGATGAACTTATTCAATTACTAATACACTGTTAGTTCCTTCCATCTTAGATCTCTGTCCCTTCTTGCGCCTAGACATAATACCAGTTGGCTAATTGTGCTCCTACTGTTGCCGGCATGCGTGGTTTCCTTCCTCCTGAGATCTCAGATAGCCTCCACGTTTCCCTTAATATTTCTGAGAATGCCGCTCTCGAGTCCAAATTCACACAAACAAAAGCTGCCCTTAAACTCACAACAGACGGCATCTTTCCTGACCCGCTGAAGTAGGTATTTGGCCGGTCAATCTCCACCTCCTATGGGTACAATTCGAAGGCCACATTTGGAATGTGTTACATTGGCTTCATTCCCATAGGAAACCTGCTGTCCCCCACTGGCTCTGAAATGCTTAGATTTCCTCCTGCACCACTTTTTACAACACTGATGACTGTAGCGGTGTCATTTCATATCTTTTTTTTTCATATGAACTGAAAAAGAAAACAACTTTGCTTCTAATTTCAACTGTTCCTTACCTGCATATGATCCATCACTGCCTCTTCACTTGTCTTCCTCAACAACTCTATTTCCATTTTGAAGGATAGGTTACTCCCACTACCAACTATAAGGCCATCGACTTCCACAGATACCTTGATTTTATTTCCTCGATCACCACTTCCTGGAAGTATTCCGTTCCAGTGATTTTTCTTTGACCTATGTATTGACATCCGTTCGTACGATAGCAACTTCCAGACCCAACGATCCAAATTAAATATTTTCCTCAGCTGAGTAGTCCCTTCCATCATGATTATCAGAACATATACGTTCCATTCCACGGCGAAAATCTATCACTCATTCTCCTTCATGTGAGAAGCATAATAGTGCCCCCCTTGTTCTTACATTTAGTCCTGACCTTAATAATCAATGTCTCATCTTCTGCGACGCCCACCATATTGAACTGGCGCCAACACAAGACACACCTTCCTCTTGAGTTCAGGAGGCGTTCAGGAAAACAATGACTAAGCCTGAATTTAGCCAAATCCAAGGTACAGGAGGTTGCATCCTGAAGAAGCAGTGATGGATCATATGCAGATAAGGAAGAGTTGGAATTAGAAGCAAAGTTGTTTTCTTTTTCAGTACATATGAAAAAAAAGATATGAAATGACACCGCTACAGTCATCAGTGTTGTAAACCAAGACTCTCCCCTTGCAACATTATGATTCATCTTCCATCACCCCCAACATTCGGTTTCTACCTCAGCAGGATACGCAAATCCTGCCCTTGCACTAATTTCCTTCCCACTATACAGTGACATAAACGCTCGGTACAGATAAAACTGCGATTTATTTGTGCCCCTTCACATTAGTTATTATACTTACTGCTCAGGATGCAACCTCCTGTACCTTGGATTTGGCTAAATTCAGGCTTAGTCATTGTTTTCCTGAACGCCTCTTTGCGTATATAAACATGATCCTGTGCTCCTGGTCACTTAGAGCTTTAGTGCACATCCTACTTCCACTGTGTACTCTCTCTCGCTCCCTCTGTCTCTTCGGCCTCCTGAAGTTTTCCTCGTTTAAGCTCAATGAGGAGCGGCATGGAATCCTTCCACTTGGTAGTTTATTGTCTTATGGAATCAGCATTGCTATTCAAAAGAATCCGATTATGACCACCACTCCATTTGTTTTCGATTGCCTGTTCTGGTAATTGATGATAACGAGACCGGAGCCATTTTGAGGGGAGGAGCTGCAGACTGTTCCTTGAGTTAACGACCCCATACCTGTGCACGGTCACTGGTTCTATAGACATCCCTGTTGCATAACTTGTATTTCTGTTTTGTCCCCCCTCTATTGAATATTCCCTTCCACTGTGATTGTTAGGACATGTACGTTGGCTAACTGCTATCACTCTCTCTCCTTCCTGTCCAAGATCTCTGCAGCCTTCTCCACTCGGTCAGATTTGCCCGGGGCACCTTTGTGCTCTGTTATTCAGCTGAACGCATTTACCTGCTCTGGACCTTTTGCTTTTGCTTACTTAATTGTCCCGTTTGACTTGCACCATCATCCGTTATGTCAGTGGCAACCTCCTGCCGCCAGGTGACCATGAGCTACCCCACAGATTCTTTCTTAGCCCGAGAGCCTCACTTTCCCTAAGATCTGTAGTTACTTTAAAACTGTTCATCGCTAACATTTTCAGTTCAAGTAAAAATAAATGTTATTGGATTGTCCAGCTGACAGGAAACAAAGACTCTGGATGAAGAGGGAATTTTCAGTTTGGAAAGCTGTAAGCAGTGTATTGATGAATAGATGAGTGCTCGGGCTTGATCTATTTACATTCTATATTAATGAATTGGATGAAACGGCACACTATATTGTAACCAAATATGCTGATCATGCAGTAATACTGAGGAAATTCAGCAGTGAGGAGGACACAAAGAGGATGCTAAAGTACATTGATAGGTTAAGTGAGTGGACAAAAAAGTCCCAGATGGAGAATAATGTGGGAAAACGTAAGGTGGTCCATTTTGGCAGGGTTAATAATAATAGAAAAACTGAATATTATTTGATGGAGGCAGACTACAGAATGTGCAGAACTGGGGTGTTTGGGCGCACTTTTGTTCATGAATCACAGAAAGTTAGCATGCAGGTAGAGCAAGGAATTAGGAAGCAAAATTGAATTTTGGCTTTTATTCGAAGGGAGGGAAGCATAAAGGCAGGGAAGCCTTGTTACAGCTAGACAGACAATTGGCAAGACAGCACCTGGGGTACAGTTTATGCTTTGTGTCCCCTGACTTAATGAGGGATATATTTGCATTTGAAGCAATTAGATTGGGTTACGTAGGGGGCCATGTTGGGTGGCTATGTAGAATTTGGGGAGACAATTTGGACTTTTGGAGTTTGGGGTTTTTTGCATACGCTGTGCAGTTTCACCACCGCAGTGGCGTCCACTGCTCTTGACAGTTTCCCAGCATTGACGTCAATTCCCTTGCGGATGGGGAGAATCCTAGAGCAGAACGCAGGGTCAGGTGGGTTTAATTCTGGATCCTGGGAAATATGTCCGAATCTTAGCTAATCCAGGCACAATCCGACTGGAAATTATCTGGCCAAAATCCGATGGGGCATTGAAAGCAGGAGTGAATTTTTGAGAGCCCGGTGGGTGGGTTGGGGCGGGGTGGGTGGGGGGTGGGGTTCGTAGTGTGGAGGCGCGGGTGGCTTTGTGATGGTGGATCAATTGCCAATTCTCCTGTCCTGAAAGTTGTGCTGGTAAAACAATTACCTTCCCTCTGAAGACTCCATTCAGAGATTCGCATTCCCGAGGCCTGATAATCTTTGGCGGCCGGTATTAAGTCCAGAAATTAGAGGCTGTGTGATCCATTAAAATATTTAACATCCCGAACTGCATCTTGGGGGATGATTGCTGATCGCCGCATCTTTTGCAGCTTTTAAACCTGGCAGTTGCCGTCTTGGAGATTGATTAACATCATTGTTGAGCTTCTTTCAAATCTGAGCCAACTCAACCCTTGGGTTTTGGAGCTAATTTGCTGATCATGCTACACGGGGAAGGCACAGAAATTGTATTGTCAGCCATAACCAATGTCTCTTCCCTTCTCTCTCTCACAGTTAATTCAGTGGCAATTGTGATCCTATCCCGCGGAAAGTGTGGACTCTCTACCTGCACCACTCGCTACCTGGTGGCCATGGCAGTGGCGGATCTGCTGGTCATTATCACAGCGGACATACTGTTCCACATCGGCTGCTACTATTTTGCAATCTCTTTCCTAAACATCACCCCGGTGTGTACTGTTATCCTTGTCCTTACTAGTGCAGCCACAGACTGTTCTGTCTGGTTCACAGTCACTTTCACTTTTGATCGATTTGTGGCCATCTGTTGCCAGAAGCTGAAAACAAAATATTGCACAGAAAGAACTGCGACTGTGGTTGTAGCAACGGCGTGCACTCCGCTCTGTTTTAAAAATGTTCCATTCTACTTTGTATATGAGCCTGGAGAGATCATCGACAACGTCCACTGGTTCTGCAAAAGAAAGCCAAACTATTTCACTGAGCCCGGATGGGTGATATTTGACTGGTTTGATACAATTTTAATCCCATTTCTCCCATTCACGTTAATTTTGTTGCTTAACGCTCTGACAGTCAGATACATTTTAGTGACCAGTAAAGTCCGCAAGGGACTGAGGGGTCAGAGCAAAAGAGGGAATTCCAGTGACCCTGAGATGGAGAGCAGAAGGAAGTCTATGATTTTGCTCTTCACAATTTCTGGCAGCTTCATACTTCTGTGGTTGACGTTTGTGATGGAATTCTTGTATTACAGCATCACAGGAACAGATCCCGGCAGTTACACCAGTTCTGAATTTGTTTTTCAACAGGTCGGGATTATGTTGGCGAATTTAAGTTGTTGCACCAACACGTTTATTTATGGACTGACTCAGTCCAAGCTCAGGACACAGTTCAAAAGTGCGATGCAATATCCAATTGCATCATTTCTTCAATTAATTAATAAACTGAAGAATTGAGAACAGCCAAGGAGCGGGCCTGAGTGTTTCAAATCCATGGATGCAATATTTAATTCCATCTTTCCATCAACTGAATATCACACATAATCGTAGGTGAACAGAGAAAACGCAAAGTTGGGAAGGTTGGGCGAGGTGTGGTGGTGGTGGGCAGGGTGACGGTCGGTGTTCAGCGGTTGGACATGGTGGTCAGCCCTTGCGCTGAGGATACGGGGCTCTTCCTGAATGGCAAAGATCACTGCATTCTGGAAGAGGTCACCTGTGGAGGATGGGAGGAGTAAAAACCGCTGAAGAGAGGAGAGCGACAGGAAAGGGGTGGCTGGTCGCGGCAGCGCCGTAGGTCTACTGGCAGCAAGTTTCATACAGGCCAAAACAGTGAAGCATAAACAATATCTGACCTTTGGAGGAAGGAAGTAAATTAGCAGGAGGAGTCAGACACGCCAAAGACAATTGGGCCCTGGGAAAGTGGTGACATTTGTCAGGCTGGAAATGAATGAGAACGAAGAGTTAGTAACGGGAAAGGGCAGTGGACCAAAATCCAGAGCTGACACCCAGAGGATCGGATGTGAAGAGCAACAAGAGAGTCACATCAGACCTCGCTGGATAGGAAGCCGAACAGCAGCCACGGTTCCTCCTTTGGTTGCACTGTTTCGATTCTGATATGCTAACACCTGCTCAGACAGAAACCAAAACTTGGCGCTGCAAAGCACAAAACTGGATGTCTTGTGGCACTTGACAATGATTATAATCATTATTATTGCTTTCATTATGTTTTTTGGAGAAACCGTTTGAATCTGTTTCTCTTTCACTCCATCCCCCGAGTCGATGTTGTCTGTACCTCTCTCTCCCCGAGGCAAAAAGTAAAACTGGGGAACTCATTTCTGGACTGCGTCAACCGAGGCTCTCGAGTGGAGAGACGGAAGCTAATGCGAGGGCACGGGACTGACTTTGGCGCCAGAACCAATAAACCCAATGTCCCAGCTTCATAATTGCTCTGATGAGTGGAACCGAGTCGGTTTCTGGCTCCCATGTTTGTTGATATTGCTAACGGCTTTCTCTCTTGCGTTTTCTCTCCTCCGTCACCCGTTAAATCATCCGTCATAAACTCACTCCTCAAAAATACAACCCGTGACCACTTAGTCCTTGCAAATTGCTACCATATCTCCAAACTCCATTTCGTCTCAAAAGATCTTCAAAGTGTTGTTTGTCTCCCAAATACGTTCCCATCGTTCCTGGGACTCCAAGGCTGAATCTGAACGATCTGGTGACCAGCCCTGCCTCAGTACGGAAACAGGTCTTAAGGAACTCACAGATTACACACAGTTTGACTGTAACAAAGGTAAACTATTCCTCATTGCTTTTTTTTCACTTTCTTGACCTCTCTATAGCTGTTGCTAGGTTCACAACAACATAATATTCCATACCCGTCACAGTGTCATCCCTCTGCGTGTTGCTGATCTCGCCTGGTTCTGTGCGTATCTATTTAATTGTATCCAGGGCATCGTTTGCAATTCGCGGACAACAAACTCTGATCCCGCACAAATATTCATCTTTCCCTCCTCCTATTTCACATTCACGTGTTGCAACAGATTGACATAAACGAAAGCACAACTCAATTTCCACGTGTACAGTGACAATATTCAGCTATACCTCACCAGCAGTGCCCTTTCCTCACGCCCCACATCCCCGCCCCCACAGATATCTCCACTCTCTCTAAATTGGCACGGTGCTTCTCGCCATGCATTACCAAATTAACACATATATCTTCCTATTCAGCTATTGCTATCACAGAGAACATTCTCTTGCCCCCAGCCAGGAACACTGCGCTCCTGATTATCCTTTCCATCCGTAATATTTCGCAGCAAACTCCTTTCTTCATCTCATCTGTAACTGAAATTTAAGTTCCAAGCTTTTGTTTATTTTAGACTTGACTATTCCGATAAATGCTTGGCCAAACTCATAGAAATTTTCACCCATAACTTTGCTGTTATCCAAATCTTTGTGGCCCTAGACCTTAAATGCAAAAGTAGTATTTGCATCAAAACATTCTCAGCTCTATTTCGGTTTGAGATTTTTTTTTCGGAATTGCTTATTGAGTTTATTGATGACTATGTAATATAGATCTTTAGGCTATGACTTCACCACAAAAGCAATATAATTCACTCTATCCATTGCAAACGTGCAGAATTGCCCAATAATTGTCATAGGAACATAGGCACCAAGGGAATAGTTGAAGGGGGAGGCCAGACAGCACCTCGAGCCTGCTCCGCCATTCAATTAGATTAGAAGACCATAAGAGGATACGACATAGGAACACAAATTAGGCCATTCAGCCCGTCGAGTCTGCTCCGCCATTCAATCATGGCTGATAAGTTTCTCAACCCCATTCTCCCACCTGCTCCCCGTAACCTCTGATCCCCTTACGAATCAAGAACCTATCTATCTCGGTCTTAAATACATTCAATGACCTGGCCTCCACAGCCTTCTGTGGCAATGAATTCCATAGATTCACGAACTCTCTGGCTAAAGAAGTTTCTCCTCCTCTCTGTTCTAAAAGGCCTTCCCTTTACTCTCAGGCTGTGCCCTCGGGTCCTAGTCTCTACTACTAATGGAAACATGTCCCCCACGTCCACTCTCTCCAGGCTTTTCAGTATTCTGTAACTTTCAATCAGATCTCCCCTCATCCTTCTAAACTCCATCGATTATAGACCCTGAGTCCTCAAATGTTCCTCATATGTTACACCTTTCATTCCTGGGATCATTCTCGTGAACCTCCTCTGGACCCTCTCCAGGACCAGCACATCCTTCCTGAGATACGGGGCCCAAAATTGCTCACAATATTCTAAATGTGGTCTGACCAGAGCCTTATAAAGCCTCAACAGCACATCCCAGCTTTTATATTCTCGTCCTCTCGAAATAAAGCCAACATTGCATTTGCCTTCCTAACTACGGACTCAACCTGCAAGTTAACCTTTAGAGAATCCTGGACTAGGGCTCCCAAGTCCCTTTGCACTCCAGATTTCTGAATTCCCTACCCACTTAGAAAATAGTCTATGCCTCTATTCTTCCTACCAAAGTGCATGACCTCACACTTCCCCACGTTGTATTCGATCTGCCGCTTCTTTGCCCATTCTCCTAACCTGTCTAAATCCTTCTCCAGCGTCCCTACCTCCTCAATACTACCTGTCCCTCCACCTATCTTTGTATCTGCAAACTTAGCCAGAATGCCCTCAGTTCCTTCATCTTGATCATTAATGTATAAAGTGAAAAGTTGTGGTCCCAACACTGACCCCTGCGGAACTCCACTAGTCACCGGCCTCCCATCTGAGAAGTACCCCCGTATACCCACTCTCTGTCTCCTGCCAGACATCCATATTCTATCCATACTAGTACCTTGCCTCTAACACCATGGGCTCTTATGTTGCTGAGCAGCCTCCTGTGCGGTACCTTGTCAAAGGCCTTCTGGAAGTCCAAGTAGATAACATCCATTGGCTCTCCTTTGTCTAACCTACTCGTTACCACCTCAAAGAATTCTAACAGATTTGTCAGGCATGACCTCCCCTTGATGAAACCATGCTGACTTTGCCCTATTTTACCATGCACTTCCAAGTATTCTGAAATCTCATCCTTAATAATGGACTCTAAAATCTTACCAAAGTCCGATGTAAGGCTAATTGGCCTGTACTTTCCAGTCCTTTGCCTCACTCCCTTCTTAAACAGGGGGGTTACATTAGCGATTTCTCAGTCCTCTGAGACCCTCCCTGACTCCAGTGATTCCTGAAAGATCACTACTAATGACTCCAATATCTCTTCAGCTATCTCCTTCAGAACTCTGGGGTGTAATCCATCTGGTCCAGGTGATTTATCCATCTTCAGACCTTTCAGTTATCCTAGCACCTTCTCCTTGCTAACGGCCACCATACTCATCTCTGCCACCGACTCTCTTGAACTTTCGGGATGTTACTCGTGTCTTCCACAGTGAAGACTGACGCAAAGGACCTATTCAGTTCCTCTGTCATTTCTTTGTTCCCCACTACTACTTCACCAGCGTCACTTTCCAGCGGCCCAATGTCCACTTTTGCCTCTCTCTTACCCTTTATAAATCCAAAAAAAACCTCTTGCAATCTTCTTTTATATTACTGGCTAGTTTACCCTCATATTTAATCTTCCCCCTCCTTCTTTCTTTCTTTAGTTTTCCTCTGTTGGCCTTTGTAGGCTCGCCAATCCCCTGGTTTCCCACTGCTCTTCGCTGCATTGTATGCTTTCTCTTTATTTTTTATGCATTCCCTGACTTCCCTTGTAATCCATGGTTGCTTCGTCCTTCCTTTAGTATGGTTCTTCTTCCTAGAGGTGAATTGTTGCTGTGTCTCCCAAATTACTCCCAGAAACTCCTGCCATTGCTGTTCCACTTTCTTTCCTGCTAGGCTCATCTCCCAGTCAATTCTGACCAGCTCCACCCTCATGCCTCTGTAGTTCCCTTTATTCAACTGTAAAACCATTACAACTGATTCCAGCTTTTTCCTCTGAAATTGCAGAATAAATTCTGTCATATTATGGTCATTTTCTCCTAAGTGTTCCTTCAACGTCAACGCCATTTTCAACTTCTTTCCGCATTAAGCTTGATATATTTTATAGCTAGAATTCTACCGATCTTTGTCATGAACATATTCAATAGCTGAGAATCCACATCGCTCTCGGGCAGAGAATGCCAATGATTCATCACACTCTGAGTGAAGAAATTACTCCTCACCTCATAATTAATTTGCCAACCCCTTATTCTGAGGTTGAACCCCGTGGTTCTTGAACCCCCAGAGAGGGGAACCTCCTCCCTGTATTTACCCCATTGAATCCTGGAAGAATTCTGCATGCTTCATTCCTAGAGTATTCAACTCTAGAGAATTGAGTCCCAGTTCCCTAATGTATCCTCATCGGAAATCCCGGCATCCCAGGAATCAGTCTGCTAATCCTTTGTTGTGGGATCGCAGTCAAAGGCACGTGGTGTCGTTCATCAGTCATTACCCTGCTTAATTCTGGGTCTTTCGATTGTGCACAAAGTGCGTTTTGAAGAGGAATCCCCCTAGAAAACCCCACCTGAACTCAATGTAGTTTGCGTGGCGTCCTTCTAGACACACGAATGACATGTCCATCGCTTTTACCCTCTGAGCTACTATGAAATTCTGGCCGGTTACTATCTTTTGTTGCGGCTTGTGTCACAAATTCTAGTGATGTGTGTATTTGTTCTTCAGATCACTTTGGTCGTCTGACAGTTTGGATTTTTATTTCTCTTTCATGTGCAATATCTGTAGTTTTTAGCAACGTGCTGTAACTCTCCTTTATATATGCTGAAAAATAATTTGAAAGATTGTTCATATGTTGTCTTAATTTTCTGTAGACTTCCTCGGTATTCACTACCCCTCCCACAATACGTTGTCATCTGTAAATTTAGAAGTTGTGATTTCGATTCCATTTTTTCAATCCTAAATATAAATTGTGAGCAATAGTGGTTCGAACACTGAACTTGTGGCCCGTCACTTCTCATTTTCAACCAATCAGAAAAAGTACCCTTTATCCCATTCTGCTTTTTATGTTAAAAACGCAGATACCAATTCTGTTGCTGTTGCCTCAATCCGCAGAATCTGCACTAATCCATTCGCGAAAAATTCACAGAATTTTTACAGCGCATAAGCCCATTTTACTTTCAAATGGCTTGCAGCAAGATCTCCTTGGGGTTAAATCAAGAGTGTTTTTTCTTACATTCAAAACTGGGAGACGGTCACAATTTCATACTCACACACACGCACACACTCTCCCTCTCTCTCTCTCTCTCTCTCTAACACACACGCACACACACACACTCTCTCACAAACACACGTATACACAAGTAGATAATGAGACTATAGGAAAGAGGAGTTTTTACAATTATGTATAATTTTTTTTAAAAACACATATGTTGACACCAGTTCACAAGATGTTCAAAGTCCAGAAAGTCAGAGCCCACTGAAGGTTCCTTCACGGTGGACTTACATTTCAGATAAGTTCAGCTGGCTCAAACAGGAGTTATCTTTTTCTTTTCTATATTCATGCACGGGATGTGGGCTTTACTGGCCCATCCCTAGTCGCCCTTGAGAAGGTGGTGGTGAGCTGCCTCCTTGAACAGCTGCAGTCCATGTGATGTAGGCACACACGTAGTGCTGGTAGTTGCAGGATTCCTTTAAAGTTGATGGTGATACAATGAGATTAGGCTGATGTGCAGCGGCTGGGTCTGCTCAGCAGGCGATGGCAGGAACCTTTCAGAGAATCAGGCCTCGAGAAAGCTTAGACATAATGCAGGCTGTTAGTCAGTCTGGAGCCCCCTTCTGGTGTTTGAAGGTTGGAGGTTAAACCGAAGGCTATGTTGTGAGTCTAGAAAAATAGCATTTATAATTGCCCAAGGCCAGTTGCTCACTTATGAATCAGTTGCGTGGTTACAAGCAATTTACCAGTCTCTTTCAAGGTCCCTTTTTCAACTGAGGAGATAGGCGGTGGCAATAGCGCCTCTGCAGCCATGAGTCATTACGATGGTTCTTCCTTTGTTATAGGACGAGGCTGGGGAGCCAGGCCGACTGCTCGTCCCTGGTTTCCTTAATTGTAAAATGTCCTCACAATGAGTGGTGTGAGATTCCAGAAGGGTGAGGTTTGAGATTTTGCACTTTAAATGCTGGAAATTTCCAGAAACTGTCACCAACTTGTGAATCATGTGACCTGCAGCCGCCATACTCATGTGCAACAGGCACACTTCTTCAATAAGCAAATACATTAGGATTGATTAAACGGTGTATGTTCTGTTTCATGTCTCAGGGATATGTAAACTCCTAACAGAAAACACACCGCCGAGTTAGAAGGCTGCAAGTAAACAACTCCGTGACCTGCAGAGCCCCATTTGTTCGACAGAATATTGCAACAACTCTCGCATTCGACTTTTGCTATTGAATTAACCTAACTATACATTAGCAGTGACAAAAAAACTCTGCTTCAGCAGACCTGCACCGTTTTACTCTTAGTATATTTTTAACTACAGCGAATGATATTGAGGATCCGAATGCGATTAATTACCTCACAGATGTACATTAAAAAGATTCGGTGTCACACCGAAGAAGACGTTCTAAATGAGGTTAATGTACCCTTTTCTTTTAAAACTACCCTGGGCGGAAACCTGCCTTCTGTGTGTTGTTTAACCTGAGGTTCATCCTCTTGACCATTGCAGAAACGTGTGCAAGCGCCTTCGGTGCAATAAACAGGAAAACCACAGAAAGCTCGAAAGAACATGGGCCACCAAAATCGGCACGTCCTTGTGCTTTTCACATTGATTTGAAACCTACCCGAACAGAGTTGCTGTGTGAGGGCCACAGCAACCACCGGGGTCAGAGCCAGCCAATGTGCTTCATTGCTACCCACATGTTGTTCTCTCCACGTTTCATTGTCTGATTCACTCCATTGTCATTCAAAGTCAAAATTAACAATAGAAGTTCAGTGAGGTACAAAACTGACTACTCAATTCAACATCAATTCTGCCAGCAATTAATTACACGAGGAGCTTATGTTTAAAATTGAGGTAACTTTATTTTCCCCCCAGTTTCACTCTGCTTTATTTCCCTGAAGATGATAACCATGTGCAGGAGTTACATAGGTGCTTGCCATAGAAGAAGGTCATTTGCCCGAACAGGCCACTAACGGGGTTTGTGCAGCTCCAAACCTCCTGCCACCTATTCTATCTAATAACAGCAACATGTACTTCTTTGATTTTCCGTCTCATTTGCATATCCAGCTTCCCTTTCAAAGCATAAATGCTGTTGACCTCAAATATTCCATGTAGTTGTGAATTTCACATGGTAAGTATCATCTTTGAAAACTGATATCTTAATTATTCACATTGCAATTATATAATTACCCTTCCAACCTTCCACCCATCCTTCCATTCTTCCATTCTTCCTTCCATTCTTCCATCTTTCCTTCCATCCATCTATCCGTCCATCTATCTGTCCATTTATCCATCTACCTATATATTTATTCATGCAGTGATTTAACTATTCATTTTGTTTTAGTCAGACCATTCATGGATATAGAACAAAAGTGGTTAAATGTTATGTACAAATCAGGTATGATCGAAGTGAATCATTAAACAGACTCAATGGGCCCTAACGTTCCCATCCCCCTGTTGTCGGTAACGTACGTGGATTAACTGTTCAAAGGCAAATGTTTGACTAATATCAGGAGGTTCAGTGCACAGGTGCACATGCACGCATACACACAAATCTACATTTGTATTTCTCCTCTTTGGTGAGGTGAAGGGGTTACTGTTGGTCGTGTATGGAATCCTTTGTAGTCACTTAAAAAGCTGGCGTAATGGGTGGCAAGCGGGAAACCTTCCCGGTAGTTAAATGGATTCCAGTTTTTATTCTGCATTAGTCTTGTGACATGTGCCTCCAATAATCCTTAGTGAAAAGTGAAACTTTTTTATTACAGTGGGATAAGCCGATGTCTATTCCCATATGTTTATATTCATCCAACACAGAAAATACAAGAGACCCTTTATTTGGTCAGATTCTAATATGCAACACAATGATCCATTAATCAGCACACCAATGGTCTCAATGCAACTATTTCAATAAAGTGTATGAAATTGAATGCTTCCCTAAAAGTATCACGTCACTTCATCCATAGACGGTTTGATGTTTGCTCTTAGATTTATGTATTCTTAGAGAGAAGCGGGTATTCCCCACCGGATTTCATAGTAAATATTGTGTATTTTAGTCCTGTCCTCAAATGAAAATATCTATTCTACATCTAACTTAGAAAACTCTTTCGCAAACATAAGCATCTCGATCGGTTCACACATCAGTCGAACTGTTCTAGAGAAAGAGACCCAGCCGGTTCAACATTTACCTGATTTGCACTACCTCATTATTCTAGTCAAGCTGTCAGTCCTAAGCCTTACCTTTGAACCGCGAGCAATAACTCTCTAATTGTGCAAAGTTAGTTGGCGTAAGAGGTACATCGAGAGCATCTGGATTTAACTTTCAAGTAACTTGAGCAACAAACGTGACGTGACGCCTTTCAAAACCTATTTTATTGAAATTGTAGCTCGTGCTTAGAAATATTTTGAATGCTGTTCGAACTGAACCTTGCTTACTGTGCAGAAAAACACATATAACAAAAAATATAATGTATATGTATATATATATATATATATATATATGGAATATACCTGACAAACCTGAATGCATTAGCCACTCATAATTGCTCTTGCTAATGTAGCCTTTTGAATCGCTGTTGTGTGCGTGGCATTGGAAAAAGTGTTGTTGTGTAATAGTTAGGGCATAGTGCGGATGATGGTTCAAATGAAGGAGTCCATCAGCCATAATGGCTCGGTTGGGAGGGTGGTGGTGGTGGTGGTGGTAGTAGGGATTTCATACTAAGGCTCCTTTTTTTAACGTCCTTATGGTCTAAGCCCTAAAAATGTAAGTAAGGACCTGATGAAGCTGCAACACAAAACTGGATGTTTCCTAAACACTGGAATGAGCACACGTGTGGCAGAGCTAGGTAACCCCACAACAAATGGGTGATGCGTGAATGATGTTGGATAATTAAACCACAACCATGAACAGGAGCCTCCTAGTACATTCCCATTTTCATTAATAGGGGAACTCAGCAAGTTAGTGCAGCGTTTGTAACCATCTTCAGCTTGAGGTGCTGAGAGAAAGCTACATGTCAGTGTGAAGCTCAAGCCGCAAGCCTCACGGATGCCATTGTTCAATCAATTCTACTCACTCCACGTTATATCAAGAACCGGCTGAGCGCACTGGATACAGCAAATGGGTTAGTTCATGCCTGTATTACTGAACTCTTGTGTTTCCAGTCTAGTCACATCCCTAGCAAACTGGTTCCATTAGAGCTTCACACATGCATCTCACCGACAATATGAATGCGTGCACGGCTATGTTCTGTTAACAAAAATCAGGGCAAATTGGCAATTGTCGTCCCACCAGCCCACTCTCAACGAGCAGCTAAGTGAGAGACTTTCTTTCTGACAGTGCACTCAAGTGGCACTTAGTCATCAATGGCCTGCTCACTGATGCTCCGAATGGGCACCTCTCAGGCCACTCTGCCCCAAACAATTGCTCATACCAAACTTGGATAACAAAAGCGATTTCCAGTGGCGAGGTGTGAGCGCAGCGTTTGATCGAATGTTGCATAAAGGGGCAAGAGTAAAATTGTAGTCAATGAAAATCACGTGGAAAAAAATCTCCGCTGACTAGATTCATACCAAGCACAATGAGCTATGGTGTTTGTCGTTGTTGGCCAATCATCTATTCCCAATACATAATTGCAGGTGTTCATCAGGGCAATGTCCAAGGCCCAGACATCTACATGTGCCGACTTAATCCCCATCATAAGGGCAGAAATAGGGCTTTTCGCTGAATATTACATTGTATTCTGTATAATTGATAACTCTGGATATAATTAAGCACTCTGTGCCCGCATTCAGGCTTATATTGATTAGTAGTAATTAAAATTGAAGCCACAGGACAGCAATGCAATGAAGATCACCAATATAGTACATTTGACCATCGTTTCTTTGCATTCAAATGCATTTCTGCCGCTTAATATTATACGATTGGCATCCTGGATGTTTCCATTACCCAAGGACTTAACTAGAAAAGGGGCTTAAATGCCCTGTCTTATTGTCTGGATAAGTACGGCTGTAAAAGCAACATGCCCAATGCCATCAATAGAAAGTAAAGAGTTTGATTGGCATGTCATCTAACATTTTAAATGTTCACTCACTCCACCACATGTGCACACAGACAACTATGTCTACAAGGTGCGCTGCAGAGTCTCGTGTAGTTTTCCCGACAGAAATTTCCAAACACAATCACTACCGACTAGAAGGGGAAGGGGGCACAACCACCTGCATGGCACACCCCACCTCCCACTCCGCATCCCCCCGCCCCCATCCCAACACCCCACCACCAACCCCACTCCCCATTCCCCCACACCCATTCCCACACCCCACCCCTAACCCCCACTCCTCACCCCCATCCCCACACCCCACCGCCACCCGCCCTCCCCATCCCCCCACCCCCATCCCCACACCCCAATCGCGCACCCCCAATTCCCCAAGTAACATACCATCCTGCCTTGGAAATATTTTACCATTACTTCACTGTGAATGGCTCAAAATTTTGGAAGTTCCTCTTTAACGGCACTCTGGCTGTTCCTATCCACAAGAACTGCAGCACTTCAAGGAGGTAACTCACCAACACTTTTTCAACGGCAACTGTGGACGCGTAATAAATGCTGTCCTCACAGAATAACAATGATATATTTTTTTTAAATGACTGCTAAGTCGTTTCTATATTGGTCTTTTCAGGTTATTTATTCGTGATTCACAGAAGCACATTTCATCGGTAAGAAAAATTAAAATCACAGTTTGTTGGAAGGATTTACATTTCCGTATTGCGTTCGCTGGCCTTCTGAATTAAGTTTCCAAATTCATGTCAATGAGTCCCAAAAGGCACGGCATAAAACCGAGAAAACGTTGCTTGAATTATTACTGAACAATGTTTCTTACTGACTTCCGCATGAGGAAAAATCAGAATTGTTCTTCAATGATTAATATCCTGCTTCAGCCGATCAATGATCCTTTCTCATTCCCATCAGTGTGTGGGATCTTCAGTAAATGCCAAGCGAGCGTAAAAGGTCTATGAGAGAAATCATAAGCCATTTTCATCATAGAAACATAGCAGAAGTGTTTGATCATTCAACCGTTGACCCTGATAGCCCATTCAATTAAATCATAGCTAATCTGTATCCCCACATACCAGCAATGGTGTCCAATTAAACCCCAAATTCACACATTGAGGGGCGAGACCTTTCCAGGTCCTCAACCGCCTTTGTGTGCACAGTGGTTCCCTGATGTCAGGTCTGAAGTCCTAGACCTAATTTTAAGACTTTTCCTCCAGTTACAGATGCCCACAACAGAATAAAGAGCTTCTATTTTTTAACCTGATCAAATATTTTGGCATCTTAATCGTCACAATTGGATCATGCATTTTCTCTTTTGTGCACACAGGAATAGTAGTGGAATCTATGTTACTTTTTCTTATTATGCAGTCAACTTAACTCCAAGATCATTCCATTGGAACATCATTCTGAAATAATATATAATTACTGATATTGAATATCAGCCCAATATTTTCAGCTCTGCCAGAAAAGTGCCATTTTCTAGGGTTCACTATGAAATGTTTACAGACTTATGCAGCGATTACTATCCATCTTAAACGCTGTTTTATACAATCAGTGAAAGGAAGCAACACGTATTAAGAGAAAATATCTCTATGCACTCACGTCATTTTCGTGCTCACGTGGCCTCGAATCCGTGAATTCCTTATCCTTGGTCCTGTTGCCTGATATAAAGGCAAAGGTATAGATTTGCAAATTGAAAACTGAACAGGCCCATTAACGTGAGAAAAAATAGACTAAAAAGAAAAATATCACAATGTCAGAGATGTAGAGCGCCACGGAGATACACCGTGCAATTCTCACCTGAGCGCCGATTCCTGTAGCTGCATCCGACGGCGACAATAGAAATCATTAGAAGGAGAATCATCAGAAATGAACATCCGGAAAGCAGTAAAAGGCAATCATCATACGGCGGCTCTGAAGTACAAAAATATAACTTTAAAAAAAAAAGTTACTGAATCCATCGGGCACTTGTAAAAAGTTCAAGCAGACCCTTCAACGCGTACTCAAAGGAACTAGGGGTGAGGACTCAACACCCGTATTATTAGAGTTATACATAGATATACATTTATATATCTATAGACATATCACATATATATATATATATAAATGAGTACATATATACATATTATATGTATATATATGTGTGTGAGTGTGTGTGTGTTTGTGTGTATAATACCTGTCGAAACATATGAGAAAGCCAGGTAAGCAGCAAGATGCAATGAGAGAGTAAGCGAGAGAGGGACAGAGATAATCTTGCGAAATTATGCCAATTCACTGCTGGATGAATCTAAATCCATCTCATTTCTCCACGCTCTCTCCATCGGCCCGTTACAATGGGAAACAAATGCAAACGTCTAAAGGTGTCTGCTGGAATACATGATCTACAACTCCTCTGCCAACGAAGCAATGCCTGTCTTCCCTAGCTACCTATTATCCGTCTGTCATCCAACTTTCATCCATGTACCAACACTTCCTTTACACCAAATGCCGAATTGTTTCCCTGCAGACCTCTTGCCACCGAATGAAACGCCTTCTGGAATTCCAGGCACATTGCACCTACTGCCAGCTTTTAACTGTGCAACTGATCGGTTCGGCAAAAGATAAAATAATTCTACTAAACGCGTTAAAACGAGTCTAGTATCACGATTCGAAGCTAGTTGCCCTTAACTAAACCATCCATTTATAAATGCTCCCCACTTTCATCTTGATCTCAGACTTGAAGGGTTTCTCCACAACTCATGAGTGCCCAACTGGTCTCTGGGTCCCCAAATGAACCCCTTTCTCTCTTATTGGCGAATTATTAGATGAACATCATTTTGCACGGAAAAACAAATAGGCTACAAACACAACCTTGAAAAGTAATGTTCTAAAGGGGTAAAGCACCAAAGTGATTTGGGTGCACAGTTTCAAAAATGACTAAATGTAGTTATGCAGCTTAATAAGGCCATAACAGGCAACCAATGACGTTTATCTGGAGAAAGATAAAATTGCAAATTGGGGAAGTTATGCGAAACTTCAATAAAACAATGGCTAGGTCACCTGTGGCTAGGTCTCCAACCATTGGAATTTTTCGGAGGATTCTCCTTTGGAGCTGCAATACCGGCACTTACCTATCGGTGTAAACCGAATGTTTCTTAGCCGTGAACGCTGTGGAATACATATAACTACCGGTAGGCATGAGGAGAGAAAATCGGGAATTGGAAATGGATCTTTTATTTTCCAAATGTTATCACCAACATTTCATACTGACACCTTACCTCCAAACATATACTTATGGCGCATGTAGATGGATTTAAACATTCAGGAAAAAAGCTAAACACTAAAACATTGGGAGATCTAACAGAGGTAAATGAGAGTAAGTAAACATGAAGACAGAAAGTCAGCGAGTTCTTATATGCACGGCCATCTTTCAAACAACCAAGCCTCCCATCAGCGTTAGATATACGAATAAACTGTCATTGCCAATAGTTACCTGTCTGATATGAGACACTTTCACTGATAAGGTTTTCAGTTGAGGTGATTTGAACAGAGCAAGTACAGGCAGCGCCATTACTGCACGATTCTGCCGGGACTCTGATGCGGCTGCTGATGCTGTACGTCCCGTCCAGGCCGATTGTCCCTGAATCGGTCCATCCGTCGGTAATTCGCGCGGAAATATTCCAGCGCAAGGGGAGAGTATCGACGGCCAGGCTGTTCACGAAGCACAGCAGTGGGATAGTTTCCATCGGGAGAATATCATCCAAAGGTGGAGATAAGAGGAATATCTTGGGGGGACCTGATGAGTTTGGGAAATAAGGTGCAATTACTATTCAACTTTAATTTTTGGTTATTTGTGGTGAGATCAGTTAA
Organism: Cetorhinus maximus; assembly: GCF_964194155.1. Taxonomy (NCBI): domain Eukaryota; kingdom Metazoa; phylum Chordata; class Chondrichthyes; order Lamniformes; family Cetorhinidae; genus Cetorhinus; species Cetorhinus maximus. The sequence goes on along the minus strand of NC_135914.1, from coordinate 2,805,734 downwards.
ACGGCCTTAATTCTTACCTACGATGAACAATTTCGACCCGTTCCCGAAGATAGATGACGTTCCCGTAGATTTCTTAGCTGCACAGTAATACACGCCTGAATCATTCCTCTGGACATCCTCAATCACCAGACTATAAATAGTCGATTCATCGTTCACTTCTCCTGAAAACCTTCCTTCTGGAGGAAACGGTTTTCTCGCAATGTAAACGAGCTCTAGGCGTTTTCCAGGCCGCTGTTTATACCAGTGAACAACTCCAGTCGCGAACCAGCCCTTATGACAATGCACCTTAAAGGTGCTTCCAACCGAGACGCCCTGAACCGTTGGAGTCTGCGGGAACACAGCCTGAGAGACAACAACTGAGAGAACGGCATCGATCACATGCTTTTCTCTTATAGCAGGAAAGACAAACAGCTTGATACAGAAACAAGTAACCTGCCTCTAAAGTAAAAAGGCAATCTTGGGAGAAAACTAAAGGAGACAGAAAGATAAAGAGAGAAAGGAAGAAAGTAAGAAAGAAAGAGAGGAATAGTGAAAGGGAGAGAGAAAGAAAGAAAGACAGAAATAAAGAGAGATAGAGAGCGGGAGAGTTAAACATTTTTCATCCAATACAATGCTTTGTCAAGCGTAACCACTCCCGTATTCTTGGAAACGTGGCGGGTGAATTACACGCGCGCCGGTTCCACAAACAATAATGTCACAATAATCAGATAATCTGCCTTTGTGATTTTCATGAAGGGATGAACATTGCCTCCGGGGCTGAACGGATTCCCGTTCTTCTGCCGACAGTGGCTGTGAGATTTAGACTTTTGGCCTATTTTAATTTCCCTTCGATCATTCAATTCTTCGACACATCACTAATATCAGAGAAGACAGGGCGCAGTCTTCCACATGCCTGACTTTCTCTGCGATCATACACTGGAATTATCCCATGAATTGGAAGTAAGAAAATCTAACCTGGGAAGAAATGGAAAAGCACAAGTACAATGAAGAAACTCATTGTCTACGGCCGACACGCTCGCTTTAAGCTTCGCACTGACGCTTATTTTTTTCGCTGCTCTTTGTGCTGGGTCCGGTTAGATCATCTGTGACATGCAGAGTTGCGAAAGCTCTGTGCTGCCTTTCAAGATAGCTTGATGGAAAACTCAGCATCATGTCGCTGTGGGTTTCCTGTTTATGCGTTAAGTGCCCACGCACGCACGAGGCTGTGAAGGGAAAGAGGTTAGTTCGTTATAACAGTGCACAAAATACGGTGTATGGTCCAAACAAAAATAATGTTCGATAGTACTGAATTTAACACATTTTACTTATTCACTAGTATTGGCCGAGGAAGTGATTCCATGTCGAGTGTCGTTTTATATTTCTTTATCCTGAATATTGTCAACTATACATCCGTAATGTACTAACTGCACCAGATTGAAGAAATAGGGAATCAGTTATTTTTCAGCAGCTGTTTCACGCAGTATATGCATCTCGCTTGTCTCTTTCCATTTGGAAATTGCTCCTGTCCCTTATTCCGTGTCACGAGTCTCTCCTTGGGCAGTCCTCGCTTACAATGCTTACTCATGTCCCGCTGCAGAGTGTTGAGCACAAGTTTCCAAGACACTCTCAGTGTCTGTACCGCGGAAATGCTTCAGACTTTGACGTGTTCTCTTTCCTGTGTGACATGAAACTGAGGCACCGCCTCGTCCTTTCAGCGTGTCGTAAACAGGTCACTTGGACACTTTTTACTCAAAGAGAAGAGGTTCTCTCCTCAATGCCCTGGACAAAATATACTCTCTCCCTCACATCATTACCGAGCTCGCTTTGCAACATTTGCCAGTCCTATTCGATGCACGAGGTCAGCGAGAAATTTAAACTATCGTTGCTGAAAATAGAGACCTTTTGCCCAAGGTTTTTCGTCAGTGACTACCCTGAACAGGCCATTGTTCGCTCTGTGTGGCGCAAACTCGCAACTGAGCAAAAGGCCGGCAGTTTCTGACCTGGAAAGTGCCTGATCTACTTCAAATTACCCTGGAAAGGCAAAGTACATGTAAAAAAAATTAACCAGGTGCTAAGGAAGTCTTTTCACACTCTGACTGTGAAGTGGCCATGCACTAACACGATGCACCCTCCATCCCAAAAAAGCCGTTCTGCCTACCACACAACTGAGGAACACCCAGTATGAATTTCAGTGCCGGTGCAATGCCAGGTAAGTAGAGCGTACACCCCAGTGGCTGCCCTAAAGAAACATTATGTTCCGTCTGTTGCTTCGTCATAGACAAAGTACAGAACATAATCCCAGGAGCCTGTGCTTGCAAAATCCGATCCAAAACGTAGGCTGTTAGATGTATATCTGCAAATGGACAGCACTTGCTGTATAACCCTGAGGGCGTTTCTAGACATATTAATCAATTTTAGATTCTCAGTCGAGCTGGTAACGTAGCTGATTTACACTGGCTGGAAGCGATGTGCATTCATACGGCAGCGCCCTTCTTTTCTGCAAACAAACTAAATATGTTCAGGCCTTTTTTATTTTAGAATAAACGGAGAGCTTGGGGAGCAACAAGTTTATCCGTTGCTTTTCTCCGAGGCAACACCTCAAACAATCAAATTTGACATGTCAATCAATCAATCAGCAACGTTTTCTCCTGTAGGAAAATTTATGGCGAACATGCAGTTGTTGGTGTTTCCATCCATCTGCTGCGCATGATTCTCTTGGAGTATGTGTCTTTGTGTGTGTGTGTGTGTTTGTGCGTATGTGAGTGTGTGTTTGTGTGTGTGTGTTTGTGTGTGTGTGTATGTGAGTGTGTGTGTGTATGTCATTGTGTGCGTGTGTGAGACTGTGTGTTTGAGTGTTAGTGTTTGAGTTTGTATGCCTATGTGTATGAAGCTGTGTGTTTGGGTTTGTTTGTGTGTGTTTGTGTTTGTGTGTTTTTTTGATTATGTGTGTGCGTGTGTTTGTGTGTGTGTGACTGTGTGTATGTGTGTGTGAGTGTTTATGCCGATGTATGTGTATGTTTGTTTTTCAGTGTGCGTTTGTGTTTGTCTGTGTGTGTTTGAGTATGTGTGTGTGTTTATGCCTATGTGTGTGTGTGCGTCTGCGTGTATATCCATGTGTGTGCGTGTGTTTGTGTTTGAGTGTGTGTGTGTGTGACTGTGTGTATGTGTGTGTGAGTGTTTATGCTTATGTATGTGTATATTTGTTTGTCTGTATGTGTTTGAGCTTTTGTGTGAGTGTGTGTACCTATGTGTGTGTATGTGCGTGTTTTCTTTGTGTATGCCTCTGTGTCTGTGTGTGTTTCTGTATATGTGTGCTGTGTTTGTGTTTGTCTGTGTGTGTTTGAGTTTGTGTGTGTGTATTCCTATGTGTGTGTAGGTGTTTGTTTGTTTTTGTCTTCATGTGTGCGTGTCCGAGATTACTGTGTCAAACAAAAAGCAGCGAGGAGCCTCCCCCTCCTAACCAGTAAACAGATTTTTTTTTCAGTATTGCCCCAGGAACAAGATACCTCTTGAAGTGCTGTTAGGGGAGCCATCGAGCTGGTTCCAGTCTCTGAAATCACTGATCAAGGTCAATAATTCGGAATGGTTCCCCTTCAACCTGTGACCGTTGACACTGACAGATGATGCAGAGGAACAGTCTGCTTGGATTTGTTGGTCGTATCTACCAATAAAGCAGTCTGAAGCAACCTGAATGGTTATATTGATTATAAAATTAATCTTATTGGTTTCTCATTTGAACTATTTCATGATAATATTTGCCGCTTGTTGCCTATACACAGGAAACCAGTTTCGTGTCTTATGGAGAATGATTGAACTGATATGAACTTGATTTAAATCTTTATATATTTCCCTGGTTTAACATATTTCCCATGTTCAGGGCGGCCAGTACTACCAGACTCTTCACCATGGAGTGGGTTCTGCTGCATTGAAAACATCGCCATTGAGAAGATGGGAAAGGAGCGGGATACGACTTGAATCCTAAAAGCTTTCCGAATGGACCCGATGCTGACAAGGAGAGTATTTTAACTTTTAATGTAAAGCATTGGAGACTCTCAGCAAACAGCCAAACTATCTTAGCTTAGGGTGGGAAGGATAATTAAAGTTAATGGTATGGAGTGAGAGAAACTATTTCCTCTGGTTGTGGGGAGTCCAGAACGAAGAGGCAGGGCTTTTAAATTAGGATCAAGCCGTTCAAAGGAAACGTTACTTCACACAAAGAGGAGTAGAAGTCGGGAAATCTCTCCCCCAGAAAATCGCTGCTGAGGCTTCGAGGGTGGGGTGTTAAATAGAAATGTCAAAACTGAGATGGTTATGTTTTTGTGGGGGAGGGTGTTAAGAGTTATAGAACCAAGGCGGCAAGATGTAACTAAGAGACAAATCAGCCATGGCCTAATAGAACGGCGGAACAGGCCTGAGGGGTTGAATGGCCTCGGCCTCCTTTTCCCCTGATCCCATCTCTTTTTGTTCGCCACGATTTGCATCTAAGGTATGTTTAATTTAACACCGATTTCAAAACCACAAAGACTGTAGCAGTCCATTTAAAGTGCGAATCAAGCTGTAAACACACAGGGATTTGTGACTTCGTATTTTTTGCTTATAGAACGATGAACGAGAAGTTACAATTGAGAAGTTGTTAATTAAAAATAAGATTCCACCTTGACTTTTAGGAGGGGAAGAGGATCTATCTCAGTGAGACACTGGAATATGATGAAAATACGTCCAAACATCTAACCTCCCATTTGGCTGAAATAATAATCCTGTTTACTCCTATTTGAGATGCTGCTCGCTCAGTGAAGTCCCTGATTGCAATAGTTATTGATGTTGACCGCTAGTTTCTGCTCAGGAGGACACACCATTCACATTATTATACATTCCCTCTGGGGTGCCCAGGACTGGAAAATCAATTTACGTTAAACCAATCAATTAAATAGAAATGATAGATTCACTGGACATTGCGTGTGCTTAATGTTTGAGAATTGCTGTGGATATTAATTATATTTCTGATATGAATGCTTATGGAGCCACTATCGTCCCGGAACAGAACAGTGAGTGACACTGCAGTGAAATTAAAAATAGTTCGGAGCTTTCTGGCAGATGTGACTCTGTTGCCTCTTGAATCGGGGGGCTTGTGGAGTTGCGACCCAATCCAGAACTCAGAACGATCAAAACGTTTTAAGGATAATTTTAATTTATAGTCCTTGTTTTAATGTTGGAAACCCTGCAGGTTGTTCGCGCACAGCAAGCTCCCAAACATCGAAATGTGCTAATTCCCTGACAGTCTGCTTTAGAAATGCTGGCTGCTCTTATTCAGATATTTTGCCGAGTTATTCTTTTCTGCTTACTGTGAGTTCTCAGAATAACGCCTCAGCCAAAAGTCAGCACCTCTTACAGTGCAGCACTCCGTCAGTCCTGTACTGGGCTCTCAGTCTACATTTTGTTCTCACGCCTCTGTAGTGAGACTTGAACGCACAAACTTCTTACTCAGAGGCGAACAGAGGAGTGTGTATATTCTGTAACTTCTGAAATGAACACTCATTGAGCAAAGCCGTCAAACACAGTTGCAGTTGAGGGCTGGAAATCCTCGACTGAACTGAAGACCATAACTGAATGCGTGAACACGGCGGTTGATACATGGGAGTGGGCTTTCAAACATTGTTCCTGTGAATAATATTCAATCCAAAATAAAATTACACCTATCGGCAACTGTACCTGTGTGTTTAAACACAACACAAACCTTGCACAATAGAAACAATTATGTACCAATATTCTATCCACAATAAACCGAACTGCAGCATTGGCACTTTATAGCTTAGAGCAAGTATTTTAAACATGGCTGGCATTTACATAGGTACATAAGAAATAAGAACAAGGAGAGGCCATTCGACACCTTGTGCCTGCTCCGCCATTCAACAGGATCATGGTTGATCTGTCTGTGTTTCTCATTCCACATTCCCATCTATCCCAGATAACCTTTGATTCCCTTGTCTAATAAAAATCTATTTACCTCTGTCTTAAAAATATTCAATGACCCTGCCTCCACTACCTTCTGAGGCAAAGAATTCCAAAGTCGCACAACCCTCGGAGAGAGAAACATTCTCCTCATCGCTGTCCTAAAAGGGCGACCCCTGATTTTAAAACAGTGCCCCCTAGTTATGGACTCACCCACAAGAGGAAACATCCTTTCCACATCCACCTTGTCAAGACCGTTCAGGATCTTGTTTATTTCAATCAAATCATCTCTCACTCTTCTAAACTCCGTGGAAACAAGCACTGCCTGTCCAAACTTTCCGTATAAGAGAACCCGCTCATTCCAGCTATCAGTCCAGTAAACCTCTTCTGAACCACCTCCAATGCAACATTATAAGTCAGCTGTCATTGCATTTACCCCACATATTCGCTACTGTCAGAGAGAGATGTTCAAATGGGACACTTGGAACATGGGCGGTAAACTTTGGCCTCTTGTACAGCCCCTGTTCTGGTCACCATGTTTGCTTCATTCTTTCATGGGATGTTGGAGTCGCTGACAAAGGCCAGCATGTGGAGCCCATCCCTAATTTCAGTGGGAAGTTCAGAGTGAACCATGTTGTTGCAGTTCGCGGATCACATGTAGGCCAGAGCAGGAGAGGATGACAGAATTTCCGTGTGCATTATATTTCAGTTTGTCTATTTTTTGAGACAATCAATGTTAAATATCATTGGTACAATTACTGAGAGCAGTTTACAGCTCAATTGAGTTTAAATCAATTGAATTTAAATTCCACCAGCTCCTGAGGAGGGATTGGAACCCATGCCATCAAAAGAATAATCTAGACCCCTGGGTTACTAGCCCAATAACATTATCACGGCGCCACCATTACATCAAACATTACCAAAAAGTAAAGACTACCTCCGACCAACAGCCTCTCAGAGTGAACGGTGTCTGGAGCGGATGGTGTTGAGAAGGGGTAAATTCAGGGAGCCGTGTCTGACATTGCAGGAATATCTGGAACCCTTCTTCCAGTCAATGGCCGGGACTCTCAGGTAACTGCTCAGGCTGTAGATTTGATCGCTGTCCGGGGAAATGGTGCTTGTCCTCACGCCGCTGCCTGGCTCCTTATCATCCACACTCCAGAGGACCCGCAGGATGGCAAAAATCTCTCGCAAACACGATCAAGTTTGAAATAAAGTAATGACTAATTGAAGGGTTCCAAAGGATTATTGTTTATACATTTCTTCGTCTCATCTTTCCATTCATCTTCCTAAATTATAACAGCAGTTACTTTTTTAAAGTAGTTCATTGGTTATAAAACGCTTTGGGGCGTCCTGAGGATGTTACAGATATCATAGAATCAGAGACTGCAAGAGCACAGAAAGAGCCCATTTGGTCCATCGACCTTGCGTCGCTCTTTGAAAGAGCTATGCAATTGGTTACACTCCCCAGAAAACTCCATAGCTCTGACATTACCCTCAACCCTCGATCAAGTATTTATCCAATCCCCCTTTGAAAGATCCCATTGAATCCGTTTCCACTTTAACCTTATTTTATCATTTATTGAATAATGTCAACGTGATTCTCTGTTTAGTTATACCCCACTCCCGAGGAGGTTCAATTCCAAATCAGATCGCGTTCACGTTTCTTGATATAAATGATTCTGATGCACAATTTTCCATGTTGAAATTCGGCCTCCGCTGAGGACTGAAATCGCATCTAAATGAACACAAATCGAAAAAATCTTTGTTGGAGAGACAGAGTGAGTCACTTTCTCCCAACACCCGGGGTGCTCCCGCCTCCGACGATCCACAAGGAGCGGTTTTGAAATGGGACTCAGGCTGGGGGCAAAACAGAGGATGAAATGTTAATAGTCTTCCCTTTAGTACATCCTCTGTTGTATTTCGTCTTTCAAAGGGACTCTAGCCAGAGATATATATCCAAAACAGCGCAAATCTTTTGAACATTCACCTGGGGAAAAGTGAGAACTAATATTCGCAAAATGCAAATAAACAATTGGACTTTAAGTTAGATTTCCAAGTAAATTGCACAAGGAATATTTTTAAAGATGATGGGATATTCTCATCCAGGAATAGTCCAGCGGCTGTTGTAATTCTGAGAGATTTTCTACATACAGTTTTTATATGGCCCTATCTCGCTGATTATCCCTGCTGAGTTCTCCCAAACCTGACAGCAATAGGCGGCGGAGTCACCGGGATTCAGCTTCAGATGTCCAAAATGAAATTGTCACTGGGGGTGTCTCTGCCAGATCGAAAACGGTCCGTGAAGCGGTACCTCGATTGGTGCCACCACCTGTACTGTGATATAACAGCCGGATTGGATTGTAACCGGATCGCTGACGGTAGCAGTTAATGCTGTTGCTGCTCACAATACCGTTCAAAGTCCCGCACATTAAATGGGCCGACTGACCAGCGGAGACTGGGTGGGAAATTGGGGACAGATTGTGAACAGAGGAAAAAAAAAACTATCATTAACCTGGATGTCAACACATCAATAAATATATGTGCAGTACCGTCCGCATCTCGGTATTTAAAGGATTCCCCGTGACCAATAAAAAGAAATCTCTCACCTCGTAGACGGAGCAGCAGAGCCCACAGGAGATGCAGCAATGGAGCCATTTCCGACGGAGAAACGTCAACACCAACGGCCGAAATTTCCCACTGCATAGATTGTTGTAAACTCCGAGAGCGGCTCCGGATCCGGTGTCGGAAAGAACAGAGAATCCGGCTCTATTTCTCAACACATGAATAAGGAACAGGAGAGGGCCACTCAGCGCGTCTAAATCAATCTCCGCTGGTCGAGCCTGCGCCTCAATTCAAGAAGATCACGAATGATCGGATTTTAACGTCAACCCCACAATCCCGCCAACCCCCGATAATCGTTCACCTCCTTGCTTATCAAAAATCGATCAAGCACTGCCTTAAAAACATTCAAAGACTTTGCTTCCATCGGCGTTTGAGGAATGCAAATGATTGGGAGCTGCCGGGAAAACAGTGTAAGCAAATTTATAGAATTTTATATATTTCTGGTTCTGAAAGTATTTTTAAAAAATTAACATTTGATTTATAAATGTTTAACCTGCTATTAGAGTTTGTGTTTTCGGGATGTTCCAATGTTCCAAAGATCGGTGCATTCAATTAACATTATTCCGCTGAGGAATATCTCACTTCATTGTTATTCAACAAATGTTTATTAACTTTCAAGTTAACAGCTCCAGGCAGTCCATTTATCAACAATTTAATGCATTTTTTTCTTTGCCCCTCAAGCAACTGATACAAATTAGATTGAATCTCATTTCTAGAAAGACAAGCGAAGAGTCAATGTGGAAAGTTTGCGATTTATACAAAACAGATCTGGAGTTGTTACAGAGTCTTACTGAAACATATACGATTCTGAGGGGCTTTACAGAGCGGCTGCTGGCGTTTCCCCTCGTGGGGGAATCTAGAGCTTAAGGGGCACTGTTACAGGAAAAGAGGTCTCCTATTTCAGGCAGAGACAAGGGGGAATGTCTTCTCTGAGAGGTTCCTTGGCCTTTTGCATTCTCGTTCCAATTCAGTAGTGGAAGCTGGATCACTGAATATATTCAAAACTGAGTTACACAGATTTTTGATTGAAAAGGGATTCAAGGGTAATTGCGGACAGGCAAGAAAGTGTATTTTAGGCCACATTTAAATCAATCATGAATGGCGGAGAAGGCTCGAGGGACCTAAAAAAAAGCTATTCCTATTTCTTCTGTCCTTAAGTCCCAGAAACTTCTCACCCTGCCATCGATTTAGCTGTAACAGGGTTTGAACGGGGAAATTGCGCGCATGATTCCGATGCAGTTGAAAGGCCATGTTAATTAACAATTGTTTGTCAACTTTCATCGGCCCTGTTCCGTTTGAAAACGAATGGTTCACATTATAATATGTTAAACTGTCTCTGATGTGGAGCAGGGTTTATAATGTTGTTTTTCCCCACTCTTTCCCATTGATCTCATTGGCTCTTCACTCCAATTAAGGATTGCTTGCATCCAAAACTACGTCACACATTGCAGCCCAAATAATCTGGGAGTGCAATTGCAAGAGGGATTATTTAAACCACGTTTGGTTTCATGGTCATTGAGAGATTTTGACGTCAGTTCATTCTGAAATTTGTATTTGAGGTAGGCAGATCATTTTTCATTGTGAACCAGGAATTCAGGAAGGAACAGGCTGTTAACTCAATGATTCAGGGTGAATGGAATCAGCTAATCCACATCGCTGCAATCCACACCTCATGTTTCTGGGGTGGAACAGATTCATTATTATCTTTGTCGTTGCTGAAATTAATACTACCTGACTGGAGAAACAATCTCTCCAGAGGATTGGCTACAGTGTGTATTGTACCGCAGGACAAGCGATGAGATGTTGAGGACGCAGAGGGCATGGTTGTGGTAATGATTAAATGCATTGCATCTGTTTTCAGTGGAGAAGGAATGTAATTGTAATGAATGTTTCACCACCTGTCTGCCAAAGCCTATTCACCATATGCAATGCAGGACTGTATTGGATTACTCTCTACTTGCCTGCATGAGTGCACACTCAAGAAGCTCGACACCATCCAGGATAACGTTTTATCCCCAACCCATCTACTCCCTTCACTATCGCTGCACAGAGGCAGAAAAGTGTATCACCTACAAGATCCATTGCAGCAACTCACCACGGGCCATTCAACAGCATCTTTCAAACCCATCAACTTCTACCACTTATAAGGACAAGGGCACAAGATGCATAGGAACGCCAACAGCTGCAAGGTCCCCACCAAGCCACAAAACAATCTGACCTATAACTTTATTGCCGTTACTTCACTGTCACTGGACCAACACCCTGGAACTCTCTTCCTTACAGCACTGTGGATATGCGTGCACGACATGGGCTGCAGCGATTCAAGAAGGGATGAAGATTACATGCTGTCCTAGCCACCGATTCTCATAAGTAAGAATCAATTATGCAATTACTTACAATAATGGAAGAGACCGGTGTGACATTGGACAGGTTAAAAATAAACAAAAGGCATGTACTTATAGGGTTCAAAGTCTTCTTAGGACTTCGTTGAGATCTGAGGCATCCTAGATTCCTCAGGAAAATAAGGGTCGAAATTACAGACCACAAACTTCCATCCCTCCTTGGATACGAGAGACCTACCAGGCGACTTTCAGATGGGGAAGCTACACCAAGGTTTGAAAAATTGTAGAAGGATAAACCTGAATACTGAATAAGGACTTCAACATAATGCCAGTGGTGGTGATATTTATAGAGACGAAATTACTTGGCATTCAGGTAAGTGCGAATTAATAAGTGAAAGTCAGCAGGAATATATTAAACGAGCTGCCAAACTGTTGATGAGGAAGCTGAAAGAAACAACTGCTGATTTCCAACATACACTGTAAAACCAGAAATTGTATTAGATTATGACTGTTCTGTATTTTAACTCCATTTATACATCTTGGTTCATAACGCTTAATCCCCCTGCCTAACAAAAATCTACCACTCGCAGATTTGAAATTTTCATTAGACTCCCACTCCACACCACACTTACCAGCTGGCAGCCGCAGAACTGGGCACATTTTATTTCGTTCATGGAATCTGGGCATCGCAGACCAGGTACGAATTTATTGCCTATCGTTAATTGCGCTTGAGAGAGTGGTGGTGAGCGGTCTGAAGACATTTGCTTCTCCCCCTCTGCATGGTCCCAATGTCTTGGATAGTAGACCAACTGTCAAATGTAATATTCCTAAAACCTTCATAGGGCACAGACATTTCCAAAAGAAAGCTATCATTTTCCTCACCTCATCCGCAGTTTTATTTCACTAAAATGCCCTATTGATATTTTATATTCAGCTACGCCCAAGGGAAATAATTCCCATTTGGTGAGTTGTCTTTTTCCTATATTTACTTTCCACCATCAATCACTTACTCGCACAATATTGCACATGGAATAGTTAGCATCCTATCCCATACAGGAACACTGGAGAAAATTTACCTTACAGTTAAATATCCTCATAAGTTCTTAAACACAGAAATCAAACAGTCTCACGTGTTTCCAATCATGAACACATTGTGTTTGTTTGTTCTTCCTTTGAGCCAACGCCTGAAGTTTTACATGTTCAAAATTTCCCAGATTCAATTCGCAGTTTTTTTTGTTTTGATAGGCTCTTCTCCTGCTCAATTTATTCCTCTCCAAATTAAGCTTCATTTATACTACCCAGAAACCACCTAGACTGTTTTTTCAAAAAACTTTTATTTTTGAAGGTTAAAATTTGATTACCCACTTAAAGTCCAGGTCAATTTCCCTTTAAGTGCTAGAAATAGCAGCTCAGATCAATGTATTATACGAATTCAAGTTTCATAAAAAGTTATGCCCAGGCTTGTCGCCTTTAAACTGTGGTTTTATGTCAGAGCCAAGCAGGATAGCTATCAGTTTAGAGATAATTTCCACATTTCCAGTTCTCCAACAGTTTTCCTCGGAAGGTAACAAATTACCTGAATGGTTATGGTCAAGGCTTTCAAAGGCAAATACCTTATTGAAAACTGTCAGCATGCTGCGATTTAATTCTCGAAACTGTTGGATTCCTTGCTGAACCAGCAGTATTGACATGGAGCTGGAAACGATCGTCACCAATTGCCAAAAACACAAACAATCCATTGTGTCCTTAGTTAGGAGTCCAGTGGGTATATCTATACAATAAGAATATTTACATTTAATAATGTACATGATATGAATTTACATTAGCAAGACAAAAAGTTGGGCAGTGATTTTTTATTTCAAAAGCGCCTAATAAAAAGAAGGTTTAAATTAGCTGCTGGTTTTCAGGGGGCGGAGAAACATTTGCAATCAGCTGTGTCACTTTTCTTTTACCCAATGTTGCTTTTTTGTAAGTTTCCATAAATAAAGAACCATTCTCCATTTTAAGTTGTTTCTTTTGTCTAAATACTTTTGTTTTTTTCCCCTTCAACTTTGATGAACAAAGAAGTCAACTTTCAGACGAAAACAAAACCTTCAACGTTGGAACTTTTACCTGCATAAAAGACGACATAAACTTCCCCATACCTGTTTTGTTTGTGTTTTTTTTTCTCTCTTAAAGCAATGTTTAAGATTCGGTGTTTGTAAATTAACCTCATAGGGAAAGGGTCTTTAATATATATCTTTAAGCTGTAAAAAAAACAGTATATTTTACACTCTAGTCAAATCAAAGCAGCTGCCTGAGGAATGTGCCATGTCTCTGAACACAAGCACATCCACAAGCTCAGTCATACACACAGTCATTCACGAAAGAACACACATACAATGACACAGCCTCTCTCCTTCACACACACACGCGCACTTACAAAGCCAGACACATACAAAGAAACACACACACATAGAGTTAGTCACACGCACAAACATACACACACAGTCACACACCTAAACGGACACACACTTAGTCACACACACACAGTCAGTCACACACATAAGCACACACACACTTACAGTCACACACATGAACAGGCACACACTTAGTCACACATGCACACATACACACACACACGCTATAAATATACCTTAAAATTCTGAGCTGCACTTTGGAAAAATACTTTTTTTGACAATTTAACACTATTTTTAAGTATTTAATGTTTAGAACTATCTATCTACTGTATCCCAAACTAGCCATTTATTTCTGTTTCTATCGCGCTACCTGTGCATCTCTGTCACCGTGCCTCGTTTTCACGTTATCCGTGATCAGGAGAAACTTCTTTACTGAGGCAATGCGGAGAATGTGGAACTCGCTCCTACAAGGTGTGGTTGAGGTGAATAGCTGAGATGCATTTAAGTGGGAAGCTGGATAAACATACGAGGGAGGAATGAACAGAAGGATATGTTGATAGAGGTGAGATGAAGAGGTGGTGGAAGTGATCTCCTGTGGGGCATAAACACTAGCATGGGCCGGTTAGCCGAATGGTCTGTTCATGTGCTGTAGGTTCTGTGTAACCCTTTGCAAGTTCAAACGAATCTACATGAATTGCCATGTCCAGGGGCGCCATGGAAATTGAGCAACATGAGCGAGAAATATTAACCTTACTATGAAAGCCCTGATATAATGAATTACTAGCAGAATTGGTTCTGAGTTCAAGTGAGAATATTGTGGCAGACTGTATATCAGAACTGCTTATGCAGAAATGCTTGGCCTTAAATGACGACTAAGCGATCCAGGGGAATTCAGACAGAAGGACAGCGTGGTTGACAGCAGAGCCTCACAAACTATATTCGCAGCTCTTGCTATAAACCAGCAGAGGCGCCTCTCTCACACACCATTGCAGTTGGAGTGTGAAAGGTACATCGAGTGGCAGAAATCGCTGGCCTACATTCTGAAATACTTGCGCTTAACTCTGAAAATAATACCTCAGCCGGAGGCCCCTGTGGCTTCTCTCACTTCAAAATTCAGGCCCTCACCTGTAGAACTGTCTGCAAAGTTCCAGCAGCGAAACTCAATGTCAAACCGCAGGTACAAGAGATTTTGTCAGAGGGCCGATTCATGCAATCATAGGATGCTTACTACACACGCATACACACACACACATAGGTCATTGCGCCACGGTGCGGTCTCTTCAAGAGAAACTCAGCTGAACAGAGAGCAGCACATTAACCTCATTCAGAGTGTCTCCTCCACGTGACAGCGAGCCTTGCTTATCCGTATTGTTCGGTGTTTGAAAAGGTTTAACTGTTGCACCCCCACGACCGGGCTCAGAGATATTACAGTGTACATACTATCTACTGACAGGCAGCACTGCAACAACTCGCCAAGGCTGCCACTGCCCAGAAAGGCAAGGGCAGCAGACACATAGGAACATCTGCAAGTTCCACTCCAAGTCCAACACCATCCTGACTTGAATGTCTATCATCGATTGTTCACTGCCGCTGGGTCAAAATCTTGGATCTCCCTTCTTCAGATCAGCGTTGGTGTGACCACACCACATGGGCTGCAGCGGTTAAAGGAGGCATGTCGCCTCCACCTTCTCACGTGGAAAGAAGGGGTCGGCGATATATTCTGCCCTAACCAACGAACCTCACATCCCGGGAACGAAGAAATAATATTTAGTCGAGTCTTGCTTTGGGAAAAGGGATGAAGGGAAGATTCTTACAAACTTTCAACTCACTGTCCCCCAGTTTCACTGCTCGAAAGGCTTTCCTCATTACAGTTCATCACAGATTGTCTCTGTCCGGCTTGTACTGAATCCCCCCTGAGAATTATTTTCAATTAAATCCTAAAGCGGTACTTCAGGGAAATCAGCAACATTCCCCTGGGAATGGTGACTCTCCGAAATCATTATTTCTGAGATTAATGACAGATTACAGACATTTAAAACAGAGATGAGATAGAATATTTCTCTCTCAGAGGGTCGTGAATCTTTAGAACTCTCTTCCTAAAAAGGAGTTGGAAGGAGAGTCTTTGAATATTTTTAAGGCAGAGGTGGATAGATTCTCGGTGACCCAGGGGGGCGATAGCTTATCGGGGGTAGGTGGGATGCAGATTTCAGGTTACTCTCAGATCAGTCATGAACCTATTAAATGGCGAAGCAGGTTCGACGGGCCGAATGGCCTACGCCTGCTCCTTGTTTGAATGTTCGTTTGTTCCCTCGCCACTCCGTGTTTAGAATCGCTTCCTTATTGCGGCACTTTTAACAAATCATGTCTATTGCTACTAACGAGTGGAAAAACGTTTTTTAAGCGAATTCTTCAGTCACACGGATTGAAATGCAAAAGAACAGACGGCGTCATATCCCAGTTAAAAGAAAAACTCCCCAAATACACCTCCCGACCACCGTTGGTTTGTGTGAATGGATTCCTCCTCGGGCTATTTGCAATTGAGCTGCTCACTAAACAGCAGAATGTAGGAAAATGATCTCCGTCCAAACCCAGTAAAGAGAGGCCTCTTTTTCTTGTCTGCTGCTGACACTGATCAAACGGTTGTTTCATTCAGGCTGTGAAAATTTATCAAGTGAGTTGCTTTTGACGGAGTTGCTTGTGGTCTTTGTTACAAAAATGCTAATTAGGCATTGAGGTTCATTTGTGGGGGAATATAATTGATAAGCAGAGAAGGTGCGTTTTAATATACAAGCTTTGAGAGAATGTAATTTAATGCTACTCGGTATAATTTACTCTATAAAGAGGTTGTACAAGGTTCTTGATACAACGCGCTTAACACAAAGACTGAGAAGTTGGATGATCGGTGTGTGGGTTGATTTGAATTTTCATTACCAGCCTCATATTCCTCATAACACAAGTCACGTGGAGACCTAGGAGTCATTGTGCATATGTCTCACCCCTTATTTTATAAACAAAGTATAAAGGCTCTGTCGAATGTGAAAACAGGATATGTTAATTATGATGCCAGAGGTGAGAGGTGAAAACGACCAGGAAAGTCTGAACAGCCTGGCACTCCCTCTGGAAAAGAGAAGGCGAGGAGTGAACTGATACAGCTCTTAAAAGTTATGACAGTGTTGCAGACGTTAAAGGTGAAGAAAGTGTTTTCTTTTATGGGGACAGCAGAAGTAAGTTTCAGCATTATGAGATATTCGCTAACAACACCAATACGGAATTCAGGAGACACTTCTTAGGCCATAGGGTGGGGAGAATGTCGGACTCGCTATCATAGAGAATAATGGTGCTGAACAGCAGATATGCATTTCTGGGGGAAGCTGGATAAACTCATGAGGGAGAAACGAATAGAAGTATATGTTATGTGGCTGAGATGAAGAGGTGGGTGGGCGGAGGTTCATGTGGAGCAAACAGTACAACACAAAGCCAGTTGGCCCAGATCCTCTTCTGTAAGTTCTATGTAAGTGTACAAACTATCACATCTTAGGAGCTGAACATTTATTGCTGAAAAAAAAAGTCATCACTATGCAGTGAATTTTAACAGTGAACTGTTATGGAATACATGAGACTAGGCATTAAAATTCAAAACAACCGCACACCGTTCATCCCGTATTTCCCAGTTTCGGTGTGAAGCAGGTTGCAACAGAATCTTTTACAGCCTCTTTACTGGATATACTGCACTGGGTAATATTACTTTATGTTCTGTATTCCTTGCTTTCACCGTGGAAGCCCTCTACCACCTAGAAAGAAAAGGACAGCAGATTCTTGGCAGCACCACCAGCTGTAAGTTCCTCACCAAACCACACACCAAACTGACTGGGAAATAAATCAGCCTTTCCTTCACTGTCACAGGGTCGAAATCCTGGAACACCTAACTTAAAATTCTACACGACTGTGCCTTTACGACTTGGGATGCAATAGTTCAAGAAGGTGTCTCACCACCACCTTCTCAAGAGGCAACTTAGTATAGGTAATAATTGCCAGGGGCGCACACACACCTAGTAGGACTTTAAAAGTCTTAAACGTTAACGGAAAACATTATTATTCAGCACAATGACAAATGCAGGCATCCACGCCTTTTGTTTTCTGCATCCCAATCTGAAGGAAGCATGAGTAAAACTGTTTATTGATGGTCCGAATGGCGGCCTCCTGTGCCACAAACGACTCCATAACTTTATACATTCTCGTATTTGCAGGCGTTTAATCACTGATGCACAGTACCTGATCAATACAACATAGAAAATTCCTGGCCAAATACTTTCAGGATCCATCCCCCAAACTGCCGAATACATCGCTTTAGGATTCAAATGAACTCTTAGCTGCATTACGCCTCGTAACGTGAAATTAGATTGTGTTATAGGGTTACATGAAGCGGATCAAAGTGCACCAAAACGATACTAGGGTAAATTAAGGAGGTAGTATAAAAAATGTAATTATTGGCTTAATTGCAGGGGAACTGAGTAGAAAATGATGAAAGTTCTGTGAAAGCTTTAGAAAACACTGGTCAGGCTGCAGTTTGACAGAACCGGTAAAGCCAGCTGTGTTTGGGGACTGCTGAAAACCAGCTGATCCGTGTAAGTGGGGACTTGCCCTCCACCCGCTTGTTAACCGGTTCATCCAGGCTCACGGGCAGTTGACGTTCGCCTGGCTGAAAAGCTGCTGGCACTAGTTGCCCGCTCATCGGTTGCTACCGGTTAGAACCCTGGGTTGGCTCCCGGTTGAACCTTGTGACCCGTAATTTTGTGACACCCACCCCCCCAACACCCGTAACTTATGCCGAGATTTTTGTCACGACATTGATGTGTGTGCGATTAAGTTTAACACGCTGGCTGAGTTAGGTTACAAGTTTGTTGCGGGAATATTGAAGTTAGACGAAATAAATGCTGCATGAATTTTAGATTTTAAATGATGTATGAATTCTTAACCTCCCAGAAGACGGGCCCCGAATGAAATAAACCTTAAGTGTTCAGGCGTGATGTGCAGAATTGTAACTAAACTATTGATGAGGAAACTGACAGAGACAGTTGCTGACTTCTAACCTATATTGCAGAAACAAAACATTTATTAGATCATGACTGATATGTGTGTTAACTCCATTTATACATCCTGGTTCATAACGCTTAATGCCCCTGCCCAAAAAAAATCTACCATTCGCAGATTTGAAATTTTCATTAGACTCTCACTCCACACCACACTTACCAGCTACCAGCCGCAGAACTGGGCACATTTTATTTTGTTCATGGGATGCGGGCATCGCAGACTAGGCAAGAATTTATTGCCTATCGCTAATTGCGCTTGAGGGGGTCGTGGTGAGCTCTCTGAAAACCTTTGCTTCTCCTCCTCTGCAAGGTCCCAATCTCTCTCATAGTAGATAGAATATCAATTTTCTTTTTTTTAAATCATCATGGGAAAATGACATATCCAAAAGAAAGCTATCATCTTCCTCAACTCATCTACACTTTTCTTTCACTAAAATGCCCTATTGATATTTTATTTTCAACGACGCCCAAGGGAAATAATTCCCATATGGTGATCTGTCTTTTTCCTATATTGATTTCCCATCATCAATCACTTCCTCGCACAATATTGCTCGTGGAATAGTTACCATCCTATTCCATACAGGAACACTGGAGACAATTCACCTTACAGTACAATATCCTCATAAGGTCTTTAAAACAGAAATCAAACAGTCTCACGTGTTTTCAACCAGCAACACATTTTGTTTGTTTTTTCCTGGCTTTCAACCAACGTCTGACGTTTTACAATTTCAAAATTATCCCAGATTCCATTCGCAGTGTTATTGGGCTGATAGGCGCTTTTCATGTTCATTTTATTCCTCTCCAAATTAAGCTGTATTTACACTTCCCAGAAACCACCTAGACTGTCCTTTCCATGAGCTTTTATTTTTGAAGGTTAAAATTTTTTTACCCACTTTAAATCCAGGTGAATTTCCCTTTCAGTGATTGAAATAGCAACTCACATCAATTTATTATACTCATTCAAATTTCAGAAACAGTTATGTCTAGGCTTGTCGGCTTTAAACTGTGGTTTTATATGAGAGACACGCAGGTTTGCTCTCAGTTTAGAGATAATGTTACCATTTACAAGTCTCCAACAGTTTTCCTCGGAAGGTAACAAATTAACTGAATGTTTATGGTCAAGGCTTTGAAAGGCAAATACATGATTCAAAACTATCAGCATGCTGCGATTTAATTCTCAAATCTGTTGGATTCCTTGTTGAACGAGCAGTATTAACATGGAGTTTCAAACGATCGCCACCAATTGCCAAAAAACAAAAACAATCCATTTCGTCTATAGTTCAGTGGGTATATCTATAAAATTAGAATATTTATATTTAATAATGTCCATGCTATGAAGTTACATTAGCAAGACAATAAGTGGTGTAGTGATTTTTTTTAAAAAGCGCCTAATAGAAGAAAGGTTTACATTAGCTGCTGGTTTTCAGAGTGCAGAGAAACATTTGCACGCAGCTGTGCCACTTTTTAACCCAAAATTGCTTTTTTTTTAAAAAATCCCATAAATAAAGAGCCATGCTCCATTTTAAACTGTTTCTTTTGCCTAAATACTTTTGTTTTCTTTTGCCTTCAATTTTGATGAATAAAAAAGTCAACTTTCAGACTAAAACAAAACATTCAATTTGCAACGTTTACCTGCAGAAAAGACGACATAAACTTTCCCATACCTGTTTTGTTTGTGCTTTTTATCTCTCTTAAAGCAATGTTTCAACTTCGGTGTTTGCTAATAAACCTCATAGGGTAAGTTTTACAGGTAAGCTGTAAAAAAAACAGTACTTCTAACACTCCAATCAAATCAAAGCAGCTGCCTGAGGAATTTGCCATGCCTCTGATCACAAACACACACACAAGCTCAGTCACACACGCGCATATTCACGAAAGAACACACATACAAAGACGCAGCCTCTCTGCTTCACACACACACACACACTCACAAAGTTACACACGTACAAAAACAGATACACACACATACAGAGTCAGTGACACACATCAACACAAACACACTTACAGCCACACACATAAACAGACGCACACACACACACAGTCACAATAATAAACACACACACACACTTTCAGTCACACATATACACACACACACCATAAATAAACCTTAAAATTCTGAGCTGCACTTTGACAAAATATTGTTTGACAATTTAACACCATTTTGAAATATGTTAGGTTTAGAACTGTCTATCTACTGTATCCCAAACTAGCCATTCTTTCTGTTTCTTTCGCGCTACCTGTGCACCGCTATCTGTCTCCGTGCCGAGTTTTCTCGTTATCTATGGTCAGGAGAAACGTCTTTATTGACGGAATGGGGAGAATGTGGAACGCACTCCCACAGGGAGTGGTTGAGGTGAATAGCGGAGGTGCATTTAAGGGGGTAGCTGGATAAACACACGAGCAAGAAAGGAACAGGAGGATATGTTGATGGGGGTGAGAAGAAGAGGTGGTAGAAGCGATCTCGTGTGGGGCAAAAATACTAACTTGGGCCAGTTAGCCGAATGGCCTGTTCATGTGCTGCACTTTTTGTGTAACCCTTTGCAAGTTCAAACGAACTGAATTGTCATGTTCAGGGGCGGCATGGGATTTGGGCGACATGAGCGAGAAATATTAACCTTAATCTGAAAGACCTGACATAATGAATTACTAGCAGAATTAATGCTGAATTGAGGTGAGAATATTGTGGCAGACTGTATATCAGAAATGCTTATGCAGACATTCTTGGCTTTAAGTGAAGACTAAGCGAGCCAGAGGGCTTCAGGCAGAAGGATAGCGAGGTTAACAGCAGAGGCTCACTGACTATATCCGCGGCAGTTGCTGTGAACCAGCCAGAGGCGCCTCTCTCATACACCATTGCGTTCAGAGTGTGAAAAGTGCATCGAGTGGCGGAAATCACTGGCCCATATTCTGAAAAACTTGCGCATAACTTGTAAAATAATACCCCAGCCAGAGGCCCCTGTGGTTTCCCTCGCTTCACAATTCAGGCGCTCATCTGTAGAACTGTCTGCAAAGTTCCAGCAGCGAAACTCAATGTCAAACCGCAGCTACAAGAGAGTTTGTCAGAGGGCCGATTCATAGAATCATAGGATGTTTACAGCACACGAACACAGGACATTGCAAAAGGGTCGGGTCTCTTCAAGAGAAACACAACTGAAGAGAGAGACGCACATTAACCTCATTGAGAGTGTCTCTTCCACGTGACAGAGAGCCTTGCTTATCCGTATTGGTCGGTGTTTGAAAAGGATTAACTGATGCCCAGTTTTTATTCCCAAATGATGTGCCACCCACGATCGGGCTTAGAAGCATTACAGTGTTCACACTATCTACTCAGGCAGCACTGCAACAACTCGCCAAGGCTGCCACTGCCCAGAAAAACAAGAGCAGCAGATATATAGGAACACCAACACCTGCAAGTTCCACTCCAAGTCACACACCATCCTGACTTGAAATTATACCGTCGATTCTTCACTGTCGCTGGGTCATAAGCCTGGAATTCCCTTCCTAAGAGCAGTGTTGGTGTGACCACACCACATGGGCTGCAGCGGTTAAAGGAGGAAAATAACAGATTGCAGACATTTAAAACAGAGATGACGCGGATCATTTTCTGTCTCAGAGGTTCGTGAATCTTTGGAACTCTAGAATGTGCAAACAGGATTTTTAATGATCATGCCAGAGGTGAGAGGTTATAACGATCAAGATAGTCGGAACAACCTGGGATTCTCTCTGGAAAGGAGGAGGCGAGGGGGGAACTGATTCAGCTCTTAAAAGTTCTGACATTGTTGCAGACGGTAGACGTAAAGAAAGTGTTTTCATTTATGGGGACGGTAGAATTAAGTTTCACCATTAGGAGATATTCACTAACAACACCAATACGGAATTCAGAAGATAATTCGTTAGCCAAAGAGTGGGGAGAACGTGGGACTGGCTATCATAGAGAGTATTGGGGCTGAAAAGCAGAGGTGCATTTCAGGGGGAAGCTGGATAAACTCATGAGGGAGAAACGAATAGAAGCATATGTTATGTGGCTGAGATGAAGAGGGGGTGAGTGGAGGCTCATGTGGAGCAAACAGTCCAGCACAAAGCCAGTTGGGCCAGTTCCTCTTCTGTAATTTCTATGTAAATCTACAAACTATAACATCCAAAGGGCTGAACATGTATTGCTAAAAAAAGTCATCACTATGCAGTGAAATTTACAGTGAACTGTTATGGCGGACATGAGACTAGTAATTAAAATTCAAAACAACCGCACGCCATTCATCCCATAATTCCCAATCTCTGTGTGAAGCAGGTTGCAACAGGATCTTGAAAAACCTCTTCACAGAATAGATTGCACTGAGTAATATTACATTATATTCTGTCTTCCTGGATTTCACCGTACAAGCCCTCGACCTATACAACCTAGAAAGAAAAGGACAGCAGATTCTTGGCAACACCACCAGCTGTAATTCCTTTCCAAGCCACACACCACACTGACTTGGTAATCTATCGGCCTTTCCATCACTGTCACTGGATCGAAAACCTGGAACACCTAACATAAAAGCCTACACGAATGTGCCTGCCCGGCTTGAAATGCAACGCTTCAAGAAGGCGTCTCATCACCACCTTCTCAAGAGGCAACTCAGGATAGGTAAACATTGCCAGGGACGCTCACACCTCTGGTAGGACTTAAAGAGTCTTAAACGTTAACGGAAAATATTTTTATTCAGCACAATGACAAATGCAGGCATTCACACGTTTTGTTTTCTGCATCCCTTTCTGAACGAGGCATTAGTAAAACTGTTTATTGATAGCCCGAATGCCGGCCTCCTTTGCCATAAACGACTCCATAACTTTATACATTCTGGTATTTGCAGGTGTGTTATCGCTGAGAACAGGACCGAATCACAAATATGCAAAATTCATGAAGCATGAGACCTATTAGCACATCGCTCGCTAATATGGCTGATTTGTCATCGTTACCACCTCATTTGACAGTGCAGCAAATAACTTGGAGTGAGCTAAGGTCAGTCTGTGGTCACTCCGCCTGCAGGAACAGACTCGTAATGGCCCGAATAGGGAGAACTCAGCGCGTCAAGATGCCCAACACATCTTTATCTCTGATGCTCATTTTCCAAGTGCTGCGGGTTTCTGGTGAGTTAGAGACGGGTGTGAATTTTAAATTGGAATCAGCCAGAATCAGTGTTTACTAAACTGTAACAGTGACCCAGTGAACAGATGACGGTGTTTGACCTGATCATGGGTGTTTAATTTCTGGCTCCGCCAGCAAATTAGTGAATAAATCTATCCAAGAATAATTAAAGACAACAATGTGACTGTTGTTAAATTACAGGTGAAGACTTTCAAATCGACTACCTTCTGTTTCTCTGTAACCAGAGAATGTAACAATAATCTCTCTAGTTACAGAATCCCAGCCCTCTGAGTCTCAGGTCCCCTTCATAATGACAGTTGAAGTCGGAGAGACGGTGGAATTAGCTGTCACTACACTTACGAAGTGGGTTTGGTGTCTAGCTATTTCTGGTACAAACAATGTGTGGGTGAAACCCCGAAACTAATCGACAACCATTCCTGCCAAGGGGCCGATTGTAGGTTTATTTCCAAAAGAGGCAACAGTGAAAATGTGTTGATTCTGGAAATTCGCAATGTCCAGGTGAATGACTCGGGATCCTATTACTGTGCTCATACGGCTAGATATGCAACGCTCCTGAATGGGCCCACACTACTGGTTGGAGGTAAGAGAGTAAGGGAAATGAATTCAGATCATGCAAAGCAATATCATTTGGTGCAAATTAATCGTTAACTGTGTCCCAAAATCTGTCCAGACAGTTCCATCAACAAGACGGCTGTGCTGGTGTTTGTCTCGCCGGGTGAGCTGCATTTGAGTGAAACCGTCCCCTTAGTGTGTTTGGTCAGTGGGGTTTCTTCCAACCATATTGCTATTTTCTGGAATATTTCCGGCCTGGTCACCGAGGGACCGAGAGGTCCAGGTACAATGGACGCGGACGGGACATACAGTATCAGAAGTCACGTCATGGTGTCGAGGGAAACCTGGAGAAGAGGCGGTGTTTGTACCTGTATTGTTCAACTGGGGTTTCTAGGCAAATATTGGACAAAGAGCGTGTCGTTCCCCAAAGTAGTAGAGACACGGACAGGTGGGTTGGTGACCTGTTTAATTGAGGCTTCATTTCATTTTTGGCGCAATTCTCATGAGTCTAAGAAACTTCACTCTGTGAATTAAACATCTCTACATGATAAATGGACGGGTGTATACGTCTGACTGTGTGTTTGTCTGTGTGTGTGCGCGTGTGTGTGTGCATGTGAGTGGGTGTCTGTCTGTGTCTATCATATAAGAAAACATGGATTCATTTTGTTGAAATAAGTTACCACTGTTTCTCGGCTTGCCTGATGTTTATATGTGAATTCTCAGAATCATAGATTGACACAGCACAGAAAGGAGCCATTCTGCTATTCAATTAGTCTCACCCATTCCCAATAAACCTTTACCGTTGTTCCTTCATAATCCCCAAAACAATCCGATTTCCCTGATGAACGTTATTTTCGAATCTGCTTCATCCGTCCTTTCAGACAGTGGATATTGCAATGAAATTAAGATTAGGTCGACACAGAATTAGTTTATGGGAAGAAAGCAGTGAAGAGATGTAATTCTTGGGAGAATGAATGTATCCCCGCAGGGATGTGACTTTCGTTCAATCCCACCACCACCACCTCGCTCTCTCAACCCGACCGTCTCCTTCTTCATTTCCGGGGACCTCCCTTATCACTCCATAGTTGGCTGGTAAAATTGAGTTTAATTTTAATTACACTTGGTGATATCAGCAGCCGGATTAACATTAACATCGGGTTATGAAACTTCAATGAATTTGGATTATTCGAAACTCTCATGAAGCAGGTGATGAATGAAGGAGGCAGGGGAAGTTGAATTGGCCGCCAAAATACATATGGAGACCTTGTTTCATTAATAGAGGGATCAAATGCTGGAGGAAGTTATATTTCATTAATACCTGGTCAGACCGCTGCTGGAGTATTTTTTTTTCCAATTCTGGAAACAGTACTTTAGGAAGGATATACATGCCTTTGAGAGGCTGCGGAAGAGATTTACCAGAATGGGACCAAGGATCAGAAATTCAGTTAAAGTGGAGAGAATGGAGAATCTGGCATTGTTTCTCTAAGAGCAGAGAAGGTTAATTGAGGATTATAAATATAGGGTGAACTGAGCACAAAATGTCAAAAGCATGAATGGTTTCGATAGAGGAACTAAGGAGGAATCTGTTTCCACTGGCAGAATCCAAAGCCGGAGATGTGGCGATTTTGTATTCTTGATAAACAATGAGCAGCCCCAGTGATTGGGCCACAGCTATTCCGAATCTATGGATGTGGGGACGAATTGTAATATTTCCAAATGTGTTGAGGACACAACTCTAGGTGGGAATGTAATCTGTGAAAAGGATGCAACGAGGCTACAAAGGGGTTTAGGCAGACGGAGTGAATTCACAAGGAAATGGTAGATGGAATATAATGTCACCAAGTGTGCAGTTATCCACTGTGCTCGAACAAAAAACAGAATGGCTAGTATTTCTTAAATGGTGGGACGTTGGGAAATGTTCATGTCAAAAGGGGCCAGAGTGTCCTTCACGTGTCACGGAAAGATACCATGCAGCTTCAACATTTTGCAGCAAGCAACTAGGGAGGTAAATAGTATTGTGGCCTTTCTCGCAAGGGTATTTGAGTACAAGAGTAAAGATGTCTTGGTGCAATTGCATAGAGCCTTGGTGAGACCGCAACTGAAGTGTTTTGTATAGTTTTAGTCTCCTTATCTACGTAATCATGCATTTGCCATGGAGGGAGTGCAACAGAGGTTCACCAGACTAATACCTGGGATGCCGGGATTGTCTGGTGAGGAGAGATTGAGGAAACTGGTTCTGCCTTCTCTTGAGTTTGAAATAATGAGAGGTGATATAAATGAAAGTTACAATTTTTTTACAGGGTTATGCTGGGTAGATGAGGATAAAATATGTTTTCTGCTGCCTGGTGGGTCTAGATGTCGGGAGCCTGCCGTCAGAATAAGGAGCGTGCCATGCAAAACTGAGATGAGGAGCAATGTCTTCATTCAGACGGTGGTGAAGTTTTAGAATTCTCTATCACAAAGCGCTGTGAAGGCTCAGTTACTGAGCGTCATCAGGAAAGGTGTCAATAGATTTCTGGATGCTAATGACATCAAGATATCTGGCGATAATGGGAAATTGGCGTCAGAAATCGTCGATCAACCATGATCTGTGTGAATGGAGCAGCAGGCTTGACGGGCCGAAAGGCCTGCTCACGCTATTAATTCCCCTGTCCCTACGCCCGTATGCCTCCTCTTGTGCTGTGTCATTCTGCGATTCTATAATTCAGTTTTCAGATAGACATTGTTATGATGCTTTCATACTGATAATACTGTAATTACGGAGCTATCCTTACAGCGCTGTCATTCCATTCATCTCAATGTGCAAACAATGTGTGATTTATCTCATTCTGTGCGTCTACTCGTCGCTATCATTCCCTCCTGGCTGTGTGGTTTTTTTTTTCATTTCATACCTGAATTTAATGATCTGGCTTTTTCAATGGTCAAGTTTAACATGAGAGAATCCCAGAAAATAATGACTTGGCCGAGCAGCAGTTTCTAAGTCTTGTGTCTCTGCAGGATGGTGCATTCCCACACTAAACTTTGTCAGAATGGTGGCTGCGATCCTAGTCCTACTTTTGACCCTCATTTTAATTTCCACGCACAAAAGCGGCAGATCAGGTGAGGGTTAACATTTTTCGGGGCGATTTTCAGGACTGTTTCTCAATTTGATTCCCTTCTCGTGGTTTAAAATCTCTAATTACAGTTTCTGATTACAGAAAGAACAAGACAAGAGATCCCAAAATGAATGGTAAGTAACTGCACCATTTTACAAATAATGTCCCGTACACTATTTAGCACTGGGTAAAACCCAGTTCAACACCATCACTCAATCCAATGATATATGCTGACATGTTTCAGAACCTGTCCTGCCTTTTTTCTATTTTCAATTTTCTGAATGACAATGTTCAATATATTTTCCAGTCTCAGGGTGGACATATCCACGTCTCCCTGGGCTTGACTGCATTGGAAAAAGAGGTCATAAAAGAAGGCTGGTGGCAGATGAGAATCTGGGTGATTTCTTACTCATGAATTAAGAAGGAGACAGGATTTGCTGAATGAACCCACAGCCTGGTGGAAATGAATATGGGGCCAAGGGGACTCCCGTCAAACAGCTAAACTATCCCTGTGCACTGCCCAGAGTTACAACGACGGGTTCTTTTTATTTAATTTTATACAATATGTTTTGCGTACCGTTAAGGATAATCTTCTCTATTCATGTAATTCAAGTGTGAAGGAAACATTGAGCAAATACCAGAGAATTTCCTGGGTTGTATGAAACTTTTCTGCTGATCTTGTACCTCCTGTTACTTACAGGTGCTGTTTCGTTACAAATGTCCCCATGCAAATAAAACGTATTATTCTTCAATGATAATGATGCACCCTGTGTTTGTGTTGATCAATGCAACAAATAAAGTTCCCGGTAAAATACTTTCAGGATCCATCCCCCAGAAAATGCCCAATATTTCGCCTAGGGATTTATATGCACTCTTCGTTGCATTGCACGTGTTACTGTAAATTTAGATTGTGTTATAGGGTTACATGAAGCGGATCAAAGTGCACCAAGACGATACTTGGGTAAAAGATTTCATAGGCAAACCTTCCATTCCTTCCAGTGTAGAAGGTTAAGGGCGGCTCGAATCGAGGTGTTTCAGATGATTAAGTCTCAATAATGTCGATTGAGTGAAGCTATTTCCTCTTGTGTGTGGGGAATGGGGGTCGGGGCGGATGTAGGGGTGGGGGGAGTCCAAATCAAAGGGGCAGAACATTAAAGCCAGAGCCAGTCCGTTCAGGGGTGATGGCGGAAAACACTTCTTCACACAAAGGGGAGTGGAAAACTGCGATTATGTCTCTGCAAAAGGCAACTGAGGGTGTGGCTCAAAGTATTATTTTTACGGTAAGCGGCGAAAGAGATATGGAATGAAAGAAGACGGGTAAAGTTAAGAAACTGCTCACGCATGATCTAAGTCAATGCTGGAACAGGCTTGTGGGGCTGAATGGCCTCATGAAAGAGTGACCACACAAAGAGGTATCAGCATCGAGAATGACTTCCTGGGTAGAGAGAATTGGGGTGCGCTTCGTCTGTGTTTTTTAGGGAGGAGGTTGGTGGAGGTGAGTTGGTGATGTTTGGAGGGGATGGGCGGGTAGTGGTTGCGGCTGTGAAACTCTCTGAAATGATTTAACAAACCGTCATTGTCCTAATGGCTGGGAAGGACAGACCTTTTGCGGATGGATGAAGTGTAGCAGAATGGCCTTTCCCAACTGCATCTTGTAACAACTCTCCTCAAAGTCTTTTGATCGCACCTGTGGGAGAATGCACTTTCACAGCAGAGTCAGCTGATGTTAATACGGGGATGTTTGTATCCGTTAGGAACAGGAAAATCAAGGAATTCTCTATAAGACCAGTGTTCAACAACCAACGCAGCTCTCCAGCAATCATTACACCAAATGTTTCCAGTTCAGCTTCTTAGTATTTCGTAAAGGAAATGTGTCATGGAAATATCTCACATCATCTCATAGAAATGGCGTCTCAATTTTACTCCCAAATTAATCTGATATTCTAATGTGAGGAATGAGTTATTTGAACGTAAGTAAAATATGAATGTGGCCAGCAAATCACTCTCAGTCACAGCCAGTGGGTTCTGCTATAATCAATATAGATTCTAACATTTATTCAGAGGTGAGCCACAAGATGTCTGTTTCAGAGGGTCACCGGACGTTAACTGGGGTGTGGGACTAAAGTGCACATTCAATGAGTCGGCACAGGCGTGAAGGACCGAATTGCCTCCTTCTGTGCTGAAAGTGGTTACGATTCTATGATTCTAGTCGGCAAAATCCACTGAAATGTATTATCGGCAGGGAAGATGGAATGAAAAATAATCTTATTTCAAGGGTAAACTTAACATTTTTCACTCCCAGGTCACAAACAGTGAAGGCTCGGGAGCCAAGATCAGTGCAGCTTTCAGATTGATGTGGCCCAAATCTCCAGCCAGTGTCTGAACTGCCCTATTAGTGCTTAATTCCACTTCTCACCCACACAGATTCGCTCTGTAAATGTCTTTGTAAATTAGCCTAAAAGACACCCCGAGCACAGTTGCCCTGAAACATCAAAAGGCTGTTATCACAAATCTATCATTGGTTCTCAAATCTGTTTTACTATGATGGCAACTCAGGAGCAGGCGCATTGTAGATATCATTTGAATTATATCTTACTGATTTACTGCATAAATGTGAAAAATGCTTTTATAAACACCAGGACGCGGAACGTGGAGCGAGAGTGAAGTCAAATTGCCCCGCTTACACTAACATTCTTACCTGCTGTTTGAAAGAGCTATCCCATTATTCCGCACACCCCCTGCTATTTCCTTCATAATCTGGCACATTTTACTCCTTCAAATATTTATCCAATGCCCTTTTGAAAGTTCCTATTGATTCTGCTTCCTTCGCCCTTTCAGGCAGCGTCTTCCAGGTCACAACAAGTCGCTTTGTAATAAATAATCTCCTCTCTCCCCCTCTGGTTCTTTGGCCAATTAACTTCAATTTGCGTCTCCCTGGTTAGCGACCCTCTTTGCCAGTGGATAGTGTTTCTCCTCATTTACTCTATCCAAGACTTTCCCCGCTCTATCTGAAGATGTCAAGAAAGGTCACCCTGGAAGAGACGTGACTCGCTAAACCTGGCGCATTGGCGCCGGCATCAAGTCAATGGGGTAAATGGCTGAATTTCTGGGTTAAAGCGACACTGGGAATCGGATCCCTTCTCTCCACCCACCCCACCCCCCAACGCCATCCGAGCGGCGCAAATGATAAAGCGACGAGCGTTGTGCAAATTCATCGTATAATTTTGGATCGCAAACCCCGCCTCAAATACAAGTTGAAAAGCGAATTGTGACCTATTGCTCTTTGCAGGCAGGACCTGTGTGTCGGAGCTGAGCGAGTATCGAGGAAGCTCAGAGTCACCGCTTAACTCCTGCTGCATTTTTGATCCGCCTGTGTTTAAAAGGCAGCGCCTAATTTCCGCGGCTCCGCAATTCACTGTTTCACCCGGTTGTCCGTCTGGATTGAGGATCCCGACCCCCCAGAAGAATAAGTGTCGAACCCACAACTTCAGCCACAGCCTCGGCCGCCGACAATGGGCGTCTTCACTCTCTGCGCCCTGCTGCACCTCTTCCCAGGTTAGATTTCACAACTCCTGATGCACGGGGGATGCCAGGCGAAGCTCACTGAGGTAACTCAGGTGGGTGAGGAGGCGACGCTGCCGCTTTCCGAAATATTCCTCCTCTGTTGAGGGACTGAATGATCAAAAGGTCACAATTCGAGAAAAACCGAAATGTCCCACATCTCATGGCTGCAACTGTGCAGAGGACAGGACAGCCCTGACTGCGCCCCGGGCCGAGAGTAATCCCTCCACCCAACAGACTGTCTGATTATTACCGCGGCGCTATTTGTGGGATCTTGCTGTGCGTTAACTTTTCGCCGCATTTCCGAGAATGCAAGAGTGACCGCCCTTGAAAAAAAAATTCATGTGAAGCGCCTTTATCTCTTTTCTATGCCTTTCCTTCTTTTCTCTCTCTTTCTTTCTTCATTTCTTTATTTCTTTGTTCCTTCCTCCCTCCCTCCAAATCTGATCTCAATTTTAACCCTCAGCGCTTCATCCCGGCTACAGGTCAGGAACTGGCGATCCTTCCTGACAGAATTGGTATGAAACAGGTTTTATGTTTATCTGACATAACAGGTTTTCTTGTGCTGTGTCCTGTTCCCTCAGTGACCGCCTCTCAGTCCGCGTTCCCGCAAACTCCGGCCGCTCAGACCGTCTCGGTGGGCAGTAGCTTCAAGGTGCATTGCCACACAGGCTGGTTATCAAGTGAAGCTGTTTACTGGTATAAACAGCGGCACCGAGAGCACCTGCTGTTCCTCCACATGGTGAGAAAGCACATCCCTGCAGAGGGAAGGTTTTCAGGAGAAATCAACGACAAATCGACCATTTACACCCTGGTGATCGAGGAGGTCCAGAGAAATGACTCGGGTGTTTATTACTGCGCAGCCCGGAAAACCCATGGAATGTTCCTGGTCTTCGGGACCGGCTCCAAATTGTTCACCACAGGTAAAAACAAAAAGAGAAATGAGATTGTTTGCTCGCTTTATCATTGTTTTTTCCTTCGTCCACGGGATCTGGGTGTCTCTGGCTCGGCAAAGCATTTATTACCCATCCCGAATTACCCATATTCAGGTAGCATTTAAGAGAAAATGTTGATCTGGAGTAAGATGTGGGGTCAGACCGGGTTACGGCGGCAGATTGCCTTCTCTAAAGGGCATTAGTGAACCAGAAGGGGTTTATTTTCTTGTTGATGACAATCGATTCCTGGTCATCATTAGACTTTTAATTCCAGATTCTTCTTCAGTTCCAATTCCTCCCTCTGCCGGAGGTGCGATTAGAAACCGGGTCCCCAGAGCATTACTCACTCTCTAGATTACCCCAGCCCAGTGACAATACCACTCCGCACCCTCTCCCCCAAACAACCAATAACCAGGAATTCACGGTGAATAATAATTGCACTTACCTCCCAAGCTCGCCAGGTCCGCCGACAATATTCCTCTTGGCTCAGCCGCTGGATGAAGCTGTTGGGTTGGAGACTGTCCCATTGATGTGTTTGGTGAACAAGGCGGCCTCTGTTACCCTTCCCGTCCGCTGGAATTTTTCCACGTGGGAGACCGAGGGATGGACGGATTCTGGAACAATCGACTCCGACGGGGCGCACAATATAAGAAGCCTCATCAGAGTCCCGCCAGGAACGTGCAGCGGGGGCGGGTTCTGCACTTGCTCTGTTCAAATCACCTCCACTCAAAGTCTCATCAGTGAAAGGTTCTCATATCAAAGAGGTAACTATTGACAATGTCCCTTTACTGGTATATTTAATTGCTGATGTGAGACTTGATTGTTCGCAATACCGCATGTTTTATTTTAATAGTCGCTCCCTTTCCGTGTGTATGGACACAGGCACTGAATCGTAGAAATTCTGCGGCACAGGAAGAGGCCATGGTGTCTGCCTCATGTCGAAACGAGCCACCCAGCCCAATCCCACTTTCCAGCATTTGGTCCGTAGCCCTGCAGGTCACACCGCTACAGATACACATCCAATTGCCTGTTAAATGATTTGAGGGCTTCTGCCTCTCCTGCCCTTTCAGGCAGTGAGTCTCAGACCACTGCAACCCTCTAGGTGAGAAAAAGCTTCCCTCATCTCCCCTCTAATCTTTCTACAAATCACTACAACCTGAACACTGACCTCTCTGCTAAAGTAAAAAAGCCATTCCCATCCCCTCTATCCAGACTCCACACAATTTTGTACACCTCAACCCAATCTCCCCTCAGCCTCCTCTGCTCCAAGGAGAACAGTCCCACCTTATCCAATCTTTCCTCATAGCTGCTATTTTCCAGTCCTGGTAACATCCTTGTGAATTTGTTCTGTACCCTCTCTAATGCAATCACACCCTTTCTGTAATGAGGTGACCAGAACTGCACACAGCACTCACACTGCAGCCTAACTCATGTTTTATACAGTTCCAACATAGTCTCCCTGCTCTAGTATCCTAAAGCTCGTCTAACAAATGAAAGGACCTGTGGCTAATTACCGGGTCAATTACCTCGTCCGTATCTCTCAATGTTTCAGTGTTTAGCTCCCTGAAAGTTGAAGCCGATCTGTTTAACTATGCCAGAGGTATATGGTGGGAGATAAGGAATCAATCTGAAATTTTACTGTTTAAAATTGGAAAATTGAAATTCAATTTCCAGTTTGAAACTTGATCTGTATTTTGCTTCTATCCTCCCAAACGCATTCATTACAATGCCATCAGCATGTGCTCTTACCCTCATATCCCTTTTTTCCCTCGTGTGTTTAATCAGTTTCTATGCAATGATACTTTCCGTTGTAGCCATTTCCACATTCTAACGATAAAAGCAAAATACGGTGGATGCTGGAAATCTGAAGCAAAAACAGGGCAAAAAGGCTTGGAGAAGGGTCACGCAGACTCGAAACGTTAACTCCGTTTCTCTCTCCACAGATGCTATCAGGCCCGCTGAGTTTTTCAAGTATTTTCTATTTTTGTTCCACATACTATCCACCCTGAACAAAAGAAGAAAACACGCTTTCGCCTGAAATCCCAATTGGGGTACATAATTGGTAGAAGAGTTGAAAGCTCGACATTCCAGGAGACAAAGCGGACTTTGCATTAGATTCAGATTGATACAATAGTATGGGGATAGGTCCAAGTAGTGGAGCCGATTGTTGATTCCTTTGGCGAAGGATAATGTTCTCCAGTGGACACTAAACCACAAGACAACAACAACACTATCAGAAACAAAGTAAGCCGCTTGATTGGCACCTTATAAATGCTCACCCTCTGCATGGGCACAGATGCAGTAATATCTACCATCTACAAGATGTCCTGCAGAATCTCGCCATGGTCACGTTGTTTTCTAATCGTATTGTGTTTTCTTGAATGTACCTCTTAGTCCTTGTCTCTTCCAGTCTCGCTCTGTCTCGCCACCAATCTATCTATCCCTTTTCATTTTCATTTTTTAAAATTTCACTCGGGTTGTTGATTCTACTGGTAAAACTGACTCTGAGTCCCCATCCCTCTCTATTTTGAGTGGGCGTTGGTGTGTATCCTTGAAATTTTGGCAAGTGACAGGTGGCATGGCTAAGGGATTTTTCAATATTGTTTCTCCCACCCCACCCACTCCCCACCCCCTCACCCCCTCTACCCCTACCCCAACCACTTCTTCAGAGCCGCGAAAATCAACTTGTCTCCTGTTGTTTTACGGAAGTTCGTTGGGGATCATTCTCCTTCTATTGACCTTGACTGTCGTCGCTGGATGGACCTGCATAAAGCGACACTCAGGTAGGAAGGGTTGTACATTTTTGGCCTCGACACCACTGCATGTGAGTCGATGCAACCTTTGCCTCTTTTTGACACGTTAATTAATCCGATCAGGGTAAAATGTGCAGACATTTATGCCCTTTTTTATATATCAGGCAACGAGAACTCGGATAAGACATTCACGGATTCTGGGTCACATGAACGAAATCATCAGGTAACTACATGGAGACTTTTATTTTGCAGTTTCCTGTCGCTGATTTTATAAAACAACATTTATGCGGTATAGTTATGGTCCCGAAAGTCCACTAAACTTCTCATAGTCAAAAGGGCACCATTTACCATATTACTAGAACTGGAAACTACTGGAAATATATATCTGGACTTTAAATATCAGTAATGATATCTAATGTTGTTTCAATCGAACGATAGCAGGGTTAAAATGGTTGAATTATGAGAACAGTTGGCACATATTTGTTGTTTATACTGAAGAATAAATCATGTTCTAATTGTAATGATTAAGCTGCTTAAATTATCTATGGGGGATGTGGTGGCAGAGTGGTATTGTCACTGGGCTACTATTCCAGTGTAATTACCCGGATATCCGGGTTCCAATTCCAGCGCAGCAAATGGTTCAGTTTAAATTCAATCATAATTTGGAATTAAAAAATCTCGAAACCATAGCTGATTGTCATAAAACCCTCTGAAGTAGGTTCATATGGACTCGAAATGTTAATTCTGTTTTTTTCTCTCCACAGATGCTGTTAGACCTGCTGAGTTTTTCCAGCATTTTCTGTGTTTCTTTCAGATTCCCAGCATCCGCAGTATGATTTTATTATATTGTCGTAAAAACCCATCTGATGCACTAATGCCCCATAGGGGAGGAGATCTGCCGCCCTCACCTGGTCTGGCTGACAAGTGACTCCAGACCCACAGCACTGTGGTTGACCCTTAACTGCAATTAGGGATGGGCACTCAGTACTCTCCTAGCCAGCGACGCCCACATCCCATGAACGAATAAAGAAATGATTGGATAAAACGAGAGGAGCCGTTGCATGCGTGAATTCTAGGGGACAAAACCTTAACATTTGGAGCAGCCGTTCAGAGGTGACATCAGAGAGCAGCAGCACACACAGAGGGGAGGTGGGGATACCAGTTAGATTTTAATATTTACTTTCAATCCTAAAGCATTGCAAAATATTTGGAGATAGAGACCAACCATGATCAAACTAAATGGGGTATCAAGGTCCAGGGCCAAATGACCCAACACTGTTCCTGATGTTTATATGATGATAATAGTTTCTAATTTCCCTCATAGACTCTTTATGCTCGCCTGGCGTTTCCTGCAGATCCGACGTCCTGACGGGGATGAACAGTCATTGGATGAAGCAGGAGATGACGCGTTGAAGAA
Source organism: Cetorhinus maximus (assembly GCF_964194155.1). Classification (NCBI taxonomy): domain Eukaryota; kingdom Metazoa; phylum Chordata; class Chondrichthyes; order Lamniformes; family Cetorhinidae; genus Cetorhinus; species Cetorhinus maximus. The sequence continues at coordinate 2,769,888 of NC_135914.1, read as the reverse complement.
CATTTCCACTGTGGAATTCAATAAGAGACATTGTCCAGTGGTAATTTCAACATCATTTCCTCGATCTTGTGCCGTGCTCGTGTGTTTTGACACTCATTGGCATAGGTGTGGAAATGTAATTTAGAAGACCTGGAGGTGTCAACACTTCCACTAGACGGTGTTTCACTTTTATGTTAATGATGTAACATCCACTTGTCACCAATGAATGACCCCTCAGTTGTATTTTCCAATATAGAATCGATTTATCACCTACTGTAGATTTGTCATTATTATTGTTCTCATTATTATTATCATTATTATTATTATCCGTCACGTATATGGCCATCGGTGATATCACAACATGAACACGGACATTAACAGAGATATAACTGCGTACCTAAACCTTGTATAACTCTGCAAAATGTGGTTTCCTCAAACAAACAGAAGCGGCAGGGATAACACTGTGGATCAGTGTCTGTCGAAGGAATTGCTCCTTAATACTTAACTGACCCTTCTATTATTAGATGTCAGTGCGGTTTCCAGTTAGATCGATTATGGGGACCGGATTCAAATTAAGATGATGATTACAGACTCCTAATTCCCTCTGTTAACAGAGAGACATATCCCTTGCAATCTGAGCTAAATGCAGAGAAAAAATATCAAACAAGCATTGCTGGTTTAATTCTAAGAATGAGAGATAACCTTACTGAAACATATACGATTCTGAGGGAGCTTTGACAAGGTCGATGTTGAGAGGCTGTTTGCCCTCGTGAGGAATCTGAAACTAGTGTTCACAGCTTCAGAATGAGGGCTTCCCATTTCCCACTCAGATGAGGAGATGTTTCTACTCTCAGATTGATTTTTGTATTGTCCTGCCCAGAGAGCAGTTGAAGCTGGGTCAGTGATCATGCTGAAGTCTGAGTTAGACAGATTTTTGATTGACAAGGTAGCCAAAGATTATGGTGAGCAGACAGGAAAGTGAAGTCAAGGCCACAATCAGTTTAGCCATGTTCTTATTGAATGATGGCACAGGCTCGGGGGGCACAAATGTTCTACTCCTGCTCCTATTTCTCAGTATAGTTTAACATTTGGACAATTGAACTAAATGTTCAGATGGGAATTGCTGACTGGTCTAAAATTAATCTTAAAAGAAGGAGGAATTATTTTTAAAATCTACACCAAAGGACTGGGTGTTAGGGTGAACTGGTTTTGACACCGAATTAAATACAGTGAGACTGTTAGTTAGGAAATTTACAAAATGGATCCATTGCGCCCTAGCTTCGTGGGAGCTCTTCACTCTGCTTCCTGAAACAAGGAGCTGCACTGAGTATTTAAAAGTAACGCGCATTAAACAAACAATCATTCATATGCCCCTGTTAATCATTACTATCGATCCCAGCAGCCGGATTAATGAATCAGAATCCCAATTAGGATGAATATGAGAACCCGGATTATCGCGATGCTCATCGCAAAGGGTAGCAAAGTGCTGCATCCCAATCGAGACAAAACATTTAGAAACATCTGCGGGCTGAAATCATTCTTTTATGGGAAGCCCTCATGGGAAACTTGAGCCAATTATAAAGTTAAAGCAGCAAATCAGTGCTGCAAGTTCTCTGCAAGACTCCACAGGAACCCATGTCAAGGAATCTTCAGGAGAATGCTGAGGGACGGAAGCTGGGTGAGAAGAGGGAGATACATTCATCTTAATGTGACTGACGTGATAGAATGAAACACTGTCAGAATGGGTTCTGAAATGAGCAGACAGTGTTGTTCCTCACTGAGTGTCTGAACTGTTTTGCAGAAATGCTTGACCTTAAAAAACAAAGAAGTGGGCCAGTAAACCTTGCAGCAGAGAGCGAGGCCGGGCAGCAAAGAGGCTGTGACAGCGAGCTTCAGAAAGACGCCTCGATCACAGCCCATTCGGAGAGCGTGAAAAGCACATCGAGGGCGGAAATCGCTGGCCCAGATTCTGACCACTTTACAGTTGAGATGGAAAGTTGTGCGAGCCAGAAGGTCGTAGTGGTTTTCCTGTTATTTTACGTTATGCAAACTTCACGTACCGAGCTGCCTTCAGAGGTGAAACGCTGGGTATCAATGTTAAACTGCAGAGACAAGGCGGCTTGCTCCAAAAATAGATTCAACCGAAGAGAGAAGAGGCTGGTTTACAATGTATCTCATTTACATCGCCCTCATCGATGTGGTATCTGGTCACTGTTTATCTTCAATCCCGGTTTAGGCTAAAATTTACAGGTTCCCAATATTATTCACAAATGATTCCCTCACTTCACCTGCGGCTCACAATGAATACAATGCCTGTTACCCATACACAGGCAACACTGCAACAGCTCACTCGCTCTTCTAATGTAGTTTTCAATACAAACACACACAATTCATTCACTTTGTTCCAGTCTCGCTATTGAGCAGATTGTATCAGGAATTGTGCATATCAAGGTGCAGTTCAGGTGAGGTAATTGAAATTATATTACTTTATGAGACTTTATTTTTGGGGTAATTTTAATGGGTTCCCATTACTGAATTTTTCACGTAGTTAACAGAGAGCTTGTGTCAGTCTGTAGCGTCTGATTTTTACTCAAATCCCACTCGTCCCTCTAAATGGAATCGGAACATATTCCTCATCCTTCTCCCGATCTGATAATATAAATGATAAGTTAATGTCCAGGATAGTATTTACCAGTCAGGCTTTTCTGCGAATTTCCAGCTCTTTCCCTTTCAACGTTCTCCTTTTATTTAGTTTATCTCTACAATGAGGCAATTCCGCCCTCTCTTGCCTCCCCCCTTCCTCTCACCCCCACCCAACTGTTTTGCTTTCATATATTAGCCAATGGAATGACAGATAAGGCCAATCCCAACTCAATATCATTTTACAGTTATGGTAAAATACGTTTATGTTGTGAGTGACAAAGATGGAATCAGTTGGGGCAGAGTGTGCCTTTGTGTGTGTGTGTGTGTGTGTGTGTGTGCGTGCGTGTTTGTGTATGTGTTTGTGTGTGTATGTGTATGTGTTTGTGTGTGTATGTGTATGTGTGTTTCTGTCTGTGCGTGTGTGTGTTTGTGTGTTTCTGTGTGTGTGTGTGTTTGTGTGCCTATGGATGGGTGTGTGAGTGTATGTATGTGTGTATGTGTGTGTGTGTGTATGTATGTGTGTGTGTATGTATGTGTGTGTGTGTGTTTGTGTGTTTATGGGTGAATGTGTGTGTGTGTGTGTGTGTGTGTGTGTGTGTATTGGTGTGTGTTTGTATGTGTGCATGTGTTTGGGTGTGAATGTGATTGTCCGTACCTCCGTGGGCCGCTGTCTACCTCTGTCCCCACCCACCTCCCTCACCCACCTACACGCCCCTCCGTGTCAGAAGCGGAGGGTTCGAGTCATCACGCCAGAGATTTGAGCAATAAGTGTAGACTGGCTTATCAATGCAGACCCGAGGGAGCGCTGCACTGACTAAGGTGCCGCTTTCAGATTCAGCGTTAAACCGTGGCTCATTCTGCCCGTCGGTCCGTGTGAAAGATGCATCCTCCCTATTCCGTGTAGAGGTGGGGTGGTGATTGGGTTCTCTCCTGTGACATATGCGATATTTAAGCTCTCGACCAACATCTAAAAACACATTTTCTAGGTCATAACCTTATTGCTTTTTTTTCCTGGGATCTTACTCTGCGCAATATAGCTGCCGTGTTAACAACAATACAAAACACGGGTGCGCTACCAGAAGTGTCTGAAAAACTAATGGGGTTCATGAAACCTTGAAAAGCGCGATATTAACTCAAGCCTTTTAATTGTGTGTGTGTTATTCTATCTGGATACGATTAATTCTGTGGGATCTCCCCAACCGCAGAGACGGCATAGAGCGAAACATGGTAATCGGATTGGCGAGTTAACATCAATGCAATCTAATAAAATTGAGGTTCATCACCCCAATTTTCTGATTACACCTTGGTGATTTCTTTATTAAGTTGCTTTCCGAATTCTGCTTCTCTATTCCAATACATTAATTCAGGCATCTCTTGCAACGGCACATTTAGCAAAAAAAATAATAAAACTAATAGGGAGCAATGAAAGCAGATCTAATAATACATTTCAAAAGGCATGCATATTTGTCGTAGAAAAAAATGCAAAGATATGGAGAAGGAGATGAGTTCACTGGGACGAATTGGGTTACATTTTCAAAGAGCTAGCACAGATACCATGGGCCGAATGGCTTCCTTCTGTGCTGAATCATTCTATGATTCGATCAAGCTCTGTTACACAGATAACCTGACCTCACCTTTAACAATTTTTGAATGTGAATACATATCCCAGTCTCAGGGCGGACCTCTCTACGCCTTCCTGGAGTTTGCTGCAATGGAAAATAAATCATAAAGAAGACGGGTCACAGATAAGAATCTGCAGATTTTCTCTCTGATGAATTATGGAGGAGGCAGGATTTGCCAAATAACCCCCAGCCTCGTGGGAACAAAGCGGAGCCATGGAGACGCCCATAAATGAACTAAACAACAACCGCCAGAATTTATAAAACACTGTATCCTTTTGTGAAATGTGAAATACGTTGTTTTCAGGATTGTTGAGGATATTCCACTGTATTCGTGTCATTCAAATGTGAAAGAAACACTGAACAAATCTTAGGCACGTTCTTCAGTTTCTGTCGACCTTTTCTGCTGATCCTGAAATTCCAGATACTGACAGGATTTTAATTTCATTGCAAACGTCTATATGTAAGTAAATAAAATAAATTATTCTTCCATTATAACGATTCATCAGAGGTTTGCACCGATAAATAATTAGCTTATAATTCAATGTCAAATGGATCAAACTGCAATTCCTGTTGAGCTGACAATATCAACACTGGATTGAGATGGTTTGGTGGTGGTGTTTTCTGCCTGAGATGTGATGTCTTTAATCATTTACAGAATTAGAACACAGCAGGAGAGGGGTACGGGCCCTCAGGCTGGAACTTTGTGATGGTCCCATTTTACTTTCACACAGTGTGTTCTGCTTTGTGCTTAGTTCTAATACATATGTCAGAGCTTTTGGTTCAGTGCAGTGACTTTTGGAAGAAAAGGTGAGTTTGCAGCTATGTTTCCCAAAGCCGATCACCACTGGGGTATTCACTGCTCATGCCTGGAATGTTGTAGACAAATTAACAGGGATTTATTGCCATAGCAACCCAATTATCATCGTACCACTGAACTGCCAGGCTAGTAGTGTGCAATCTGGATTGATGTTTTTTTTTCCATTTTTCTGTTTTTATTTCCGGATTTTCCTGATCCCAAGTTTGCAAAATTTTGCAACAATGTTTTCAATCAGAGAGATAGATGATTACCCCACACCCGGGCACACTTCATTTTTGATCAGGGTCATATCAGTCTAAATATTCTCATTCTGTTTACTCTGGAATCAAAAGGTAAAGCCGGATGAGAGAAACAAGCAAGAAAAAACAGCTCATGATAAAGTCACTTTCAAGATCCATCTCCGGAGAAACTGTCCAATAAACTTGTCGAGGATTTAACTGAGCTCCTGACTGTGGTGACCTTGTTAATGTGAATTTAGGTTGTATTGTAGTGTTATTTACAACAGATATATTTTTAACAGGACTACGGTTAAGAAGGTTAAACTACAAGAAAAGGTTGCTCAGACTAGACTTGCATTCCCTCCGTGATGATGTTTCTGGTCCACACGAGCCTCCTCTCACCCCCTCTGCATCCCGTGCATTCAACATATCATTCCATTCATTTTTCCCTCATGTGATTATTCAACTTCCACTGAAAAGCACGTCTGATAGTCAACTCAACTTCTCCCCCTGGGATCGCGTTCCACAATGTACCCACTCGCTGGGTAAAGAACATTATGATGAATTCCCCATTGGATTTATTAGTGAATATATTAAACTGATGTCCTATCGTTCTTGTCACCCCCTCAAGTGTACAATCATTTCATAATTTTGAAGACCTTTATCGGGTCACCCCCTCAGTCTACTCCTTTCTAGGTGAAAAGAGTGCCAGCCTGTTCAAACCTACCTGAAATCATAAACTCTCATTTTTATTATCATTCCAGTAGAATTGTCCCCAAATTTTAAACCGCACACATCTGGTCTATAAAGATATCCCGAATTGCAGATTCAATGAGCACATTTGGACTGAGCGACCAAACAACTTCAAATGACAAACGCAATACTTGGATTTCAAAACCTGATTTAATGGGTTGGTAAATTGGACATTGATGCGCTCTTTCCTGCTCAAGCTGAAACAAAGATCCGCAATTAAATTAAAAAAAAACTCTAACACAAGAAAGGAACACATATAGAAACTGAGCAGAAAGCTAAAATGTCCGAATGTCAACATTCTCTTGAAATGGAGCCGGTTCTATCAGGCATGCAGTCTCTCCAGAAGTCGATAAATTGCCTCATTATTACTGATAAATCTGCGTTCGGAATTTAGGATGTCAATCTATTGGGAAGGTTCACACAGCCCGGCTTTCCGCCAATGAGGACGAAAAAAGAGGAAACTTTCCACAGCACGTCATATCCCGGAAGCAGCATATGAGCTGTCAATTTCCATTGCTATCAGACTGTGGGGTCCGCATTAAACGCCAGGCGAGCATAAAGAGTCTGCAACAGAAAACACAAACCGTGATCATGAGAAACAGCATCATCAGGGGGCATAAAGAGGACATTCAGCCCTTCGAGCCTTTCCCGCTAGATAGTTAAATCATTTTGGATCCGCATCTCAACCCTATTTACGCTCCTTGCTCTTAATCCAACGAAAATCTATCACCTTGAGTTTCAACATTTTCAGCTGATCCCCCATCAAATTTTCTTTACATTTATTGTCACAGTGCTATTGAAAAGGCAAACAGTGCTATTATAAACATGCGCCATGCAAAGTCTCATACACTCATATGACAGTAACCAGATACTTCAAATTTGAATTTAAAATCCGCCACCCCTATTTACACACGCTAAGAACCATTTCTATTCATAGTTACCGCCTTTTGTTCCGTACGTGCTCTGGAATATGTCAGTTCCTTATCAATGTTCATGTTGCCTGTTAGAAAGTGGATTTCAAAATGAGTGTAACTGTCCACATTTCACACTGAACCGGCTGAAAGTGTACACAGCTCTGCGACAAGGAGATAGATTAAGAGCGCTCCTGAGTTACAACGTCTCCCTACAATCTCTACCTGTCTGCCGGTTCTTGCAGATCCTTCTCCCGACGAGCAGGACTAGCGCCAGAAGGAGTAGCGCCGCCAACAAACTCCCGGAATGCGAGAAACTGCAGGGGGCAGGTAGCGGTGAATGTGGAGAGCAAATAAAAAGCTTTGTATTTGAGAATAAATCCCGTAACTGAAGCCTTCTGACTCTGACAGTACGTTCAAGTTGACTCTAGCACATGGGAGCTAGAGATGGGGAAATAATGTCAATCTTGTCAATATCATCAACATCTCCAGGTCATTAAAAAAAAAACTGAAACAGATTAGAAAAGTGAAGCGAATTTACAAAGCTGAAATCAGAAAGATGGATATGGAGAGAGAGATAGAGAAATTGGGAGATAAAAAGAGCTAGAGGGAGAATTATAGAGAGAGATAGATAGATGGATCGATAGAAGGAGAGGTAGAAAGACAGACGGACAGTTAGACAGAGAGGCAGGTAGGTATATAGATAGATACACATATATATACACACATAAATACATACATACATACACACATACACACAGACATACATATATGCATACATACACACATACATACATACATTTAAGCACAAGAACATGATAGAACTACACAAGAATGGTCAGCGTGGTGTGGGGCACAGGATGATGCAACGGGGTCTCCAAGTTTCTGCTGACTCTTCAAAGTCCACATTACAATTCAGCACTTCCAAACCCCGTCAATATGAGGAATACTCATCCACCCTCCTGCATGCATCTAACTTTCTATCCACCTTCCCACATCTCCTACAAACTGCGCGTTTTATTTTCTCCCAACAGCCATCTTGTGAGGCACATAAAGGCCTTGTGGAAATCCATTCACGTAAAATCCAACGTATTCTCTTTAAATGTCCATTCAGACATTTCTTCAGAATTAAAGCTCTACTCAACTCTTTAAACATAACCACACTTCCACAAACCGGGGCAGGCTGACCTTAGCTACTCCATCTGCTGAGACATGCTCACCTATTTAATTTAGAATAATGGATGGTAAAAGTTTGCCCGCCAGTGATGTTAGACTGACTTGTTTATAATTCCCCAACTGACTTCTATGCTCTGCTTTTGATGCAACGTTATGATTAGAAGGTTTTTGCTAGGAATGATGAGGATTAGGGTTAGGGTTCTGCTTAGGTTTTGGTAAGAGTAAGGGCTAGCATAAGGGTTAGCATTAGGGTTGGGGTTATGGTTCGGTTTCGGATCAGGTTTAAGGTCAGTATTAGGATTAGGGTTAGGATTAGTGTTGGTGCTAGGGTTATACACTCACTGGAAATAAGAGTATAAATCGGACAGAGGAGCAGAGAGAAATGGGTTACACAGACACACAAACACTTGACATTAGAGACAGAGGTTAATAAGGCCACAAAAAGCAACCCACTCAGCACTGGAAGTAATGCCTAAATAACTAGAATTGAAAAGCCTTTGTTGAAGTTATCATTAGCCTAGTTGGACAACACTTGTAGTCCTGTGCACAACTTTCATCTCCAGATTATAAAAAGGATATAGAGGATTGGAAAGGGGGAAACAAAGAACCTTTACCCGGATGATATCCACACTGAAAGGTTGTAATTATCAGAAAGCTTGAACAGGCTGGGTTCTTTTCACTACAAAAGATAAGTCTGAAGGGTGACCTGATGGAGACCTTTAGGCTTTTGAAGTGATTTGTGAGGATAGAAGTAGAAAGATTTTTTCGACATATGTAGGGTAGAGACCCGGTCTCTAGGCCATCATGACAGTCCCTAATATCTCCAATCGGGGATTCAGGAGAAAATTATATACCCACAGAATAGGGAGAATGTGCAACTCGTTACCACAGGAGTGGTTAAGGTGAATAGCAGAGATGCATTTAGGTCAAAGCTGGATAAACACATGAGGGCGAAAGGAATAGGAGGATATGTTGATTGTGTGATTTGAAGTTGGAATGGAGAGGGCTTGTGCGTAGCATAAAAAGCAGCACGGAGCAGAGGAGCCGAATGGCCTGTTTCTGTCCTGGAAACTCTGCGGAATATAGATAATAACAGAGGGGAATCGGCGGAGGAAGTAGTAAACGGAAAACTGGGGTGTTATTTGATCATTGACATTCTAGAATGTCCTTTTTCCCGCCATACGCATTAATCCCAATGAGACAGATAGATAAATATTTCATAAAGCTTTACACTGGGAAAATGAGATGTATGAGAGAGGGGACATTGGCACATGGAAAGGGGGAATATTTAACGTACAAAGAGATACTGCCAAAAAATAAGCGGCATATAAACTAAAGCAGGAAACTATTAATAGCTACCTCTTTCAGACGAGGCACTTTCACTGAGAAGAGTTTCACTGGAGTTGATTTGAACGGCGCAAGTAAAGCGAGCGCTGCTGCTCCAAGTTCCCGCCCTGAGAATTATATGGCTCCTGACGGCACAGGTTCCGTCCGTCTCGATGGTCGCAGAATCGTTCTGTCCCTCGGTATCGCGCCCGGAAACATTCCAGCGGACAGCAAACGAATCGGGGTCCACACCCTTCACCAAACACACCAAAGGGACCCTTTCCATTGAGGCAATTTCAGCTGGTGACGGAGTTAAGAGGTAGATTATTGGAGATCCTGGCGGGATGGAGAGATAGGATTCAATCACTGTTGGGTATAAACTGCTGATTAGTTATGGTGCAAAGTGTAATATAATCGTAATGTTTACCTGAAATGAGCAACTTGGAACCGTTTCCAAGCATCAAGGGCATTCCGCTGAGCCCCTTAGCTGAACAGTAATACACACGCGAATCATTGCACGTCTGTAATGACCAGAGAATAGAGAGTGGATTTCTGGTTAACCTCTCCCGAAAATCTCCCGGTTGGAGAGTTGTATTTTGTCACGGTGTAAACAAGTTGTAGATTCTCCTGGTGCTGATATTAATACCACTGGACCACTCCCCCTGCCAAACAGCCTGTGTGAAAATGCACCTTGTAGGTACTTCCAAGCGAGAGACTCTGGGCCCCCGGAGTCTAGGACAAAACTGCCCGAGATACAATAACTGAGAGGGACAAAAATCAACACTAGAGGTTCTGTTATGGCAGCGAAAAACATCATGTTTCCTCTGCAGAATTGGTTACAGCAGTAAACTACAAAACTGACCAGCCTGTCATTCATAAATCCGGTGGATCCAAGCGCTGAAGGTTCTATTTGAAACAATTGCAGGCGCGAGGGCGAAAGAGAAACGGGTTTGCAGCCAGTGAAGATTTTTTTCAAGTGCAGCCTCTGTTGTAAACAGGAAGTTCGGAGAATTTGCGGACAGCAAGATTCCACAAAGAGCAATGTGATATTCAGCCAGATTGTTTTTTCTGACGTTGTTTGAGGGATAAAATTTGTCCCGGGCAGTACGAGAAAAACAATCAGCCCCCGAGCCATCCACTGCGCCCACTCCCCCCCGCCCCCCACTGCACACCCACCCCGCGTCCACCCCCCCACCCCCCGCCCCCCCACCCAGCGTCGCCTCCCCACACCACCCACGCACCCCCAAGTTCCCCAATCCCCCCGCCGGCGTCGCCCCGGCTCTTTTGCTCGCTGGTGAAATGGGGGGGTGGGTTTCACGCCAAAGGGGCAGACAGGGGATCTCGGTTCACCAGGTAATCCGATAGATTGGAGAATGTTGACATGTGATCGATTATGATCAGGTGGGATAATGTATTTCTTCAATATGAAGCTAATATGATAGGATGTAGGTGTGGGAGTAATTTTACACCTGACTGACTATCTCAGTGGTCTCAAACTTGCAATGAGACAATTCTGAATGAGGAGTGAAGAAGACACAAACCTTGAAACAGATGCAGGAACGCGCAGGACATTAAGAATCTCATGTTCGGCGCTCCCGGACAGGTCGCTGTGCTATTTACACCGACTCTTCTCTCCGGTGTCTCTGTGTCTGGCCTTGGGGCCCGGAAGACATGGAGAAAATGCACATTTTGCAGAGATTAGGTGCACTGTTCAAAAATAGCATACTGGAAAAATCAGCCCCTGTAACTGTTGGCTGTGGGTTTCCTGTTTACAGGTTCGGAGCCCACGCATAGCTCTGCCTGCAAAGGGCAACACGTTACAGCTCGTGTGAAAAGCCTGTGAAAGGCGGGGTGCGGCCCAGAGTGGCTCAAACTGTGGGCAAAAGGCAATGGTTCAGAATTCAACAACATTAATGCTTGTGATGTACGCGTGGGCGCAGGGTTAACGCCCTCAATTCCGAGCGTGGTGTTTAATTCCTCTACAAAACACTAATTTATTCTGGTCTCCACAAAAATTACATGCCAGATTGAAGAAAGCTGGAATCAGATGTTAATATTTTAGTCACTTTTTCACCCAATACATTTCTCCCCGCCTGTCACTTTGTGTCAGAATTACTCCCTCAGTCGCACCCAAGCCCCTTGAACCAATTACCCGGGATGTGTAACATTGCCATTCTCTGAGACGGGCCCGGTACGGCCACGAGGCAAGAGTTGCACAGAAAGCTACTGCGAGGTGGAAAGTGAATCTTGTTCGATTTAATTGCTGAAGTGTCCCATAACAAACTGGAAACATTCCAGCCCTTGGCCATGCAGCAGCCATACACTCACAACACGTTTAGATATAGTAACCATGGATTGTTGGATAAACTTGGGCAGAGTGGAGCAAGATCCCTGACTGTTAAGCGTGTGGAACAGGATAGAAAAAGCAGAAGAGAATGTATCAGACCAAGCTCTACTTTAGAGAAAGTGTGGTGGTGGGCGCAGCGGTGTTCAGATGGATAGACAGGGGTTATAGATTGAAGGCGGCTAGACAGAGTTAAGGTATCGATCAATAGCCTGATTTAATGGCAGAACAAACTCAATTGAGAGGATGAATGGCCTCCTCCTGCTGCATTGTTCCAGTAGGATTAGGTGGACAAACTATTAAAAGACAAATTGAGGACTGATATCAGAAGGTCTATGACAATTAAATTGATTAACATTGGGAATTGTTCTCTGGGTAGGGCGAATGGTGCGGCGAGTTGGGGGTTGAGTATCGGCGTGGATGGTGAAACCCACTGAAATTATTTAGGAAACGGGTGTTGTTCTGATGCTTGAGTGAGGAATAACGTTTCTGGAAGAATGAACAGTGTATAGTGAACGATCTTTCCCATCTGCATCTTGCAAAAAGGCTCTCCAAATTATCTTTACGATATCTGTGAGAAATCTAATTTCACAGGAGAATAAACGATGATAATTTGAGAATATTTCTAATCGCTAGAACAGGACTGACAAGAGATTGTTGAGTGGATTGGAGTTATCCAGTTATCCAGTCATCTTAACTCTACTGATCGCTGCATTGAACACACTCAGAGACTGTGCATCCCCAGCTCTCCGGGTGGAGAATTCCAAAGATTCCCAAACCTCTTAGTGAATACATTTCTACTCAACTCAGTCCTAAATAGCTAACACCTTATCCTGAGATTTGATACCGATTACTGGACGCACCAGGCATGGCGGGGGCTGGGCGGGGTCTAGAGTTAGGAAACCCTCTCAGCATTAACCCTGTCAAGCTCTTGCAGAATTTTACATGTTTCAATGAGATCACCTCTCATTCTTCTAAACTCCAAAATCTATAGACCGAACGTACTCAATCTCTCCTCATTGAGCTACTGCCCCCTTGCCCTGGACTCCCTGCCCCACGAGAGGAAATAGTTCCTCTCTACCGATTCTACTGAATCAACTAATCATCTTAAACTCCGCAATTAGGTCACAATTTAACCTACCACATTCGAGGCAATGCAAGCCTAGCCCGTGAAACCTGTCCCCGTAATTATAACCTTATAGTACCTGTATCGCCCTGTTGAACTTCCTGTTTATATACCCCCACAGCACAATCTAAATTCACATTCATGAAAATGCTACTGCTAAATGTTTATTTTTACCCGCAAGGGATTTATAGGATAGTTTCTGAGAGATGGATCTTGAAAGAGTCTTAAAAGGGAGCTCTTTGTTAGCCTGTACCTGACCCGTTTGTATCTGCTGATTCTGGAGTAACGAGAATCGGAACATCTGGACTGACGTGACTTTGATCGGCAATGCAATGAAGCAGGCGTGGTGTTCTCCTCCATCCTTCTCTCTCTCTCTCTCTCTATCTCACCCTAACTGAATATCGTGCTGCTAATGTTTGCAAACGTAGGATCAGGAAAACAGTAATATCTAGACCGAAAAATGAGAAATTCCATCTACATTGCATTTTATCTTGCTGGAAGTTACATTATACAATGATAATTGGGTTTTCATGGCTATATACTTTTAGCAATTTGCCCACAATATCGCAAACATGAGAAGGGAATCCTCCAATGGTGGAGGTTTCGGGGAATCATTGCTCCTTGGTCACTTGTTTTTTTTTCCAAAACAAACTGCACTCACTCATAAGATTCTGACTTGTAGGTTTAAACTTAAACGCAAATAAAAACAGACTGTGTAAAAGTAAAGTTGAACCCTCGTAAGTTTTCTGCATCACCTTCCTGTTCCTCTCCTGTTGTGTTCTAATCGTGTAAATCATTAAGACAGCTCTTCTCAGCCAGAGAAACCCACAACTACCAGCATCTCAACCCAGGACTAATATTGCCATCTCAAAACAAATTGCAGTTTCACCCAGGCGACATTTAATTATAAGCTAAATATTCATCAAAACAAACTTCTACTGTGTCGTTAAAATCGAAGAATAATTTATTTTATTTATATACAGACAATTGGAAGGAAATAATAACCCTGTCAGTAACTGAAGTTACAAAGTCCGCATAAAAGATTGAGTAAACCTCAAGGAAGTCCCGAATATTTGCTCAATGTTACGTTCACGCTTGAATTACACTAATACAGTGTAATATCATTCGCAATATTCAATGCAACCTATTTCATATTTTAAAAAATAAATGAGCCAGCCTTTGTAAGCCCTGACGATTGCACGGGGAATGCTGCCCCCGTAATTTAAACCTTATAATTCCTATATCGTCCTGTTGAGTTTAGATCTGATTTGCATAACCGCACAGCATAATCTAAATTCACATCCACAAGAATGCTACTGTTAATAGTTCATTTTTACCCGCAAGAGAGTTATTGGACAGTTCCTGGGAAATGGATCTTGAAAGAGTTTTAACAGGGAGTTCTTTGTTCCGCCGGAATCTGACCCGTTTCCATTCTCTGATCCTGGAGTAATGAGAATGGGAATATGCAGACTGATGTGACTTTGATAGGTATTGCAGTGTAACCCCCAGGTGTGGTGTCCTCCTCCCCCCTTCTCTCCCTCTGTCTCTCTCTCTCTCTCTCTCTCTCTCTCTCTCTCTAACTGAATATCTTGTTGCTAATGTTTGCAAACCTAGGATTAGCAAAACAGTAATATCTAGACTGAAAAATAAGAAATTCCATCAATATTGCATTCTATCATGCTGGCAGTTATATTATACAATGATAACTGGGTTTCCATGGCAATATATTTCTATCAATTTGCCCACAATACCCCAGACATGTGAAAAGAATCCTCCAGTGGTGGGGATTTTTGGGAACCATTATTCCTCGGTCACCTGTTTTTTTCCAAAACAAACTGCACTCACCCCATGTCTCTAACTTGTAGGCTTAAACTTAAATACAAACAAAAACAAACTGTGTTAAAGTAAACTTGAACCCTCATAAGTCTCCTGCATCTGTTTCCTGTTCCTCTACTGTTGTTTTCTAATCCTGTAAATCATTATCACAGCTCCTCTCAGCCAGAGAAACCCACAACTACCAGCATCTCAACCCAGGACTGATATTGCCATCTCAAAATTAATTGGAGTTTCAGCCAGGTGACATTTAATTATAAGCTAAAAAGAATAATTTATTTTAGTTACATACAGACATTTGCAGGGAAATAATAAGCCTTTCAGTAACTGGAGTTACAGGGTGCGCATGAACGATTGAGAGAAGCACAAGGAAGTCCCTAATTTTTGCTCAATGTTACTTTCACGCTTGAATTACACTAATAGAGTAGAATATCCTTCACAATATTCAAGGCAACCTATTTCATATTTTATAAAAAATGAGCCTGTCTTTGTAAGCCCTGACGATTGCACAGGGAAAGCTTAATTGTTTGATGGGGATCTCCATGGTTCAATGGTTATTTCTACAAGGCTGTGGGTTCTTTGGCAAATCCTCTCTCCTCCATAATTCATCGGAGAGAAAACATCCGGATTCTCATCTGCGGCCCGCCTTCTTTTTTGATCTCTTTTCCAATGCAGCCATGTTCAAAGAGGCGTAGAGAGGTCCGCCCTGAGACTGGGAAACACATTCAACATTGTTGTTCAAAAATACTTTAAGAAGACGCGTCAGATTATCTAGGCCCGCAATTGCGTTTCATAGAATCATAGAATGATACATCCAAGGAGGAGGCCATTCGGCCCATTATTTCGCTTCTGGGCTTTTTGTAAACGCCATCCAATTAGTCCCACGCTCCCCTTCTCTGACCCCTTACCCCAACTATTATCTTCACTTCAATTCTTCATTCTTGTATCTGTCATTGATTCTGCTTTCATTGCCGTTACTACCAATTTGACATTTTTTGTTTAATGTGTCTATGCAAGAATTATGAATAAATGTTTTGTAACCGATAAGTAAAATTCGGAAAGAAATTAACACAAAAATCACGAAGTTTAATCACGAAACTGGAAAAGTGACTCTATGGATTTGAATGGATTGCTCTGCAGTTCACTGGACAATTGGGTTATCATGTTTCGCCATGCGCCAGGTACAAGATAGAATCGTACACACAATCAAAATAATTTCATTTATATCGCTCCTTTCACGTCTTCAGGAAGGCACAGATCACTCAAAGGCACGTCCCTGAAACGTAATTACTGTTCTTCGTGTATGAAACGCGGCAGCAATTTTGCGCACATTAATATCCCATAGAAAGGATTTTGATAATGGTCCAGATGATTTATTTTTTGAGATGTTGGCTCAGGGATTAAATATCAAACAGGACACAGGTGAGAACCCCGCCCTGCTCCTTGTCCAACAGCGCTGGCGACATCTTTCAGCCAACCGGAGAGCGCAGCCGGGCCTCGGTTTAAAGTTTCACCTGAAAACAGCTTCTCTAAATTGCAATACTCACTCAGTCCTGCACTTGAATGTCTGTCCAGACTTATTGCTCAAGTCTCTGAAGTGAGGCCTCGAACCCACGGCCTCCTGACTAAGTGGTGTGTATGGGGAGGTTTGGTTAACGGGGTGGGGGGGAGAGACAGGTACAGGCATACCCATTGAGTCAAGGCTCACAATCGCTCACGCAATCTCACAATAAAACGCACACACAGTCTCGCACACTCATATTCTCCAGAACGTATTCCTTCTTTGTCCACTTACAACAGGAACATATTTTGATTTACCAATAAAACTATCCTGGGTTAGGCCTTTTCTTCATGGTAATTCCAGTGGCTAAGATATTTAGAAACAAAATTGTTGGGTGGAGGACGGTGGAACGAGGGCCGAGGAGGATGGGAGCTACACTCACCGTAGAAATAAACAAAGTAAAAATAAATATCACAGAAAGCTAGAGATCCGAAACAAAAACAGCTGGAAGAGACATTCTACCAGGAACATAAGCATATCCTTTGTATTATCAGGTGGGGAGAGGGCTGGGAGAATTGTCCTGATTCCAGTTAGAGGGAAAAGAATTGTGACATAAATTCAGCTGCTCGAGACTATGACCTGCCCTCTGTTAACCACGTGTAATATCCGGGATGGGACGCCGTTGACCTTATCCCAAAACTCATTTTTTCTGCATATTATTACAGCAGTTTCAATGCTCTCACCTGTATTCCGCCGTGATCTGTCCGCTTCGCCGCTATTTGACGGTGATCACCTGTGTGTTAATGGTTAGATATGAATAGAAATGTTATCCCAGTCGAGAAAGTCTATAGTTACTTACAGAGGATTGCGTGCCAATGACCACGAATGCACCAATGGGCCACAAACGTCAATGGGCCCCCAAACCGCGAAACCTCATCAATCTGCAAATTGTTCCTAAAACTTCAATGGAGCCCAATTCGACAATGGTGGATAAGTAGCCCTAACACCAGAGTTTGTGGCCTATTGGGTATATTACTGCCAGTATTAAGAAGCAATAAATTGGCCTTTTATGAGACTAACAGAGAGGAAAGGCTTCTACAACAAGGAGCGGGAAGTTCTGGACCTAATATTCTGAACTGAGTCAGGGCAGGTGGGAGGCGTATCAATAGAGGACTATTTTCGCGATAGTGAACATAACACAGTTAGATTTAGGATAGATATGGAAAAGGATAAATTTAGGCTGGCAGTATAAGTTCTAAACTTGGGAAAGGCAAATTATACTAACATGAGGTAAGATTTGGCCCAAGTGCACTGGGGGAAGCTCCTTGCAGATAAAACTGTATCAGAGAAGTGGGAGGCATTTAAGGAGGAAATAGGGAGAGTACAGGGCAAATATGTTCCAGTGAAGACAAGTGGGTTGGGGTGGGCGGGGGGCTGCAAGTGCGGAGAACCCTGGATGTCAAGGGGCATAAAGGTTAGGATTAAGACAAAAAGAGACGCTGATGGCAAATACCGAGGACACAATACGGCAGTTTCCCTAGAGGAGTATAAAAAGTGCAGGGGGGAGCTTTAAAAGGAAACTAGGAAAGCTAAGAGAGTGCATGAGAAAGCATTGGTTAGCAGAATAACGGACAACCCAAAGAGCTTTTTAAATAAATATATAAAGAGCAAGAGAATAACTAGAGGAAGAGTAGGGCTGATTATGGTCCTTGGAGGTAATCTGTCTGTGGACCCAGAAGATGTGGGTACAGTCCACAATGAGCACTTTGCTTCGGTCTTCACAATGGAAAAGGACAATACAGGCATAGACACCAAGGTGGAGGACTGTGAAATATCAGATGAAATTAACATATACAGAAAGGGGGCACTAGTGGTTTTAGCGGCCTTAAAACTGGCTAAATCTGTAGGCGCGGATGAGATGCATTCCAGGCTGTTGAGGGAGGCAAGGGAAGAGATATCAAGATCCCTGGCAGTAATTTTCAAATCCGCTCTGGCCACAGGTGAGGTGCTCATTTTGTCCCATTATTAATAAAGGGAGGAAAAGTTAGACAAGGAAATTCCAGGCCAGTCAGTCAAACCTCCGTAGTGGTGAAGCAACTAGAAATAATTCTGAGGGGTGGAATATACCTACACTTGGAGAGACACGGATTAATCAGGGATAGTCAGCATGGTTTTGTTCAGGAGCTTGGTGTCCATATCACAAACATGAATGCAGCCGGGCAGGTAGATAAGGTGGTTAAGAAGGCATATGGGATGCTTGCCTTTAATAGCTGTGGTGGAGAATACAAGAGCAGGGAGGTTATGGTGGAACTGTTTAGAACGCTGGTTAGGCCATAACTGGAGTGCTGCGTGCAGTTCTGGCCCCAACATTATATGAAGGATGTGATTTCACTGCAGAAGGCGCAGAGGAGATTTACCAGGGTGCTGCCTGGGCTGGGGAGTCTGAGCTTGAGGAAAGATTGGATGGGCTGTGGTTGGTTTCCTTGGATCAGCGAAGATTGAGAGGGGAACTGATAGAGGTGTATAATGTTATGAGGGGCATAGGTAGGGAGGTTAAGAAGGCACTTTTTCCATTAGTAGAAAGGCCAATAACCAAGGGACACAGATTTAAGGTAAGTGGTAGAAGACTAAGGGGGAAATTGAAGAGAAATGGTTTCGCCTTGAGGGTGGTGGGAGTATGCAAATCACTGCCTGAAAGGGTGGTTGAGTCAGCAATTCTCGTAACATTTAGGAATTATTCAGGTATTCACTTGCGTTGCCTTAGCCTCCAGGGCTAAAAGTCAAGCGTTGGAAAATGGGATTTGTATAGTCAGATCTTTGTTGGCCGGCACAGACACGATGGGCTGAATGTCCTGCTTCTGTGCTGCAAACGTATATGAGTCCATGAAAATAATCGTAGAACATTCTGATTGTGAGAAAAGCACTCTGCAGACACTAAGATCATATGCACATATTGCAACTGTTTCAAATCAACGAAATAGGCGACAGCCATTCTCTGGTTATTTCCCCAGCGCAATGTCGTGACCAATCAGATAACCTGTCTGGTTTGAATTTTAACAAAGCTTGGCAGTTAACTGTCAATCAACAGTTAACTTGTGCATTTTCAATGCAAACACTTCTGCCAGTCACGGACCACATGCCAAACAATCTGTACTCTCTTTTCATGAAATATAAATTGTTTCTCTTACATTTGGTATTCTTGCGATTTTTTCCTGAGGGGTGCAATACCAAAAACTTCGACATCATGCTCTTTATTTCGGCAATTTACCCATTTTGGCATTTAATCTCTCCCAATATTTCAATACAACTTACCCGTTTGGCGCTCATTCTGCTTCTTGCTTTGCCTTTTTGCTCTCAAGCTAAAACTGGATGCGGACAGAAATATCAAACACGTGTTAGGTCTTGTAAGTCCTGGCTCAGGTGCCGGAAATAGTTGAGAAGAGAATTGCCCAAGGATCTTAGAATCTACCTTAAACAATCATAGAACATTTCTGAATATGCTATTTGAATCGGTGTTGGAGTTGATCTCGGTTTGACACAGTGTAAAATAGAAAAATATTGTTGGTGATGAACTTTGCAAATTGTTCAGTAACTCACTTTTCATTGGGGGATCTCCTGCCTCGCTCTTCTGGAAGAAGAATGTGTAATTAGTTATTGAAATCTCCGAGAAAGGAATCACATTGGAAAAATATGGACTGAAATGTCCATTATAACCATTAATCCTCACCTGATCTGCTGTTTGTACGAATCCAAATGGAAATGAGCACCAAGAGTAGAATCAGTACCAGCAGGATAGTTATGGCAACAGGAAGAGCCAGTTTGCACCAACCTACAGAGACAAAACACTCAGAAACTGCTGCTGGGTTAAATCATTCTTATCTGGGATTCTCTGAAGGGAAACGTGATCCAGTTAAAAAGTTGGAGCCTCAAACTCGGGTGTGAAAGTAAATTAAAAAAAAACAGTCAGTGGGACTGAGAGTGGAGAGTCGATGCGCAGAATGGATTCAACGGCGCAGTGTTTGCTAGTGGAGATGAATTAACTAACAGCACGGCCAGGACTTCTTCACATGCTTAATGTATCAGCATGTATGATGAAAAACATCATACCAATGTCTCAGTTGAAAATTGAATCTTAGAATGATACGACAAAGAAGGAGTCTAATAGTATCTGTGGAGAGAAAGACAGTTAACGTTTCGAGTCCGTATGTCTCTTCTTCAAAGCCACGGACTCGAAGCGTTAACTCTGTCTTTCTCTCCACAGATGTTGTCAGACCTGCTGAGGTTTTTTGCCAGCAATTTTTGTTTTTGTTTCAGATTTCCAGTATCCGCAGTATGTTGCCTTCATAAAAGAAGCAGTCTAGTCGGCTCATCGTACCTGAATTGGCTCTTTGAAATAGCAATCCAGTTATTACTACTCTCTCTGTTCTTTCCCACATAACACTGCACATTTTCCCCATTAAGTATTTATCCGATTCCCCTTTTGAAAGTTCCTATTGAATCTGCTTCCACCGCCCTTTCAGGCAGCGCCTTCCAGATCACAACAATTCGCTGCGTAAAAAAAAAAAAAATCCCCTCATCTCCCCCTCTGGTTCTTTCCCCGATCCTCTTCAATGTATCCCCCTGGTTACCGACCCTCCTGCCACTGGAAACACTTTCTCCTTATTTACTCCATCAAAGGCACTCATGATTCTGAACGCCTCGATTAAAAATCCTCTTAACCTCTTCCGCTCTAAGAAGAAATATCCCAGTTTCTCCAATCCCTCCAGATTAACTGATGCTAATTCTGATTAGAGGCCCCATTCTGGTCAGTCTCCCCTGCATCCTCTACAAGGCCTTGACATCCTTCCGAACCAATGGTGCCCAGAACTGAGGACAATGCTAGAAACTTGGCCAGCCGGAGGTTTATGAATTTTAAGTCTATCTTTCTTGTTTTTAGTCTCGATCCCTCAATTAATAAAGTGAAGAATTCCACGACATTCAACAGCCATTTCTGTTTATCCTTCCACCTCCAAGCATTTATGGTATTAGAGAATGATTACAGCAAAGAAGGAGGCCATTCAGCCCATCGTGTCTGTGCAGGCTCTCTGCAAGAACAACTCACTGAGATACACTTCCCTGCTTTTCCACGTCATCTTGCATTTTGTTATCCTTTTCAGGTAATTCTCCAATTTTCTTTTGAAAGCAACGATTGAATCTGCCTCTACTACAGTGCCAGACATTACACTCCATATTTTAACCACTCGCTGCAGAGAAGGGTTTATCGTCTTGTCTCTGTAACTCCTTTTTTTCCAATCAGTTTACATCCGTGCCCTTCGCTTCCCAATCAGCCCGCCAATGGGAACGGTTTCTTCCTAACGGTGCTGTTCATAAACCTTATAATTTTGAACACCCCTAACAAATCTCCTCTAAACCTTCTCTTCTCCAAGGTAAGCAGCCCCATTTTCTGCAATTCATCCATTTAACTGAAGTTCCTCACCCCTGGAACCATTTTAGAGAACCTGCACTCTCTCTCCCGCTTCACATTATTCCTAAAGTTCTGTGCCAAGAACTAGACAAAATAATTTAGTTGAGGCCAAACCAGAATATTGTATAGATTCATCATGGCTTCCCTTTCTTTTGGTCTCCCTGCCGTATTTCTAAAGGCCAGGATCCTCTATGCTCTATGCGCGGCCCTGACACGATCAATGAATTGTACACAAGAACCCCCATGCTCGCCCACATGTTTTACGTGTGATAAACTTGAGCTGCTTCGAACAATCCAAACTCAGTGACAATTCAGATCCTTGGCTTAATGTTACGTAAGATTGCTGATATCAAGGATTAAAATTAAAATAGGTTTTAAGGGGAATTTGGATATGATAAATAAGGTTCCTGGGGGTATAAGAGGAAACTGAATGGACGACAAGTCTCAGCAAACATGTCCATTTTACGGAGCAAATTCGCTTCTTGGCCGTAGTTTGTTTGCTCGCAAAGCGCATCCAGTTCAGAACTGACCTCATCCACATTACAAGACCCTTTGCATGAAAAGGACGATGCAAGCAGATTCAATCATGACTTTCAAAGGGGAAATATATGATTCTAAAGTCTCTGCAGAAATATAAAGCAAAACAAGAAAGTATATACAAGAACAAAAGACTATTCTGGACTGATAAAGCAATAATTTATTTTAAAATAATTTAACAAGTGAACGCACAACACACACACAAACACACACATAAACACACACAGGCACAGACACACATACACACAAACGCAAACACACACACAAACACACAGAGACACACACACACACACACACAAACACAGAGGCACACACACACGAACACACACACAAACACACAGAAAGACACGGCCGCACAGAAAGACACACGCACACACACCCACACACATTCAACTTTAGAGTCAGTTGGAGTGCCGACTGTGAAATTAATAGCTCCAACAGATAACCCTATGTATTTGTCGATTATCTCCTGGAGGTCTTCAGTTCACTTTCGGCAGGATCTTAGAAGCTAGACAATTAGTACAATTGAAACCAAAGTTGAATAGAACCCTCCACTGTACATATCACCAACTCACTTGTCCATGTCCCTGCTGCCTTGGAGAACAACACGCTCTTCGTCCAGTTTTTGCTGAGAGAGCCCAGTTGAACAATACAAGTACAGAGGCCGCCGCTCCCCCAGGTTTCCCTGGACACCATGACGTGACTTCTGATGCTGTAGGTCCCGTCCGCCTCCTTTGTACCGGGATCGCTCAGTCCCTCAGTGACCAGGCCGGAAATATTCCAGAAAACAGCGATCTGGTTGGAAGAAACTCCACTGACCAAACACACTAAGGGGACGGTTTCCCTCAAATGCAGATCACCCGGCGGGACAAGCAAAAGCACAGCCGTCTTGTTGCTGGAACTGTCTGGACAGAGATTGGGCCACAGTCAACGATTAATTTGCTCCAAATGTTAATGCTGTGCATGATCTGAATTCATTTCACTTGCTCTCTTACCTCCAACCAGTAGTGTGGGTCCATTCTGGATCGGTGCATTGACATCCATGTGAGCACAGTAGTAGGAACCCGAGTCATTCACCTGGACATTGCGAATTTCCAAAATCAATACATATTTGCTTTTGCCTTTTTTCGAAATAAACTTACAGTCGGCCCCCTGACAGGGAGGGATATCGATTAGTTTCGGAGCTTCACCCACACGTTGTTTGTACCAGAAATAGCTCGACACCAATTCCACTTCGTAAATGTGGGAACAGGTTAATTCCACCGTCTCTCCGACTTCAGCTGTCATTATGAAGGGATTCTGAGGCAGAGAGGGCTCGGATTCTGTAACTAGAGAGATTATTGTTACATTACTACATTGAGAGATTGGAGGAATGCTCTTGTAACAAAATTGACTGTAATTTAAGAAGGACCTCGTTATTGTCTTTAATTATTTTTGGTTAGACTAATTCTGCAACTTGTATATGCTTCGCTTTATAGCAGTAAACAGAAAACAAACTCACATCCTCCGGTCAAATCCCTTCACCTAATCACCGGGTCACATTTTCAGCTTAGTAAACACTGATTCTGGCTGATTCCAATTGAAAACTCATACCCGCTTCTTACCATAAACCGGCAGCACTTGGAAAATGAGCATCAGAGATAAAGATTCCTTGGACATCATGAGGTTTTCGCTCTCACCAGTTTGTTTCTGCAGGCGGAGTGGCCGCAGACTGACCTGAGCTCAGCACCAGTGAGTTGCTCCCCTTTCGGTGCGGTGGAAACTATGACGAGTTATGCTATGGAAAGTGTGACACCAATTTGGGTGCGGTGCCCTGCTGAATGCGACATACATTTGTCATATTGTGGTCACTGTCACAGCGACCGAGTAGCTGGGTACCTATAAAGAGGTTTGGGCGGTTGAGAGGGTGTCACTAAATTCTAACTGTGAGAGAGCTGAATATTGAAGCTAAAGTTCAATTCATTCTTAGGATGCGTGTTTCGGTGCCTGGGGCAGCAGGTATTAACCATCCTGAGGGCCGCTTGAGAAGCTGGCGGTTTTCCGCCTTCTTGAATAACTGCAGCCCATGTGGTGTATGTACGCCCAGTGCAGTAAACTGGCAGTGAATGGACGGCGATACAGTTCCAAAACAGGCTTGCGCGTGACTCGGAGGGGAACTTGCAGGTGGTGGTGTTCCCATCAGTCTGCTGCCCTTATCTTTCTGGGAGATAGAGGTTGTGGATTAGCAGGGTGAACGGCCGGAATTCAGAATGTAATGCAATAGTGCTCAGTAAAATTCACTCTGAAAAGAAGTTGTGCAGCATTCTTGATACAACCTGCTTAACACGGAGACAGGAAAACGTTGAATGACAATCGCATTGAATGGGTTGATTTGGAATTAATGGCGGCAGCCTCAGTGAGCGGTCCCGGTATTCCCTGTGTGCGGATAGTACACAGTGCAACTTCTGTGAGCTGCTGATTAAAGGAACGCTTCATTTGTGAATAATGTTGAGGATTTGTAAATTTTATTCATATGCCGGGCATTGCAGATACACATGCAACCGGTGTCACGTCGATGATCACAGTGTAAATGAGTTCAGTTGTGCACCAGCGACCTGTTCAGTTGCATCAGCCCTGGGCGCAGACCCTGAACTGCCTGCGGTTTAACGCTTAGTCCTAATGTTTAATCTCTAAAGGCACTTATGCGCGCGAATCGTCTCAACTTTAAAAACAGGAAAGCCGCTGAGAGATTATGGCTCGAAATTCATTTTCCATCTCAAGTCTAAAGTGGACACAATCTCGTTCAGTGATTTCCGCCCCTCAATGTGCTATGAACAGCCCCCGAATGGGCTCTGAGGGCGGCGTCTTTCTGAGACTCGCAGCAAGCAGCCGCGGTCGCAGCTGCAAGGTTCACGGACTCGCTTCTTTATCATTCAAGGTCATGCATTGCTGCAGAAAAGTTCAGACACTCAGTAAGGAACAATACTCTCTGCTCATTTCAGAACCCATTCTGCAAGTAATTCACTTGAAGATTAATGGAGCCCGCTCTTGTCTCCCAGATTCTGTTCCTCATTATTATCCCGAAGATTCCTTGACATGGGTTCTTGACGATTCTTGCAGTGAATTTGCTGCTTTGACTTTATAACTGGGTGAAATTTCCAATGAGGGGCTCCCATGAAAAGAATGATTTGACCCAGCAGCAGTT
This sequence comes from Cetorhinus maximus, assembly GCF_964194155.1. Taxonomy (NCBI): domain Eukaryota; kingdom Metazoa; phylum Chordata; class Chondrichthyes; order Lamniformes; family Cetorhinidae; genus Cetorhinus; species Cetorhinus maximus. The sequence continues at coordinate 2,744,454 of NC_135914.1, read as the reverse complement.
TCTCAGTGTTTTGTCTCTGTTAGTGTGACGCATTTTGACCCTTTGCCATAGCTGTCACGATGATCCTGGTTCTATCCTGCATCCTAATACGGATCTGGGTTCATTAAAGGAGCTGATAGAGTGAGTAGTCACACCTTCCTGTCCCTGACTACTGGCTGAATTTAAGGTAGTTAACCTAAGGGGTGTGACTGTCTCCTGAAACACAGCGACCAGGTAACTCTCCCCCTCCCAGATGTGTCGCAGTGTCCGAAGCTCAGACTCCAGCTCATCAACTCTGAGCCGGAGTTCCTCGAGCAACCAACGTTTTCTGCAGATGTGGTCACTAGGAACCACAATGGAGTCCACCAGCTCCCACATCATGCAGCGACAACACATCGCCTGGCCCTGCATATCTGCGTTATTTAATTAGTTTTTCAATTTGTTTTTAAATTTCCTACCAGTCTTTAGTTTATCAATCTGTAAAATATTTCTCATATTTAACTTTAATATAAAAGCAACTTAGAATAGAGATTCAAAATGCACTCTTTAAAACAACTGGAACTCGCTCTCTAGGTAGAGTTGAAACTGAAGCGTTAGGCCTCCGATCCTGGGCCCCAGTAGTCACCTTTAATCTTAAATCAGTTTAGAATAGGTAGTTCAAACTAGCAGTTACTTACCAACCAATGAACTTACGGTTTTCCCTGTGATGTCACTCTTTGATTTTTTACACTCGGCGATGGTGACTGCAGAGGACACTCTTCCCAGACTCATTCGTCTCACTATCATTCTCTTGATCCCTATCTGTATTTCAGTCCTATTAAAACTGTGTTCTATCTATTTCTCGCCATCATTCTCCTTCTATCTCTCTCTCTCGCTATCTCGCTATGTTTGTCCTGTTTAAACAATGTTTTATAAGATGTCAGCTCTTGCTCTCTCTCTGTTTCTGCCCTTTATAAACACTGTCCTATATATCTCTCTATCATGCTCTCTCTGTACCCCATTTAAACGGCGCTTCAAAGGATCTTTGTTCCATCTCTCTCCCTATTATTCCCTCTTTCTCTCTCTCTCTCTTACTATTTCTCTCTCTAAATGCTTTTTTGTCCTGTTTAAACAGTGCTTTATAAGATCTCTGCTTTCTCTTGCTACTATTTTCTCTCTCTATCTCTTCTCCCTCTTTCTATTTCATTCTTCTTCTCTCTGTTTGAACGTTGTTCTACAAGATCCCCTGCACTTTCTTGCTATCAGTCTCTCCATTTTCTGTCCATCTCTTTCCCTCTCTATTTATTTCTACTTATGACCTGTTTCAACCCTGTTCTATAAGATCTCTGCTTTATTTCAGGGTGAAGAAATACGCAAAAATCTATTTTCGTTTTCGGCTAAACTCACATGTTGAGGTTTCCCAAATTTCACTTGTTTAATCAATTTCACGAACTTTCTTTTAAATGAAGGGGTTTTTTTTTGTCGACTCTCCGCTCCCTACCACCCGCAGTTTGCCGCTTTCCGGGAGTGTGTCGGCGGCGGCGCCTCTCCTTTTGGGGATGATCGTTGTGGCCGAGAGAAGGAGCTGCAGGAACCGGCAGACAGGTGGCGATTGTTGGGAGACGCTGTAACTCCGCGGCCCTCTCAATCTATCCATTTATCAATGGGTTATTGACACTTTCAGCCGGTTAAGTGTCAAATGTACCCCTTAAATCTCAAATTAACTTTTACTTTCCAAGAGGCAACATGAACATTGATGAGAAACTGACAGTTTCCAGAGGACACGAGCAGAATAAAGACGTTCAAAAATGGAAATGTTGCCACCACGCGTGGATACTTCTCACTGAATTGTTATAAAAGGTTTAAAATTCATAATTATTGTTATATGAGTCTAGAAAACTTTGAGTAGCGAGAACTACAGGATAACAGAAACTGGACATCAGTGCCTCGAGTTTAGAAGATTAAGTCGTGATCTAATCGAGGGTTTTAAGATGATTAAAAGATACGATAGGGTCGTTAGAGAGAAACTACCTCCTCAGGCAGCGGGGTTGGGAGGGAGGGAGGAGGGGGCGTGTGTGTCGGGGAGGGGCGGTGGGCCGTCGAGATCAAGGCGACAGAACTTTAAAATTGGAGCCCGAACGTTCAGGCGTGATGTCGGGCAACTCCTCGTCACACAAAAGCGTGTGGAAATCTGGAACTCTCACCCCTCCCCACCCCCGCCCCGCCAAAAAAAAAAACGGTTGAGGCTGTGGCTTCAAGTTGAAAAATTCGAAACTGAGATTGAAAGATTTTTGGGGGGTGAGGAGATTAATGATTATGGAACCAAGGTGGGTAGATGGAAATTAAGATACTCACCCGACGTGATCTAATTGAATTGGCAAGAGGGGATGAATGGCCTCCTCCTATCCCTATGATGATGGTGTTTGTTATATTAATAGATTCGGTTTTTATTGTTTCTCCACATACACTTTATGCCCGCTTTGCCTATCAGGAGTATCCCACACTCTGGTTGGAGAGGAAAGAGGGAGAGAGATCACGGTCTGCTTCCCGAATATGACGTTTTATAGAAAGTTTCCTCTGTTGGGCGAGAAATTCCTAAAGCCCAACCGGTGCAAATTCAGGCGCATTTTTGTGATGTCGCGCAGTGCGGGAACTGAAGAATCTCTCAATGCCCGCTATTCTAACGATGAAATATTGCCTGCAGTTCCACTCCGGCCTCTCCAGGTTTCTGTTATCTGGTATTGGTGTTTATATATGCATTCTGAATCGTTATGCAGTATGTGACTAGATATTATTCAAATATGTTTTACAATGCATCTGTGCTCAAGTTACCTATATATTAGTTTAGATTTTAAAACCAATGTTAGCTCTGCGATTCCAGTTTTTTTTTTGATCATTCAGACCAGATGCACCCAGGGTATTTCTGAGGCCAATGTACAAATACATTTACAGAGCGAATGTAAGCAGGATAGAAGGATGGTTAAGGACCGACAGATGCTGGATGTAGGCTGCATTGATGTGAAAGCTGCAGCGCTAGTGGATCCCAAGCTTTCACTGGTCGTGTCCTAGGAGTGAACAACGTTACATTTACTCTTGAAAGAATATTATTTACAAATCATCCACTCTGTTGATAATACAGTTGGGAGGGTTTTTCAGACTAAAATCACTGTTTCGAAGACACTTAAAGCGCAGCAGGAGGCCATTCGTTCCATCACGCCTATGCCAGCTCTTTGGATGTTCACTTTAGCCCCACACACCAGCTGTCTCCCCATGACCCTAAGAATTATTCGTCTTGTAGCACACATGCCAGTAAATGTTAGCATCTATCCTGCTTACAGCACCACCCAGTGGCTGTGACTGAAAGAGGTTTTCTGGCGATGTTAATAATTCGCAAACATGAGCACAATTCGATCCTCACATTGGAAGGTTTTTCAAACACGTGAGTAAATGCTGGTTCACTGAGATGATGCGATTTACTTCCATCACATCTTTAACCTCATAAATATTAAAATATGGACTGGAAAGCCCATGGTGTGCTGATTACTGGATATTTCTGTTGGTGATTAAACTTTGATCTGCAGAACGTCTTGTGATTCCAGTTCCTCGCGGGGAGAAACTTCCCCAAATTAACACCAGCGCATTTTACTGTAAAGATTAATTTTGCACAGGTATTTAGAGAGTATTTCCAGACACTTATTAAAACATGAGGCTAGAATGGCTCATTCTGCTAAACAAAGCTCATCTGTCCGGCAATTTCTGTCCTCCTCAACCTGCAGGAAAACAATTGTTTCCTTACAAAAAAGGCAGGGAATCCAGCGAGAACTTCCCTATTCTCCTTACCCAGAGAACCATTCCTCGTGCTGATCACCCTGTGTGTCATAGACCTCCTGATATCAGTCCTCTTAATATCTGGACCGATTAATCCGTCAGGCACGTTGGAGCCATTAATTCCCTCTGGTTGGATCTGGCAATCGGCCTGATCATGGGTGATGTTAGGAAATACATATAGCTTAAGTAATTTAGATGTACATTTGGGTTTCCTATGTATAAAATACATCTTTCAGTTCAGGTTTATTTTATATATTTTTTTTTCTATTTGAGTGTTAAAATGTGAAACCTGGGATATAGTTTCAGTTTTGTGTAGAGGCAGAGGTCGAAGCACTGTTTGTACACTTGCATTTGCAATGGGTTTTATGACTCTTGAAAAGAAGGTAAATCAAACACAAGGGTAGAAAAAGTGTTGTTGTTGCCTAGCAACAGGGAACCAGAGAGGGAGGGCTCACACACACGCACACAAACACACACACACACACACACACACACACACATACACAACAGAGAGAGTGATAGAGGGAGAGAGAGAGAGAAGGGTGGGGTTTGGCGGGGAGTTGAGGGGGTGGGGGTGGGGGGGTGGTGGGTGGGGAGAGAAAGCAGCAGTTTGAGTTCACTTGAGAGGAGCTGCCAGAGAGAGGCTAGGCAGCCGAGGGACAGATAGCAAGTCCCAAACTGAAGTTGAAGCCAAGACTCCAGAGAAGCAGTCTACTGGGAGAAGGAACTGCTGAGAGCAAATTTCCAAAAGACCCGACAGCTCCCAAGTCCAAGGAGCGAAACAGGAACAGGAGAATGTCCCAAGGTGGCTTTCTAGCCAAATAAAAGACAGTAACCCGGAAAAGGTCCTGCTTCGTGAAATTAAGAGTGAGAGGCAGAGGAAGGCTCCAAACTTTAAGCTTAAAGAGAGGAAGCTGCAGGAAGCTGATTTAGTTCGAGATATGCTTGAGACGAGGCAGAATGTCCAAGGAGACAGCTAATGGTCTGTAATTCTTTATAATGCGCATGTGAATCAGTGCTGCGCAGTTGACGGTTGAGTCAGTGAAATAGAGTCCGTGGAGGAAAGTTTCATTGCACGTGGTGATCCTGTGGAGAGAAACATTGAAAGAAGAGTCGAAGCCCTGGAGGTGGACACTTGCGAAAGGCGCCTGGCAGAAATCATCGGTTTGGGAGAAGGTCCCAAAGCGAGTTCCTGGAGAGTGGAGATTGCAAAGCCTCTTCTGAGAGACGGAGTTCAGCGAACCTTGTTGTCTCACGGTGTGACAAGCGTCCTGTCGGGTGGCGGGTGGGGGAGCGTAGCGGTGGGGTTTGAAGAGAGGTCCATAGCATCTGTTTGGGGCGTGCAGCACGTGATGGGTCGAGTTCATTGGATATTTTCTATATCCTCAATTTACCATGCAAATATACCTGGGGAGTTACAGGAAGGAAGCTCTGTTCAGGCTGTATCTAAACCTCAGCCCCTCACGTGTAAAAAAGGGCAGCTGCCAGTGAGGGAGAAACAACATCAGACATTCACTCTGCTGCCACCGGAGAAGGTGGTTGAAGAACTGAATGACCCAATTCACATCCAAGTTTGAGAATTTTTAAAGAGAATCATTAATCTGCCCAGTTACTAGTTGACAGGAAAAAGTTAATGATTCCTTCAGAGACCCAGTTAAACTGGTTTGAAATTACAATGACGCACTTTAATGGTGGATTTATGACTTTAGGCGATATTTTTAAAAATTATTCCCAGGACGTGTGCTTCGCTGGCTGTTCCAGCATTTATTGCCTATCCCTAAATGCCCTTGAGAAGGTGGTGGTGAGCTGTCTTTTTGAACGGCTGCAGTCGATGTGGTGTATGTACACCCACAGTGCTATCAGGGAGGGTGTTCCATGATTTTGACCCAGCGACAGTGAAGGAATGTCGATACATTCCCAAGTCACGATGGTGAGTGAATTGGAGGGGACCTTCCAGGTGTTGGTGTTCCCATCTAGCTGCTACCCTTGTCCTTCTAGGTGGTAGAAGTAGAAGTCATCGGTTTGAAAGGTGCTGTCTAAGGAGCCTTGGTAAATTCCTGCAGTGCATCTTGTAGAAGGTACACAATGTGCTACCGTGCTTTGGAGTTGGAGGGAGTGAATGTTTGTGGATGGGGTGCCAATCAAGCGGATTGCTTTGCCCTGGACGGTGTCCATCTTCTTCAGTAGAAGCGGCACACATCCAGGCAAGTGGGGAGTACCTGCAGCAGGAAAAATGTCCATTTCTAGATGTTGTGTAACTTGCAGATCATGGTGTCCCCTTCTGCCCCTCTTCTTTGAGGTGGTAGAGTTTGAGGGTTTGGAATGTGCTGCCGAAGGGACCTTGAGTAATAGCTGCAATTCACCTCGTGGATGCTTCACACTGCTTCTACTGTTCGTCGGTGTTGGAGCGGGTGAATATTTGAGGTTATGGATGAGGTGTCGCTCAAGCAAACTGGACCAGTGACAGCCTGGATATCAAGATCACATCTTCGAGAAACATTGAAATGAGCAACATAGACATAACTGACCATGAGAAATTACACGCAAATTCCCTGTCAGACAGGTGGTTTAATAAATAGATTATTTTACACTCCCTCTCAATGTTTAAATGATCCCTTTGCTCCTGCAGAGACCTGATTAAAACATCTGAATCGCTCGACAACTAACCTCCCGCTAACTGGGTACGTTATGAAGTGGGCAAATAGGCAGCTTAATCTCCCGCCTAGGCTGAGTTAACTCACCTCAGTGGAGGCCAGAGAGTCCAGCCAGTTTGTAATGGAGTTTAAGTACCTCAGTGCGCCACGTACTGTTTTGAAAGAGATTTAACAGTATTGCAATATATCACAAAGTGGATCAGTCCCGTTATGCACCTTATTATGTCGTATGAATAACTTTTTTTTTGGAAAACTGAAGTATTACAGTCTGCAGCAGTTTGCTGTCCGATGGGACGGTATTTGACGTTTATCTGAATTTTCATCCCTGGTAACTGCAAGTAGAGCACAGAGTCCTGCATCACGCATGAAGCCCGGTATCTTTCTCGAGAAGGACCACAGCCTCTCTTTCCACAGTTGCTTCACAAAGACACATTGCAGCATTTAATCTGCCTTCTTTTCCATTTTATCACAGTCTAATCGTTTATCTTCATTTCCTGCCCTCCCCGCTCTTTGTGTGATACGTATAAAGTGAGTAAACGTTTCCAGCTCTGGTCTGAAGCATTACGTCAGTGAGTCTCATAGAAAGACGATGGGTTATTCAGGTCTTCAGAAGACAAAGACATGTCTTGTAAATGACAACTCTATTTGTAAATGTGGTGAGCAACATACAGTATTGGAAGAAAGTAGCTTGGTTTGCATCATATGTAATTTCAGATATTAAGGGTCGCGTAAGAACGTTTATAAATTTTCATGAATAAGGTATATTTTAGGAGAAAGAAAGACTTTTCTCAAACTCCCTCACCCCCTTACAAAGCCTCATGCCTCCCGCCTGAACAAGTTTTCAAAATCATTTGAAGTTTTGCACATGGATTTGCAAGGTTTTATTTATCGGCTCTGAGTTCAGTGAAACATTGCTCACTTCCATATCTCCCCCTTGGAAATTACACCAGGTTTATTACAATTGAAATGAGTTGCGAGCGGAAAGCTGGCTGTTTGGCCGTAAACTGGCTGCTGAAGTTTGGAAATTGCAGCGTAAATGCGGTGGATTCTTCGGGAAATTCTGTCTCCTCCACAATTAATCAGAGTGAATCCATCCCGGGTTCCCATCTGCGACCTGCCTTCTTTTTCGATCTCTTTTCCATTGCAGCAAACTCCAGGGAGGTAAAGGGAGATCCTCCCCGAGACTGGGAAATATATTAAACATTGACATTGACAGGTCAGATAATCTATCCAACATTTTTCAAAGTCTTTCTGGTTTTTCTATGCGTTCTGTTAAACAATGCTGAGCTCTATCTACACGCTGAACTTGTGGCTGCGTTGATGTTCCTGCCATTTAACATTGATATTATCCTCCCCATTGGTCAATCCCTGATGGTTTCCCCTCTGCCCATGTAGTAGCTCCAGTCCGCCAGCAGAGGGAGGGTTTGTATCACTTTAATCGAATGATAGAGAAACACGTTTACGGAGAAGAGGATTTGGCCCTTTTTAATTCATTAATTCACCCAGAGACAAAAGATCACCAATTGCAACCAGCCTTGCTGCTTCTGACATGAGTTTAGGCTTTTCAGCCCCAGTGCCAAATCAGTTCCAGAACTGATACTTTATTTTTGTCCTTGGAATTATATTTTCTCTTTAGGTATTTACCTGAATTCCATTTAAAAGTTAATATTGACAGCGGAAGCTGCGCCAAGAAATCACACATGGACGCGCGTACACACACTCAGAGCGACACACATAGGCACACAAATACACAGGCACACACATGGAACGACACGCGCGCGCACATATATACATATATTCACACACACAGAAAACAAACTGGATTCGAACAAACATACATAGCAAGTGTTAGGTCTTGTAAATCCTGGCTGATGTGCCAGAAAAAAAAGATAATGCAGGAAATTGTCGAGTGGCCTTAGAATCAAACTTGAAAGATCATGGAATATGTCAGCGTCTATCATTGGAATCAGTGTTGGGGTTGGACACAGTGTTAAATATGGAGAGGGCGTTCGGGATAAGCTGTTCAAATGGCTCAGTTACTCATTTTTCATTGTGGGATCGCTTGTCTCGTTCTCCTGAAAGGAGAACCTGTAATTAGCAATTTAAAACTGCGAGAATGGAATCACATTGGACAAACAATTATGAAAATACCCAGGGTAAACATTGATCCTGACCTGATCTGCCGCTTTTATGTGTCCAAATGAAAATGAGAATCAAGAGTAGAACTGGGATCGCCGCCACTATTCTGATAACATTAAGAGTCGGAATGCAGCATCCTACAGAGAAAAAACAATTAGAAACTGCTGCTCGGTCAAATCATTATTTGCTGGGATTCCCTCATGGGAAACGTGACCCAGTTAAAAGTTGGTGCCTCAAAGAGCCACTGCGACAGATCGCGGCGAGTGGACGCACAGAATGAAATAAATGAAGCAATGTTTTCGAATTGAGATCAATTGACGGACAGCGCTGTTAGAATTGGTCCAAGCTTATAATGTATCAGGATGAAAAGAACTTACCAATGTCTACCTGGAAACTGAACTAGAGAATCTTAGAATGAACCAACACGGATGGAGGCAGTTAGGCCCAACATGTCTGTGCTAGCTCTTTGTGTAGAAATAAATCAACACATTTTTCCCTTTGGTTCTCTGTCAGTGAAAACAGTTTCTCCTTATTCACTCTATCAATACCCTTCATGATTTTCAGCGTCTGTGCAAAAATTTCCTGTTAACGTTTCCTCCTCTAAGGAGAAGAATCCCATCTTATCCAGTCTCTCCACATTAACGGGCGCATTCTAGTAAATGTTCAAAGCACCTTCTCCTAGGCCGCGTCATCTTTCCTTAAGTATGGTATCAAGAATTGGGCACAACACTCCAGGCTTTATAAAGTGCAAGTTTCTCTCCTATTTGATTCCTCCATTAATAAAGCCGGGGTGTCCCAATGTCTTTTAGCGACAATCGCAACTTGTCCTGCCAACTTCAGAGATTAATATGCATGTGCTACCTGCCTATGAGAGTTCAAACCGATCAGTTCCAAATAACCCAACTTCACTGTCGGTTGATAACCCGAGGTTAGTGTTAAATCCGACTGCTGATATCACCAACTGATATTAAAAATAACCGGCATTTTTCCAGGTAAATGCAGGCTGATAAAGTACATTCCGGGAAATGAAGAAGGAGATGGGGGGAATTGAGCGGGAGTCACGACCCTGCAGATGCATCGTTTTTCTCCAGCTACCTCATCTCTTCACTGCTTTCTGCTCATAAACACATTCAATGTGGAACTAATCTCAACCCTGTTCCTCATCCACTGCCTGAAATGACGGGGAAGCTGATTAAATGATAACATTCATCAGGGATTTCGGATTATTTAAGCGGTTATTATCATGAGGAAAGTGTTACAGGTTATTGGGAAAGAATGCGATTAATTGAATATCTCCTTTCTGTGCTGTATCACTCTGCAATTTTAAGATGTCGCATAGTAACATAAGGCGAGGCGAGAAATTCTCCCTCTCGGACAGGGAGAAAGATTAAGTTATGCCAAAACATTGAATGCACTTTTTACTTACATTATAGACAGACACAAACGCATGCATACATATGTATATAAGATATATGTATATACACAAACATACACACATAGAGACACAAATACACACATATTCACATGCACACATATTTCCAGACAGGCACACACACCTGTACATTATATATATATCCATGGTTTTCTGTGGATGTCCTGGACGTGCTTAATTGGGGTTATTAGAAACTACCGAATTACTCCAAATGATTCTATGAATAAAAGCCGCTATTGAACAGATCACCAGCTCACCTGTCCCTGCCTCTGCTGCTTTAGGCAACTAGACGCTCTTGGTCCAATATTTGTCTGTAGACCCGAGTTGAACAATATAAGTGCACAGAGCGTCTCTATTCCAGGTTTCCCTCGACACCATGACGTGGCTTCTGATATTGTCCGCCTCTCTTGTACCGGGATCGCTCGGTCCCTCGGTGACCAGGCCGTAAATATTCTAGAAAATAGCAATCTGGTTCGATGAAACACTACTGACCAAACACATTAAGGGAACGGTTTCCCTCAAATGCAGCTCACCCGGCGGGGCAAACACCAGCACAGGCGTCTTGTAGGTGGAACTGTCTGGACAGAGATTGCGAGACAGTTAACGATTAATTTGCACTATATGTTAACGTTGTGTACGACCAGAATTCATTTCACTTACTCTCTCACCTCCAACCAGTAGTGTCGAAACATTCGGGAGATGTGCATAGCCATCCTTATCAGCAAACAGAAACTTCAACTTTGTAGAGGTCGCAGGTTTAGAAGGTGAACGCCTGGATTTCGGAAATTAGCATCATTGTACTCCAACTCATTTATTCTGTGAAGATGTTGTACAAGACTCTTGATAAAATCTGGCCCACTCATTCATCCGGAGATTGCGAATTTGCAAAAGCAATTCATATTCGCTGTTACCTGTTTTTGTATATAAACATACAATCGGTCCACTGAGAAGGAGAGATATCGCTTAGATTCGGGTCTTCACACACACGCTGTTTGTACCAGAAATAGCTCGACACCAATTCTACTTTGTAAATGCAGTGACAGGTTAATTCCACCGTGTCTCCGACTTCAGCTGCCATTATGAAGGGACCCTGAAACAGAGAGGGCTCGGATTCTGCAACTAGAGAGAGATTATTGTTACATTACCACAAGTTATTGAGAGACAGGAAGCAGCCGCTTTGAAACACGTCGCGTTAATTCAAGAACAGTCACATCATTATTTTCAATTAATCTTGGTTAGATATTCATTCTGGAATTTGCGTTTTTTTTTCACTTTATGGGAGGAACCAGTAAATGAACTCACATGATCCGGGCAAATCCCTTCACCTGATCACTGGGTCAAAATTTCAGCTTAGTTTCCACAGTTTCTGTTGATTCCAGTTTAAAATTTTCGCCCGCCTCTTACTTACCAGAAACTCGCAGCAGTTGGAAAATGAGCATCAGAGGTAAAGATTCCTTGGACATCTTGATTCGGTGAGTTCTCCCTGTTTGTTACTGCAGGTGGAGTGGCCGCGGACTAACCTGAACTCAGTCCCAGTGAGTTGCTCCCCTTTCAGATGCGGTGGAAACTATGACGAGCTATGCTATTGAACAGATGACACTTTTTTATGTACGGGTCCTGGTGAGTGCCACATGCATTTAACACACTAATGTCACCATCTGTGCGTCACAGCTGTCAAGTAGCAGAACGTTTATAAAGAACTTTACTGGGCGGTCGTTCACGGGGGCGGCGGCAGGGGTAACAGAATACTCTTTGTATGGTGCATCCTCAATGTTGCAGTTAAACATTGATTCACTCACGGGATGTAAGCCTCACTGGCAAGGCAAGTATGTATTAACCATCTCTAATTGCCTCTTGAGAATATGATGGTCAGCCGCCTTCTTGAGCTGCTGCAGTCCACGTGGTGTAGGTGCACCCAACGTGCAGTTAGGAAGAGAGTTCCATTATTTTGACCCAGTGACAGTGTAGGACCTGTAGTCCTTTTCAAGTCAGGGCGGCACGTGGCTTGGAGAGTGCTTGCCTGTGGTGGTGTTCCTATGTATCTGCTGCCCTGGTACTTCAAGGTTGTAGAGGTCGCAGGCTGGGAAGGTGAACGCCTGGAATTCAGAAAGGACGATCATTGTACTGCATATAATTTATTCTGTGAAGAGCTTGTACAAGATTCTTGATACAATCTGGTTAACACCGAGTCTGGGAAACATTGACTGAAATAGGCATGGATTGATTTGTATGTGAATCACTAGCATCTTATTCTCTATAACACAAGTTACGCAGAGACCTAGAGTGGAATTCTAATGGGACAAACACGTTCATTCACGACACTTATCGAGAATCTAAGTGAACGAAGCTCTTTCGAATTCCGTTCTACTCCTTAAAAGTTCCGTGCATCGCCCTCCTTTCTGTTCAGTCTCATTGACTAGGTTTTCAACAGTCTTAATCTGTGATATAAAACACCAATGGGAATTAACCTGAATCCAATGTTAAGAGTTCGTGGTAGAATTCTATTTGCCAACGATTTGATTGACCCCGTGAAGGGAGTTTCAAACAATAATACATAGTTCGCTTTGTGTTTTAGGCTAAGTGCGTTCACAGCAGTTCAATGGAAAATTCAGTGTGCAGTTATGCCGTGCAACTAGCTGTTGAGCATCTTTGATGTTACAGTTTACAGAGTTACATCGAATTCACAGCACAGAAACAGGCCATTCGCCCCGAATGCTCGAGCTCCTCTTCATACTCCGCACGAGCCTCCTCCCACCCGTCCTTGATCTCACTACAAAAACAAACCCTTTTATTCCTTTCTCCCTCCAGTGTTTGTTCAGGTTTCCATTTAAATGGATCTCTGCAATAGCTTCTACCATTCCCTGTGAGAGAGGGTTCCACATTCTCCCCATTGCTTGTGTAAAAAAAGATTCTCCTGAATTCCCGAATGGATTTATCTCCTATTAATGACCCATAGTTACCGAGGGCCATAGGAACGCAGGAGCGGAATTAGGCCATTGGGCCCTTCGAGCCTGCTCCACCATTCAATACGATCATGGCCGATCTGTTTCTGGTCTCGACCCCACTTTCCTGTCTGCCGCGCATAGGCCTTGACTCCCTTGCCGATAAAAATCTGTCTAACACGGCTTTGAATGAATTCAAAGACCCAACATCCACTACTTTCTGGGGAAGGGAACTCCACGCACCGACGACCCTTTGGGTGAAAAATAATCTCCTCATCTCTGTCTTAAAATGGAGACCTCTATCTTTGATCCATGCCCCTAGCTTTGGCCACAACAGGAAACATCCTCCGGGTATCCGCCATATCAAGACCCCTTAGGAATTTACATGCTTCGATAAGATCACCTTTCATTCTTCTAAACACCAATGGGAATTTCTGAATTCATCCGGGATTCCGGTTGGATTTATTGAAGACGAATATATTTGAAATCCTGCAGATGTAGTCATCTTCCCCTCCGTCTGCCAAAATAAACCACTTCGTCATTTTAAAGACCTCGATCAGGTCACCCCTCAAACTGCCTCCATTTTAGAAAAAAGAGCTCCAGCCGGTTCATTGTTTGCTGACAGATATAAGCTCTCAGCTCTGATATCACTCGTGTGAAACATTAACTGCAGCTTTCCCAGTGCCTCTGTATTCTTTCTAGAATATGCAGAACTGTGTTCTGTGCTCCAAGTGTGGCCTAACTCAGGCACTGGTATTGGGTAAAAACATTTCTTGCGTGCGTGAAGGCAATTTGGCCTGTAATAAACAGGAAAACCGCAGAGAGCTGTCTACCTCGGCATCATTTTCCAACCCCTTTCGTGGACCTATGAATAAACACAGAACGTCATTCATCTGCACCTTGCACGTCTCCTTCACACCGAGAGAACGAGAGCGAGTTCTCAGTGAGTTTCGGGTCGGGGATCAGAGTCTGACTGGCTGAAGTCAGGGAAAATGAGCTTCCTCGCTGTGTGTGCATTGTCCCATCTCTTCCATGGTGAGATATCTTAACACGTTCAGATAGAGTGGAGAAGGGATTGGATAGAGTAAATAAGGAGAAACTGGCAGGAAGGCCTAAAATCAGAGGGACACAGATTGAATAGGATCGGCCAGAAAACCAGAGGAGGAGATGAGAAGATTTTTCTTTAACTAAGCGAGTTGTTGTGATCTGGAAAGCTCTGCTTGAAAAGGCGGTGGAAACAGATTCAATAGGAGCTTTCAAAAGGTGAATTGGATAAATACTTGAAAGGGAAACATTTGCAGGGATATGGGAGAAGGAGCGGGGGGGAGAGTGGTGCCTAAGTGCATAGATCTCTCAAAGTGCCAGCACTCTGAAGGGCCGAATGTCCTCCACCTGCGCTGAGCGGTTCTATAAGATGAAATTCAGTTATCAAGTTGTATGTACAAATAGAGCGAATGTCGTCAACAACGTGGAAAAAGTGCATCCGTCAGGATCAATGGATGGAATTGATTCGAAATGTAACCTCTCCTGGGATAAAAGGTGTGAGTTGGCTCCATTGACACTATTGGCGATTGAGGAGAGGACAGAGTTTCAAGCAGGTAGTTAGAGTAAGTTATAATTGCTTGAACAAAATAAAGCGCCCAAAACAGGCGGAGAAGAACAGGAAACGAAGGGTGGATGAGAGAAAATAAAAAAAGTTGGTAATTTCAGAGTTGAAGCAGCTCTTTGAATGTATTAACATCACACAGTTCCCAAGTGTGAACCCCAGTGATTAAACCAGATTTACTGCTGAATGAATTCCTACTGGGCCCTTGGAAAGACAGGGATAAAAACGCGCGAACAATCCATTGCGTGAGATTTTTCGATATGGGCTATTTTTAAAAAATGTTTGTGCCTCCTCCCTATCGGGGTGAATTCGCCGGAGGCTGGTCTCAGGAGAGAGGGTGTGCGGATGCGGGGTGATGGGCTGCACCATAACCTGAGGTAACTCTTGTTTATTTCTCTCTTGCTCAGTTATTGTGTCTCAGTCTGTCTTGTCCCAGTCTCCGCCGGTACAGACACTCCCTGCGGGGAGTCCCGCTAAACTGAGCTGCCACACGGAGAGACCAGTAGTTGGCTACGTCTTCTGGTACAGACAGTCGGATCGAAACGGCATGAAGTTGTTTTACAGAGCGCACAAGGTCCTCCCAGCTGTGGGGAGGGTTTCCAGCGAGATTTCTGAAAAAGAGGGTTATTCTTCACTGCTCATTGAAGATACCCGGAGAAATGATTCTGGAATGTATTACTGTGCCATCCGCAATTACACAAGCATGGCCCAAACATTCGGAAATGGCTCCCAGTTAGTGATAACAGGTAAATTTATTAATTATTCCATTGAATTGGGCCCTTCTACGGCAAATAAAAGTCTCTAGTTTCAGCTGTTAATGGGGTTTTTGTTCCATTTGCCAGATTTAGAGGGCTCCACCACCCTATTCCTCCTCACCCCGCCGGAGGATGAGATCCATTCGATGGAAAGGGTCCCGTTGTTGTGTTTGATCAGAGGCTTGTCCCCCGATTCCTTCCCCGTCCGCTGGAATGTTTCCGGGCGGGTTACTGAGGCACAGACCGATCCCGGGACAATTGAGACGGACGGGACCTACACCATCAGGAGTTACACCAGCCTCTCGGCGGAAACTTGGAGCAGCGGCGCTCTCTGTACTTGCGCCGTTCAAATCAACTCCAGTGAAAATCTTCTCAGTGCAAGTGTCTCATCTCAGAGAGGTAGCTATTAACAGTGACAGTTTACCCATCTATTTAATGCTGACGGCAGGCTTTGCAATTTTGAAAATTAGAATTGTCTATCTTTTCGTGTGTGTCCATGTATCATCATTTTATCATTGAACTATCAAAGGTCTCTCAATCGTTCAGACTTTAGTTTTCTGAAATTTTAACTCCACCTGTTCTCTCTACCCCAGAGAGTTATGGATGTTCAGTCACTAAGATAGATTTTTGTACACTAAGGGAACAAGTGTTGCGGACAGCGCGGGAATGTAAAGTTGATGTACAAGATTAGCCATGGCCTTATTGAATGGCGCATCAGCTTTGAGGGACCGAATGGCCTCTTGCTCGGATTTTTTGTGTTGTTTCTGTCTAGGCATATTGACATGGTTGCATGCTGCTTGATGATTCATCAGTGTGTAAAATTGAAAGGTGTGATTACATTCCCAGTATACTACTTTGTCTCACCATGCTGTGCACAGTTATCCATTCATCTCTCTATCTACTTAACATTCACAATATTTCTGTCCGCCTCAGTTAAACAGTGAGGTATAAGACATTTTCTGTATCTGTCTGTCTATCTGTTCATCTTTCTATCTATTTCTCTCTATCTCTCTCTCTCTCTCTTAATCAATAAATCTATTTCTGTGCTAGTGCAGTTTAACATATCTGGCCCATCTGCCTGTCTGTTTGTCTGTCTGACTCTGTCCTTCTCTCTCTCTCTGACCTCCTCTCACTCTCCAACTGCATCTCTTTGTCTCTGTCTCTCTCTGTCGTTCTCCCTGTTTGTGTGTCGCTTTCTGTCTGTCTCGTTCTCTGCCCTAATGATTTATTTATTGTTTCCTCTATTTACCTATCACACTCCCCCTCTGATTACCTTGAATATCTCTACCGTACTGAAATGGTGCGGCAAAAGGCATCTATGTCCATTTATCTCTCTACTGAGCTCACTCACGCTCTCTCCACACCTCTCTCCCAGTCTTTCTCTCTGCTTATTCCTGCCACTATCTCTTGCCCCTAACTCTGTCTCGAAATCTCTTGCTCTATTTCTATCCTTTTCTTTAAACAGTTCTGTTTACGTTGTCAGCTCTATCTATCTATCTATCTATCTATCTATCTATCTATCTATCTATCTATCTATCTATCTATCTATCTATCTATCTATCTATCTATCTATCTATCTATCTATCTATCTATCTATCTATCTATCTATCTATCTATCTATCTATCTATCTATCTATCTATCTATCTATCTATCTATCTATCTATCTATCTATCTATCTATCTATCTATCTATCTATCTATCTATCTATCTATCTATCTATCTATCTATCTATCTATCTATCTATCTATCTATCTATCTATCTATCTATCTATCTATCTATCTATCTATCTATCTATCTATCTATCTATCTATCTATCTATCTATCTATCTATCTATCTATCTATCTATCTATCTATCTATCTATCTATCTATCTATCTATCTATCTATCTATCTATCTATCTATCTATCTATCTATCTATCTATCTATCTATCTATCTATCTATCTATCCATCTACCCATCTATCTATCAGTCTATCTCTCTGTCTGTCTGTCTATTTATCTATCTTCATCTGTCTGTACCCCAACTCCCTCTATTTCTCCGATTTGAACGGTATTCCATAAAACCTCTTCTCTCTGTCTCTGTCTCTCTCTCTGTTTCTGTTTCTATCTCCCTTTCATTATATATGTCTCTATCTAACGATTTATCTCTGTATTTCTACCCTAGTCAATCTGTTTTATATCATATATCTGCTTTCTCGGTCAATCGCTCTCCAACTTTCTCTATCTTATTACTTTTGTCCTGTTTAATCAGTATAAAATCTCTGCTCTCTCTTGCTATCCATCTCTGCATCTATCTACCTCTCTCTTTCTCCATTGCTCCTCTCTATTTCTATCTCTTTCTATTCGTGTCCTGTTTCAATATGGTTCTATCAGATCTCTGCTCTATTTCAGGATGATGAAGTTTGCAAAAAATCTATTTCCGTTTTCGGTTGATATCAAATATGTAAATTGACAAAATTTATCTTGTTTAATTAATTCAACAAACTTCTTTAAATGGGAGTTTCATGTTTTTTTGTTGCAGATTCTCCACTATATACCACCTGCAGTGTCCCGCTTACCGGGGGTGTGTCGGCAGCGGCGCTTTTCCTTCTGGGGGTGATCCTTCTGGCCGGGAGAAGGAGCTGCAGGAACCGGAAGACAGGTAGCGATTGTTGGGAGACGCTGTAATTCCACCGCGCTCTCAATCCATCCATTTATCAATGGGTTATTGAGACTTTCAGCCGTTTCTTTGTGAAATGTAGCCATTTATGATCAGTTGAAATTTTACTTTCTAACAGGAAACATGAATAATGATGAGGAACTGACAGATTCCAGAAAACAAAGAGAGAACAAAGAGGTAAATGAAAGGAATTGTTTCTGGCACTACGTGTGGATGCTTTTCACCTACTTTTAATTCAAGTTTTATATTTCATAGCTAATGTTATATGAGCCTGGACAGCTTTGCCAAGTGAGCACCACAGGGTGGCAGAAACAAGGCTTCAATCCCTCGTGTGCAGAAGATTAAGGGGTGATGTTACTGAGGGTTTTAAGATGGTTAATGGATCCGATAGGGTCAATGGAGATAAACTATTTCCCCCTGGTGAGGTTGGGAAGGGTGGAATCGAGAACAAGGGGCAGGGCGCTATAATTAGAGCAGCACGTTCAGGGATGGCATCAGGAAGCAATTCGTCACTCAAAAGCCAGTGTAAATCTGGAACTCTCTCTCCTCAAAAGCTGTTGAGGCTGCGGGATCAATTGGAAATGTCAAAACTGAGACTGACAGATATTTGTTGTGTAAGGGGATTAGAGATTATGGAACCAAACTGGGTGGATGGAAGTTATGATACAGATCCGCCATGATCTAATTGAATAGACTGAAGGGGCTGAATGGCCTCTTCCAAACCCTATAATGATGGTGCTGGTTATTTAAATAGATTCTGTTTTTACTTTTTCTCCACAGACACTTTATGCCCGATTGGCCTTTAAAGGGGATGCCACACTGTGTTTGGAAAGGAAAGAGGGGGAGCGCTCACAGTCTGCTTCCCGAACATGACGTGCTGTAGAAAGTTTCCTCTGATCACAGAAAAGTCTGAAATTCCAATCGGCGCAAATTCAGGCCAATTCTCTGTGCAATTTTGGGATTTTGCCCAAAGCGGAGACTGATTTTTCTCTTAATGCTCGCTGTTCGAACGATCAAATATCGAATTCTAGCTTCTCCAGGTTTCTGTGATCTCGCATTAGTGTTTTTATTCGAATTCTGCATTATTATACAGTATGTGAGCGAGACACTATTCAAATAGATTTTACAATGTATCTGTGCTCGAGTTACCCAGATATTAAAACAGAATTGAAAACCAATGACGGCTCTGTGATTCGATTTACTTTTCCATTCAGGCCAGACGCGCTGAGGTACCTCTGAGGTCAAGATGCAAACACATTTATAGAGCGAATGTAAACAGGATAGAATTAGGGTTAAGGACCGAAGGGTACTGGATCGGGATTTAGGCTGCATTGATATGGAAGCTGCAGTATTAATGGACCCCAAGCCTTCATTGGTTGTGTCTTGGGAGGGAACAGTGTTACAATTACTCTAGAAGGAAGATTATTTACAATTCATCCGCCCTCTTGATAATACAGTTGAGTGGATTTTACCGGCTAAATTCTCTGGCTCGAAGACACTTAAAGCACAGGAAGAGGCCATTCTGCCCGTCACGCCCGTGCCAGCTCTTTGAATGCGCACTTTAGTACCACACCATATCAGTCTCATGGTCCTAAGAATTAGTCTTCTTGTAGCACACCGCCCATTAAATGTTACTGTCTATCCTGCACATCCCTTCGGCTGTGACTGAAGTGCCTTGCTGGCCATTTTAATAATTCACAAACGTGAACACAATTCGCTCCTCACATTAGAATATCAGTCAAAAGCGTGGGTGAATTTGAGCTGATGTTTCATTGAGATGATGTAATCTATTTCCATGACATCTTTAATTTCATCAATATTAAACGACTGGTCTGTAATCCCTTGGTGTGCTGTTTGCCGGATATTTTTGTTAGTGATTAAACTCTGATCTGCAGAACGTCTTATGATTCCCGTTCGTAACGATTTGAAACATTCCAAAATTAATACTGGCTTATTCTGCTGTAAAGACTCTTTCTGCGCAGAGATCTGGAAGTTTTTCGAGACACTTATGACAAGATGCACATGGAAAAGCGAAATGCAGTTCATCCGTCTGTAAAGGCTCTATCATCTTCAACCTGCAGGAGAGCGACTACTTCTTAAAAGAAAAGAAACTCATGGCATTCTCAACCGGCTCCGTATTGCCCCTATGCAGGGAGCCATTCTTAGTGCTGATCACTCTGTGCGTCATCGACACCCAAGCATCTGTCAAGTTAATATAATGACGCATTAATCCTGCAGGCACACTGGAGCCATTCAGTCCCTCTGTTTGGATCTGGCATTCGATATGATCATGGCTGATGTTAGGAAATTGAGATAGTTTAAGTAAATTATATGTATATTTAGGTTTAGGTTTAAGGTACACCTGTAAGTTTATATTATGTTTTTGTTCTATTTGTCGAATAAAATATGAAACTTGGCATCTAGTTTCATTTTTAAGTGGAGGGAGAATGCCTAAAGCTGTTTGTACACTTGCATTACTATAGGGTTTTATGACCCTTGAAGAGAAATTAAAGCAAACACAAGAGTAGAAACGAAACGGTGCTGTTCCACTGCAATAGGGGTCCAAGGAGGGTGGCTCTCGCACACATAAACTAATGGACAGATAAATACACACACACACACATACACACACAGAAACACACACACACACACACATACACACAGAGAAAGCAACCTTTTCTGTTCACCTGAAAGCAGCTGCAAGAGAGAGGCTAGATAGCAGAGGGACATTTAGCAAGGCCCAAGCAAAACTTGAAGCCAAGACTCCAGATAAGCAGACTACTGGGAGAAGGGACGGCAGAGAGCAGATTTTCCAAAAGAGCTGAACGTTCCTAAGGCCAAGGAGTAAGACAGAAATGGCAGAAAGTCCCAAGAAGAAGTTCTTGTCAAATGAAGGACAGGAAACTGAAAAAGGTCCTGCTACTTGAAGTTAAGAGTGAGAAGCTGAGGAAGGCTTCAAGCTTAAAGGGAAAAAAAATCAATAAGCAGATTAATGCGGGATAAGCTTATGAGGAACCGGAAATTCCAAGGAGACAGCTGATGGTCTGTAACACTTTACTATGTACATGTGAATCAGTGGCACACTGGTGACGACAGAGTCAGTGAAAGAGAGTGCGTGAATGGAATCTTGAATGTACATTGTGACCCTGGGGAGGGAAACGTTTTAAGGAAACTCGAAACACTTGCAGAAGGCGTCTGGGAAAAAGCGTCGGTTTGGAAGTAGGCTGGAAAGCGAGATCCTGGAGAGTGGAGATTGGAAACTCTCGTGTGAAGGACGGAGCTCAGTGAAAATGGTTGGCTCACGTTGTGACAAGCATCTTGTGGGGCTAGGGGGGTGGGGGGTGGGGTGGTCGGGGATGGTGGGGCGTATTGGAGGTGGGAATTGATGAGGCATCGATTGCACCTGTTTCAGGTGTGGGTCGGGTTGTGGTTGGAATTGATTGGATATGTGGATATGCTCGTTTTAACTGGCAAAGCTACCTAGGGAGTCACTGCAAGGAAGTTCTGCTCACGCTACCTCTAAACCTCAGCTCCTCAGGTGTAAAAAAGGGCAGCTGCCAGTGAGGGAGAAACACCATCAGGCACCCACTCTGCTGACACCGGGTAATGTGTTTGATGAACTCAATTACCCTACTCACATCTAAATTTGTGTATTCATAAAGTCAATAATTAATCTGTTCGGAGACTATTTGACAGGAAAGAGCTAATGAGTCATTCAGAGACAAAAATAAACTGGTTTGAAATATATAATAACGGATTCAAATACTTTAATGGTGATTTTGTGGATTTGAGCCGATTATCACACTCTGACACTGTTCATTGGTGTAATTTATTCTTCAAAACAAATCAGATAGAAAATCTTATAAAGGTTGCCTTAAAATTTAGTCATGGCTTATTCTGCGAGTGAATCTGATTCGCCGATATTGCCCTCATGCTAGATACCTGGATGATTCAGGATATCACAAAATGCGTGTTACTGGACAACAGGTTAAATGGTTTGCGCCGGGTCACGAAATTGTTGGTCCCGGTTTCGACGTTATAACTATTAGGAAAGATTGAACAGGCTGGGGGTCTTTCCCCTGGAAAAGTGGGGGCTGACGGGGTGACCTCATAGAAGTATTTAAAATTATGAACATATTCGATACGGCAGACGTAAAGAAGTTATTCCCACTTGTGGCAGAGAGACCAGTGGCCGAGGTGAATCGCATAGATGGGTTGAAGGGGAAATGAGGAAAAACACACGAGGGAGAAAGCAATAGAAGGATATGCTGATGAGGTGAGATGAAGAGGGGGTGGGAGGAGGATCGCGTGGAGTAGAAACACCGGCACAGAGCAGATGGCCGTTATTTCGCTGATCCACAGGAGTAATTCTGACACAAAGAGGCAGGCAGGAAGACAGATTCTGGGTGAAACAATTACTAACATATTAGCGTCATATTCTAGCTTTCTTCAATCTGGTGTGTTTTTATTGAAACCAGAATAAATTAATGTTGTCTCGGTGAATTAAACAGAACACTCGGAATGAGAGGCATTTCTACACTGCCCACGCAAGTGTCATAAGCGGTAATGTTGTTGAATTCAGCACCATTGCCTCTTGTCTGTAGGTTGCACCAGCCTGGACTGCGCACCGCCTGTGACGCGTGTTTACCTCGATCTGCAGCGTGTTACCCTTTGCAGGCAGAGTCGTGTGCGGTCTCCTAATCTGTAAACAGGAAACCCTCTGCTAAAACTTACACCGCGCTGATTTTTCCAGTGCGCTATTTTTAAACGTTGCACGTAATTTCCGTGAAATGTGCATTTTCACCACGTCTTCCGAACCCGGGGCCGAGAACAGAGACACCCGAGCGAAGAGACGGTGAAAATCTTAGAGCAACCGGCCCGGGATCCGAGACAGAGAGCTTTTTAATGCCCCGTGCGTTGCTGCGTCTGTTTCCAGGTTTGTGTCTTCTTCACTCCTCAGTCAGATTGGTTTAAGACCTGTAAGATAGCCAAGTGGAAAATTATCCCAATACCTATACTATATAACAGCTTCATGTTGAAGGACTGAATTTTGTCCATCTGATCAAAATCGATCACTTATCAACATTCTCCGACCTATAGGATGAGATGTAAAACCGACACCCTCTGTCTGCCCCTTTGGGATGGGCAGGGTCCCAGGGCCACTATTAGCAGAGGAACGGAGGGGTGGGGTGGGGGGAGAGAGGCTGCGGAATTTCCCCTCTGTGTCCCTGGGGCCAATATTTATCCCCAAAACAACATCATTGAAGTTACGATCTGGATCATAATCACGTTGTAATTTGTGGGTCTTGCTGTGCTCAGTTACAGCTGCTGCTTTTCCTACATGACAACAGAGACTAACTTCAAAAAAAGTCCTTTAGTGTCCCTGAAGCGCCTTTTTCCCTCTTGTTCCTGTTATTGTTTCAAATTTAACCCTCAACTTTTGACTCCATTCGCCTGCATTAACGAGAGGTTGGTATATGATATGTTTTACTGTTGTAGCCGATTCGCCATCGGAGGTATTTTACCTCTGCCTGCCATAGCAGAACCCATCGTGTTGGTTTTGTACCTCTCAGTTCCTGTATCTCAGGCAGTTTTGTGCCAGAATCCGGGGGTTCAGAGTATCTCGCTTGGAAGTACCTACACGGTGCATTTTGACACTTCTTAGTTAGCGGTGGTGGGGAAGAGGGGTGGGGCGGTGTTGAGGTGGGTGGGGGGGGGGGGGGGGGGGGGGGGGGGGTGGGGAGGTGGGGAAGGGTGGTGGGTGCCGGGGCCGAGATCTTTTATAAACGGAATCATTGGACGCATCTGCCACTATTTTACACCGTGACAGAATACAAATTTCCAACCGGGAGGTATTCGACAGAATTTAACCAGAATGGATACTATTTTTGAATATTGCGGATGCCCAGACCAGTGATTCGGGCATGTATTGCTCAGCGGGAAGTTCTTTACGTTTAGAAATGGTTCAAAATTGCTCATCGCTGATACAAACCACGGTCATTTTACATATTAAATCTTCCACAACCAGGAAGCTATGGCCAATAGTGATCCAAACTTAACGCCCGATCCCACCACGTTCTCCAATATTCGACCTTTTAACTCCGCCTCCAACTGAAATTCTCTCAATGTAAAGTGTCCCTCTGATGAGTTTGGTGAAGGGTGTGGGCCCCGATTCCTTTGCCGTCCGCTAGAATATTTCCGGGCGGGGTCCCCAGGGACAGAGCGATTCCAGGACAATCGAGCCGGACGGGACCTACCCCATCAGGTGTTACATAATTCTCTGGGGGAAATTGGAAGCAGCGGCGCTCTCTGTACTTGCGCCGTTCAAATCAACTCCAATGAAAATCCTTCAAGTGAAATTGTCTCATCTCAGAGAGGGAGCTGTTAACAGTTACCTCGTGCAATTAATGTGCGGCCTATTTGTTAGCAATATCGCTTTGTGTGTTAAAACTCCCACTTTCTATGTGTCCATTGATAATTTTCTGAGCCCTTACTTCACTTCCATGTATCTCAGCATTTCAGTGTTTAGCTTTCTCAATTTTAAGTCTACCTGTCTACTTGGGATAAAAACGTATGGAGAGAGATAAACTGTTTTGACACGTCAATGATCAAATGAAATCTTAATTTTCTGTTTATCAATTTCTCTCTAGATTCCTCTTTGTCATTACCTGTACTCCATAGAGCTTCCAGCACAGAAACAGTTCATTCGGTCCTTTGGTTCGGTGCTGTTGTTTTTGCTCCAAAATAACCTCCTCCTACCCTCTTTTCATCTCACCCCATCAACATATCCGTCTGTTCCTTTCTCCCTCATGTGTTTGTACAGCCCAATGGGAACGAGCTCCAAATTCTCACCGGCCTCTGGTTAAAGAGTTTTCTGTTGAATTCTGGATTGGATTTGTAAATGACTACCTGATATTGACGGCTTCTAGTTCTAGTTTCTCCCAAAAAGTGCTAATACCTTCTCTACGGCTGCCCGAAAATCCCCTTCGTATTCTTAAAGACTTTCATCAGGTCAGCCCACAGACTTCTCTTTTCTAGAAAAACAGGAGATAGACTATTCAAACTTTCCTGACTGTTATAACCTCTCGGTTTTGGTATCATTCCAGTAAACCTTTTCTTTTTTGCACCTTCCCCTGTGCTTCTCTATTTTTTAATGATATTGTGACCAGAATTCTTCACAGGACTCTAAGTGCGGTCCAGCTAAGTTTTGTAATAAGTTTATTGTCGCCTTTCTTCTTTTCAATGCTGCGTCTTTTTTTTAATTCACCATATTAACCTCATTCCCTTGTTTCAATTATTTTTGTGCCTGTACCTCAGAACCTTCTGCTCATCATTCCGATTTAAACTCTTATTTTCCCATGAGTATGTAGCCAAAACCCTATCACTAAATCTAATCCAAACCTCAATCCTTATCCATCCGAGCAAGACGGTCTCTATATAACGTTTCATCCAGGACAAAAGAAAAAGATCCATTGGATGACTATAAGATAATTATACTTTCACACGTGGCGGACAAACGCTTAGCAAAAAATATTATAAATCAATATGGTGAGAATTTCTAATTAAATAGGCTAATTAAGGCCAGCAACCACCGATTTGTGAAAGTGTAGTCATGCTTTACACATTTAA
The DNA here is from genome assembly GCF_964194155.1 of Cetorhinus maximus. Classification (NCBI taxonomy): domain Eukaryota; kingdom Metazoa; phylum Chordata; class Chondrichthyes; order Lamniformes; family Cetorhinidae; genus Cetorhinus; species Cetorhinus maximus. Next base: position 2,718,850 of record NC_135914.1, on the reverse strand, counting down.
TAGAGATTGCTCTTCTAGAAGTGTCCGAGTGGACAGTTAAACTGAATGCAGTAGATAGAACCTGTATGAATTTCCACAAGGTATTCATTTATTTGTGTTTTATGAAATTACCTATGTATCCCTCACTCGCACCCGGTTATCTTTATATCTATCTATCTATCTATCTATCTATCTATCTATCTATCTATCTATCTATCTATCTATCTATCTATCTATCTATCTATCTATCTATCTATCTATCTATCTATCTATCTATCTATCTATCTATCTATCTATCTATCTATCTATCTATCTATCTATCTATCTATCTATCTATCTATCTATCTATCTATCTATCTATCTATCTATCTATCTATCTATCTATCTATCTATCTATCTATCTATCTATCTGTCTATCTGTCTATCTGTCTGTCTGTCTGTCTGTCTGTCTGTCTGTCTGTCTATCTATCTATCTATCTATCTATCTATCTATCTATGGTTCTTGGGGCCGGGAGAAGGAGTTGCAGGAAATGAGGGAGTGATTATAGAGAGGCGCTCTAACTCCTCAGCGCTCTAAATGCGTTCATTAATCACTGGATTTTTGGCACTTTCAGCTGTTTCAATGTGAAATGTCGCTGTTTCAACTCCAATTACACTTCACTTTCTAAGCGGCAATATGGACAGTGATGCGCAACTGACACATTCCAGAGCTTGGGCACAAACCAAGTTGGTCTATGGATGGAACTGTTTCCTAACATGTGTAGATACATTTGACTGAATTTTAAACTAAGTTTTAAAATTCGTAGTTACTGTCATATGAGTCTAGGGGGTTTTGCATTGTGCATACTGCAAGATAACACTGTTTACGCGCCGCATTACTCTGCGCCAATAGATGAAAACATAGATACGAATTCAACTGAATATGACAAAATTGAGATTGATAAGTTTTTGTTGGTTAAAGTGTTATGAACGAAGGAGAGGAGATGGCATTAAGATACAGATCAGAAAGAAGTTTATTGAAAGGCAGAACTTGCCCGAAGGGCTGAATGGCCTCCCGGTGATGGTGTGGCTCACGATAACTGCTTGTGCTTCCTCTTACAGACTGTTTTTGCTCGGCTGGAGTTTGATGCGCATCCCACAGTCTGATTGCAAACGAAATTGAGAACTCAAGTTCTGCTTCCGGGCTATGACGTGTAGTGGAAAGCTTTCTCTCTTGTGTTCTTATTGGAGGAAAGTCTGGAGTTGTGACCTTTTCCAAGAGGCTGCCATCACAAATTCTGTTCCCGTTGAATTCATGTTTATCATCAGTAATGAGCAATGCAGCCCGCTGATTCGTCGCTACTGGAGAGTCTTCAAGTCTGACAGAACAGTCTCCATTTCAAGTCCAATTTTGCTCTCGGAAATTTTAGCTTTCTGTTCAGTTTTGATATGTTTTTGCTTTCTTGTGGTGGTGTGTTTAAGTTCATTGTGCATCTTTGCGTAGCGCTTCAGCAGGAATGAGCGAATCAGTGTCCAAGTTTACAATCCATTCATACATATTTGAAACTCAAGTATTGTATTTGGGAGTTCAGGCTGATTGATCCCTTAGTGCGGTTGTGCTTAGTGATTCGGCAATGGCAGGTTACAGGATATATTTATAGGCCACATGTGTGCGGTTTAAAAGTGGGAATAATTCTACAAGAACGATACCAGAACTGAGAAGTTATAATATCACTGAAGATTGAACAGACTGGGACCCTTTTCCCCACAAAAGGTAAGGCTGAGGGGTGACCTACTGGCATTGAGACGGAGAGAGAATGTTTCCATTTGTAGGCAGAGCTGAAGCAAAGGTCATGAACATTAGATATTCACTAATAATTCCAATTAAGAATACAGGAATTCTCCCAGGGGAAAGGGGAGAATGCAAAACTCGCAACCACAGCTAGTGGCCGAGGTAAATGGCTGAGATGCATTTAAGGGGGAAGCTGGATAAATATATTATCAATAAATCAATAGGAGCGTATGCTGAGGGGATATTGAGGGTGTGAGAGGAGCATCGTGTGGAGCACAAACACCAGCATAGAGCAAAGGGTCCGAATGGGCTGTTTCTGCTCTGAAAATAACGTTGAATTTTGCAAAGCAGAAAACATGAGCAGTGACTGAAAGCTGTTTGCTCTGAAGAGTTTGCATCAATAAAATAGTTTCTTCTTCGCACTAAAATAAAAAGTTAAAACTGAAAGTGGAATTCAAAGGACGTTTCACTGAGGTGATCTGATATTTTTGCGTCACACCGTCACTATTATAAACATTAAAAAGTAAGGTTTGAGACCACTGCTTTTTCAGATACATGTTACGACTTCAACCATTGTATTTCACTGAGCAAGAGAAATACCAGAGGGATGCTTGTCTCACTGGTCAATATATATATATATATGTACACATTTTTTTTTGTTTTGAAAACGAGGGGGAAACTTTTACGATTCTTATAGTAAAATATTTAAGAACATGAAGCAGTCTTACAATGTATTCCTCCCAACAAGACCTCGCTTTTCAGAATACACAAGTAACCTATTTCGAAGCAGCTCCCTTAGGAATTTTAATCGTAAAAATCCAATAATATTACCCAAGTCAAATACTGCTGCTACTTTAGTGCAGTGTACCACACGACTTCTCATTCCCTTCCAGTCTGCTGTGAGAATCCGAAGGAAGTTCAGAAACAGACTCCCTCCTGAAAGCAAAAACTTTTCTGTGTTTAAATCTGGCAGCTGCATCAAATTCCACATTTTCCTCGGCTCAGAGCTGGGCTCAGGGCATTCCCCCCACACAGCCATCTCAACTCAACTAAGCATTTCCCTTAAATATCATTTTCCCCCTTTCATCCTGAGCTCCATTGTCCTAAGCATCCCTTTAACTCAAATTTTCCAAACTAAAAAATCCTCCATGGCTCTCTATTGCCTCCACATCCGCGTCAAATAAAATTTAATAACCTTCCCTTGCTCATTTATGAAAGATTGGTAACTGATAAGACATGCCCTGACCTAACATCTCATTCAAAATTTAAAAAAACAACGGATTTGCTTATAATGCCAACATCACCAGAGCCTCTCATTATAAATACATGCATCCAGCTCCTTTGTATTTCACCTCTAAGCTCCCACAGGCAATCAGTCTTTACTAAATTTCCCCAGTTTAAATACCCATGGACACAAAGACACACACACACACAAACACACACACACAAACATCTTTCTTCATCGAATATCACCATGTCCCCAAAATATATAAAAACAACATTCATGTTCACTTCACGTACAAAACACCACCCATTCACCTTGTTTCCCGGCCCCTTGGTACACTTACACATCAACAGCTTTCTGAGGGAGAGAGATCCAGATTTCCACTCCACCTTCCACAGCACCTCTTGCTCCAAAACAAGCGATACTCACGTGACAACTCTGACATGTAGGGTTAAAGTTGAACATAAACCAGAAGGGGCTTTGTAAAAATGAAATGGAACAATCACAAGTTTCCTTAATCACTGCCCGTGTCTCTCTCTTGTTGTGCTCTAATTCAGTAAATGATAGAATACATAATATCTCAGAGAAAGAAACACAGCACTGAGAGCATCTTAACCCAGGACTGATATTGCTAGATTTGCAGAAATTGCAGTTTGAACCAAGTGACATTTAATTATAATTTAAGAATTAATCAACACAAACCTCTGGTGCATCTTTATAATCGAAGAATAATTTATTTTATTTACATACAGACATTTGTCAAGAAATGAACATCTTGTCAGTAACTCGACTAACATAATCAGCAGGCAAATTCCAGAGAAAATAAGGAAAGTCCTTAGTCTTTGCTCAATGTTTCTTTCACACTTCAGTTACACGATAGCGGTGGGATATCCTTAATAATATTCAAAACAACTTCTACATTTAACAAAATGAGCCAGTCTTTGCAAGCTCTGGCGAGTGCACAGGGAAAGATAACTGTTTCATGGGAGCCTCTTTGGCTCCATGTGTATTTCCAAAAGGCTATGGGTTTTTTGGCAAATCTTGTCACCTCCATAATTCATCAGAGAGCAAGAGGCCGGATTCTCATCTGCGACCCGCCTTCTTTTTTGATCTTTTATCCAATGCAGCCAAGTCCAGGGACGCGTAGAGAGGTCCGCCTTGTGCCTGGGAGACATATTAAACATTAACAGCGAAAAGTAGCTAAAAGATTTCACGCAGAGGGTGGTGGGAATTTGGAACTCACTGACTGAAAAGGTGGTAGAGGCAGAATCCCTTAAATAACATTTAAGAAGTATTTGGATATGCACTTGCGATGCCATGGCATACAAAGCTATGGACCTAGCACCTGGGAAATGGGAGTAGAATAGTTAGGTACTTGTTTGAACGGCACAGACTCGATGGGCAGAAGGGTCTTTTTCTGTGCTGTAGACCTCTACGATTCTCTGACTATGAGTCTCTGAGATAGGCAATATACCCACTCCCGTAACCGCGTTTCACACAATTATAGAATGATACAGCACAGAAGGTGCCCGTTGAGTCCATTGTGTCTGTGTCAACTATTTGAAAGAGCTATACAGTTAGTCCGGCTCGACACTTCTCTGCCCCCATATCGCCGCCATTATTTTCCCATTCCAATATTTTTCTAATCCCTTCCTGAAGTTTTCTGTTGGATTGGTTTTAATTGCCCTGTATATCAATTTGAGGAATGTTTTGCTTCATTTGTATGTCAAAAAATTGTCTGAATTGATGTTTTGTGGCCGAGCAACAGAATTTGTAAAGCAACTGGAACTGACCAAGGTTTAATCAGAAAACTGGGATGATGAGTCTATCAATTTGATTGGATTCCATTGGTGAATCCGATTACTTTATTTCGCCATGTGCCATCTACACAATTGAGTAGAGGCCACAGAATTCATCACATTGAGAAGAATGACGCAAACACAATCAAAAGACATGCGTTTATATAGCGCCTACCACGAACTGAAGAAGCCTCAGAACATTTGCATCCACTTTTTTGAAGTGTAGTCTCTGTTCTTAATGCAAGACGGCAACGAACTTACGCACAGTAAGATCTCTAAATAGCAATGAATTGATGAGCTAGATAATTTATTTTTTTAAGATGCTGGTTGAAAGATAAAATATGAAAACCAATACCGGAGAGAACCCCCAAATCCGGCACCTACCATCCCCCTAAGACCCCACCACTGTTCTTCTTTCCATAATGGCGGTAATCGTAGAGCCATAGAGGTCAACAGCGCAGAAAAAAACCCTCCGGCCCATCCAGTCTGTGCCGGTCAAACAAGCACCTAACAATTCTAATCCCATTTTCCAGCACTAGGCCCATGGCCTTGTATGCCACGCACTATCTTTTATCTCGATCTGAGAGGGCAGACAGGGCCTCGGTTTAACTATTCATGTGAAATCGGCACCTCCGAAGGTGCAGCACGCGCTCTGGAGTCTGGACACTTTGCCAACCCTCTGTACACACAAGTACGCAGACACACAGACATACACACATAAACACACGCACACACACACACAAACACAAAACTTCTGCTCAAACTGAATCCTTCTTAGTCCAATTACAACAGCAACACATTTTGATTTATCGACAAAACTCCTGTGGGTTTGGCCTTATCTTCCCTGTAATTCCATTCGCCAATGTATTTACTAATTCGGTTGAGTCGGAGGAGGGACAAAGGTGGGAGTTGAGCTAGGGGGATAAGAGTCAATGTAGAGATAAAAGAAAATCGCAGATATCTGAAACATGAACTGCTGGAAATCCGCCGTTAACCTGATGGAGACATTCTACCCCGAAAATTGCCCTGCCTTTCTATTATCAGATGGGGAGAGGGACTGGGGGATATTTTCTGATTCCAGTTAGAGGGGGGAGTGGGATTTTATACAAATTCAGATGCTCTGGACTGTGACCTGCTCTCTGGTAAACGCGTGGAATACACAGCTTGGGAAGCCTTGTACCTTATCCTCAAAAGACAAGTTTTTGTATGTTATTACAACGATTTGAAAAAAACTCACCAGTATTGCATCCCGATCTGGCCGCTTTGCCTCTGTTTGACGGTGGTTATCTGTGTTATTAATGGATAAGGTATAAATTAAAATATTATCCTAGCCTAGTTAATACATAATTATTCCAGATACACCATGCGCCAATGATCCGCCAATGTACCAATGGCCCCAATACGTCAATGGGCCCCCTATGTCACCAGACCCCACATCCACAGAAGGTCCCTCAATACATCAGTAGAGTGAAAATCGCCAATGGATGGACAAGCACTATCTACTCACTGGGGCCTGTTGTCCAACTGGTATACTATTGCTACTATTATTAACCATTAATTGGCATTTTCTGTGTGACTCACAGAAAGCACTGTGATTCTGGAATTTGATGGCGGGAAATGCTCTTATGCATCTTTCCAATTCCATCCACTTGACATTTAATCTGTGCCAACATTTCAATGCAACTTACCCGTTTGTCGCTCATTCTGCCTCTCTCTTTGCTTTCTCTCTCTCAAGTTAAACCTGGATGCGAACAAAAATTTGAAACACGTGTTATGTTTTGTGAACCCTGGTTCAGAAGGAAATTATCGAGCGGTGTTTGCATTAATCTTAAAAGCTCATGGTAAATGACAGAATATATCATTGGAATCAATGCTAGGGTTCAACTGTGCGGGACACAATGTTAAATCTGAACAGGGATTTCGCCATGAACTTTTCAAATGGCTCAGTTACTCACTTTTCATTCTGGGATCTCTTGTTTCGTTCTTCTGAAAGGAGAAAGTAAATTAGCAATTTAAAACTACGAGCAGGAAATCACATTGGAGAACCAACTATGAAAATGTCCCCGATAAATATTAATCCTCACCTGATCTGCCGCTTTTACGAATCCAAATGGAAATAAGAACCAAATGTAGAACTAGTATCACCAGGACAGTTATGATAACATGGAGGGCCGGACTGCACCATCCTACAGAGACAAAACACTTAGAAACTGGTGATCGGCCAAATGTTTTTTTTTTTCTGGGACTCTCTGATGGGAAACGTGATACAAAAGGAAGACCAGAAACAGTCCATTCGGAAGATCGCGCCAGTGCAGTCCCTTTGAAAGAGGTGTCTAATTAGTCCTATTCTCTCTGCTCTTCCCGCAATATCCCTGAAAAATTCTCTCCATCAGGTATTTATCCGATTCCCCTTTTTGAAATTTCCCTTTAAATCTTCCACCGCCCTTTTGGGCAGAGTGTTCCAGATCACAACCCGCTTAGTTCAAGAAAAATCTCCTCATCTTCTCCTCTGGTTCTTTCCCCGATTCTCTTCAACCAGGGCCCCTCTGGTTACCGACCCTCCTGCCCAGCGGAAACAGCTTCTCCTTATTTAACCCATCGAAACCCCTCATTATTTTGAACGCCACAATTAAATTTCCCCCTGAACCTTCTCTGCTCTAAGGGGACAAATCCCAGATTCTACAGTCTCTCCACAATAACTGAAGTCCTTCATCCCTACTCCTATTCTGGTAAATCTCCTGTACACCTTCCCCAAAGCATTCGTGGCTGTTTCCCGCTTGTAAAGCGCATCCAGTGTGGAACTGACCTCAGTTTCATTCCAAGATCCACTGCCTGAAGTAGGCGGTGGAAGTAGATTCAACAATAACTTTCAGAAATGGAATCACGTTCTAACTTCAAGAGGAAAATGTGTCAGTGTTGTGGGGAAAGGCTGGATCCAATGGGTTAACTTTTACAAGGACTTAGCACAGGCACGATGGGCCGAAATCCCTCTTTCCGTGTCTATCGTTCTAGGATTCTACGATATGAGGGGGAAATATAAGACAAGCCCAGAAATTGTTTACAAGAAGAAGCCTGCACCTGGGGCAAAGGTAACCCGAGCTTATTTAACATATTTACAAGATGTATATATATAGCTAAATTTACATCCTGCAGGTTCTTAAAAGCTAATTAATTTATCTAATTGACTCATAAGTCGCTTAAAAGCCTCCACTGAACAGATCGGCAAATCACCTGTCCCTGCCTCTGCTCGTTTGGGGAACGACACGCTTTTTGTCCAATATTTGTTTCGAGACCCCAGTTGAACGATACAAGTACAGACGCCGCCACTTCTCCAGGTTTCCCTCGACACCATGACGTGACTTCTGAAACTGTAAGTCCCGTCCGCTTCCATTGTACCGGGATCGCTCGGTCCCTCGGTGACCAGTCCGGAAATATTCCAGAAAATCGCAATCTGGTTGGAAGAAACTCCACTGACCAAACACACTAAGGGGACGGTTTCCCTCAAATGCAGCTCAGCCGGCGGGACAAACACCAGCACAGCCGTCTTGTTGGTGGAACTGTCTGGACAGAGATTGGGGCACAGTTAACGATAAATTTGCACCAAATGTTAATACTGTGCACCACCTGAATTTATTTCACTTACCTCCAACCAGTAGTATGGGTCCATTCTGGAGCGGTGTATAGTTAACCCTATGAGCACAGTAGTAGGAACCCGAGTCATTCACGTGGACATTTGCGAATTTCCAGAATCAACACATTTTCGCTGTTACCTTTTTTAGAAATAAACGTACAATCGGCTCCCTGACAGGACTGGCTGTCGATTAGTTTCGGGGCTTCCCCCACGCGCTGTTTGTACCAGAAATAGCTGGACACCAATACCACTTCGTAACTGTAGTGACAGGATAATTCCACCGTCTCTCCGACTTCAGCTGTCTTTATGATGGAACTCTGAGGCAGACAGGACTCGGATTCTGTAACTAGAAACATTATTGTTAAACTACTATTGGTTATTGGGGGATTGAAAGCAGCCGCTTGGAAAGACTTCGCCTGTAATTTTACAATAGTTACATCAATTGCTTTAATTTTTCGCGCTTAGATTAATTCTCCAATTTTATTCCTTCGCCTTTTCGGAGAAACCAGTAAGTAAACTCACATGATCAGGTCAAATCCATGCACCTGGTCACTGGGTCACGTTTTCAGCTTCTTAAATCCTGATTCTGGCAGAGTTCGGTTTAAAATTCTCACCCGCCTTTTACTCACCATAAACCCTCAGCACTTGGAAAATGAGCATCAGAAATAAAGATTCCTTGATCATCTTGACGCGGTGAGTTCTCCCTGTTTTCGCTCTCACCAGTTTGTTTGTGCAGGCGGAGTGGCCGCAGACTAACATGAGCTCTGTCCCAGTGAGTTACTCCCCTTTCAGATGCGGTGGAAACTATGACGAGCTATGCTGTGGAAAGTGTGACACAATTTTGTGTGAGGCGTCCTGGTCAATGCCACATGCGTTTTATTTACTGTGGTCACCCTCTGTGCGTCGCGGAATGTTTATAAATAAATTTACTGGGATGTCGTTCAGAAGGGGTGACAGAATAATAATTGTATGGATGTATGCTGAATATTGCAGTTAAAGTTTAATTCTAGTTTAACCATCCCAAATTGTCATTGAGAAGGTCGCCGTTGATCCAGTTTTAAAAACCTCTGTCAGGTCGCTCCTCAGTCTTGTCTTTAGAGAAAAGAGACCTAGGCTGTTCAGTTATTCATGTTAGTTATAACCTCTCAGCTCCTGTATCAGGCTTGTCAACCTTTTATAAAATTGATTCCAAAAATTTGCAGTTAGTCCATGTGTGGTCTGAACAAGGTACTAGAAACGAACAAAACTTCTTTGTTTTCAATTATATTCCTGGCCACGGAGCTGATTTGCATTTTTTCCAGATAAGATCACAGGCAAATGCACTAAAGGGAACTTCCTATAGAATTTTTCACAGAACGAATGAACCAACCGTTTGATCCGCGTCAGAAACAGACCAGGACCTGAGGCCAAGATAAAAGCAAAATACTGCGGATGCTGGAAATCTGAAATAAAAACAGGAAATGCTGGGAAATCTCAGCAGGAAGATTCGGAAGGAGGGTCACACGGATTGGAAACCTCAGGTTTGTTTCTGTTTCAGACCAGATGAGTCTTTCCAGCATTTCCTGTTTTTAGAGATGCCGCCAGACCTGCTGAGTTTTTCCAGCATTTTCTATTTTTATTTCAGAACCTGAGGCCTCTGTTTACCGGATTTGGATTTAGATCCTGAACGGGGATCAGGCTCCCGCATTCTGCTGTTGAGTGGGCGGCTTCACTGTAAATAAACCCGGGCAGAACCGGCTCACGTAACCAGCGGCAATAACAGTGGACATGATTTTTTAAAAAGCGCCACAATAAGGGAGCGTTGTTAAACCCCGAATATATAAGGATATTTTTCCCTGTCCGCCATCTGTTAGTAACCTCGGGAACAAAGATTTCCGACGGAATGTCCCAGCGGAACGTTGCAGATTTTCCTAAAGATCTGCCTTAGGGTTTAATGGAAACGAATTCTCAGCGGGAATTCAGCGCAAAGCGCACAGAGAGAATCTCCGGGAATCCGTAATGAGAAAATCCTTTAGCGCAGCGAAACTGAGGGACAGTGGGTGAAAAGTTTATCAGAAACTGATATAAAAACACACTTTCCTTTATCGTTTGCTGAAGGCAGCAGTCTACTAATTTATTTGTATCCATTCATGGGATGTGAGGGTCGCCGGATAGGGCAGCGTTTATTGCCCATCCCTAGTTGCCCCTTGAGAAGGTGGTGAGCAGCTTTCTTGAACCGCTGCAGTCCCTGTGGTGTCGGGGGACCCACAGTGCTGTCAGGGAGGGAGTTCCAGGATTCTGACCCAGAGATGGTGAAGAGAAAGCGATATAGTTCTAAGTCAGGATAGAATTTGTCTTGCGGGGTAATTGGAGTTGGTTGTGCTCACTTGCCCCCTCTGCCCTTGCCCTTCTGGGCGGTGGCAGACTTGGCGATTGATTGCAGTACTGCCTGTGTATGGATAGTACAAGCTGCAATCTCCCTGAGTCTCTGATGAAGCGAGTGCATCAATTTTGAATAATATTGGGGACCAGTTATTTTTTTTAATCAAATACCCGGCATCGCAGATAAACAGTGACCCGGTGTCAGGTCGAAGTGGACACTGTAAATGAGGTAAATGCGCACCAGCCTGTTCTCTGTTCAGTTGAATCTACCCTGGACGGCAAAACCTCTTCTGTCTGCGGTTTAACATTGGGTCAAATGCAGGCGGTTCTGTAAATGAAGCGCCTCAACTGTAAAAACAGGAAAACCACCGACAGCTTCTAGGTCTAAAGTCGTTTTCCATCTCAAGCCGAAAAGCGATCAGAATCAAGTCCAGCTATTTACCTCAATCGATGTGTTTTTCACAGCCCCCGAATGGGCTGCGAGCGAGGCGCCTTTCTGAGCCCTGCAGTAAACAGCCGCGGTCACAGCCAATGCGCCTCTTTGCTGCCCAGCCCCGCTCTCTGCTGTAAGGTTCACTGAGTCGCTTCTTTGTTATTCAAGGTCAAGCATTTCTGCAGAACAGTTCAGACACTCAGTAAGGAACAACACTGTCTGCTCATTTCAGAACCCATTCTGACAGTATTTCATTCTACCAGGTTAGTCACATTAAGATGAATGTATCTCGCTCTTCTCTCCCAGCTTCCGTTCCTTGGCATTCTCTTGAAGATTCCCTGGCATAGGTTCCTGTGGAGTCTTGCAGAGAATTTGCAGCACGGATTTCCTGCTTTGACTTTATAATTGGCTCAAGTTTCCCATGAGGGAGTCCCATAAAAATAATGATTTGACCCAGCAGCAGTTTCTAAGTAATTTGTCTCGGTTGGGATGGTGCATTTTGATCCATTGCCATAACTGTCGCCATCATCCGGGTTCTACTCTTCATCCTGATTCTGATTTGGATCAGTAAAGCGGTTGATCGAGTGAGTATTGATGTTGAACAGGGACATTTTAATAAGCGTTTCTTTAATGTGCATCGCTTTTAAATATTACGTGACTTGAATCCGAAAGCCGATTGATCCTCTCCCACAAAGGAAAGCAACTAGCTGAACTAATTTGTAAAGTCCTTCACTAACAATCTCGTTTTATTTAACACTGAGAGTAAGCCAGTTCAACGCAAACACCTATTCGCATGGTAAAGATATTTTAATATTTTCCACATTCTATTCAGTTTGATTCTCAGGCCAATGGACAATTCCCGCCTCAATATTTATTTCAAGTGACGGAAGATGAAAACATCAGAAGAAATCGGAGCACGAGTAGGCCCTCGATCCTGCTCCACAATTTAGTAAGTTTTTGGCTAATCTGATTGTGGCCTCAGGGGCGCTTTCGTGCCCATCACCCTAGACTCCCTTGTCATCCAGAAATCCACCCAACTCAGCCTTGAATATATTCAATGGCCTAGCCTCTATTGCTCTCTGGGGAAGTGAATGCCAATACAATAACGACAAACCGAGAGAAGAAATTCCTCCAGATCTCGGTCTTAAATGGAAGATCTCTTGTTCTGAAACTGGCCCCCTAGTTCTACATCTTCCCACGCGCCGATACATCCTCTCAGCATCTACCCTGTGCAGAATCTTATATGTTTCAATAAGTTCATCTCTCATTCTTAGATTTACATCCAGCAATGCTTGTTTGATATTTTTGTCTGCTTATAGTTTTAGATTGCGAACAATATTTCTCCCGATTATCAGAGGTTATTAGGCGTCCATAATGATCATCTTCATTTGCACCCCAGTACCTATTATTGCTCTATCTGGAATCTCTCTGTCACCTAACAATACAAACATAAGTTAAGGCTTATGGAGTAATGCTTTCGATCGACTCTTTATCCAGGAATGAATTTGGCTGCATTGAAATCGCCGCTAGTAGGAAGGTGGGAAGAGGGGGGAGAACCCAAATCGATCCTATCAGCTTCCCAAAGGATCGATTGTTGGCCGGGTCACTAATGTAATAGTCAGTGCAAATCATTGGAGACTCTCAAGCAACAACTAAACTATAGTAAACTGGGCTGGTTAAGAGAAGTTAAGTTCATTTGGGTCGAGAGAGAGAGATGCTATTAACTACAGTGGGTGGGGTGTTTGTGTGTGGCGGGGCTTCAGCGGGATTGGGGGTAGTGGTTGTCGGGGTCCGTGGCGGTGGTGAGGTCCAGGGTAAAGGGTCATTAACTTCACATTAGGGCAGGCCATCCAGGGGTGATGTCCGGAAACAAACCCCACCCCACCCATAAAAGTGGCTCCCGGGACTTTAGGTTGCTGTTCGCCACTGAAAACATGATGTGCTGTGACGGCACAGGCACGTGAAGGCCTCTGAAATTGTAGGGTAATTGCTGATTAACACAGATTATCTTTTAAAAAATAACACACTCCAAGGTCACCTTCACCTTGAGCAATGCCCCCCCACTGGGTACTGTCGGAAACCCTCTCTCCCTATCTTTCGCTCTCTCTCTCTCTCTCTCACTAACACACACTCATCATGCGGAGCCTCCCTCACTTGTACAGGTACATTATCCTGTGTCTGTGAATTGCTAACTCTTACAGATATACAGGACACAGTAATCCTCTCTATATCCCTCACTTATACAGGTACATTATCCTGTCTGTGTGAATTACTAACTCCGACAGATATATAGGACACAATAACCCTTTCTATATCCCTCACTTGTACAGGTACATTATCCTGTGTGTGTGAATTGCCAAGTCCTACAGATATACAGGACACGGTGATCCTGTCTGTAACCTTCACTTGTGTAGGTACATTATCCTGTGTGTGTGAATTGCTAACTCTTAAAGATATACAGGACACAGTGATCCTCTCTATATCCCTCATTTGTACAGGTACATTATCCTGTATGTGTGAATTGCTAACTCTTACAGATATACAGGACACATTGATCCTCTCTATATCACTCACTTGTACAGGTACATTATCCTGTGTGTGTGAATTGCTAACTCTTACAGCTATATAAGACACAATGATCCGCCCTATATCCTTCACTTGTACATGGACATTATCCTGTATGTGTGAATTGCTAACTCTTACAGATATGTAAGACACAGTGATCCTCTCTATATCCCTCACTTGTACATGGACATTATCCTGTATGTGTGAATTGCTAACTCTTACAGATATGTAAGACACAGTGATCCTCTCTATATCCCTCACTTGTACATGGACATTATCCTGTATGTGTGAATTGCTAACTCTTACAGATATTCAGGACACAGTGATCCTCTCTATAGCCCTCAGGAATCAGGGAGCCTGCTACTCCATTTCGGTTTGCATCTCAAACACGTGTATGAATGATCCATTTATGCAGCGACACAGACAGATTTCAGGAAGGGGAGAATGGAGATATAGCAATCTGTAAATAATCTGCAGAGGCTTTCCTTCCTTTGACCATTTGTTTTTTTAGAAAGAGAGAAGCAGTCACGCCAAGAGCAGCAGCCGGTCTTGGGGGGAGGCAAGAGGTGACTGCGGGAGGACCGGAGAGTATAGAAGGACATGACGGGCGTTGGAGCGGCCCCGTGTGTACAGGAGGGGGAAACAGCAGCAGCAACCGTCTCTGTGAAAGGACCCCTGCTGAACAAATATTAAACTCTGATGGAACTATTATTCTCCTCTTTAAAAAAATTAGCGTCCCTTTGGAGTCCGGCTAACATTTGGGCACTCCCTCCAATCTCTCATATCCAATCTTTCTTCATTCTTCATCTTCCTTGTTATCGGGCCCCACAAGCTCGTGTTTTATGCAAATTTCACCCCTTCCCCCCTCCCTTTTCTCCACTTACACTTTACACTTTCCAGTCACGTTAAAATGACCTGGCCACTCGGTGCCCCAATTTAACATGAGATCTCGGAGTTTAAAAACAGAGACAGACGTGCATTCCTATAGCGCCTTTCACGACCTCAGGGCATTCCCTTAGCGATTGGCAGTCAATTAAGTTCTTTTTTGAAATGTCATTTCCGATGTAATGTGGGAAACGCAGAAGCCAATTTGCGCAGAGCAATTCGCACAACCATCAACGTGACAATGGACAGATTTGACAGCCGGATAAATTTTGGTCCCAGGACACAGAGGAGTTCTTCACCCCCACCTGCACGTCTTCCACTGGCGGCTGTAGGCTCTTTTGCATGCACCTGAGATGGCTGACAGGCTCGCCATTTAAAACCGCGCCTGAGAAACAGCTCCTTCCCAAGTGCATCCCTTTCTCAGTACTGATACTGAAAGCATCGCTCTCTGGAGTGGACATGAACCAACAACCTTCTCATTCAAAGGTGAGAGAGGTAATATCTAAGCCGTAAGTCAAAGCCAGCCAGCAGCCTGGATTTATCAGTTTAACTCTGTGAAAGTCCTCAATACTTTAATGTTCCTAAAATCAATTTTCAGGAGCGATGTTGAGTTTGAATGACAGTGAATTCTGGGAAACATATGATCAATTTCCTGCCCTACTTTGAAGGTAAGAAATGAATTAAGAAAGTGTCTAACTGCGGAATGATCCATTCATCCCTGATAGACTATATTCCAAAGTTAAAATGTCTTAATTTTTAATATTTATTCACAGGAAATGGGCAGCGATGGCAAGGCAAACATTTGTTTCCTAATTGCCGCTGAGAAAGTGATGGTGAGCCGCGTCCTTGAAACAATGCAGCCCCTGTGGCGAAAATGCTCCACAAATCCGTTAGAAAAGGAGTTCCAGGATTTTGACCCAGTGATGAGGGAGGAAATATGTCCATGTCTCGCTGTTGTGCAACTTGCAGATCGTGGTGCCCCCTTTGGCCCCTGTCCTTTGAGGTGGTAGAGGTTTCAGGTATGGAATGTGCGGTCGGAAGGACCTTGGCGAGTTGCTGCAGTGCAACTTGTTGATGCTACACGCTGAAGTCACTGTAATTTGGTGCTGGAGAGGGTGAACTTTTGAGGTTTTGCATGAGGTGTCGCTCAAGCAGACTGGCCCAGAGACAGACTGGGTAACAATCCCATACCTACGAAATAGATTGAAATGAGCTACATTGACATAACTAATCATAAGAAAACACATATTTTTCCTGTCTGACAGGTGATTAATTAAACAGAACTTATTTTACACCTTTTCTGAATGTTCAAATGACCCCCTTTGCTGCTGTAGAGAAGTGATGGAAACAGCTGAATCGTTAGATAACTAACCTCCCGTTAACAGGGCACCGTATGAAGTGGGGAATACTTAATCATTCGTCTAGACAGAGTTAACTTATCTCAATGGAGGTCAGAAAATCTAACCAGTTTGCAAGGGTGTTGAAGTACCTCAGAGCGCCACATACTGTTTTGAAAGAGATTGAACAGCATTGCACTTTATCACAAAGCGGAACAACCATGTTATGTACCTTAGCATATCGAATGAATAAAGTATATTTTTTGGACAACTAAAGCATTACACAGCCTGAGCGGTTTGCTGCCCTATAGGACTGTATTTGATGTTTATCTCAGTGCGCATCCCTCTGAACAGCAAGTAAAGCACAGAGTCCTGCGTCACGGATGAAGCCCAGGATCCTTCTCGCCAAAGGCCACCGTCTCTCTTTCCACAGTTGCTTCACAAAGACATATTGCAGCATTTAATCTATCATCTTCTCCAGTTTATCGCAGGCAGGTCGTGTTTTTTATTTCCTCCCTTCCCCGCTCTTTGTGTGAAACTTGGAAAGTGAGTAAACCTTTCGAGCTCTGGTCTGAAGTGTTAAGCCATGTGAGGTTCATAGAAAGACAAAGAGTTAGTCAGGTCTTTAAATTACAAAGCCTTGTCCTGTAAATGTCAACTCTATTTATAAATGTGGTGAGCAACATACAGTATTGGAAGACATTAATTTGGATTAGATCTTCTGGAATGTCAGTTATTAAGGGTCGCATAAGCACGTTTATAAATTTTCATTAATAAATTGTATTTTTGGAGAAAGAAATACTTTTCTGTAACTTCCTCACCCCCTGACAAAGCCTCATGTCTCCCGCCTGACTAAGTCTTCAAAATCATCTGAAGTTTTGCATATGGATTTGCGAGGTTTTATGGATCGCTTTTGAGTTCAGTGAAATATTGCTCACTTCTATATCTCCTCCTTGGAAAATACACCAGGTTTAGTCCAGTTGAAATGAGCTGTGAGCGGAAAGTTGGCTTTTTGGCCTCAAACTGGCTGCTGAAGTTTGGCAATTGCAGCGGAAATGCGGTGGATTCTTTGGCAAATCCTTTCTCCTCCACAATTCATCAGAGAGAGCTCACCCGGATTCTCATCTGCCACCCGCCTTCTTTTTTGATCTTTTTCCCAATGCAGCAAACTCCAGAGAGGCAAAGAGAGGTTCTCCCCGAGAGTGGGAAACATATTAAACATTACTATTAAAAGTAAGTAAAAGACATGTCAGGTAATTTATATACCTCCATCATTTATCAAAGTCTTACCAGGTTTTCTATGCGTCATGTTAACAAATGGCCAGCTCTACCTCCACACTGAAGTTGTCGCTGCGTTGATGTTCCTGCTATTTTACTTTGATATTGACCTCCTTCTTGGTGATTCCCTGATGATTTACCCCCTGCCTGTGCAGGAGCTGCAGTCCGCCAGCAGAGGGCGGGATTGTATCACTTTAATCAAAGGATAGAGAAACATCTTTGCGGAGAAGAGGATTTGGCCCTTTTTAATTCATTCATTCGATTTGAGACAAAAGATCACCCATTGCCACCACCCCTGCTGCTTCTGACATGACTTTAGGTTTTTCACCCCCAATGCCAAATAAGTTCCAGAACTGATACTTTATATTTTTTTGCCCTGGAATTATTTTTCTCTTTAGGTATTTATCTGAATTCCATTTGACAGACAATAATGATCGGCGCAGGCTTGGAGGGCCGAAGGGCCTGTTCCTGTGCTGTACTTTTCTTTGTTCTTTGTTCTATAATAGAGAAGCTCATTTCAGAGAGATATACGGAGACAGACTCACAGATAAAGGATGAGATTGTGCTGTACATGTTTCGGAGTTGACGCTGAGACAGGCGGGTTGTACAGCAGCAGATGTGAATGAATCTTTCCCTTTTTCCTGTAGTGTAATGGATATGTACAAGAGCTGGCAGGCAACACCTTATAATTATGTAGCACGTTTAACCACAATAAAACGTCATGCCATGTTTCACCAGAGCTTTGGAGCATAATTTGAAACCAAGAGATTAGCCTCAATGATCAGTTTCTTCAAAGAGGCCGGGTTTACAGAGCGCCTTCAATGAGGAAAGAGAGAAATGTATTGGGGAAGGGAGTTTGAGGCAATGAATTCCACAGTTCGGGCTTTGGAAGCCCAAGGCAAGGCCAACAATGATCACAGAATCACAGAATCATCGTATCTACACTGGATCTCTGAAAGGGCATTTGGGCTGGATCCACTCCCCTGCCTTATCTCCGTAACCCGGCACTTTCTCTCCATTCTGGCAATGGGTTATTAAAGTTTGGGGTCGTCAAGAAGACAGAATTAGAGGGACCCTCATATCGGAGGATTGTGGAACTGGAAGAGGTTACAGGTTGTGAAGGGTCCTTTGGGCAAGGACTCCAAACTTCTACCATCCTTCGTGTTTCTTATTTTAACTCTTGCAAAGGTTTGGGACAACTGTTGAATGTTAGACTGTTCCCCTAGCCCTAGATCCCCCCAGCAGCGGAAATAGTCAATTTGCCCTATCAGTTTCCATTATTATCTTGAAAACTTTGACCAACTCACATCTACTTCAAAATTCCAGGAAGAACGTGTGAATTAATTCATTGCATGTAAAGCATTCGGAATGACTTCAACTAGTCTCGAGCCTGTGTAAAAGATTTTTCTGAAATTGTCAAACAATTATTTTTGTGTTGTTTTAGACAAGGCGTTGTGAGTTTGAGGTTTAAATTTAATATTCAGTGATAATTTAAATTAATTTTACTGCAGACCTGAGAGCGGTTGGGAGCTGGGGGTGAAATTCCTTCTGTCTCTCTATCTCCCTCGCGCTTTCTCTCCCTCTGTTACTTCGCGACAGGGAAATAGAGCAATATGATGTCATTAACGGGGTATTTGAGAGCACATTCCAATGAAGATTACACATAGACAAGGTGCAGAAAGGGAGATGAAGAGACACCGAGAGAGATACAGAGACACAGGGTGGTGGGAGATCAGACAGTTGTCTGTTCATAGGGATGGGGAGTTATCCGCGGGAAGCTTCGGCGGGAGGATCATCCAGGGGGCATTTTCGGTGGGGGTTAATTACCTAGGTAGCAGTTTCGGCGGGGGTAATGTAGAAATATCCAGGCGGCAGATTTCTTGGTATGGAGGCAGACACTAGGTATGTAAGCAGTACGTCTCAAAGAGTGGTGGATGGTATCAGAGAGCATGTCCATTCCCCTGTTCACAGCGGGCAAGGTACAGATCAGACACAACCAGCCCGTGCTTGCAAAACTCATAAAACAGTATCCAAAGTTTGATGTGATCCTGCGAATGGACAACGTTTGCTAAATAATCCTCAGCGTGCAAAATATTACACTGTTAACCAATTTAAGATTGTCAGTCGGGCTCGCTATGAGGCACGTTTTCGTGTACTGGAAGCTACATACATTTATACACAGGAACCCTTGCAGACAGAAAGAACATGCAAACACATTGCGCCTGTTTCAGCTGAACAAAATAAGTGATCGTCATTCGCTGGTATATTCCTCAGTGCAACACCTTGACCAATCAGAGTCAAGCTGCCTGTTTTAAATTTAAAACTATGCTTGACAGTTAACTATCAGTCACTATCACTGGTGCATCCTACATGGCAACGCCCCTATCGACCACAGCCCACTCGCTAACCAATCAGCACTCTCTTCTCATTATGTACAGAGTTGTTGCTTCTCCTGACATGGATATTCTTGCGATTGTCCTGATGAGTGCAAGACGGAAAACTTCAACAAAATGTCTTTTTTCAGAGATACTCAAGTTCTGTGCTTCGAAACTACTACTCACTCTCTTTCAGTACAGTATGTGGTGCTCTACGGTACTTCAATAGACTGACAGCTTGATTAGGTGTACAGTTCTCATTTCATATCAAACATTTTCTGCTGCCTTGTGTGACAGAGGTCAGAGTGACAGCGCAGAACATTATCAGGAGGTCACCTGGATAAGTTGCCATGTAATAACCAAGTGTCAGCTCTACTCAGCTTGCATCTTTGAAGAAAATGGCATTTTGCTTTTATTTTCGCATTTATTTCCTCACCTCCCTGACTCCCACTGAAACCATGATGTGTCCTAACAGCTCAGATACGTAAGGGCAATCTTTGTATCACACTATCTCACGTGACTACTATTGATTCACTGGGGTATTTAGATTAAACATGAACTGCAAACATAACAGGTCATTTCAAGATGTAGAACACGCTTTTGAAAGATGTCACAGCGGCAATTCATCTTATGCTGCTTCCATTACCAAGTGCAATTCACACCCAGGGATGTCACGGTGGTTGGAGGGACTATACAAATCACAAATGCTTGGACTCTAGGCACTCGGCCTAAATATGCAGAACCAGCAAAGAACGGGAGGCCAGACACTAACTTTTAATTTATTTATTCTTTCACGGGATGTGGGCATCGCTGGCTGGGTCAGCACTTACTTCCCATCCCTACTTGACTCTGCTGGGCACTGTCATAATCACAGACTCAGACATACAGACACACACACGCTCACACTCTTTCGCTCTCTCTCACACGCACGCACACAGACAACCGTGCCCTCAGAAATACACGCTCTCTCACACACATACACGCTTACACAGTCACGCTCTCTCTCTCACACACACGCACTCTCTCACACACAAACACATGCGCTCTCTCACACACATGTTCTCTCACACACGCGCCCGGTCACAAACTCGATTACACATATACCCTCTCTCTCTCACACACACACTCTCTCACAGACACAAACACATGCGCTGTCTCATGCACATGCTCTCCCATTCGCTCTCACAGGCAAACATTCTCACACAGACACTTACAAATCATCTAGGGTGACAGTGATTGTGGCCATAATTCTGCTTTAAACCCTCTTCTCCAGCCTGTTTCTCACCTTCCATTCAATTTAATGTATTTGAATCTAACAGTCGAAACCTGTAAGCATTTGTAAGATGTTTTACAGATGACTCCAGCCTTTCTTACAGTTGGAATCTTTCTCTAATCTGAACACTCGAGCTGTTGGTTCACCGATTTTCGTCAGCGAGTATGAAGTTTTGTTTCCTCCTTGATCTGAAGTGTTGAATTTTGTTGAATTCACAACCTAGATAATCAAGCTCACAAACAATAGATAGTATTTTACTGGCATTATTAACTGCAATAATGCAGACTAAACCATATAGCAAATATTGAATGAATTCATCAAAGTCCTTTAAGATAGAAAGTGGGAGATAATTGGTAAAGTATGCAATAGGAGCCGTGGCTTCCATAGGAACAGGTTTACAAGCCATTTAAAACAACAATCAAGTTAGCAAGACCATTGCAGTGAAAGGAAGGGTTGGTGCAAATTTCCAGGGGAATTGAATTGAAAAGCAGGAGAACTATATGAAACGTAAATGTAACCTTGCTGATAGCACACTCAGCACTGTTGGCAACATTCAATTATGGCCTTTAGAAAGGAATAGGAAGGGTTACAATCAACATTGGGAGATTGGGAGGCGCAGAGGTCAGACTTAAAGGACTGAAAGAAGCTGAGAGGAGAAAGATGGCAAATTTCAAATGCACGGTGCAGTTTTGTGCACTATCCCACAAACTACCTTCAAGATAAATATCCAGCATGGGACGTCTTGCACCTTATCCCAAAAATGATGTTTCTGTAAATTATTCCAACAGCTGAATAAACTCACCTCTTTTGCATCCTTTCGGGTCGTCTCGCCTCTGGTAGACAGTGGTCACCTGTGTGTTAATGGTTTAGATATAAATTGAAACTTTATACCAGTCTGGATAATGTATAATCAAATACAGAAACACAGCATGATGAATACTCACATGTTTCCCAATAAGCCAATGTTCCCCCAACATTGCATTGTTTCCGCAACATGAAAATGGATGGACATGGACAATGTACACGACACGACCACCTCCCTTCCCCCACTCCTGCAATGGCCATTTCTACTTGTCCGCCTGATACAATAATGCCAATGTTCGACTCATAGGGTGGTTACAACACAGAAGTAGGCAGTTCAGCCTTTTGTGTCCGTGCTGGGTCTCTGAGAGAAGAACTCACATGGTCCACCCTCTCCCCATCCCCGCCTTTTCACCGTAGCCCTAGAAATAGTTTTTCTTGCTATCGTCTCATACTTTTCCAGTTTCATCATTCCGGATCCTTCCACCAAACGCAACAGTTTCTCCCTCTCCACTGCCTCCAGACACTTCATGATTTTGAATATCTCATCAAATCTCCTCTCAAATCTCTCTCCTCCCAGGAAAATAGCCCCAGTTTTCCCAAACTAACTTTGGATCCGAAGTTTGGTATCCTTGGAACTATTCTCAACAATCTTTTCTGCAACGTCCCCAAAGTGTGGCGCCTAGAACTGGACACACTACTCCGGTCGTTTCTGAACTCAATCTTTTTATGCAGGTTTAGTATAACTTTGTGCTTTTGTACGGTATGTCCATAATAATAAAATCCTGAACCAACTGCACTTTATTAACTGCTCTGTCAATCTCTTCAGTCACATTAAATGATTTGAACACGTATACAAACAGACTACCCTGTTCTTGCACCACAATAGGAAGGCAGGAAAGGCGGGAAAACTCAAATGGATTCTACAAGCTTTCCAAAGTGGTCCACTGATGACGGAGTCACTAATTTAGCTTTCAGTGTAAAGCATCAGAGAGTCTCGACCACCAACTAAACTATCTTAAACTAGCGTGGTTAAGAGGATTAATGTTAATTTGCGCGGAAAGAGAGAAACTATTTCCTATCGCGGCTGGGTTGTTGGGGGTGAGGGCGGGGGGTGGGAGGGGTGCGTTGTGGATGGCGGTGGAGTCGAGAATAAGACGTCAGTGCCATCAAATTACAACCAGGCCATCGAGGGTTGATGTTCAGAAGCAATTGGCTGCTGGGGCATTAATTTGTTGTGTGCTACTGAAAACATGAGGTGCGGTGGCGACCCAAAGAACGTGAAAACCTCTGCAATTGTGGCCAATTAACACAGGTCATGTAAAAAATATCACACACTCCACGGACACCTTCACATTGAGCAATGACCCTCCACTGAATTCTGTCCTAATCACTCTCTCTCGCACATACACACACACACACACAGGCACTCGTCATACGGGGTCTCACTCACCTGTACATGCACATTACCCTGTATGAGTGAATTCCTAACTCATATAGTTACACTGGGCACAGGGACCCTCTCTGTATGGTTCAAAGATCCATTCTGGGTTGTTGCACAGACACAGACACAAGTCAGTGACGCCAAACGAGTTCACAAAGGAGATAAAGGAGAGAAAGCAATCCGTTTAAAATCTGAAGAGCCCCTTCTTCTTTTGAGATTTGATTTTAAAAAACTAAACGGAGAAGGCCTCACGCCAAGAGCAGCGGCCACGCGCTCCGTCCTGCGGGGTGGGTGGGGGCGTGGCCGGAGTTTGAGAAAGGCCCGCGGCCTGTTTGGGGGGGTGGGGTGGGGAGGCAAAAGGTGGGGAGGCCAAGAGGACCAAACGGGGGAGGAAGCCTTGGCGAGAGATAAAGCGCCCCCGTGTGGACAGGAGGGGGGAAACCAGCTGCAGCCTCAGTCTCTGTGACAGGGTCACTCCTGAACAACTTTAAAATCTCATGGAATTATTGTTCTGCTATTGAAATAACGAGCGTCCCCTTGGAGCCCTGATAACATTTAGGCAATTATTCCAAGGCTGGCATATCACACCTTTCTTCGTTCTTTATCTTCCTTGTTATCTGGCCTCACAAGTTTGTTTTATATGCAAATTTGAACCCGCCACCCCCTCCATGAAATCATTCGCTGGCACATAACTTTACACATTTCAGCAACATTTAATGGCCTGGCCACTCGGTGCCCACATTTAGCATGAAAACCCTTTGCTTTTAAAAATAAAGACAGCCTTGCATTTCTAAAGCGCTTTCCACGACCTCAGGGCACCAGCTAGCGATTTACTGCCAGTTAAGGAATTTTGAAATGTCGCCTTTGTTGTAATGTGCGAAATGCAGCAGCCAATTTGCTCACAGCATGCTCCCACAACCATCAATGTGATAATGAACTGATTTTATTGACAGGTAAATAATGATCCCAGGACACAGGGGAGTACGTCACCCCCGCCTGAACGTCTTCCAGTAGTGGTTCTGGGATCTTTTTCATTTACCTGAGATGCCTGACAGGCCCTCGAAGCACATCCCCTCTGAGAGAACACTCCTCCGACAGTGCTGTCCTCCCTCATTACTGGCACGGGTAGCATCAGTCTCTGGAGTGGTACAAGGAACTACAACCTTCTGGTTCAGAAGAGAGTGAGCTACCAACTGAGCTGTAAGTCACAGCTGGTCAGAAATCTTTTCGTCAGGCTTTTTGAGTATAAATGTGTGATAGCCCTGAATACTTTGATGCTCCTAAATTCGATTTCCAGGGATGGCGTTGAGTTTGAGTGACAGTGAATTCTGGGAAATACCTGAACAATTCGCTGCTCTATATTGGAGGTAAGAATGAATGAAATATGACAGAGTGTGTAACAGCGGAATCATTCATTCATGCCTGATACAGACTATCTTCCAAATTTAAAATGTCTTAATTTTTAATATTTATTCATAGGATATGGACATCGCTGGCATGGCAAACATTTGTTCCCATTTCCTAAATGGCCCTGAGAAGGAGGTGGGGAGCCGCCTTCTTGAACCACGGCAGTTCCTGTGGCGAAGGTGCCCCACATATACATTAGATAAGGAGTTCCACGATTTTGACTGAGAGACGAAGGAGGAAATATGTCCATGTTTGGCTGTTGTGCAACTTGCAGGTCGAGGTGCACCCCCGCCACCCGCCCCCCTCCTTTGCCCCTGTTCTTTGAGGTGGTAGAGTTTGCGGGTTGGAATGTGCTGTCGAAGTGGCCTTGGGGGATTGCTGCTGTTCACATCATGGATGCTACACACTGCAGTCACTATGCGTTGGTAGTGGAAAAGGTGAATATTTGAGGTTTTGGATGGGGTGTCTCTCAAGCAGAGACACATCACAGAATCAGAGGATCACAGAATCTCACAGTGCAGAAGAGGCCCTTCGGCCCATCAAGTCTGCACCGACACGTGAGAATCACCTGACCTACCTACCTAAACTCGGCCCTTAGCCTTGAATGTTATGACGTGCCAAGTGCTCATCCAGGCACTTTATAAAGGATGTGAGGCAAACCACCTCCACCCCTCCACCACCCTCCCAGGCAGCGCATTCCAGACTGTCACCACCCTCTGGGTAAGAAGGGTTTTCCTCACGCCCCCCCTAAATCTTCTGCCCCTCACCTGGAACTTGTGTCCCCTGGTGACTGACCTTTCAACTAAGGCGAACAGCTGCTCCCTATCCACCCTGCCCATGCCCCTCATAATCCTGCACACCTCGATCAGGTCGCTGCTCAGTCTTCTCTGCTCCAACATAAAGAATCCAAGTCTACCCAACCCCTCTTCATAACTTTAATGTTTCATCCCAGGCAACATCCTGCACCTGAATCTCTTCTGCACCCCCTAGAGTGCAATCACATCCTTCCTATGATGTGGCGACCACAACTGCACACACTACTCCATCTGTGGCTTCACCAAGGTTCTTTTGAACTCCAACATGACCTCCCTACTTTTGTAATCTATGCCGCGATTGATAAAAGCAAGGGCCCCATATGACTCTTTCAACACCCCTCTAACATGCTCCTCCACCATCAGAGATCCATGGACATACACGCCAAGGGCCCTTTGTTCCTTAGAGCTTCCTAGTGTTATGCTGTTCATCAAATACTTCTTTGTCAAATTACTCCTTCCAAAGTGTATCACCTCTCACTGTTCAGGCTTAAATTCCATCTGCCACTTATCTGCCCATTTGGCCATCCCGTCTATCTCTTCCTGTAGTCCAAGACGCTCAACTTCACTGTTAACCACCCGGCCAATCTTTGTGTCACCCGCAAGCTTAGTAACACTGCCCCCCATATAGTCATCTATGTCGTTTATATAAATGACGTATAATAGGGGGTCCCTGTGGTACGCCACTGTGCACTTGCTTCCAGTCACTAAAGCAGCCTTCTGTCATCACCCTCTGTCACCTACAACTAAGCCAATTTTGGATCCACCTTATTAAATTACTTAAATTATCCTGTATCCCATGTGCATTTGCCTCCTTTATAAGTCTCCCGTGTGGGACCTTGTCAAAGGCTTTGCTGAAATCTAAATAAACTACATCAACTGCACGACCCTCATCTGCACATCTGGTCATCTCCTCAAAAATTAAATCAAATTTGTTAGGCAAATCTGACATCTACGAGAAAGATTGAAATGAACAACATTGACATAACTGACCATGAGAAAGCACACATATGTTTCCTGTCTGATGGGTGAATAATTAAATACAGCTTATTTTACATTCTCTGAATGTTCAAATAATCCCCTTTTCTCCTGCAGAGAACTGATCGAAATGCCTGAATCGTTCGATAAACTGACCTCCCGTTAACTGGGTACCGTATGAAGTGTGGAAATAGGAACATTTAATTTCCCTGAGTTAACTGACCTCAGTGGAGTGCTGACATTCCAACCAGTTTGTAAGGGTGTTGAAGTACCTCACAGCGCCACATACTGTTTTGAAAGAGATTTTGAATTATCAAAAGACTTTGATTTTGGATAAATTTTTGTGAGATAACCTGCCCTGTCTTGTAACTACTTTTAATGTTAATGTTTAATATATTTCCCAGTCTCGGGGAGGATCTCTCTTTACCTCCCTGGAGTTTGCCGCATCTGAAAATAGATCAACAAAGAAGACGATGGGAACCCGGGATGGATTCTCTCTGATGAATTGTGGAGGAGACAGGATTTGCCAAAGAACCCACCGCAATTGCACAGCAATTTCAAAACCTCAGCGGCCAGTTTGAGCCCAAACAGCCAACTTTCCGCTCACAGCTCGTTTCAACTGGACTAAACCTGGTGTATTTTCCCAGGATGAGATATAGAAGTGAGCAATGCTTCACTGAATTCAGAACCGATAAATAAAACCTTGCAAATACACGTGCAAAACTTCAAACGATTTTGAAAACTTGGTCAGGCGAGAGACAAGGGGATTTGTCAGGGGGTGAGGGAATTGCAGAAAAGACTTTCTTTTTCCTAAAATTCACGTTCTAAATGAACATTTCTAAAAGTGCAATACAGGGCCATTAAAATCTGACATTCCATAAGATACAAACCAGCTAACTTTCTTCCAATACTGCATGTTGTTCACCACATTTACAAATAGAGTTGACATTTACAAGACAAGTCTTTGTCTTCTTAAGACCTGACTAACTCTTTGCCTTTCTATGAAACTCACTGACTTAATGCTTCAGGTCAGAGCGCGAAAAGGTTATACACTTTACAAGTTTCACGCAAAGAGCGGGGAGGTGAGGAAATGAAGATAAACGATCGGCCTGTGTTAAAATGGAGAAGAAGGCAGATTAAATGCTGCCATGTGTCTTTGTGAAGCAACTGTGGAAAGAGAGGCCGTGGTCTTTGCAAGAAAGATCCCGGGCTTTATCCGTGACGCAGGAATCAGTGCTGTACTTGCTGTTCCCAGGGATGCACACTGAGAAAAACGCCAAATACAGTCCTATAGGACAGCAAACGGTTGCAGGCGGTGTGCTGCTTTAGTTTTCCAAAACAACATGCATTTTTCATACGACATGTTAAGGAACATAACATGGCTGTTCCACTTTGTGATAAAGTGCAATATAGTTCAATCTCTTTCAATTCAGTAAATGGCGATCTGAGATACTTCAACACTCCTTGTTCAGGACTCCACCAGCCCAGCCCAGCTCCACCCCGCTCCCTGCCACACAGATACAAACCATCCCCGGTAGGAA
The DNA here is from genome assembly GCF_964194155.1 of Cetorhinus maximus. NCBI lineage: Eukaryota > Metazoa > Chordata > Chondrichthyes > Lamniformes > Cetorhinidae > Cetorhinus > Cetorhinus maximus. The sequence goes on along the minus strand of NC_135914.1, from coordinate 2,690,955 downwards.
ATAGTTTCTCTCGCTCCACCCAAATTAACTTAACTTCCCTCAACCGCCCCAGTTTACAATAGTTTAATTGTTGGTTGCGAGTTGCCGATGCGTTATCCTGACAGTTAAATTTGTGGCCCCGCCAACTGTGGATCAATTTGGAAAGCTGATAGAATCCATTTGAGTTCTCCTCTCCTTTCCCGCCTTCCTATTGGTGGCGTTTTCAATACAGCTAAATCCATTCCTCTTTAAGAGTCTATCGAAGGCATTACTCCGGAAGACTTAACTTATGTTTGCATTGTTAGGTGACACAGAGATTCCAGATAGAGCGAAAATAGGGATTGGGGTGCAAATGTTGATGATCATTATAGACGCCTGATGCCCTCTGTTAACGGTGATAAACATTTCATGCAAACTGAAACTATTAGCAGGCAAAAATATCTTACAAGCAGTGTTGGTTGTAAATCTAAAATTGAGATGTGAAAGTATTGAAACGTATAAGATTCTGAGGGGGCTTCACAGGGTAGATGCTGAGATGATGTTGCGGAATGTATTGCGGAATGTAGAACTAGGGGCACAGTTTCAGAATAAGTGACCTCCCTAGTAAGACGGAGGTGTGGAGGATTTTCTTCTCTCAGTTGGTCGTTGGTTTGTGTTGGAATTCGCTTCCCCAGAGAGCACTGGAGGCTGCGCCATTGAATATATTCAAGGCTGAGTTGGGCGGACTTCTGATTGACAAGGCAGCCCAGGGTTATGGGCGGGAAATTGCACTTGAGGGCACAACCAGAATAGCCAGGGACTTATTGAATGGCGGAGCAGGATCGAGGGCCCACACGTTCTCCGATTTCTTCTGTTCTTTTAACCTTTGGTCATTTGAAATAAATATTGAGATGGGAATTGTTGATTGGTCTCCGAATCAACCTGGAAAGAACGTGGAACTTGGTAAATTGTCGTTACCATGCGAATGGGTGTTTGGGTTGAACTGGTTTAGTCTCAGTGTTAAATACAGAGAGATTGTTAGTTATAAGTTTTAGAAAATTGTTCTGTTACCTTTCTTTGTGGTATATATTCGCTCGGTTTCCTGAATCAAGAAACTTCAATTAATATTTAAAATTAACGCACATTAAACACCACTTATTAAAATGTCCATGTTAATCATCAATATTCAACCAATCAATCGCTTTATTAAATCCAAATCCGAATGAGGATGAAGATTAGAAATCGGATAGTGGTGACAGTGATGGCAAAGGATCAAAATGCACCATCCCAACAAATTACTTAGAAACTGCTGCTGGGTCAAATCATTTTTTTATGGGACTCCCTCATGGGAAACTTGATCCAATAATAAAATAAAAACTGCAAATCCGTGCTACAAATTCTCTTCAAGACACCACAGGGACCCATGTTAAGGAATCTTCAGGAGAATGCTGAGGAACGGAAGCTGGGAGAGACGAGCGAGTTCCATTCATCAGAATGTGACTGACTTGGTGGACTGAAATACTGTCAGAATGTGTTCTGAAATGGCCAGAGAGTGTCGCACTTTACAAAGTGTTTGAAGTGTTTTGCAGAAATGCTTGTACGTGAATAACAAAGATGAGAGTCTAAGACCTTGCAGCAGAGAGCGGGGCTGGGCAGCAAAGAGCCGCATTGGCTGTGGCTGCGGCTGTTTGCTGCGAGTCTCAGAAAGACGCTTCGCTCACAGCCCATTCGGGGCCTGTGCTAAGCACATCGATTGGCATAAATCGCTGGCCGAGATTCTGAACGCTTTTCGCTTGAGATGGAAAATGATGTTCGGCCCAGAAGCTTTCGGTGGTTTTCCTGTTTTTAAAGTTGAGGCCCTTCATGCACAGAAGCGCCTGCATTTGACTCAATGTTAAACCGCAGACTGAAGAGGCTTTTCCGGCTAGGGTAGATTCAGCTGAACAGAGAACAGGCTCGTGTAAATTCACCTCATATAAACTGTCCTCATCGACCTGACACCGGGTCACTGTTTTTCTGCCATATTCTGCATTTGAAAAAAAAAGTAACTGATCCCCAATATTATTCACAATTGATGCACTCGCTTCATCAGAGGTTCAGAGAGATTGCAGCTTGTACTATCTCGACACTGGCAGCATTGGAACCAATTGCCAAGGCTTCCACCGCCCAGAAGGACAAGGGCAGAGGGGGCAAGTGAGCACCACCACCTCCAATTACCCCACAAGACAAGCTCTATCCTGACTTGGAACTTTATCGCCATTCCTTAATTGTCGCTAGGTCAAAATCCTGGAACTCCACCCCCCCACCCCCACCCCCCCACCCCACTCGACAGCATTGTCGGTGTAACTGCACCAAAGGGACTGCAGATTTTCAAGAAAGCGTCTCACCACTACCTTCTTAAGGGTCAATTACAGATAGCAATGAACACTGTCCTAGCCCGCGACTCTCACATTCCATGAGCGGATACAAATAAAGTAGGAGACCCTTGTCTTCAGCAAAAGATAAAGGAAGTTTGTATTGATATCAGATTCTTATACACCTGTCGCCCACTATCCCTCACTTTCACTACCGTAAAGAATGTTCTCATTATAGATTCCCGGAGATTCTCTCTGTCGGCCTTATGCTGAATTCCCCGTGAGAATTACTTTCCACTAAACCCTAACGCGGCTCTTTAGGAAAATAATGTCCACTGTTATTGCCGCTGGGTTACGTGAGCCGGTTCTACCCGGGTTATTTACAGTGAAGCCGCTCACTCAACAGCAGAATGCGGGAGTGTGATCCCCGTTCAGGATCTAAATACAAACCCGGTAAAGAGAGGCCTCAGGTTCTGAAATAAAAGTAAGAAATGCGGGAAAAACTCAGCAGGTCTACAACTGAAAGAGACTTAACGTTTCGTGTCCGCATGACTCCTCACCAGAGTCTTCCCGCGGACTTTTCCCAGCATTTTCTGTTTTTATTTCGGACTTCCAGCACCCGCAGTATTTTGCTTTTATTTTTCCCTCCGGTCCTGGTCTGTTTCTGACGCGGATAAAACGGTTGGTTCATTCCCCCTGTGAATAATTCTATCCGAAGTTCCCTTTGATGCAATTGCCTGTGATCTGAAGCGGAAAAATGCAAATCAGCGCCGGGACTCATTTGCAGCGGAATATAAGTAAAAAAACAAAGAAGCCATGTTCGTCCATAGAGCCTTGTTCAGACCACACTTGGACTAACTGTGTAAATTTCTAAACTTAACTTTATAAAAGGAATATCGAGGCACTGGAGTCCGTGCAAAAATAATTGACGAGGCTGATACCAGAGCTGAGGGGTTAAACTAACAGGGGTGACTGAACATGCTGGGTCTCTTCTCTCTAAAGACAAGACTGAGGAGCGGCCTGACAGAGGTTTTTTTAAAACTGGCTCACCGCCACCTTCTCAAAGATAATTGGGGATGGTTAAACTAGAATTAAACTTTAACTGCAATATTGAGCATAAATCCATACAATTATTATTCTGTTACCGCTTCTGAACGACACCCCAGTAAAGATCTTTATAGACCTTCTGCCACTTGACTAACGTGACGCACAGACGGTGGCCACAGTAAGTCAAACGCATGTGACATTCACCAGGACGCCTCACCCAAAATGGTATCACACTTTCCATAGCATAGCTCGTCATAGTTTCCAAAGCAGCTCAAAGGGGAGCAACTCATTGGGACTGAGCTCAGGTCAGAGTGCGGCCACTCCGCCTGCAATAACAAACTTTTGAGAGCGAAAACAGAGCGAACTTACCGCGTCAAGATGTCCAAGGAACCTTTATGTCTGATGCTCATTTTCCTATTGCTGAGGGCTTATGGTGAGTAAGAGGCAGGTGAGAATTTTAAACTTGAATCAGCCAAAATCAGTGTTTACCAAGCTGAAAATGTAACCCAGTGACCAGGTGAAGGGATTTGACCTCATCATGTGAGTATATTTACTGGTTCCCCCGAGAAAACAATGGAATCAATTTGGAAAATTAATCTAAACGCGAATAACTAAAGACGATGATGTGACCATTCTTAAATTGCAGGCGAAGTCTTTCAAAACGGCCCCAATAACCAATAATAATGGAAGTATAATCTCTCTAGTTACACAATCCCAGCACTCCCTGACTCAGGGTCCAAATATAATGACAGCTAATGTGGGAGAGACTGTGGAACTAGCCTGTCACTACGCGTATGAAGTGCAATCGGCGTCTCAAGTTTTCTGGTACAAACAACGTGTGGGTGAAGCCCCGATACTAATCGACAGCCAGTCCCGTGAAGAGGCCGATTGTAAATTTATTTCCAAAAAAGACAACAGCAAACATCAATTGACTCTGAAAATTCGCAATGTCCAACCGAATGATTCGGGTTCCTACTACTGTGCTCATAAGAATAGCTATGCACCGCTCCAGAATGGACTTCCATTACTGGTTGGAGGTAAGAGAGCAAGTGAAATGAGTTCTGATCATGCACAGTGTTATTATTTGGTACGAATGAATCGTTAACTGTGTCCCAATATTTGTCCAGACAGTTCCACCAACCAGACGGCTGTGCTGGTTTTTGTCCCGCCGGGTGAGCTGCATTTGATGGAAACCGTCCCCTTAGCGTGTTTGGTCAGTGGAGTTTCTTCCAACCAGATTGATATTTTCTGGAATATTTCCGGTCTGGTCACCGAGGGGCCGAGCGATCCTGGCACAATGGAGGCGGACGGGACCGACAGTATCAGAAGTCACGTCATGGTATCGCGTGGAACCTGGAGAAGTGGCGGTGTCTGTACTTGTATTGTTCAACTGTGGTCTCCAAACAAATATTTGACAAAAAGCGTGTCGTCCCCCAAAGCAGCAGAGACAGGGGTAGGTGAGTTCGCCATCTGTTCAATGGTGGCTTTTATTCGACTTTAGAGTCAATTGGAGAAATTCATTAACTCCTTGATCCTGCAGGCTGTAAATTAAACTAAAAATATATAAATTATAAATATGTCAAAATAAGTTAGGGTTACCTGAGCACCAGGTGTAGTCTTGACCTTGTAAACAATTTCTGGGCTTGTCTTATATTTCCCGGTCACATCATAGAATCCTTGAAACATACACGCTGAAAGAGGGATTTCGGCTCATCGTGCCTGTGCTATCTCTTTGTAAGTGTTATCCCATTGGACCCACCTTTCCCCACAACACTGTCACATTTTCCTTTTCAAATGAGAATGTGATTTCTCTTCTAAAAGTTATTGTTGAACCTACATCCATCGCCCTGTTCAGGCAGTGGATGTTGGAATGAAATTGAGGCCAGTTCCACACTGGATGCACTTTACAAGCAGGAAACAGCCAAGAATGCTTTGGGGAGGGTGTGCCGGAGATGTACCACAATGGGACCAAGGATGAGGGACTTCAGTTAACTTGAAGAAACTGTAGGATTTGGGAATATTCTCATTAAAGCAGAAAGAGTTGACGGGCAGATTTATTCGAGTCGTTCAAAATCATGAGGTGCTTCGATAGAGTAAAAGAGGAGAAACTGTTTCCACTGGCAGGAGGGTCGGTAACCAGAGGGACACAGATGGAAAATAATCAGGAAATGAACCAGAGGGGGAAATAAGGAGAATTCTTTTTAACTCAGTGAATGGTACCTGGAGAGCGCCGCTTGAAGCAGATTCAAATGGAACTTTCAAAAGGGGAATTGGATAAATACCTGATGGATAAACAGTTTCAGGAATATTGGGGCAAGAGCATGGAAAATAGGACTAATTAGTTGCCGCTTTCAAAGTGCCTTCATTGGCACTACCGTCCGAATGGACTTCTTGTGTTCTTCATTTTGGGTCACGGTGCCCATCAGTGAATCCCAGAAAAGGATGATTTGACCGAGCAGCAGTTTATAAGTGTTTTGTCTCTGCAGGATGGTGCAATCTGGCCCTTCCTATTCTCATAACTGACTTGGTGATGCTGGTTCTACTATTGGTCCTTATTGCCGTTTGGATTCGTACAAGCGGAAGGTCAGGTATGATTCATATTTATCAGAGATATTTTAATAATTGTTTGTCTATCTGATTCCCTTCTCGCAGTTTTAAATTGGTAATTTACTTTCTGCTTTCAGGAGAACGAGACAAGAGATCCCACAATGAAAATTGAGTCACTGAACCATTTGAAAAATTTCATCCCGAACAGCCTCCCTATATTTAACACTGTGTCTAACCCACTTTAACCCCAACACTGACTCCAATGTTATATGCTGGCATTTTCCATGAGCTTTTCAGATTGATGCTAAGACCACTCGACATTCTCTTTTCTGCTATTTCTGGCACCTCCATCGGATTTACGAAACATAACACCTGTTTAATATTTTTGTTCTTATCCAGTTTTAGCTTGAGAGAGAGAAGGCAAAGCTAGAGGCAAAATGAGCGACAGATGGGTAAGTTCCATTGAAATGTTGGCACAAGTAGTTGGAATTAGAAAGATGCATAAGAGCATTTCCTACCTTCAAAATGTTCACAATCACTCTGCTGTCTCTGAGTCTCATATAAAATGCCAGCCACTTGTTACTAATAGCTGCAGTAGTATACCAGATGGACACTAGACGCCAAGCACGATAGGCAGATAGTGCTTGTCCATCCATTGGCGATTTTCACTCGACTGAAGCATTGAGGGAACTTTCCCGTATTGGGCGGCTTTCCGTGGATTGGGGGCCTGGTAACAAATAGGGCCCATTGGCGTACTGGGGCCATTGGTAAATTGGCACATCATTGGCCAACTGCGTATCTGTAATAATTATAAATTAGCCAGACTAGGATAATATTTCCATTCATATCTTAACCATTAATAAAACAGATGACCACCGTCAAACAGAAGGAAAGTGGGCACATCGGGATGCAATACAAAGGAGTTTTTTGAAATTGTTGTAATAACATATAAAAAATTGTTTTTTTTGGGATAAGGTGCAAGGCTTCCCAAGCTGATATTTCACGCATTTATGAAAGAGCAGGTCACAGTCTAGAGCATCTAAATTTGGTTAACATCTCACTAGTCCCGCTAACTGGAATGAGAAAATATACCCCAGTCCCTCTCCCCATCTGATAATATAAATGAAAGGGGTAATTTTCCAGACTTAATGTCTCTGTCGTACATAACGGCGGATTTTCAGCAGTTCATATTTTTGAATGGTGCTTATTTCTTTCATCTCTACAGCGAGTCTAATCCCTTTCCCTCGTTTCCCACCTGTGTTCCTCCTCCGACCCCACCGATTTAGTAAACATGATAGCCAATGGAATTAGATTGAAGATAAAACCAAATCCAGGAGAGTTTTATAGATAAATCAAAATGTGCTTTTGTTGTAAGTGGATTAAGAGGGATTCAGTTTCGGCAGAAAGAGAGTGTGTGTGTGTGTGTGTGTGTGTGTGTGTGTTTATGTGCGTGTGTGTGCGGGCGTGTGTGTATGTGTGTATGTGTGTGTTTATGTGTTTCTGTGTGTGTGTCCAGAGACTTGAGCAGAAAGTCTAGGCTGAAACTCCGGAGCGGGTGCTGCACTGTCTGAGATGCCGATTTCACATGAAACGTTAAACCGAGGCCCTGTCAGCCCTCTCAGGTCGGCATAAACGATGGTGCCACCACTATTGCAAGAAGAGTGATGTGTTGGGGGATGCGGGAGATGCGGGGGCAGGGGGGTTCACTCTGGTGTCCCGTTTCCTAGTTTATCCATCAACCAGCACCTTAAAAAATAAATTATCTAGGTCATTAATTCATTGCTGTTTATGGGATCTCACTGTGCATAAATTGGCTGCCGCGTTGCATTAAGAACAGGGACTACACATCAAAGAAGGGGGAGTAAGTGTTCTGGGGTTCCTTCAGATCTTGACAGGCGCTATATGAACATAAGTCTTTTGATTGTGTTTGTGTCATTCTTCCGAATGTGATGAATTCTGTGGGCCCTACTCAATTGTGTAGATGGTGAAACACAGTAACCGGATTTGTCACTTAGCAACAAAGGAATTCAATCAAGTGTATAGACTCATGATCCAAGTTTTCTGATTAAACTTTGGTGATTTCCACTTGCTTTGCGAATTCTGCTGCTCTGTTACAAATCATCAATTCAGACAATTCTTGGACATGCAAATGAAGCAAAATTTTCTTCAAATTGACATAGAGGGCAACAGAAGCCGATTCACTTGCAATTTGCGAGAAGGAATTATAGAAACAGCGGAAGAGGAAAATAATGTCAGCGATATGGGGACAGAGAAGTGCACAGTGGGACTAATTGTATAGCTCTTTCAAAGAGCTGGCACAGAGGCAATGGGCGGAATGACCTCCTTGTGTGCTGTATCATTGTATGCCTCAATGAAACTTGGTTGCGGGAGTGCGTAATATTAACTATCTTTTAAATGCTTTTCGCTGTTAATGTTTAATATCTCTCCCAGACTCAAGGGGGGCCTCTCTACGCCTCCCTGGACTTGGCTGCATTGGATTAAAGGTCAATAAATAAGACAGATGAGAATCCGGTCTGTTTCTCTCTGATGAATTATGGAGGTGACAGGATTTGCCAAAGAAACCACAGCTTTGTGGCAATTAACATGGAGCCAAGGAGACTCCCATGAAACAAATCAACTTTCCCCGTGCACTCGCCAGAGCAACAAAGGCTGACTCATGTTGCTAAATATAGAAGTTGTTTTGAGTATTGTTAAAGATATTCCATCGATACCGCGTAACTCGGGTGTGAAAGAAACATTGAGCAAAGACTAAGGACTGCCTTCGGTTTCTCTGGACTTTTTCTGATGATTCTGTAACTCCAGTTAGTGACAGGATGTTAATTTCTTGGCAAATGTCTGTATGCAAATAAAATAAATTATTCTTCGATTCGAACGATGCACCAGAGGTTTGTATTGATTAATAATTAAATTATAATTAAATGTCATCTGGATAGAACTACAATTGCTCCTGAGTTGACAAAGTCAGTCCTGGATTGAGATGCTGTTAGTTCTGGGTTTCTTTGTTTGAGACGTGATTTGTTCTAGCATTTACTGAATTACAACAAAGCAGGAGAGGGACACGGGCAGTGATTCAGGAAACATGCGACGTTTCCATTTAACGTTTAAACAGTGTGTTTTTATTTGTGTTCAGCTTTTAACCTGAATGTCAGAGATTTACCGTGAGTGTCGTGTGTTTTGGAGCAAGCGGTGCTGTGGAAGGTGGAGTGGAGACCTGGCTCTCTCTCCATCAGAACTCTGCTGAAGCTGGTATCCAGTATATTTTGCAGTGTAAGCGTATTAAATGATAGGGAAACAAGTCGAATGGATGGAGTTTTGTACGTGAAGATGGATGCTGTTTTTATATATTTTTGGAAGCATGGTGGTATTCAATAAAGAAAGCTGTGTGTGTTTGTCTTCATGGGTAATTAAACTGGAGAAAGTTTGTAAAGACAGTTTGTCTGTGAGAACTGAGAGATGAAAGATAACCGAGCTGGATGCATGCATTTGTAACGAGAGGGTCCAGTGAAGTTGGGAGAAAAAGCAAATGCGTTGGGCTTTTTAAATTTGCGTTAGGTGATAGGTAAGGACTTGTCTTTTCAGCTGTTAAATTTCAAAGGAGTTTTAAGAACATTTACCATTTACAAATTTTTCATAAGTGCACAAAGGAAAGTTATTTAATAATATTTGACCAGAAAGTGGAGGTAGTAGGAAGACATGAATGTTGTTTTTATATTTTTGAAAAGTTGAGTTCAGAGTGAAGCTTCAGACAATGGAGGCCAGGATGAAAGGGGGGCCGGCAAAAGATATTTAAGGGAAATGCTTTTTTGAGCTGAGGTGGCTCTGTGGGGGAGATATCCTGAGACCAGCTCCGTGCTGTGAAAAATTGTGAATTTGAAGCAGCCATCCGATTTCAAGCCAGAGAAGTTTTTCCTTTCAAGAGGAAGTCTGTATCTGAGCTTCCTTCGGATTCCAAGAGCAGATTGGTAGATAGTGTGAGGTCGTGTCGTATATTTTACAAAAGTATCAGCAGTTTTTACCTTGGGTAATATTGCTGGATTTTTTCGGTTAAAACTCCATAAGGGGGCTGTTGGCAAATATTTTACTTGTGCGTTCTGAAAAGGTTTTTTATTGGAGTAATACCTTGCAAGACTGCTTCAACCAAATAATTTTAATCTTGCGTGATTAAGTTTTTTTCTTCTTCACCTAAGAATCGTAAACGTTTTCCCCTCGTTTTCAAAGTAGGAAAAAACAATACGATCAATAAGGCTAATTTCCCTGTGGGATTTCGATTTTCCATTGAGCTGTTCGAGCATGTTCTGCCTTTAAATAGGGTCTTTTCTGATCTGCATCTTAAACTCATCTCCTCTCCGTTCCCGAACAGTGAATCCCCTTTATCCAACAAAAACTTATCAATCTCAATTTTGACATATTCAGTTGAACACCTAACTATATTTTCCACCTATTGCCGCAGTGTTATATAACATGGAAACAGTGTTATCTTGCAATGTGCACTATGCAAAATCTCTTAGACTCATGTTAAATTAACCATGAATTTTGAATCTTAGGTTAAAATGCAGTGAAATATCTCTGCACATGTTAGGAAACAATTCCATCCATAGTTACCGCATTTTCTTGTGTCGTTGTGTCTGGAATGTTTCAGTTCCGCATCACTGTTCATGTTGTCTGTTTGAAATTGAAATTTAAACTTAGTTGAAATGACCTCAGTTCACATTCAAACAGCTGAAAGTGCCAAAAACTCAGTGATTAATGGATGCATAGAGAGCGCCGCGGAGTTACAGATTGTCTCTATAATCTCTCCCTGACTGCCGGTTCCTGGAACTCCTTCTCCCGGCCACAGGAACTGTCTCCCACAGGAGAATCCCGTCGCGTAGAAACTCACGGAAAGTGGGACCTGCAGGTGGTAGGGAGAAAAGATTGAAAGATAAATAGATAGAGAAATAGATAGATAAATAGATAGATATATAGATAGATAGATTGATTAGACAGATAGATAGACGGATAAATATATTTATTGATAGATAGATAGATAGATAGATAGATAGATAGATAGATAGATAGATAGATAGATAGATAGATAGATAGATAGATAGATAGATAGATAGATAGATAGATAGATAGATAGATAGATAGATAGATAGATAGATAGATAGATAGATAGATAGATAGATAGATAGATAGATAGATAGATAGATAGATAGATAGATAGATAGATAGATAGATAGATAGATAGATAGATAGATACATAGATAGATAGATACATAGATAGATAGATAGACAGACAGTTATAAAGAAGACCAGGTGTGATTGAGGGATACATAGATAATATTATAAAACAAAACACATGAAGTCCTTGTGGAATTCCATGCAGGTTCTATCTCCTGCATTCTATTTAAATGTCCGCTCGGAAACTCCTTGAAAGAGCAATCTCTCTTAAAGGTGTTACGCATGACTACACGTTCACAAATCGGTGCTGGGTGTCCTTCACGAACCCATCTATTTATAAATGCTCAGCATTTTTATGTATAGTAATTGATACTAAGCGTTTGTTCCCCACTCATGAAATACTAAGTAGCTTATAGTCATTAAGTGGATTTGTTTCTTTTGTAACAAAAACAGAATTACCTGGAAAAACTCAGCAGGTCTGGCAGCATCGGTGGAGAAGAAATCAGTTAACGTTTCGAGTCTTCATGACCCTTCGGCAGAACTGAGTATAGTTAGGAGAAAGGTGAAATATAAGCTGGTCTAAGGTGGGGGGGCGGGGGGAGAGAGGTTCTTTTGTCTTGGATGAAACGTTATATAGAGACCGTTTGGCTAAGAAGGAGAAGGATTGAGGTCTGGGTTAGACAAACTGATAGGGTTTGGGCAAAACAATCACTGGAAAATAAGCGTTTAAATCGGAGCTAGGTGCAAAGGGTTCTGAGGCATAAGACAAAAATTATTGAAAGTAGTGACAGAGTTTAATAAGGTGATAAAACCAGGCCCAGCAATGAAAAGAAGAAAGGCGACATTAAAGTTTATCAAAACTTAGCTGGACCGCACATGGGGTCCTGTGAATTATCCTGACCTGCATATCATAAAAAGAATATACAGGCACAGGTGAAGTTGCGATAAAGAAGTGGTTTGCCGGAAAGATACCAACACTGAGAGGTTACAACAGTCAGTAAAGTTTGAACAGAATGTCTTCTTTTTTTGGAGAAAAGAGAAGTCTGTGGGGTGACGTGATCAATACTATGAAAGGGATTTTCGGGCGGCCCTAGATAAGATATTAGCATTTTTTGAGGGAGAGAAGCACTAGAAGCCATCAATATCAGATCGTCACTAATAAATCCAATCGAGAATTCGGGAGGAAACTCTTTAATCAGAGACCGGGGAGAATGTGGAGCACGTTACCACAGGGAGTAGTTGAGGTGAAGTACAGAGACAGATCAATGCGTGACGCTGTATAAGCACATGAGGGAGAAAGGAATAGAAATTATGATGATGGGTTGAGATGAAGAGTGGTGGAAGGAGGTTCTTTTGGAGCAAAAATACCAGCGCTGAGCCAAACCGCAGAATGAACTGCGTCAGTGCTGGAAGATCTGCACGGTTGGATACAGATAATGCCGTACAGGAATCGAGAGAGAATGTGGTAAACAGGAAATTGGGATTTTATTTATTCATTGGCACGTCAAAATGGTTTATCTCTATACATACGCTTTCATCCCAACTAGACAGATGGGCTTAAGAATTCAGAAAGATAAACACTGAAATGATGAGATACATGAGAGCGGGATAAGGGGTCAGAAAATGATACGTGAACACATTGAAGGGGGGAGTTCAAATGTACAAAGAGATATTACTAACAAATAGGCCGCACGTTAAATGCACGAGGCAACTGTTAACAGCTCCCTCCCTGAGATGAGATGCTTTCACTTGGAAGTTTTTCACTGGAGTTGATTTGAACGACGTAAGTACAGAGAGCGCCGCTGCTTTAAATTTCCCCGAGAGAATTATGTAACTGCAGATGGTGTAGGTCCCGTCCGGCTCCATTGCCCTGGAATCGCTCTGTCCCTGGGCATCCAGCCCGGAAACATTCCAGCGGACGGCAAAGGAATCGGGACCCACACACTTCAACAAACACACCAAAAGGTACACCCCCATCGAGAGAATTTCAGCTGGAGGCGGAGTTAAACGGTAGATTATTAGGGAACGTGGTGGAATGGGGCGTTGTGATTCGATCACTACTGGCCATAACTAACAGGTTATTGATGATACATTTTGTAAAATAATCGTAATTTGTGCCTGTGATAAATCATTTTGAACTATTTCCAAACATAAAGGACACCCTACTGAGCTCCTTTGCTGCACAGTAATACATGCCCGAATCACTGGCCCGGGCATCCGGAATATTCAGGTTAAGAGAGAGTCGATTCTCGTAAACTTCTCCTGAATATCTCCCATTTGGGGATTTGTATTCTGTGACAGTGTAAACCAGTTGGCGTTATTCCGCTGGTTCGGTTTATACCAGTCGACCGCCCCCTCCCCACCACCGCCAATTAAGCCGTGTCATAATGCACCTTGTTTTGCTTCCAAGCAAGTGACTCTGGACCAACGTAATCTTGGACAAAACTGCCTGAAATACGACAGCTGAGAGGTACAAAATCAACATTATGGGTTCTGTTATGGCAGATAGCAAGGAAATACTTGCGATGGGGAATCGGATGCAACAGTAAAATATATAATAGACCATCCAGTGGTTAATACAGGCTAATGGAGTAAAACGGTGAGGGTTAAATTTGAAACGATAACACGCAGAAGAGGGAAAAAGAGGCGCATCAGAGACAATGCAGAATTTTTTTCAAGTGCGGCCTCTGTTGTTATGGAGGAAATGCGTCAGCCGAAATTGCAGACACAAAGACCCACAAATAACAAAGTGATTATGACCCAGATCTTGCATTTAATTATATTGTTTGGGGGATAAATATTGGCCGTCAGGGAGAAGAGGGGATGGGGGGAGAGAGTGGACTGGGGGGTGGGGTGATCTTAAGTGAAACGTTTAAAGTAGCGCATTGTAAAAATTAGCGCGGTATAAATTTTAGCTGAAGGTTTCCGGTTTACAGGTTAAGAGACCACACACGGCTCTGCCTGCAAAAGACAACACGCTACAGATCGTGGCAAACACGCGTCACAGGCGGTGGGCAGCGCAGACTGGTTCAACCTGGAGACAAAAGGCAATGGTGTTGCAATCAACATTTCCGCTTATGAAATTCGCGTGGGCAGAGTGGAGATGCTTGTTTGACCGGCGCAGACTTGCTGGGCCGAAGGGCCTTATTCAGTGCTGTTGACCCCTCTGATTCTATGACTCTATCACTCCACCCATGTTGGATACCGGTATGATTCTGGATATCACAGAGTGCGGGTTAATGGACAACAGGTTGAATGGTTTGCGCCGGGTCACGGAATTGCTGGCCCAGGTTACGCGTGGTCTGTTTAATTCACCCAGAACACATTAATTTATTCTGATTTCAAAATAAACACAGATTGAGAAAAAAAAAGAATATGACGCTCATATTTTAGTAATTAGCTGTTTCACCCGGAATCTGTCTTCCCGCCTGCCTCTTTGTGTCAGAATTACTCCTTTGGATCAGCGGAGCATGGGTCATCTGCTCTGTGCCGGTGTTTCTGCTCCAGAGGGACATCCTCCAACCCCCTCTTATCCCATTCCTTCAACATATCCCCTATCCCTTACAACTGGTGTGTTTATCCTGATTCATCCTTTAGTGCATCTCGGCGATTCAACTGGACAGCTCCCTGTGGGAGCGAGTTCCACATTCTCCACACTGTAAGAGTAAAGAGGTTTCTCCTGCATTCCTGATTTGATTTATTGGTGACTATCATATATTGATGGTCCCTAGTTCTGGTCTCGCTCCAACAAGTGCAAATATCTTCTTATGTCTACCGTATCGAATATGATCATAATTTTAAAGACCACAATCAGGTAACCCCTCAGCATCCACATTGCTACAGGAAAGAGCCCCGGGCTGTTCAATCTTTGCTGATAGTTATAACCTCGTAACCTGGGCCAGCAATTCCGTGACCCGGCGCAAACCATTCAACCTGTTGTCCATTAACCCGCACTCTGTGATATCCAGAATCATACCGGTATCCAACATGGGTGGAGTGATAGAGTCATAGAATCAGAGGGGTCAACAGCACTGAATAAGGCCCTTCGCCCCAGCAAGTCTGCGCCGGGCAAACAAGTACCAAAATATTATTTTCCCATTTTCCATCACCATGCCCAAAGCCTTGTATGCCATGGCACATCCAAATACTTCTTAAATATTATGAGGGTTTCTGCATCTACCACCCTTTCAGGCAGTGAGTTCCAGATTCCCACCGCCCTCTGGGTGAACAACTTCTTCCTTAGATACCCTCCAAATCTCCTGCCCCTTACCGTAAATCCATGCCCCCTGGCTACTGATCCCTCCACCAATGGGAAAAGTTCCTTCTTGTCTACCCTATCAATGCCCCTCATAATTTTATACAGCTCAATCATGTCCCCCCTCAATCTCCTCTACTCCAAAGAAAATAACCCCAGTCTATCCAATCTCTCCTCATAACTAAAACTCTCCAGCCCAGGTAACATCCAAATAATCTCCTCTTGCACTCTCTCCAGTACAATCACTGCTGCTTTCCCTCTGCCCCTCTGTGTGTTTGTGTGTGTGTGTGTGTGTGTGTGTATGCATCTGTGCGAGAGCGTCCCTCCCTGGACCTCTATTATCAGGGAACGGCGCGGTTTGCTCCATTCTTGTGATTGATTTACCTTCTCTTCAAGAGTCATGAAACACATTTGAAACACAAGTATAATAACAGACCTTCAGACCTGCTGCCTCCAGTCAAAATTGAAACTAGATCCCAGGTTTCACATTTTAATCGACAAATAGATAAATTGAACTTAAAATTAAAGATGTACTTCATACTTAAAAAACCCAAATACAAATAGAATGTACTTAAACTATCTCAATTTCCTAAATTCAGCCATGACCAGATCGAATGCCAGGTCCAACCAGAGGGGCTGAATGGCTCCAATGTACCTCTAGGATTAATAGGTCAAGATATTATGAGGACTGATGCCTGAAGGTCGATGACACAGAGTGTGATCAGCACCAGGAACGGTTCTCTGTGTAAGTAGAATAGGGAATCGCTTGCAAATTTCATTGGATTTTATAAGGAAAAATTTATCTTCCTGCAGGTTGAGGATGACAAAACCTGGTCGGATGGATGAACTGTGATTAGCAGATTTGCATTTTCCAGCTGCGTCTTGCAATCAGTGCCTGGAACTACTCTCGAAATAGCTGTGCAGAATGAGCCTTTACAGCAAAATAAACCAGTGTTAATTTGGTAATGACCCCATCTGCTACGAATAGGATGCACAAGACACCCTGCGAATCAGAGTTTAATCATCAGCAAAAATATCCAGTAATCAGCGCACCAACGGTTTCCAGAGCAGCATTTTAATATTGACGAAATGAAAGATGTCACGGAAATAGAATACATCACCACAGTGGAACATCAAATTTTCTCGCAGGTAAGAATGATAATCTAATGTGAGGAGCGAATTGTGTTCAAGTTTCCGAATTATTAACAATGCCAGCAAACCGCTTTCAGTCACAACCGATGGGATGTGCTGTGCTCAGGATAGACATTTAATGGGCGGTGTGTTACATGAGGCCTAATTCATAGGGTCATGAGGAGGAACATTGAGTGTTGAGCTAAAGTGCACCTTGAAAAAGCTGGCCAGGCGTGACGGGCCGAATAGCCTCCTCCTGTGCTATAAGTGTCTTCCAAACTGTGATTTTAGTCATTAAAAAGCACTCAACTGTATTATGAAAAGGGTGGATGGATTGTAGATATTCTTCTTTCAAGAGTAAATGGAACATTGTTCCCTCCCAGGACACAACCAATGAAGTCTCGGGGACCTCTATACCGCAGCTTTTATATCAATGCAGCCTAAATCCCCATCCAGTTACTGTCGGTCCTTAACCCTACTTCTATCCTGCTTACATTCGCTCTGTAAACGTCTTTGTAAATTGGCCTCAGAGATACTCTGGGCGTATTTGGCCTGAATGATCAAAAAACCTGGAATCACAGAGTTGTCGTTGGTTTTCAAATCTGTTTTACTATGTAGGTAACTCGAGCACAGATACATTGTAAAATCTGTTTCAATATTATCTTGCTTACATACTGAATGAAGATCCAGAATTCAATAATAAACCACTAATACCGGATAACATAAAACTGGAGAGGCTGCAGTGGAACTACGGGCTATATTTCATCTTTAGGATCGCTGGCATTAAGAGATTATTCAGTTTACGCTTTGGGCGACATCATAAAATTGCGCTGAGAATGCGCCTGAATTTGCATCGCTTGGACTTTCGGAATTCCCCGCCCAACAGAGGAAACATTTTACAACACGTCATATTCGGGAAGCAGACTGTGATTTCTCCCCCTTTCCTCTCCAGTCAGAGTGTGGGATCCTCCATAAAGGCCAAGCGGGCATAACATGTCTGTGGAGAACTAATGAAAAGAGAAACTCTTAGTACAACAAACACCATCATCATAGGGATAGGGAGAGGCCATTCAGAACCTTCAGGCTATTCAATTAGAAAATGGCGGATCTGTTTCATAACTTCCATCTACCCACCTTGGTTCCATACTACTTAATCCCCTTGCCCAACAAAAATCTATCATTCTCAATTTTGACAATTCCAATTGACCCCGCAGCTTTTTATGGGGCAGAGCTCCAGATTTCCACTCGCCTATGTTTCACTAAGTGCTTCCTGGCACCACACCTGAACGACCCGTCGCTAATTTGAAGGTTGTGCCATCTAGTTCTGGATTCCAGCCCCCCAAGCCCCACTACCCATCCCCCCGCAACCCCCCACCCCCGTGTCACTAGAGCAAATAATTTGACTCTATAAGCACCATCGTACCCTTTAATTATCTTAAACCCCTCGATTGGATAGCCCTTAATCTTCCCTATGAAAGGGATTGAGGCCTAGTTTCTGCCATCCTGTGGTGCCCACGATGCAAAGTTTTCTTGATTCATCGCCATAACTGTGAAATTTACACCTTGGATTATAATGCAAAGAAATGTATCCACGCTTGTGGCAAAAGCAATTCCATTATTTTACCTCTTTATTCTCTCGTTGTTCTCTGGAACCTGTCAGTTCCACATCAATGTTCATCAATATTGCCTGTCAGAAAGAAAAAAATTCAACTGAGCATGAGTGACTACATTTCACACTTAACTGTTTTGAAAGTGTCAATAACCCATTGATAAATGGATGGATTGAGAGCGCCGGGGAGTTACAGCGTCTCACAACAATCGCTACCTGTCTGCCGGATCCTGCAGCTTCTTCTCACGGCCGCAAGGATCATTCCCAGAAGAAGAAGCGCCGCCGCCGACAACCTCCAGGAAAGCAGGAAACTGCAGGTGGCAGGGAGCAGATAATCTGCGAAAAAAAAAATAATTTAAAAATAAAGTTTATGGAATTAATTAAACAAGTGGGGAAAACATGACAAACCTGAATGTGTGATTTCACCTGGACACGGAAATAGATTTTTGTTAATTTCTTTATCCGGAAACAGAGCAGAGATCTTATAGAACAATGTTGAAACAGAGCAGAAGTAGAACGCGGTGGAAAGAAGGAGAAGAGATAGATACAGAGAGATGGAGAGATGGATGGCAAGAAAGAGCAGAGAGCTTACAGAGAGAGAGAGAGAGAGAGAAGGAGATGGAAAGTGAGAGAGAGTGAGAGAGGTAGGGTGAATGATTGCGAGAGCGGTGGAGCAGAGATCGTTAAAACATTGTTTGAATAGGACATTGAGAGAGCGAATGATAGAGAGATAGATAGAACACTGTTTATAAAAACTGAAATATAGAGAGAGCAAGCGAGATAGAGAGATAGCAGTAATCTTAGAGAACACAATTTAAATAGGACAAACATAGAAAGATAACGAAAGAGATATGGAGGGAGAATGACAGGGAGAGGTAGATAGAGCACTGTTTTAATAGCAAAGAAATGTTGAGCCAGGTAGAGAAGGACAGAGAGTGATCAAGAGAGCAGGTCACTGAGAGAAAACTGTTTAACGAGGGTAGAAATACTGAGGGAAATTGTTGAAGAGGAGGAGAGAGGCGACATGGGGAGGGAGGGGAAACAGGGGAGAGAGGGGTAGAGAGGGAGAAGTGAGTAGAGTGGGAGAGAGGAGAGATGCGAAAAGGGCGAGAGATGGGGAGGGACAGGGAGAAAGGCAGAGAAGGAGAGTTGGTGGAGAGAGGGAGAGATGATGGGGAGAGGGAGAGTTGGGTAGAGAGGTGGAGATGGAGTGATGGGAAGAGAGGGACCGAGGGAGAGATGGGGAGAGAAGGCAGAGAGAGAGAAATGGGAGATAGCAGAGAGACGGATAGTTCGAGAGAGGGGGAGTTGGTGAGAAAGAGGGACAGGGAGGGATGGGGAGAGAGGGGAAGAAGGAGAGGGGCAGAGAGGAGGAGAGCAAGAGCGGGAGATTAGGAGAGATGGCGTAAGGAGATGGACGGTGAGATGGATAGAGAGATGGATGGAGAGATAGATAGATAGATAGATAGAGATAGAGAGATGAAGAGAATGCGATAGATAAGAGTATGAAACACGTACAGAACTGTTTAACTGGATCGAAAAGGATAGAGAGGGAGTGCGACAGAGACAGAGAGGGAAAGAGAGAAAGAGAGGTGGGGGTGGGGGTAGGGGGTGGGGGGTTGGGGTGGGGGGGGGGCTGGAGAGATGGAAGCAGATGAAGAGATAGGAAGATAGATGAATATTCCAGATTTCTTTTAACATAACATTTAACTATGGTAGAAATAGGCAAGATAAAGAGACGGAGAGTGAGATGGATAGAGAGATCAATAGATATATCAATAGATAAGGATAGGCAGAAAGCGAAGAGACAAACAGCGAAAGGGACCGGGAGAGGCAGAGAGGGGGAGTTGTAGAGATAGGGGTTCGGAGAGAGAGAGGGTGAGAAAGAGAGAGAGATTCAGGCAGACAAATATATAAAACAGCTATCTTAAAATGCACTAGGACAGGGAAGGATTGATTGATAGAGAGCAAGAGAGATGGATAGACAGATAAGCAGATAGACGAAGAGATAGAGAAGATACCTTATACCTGACTGCTTAACTAATACAGGCAGAAGTGTTGCGAATGTTAAATAGATAGAGAGATGAATAGAGGGTTGTACAGGCATGGCGAGACAAAGCGGTACACAGGGAATGTAATCACACCTTTCAATTTTACAAACTGACAAATGATCCAGTGGCATGGAACCATGACATTATGCTTAGACAGACACAAGGACTCAAGAAATAGGAGCAGGACACCATTCGGCCGCTCAAGGAGATCCACCATTCAATAAGACCACGGTTAATCTTGTACATTAAATGTACTTTGCTGCCCTGCCCACATCCCTTTTACTCTTAGTGCACTAAAATCTATCTTAGTGACTGAACATCCATAACTCTCTGGGGTAGACAGAACAGATGGAGTTAGAATTTCAGAAAGCTGAACTCTGAAAGACGGAGAGATCTGTGATATATCAATGATTAAATGATAATACATGGACACACACGGAAAGATGGACAATTTTAATTTACAAAGTTGACAAAGCCTCCCATCAGCATTAAATAGATTGGCAAACGGTCACTGTTAATCGCTACCTCTCTGAGATGAGATACTTGCACTGAGAAGATTTTCACTGGAGTTGATTTGAACGGTGCAAGTACAGAGAGCGCCGCTGCTCCAAGTTTCCGCCTAGAGGCTGGTGTAACTCCTGATGGTGTAGGTCCCGTCTGTCTCAATTGTCCCGGAATCGGTCTGTCCATTGGTATCCCGTCCGGACACATTCCAGCGGACGGGAAGAGAATCGGGAGACAAGCCTCTGATCAAACATAACAACTGGACCCTTTCCATCGAAGGAATCTCATCCTCCGGCGGGGTGAGGAGGAATATGGTCGGGGGGCCCTCTACATTTGGCAAATGAAACAGAAACCCCATTAGCAGTTCAATCTAGGCACCTTTCATTGCTTTTGAAATGCCCAATCCGATGGAATGATGATGACATTTACCTGTAATCACTAACTGGGAGCCATTTCCGAATATTCGGGCCATGTTCTGGTTATTGTGGATTGCACAGTAATACATTCCAGAATCATTTCTCCGGGTATCCGCAATGAGCAGTGAATAATTACCCGCTTTGCCAGAAACCTCGCTGGAAAACCTGCCCTCTGCTGAGATGTGCTTGGTCGCTCTGTAAACCAGCTTCATGTCGTTTCCATCCCATTGTGTATACCAGAAGACGGAGCCAACTACTGGTCTCTCCGTGTGGCAGCTCAGTTTAGCGGGACTCCCCGCAGGGAGAGTCTGAATCGGCGGAGACTGAGACAGCACGGGCTGAGATACAATAACTGAGTAAGAGAGAGAGAAAGCAGGAGTCACCTCAGGTTATGGTGCAGCCCGCCATCCCACACCCGCACACCCTCTCTCCTGAAGCCTCCCTCCAGAAAAGGGAGGAAGCACAATCCTTTGAAAAATTAGCCCATGTTAAAGAATCGCGCGCAATCAGATGTTTGGGCCGTTTTACCCTAGTTTACCAACGGCACAGTCCGAGTCCATTCACCAATAAAACTGGTTTAATCACGAGGGTACACAGATGGGAACTGTGCGAAGTTAATAATTTAAAAGAGCTGCTTCAAATTTAAATTTTCCAACTGTTTTATTTTCCCCCCATCCACCCTTCGTTTCCCCCTTCTCCGCTAACTTTGGACATTTCATTTAGTTCAAGAGATTATAACTCACTCTAATCATCTACTTGAAAATTTGTCCTCTTCTCAATCGCCAATAATTTCAATGGGGCCAACTCACATCTTTTATCCCAGGAGAGATTACATTTCGGATTAATTCCATTCATTGTTCCTGTCGGATGCACATTTTCCACGTCATTGACAATATTCGCTCTATTTTGACATCAAACTTGATAACTGAACTGCATCTTTCGAACCGCACAGCGCTGGCTGTGGTCATTCGGTCCTTGAATGTGCTGGCAGATTGAGAAATCTATCCACTTACCCCCCACTCACCGCGCCGCCTAAACGCCGCTCCTTGTGCCCCCCTCTCTTTTGCCGATTCTCATCAATCTGTGTCCCTCTGGTTGCCGGGCTTCCTGCGAGTGGAAATATTTTCTCCTTATTTATCCTATCTCAGCCCTCCTCCACTCTATCTGAACATGTTAAGATATCTTACCCTGGAAGAGATGGGACAATGCACACACAGCGAGGAAGTTCATTGTCCTTGACTTCAGGCGGTCAGACGCTGAGCCCCCGACCCCAGTCTCAGTGAGAATTCGCTCTCGGTCTCCCGGTGTGAAGGAGGTGTGAAATATGCAGCCTGAATTGAGTTCTGTGTTTATTCATAGATACACGATAGGGGTTCGAAAATGGTGCCGAGGTAGACAGCTCTCTGTGGTTTTCCTGTTTATTACAGGTCAAAGTGCTGTCACGCACTCATCATGTGTTTTGCAAAATACACCAGGTTTGTACTCACATTAGTTAGATAACAGTTGGAGTACAGAACACAACTCTGCATATTCTAAAAAGGATATAGAGGCACTGGAAATGGTGCAGGAAGAGTTTCACAAGGATGATATAGGAACTGAGAGCTTATATCTATCAGGAGAGAATGAACCGGCTCTTTACTCTAAACAGGGGAAGATTGAGGAGTGACCTGGTCGAGGTCTTTTAAATCATGAAATAGTTTATTTTGGCAAACTGAAGGAAGGTGACTCTACTTCTGAAGGATTTCAACAATTTTGGCCATCAATAAATCCAATCCGAAATCCCGGATAATTCAGGAATTGTCATTAGATTTTAGAGGAATGAAATGTAATCTTATTAAAACACATAAACTACTGACGTGTCCTGACTGGGAGGAAACCCAGAAGATGTTTCCTGTTGTGGCCAAAGCTAGGTGCATGGGCCAAGAATAGTGGTCTCCATTTTGAGACAGAGATGAGGAGATCTATTTTTCAACCAAAGGATCGTTGGTGTGTGGGGTTGTCTTCCCCAGAATGTAGTCACGGCTGGGCCTTTGAATTTATTCAAGGCCGTGTTAGACAGATTTTTGTTCGGTATGGGAGCCAAGGCCTAAGGGCAGCAGACAGGAAAGCGGATTCGAGGCCACTACCAGATTGGCCATGATCATATTGAATGGTGGAGCAGGCTTGAAGGGCCCAATGGCCTAGCTCTGTGTTCCTATGGTCCACTGTAACGTGGGGTCATTAATATGCGGTAAGTCCTGTCTGGAATTCAGGAGCAACTTGTTTATCCAGACGTTGGGGAGAATGTGGAACCCGCTCCAACAGGGGATGCATGAGGTTTTTCCAGATTTGCACTTATGTGGGAAGCTGGATAAATACATGCGGAAGAAGGGAATGCAATATTATATTGTTGGGCTAAGATGAAGAGGGGATGGGAGGAGCCTCGTGCGGAGCATAAAAACGAGCATGAGCAGTCGGGTCAAATGGCCTGTTTTTGAGGTGTAAATTCAGTGTAACTCGGAAAACTGTAACATCAAAGGAGCTTATCACCTATTTCAAGGTAATCACTGTGCAGTGAATTTTCCATTGAACTACCGTAAACGCGCTTAGAGCACAATACAAAGTGCAACATATATGATTGTTTGATACTCTCTCTCTGGGGCCAATAAATATATCATTGGTAAATAAAATTTTACAATGAACCCAGAACACTGAATTCAGGTCAATCACCAATGGCGTTTTATATTATAGAATAAGTCATTCGAAACCTTACTCAATGAGACTTAACAGAAATAAGGATGATGCACGGAAAATTTAAGGAGCGGAACTGAACTCGAAAGAGATCCATTCATTTAGATTCTCGATAAGTGCAGTGAGTGCCCATGTTTGTTCCATTAGAATTCTACTCTCAATCTCTGCGTAAATTGTGATGTAGAGAAGGAGGCACTAATAATTAAAATTCAGATGGATCCACATACATTTTACACAATATATCCCAGTCTCTGTTCTAACCAGATTTTATCATGAACCTTGAACAACTTGTTCACAGAATAGATTATATTGAGTGCTATCACATAACACTCTGAATTCCTGGCGTTCACTTTCAAAACTGCGACCTCTCCAAACGTCAAGAACAACGGCAGCAGATACATGGGAACTCCAGCAAATGCAAGTTGCCCTCCAAGCCACACACCATCCTGGCTTGAAAAGAACCGCAATTCCTTCACTGTTGCTGGGTCAAAATGCTGGAACTTCCTCCCTAACAGCACTGTGGGTGTAACTACACCACATGGACTGCATCAGTTCAGAAGGCAGTTCACCACCACCATCTCAAGAGCTAATTAGGCATGGTTAATACATGCTTGCCTTGTCAGCGGCTCTGACACCCCCATAATTCATTAATCTTTAACTGAAATATTCAACATCCATCCATACAATTCATATTCTGTGACCTAGGCCCCACCACCGCCCCCACCCCCCACCCCAGAAAGACAACCCAGTAAAGTTCTTTGTAAACATTCTGCCACTTGACCGCTGTGACGCACAGATGGCGACCACAGTAAGTCAAATGCATGTGACGTTCATCAGGACGCCGCATCCAAAATGGTGTCACACTTTCAATAGCATAGCTCGTCTTAGTTTCCACCGCATCTGAAAGAGGAACAACTGAGTGGGACTGAGCTCAGATCAGTCTGCAGCCATTCCGCCTGCAGTCACAAACTGGTGAGAGCGAACACAGGGAGAACTCACCGCGTCATGATGTCCCGGAATTTTTATCCCTTTTGCTCATTTTCCAAGTACTGCGGGTTTATTGTGAATAAGAGGCGGGTGAGAATTATAAATTAGAAACAGCCAGAATCAGTGGTTACTAAGCTGAAAATGTGACCCAGTGATCAGGTGAAATGATTTAGCCTGATCCTGTGAATTTATTTACTGGTTGCTTTTCCAAGTCGAAGAAAATCAAATTGGAGAACTAATCTAACGAAGAATATTTAAAGATAATGATGTGACTGTTCTTGAGTTACACACGACGTCTTTCAAAGCGTCTGCTTCCTGTCTCTCAATAACCAGTGATAAAGTAACTATAATGTCTCTCGTTACAGAATCTCGGTACGA
The DNA here is from genome assembly GCF_964194155.1 of Cetorhinus maximus. Taxonomy (NCBI): domain Eukaryota; kingdom Metazoa; phylum Chordata; class Chondrichthyes; order Lamniformes; family Cetorhinidae; genus Cetorhinus; species Cetorhinus maximus. The sequence continues at coordinate 2,665,804 of NC_135914.1, read as the reverse complement.
GGGATGCTGACGGAACCTGCAGAATCTAAAGTCAGGTCATGGAGTCAATTGAAACCTGGAGACGCGGCGGCCTCTCTGCTTGTACTATTCAAATGGGGTCTCCAAACAAATATTGGACAAAGAGCGTTTCGTTCCCAAAATTGCAGAGACAGGGACAGGTGAGTTGGTGATCGTTTCAATGAAGGCTTTTTTAAATTCAAATAATCAGTTGCAGTAATTCACTAATTTCTAAGAATCTGCAGTCTTCGAATTAAACATCTCCACGGGACAAAGAGATACCTACGGATACATGTAAAGATATTTGTGAATGCGTGTGGTCGTGTGTGCGTGTGCATGCCAGTTCATATATATGTGTATATATGTCTGTGCGTGTATATCTGTGCATGTGCGATGTGTACGCGCGTGTGTTTATATATGTGCATTTGCCTGTGTATATATCATATATAGGAGTTATATATGTTTAAAATCCCCTGATTCCTATCTCTCAATAAGCAGTGGTAATGTAACAATAATCTTTCTCGTTACAGAATCCGAGCCCTCTCTGTCTCATGGCCCCTTCATAACGACAGCTGAAGTCGCAGACACGGTGGAATTAGCCTGTCGCTACATTTACGAAGTGGAATTGGTGTCTCGCTATTTCTGGCGTGTGTGTTTGTGTGTGCGTGAGTGTGTGCGCGCGCGCTTGTGTCTGCATGCATATCTGTGTGTCTGTGTATATATTTGTGTGCACGTGCATATCGATGTATATATGCGTGTGCGCGCGCGTGTTTATGTATGTGCGTGTGCAGTAGCCTGTGTATATATAACATATAGGTTTTATCTATCTATATATATATATATATGTGTGTGTGTGTGTGTGTATGTGTATGTGTGTGTGTGTGTATACTCATGTGTGTATGCGTTTATGTGTGTCTATCATTTAAGTCAAAAGCGCATTGAATGATGTGAAATAAATTAGAGATGTTCTCTGTCCGAGAGGGGGACTTTGTCCTGTAAACACTTCCTCGGCTCGCTTTAAGTTCCTGTGTGACATCTTAGAATCATAGAGTGATACAGCAAAGGAAGAGGACTTTCATGTGAGTTTATTTACTGGTTCCTCCTGTCGGGCGAAGAAAACGCAAATTGGAGAATTAATCTAACCAAGAGTTATTAAAGACAATGATGTGAGTGTTCTTAAATTACGGACGAAATGTTTCACATCGGCTGCTTCCTATCTCTCAATAACCTGTGATAATGTAACAATAATCTCTCTAGTTGCAGAATCCGAGCCCTCTCTGTCTCAGAGCCCGTTCATAATGGCAACTGACGTCGGAGAGACGGTGGAATTAACCTGTCACTACATTTACGAAGCGGTATTGGTGTCTCGCAATTTCGAGTACAAACAGTGTGTGGGTGCCGCGCCGATACTAAACGACAGCCAGTCCTGTCAGGGGGCGAATTGTAAGTTTATTTCCAAAAAAAGGCGAAAATGTGTTGATTCTGGAAATTCGCAATGTCCAGGTGAATGACTCGGGTTCCTACTGTGGTGCTCTCAGGGCACTAGTTATACACCTACTAGCTATGCACCGCTCCAGAACGAACCTACTGTACAGGTTGGAGGTAAGGGAGCAAGTGAAATTAATTCAGATCGTACTCAGCATTATCATTTGGAGCAAATTGATCATTAACTCTGTCCCAATCTCTGTCCAGACAGTTCCGCCAAAAAGACGGCTGTGCTGGTGTTCGTCCCGCCGGGTGAGCTGCATTTGAGGGCAACCGCGTCCTTAGTGTGTTTGATCAGTAGAGTTTCATCCAACCAGATTGCTATTTTCAGGAATATTTCCGGCCTGGTCACCGAGGGACCGAGAGATCCCAGTAGAATGGAGGTGGACGGGAACTGCAGTATCAGAAGTCACGTCATAGTGTCGAGGGAATCCTGGAGAAGCGGCGGTCCCTGCACTTGTATTGTTCAACTGGGAGGTCCAGGCAATTATTCGACATCGATCGGCACAATTCCCCAAAGCAGCAGGGACAGGGGCAGGTGAGTTGGTGATCTGTTCAATGGAGGCTTTTATTCAACGAATCAGTTAGAATAATTTACTAGATACTAAGAATTTTCAATCTACGAATTAACCTCCTTCAAGAGATAAACAGATAACTATGGATGCATATAATAAATATTTGTGAGTGTGTCTGTGTGTTTGTGTGGGCGAGCGCGCGGACGTCTGTGTGTATATATATATGTGTGCCTGTGTATATATATATATGTGTCTGTACATCTGTGTATGTGTGTTTGCACGTGTGTTTATATATGTGCGTGTGTATTTGCCTCTACATATATAATACATGAGATATAGATATACTTGTGTACATATGCTTTTATGTATCTATACCAGGTAAGTAAAAAGTGCATTCAATGATTTGAAATACATGAAAGATGTCCTCTGTCCGAGAGGGAGACTTTGTTATGTAAACACGTTCTCGGCTTGCCTTCAGTTCCTGTGTGACATCTTAGATTCATAGATTGATACAGCAGAGAAAAAGGATATTCAATTAATCCCACCTTTTCCCAATGGTCCTGTAACACGTTCACGTTCATCCAAATCAATTTAATAATCCGATTTCCCTTAGGGATACTTCCCCCATCCTTCCAAGCACCGGATGAGGAACAGGTTTGAGATTAGTTCCCCACAGAATAAGTTTATGAGCATAAAACAGTGAAGAGATGAGATTGTTGGGAAAAGCGATGTGTCTGCAGGAACGTGACTCTAGCTCATTGCCCCCGTCTCCTCCTTCCTTTCCCGGCATCTCCTTTATCAATCTCTATTTTCCTGGTAAAATCCAGTTCATTTTTATTATCAGTTGGTGATATCAGCAGTCTGATTTAACATTAACCTCGTGTGATGAAGGTCAGTGAAATTGGGTTATAAGGAACTGACCGAGTTTCACACTCATCAGGCGTATGGCGCATGTACATTAATCCCTGAAGGTGGCAGGACCAGTATACATGGCCGCTGAAAGACATAGGGAAACCTCGGCTTCATTAATAGAGGAAAACATAACAAGAGAAATTTCTACATTGTAAGTCAGACCCCAGCTGGAGCATTGTGTCCAATTCTGGACACCATTTTAGGGAAAGTTGCCTTGGAGAGGGCACAGAGGACATTCAACAGAATGGGACCCGGGGTGAGGGACTTCAGTTATTGTGGAGAGTCTGGAGAAGCGGGGATTGTTCTCCTTAGAGCAGAAAACTTTAACGGGAAATTTAGCACAGATGTTCAAAATCATTAATTTTTTTGATACAGTTAATAAGGAAAAACTTTTTCCACTGGTTACTGTGTCCCTCTGGTTATTGACCCTCCTGCCACTGGAAACATCTTCGCATTAGTTACGCTCTCCAAACCCATCTCCATTCTATCTGAACCTGTCGGAATATCTCCCCGTGGCAGAGATGGGAAAATGCACAGGCACCGAGGAACCTCATTGTCGGTGACCCAGAACTGAGAGCTTATAACTACCAGGAACAGGTGAAAAGGCTGGAGCTCTTTTCTCTCTAAAAAAAGGTAAAATATTGAGCGGTGACCTGACAGAGGTCTTTAAGATAATGAAATGTTTTAACAAGGCACATATTGGAATCGTAGCTCGTCTTGTGCAGAATTTGGAAAATATTGGTCATCTGAAAAAGATGGTCGCAAAAAGATCCAATGGGAAATTCAGGAGAAACTTCTTTACCCAGAGAGTGGGGAGAATGTGGAACCTGCTCCCACAGGGAGTGGCCGAGGAGAATTGTCTAGTTACATGTTTCTGTGCTGTTACTCTATGCAGTTCTGTTTCTGTTTTGTCCTTTTATGTAATTCTATGCTTTATTGTCTGAACTGTAAATTATTCACTGTCAATCGCCTCCATGTTCCATTAAGTGCTGAATAATGATCGACCAATTTATTTTCATATCAGCATTTGATGTTCATTAGAAGCTGTGTGACACAAGTTCACAAACACACTATGGTCGGTGTCTAAAAGGGGGAATCTAGCCCCATTCTGCACAGCGAAACTTTGTACATAGGACACTGGGAACAATTCCACGGGAAATTTCGTGTCACAAGGTCAGATAATCATTTCGCTCGTTTCTGATGTCATTTGAAATTCGTGTTGTTCGCCAAAATCTGACATTGCGATTATATTGCAAAAAAGGCCCATTGTTCACACGTTGAAGAATCTGTGTCACTGCATGAAATGTCATGCATTAATCAAACTGTAACGCCGGCCAGCAGCCTCTTAGAGCGAACAACCGCTGGAGCCGATGGTGTTGAGAAGGGGTGAATTCAGGGAGCGATGGCTGACACTGCAGGAATATCTGGAGCCCTTCTTCCAGTCAGTGGCCGGGTCTCTGAGGTAACTGTTTAGATTGTAAATTTGATCGCTGTCCAGAAACAGGGCTTGTCCTCACGCCGCTCTCTGACTCTTTACCACCCAGAGGACGCGCACGCAACCCAGCTTAAAGCCAGTCACCAGGCAGGACACAGTGGCGGATGCCGAGTCTATTTCTTCCGAGGAGGGAGGGAGCAGAAGGGCAGATGGACTCCGATCCTCACAGCCTCTGTGTGTGTGTGTGTGTGTGTGTGTGAGGGCGGAAAGAGAGAATTATCATTAAAATATAGAACACCCTAACATGTGCGTGTGTGTGTGTGCGTGTATGCGAGTGAATAAGACAATTCATTAATGTATATCATTCTGACCTGTGTGTTTGTGTGTGTGTGTGCGTTTGTGTGTTTGAGTGAGAACATTCATTAATATATGCAATATTGTGACGTGTGTGTCTGTTTGTGTGTGTGTGAGAGTATTCATTAGTCTATAAAATATTCTGACCTGTGTGTGTGTGTGTGTGTGTGTAAGTGGCTGAGAACATTCTTTAACATAAAAAACATTTTGACATGTGTGTGTCTGCGTATGTGTGTGTGAGAACATTCCTTAATATATACAATATTCAGTCCTGTGTGTGCGTGTGTGAGTGTGTAAGTGAGCGAGTACTATCATTAACATATACAACGTCCTTACCTGTGTGTGTGGGTGTGAGTGAGAACATCCATTAATATACATGCAACATTCTGACCTGTGTGTGTGAGAGAGATAGAGAGAGGGGGAGAGAAAGGGAGGGAGGGAGAGAGGTAATTCATGGTTACATAGAACACTCTGACCTGTAATCAGATTGGACGCCATAAACCCTTCACAAACGGCAACCAGTTTAAAATAAATGACTGGTTAATTCAAGAGTTTCAATTATATTTTATTTATCTAATTCCCCGACTAATCTTTCAATTCCTTTGCCTACATTATATCAATGACTACATTTCGAAAGCACCACATTGGTTATGAAAACTTTGGGACTTCCCAAGGAATTTGAAGCTCCCATAGAAATCACAGAATCACAAACTGATCGAGCACAGAAAGAGGCCATTTGAAATATCCATCCAATTAGTACCACACCCGCCCCCTCTTCCCCATAACTCTGAAATGTTTCCCATTCAAACATTTATCCAATTCCCCCTTTTGAAGGTTCCTATTGAATCGGCTTCCACCGCCCTTTCAAGCATCGCCTTCCAGAACAGAAGAATTCGCTGTGTAAAAAAACTACTCATCTACCCCTCTGGTTCTTTTCCCGATTCTCTTCAATTTGTGCCCCTCTGGTTACGCAACCTCCTGCCAGTGGAAACCGTTTCTCCTTATCTACAATATCCAAACCTCCTGGTGCTTCTGAACGCCTGGATTCAATCTCCCCCTTAACCTTCCCTGCCTCGAATGGAGAACAATGCCAGCATCTCCAGTTGCTCCACATGAACTAGGCCCGCCATCCCTGGTCCCATTCTGGGAAAGTATCCCTCAGCAGCCTCTCCAAGGCCCTTGACATCCTTCCCAAAGTGCGGTACCCGCATTAGGACAAAACAATGCAGCTGATACCGAAGCACCATGTATAAATGTTTAACATAGCATTAGTGTTTCTGCGCTCCGTGGGTGGTAGATGAGGAGAATTGATTTCTGTACACGGCGAGTTATTTCATCTGGAAGGCCCCGCCTGAAAGGGCCGTGGAAGCAGATTCAACAGGAGCCTTCAAGAGGGGGAATTGGATAAATACTTGAAGAGGAAGGTTTGCAGGGCTATGGGGGAAAGAACAGGGTTCAGTGGGATGAATTGGGTTTCACTTTCAAAGCGTCAATACAGGCGCAATGGGCCGAATGCCCCCCCCCCCCCAGCCCAAAGTTATGTTATCCTATGGGGTGCGTTAAGCTTCATATTGCTACTCGTAATTATTTTTGATCCATTTTCAGATTTTGCAGCGATTACATTTGAGTCAGGAATATTACTGAGTATTGAAGAACTCACCGATCCAGGAGTGGACATTCTAAACCCTCTGTAATTCACTTAGTGACATCGGGAGAGCATATTAGAAATAGTTTGATCAAGGTTTTCACTGCTTGATATTCCCCAATGAGATGGAAAAAGGTTTTCCACACATAGGTGGCGTTGGGACTGTGGTGGCGGGAAATAAACTCTGTCTCTCTGCCGACAACCAGAACTCGACAGGGCGGCCACAAGAATAAAACCAGAAATGATAAATAAATGAGTCATTCGGCCTCCCTTGTCTGTGCTAGCTCCTTGAAAGTTCCATCCAATTAGTCCCACCTGCTTCTCACTCTTTCCCCGATAGCCCTGAAAATGTCCCCCTTCGATATTCATCCAATTCCCCTTTTGAAAGCTGCAATTGAATTTGCTTCCACCGCCCTTTCCAGCAGCATTTCCATGAAAAAAAAACTAATTTCCTCTCCAACTCTGGTTGTGATTGGGTGAGGGAATGGGGTTAAAGTACATTTCACCCCAGCTTTTATTTTTTCCGAGGGTCTTCCCCAATTTCAATTCTAGCCAATTTAAAACAGATGGGGCATAACTAAATCCAAAACTACATTCCGCAAAATCGACATATCCCAGTCCACCAGGGATAGTATCGTTTTGTTTAAAAAAAACATGAAAATAGAAGCAATATGAATACCAGGCTTTTGTTTCGTGTTCACCCAGGAGCCACATATGTCAACAGCTAGGGGAGGCGGTGGCGTAATGTCATTGTTCCTGCTAACCCAGAGACCCAGCGTAGTCATTGGGGACCGGATTCATATCCCACTACGAAAGATGCTGCAATTTGATTTGAACAAAAATCTGAACGAAAAGACAAATGATGATTGTGCAGCCATTGTCGTAATAACCCACCTGGTTCACCTGTCGCCCAGCCAGATTAGCTCATCTCCCCTTAACGAATAAAAAAAACTGTGAACCCTTGTTTTTTCCACAGACACACAACCCCTTTGTCTATTCCAGTAAATAACCCCCACTTCAGTCTTAAAATGGAAGTTAGAGTGAGAGAAGGATTCACACCGCTAAGTTGGTTTCGACCCCTGCTTATTCCACGTGTTATTCAGTTCATGTGAGTATGCGCCCTTTTTCATTCATTCATGGGGCGTGGGCGCCGCGGGGCCAGCATTTATTGCTCATCCCTAATTGCCCCTTGTGAAGTTAGTGGTGAGTTGCCTTCTTGAACCACAGCAGTCCCTGTGGTATAGGCGCACCCACCGTGTCGTTAGGTTAGGAGTTCCAGGATATTGACCCAGCTACAGCGAAGGAATGGAGATATAATTCCAAGTCCGGATGGTGAGTGGCTTGGAGGGGTACTCCCAGGTGGCAGTGTTCCCATGTGTCTGCTGCCTTTTATTAGCTTGATGGAGAACATACGCTCGGATCCACACCAGCTCTCTGTTCTTTTGTTTATTAATGGATGGAATTTTTAATATAACCGGATATTTCAGCATAGTTTTACCTGCTGTCGAAACTTAGGATGAATCGTCCAAAAATAAATGTGCTCATGCAGCAACTTAAATCCATCAGAATTCATCCAACTTTTCGATGATTATAAAAAGATTCGTCCGTAATTATTGGGATCCGACCCTGTAATTACATAATCTAAACAATCGATTATATGTGTCAACCATAGAAATATGAAGCTTCCGGATATGGTGGAAAGTAAAACCACAGACTTCCTTCTGCTCTCCTCCTCTGGGTCGCTGTGAGAATCTCCCTTGCTCTGGCCTCTCAGTCCCTTATGGACTCGACTGGCGACTAAAATATATCTGACGGTCAGAGCGTTGAAAAACAGAATTAAAACAAATGGCAACAGTGGGGTTAAAATTGTTTCAAACCAGTCAAACCCCACCCATCCGGCCTCAGTGAAATAACTTGTCTTCATCATAAAAAAAAACAGCACATTGCCGAATGTCTTTCCAGCTTCATATATAAAGTAGGCGGGGACGTTTTTTAAACAAGGTAGAATTCAGGTTGTTGCTAGAACCGGAACCATAGTTTTCTCGCGCCAATATTTCAGTTTCACCTTCCTGCAACAGAGAGCCGCATATCTATCAAAGGGCAAAGTGACGGTGAATCAAACAGAACATTCTGTTGCTGCACCAATCAGGACAGCGCGAACACTACACACAGGGGTGATGTCCAGGTAGCTCATGGGGGAATAATAATAATTAATCTGAAAGAGTATGACCTCGGTGATAATGACCAGTAGACCCGGCGTTGCCATGGCCACTAGGTAGCACGTGGTGCAGTTGGAGAGGCCACACTTTCTGCTGGACGGAATCACAATCGCCACTAAATTAACTGTAAGAAAAACAAGGGGACAATACTACACAATATTGATGAAACATTCTCCGTGACCCAGGCAGTAAACATGGGGATCTGGACAGATGGTAGAGAATCTCAAAACATCTTCAAACCGCTTCTAGCTGGCTCTCTTCAATGTTTAACAGAGTAGGAAGAGCAGACAAGTAGCAGACTGAATGCAGGAGGCGGTATGATACGTAAAATATTTTAATAAGGCTGGCAAATTCTATTCTTACCTAGTTTGTGTCTCTTCATTTGCCAGTTGCGATTTCCACGCCTCAGAATTGTTCGAGTTGAAAAGAGCTGAGGACAGTTTTGGAGAGATGGCAAATGTCTTTGCATCACTTCTTATGGAGCAGCAGGTGCAGAAGTGGATCCAGCCCCACTCGAGTCCACCAAACACAGTCACCCATTCACTTTGGAATTATCTCAGGCAAAGATCTCTCTTTGGGGAATTGGACTCAGTCATGAGTGCTTGTTATGAATACCAGTGACTGGACACATCCCCTGGGACCCAAGTTTGACCCTACTTGGTGATGCAGCCTGTTACGAAGTCCTTTTCATTGTTGTGCTGACCGTGGAGTGGTACTTCATCTAGGATCGTTTGATGTGGCATTATGCAATCAGTTTGAACCTATATTGAAGCTCTGCTTGAGCATTCATGGGAATGTTAATGGAAGAATATAGAAGTAGCTTTATTCTGTGTCTCAAACGGGTTGTAATCGTCCTGGGGTTTTTCATGGGGCAGTTTACAGGGAGCTTGACTTTATATCCAACCCTTTCGATGCCGATCATATCGACGTTCAATGGGGCATTTCCGAGGGGGATTTACTCTGTATCTAACCTCCACTGTATCTAGTCGGGAGTGTTTGATGGGGCAGTGTAGAGGAGCCTTTGCCCTGTATATAACCCAGTGCTGTATCTGTCCTGCGAGTGTCTGATGGGGGCAGTGCTGAGGAAGAATTACTCTGTATATAATTCTGTGCTTTACCTGTGCTGGGAGTGTTTGATGAGGACAATGTAGAGGGAGCTTTATTTGTATCTATCTCGGTGCTGCACCTGTCCCGGGAATGTTTGCTGGCGACACTGCAAAGGTAGCTTTACTCTGTATCTACACCTGTACTGTACCTGTCCTGGGGGAGTTTGATGGGGACGATGTAGAGGGAGCATTATTCAGCATCTAACCCCGTGCTGTACCTGTCCTGCGGGGTTTGACGGAACAGTGTGGAGTGAGCTTTCCTCTTAATCCACCCGAGTTAGATTAGCACTCCTTGGTTTTCTTTGTTGGGACTTCACGGCGGGAGATATCTTCTCTATCCAAGATCTTCTTTGATTTTCCACGAAAGTGAACTTTGAGCTCCCAGGTATGTTTACTTTTCATCTCACCTGTTCTGCAACTGAACTGGGTGTTTGATGGGACAAAATATAGACAACATTGCTGTGTGCCTACGCGGTACTCTACCTGCCCTGACATGTTCTTGAGATAGTGTAAAGGAAGCATTGTAATTCTTTGTGTACCCAGCTGTAGCTGCCATAAATGTAATGGGGGAAGTGCTAAAGTTATTGTAATCGGCGTATCACCAAGCTATACCTGTCCATGATATGATGCTGTGACATTTAAATGTGAACTGTACATTGCATCAAAGCCATGCTTTACTTGCCCTTGTAATTGTCATCGAGAGCGGATGGAACATTACACTGCATCTATCTAGTTCTGTATCATTCCTGGCAGCATTTGAAGGGACAGATGTACCTCTGTACCTAAGCTATATCTAACACCTGCAAAATATCCAAGGGATACTTTTTGGAAAAGTGTAGAGGGAGATTCGCCACGTATCTAACCCCTGCTCTACCTTCCATAGGTGTGTTTCATGGAACCGTGTATAGAGGGAGATTTACTCTGTAACAAAACCCTTTTGTACCTTCCATGGGAGTGTACGGGGAACCGTGTATAGAGGGAGATTTGCTCTGCATCTCATCTCTGTTGTACCTTCCATAGGAGCGTTTTGTCGAACAGTGTATAGAGAGCGATTTACTCTGTATCTAATCCCTGTTGTAACTTACATGGGCGTGTTTTGGGGAACAGTGCACAGAGGGAGATTTACTCTGTATCTAACCTGTGCTTCAACTGTTCTTGCATAATTTGATGGAACGGTGCAAATGGAGTTTTAATCAGAATTGAACCCTTGCTCAGGGCATTGTTGTTGTGGCATTTTTCGGGAAGATTAATCTGTATTTACGCGATGGTTTATGATCTTAGAGTGTAGAAGGATGATTAATACGCATCTTACCTGCATTGTACATTTTGAGATTTAGTGTTAAAGAGGAGAGCATAGAGCGGATTCTCTGTGTTTTAACAGTGCTGTTTCTAATGGAATGCTTTGAGGTGACCGTGCGCAAGGAAATAAACTCTTCAGTTCACAGAAGCCCTTTTACATTTCATAGAAGTGTTTAATTGGATATGATTCAGGGTGCGCTTCTCTGCATTTTAGCCACACTCTTTCCCTGGGCTATTCGACTGGGAAGTGCAAAGGGAGCTTTAATCTTGATGTAAATAATTCTGTTCCTGCCGTGAGGACAATTGATGGTACAGCATAGATTGAGTTCAATCTGTATACATTCAGTTTAGTGCCTGTTCTCTGAGAACTTGTTGGATCTGGGTAACAACAGTTTACATTTTTAAAGTGTATTTAAAGCAGCAAAACACCCTCAGATTGATAGATTTACGATTAACACCAACGTAAAGAGTTATGGGGATACTGTGGGTAAACGACATTGAAGTGTTCGATCAGGCATGATCGTACTGAATTGCGGTGCAGGCACGACGGGCTGAATGGCCTTATCCTGTTCCTATGTTCCTAGGTGCTTAGCAAAAACAACATTTCGCACAGATTTTTGCTGAATACTTTAACATTGAATTACACAAGCATATATGAGATCAGATGGCCGGAAACTTGATAAAAACCAGTGATTAAGGGACATTTTAAAACAGGAAAGAGATTTAGAGAGGCGGAGATGCTTCGGAAACTAATTCTAGAGCTTAGAGTCAAAGCCGTTAAAGGCACGGGAGGCAACGTTGAGCCAATTTAGATAAGGGATGTGCAAGAGGAGAGATTTAGAATAACACTAAAGTCTCAGAACCTTTCATGGTTGGTTCAGGTACAGAGAAGGGGAAGCACAAGGATATTTAGGGATTTACATGCACTTACATGCTAAGAGAAGAGTTTTTGATGAACATACATTGAGAGCAGGACAATGAAAGTTTAGGGATTCAAATGAGTTTAAATGATGGTAGAAGGCTTTGAGATGAATGCCCGTTGAGAGATGGTCAACAATATTTCGGGACGGAATAGAATTTACTTGAGGTCAGATTAGGTTTAGATGAGCACACATGCAGATTGGGAGATGATATTTGCTTACAATTGGCAGGTGCAGGGAGATTATGTGTGAAAATTAGAAATGAAGTTTTGGTTCTTGCTGTGCTTCTTTTCACCTGAAGCTTCTGATATTTTCTAACCAATTTACTTTCTCTCTCACTTTCAGAGGAAAGATTTGTTTGACTGTGTGAAAAGATCTAGAAGAAGCTCTGTTGACAGCGAGAGAAGCTTTCAACAGAAGACAGAGTGGAAAGAAAATCTCTCTGGACAAGAGCTCCCTCTGCAGTTTCTGGCTGGGAGGGCAGCAAAGCTGGAAAATAGAATGGACACGGTTGGGCCAGGTTATCGCAGTGAAGGGGCCAAACCTCTGCTGAGGAGGAAAATGCTTCACTTGGGTAACACAGATGTGGAAGGTGTCACCACAGCTATAGAAGAAGATGAGACAGAGAAACTTGGAGGATTGAGTCTTTACAAAAGCAGGGTTTCAGGGTGCATAGTCAAGGTAGTTCTTGACTTCGATGTCTGGTATTGCTGAAATGGAGATGGAAAAGGCGAGGAAGGAAAGGAATGCTCAGAAACGGATCATGTGAAGGCAAGCCTGGGCGAAAGACGGGAATGGGAGTGACACAGTCATCAAAATACTGGAAAAACATTGGTTGAAGCAGGAAACCTGAGCAATGCACAGCCAGTAATGAGGAAAAGGTTTCCAAAGTGGGTTATAGATAAACCAAAACAAAATAATACATTTTAAATGGGGTCTTCGAAAAGGGAAGCGCGGGAGGTGATCGAAGGAATCTGGCTGGGGAAAGAACGAATGCTGTAGGTCACGAAAGATCCAGACTCATGGCAGTTTAAGGGCAATTTCTTGTCTTTGGCGCAGAGAGGGCGGACTGGCAAAGGTCGAAATATCAGTGGGCATCCAGGGAGCAACTTCAAACTCTAAGGCAAGAAACTTCGTGGGACAACGGGAGAATAATAAACAGCTGTTGAGGATTCACATCCAGAAAAGAAAGGGAAATCTGAAAGGGAGCAATTGCCTCTCAAGTAAGAGTTGTAAGAATTATTAATACAAAGTGGAAAATATTTAAGGTAAAATGAGGGAAACAATTCATAAAGTAAACAATGGGGAAAAGGGTTTTGGGGGAAAAGATTCACAAGTGATTCAAGCCAGAAATGAGGGCTAACAAGACAATGAAGATGCGATCAAAGCACTGGGGCTCATTTATAGATGAAGTAGAATAAAATCGGAAAGATTATGTTAAAATATTTATGGAACCCGGACTATACTACGTTTAGTGTTCTTTCTACATTTCTGGCCTTCATATTACGAAATCGAGATCGAAACTTTCCAGGTGTGCAAATATCATTCTCAAGAATAATGTCATATCCGACAGATGACAACTGTCAGGAAAAATAACTGGCTGTGCCTCTAATCTCTATAAAACAGGCAGCTGAGGAATAATCAATTGGCGAACTTTTAAATATCAAAGAGATTGAGAGGTAGAAAAGTGAGGATGACACTTCCCTATGTGAGAAAGATGGAATGTGAAGTTAATTAATGTAGGACAGTCTCCATTGAATACAAGAGTGAACTCCAGAGAAATGTATTTACCTAGAAAGTCGGGAGACTGGATATTTCTAAAACATGGCGTTTTCAGTTATTTGATAATATTTGAAAGCGATATTTATTGATGTAGTGTACTATTTATTTCACTATTATCGGCTTACTAACGTCATTTTTACTCTCCTCTCGCTTTTTCCTGCGTTGAGAAAACATGAAATCTATTTCCCGCATTTCTAGGAGTGTCTCCCCGCAGGGACAGACCTCACTGAATTGAAAGCGAATGACGTGCAGGTCACAAGTGTCGACACTCTTTATCAGGCACACGAACTGGTTCAGGAAAACTTAATCAGTCACAAAGCTGATATAATTAAGAACCAGTTCCTACTTTACACCCTGTGCTGGAAAGATAATATACTTAAGCACTCGTAAGCCTAAATTCGCTGACTTTTCTGAACTGGGCCAGGGCTAGCGGCCTGACGTGTAAGCACCAAAACAACAACAATCTTTAGAATAACTCTACTGATGCGAACAATGCATATTTTAAATATGAACTAAGTAGATCAACATTGTTCTTCTGTTGCTTACCTGTTAGTCAATAGTTAAAAGTAGGTTTGATTAGAGAACAAAACAGCATCAAAAAATTACAGTTTATAAACTTATTGCCAAACGTCAACCAACTGCGAAAAGCATCCCCTTTCACATCGATAACAGAATACAAAAGTACATCCAGGGCGTTCAGTCGCCAGAAACAATGATTTAACGTGTAGATGACTTGCTTCACATCAGTTGAGACCGACACTCTGTCCAATGCTAAAATGACAGTCATTCCCAGTGGCACACCATCATAGGGGTCAGTTTCATCCACTGCAGTTAACGACCCACTCTCAGTACAAATTCACAATGATAAACGCTCCCACTGATACATCCTCACTCGGATCAGGATTTCTGTTCAGTTTCCTGTCACGCCCTACCTATAAATCTACAGTCACAAACACTTCCAGTAATAAATGGTCACTGGAGTCAGGTGTTCGTTCAGGAATCACACTGAGCTCAGCTCTACAAGGAAGCATTCTCTTAGTAATAAAAACAAATAACTCTGGCAATAATTGTGGAGAGCGAGGCAGAGTTGAGATTTTGAATCGAATATTTGGCTCGAAACATTAACTCTGTTTCTCTCTCTACAAATGCTGCCCGACCTTTTGAGAATTCCCAGAACTTTCTGAGTTTCTGCTTTCCATAATGCATAGACACCAGCATCAGGCGTCCCCACTCCAGCTGGAGAAACAAATTCCAAACAAATCGATCATTTGATCACAAGCTAAGACTTCCCATGATACATGATACACTGGATCAGATGTTCCTCGCAGGTTGTTCTGCATAGCTCTACACTGACAGATACCCCCAATGAAACGTGCCCATTCAGGTCTAACCGTCCAGTTGATCCCCAGACTAAGGTGGTTCCCAGGGAGGCTGGTTTTGCGGTCTACGCAGGCAAGATGGGAAACGCGACCTCTTCCAATACCGTAACCGTTCCATTATTACATGGTTCTAAGTGCAGTTCTACAGTGACAGATACTCCCGTTGATCCGTGATCACGGGGGTCGTTTGCTTCACTCCATTGAGTGGGACTTGCGCAGTATGAAATCACAGTGACTGAGATTCCCACGCATAGTTTCCCTCAGGGCCATGTCTGCACTGAGGTCTGATTCAACAGGAAGCAATTCTCAAAAGAAGCAAGTAACGGGACAGTCCGGAGATCCTGGGAGCTACAAACAAAGATTCATTTTCAAATGAGGCAATGGAAGAAGGTAGCGGAGATAATTCAGGACTTTTGAATTATGAAATGACATCTCTGGGCGGATGTGTGGTTAACTGTCATAACTAAAAGAACATGTAACGTTATTAGTCGCACAGTAAATCCAGAAACACTGCACAACGTCAATGGTTCAAGTAACTTATCAGGAACACGAATGACGGCAAGAATCATGTTAAATATTTTACTGAAATTGCAAAATATGTTCATGAACTTTTGTGTGAAGTGGTCTGTCCCTTCGCGTTGCTGGCAATGTCTCTGAATTAGCTACTAGAGCAAGACGTTCCCAAAGCCTTTAATTTCTACAACCTTATTACGTCATAAACTTAAATCCTTTTTTTGACAGAATATATTACGTACAGTGTCTGCCTTGGAAAAATTCCAAACAGTGTAAATTCCAATAGAACTATTCAACAATGACCAATACGGTGTCGGGTGCAGAATTAGGCAACGAGGGTCTCCATACTTCTGCTGACTATTTGGTAAATTAATTCAAAGCTTTTCTCATTAACCACCTCTCTCCCAACATTCTTACTTCAATTCCAAACTTATCCTAAAGCCTTCACCGGAATGCAGCACTTCCAACCCTCAACATGAGGGATAGTCAGTTCCCCGAGTCTGTATCTGTGCTTAAGTCCCTCTTCCTACATCCCCTTTACACTGGATGCTTTATTATTTCCATCAAACATCTTGCGAGACACAGGACGACCATGTGGAAATCCATACACGCTCTATCTACCGTTATCTCTTTAACTGTCCATTCCGAAACTTCGTGAAAGATAAACCTCTATTACATTTGTTTAGCATGTTTACACTTTCACAAACCGGTTCTGACTGTCCTTAACGAAGCCATATATTCTGAAATACTCACAAATTTCGTTTATATTAATTACTGTTAAGTGTTTGTCAGCCAGGCAGGACAGATTGCAGTCCATCCAATCTCTCCTCACAACTAAAACTCGCCAGCCCAGGGAACATCCTGGTAAATCTCCTCTGCAATCTCTCTAGTGCAATCACATCCTTCCGAAAATGCGGATTCCAGAACAGCATGCAAGACTCTAGCTGTGATCTCACCAGCGTTTTATACAGTTCCAACATAACCTTCCTTATATTATATGCCTCGGCTAATAAAGGCAAGCATCCCATATGCCTTCTTAACCACGTTATCTACCTGTCCCGCTTCCCTCAGGGACCGGTGGACACCTACAACAATATAAAATACTGTGTGGGGAACCGCTAAATTTGGCAAGTGAAACATAAACCCCATTAACAGTTCAATCAAGATACCTCAAATTGATGTAGAAATGCCCAATGCAATGGAATAATGGTGCAATGTATCTGTAATCACTACCTGGGAGCCACTTCTGAATATGCGGGCCAGGTTCTAGTAATTGTCGATTACACAGTAATACATTCCAGAATAATTTCTCCGGATATCTGCAATGAGCAGTGAATTTGCTGGAAGCTGTTGAGATGTTCTTTCTCGCTCCGTAAACCAGCTTCATGTCGTTTCGCTCCCGCTGCCTGTACCAGAATACATAGTCAACTACGGAGCTCTCCATGTGGCAGCTCAGTTTAGCGCCACTCCCCGCAAGGAGTGTTGAACCAGCGGAGACTGGGACAAGACAGGCTGAGACACAATAACTGAACAAGGGAGAAAAAACAAAGGTCACCTCATTTTATGGTGCAGCCCACCACCCCGGACCCTGCCCCGAAATCAGCCTCTAACGAATACACCCCGATAGGGAGGAGATAAAATCAATTTCATAAAGTAGTCCATATCGCAAAATTGAACACCCGTCCTGCGCATAACTACAATGGGCCTGATTAAGCGCTTAGTTGCGCTGGTTTATCCCTGCCTTTTCAAAGGCACAATACGAGTCCGTTCACTAAGAAATCTGATTGAATCACTGGGATACAACTTGGGAGCTTTGTGAAGTTAATAACTTAAAAGAACTGCTTCAATCTAAATTTACCAACAACTTCATTTTTTCTGTAGTCCACCCTTCGTTTCCTCTTCCTCTCGATGTGGTGACTTTGATGAACGGGCCACAGGAGACTCAGGTACAGGTTACGATCGTTTATCCGAGCAATTGCAAGTAGAGCACCGTCTCAATACAGCTTGAGACAGTACTCTGCTGAACTACATGTGTTCACCATATTTAAACATTATTGGTCACACAAGAACAGTTTCCAGGTTTCACTCTTGTCAACATATAGGTTTACATTAAACTGACAAGTCTGGTTACAAGTACATGCATTGTATGTCCCTATTTGTTTCTCACCCAGGCCTCACCTCCCTCGTACCTAAACTAGGACCATCTGTTCTTTCCCTATCTGCTGTAAACAGGCTCAATCTTAGTTGTTTTCCAGCCTAAGGCTCCAGTCTGACTCCCAAAATTCCCAATCTATCGTATTCACATTCTTCTTCGTCCAATATGGCCTTGCTGATACTCACAAGCCCTGAGAATGTGCAAGGTTTAGATTTCTCTCAGTTCCAGCCTGGCCATTAACTGTTAACTGCTTACGTAAGCAGGTTTTGCCTGCTTGGATATTTTAAGTATTGATTCCCTTCAATAAGTTATTACCGTATCCCTATACTGTATCCCTTTATTTCTGCCTAACACTCTGAACTAGCTTTTGGCGCTTTATTTTATTCAAGAGCCTATAACGTCCTCTAATGATCTACCTGAAACTCTCTCCTTTCCTCAATCGCCAATAATGTCAATGGAGCCAATTCACATCTATTATCTGGGGAAGGATTCCGTCCCGGATTAATTCCATTCATTGTTCCTGACTGATAGGCGACATTACCCGCTTTGCTCAATGCATCCGTTCTAGTTTTAAATTGAACTTGCACGTTGAATTACATCTTATAGAGCCGTAGAAGACAGGCGGAGGCCATTCGTCCTTTCGAAGTGCTGGCACTTTGAAACATCTGTCCAGTTTGTCCCCGCTCTCACCGCGACACCGCTCCTTCACCCATATCCTAGCAAATGTTACCCCTTCAAGTATTTATTCAAGTCCGCTTTTGAATGTTCTTATTGGATCCGCTTCTTCCGTTCTTTCAGCAGCGCCTTCCAAATCACAGTTAGAAGAAAGTTAGAATAAAATCTTCTCGTCTCCCCCTCTGGTTCTTTTCCCGATTCTCTTCAATTTGTGTCCCTCTGGTTGCCGACCCTCTTGCCAGTAGAAACAGTTTCTCCTTATTTACTCTCCCCAAACCCTTCTCCACTCTATCTGAACAAGGCTGGATAACTTACCCTGGAAGAGATGGGACAACGCAAACACACCAAGCAAGCTCATTGTCCGTGACTTCAGACGGTCAGACTCTGAGCCCCGATCCGAATCTCACTGAGAACTCGCTCTGCTTCTTTCAGTGAGAAGGACGTCTGAAGTATGTAGACTGAATGCCACTCTGTTTATTTGTAGATACGCCGAAGGGATTGGAAAATGATGCCGAGGTTGACAGCTCTCTGCAGTTTTCCTGTTTATTACAGGTCAAAGTGCTGTCACGCACTGAGCCTCTGTTTTAAAAAAATAGACTAGGCATGTACTCATATTAGTTAGGCCACGCTTAGAGTACAGAACCCTGTTCTGTGTATTCTGGAAAGGATGCAGCGATACACGAAAATCTGCAGTAAAGATTTCACAGTGATGATACCAGAACTGCGAGCTTATAACCATCAGGAAAGAATTAAGCCACTGGAACTCCTATGTCTAAAAAGGGGGAGGTTGAGTGGTGACCTGATCGAGGTCTTTAAAATTATGAAATGGTTTACTTTGGCAGATGTTTGAGGGATGGCTCTATTTCGGCAGGATTTCAAGAATATTGGCCATTGATAATTCCAATCGGGAATTCAGGGGAATTCAGGAACTGTATCGGAGTTTAGAGGAATGAAAGGTGAGCTTATTGAAACGCATAAGTCCCTGAGGGGCCTTGATAGGGCGGATACCCGGAGGATGTTTCCTGTTGTGATGGAGACCAAAGCTAGGGGATATGTTACAAAAATAGACGCCTCCATTTTTAGGTTAGACATCAGGAGATTTTTTTTTACCCAAAGATTCGTTTGTGTGTGGAATTCTCTTTCACAGAAAGTAGTGGCGGCTGGGCCTGTGAATTTATTCATGACGTGTTAGACAAATTTTTGTTAGGCAATGGAGCCAAGGCCTATGGGCGGCAGACAGGAAAGTGGAGTTGAGACCACAACCAGGTCAGCCATGATCTTATTGAATGGTGGAGCAGGCTCGAAGGGCTCAAAGCCTCATTCTGCTCCTGTGTTCCTATGGTCTTTTGTAACGAGGACCATTAATATGTGATAAATCCAGTCTGAATTCAGGGGAAACGTCTTTACCCAGACGGTGGGGAGAATGTGGAACCCGTGGAAAGTAGTAAGTGATTGAGGCTATTTCAGAGATGCTATTAAGTGGGATGCTGGATAAACAAATGATGGAGAAAGAAATGAAAGGGAATGTTGTTGGGCTGAGATGAAGAGGGGGTTGGAGGATGCTCGTGTGGAGCATAAACAAGAACAGGGCCAGTTGGATCCAATATCCTGTTTCTGTGCTGTAAATTCTAGGTAACTCTGAAAACTGTAACATCAAAGGAGCTTAACAACAATTTCAAAGCCATAATTGTGCAGTGAACTTTCCATTGAACTGCTGTAAACGCGGTGAGAGAACAATATAAAGTGAAACGAACTACTTTTTGAAACTTCACGGGGTCTGTCAATCAAATCATTGGCAAATAGAATTCTTCAATAAACTCAGAACACTCACTACAGGTTAATCTTCAATAGCGTTTTATATCATAGTCTTAGTAACCAGAAAACATAGTCAGTGAGACTTAACAGAAAGGAGGGCATTGCACTGAAATTTTAAGGAGTAGAACTGAATGCGAAAGTGATTTGTTCATTTAGTTTCTCGATAAATGCAGTGAATAAAGGTGTGTGTTCCATTGGAATTCCGCTCCAGATCACTGCGTAATTTATGTTATGGAACAAAAGATGCGAGTAATTAAAATTAAAATTAAAATCAAACCGCGGACATTTCGTTCGGTATTTTCTGGTCTCTGTGTTAACCAGGTTGTATCAAGACCCTTGTGCAACCACTTTGCAGAGTAATTTATATTGAGCACTATGACATTACTTTGGGAATTCCTGGCGTTCACCTTCCAAATATGCAACCTCTGCCTCCCACAAGTAGAAGGGCAGCAGATACTTGACATCACCACAAACTGCAAGCTATCCTTCAAGCCACATGCCATGCTGACTTGGAAAGAACCAAAGTTCCTTAACTGTCACTGGGTTAACGTCTTGGAATTCCCTGCCTAAGAGCACTGTGGGTGTGCCTACGCCACATGGACTGCAGGAGTTCAAGAAGGCAGCTCACCGCTACATTCTCAAGAGGCTTATACAAGTTGGTCTTAACAAGGAGGCTTAGATCCCGAGAATGAATCAAAAATAGCTGCGATATTCAACATAAAACAATACAATAATTATTCTGTGACCCCCACCCACCACAACCCCCACCCCCGATCGACAAAGCAATAAATCTCTTTATAGGCCTTTTGTCACTTGATCACTGTGACGCACAGTCGATGACCACAACATGTCAAAAGCAGTGACAAACTGATTATTGCGAAAACAGGGAGAATTCAGCGCGTCAAGATGTCCAAGGAATCTTTATGTATGATCCTCATTTTCCAAGTGCTGCGAGTTTATGGTAAGAGGCGACTGAGAATTTTTAACTGGAATCAACGACTTCTGTGTTTAATAAGCTGCAAATGTGACACAGTGGTCAGTTGAAGCGATTTACTTGGGTCACGTTAGTTTATTTTCTGGTTCCCCCTATAAAGCGAAGAAAGGGAAAATTGGGGAATAAACATAACCAAGGATAATTAAGGACAATAATGAAATTGTTCGTCAATTACGGGCGATGCCTTTGAAAGCGGAGGCTTCCTGTCTCTCAATCATCAGTGACACTGTGACAATAAACTCCCTCATTGCAGAATCCGAGCCCTCTCTGTCTCAGAGTTAAGTTTTATTCGTTCACAGAATGTGGGCGTCGCTGGCTAGGCCAGCATGTTTTTCCCCATTCCTAATTGCCTTGTTCAGAGGGCATTTCAGAGGCAACGACATTATTGGGGATCTGAAGTAATATGTAAGCCATACCAGGTAAGGACAGCAGATTTCCTTCCCTAAAAAAAATTGGTGAGCCACATACCCTTTTTACAACAATGGTTTCATGCTCATCATTACAGTTAATTGCAAATTTTTCCTGAACTTAAATTCCATGACCTGCTGGGGTTGGATTCGAATCCGCGTCTGCTGACAGTGACAATCAGTCCAATTGACAACACCACTATGCATGCCTTCCTCTGACTCATCATAATAACCGTTGAAGTCGGTGGCACGGTTGAATAAATCTGTGCTACAATTACAAAGTGGATTTGGTGTCCAGCGATTTCTGATACAAACAACTTGCGGGTGAAGCCCGGATACTAATCAACATCCCTCCCTGCCAAGGGCTCGATTTTAGGCTTATTTCCAAAAAAAGCAACAGCAAACGTGTGTTGAAACTGCCATTGCTAAATACTGTGGCTAGAAGAGCAGGTCAGAGGCTGGGCACATGCGATGAGTAACTCACCTCCTGACTCCACAAAGCCTGTCCAACATCTACAAGGCACACGTCAGGAGTCTGATGGAATACTCCCCACTTGCCTGGATGAGTGGAATTTCAGCAACACTCAAGAAGCTTGAAACTGTCCAAGACAAAGCAGCCTGCTTGATTGGAACGACATCAACAAACATTCGCTTCCTCCACCACTGACGCACAGTGGCAGCAGTGTGTACCATGCACAAGATGCACTGAAGGAATTCACCAAGGCTCCTTCGACAACACCTTCCAAACCCACAACCACTACCATCTAAAAGGACATGGGCAGCAGATAGATGGGAACACAACCACCTTGATGTTCCCCTCCAAGCCATTCACCATCCCGACTTGGAAATATATTGCCATTCTTTCACTGTCGCTGGGTCAAAATCCTCGTAATTCCTCCTTAACAGCATTTTGACTGTATCTACACCACATGTGCTGCAGCGGTTCAAGAAGGCATCTCACCACCATCTTCTCAAGGGGCAATTAGGGATGGGCAAAAAATGCTGGCCCAGCCAGCGACGCCCACACCCCAGGAATGAAATAAAAAATACTGTAAGTTCGCAAAGTCCAGGTGAATGACTCGAGTTCCTGCTGCTGTGCTCACAGGGATAGCTATGCAAAGCTACAGAATGGGCCGACAGGACTGGTTGGAGGTAAGAGAGCAAGTGAAATGAATTCATATCGTGCACAACATTATCATTTGGTGTAAATTAATCGCTAACTGTCTCCCAATCTCTGTCCAGACAGTTCCACCAACAAGGCGGCTGTGCTGGTTTTTGTCTCGCCGGGCCACCTGCATTTGAGGCAATTCGTGTGTTTGGTCAGTGGAGTTTCTTCCAACCAGATTGCCATTTTCTGCACTATTTCCGCCCTGGTAATCACTTGCCGACTCTCTCTCTTACCCTCTCTTTTTCTCCCCCTCTCTCTGATACGAACGAATGGAAAAGGATTTGGGAGATGGAAAGATATATCGGGAGGAAATGGGATGTGGTGATGTAACGGTAATTTAGAAGACCGAGGAGCAGGTAGACTTTTTAAGGAATGGGGTGAGGAAAGAATATTTGAAGGCGAGAGAGACAGAACATGTAGGGAGATAATCTTTAGTAATGACAGATAATACGAGGAGTATGAATTGTTTGAACCCTGACCATCTGGCTAGCGACCAAATTGATGTAACAGTGATTTCCACGCCTGTGTGGAGGAAAGCTCTGCTGCCTCAGCCAGAATCCAGTCTCTATCATTAGAGCTTACAAATAGGAGAATGAAAAACTCTTCTGGCTGAACGAGCCTGTTCGGCTATTCAAAATGCTCATGGCTAATCTTGGGATTCAACCGCACTTTACTGCTTGCTCTCCAGGTCATTTATTTCCCTGAGAGACCAAACATCTCTCTACGTCAACCGTAAATATATGCAATGATGAAGCTTTCAACATCCTCTGGGCTAAGAAATTCCAAGGATTCACAACAATTTCAGTGCAGAAATGTCTCCTCATTCCATTCCAAAACGATTTGGCCGTTATGCAGAAACTACGCCCCCTTGTTCCCACCTACCTCCAATGCTCCAGAAAGCACTTTGGTTGTCCAGTCAAAAAGCTAACGTGCCGCACAGCAGCCTGAGAATGGAAATAAAGAGAGAGAGAGAGATTGAGTGAGAGAGAGGGAAAGATAGAGAGAGGCGGCAAGTACTGGCACTGTCAAATTATTTTCAGATCTCGAAACATCCTTGGTGTCATATTGACTACTCAAGCCTGTGTAGAAGAAATGCATTCATGGACTGGAAACACTGTGATCCGCATCCGGGTTGATCTCGGTTGTTTTGTTTATTAATCATTTTAATAATTGACGAAACCAAAGCTTTCAACAGACATTTGAACTTAGATTGAGTCGTCCCGGAAACAAAAATGTTTATGCAGCAACTTAAATCAACCAGAATATATCAAAATTTCGAAAGGAATATAAAGATTCATAGCAACTATACGGATTTGATGCTGAATGATACAATCAAAGAAATCAATAATATGTGTCAAACACAGAAGCATGATGTTTGCGGATGTGCTGAAGAGTAAAGTCGCAGACAACCTACTGTTTTTCATCTTTGGCTCAATGTAATTTTTCCCCTCAGCCTCTTTTGAACTCGACTGGCAACTGAAATGTATCAGCCAGTCAGAGTGCTGGAATACAGAATTAAAGCAAATGGCAACAATTGGCTTAAAACCATATCAAACCAGTCAAACCCCAAACACCCTCGTTCGGTAAAACATCTATTCATAATACATAGCAGTAACACATTACTAATTATATATCCAGGCTCATATATAAAGTAAATGATTTTGAAACAGTTAGGGCAGAATGCAGGAGGTATGTAGAACGAAAACCGTCGTTTTCTCGCTGAAATGTGTTTTTTTCAGATTTTGGCAACAAATAGAGAGGGATATAGATAGATATACAGATAGAGGGACGGATATATAGATAGATAGATAGATAGATAGATAGATAGATAGATAGATAGATAGATAGATAGATAGATAGATAGATAGATAGATAGATAGATAGATAGATAGATAGATAGATAGATAGATAGATAGATAGATAGATAGATAGATAGATAGATAGATAGATAGATAGATAGATAGATAGATAGATAGATAGATAGATAGATAGATAGATAGATAGATAGATAGATAGATAGATAGATAGATAGATAGATAGATAGATATAAAGATAGATAGATATAAAGATAGATAGATAGATAGCCAAGCAGACAGACCTGACAATGGGCGCATAGGTAACATGCAAGAACGTTCTCTGGCATTTCTGCATGGTAATTGTATTTTAAAGGTGTGAGTGAGAAACGGAGATTGGTATTTACTGTAGAAGCGTGTCCAGCGTTATGACTGACTCTTAGTTACAGGGCAATGTCGTCAGTGATCTAATTGGATCTGTAGTTATAGTTCAGTTGCAATCAGCGATGATGCTGTATGGGTAATTATAGAACAAATGTCGTCAGGAAAATGTTTTTATGCGTATGTACAATACAATAGAGGTTGCTGATATATCTGTGTTGGTGGGCCCAGCGCAAGTGAGGCCGGTGTTGCTTCTGGACATTTTGTTACAAGAGAATTCAGTGACATATCCGGATGGTTAGATACAATACAACTGGTGACAGTGATATATACTTCAAAGAGTAATAACAGGAAAAGTGGGTTTAGTGATACATCGGAATTCGGGGTAAAATTGCAAGTGCGTTCAGAGATTTTTCTGGATGCAGTGTTGCCGTCGAAGTCTGATCAGTGCAGGAACTGAATTGCAAATTACAGAACAAGTGACCTCACTGAACAATCTGTCTGGATAGTTACAGTACAAGTGACGTCGGTGATATACTTGGATGGATAGTTATAGTTCAAGTGGGGTCAGTGATGTATCTGAAAGTGAAGTTCCAGTAGAACAGGGTTTGTTCACATGTCTTTATGATGAGCTACAGCATTTGGATGGCAGTTTAAGCATAATCGTATCACTAATTGTTACGGTTGGGTAGCTAAAGTACAAGTCAAGCAACGTTACAAACGTAGAAAAAGGCGCTGTTAGAGTTGGATTTTAACCCCAAAATCAAATGTTACGCCAAAAATGCGTACAGAGTGTGGCCAGTAAAAATTGGTAGAAAGAGAACAGCGTTTGGGGCGGGACCAAAATAAATGACTACATTCCTGTAAGTGTTTAATGCTAGGAAATTTCTACTGATCTGGTTTCAATAATGACCGGCCCTTCATCATTATGTCAGCAGTAAGGGTCTTTAGTGATGATTGCACAATCTTCGGCAGCATTCGGACACGAAACCCATCCGTGTCCACCTGCAGTCTGCACAACGGTCAGCTTTTGGCCGATAAGCGGTAACTAACTTTTCCGCCGCACAAGTGCCAGACAATATCCATCTCCAACAAGGGAGAATCTAACCATTACTGCTCCTTTTGCATTCTGTCCATGACGGTTTTGTCATTTAAGTTTTCCCGCCTTCTACCTCATACTGGAAACCCTTCTTCTGTCCTTCCCTCCGCTCTCCATTTCAACGACAAAAAACCCATCACATTGCTCCTTCCCTTTAGTTCGTAAGAAGTCATATTCGACTCGAAACGTTAACTCTGTTCCTCTCTCCAGAAATGCTGCTGGGCCGGCTGAGGATTCCCAGCACTTTTTGTTTTCATTTCAGGTTTCTGTCATCCGCACTATTTTGATTTCATTTTACTATTAAATTGCTAGTTTTGTACTGTGAACATATGGACGCATAGTAGTGAAAAGAAGACATAGAATAAAAACTGCAGGCAAACTTCAGAGAAATGCAAAGCATAGAGACTGGGGATGGAGCAGAGTAAAGTGCAAGGCCGGTAAAAAGAGGAACATAACATTGTTCAGGAAAACTTTCTCCATTATTGTAATTCTTGCACAATGTGAAAGGAAACGGCAATAGGTCAAGTTCTGGACGAATGTAAAAAAGGGCAAAGGAAATTGTCTGTAATTCGTTAATATCTTTGCAATAGAGAAGATAATTTATCAATTATTTAAGTCCTTTCGGAAAGGGAAAAAAAAATCAACGTTGAACCTGCCCAACTGCACTAATTTCCAAGATTTGACAAGAGATCAAGCACAACTATTAACAAAGAACACAGGAAGTAAGCAACGTCAGGAGCTCAACGTGGAATAGTTAAGGTCCAAATCAACCAATGTTTAATTGAAAATTAAATATGGGACATCCAAAGCTGAAACTTCCTCGATGACAACACAAATATATTTAAAATAAATAGAAAAATGAAGTTTATGTCAGCGCCGAATAAAATCGAAACTAAAGCAGAATCCAGAGAACGTTGCGAAAAATTGAAAGAAAAACTCTTATGAGAAGGCCTTAGAGACAGCAAAGGAATACATTTTTCGGGACATTAAAGAATAATGCAATTTTCCGAAATGATATTTTATAAAATCAAAATAAAGTTGAAGGAATTGTGTTTTGGGATTCAAAAAGGAATCATGCTTTGGAATTGAGCTGCGTGACTGATAAATTGTGAATGTTTTTTTTTTACCTGTTTCTAAATAATTAATAGGATAAACGTGTTTGATTATCAGGGAAAGACTTTCTGGGCATGAAAGTCAATTTTAGTTTTTGTGAGGAGTGTGTATGATTGAAAGCTACTGAATGTCTACACGGAGATGAGTGCAGGACAAGTCCCCTGGAGGAGAGTGCATGGTGTTTATCTACAGACTGTACACAGGTCAGTGCAGTAAATACTTTTATTGTTCCCAGGCAGAAAGTGTTCAATTAACAGCTGTGGTATGTATGCATTGAGCTAATTGAAGAGATGCTGAGGCTTTTTTGTGGAGTTGAACGGAGCGAAAAATGATTTATGGGGAATGGCAGAATTTGACTTTGATAAGTGACATTGGAAAGGAATTAGGTATATTTAGTTATGGTGGCTTTGTGCTCAGGGTATTGGGGTATTAGCAATGGTCGGAGGAACAAAGAATATTGCATGGAGTCCGATTGATTTTAATATATTAGATGTGATAGGGGAAGTGCCGAGGTTGCTATGTGGAGACGAAAAGACACAAAGAGGTGTGAACAAAGAGGCCAACAGTTCTGCCAGTTAAGTTAAATAATATTTCCGCAAACTTCATTGTAACGCCATAGCAACAGGTACGGAATCCCGGGGAGAGCAGGCCGACTCCAAAGTGTCTCTGTTACAGGCCATTTGGGAAAGCAGACCGGTTAGAGGTTTTCAATACAAGTTAATACGGATTGTTTTTGTTTACTTCATGAAATTCCAAAGCCTCGTCCAGTTTGGAAATGGCCGTCCCATATTTAAGAAGGATTTTTCTAAAGGCCACCGTGCTCTGAGTGCTTAACCATTCAGTAAATGGCAAATGCATTAGTGCACCACAGAGCGGGACTTACTCTTTCCACATTACTCCTGGCGCAATGCAAGAAGCTCGTGTTTGTGCGCAGAAAGAAAATGTCTGCACTGGCAAACAGAAATAAAGAGTGCACGAAAGACAGTGTTTGCTCGGCCAAGTTTGTGTTTTCATATCAGCAGTGATACTCTGTTTCTTTAAGTTGATGGAAGCCTGGGAGTGAATATTATATTCACGAAATGGGCACATTGGGAATCGCCGCTCGTTTGGTTTCTTAATCCACTGAAAAATCGAGGTAACCGGATACTTCACTGCGCTCTTGAATTTCTCTTTGAACTTGGACTGAGTCACCACATAAATAAACGTGTTTGTGCAGCAACGTAGATTCATTAGTATATATCCGTCAGATCGAAAGATATATAAAGAATCAGTATAATCTGTGGGATTTGTGCTTGAAATGTTGCAATATAAAATATGTATAACAAATGACAACTTCAGTAGTATGAAGCTTTGGGATATGGTGAAGAGTACATTCATAGACCTCCTTCTGCTCTCCATCTCTGGGTCAATGCAATTCTCTCCATTCCGCCGACACCTCAGTTCCTTATTAGTTCGGCTGACCACTGAAATATGCCTGACTGTCAGAGCGTTGAGCAAGATAATTAAAGCAAGTGGTAGCAATGGTGTATCAACCCAATCAAACCCCACCCATACAGGCTCAATATAATAACTTGGGTTTCTGGAACAGAACCATGGCATATTGTCAATTATATCTCCAGGTGCATATGTAAAATAGTAGGGGAATGTTTTTAAACAGGGCAGAATGCAGGTTATTGTGACAACCAAGGCTGCAGTTTTCTCCGTGCAATACTTCGTTTCCAGCTCCTCGCAGCAAATGCCCCCAAATCGATCAAATATGGAATTGACATTGAACAAGACAGAGCAATGTGTGGCTGCAAACCTCAGAACATTGAAAATACCACACACATGGGTGATTCTCAGGAAACATAATGAGAAATAATAATAACTGATTTTGTACAGTACGATATCAAGTGAAAGCGGAGGGAAGATTGGTAATGAGTACGAGAGAGACTCTGGCAGTGTCCAGTCGAGTGCAGATCGATGAAGGAGTGCGGGTATGCGTCTGTGTGATTCCGACAGTATCCAGCAGAGGGTAGATGGGTAAAGCTGTGTTTATGCGTGTGCGTGTGACTCTGACAGTAACCAGCAGATCGGTAAAGGCGATGTGTGTGTGTGTGTTGTGTGCGCGCGCGTGTGCGCATGTGTGCGTGTGTGTGTGTGTGTGTGTATTACATAGAGAATTCCCAGCAAAGATGAAGGTGTGGCTGTTTCTTTGCAATTTGTAATGCTGCGTTGTGAGTGTGAAAATTGTCCCCTTTCTCCTCTCTGCACCATTAAATCCTTTAACTCTGACATCTATGCCTTCTCAGCTCCAAATATTGATTGCAGACATTCCTATTCCTTTCCTTCAATGCCAGCATTTCATACTGACAACAGTATGCTGAGCATGATCTCACCTGTGTTACATTTAAATTTGGTATAGTATCACTGCATCTCAATTCAATAACTTTGTGAATTATCATCAGTGCTTCCGTCGCATTGTAATGGTCTTTCTCACCTGATTGTTGTTAGAAATGATTTGTTAATCTGCACTATGGAAGGTACTTTAACAATCATCACCCACTTTATGTTTTAAAGGTCTTTAATGAATACATTTCATCATTGCTGAATGTATTATTGCATTTTTCAAAGTCAGTAAAATACTATTAATTGTCTGTGAGCTTGATTATCTAGGTTGTGAATTCACAGGATTCAACATTTCAGATCAAGAAGGAAACACAACTTGATATTCGCAGGCGAAAGTCTGTGAACCAACACGTCGAGTGGGCAGATTAGAGAAAGATTCCAACTGTAAGAAAGCCTGGAGTCATCTGTAAATATCTTCCAATTGCTTTCATTTTGCAGGCGTTAGTCTTCATTACATTGAAGTGAATGGAAAATGAGAAAGAGACTGGAGAGGATGGCATAAAGCAGAATTAGGGCCACTAGTACTGTGACACTTGATGCTGTGTAAGTGTCTGTGCGCATGCGTGTGTGTGAAACTTGTGTGTGAAAGCGAGAGAGAGAGAGGGAAAGAGCGAGTGAGTAAGAGAGGGAGAGTGTGCGCGTGTGAGAGCCTGTGTCTGAGAGAACGTGTTTCTTTGAGCGTATGTGTCTGCCTTTGCGTGTTTGTGCGCGCGCGTGCGCGCGCGAAAGAGAGAGAGAATGTGTGTATGAGCGTGTGTGTGTGTGTGTGTGTGTGTGTGAGAGAGAGACAGTTTTTGCATGTGTGTGTTTGATTTTGATGATACCCAACAGAGAAAATTACGGATGGACAGCATTGCTGACCTAGCCAGCGATGCCCGCAACCTGTGAAAAAATAAATTTAAAAACAAGCTAGCGCCTCGGCTCCCGTTAATTGTTTACCCTGTATATTTGGGGCGAGTGCATCAGAGTCCAAATAATTGCTATTATCATAGTCCTCCCGACCACCGTGAGGCCCCCGGGTGTGAATTGCACTTGATAATGGAGGCAGAAGAAGGTTAAATGTGGTCCTGACATTCTCTGAAAGTCTGTTCTACATTCTGAAATGACCTGTTATATTTACAGCTTCTTCTTTACTCTGAAAGAAAAAGTGAGGTCCCAGTTGATCAATGTGAGATAGAGCGGTACAGAGAGAGTCCTCACATGACTGAGCTGTAAATACACTTCATGATTTTCGTGGGGGTCAGGGAGGTGAAAAGAATAACTGCGAAAATAAAAGTCAAAAGCCATTTTCTTCAAAGATGGAAGCTGAAAGAGAGCTGACGCTTCTTGAATACGTGGCAAACTATCTCAGAGCCC
Source organism: Cetorhinus maximus (assembly GCF_964194155.1). Lineage (NCBI taxonomy): Eukaryota > Metazoa > Chordata > Chondrichthyes > Lamniformes > Cetorhinidae > Cetorhinus > Cetorhinus maximus. Next base: position 2,634,899 of record NC_135914.1, on the reverse strand, counting down.
AAGGCACTGTCCAGCATCATCTCTGCCCTGTTTTCCATTTGATCAGAGAAGAGCTCAACTTATATTCTTTTCTTCCACTCCCCCAACCACCCCATTCGCCCCAAACCCACCCCACCACCCCACCCCACCCCACCTTTGTGGTAAACAAGTTCAATGCCTCAACTTCTGCCAGCCCTGATATAAGGTCAGTGTGTGGAAACATTAACCCTGTTGCATTATCATTTACATCAGCAAGATCTGGAATCCAAAGCTGGATTCAGTCAGGGTTTTTATTGGCAAAGAGGCTGTCTTGAACAAACTAATTGCAAATGCAGTAAGTAACACACGGCATTAGAAGAAACTGACTTAGTTTGTCTCTTACGGAATGTATTGTAAATATGTGGATGATGAAAAAGTCTGCCTGACTTAGTCCAGTGTCAAGGAGCCGTGGAATGAATGATCTTTTGACAAAGTTGGGTTGCTGAACATGTTCAATATGTCTGAGCTCCATTTTTACTGAGGTGTGGGGCTGGTGTGGAGGGTCGGGAGGAAAGGGACAGAAAGAGGCAGGCAGCCCGGGGCTAAACCATTTTAGACCATAATACCATAAGACATAGGAGCAGAAATTAGGCCATTCGGCCCATCGAGCATGCTCCACCATTCAATCATGGCTGATCAGTTTCTCAACCCCATTCTCCCGCCTTCCCCCCATAACCTTTGATCCCCTTATCAATCAAGAACTTATCTATTTCGGTCTTAAATACCCTCAATGACCTAGCCTCCACAGCCTTCTGTGGCAATGAATTCCATAGATTCACCGCTCTCTGGCTAAAGAAGTTTCTCCCCATCTCTGTTCTAAGAGAGGCTGTGCCCTCGGGTCTTAGTCTCTCCTACTAATGGAAACATCTTCCCCATGTCCACCCTATCCAGGCCTTTCAGTATTCTGTAAGTTTCAATCAGATCCCCCCTCATCCTTCTAAACTCCATCGATTATAGACCCAGAGTCCAAAAACGTTCTCATCTGTTAAGCCTTTCATTCCTGGGATCGTTCTCGTGAACCTCCTCTGGACCCTCTCCAAGGCCAGCACATCCATCCTGAGATACGGGGCCCAAAATTGCTCACAAATTCTAAATGTGATCTGATCAGAGCCTTATAAAGCCTCAGCAGCACATCCCTGCTTTTATATTCTAGTCCTCTCGAAATAAATGCCAACATTGCATTTGCCTTCCTAACTACCGAGTCAACCTGCAAGTTAACCTTAAGAGAATCCTGGACTAGGACTCCCAAGTCCCTTTGCACTTCAGGTTTCTGAATTCTCTCCCCATTTAGAAAATAGTCTATGCCTCTATTCTTCCTACCAAAGTGCATGACCTCACACTTCCCCATGTTGTATTCCATCTGCCACTCCTTTGCCCATTCTCCTAACCTGTCCAAATCCTTCTGCAGCCATCCAGCCTCCTCAATACTACCTGTCCCACAACTATCTTTGTATAATCTGCAAATTTAGCCAGAAAGCCCTCAGTTCCTTCATCTAGATCATTAAGTTATAAAGTGAAAAGTTGTGGTCCCAAAACTGACCCCTGCGGACTTCCACTAGTCACCGGCCGCCATCCTGAGAAGGACCCCCTTATCCCCTCTCTCTGCCTCCTGCCAGACAGCCAATCTTCTATTCATGCTAGTACCTTGCCTCTACCATCATGAGCTCTTATCCTACTGAGCAACCTCCTGTGTGGCACCTTGTCAAAGGTCTTCTGGAAGTCCAAGTAGACAACATCCATTGGTTCTCCCTTGTCTAAAGTACTCGTTACCTCCTCAAAGAATTTTAACAGATTTGTCAGCCTGACTTCCCCTTGATGAAACCATGCTGACTTTGGCCTATTTTACAATGCACTTCCAAGTATTCTGAAATCTCATCCTTAATAATGGACTCTAAAATCTTACCAATGACCGAGGTCAAGATAAGCGACCTATAATTTCCCCTCTTTTGCCTCACTCCCTTCTTAAACAGGGGGGTTACATTAGCGATTTTCCTGTCCTCTGGGAACCTCCCTGACTCGAGTGATTCCTGAAAGATTAACACTAATGCCTCCACTATTTCTTCAGCTATCTCCTTCAGAACTCTGGGGTGTAATACATCTTGTCCAGGTGATTTATCCATCTTCAGACCTTTCAGTTTTCCTAGCACCTTCTCCTTGGTAATGGCCACCATACTCACCTCTGCCCCCCGACCCTCTTGAACTTTGGGGATCCAGCTCGTTTCTCCATTGTGAAGACTGACCCAAAGTACCTATTCAGCTCCTCCGCCATTTCTTTGTTCCCCACTACTACTTCTCCCACGTCATTTTCCAGCAGCCCAATGTCCAATTTTGCCTCTCTTTTACGCTTTATATACCTAAAAAAAACTCTTACAATCTTATTTTATATTACTGGCTAGTTTACCCTCATATTTAAGCTTCTCTCCCCTTATTTCTTTTTTAGTGTCCTCTGTTGGTCTTTGTGGGCTTCCCAATCTCCTGGTTTCCCAGTGCTCTTCGCCGCATTGTTTGCTTTCTATTTAACTTTTATGCTGTCCCTGACTTCCCTTGTCATCCATGGGTGCCTCGTCCTCCCTTTAGTATGCTTCTTCTTCCTAGGGTTGAATTTTTGCTGTGCCTCCCAAATTACTCCCAGAAACGCCTGCCATTGCTGTTCCACTGACTTTCCTGCTAAGCTCATCTCCCAATCAATTCTGGCCAGCTCCTCCCTCATGCCTCTGTAGTTGCCTTTATTGAACTGTAATACCGTTACATCTGATTCCAGCTTTATCCTCTCAAATTGCAGGGCAAATTCTATCATATTATGGTCACTTCCTCCTAACGGTTCCTTCACCTTAAGCTCCCTTATCAAGTCTGCCTAAGTACACATCACTAAATCTAAAATTGCCAGTTCGCTAGTGGGTTCCACCACAAGTTGCTCCAAAAAGCAATCTCGTAGACATTCCACAAATTCTTTTTCTTTGGATCCACTACCAACCTGATTTTCCCAGTCTACCTGCATTTTGACATCCCCCATGATCACTGTACCCTTGTCTTTCTTACACGCCTTTTCTATCTCCTGGTGTATCTTGTGCCCCACATCCTGAACACTGTTCGGAGGCATGTACATAACTCCCACGATGCTTTTTTTTTTTTACCTTGGCTGTTTATCAACTCTACCCACACAGATTCTACATCAACTGACCTTACGTCATTTCTTGCTATCGATTGAATTTCATTTCTTACTCACAAAGCAACCCCACCGCCTCTGCCAACCTGCCTATCTTTTCGATAGGATGTATATCCTTGGATATTTAGCCCCCAGTCCTGATCCCCTTGCAGCCATGTCTCCGTGATGCCCACCACACCATACCTGCCAATTTCAACCTGCACCACAAGCTCATTTAACTTATTTCGTATACTGCGTGCATTCAGATACAACACCTTCTGTCCCGTATTTCCCCTCCCCTTTTTCATTGTCGTCCCTTTATCTGATGTGCTTGAAGTTAGACTGCTAGCCCTTTCGAAACACTCTGTCCCATTTTGTGGTCTGGCGAGTTTAATAGCCTTTCCTGGGCTCTCCTTCCTTTTCAGTTTTTTCATAATTTTCCATGAAGTTGAATCCACCACCCCCCACCCCCCCCCCCCCCCCCCCAACACACACACACACACTGACCTGTTGCTTTGTTTCCCATTAGTCATACTTCTTGGAGTTCTACCCTTCCCTTCATCCCCACTTTCTAGTTTAAAGTCCTGTGGACCACCCTATTTACTCTTTTCGCTGCTAGAACATTAGTCCCAGATCGGTTCAGGTGGAGACCGTCCCAACGGTACAGATCCCTCCTGTTCCAACACTGATACCAGTGCCCCACGAAATGGAACCCCTCTTTCCCGCACCACTCCTTTAGCCACGTGTTTACTTCCCTTATTCTCGCGTCCCTATGCCAATTTGTACGTGGCTTGGGTAGTAATACGGAGATTATAACCCTTGAGGACCTGTTCTTTAATTTAGTTCCTAGTTCCTGATAATCCCCAAACAGGTCATGTTTCCTAGTCTTACCTATGTTATTTGTCCCGGCATGGAGCACAACAACTGGATCCTCCCCCTCCGTGTCTCTCTCCAATATCCATTCAAGCCAGTCAGAGATGTCCCTTACCCAGACACCGGGCAGGCAACATTCCATGCGGGACTCTCGATCCTGCTTACAAAGGATGCTATCAATTCCCCCAATTATAGTATCCCCTACAACTACCACTTGTCTTTTTGCTACCCCTTCTTGAATGGCCTCCTGTGCCACGGTGCTGTGGTCAGCTGGCTCATCCTCCCTACAGCCCTGTTCCTCATCCACACAGGGAGCAAGTACCTCGTACCTGTTGGACAAGGTCAAGAGCTGTGTCTCCTCTGTTCCTGAACACAGGATCTCTCTACCTGCCTCACTTGCAGTCACACCCTGCTGACCCTGACCACACTGACCGAATTTGAGGTACTTAATCTACCGGGTATGATCGCCTCCTGAAACAAAGCGTCCAGGTAACTCTCCCACTCCAGGATGTGCCTCAGTGTTCGAAGCCCGGACTCCAGCTCATCAGTTATGAAGCAGAGTTCCTCCATGAACCAACACTTACTGCAGATGTGGTCACTGCGGCTCGCAATGGGATCTGCCGGCTCCCACATTATAAAGCTACAGCACATCACCTGCCTAGCCATCTCGACTTAGTTAATTAATTTATTAATTAGCTTGCAGTGTTCTTTTTTTTCAAATTTTGTGCAGATTTCCTACCAACCAATGGACAAGGGAGACCAGGGTTAAATGCAGGAAATTGCACTTGAGGCCACAACCAGATTAGCCAGCGACTTATTGAATGGCGGAGCAGGATCGAGGTCTACTTGTTTTCCGATTTCTTATGTTCTTTTAGCCTTTGGTCATTTGAAATAAATATTGAGATGGGAATTGTTGGTTGGTCTCAGAATCAATCTGAATAGAATGTGGAACTTGGTAAAATGTCGTTACCATGCGAATGGGTGTTTGGGTTGAACTGGTTTAGACTCAGTGTTAAATACAGAGAGATTGTTAGTTATAAGTTTTAGAAAATAGTTCTGTTACCTTTCTTTGTGGTATATATTCGCTCGGTTTCCTGAATCAAGAAACTTCAATTAATATTTAAAATTAATGCACATTAAACACCGCTTATTAAAATATCCATGTTAATCATCAATATTCAACCAATCAATCGCTTTACTAAATCCAAATCCGAATGAGGATGAAGATTAGAAATCGGATAGTGGTGACAATGATGGCAAAGGATCAAAATGCACCATCCCAACAAATTACTTAGAAACTGCTGCTGGGTCAAATCATATTTTTATGGGACTCCCTCATGGGAAACTTGCTCCAATAATAAAATAAAAACTGCAAATACGTGCTACAAATTCTCTTCAAGACACCAAAGGGACCCATGTCAAGGAATCTTCAGGAGAATGCTGAGGAACGGAAGCTGGGAGAGACGAGCGAGTTCCATTCATCAGAATGTGACTGACCTGGTAGACTGAAATACTGTCAGAATGTGTTCTGAAATGGCCAGAGAGTGTCGCACCTTACAAAGTGTTTGAAGTGTTCTGCAGAAATGCTTGTACGTGATTAACAAAGATAATAGTCTAAGACCTTGCAGCAGAGAGCGGGGCTGGGCAGCAAAGAGCCGCATTGGCTGTGGCTTCGGCTGTTTGCTGCGAGTCTCAGAAAGACGCTTCGCTCACAGCCCATTCGGGGGCTGTGCTAAGCACATCGATTGGCATAAATCGCTGGCCGAGATTCTGAACGCTTTTCGCTTGAGATGGAAAATGATGTTCGGCCCAGAAGCTCTCGGTGGTTTTCCTGTTTTTAAAGTTGAGGCCCTTCATGCACAGAAGCGCCTGCATTTGACTCAATGTTAAACCGCAGACTGAAGAGGCTTTTCCGGCTAGGGTAGATTCAGCTGAACAGAGAACAGGCTGGTGTAAATTCACCTCATATAAACTGTCCTCATCGACCTGACACCGGCACACTGTTTTTCTGCCATATTCTGTATTTGAAAAAAAAATCACTGATCCCCAATATTATTCACAATTGATGCACTCGCTTCATCAGAGGTTCAGAGAGATTGCAGTTTGTACTATCTCGACACAGGCAGCATTGGACCCAATCGCCAAGGCTTCCACCGCCCAGAAGGACAAGGGCAGAGTAGGGAAAGTGAGCACCACCAACTCCAATTACCTCGCAAGACAAACTCTATACTGACTTGGAACTTTATCTCCACTCCTTAATTGTCGCTAGGTCAAAATCCTGGAACTCCCCCTCCACCCCCGCTCCCCCCACCCCCTCCGACAGCATTGTCGGTTTACCTGCACCAAAGGGACTGCAGATTTTCAAGAAAGCGTCTCACCACCACCTTCTTAAGGGTCAGTTACAGAGAGCAATGAACACTGTCCTAGCCCGCGACCCTCACATCCCATGAGCGGATACAAATAAAGTAGGAGACCCTTGTCTTCAGCAAAGGATAAAGGAAGTTTGCATTGATATCAGATTCTTATAAACCTGTAGCCCACTGTCCCTCAGTTTCACTACCGTAAAGAATGTTCTCATTATAGATTCCCGGAGATTCTCTCTGCCCGGCTTCTGCTGAATTCCTCGTGAGAATTACTTTCCACTAAACCCTAACGCGGCTCTTTAGGAAAATCATGTCCACTGTTATTGCCGCTGGGCTACGTCAGCCGGTTCTACCCGGGTTATTTACAGTGAAGCCGCTCACTCAACAGCAGAATGCGAGAGTGTGATCCCCGTTCAGGATCTAAATACAAACCCGGTAAAGAGAGGCCTCAGGTTCTGAAGTAAAAATAGAAAATGCTGCAAAAACTCAGCAGGTCTGAAACTGAAAGAGACGTAACTTTTCGTGTCCACATGTCTCTTCACCAGAGTCTTCCCGCGGACTTTTTCCAGCATTTTCTGTTTTTATTTCGGACTTACAGCATCCGCAGTATTTTGCTTTTATTTTTCCCTCCGGTCCTGGTCTGTTTCTGACGCGGATAAAACGGTTGGTTCATTCCCCCTGTGAATAATTCTATCGGAAGTTCCCTTTGTTGCAATTGCCTGTGATCTGAAGAGGAAAAATGCAAATCAGCGCCGGGACTCATTTGCAGCGGAATATAAATAAAAAACAAAGAAGCCATGTTCGTCCATAGAACCTTGTTCAGACCACAGTTGGACTAACCGTGTAAATTTCTAAACTGAACTTTATAAAAGGAATATTGAGGCACTGGAGTCCGTGCAAAAATAATTGACAAGGCTGATACCAGAGCTGAGGGGTTAAACTAACAGGGATGACTGAACAGGCTGGGTCTCTTCTCTCTAAAGACGAGACTGAGGAGCGACCTCACAGAGGGTTTTTTAAACATGGCTCACCGCCACCTTCTCAATGATAATTGGGGATGGTTAAACTAGAATTAAACTTTTACGGCAATATTCAGCATAAATCCATACAATTATTATTCTGTTACCGCTTCTGAACGACACCCCAGTAAAGTTCTTTATAGACCTTCTGCCACTTGACTAACGTGACGCACAGACGGTGGCCACAGTAAGTCAAACGCATGTGACATTCACCAGGATACCGCACCCAAAATGGTATCACACTTTCCATAGCATAGCTCGTCATAGTTTCCACCGCATCTGAAAGGGGAGCAACTCACTGGGATTGAGCTCAAGTCAGAGTGCGGCCACTCCGTCTGCAAAAATAAACTGGTGAGAGCGAAAACAGAGCGGACTTACCGCGTCAAGATGTCCAAGGAACCTTTATCTCTGATGCTCATTTTGCAATTGCTGAGGGCTTATGGTGAGTAAGAGGCAGGTGAGAATTTTAAACTTGAATCAGCCAAAATCAGTGTTTACCAAGCTGAAAATGTAACCCAGTGACCAGGTGAAGGGATTTGACCTCATCATGTGAGTTTATTTACTGGTTCCCCCGAGAAAACAATGGAATCAATTTAGAAAATTAATCTAAACGCGAATAACTAAAGACGATGATGTGACCATTCTTAAATTGCAGGCGAAGTCTTTCAAAACGGCCCCAATAACCAATAATAATGGAAGTATAATCTCTCTAGTTACACAATCCCAGCACTCTCTGTCTCAGAGTCCCAATATAATGACAGCTAAAGTGGGAGAAACTGTGGAACTAGCCTGTCACTACGCGTATGAAGTGCAATCGGCGTCTCAAGTTTTCTGGTACAAACAACGTGTGGGTGAAGCCCCGATACTAATCGACAGCCAGTCCTGCGAAGAGGCCGATTGTAAATTTATTTCCAAAAAAGACAACAGCAAACATCAATTGACACTGAAAATTCGCAATGCCCAGCTGATTGACTCGGGTACCTACTACTGTGCTCATAAGGACAGTTATGCGCCGCTCCAGAATGGACTCCCATTACTGGTTGGAGGTAAGAGAGCAAGTGAAATGAGTTCTGATCATGCACAGCGTTATGATTTGGTGCGAATGAATCGTTAACTGTGTCCCAATATTTGTCCAGACAGTTCCACCAACCAGACGGCTGTGCTGGTGTTTGTCCCGCCGGGTGAGCTGCATTTGATGGAAACCGTCCCCTTAGCGTGTTTGGTCAGTGGAGTTTCTTCCAACCAGATTGATATTTTCTGGAATATTTCCGGTCTGGTCACCAAGGGACCGAGCGATCCCGGTACAATGGAGGCGGACGGGACCTACAGTATCAGAAGTCACGTCATGGTATCGAGGGAAACCTGGAGAAGTGGCGGTGTCTGTACTTGTATTGTTCAACTGTGGTCTCCAAACAAACATTTGACAAAAAGCGTGTCGTCCCCCAAAGCAGCAGAGACAGGGGGAGGTGAGTTGGCGATCTGTTGAATCGAGGCTTTTATTCGACTTTAGAGTCAGTTGGAGAAATTCATTAACTCCTTGAACCTGCAGGCTGTAAATTAAACTATAAATATATAAATTATAAATATGTTAAAATAAGTTTGGGTTACCTTAGCCCCAGGTGTAGACTTGACCTTGTAAACAATTTCTGGGCTTGTCTTATATTTCCCGGTCACATCGTAGAATCCTTGGAAGATAGACGCGGAAAGAGGGATTTCCGCTCATCGTGCCTGTGCTATCTCTTTTTAAGTGTTAGCCCATTGGATCCACCCTTTCCCCACAACACTGTCACATTTTCCTTTTCAAGTGAGAATGTGCTTTCTCTTCTAAAAGTTATTGTTGAACCTACATCCATCGCCCTGTTCAGGCAATGAATGTTGGAATGAAATTGAGGCCAGTTCCACACTAGATGCCCTTTACAAGCAGGAAAAAGGCAAGAATGCTTTGGGGAGGGTGTACAGGAGATTTACCAGAATGGGACCAGGAATGAGGGACGTCAGTTAGTGTGGAGAGACTGTTGAATCTGGAATCATCTCCTTCGGGCAGAAAGTGTTCAGGGGGTGATTTAATCGAGCTGTTCCAAGTTATGAGGGGCTGCGATAGATTAAACAAGGAGAAACTCTTCCACTGGCAGGAGGGTCGGTAACCAGAGGGACATAGATGGAAGATAATCAGCAAAAGAACTAGAAGGGGTAATAAGGAGAATTGTATTTAACTCAGCGAATGATGCCTGGATAGCGCTTCCTGAAAGGGCGGTGCAAACAGATTCACACAGAACTTTCAAAAGGGGAATTGGATAAATACCTGATGGAAAGACACTTGCGGAATGGGGCAAGAGCAGGGAGAATAGGGCAAATTAGTTACCGTTTTCAAAGAGCCTGCACTAGCACGATCGCCCGAATGGGCTGTTTCTGGGCTTCCCTTTGGGTCACGTTTCCTTTCAGAGAATCCCAGAAAAGGATGATTTGATCGAGCAGCAATTTCTAAGTGTTTTGCCTCTGTAGGATGGTGCAATCTGGTCCTTCCTGCTCTCATAACTGTCCTGGTGCTGCTGGTTCTACTCTTGGTCCTTATTTCCATTCGGATTCGTAGAAGTGGCAGATCAGGTGAGCATTAATATTCATCAGGGATATTTTAATAATTGTTTGTCTCAGCTGATTCCCTTCTCGTAGTTTTAAATTGCTAATTACTTTCTGCTTTCAGGAGAACGAGACAAGAGGTCCCACAATGAAAAGTGAGTAACTGAACCTTTTGAAAAGTTTATCCCGAACACTCTCTCTAAACTTATCACTGGGCCTAACCCAGTTCAACCCCAACAGTGATCCCAATGGTATCTGCTAAAATTTTCCATGAGCTTTTAAGATTGATGCTAAGACCATTCGACATTCTCTTCTCAGCTATTTATGGCATCTTCGTCAGGATTTACAAAACATAACATCTGTTTGATATTTTTGTTCGCATCCAGTTTTAGCTTGAGAGAGAGAAGGCAAAGAGAGAGGCAGAATGAGAGACAAACGGGTAAGTTGCATTGAAATGTTGGCACAGATTTAATATCAAGTGGATCGAAATGGGAAGATGCCTAAGAGCATTTCCCGCCATCAAAATGTTCACAATTACTCTGCTGTCTCTGGGTCACATATAAAATGCCAATTACTGGTTACTAAAAGCTGCAGTAGCATACCAGATGGACGATAGACGCCAGGCAGTGTGGGTAGATAGTGCTTGTCCATCCATTGGCGATTTTCACTCCACTGAACTATTCAGGGCACTTTCGCGCATTGGGGACCTTCCGTGGATTGGGGGCCTAGTAACAAATAAGGCCCATTGGCGTCATTGGTACATTGGTGCATCATTGACGAACGGCGTATCTGTAATAACTATGAATTAGCCTGACTGGGAAGATATTTCAATTCATTATTGAATTATGATTCAGATCTTAACCTTTCATAACACAGATGACCACCGTCAAACAGAGGGAAAGCGGCCACATCGGGATGCAATACAGGTGAGTTTTTTGAAATTGCTGTAATAACATGCAAAAACGTGTTCTTTGGATAAGCTGCAAGGCTTCCCATTCTGTGTATTTCACACGTTTATCAAAGAGCAGATCACAGTCTAGAGTATCTGAATTTGTATATATTCCCACCCGTCCTTCTAACTGGAGTCAGAAAATATCCCCCTTTCCCTCTCCCCATCTGATAATAGAAAGGATAGGGTCATTTTCCGGGTAGAATGTCCCCGTCTGACGTAACCGCTGATTTCCAGCAGTTCATATTTTAGATTTGTGCTATTTCCTATTATCTCTGCAGTGAATCTCATCCCCTTCCTTCGTTTCCCACCTTTGTCCCTCCTCTGATCCAACCGATTTAGTAAACACATTAGCCAATGGAATTAGAATGAAGATGAGACCAAACCCAGGGGACTTCTTATAGTTAAATGAAAATGTGTTCCTGTTGTTAGTGGACTAAGAAGGAATCAGTTTGGGCATTATGTGTTTGTGTGTGTGTGTGTTTGTGTGTGTGTTTAAGTGTGTGTATGTGTCTGTTACCAGAGAATTGAACAGAAAGTCTAGGCTGAAGCTCCAGAGCAAGTGCTGCGCTGTCTCAAATGCCAATTTCACATGAAAAGTTAAACCGAGGACCTTTCAGCCCTCTCAGGTCGGCAGAAAAGATGGTACCGCCACTACTGCAACCAGAGCAGTGGTGGGGTGTGGAGCGTGGGGGGTGGGGGGGTGGGGGGGGGGGGGTGTTCTTTTTGTGTCCCGTTTCACATTTTATCCCTTAGCCATCACCTTAAAAAGTAAATTATCTAGGTCATTAATTCATTGCTGTTTATGTGATCTTAATGTGCGTAAATTCGCTGCCGCATTGCATTAAGAACAGAGACTACAGTTCAAAGAAGTGAATATCAGTGTTCTGGGGCTTCGTTAGTTCTTGTCAGGCGCTATGTAAACACAAGTCTTTTGCTTGTGTTTGTGTCATTCTTCTGAATGTGATATATTCTGTGGGCTCCACAAAATTGTGTAGATGGCTCATGGCGAAACACAGTGATCGGATTGGCCTATTAGCAACAAAGGAATTCAAACACATTGATAGACTCATCATCCCAGTTTCCTGATTAAACTTCGGTCATTTCCAGTTGCTTTGCGAATTCTGCTGCTCTGTTACAAAACAACAATTCAGTCAATTCTTGTACATGCAAATAAAGCAAAACTTTCCTCAAATTGATATATAGTACACTGGAAACCGATTCAATTGCAACTTTCAAGAAGGAATTATAAAAAGTAGTGGAAAGAGAAAATAATGACAACGATATGTGGACAGAGAAGGGCACAGTGGGACTCATTGTACAGCCCTTTCAAAGCGTTGGCACAGACACAATGGCGGAATGACCTCCTTCTCTGCTGTATCATTCTATGCTTCTACGAAATGCGATTGCGGGAGTCGGTAATCTTGCCTATCTTTTAACTACTTTTCGCTGTTAATGTTCAATATCTCTCCCAGTCTCAAGGCGGACCTCTCTACGCCTCCCTGGACTTGGCTGCATTGGATAAAAGGTCAAAAAAGAAGGCGGGTCGCAGATAAGAATCTGGTCTGTTTCTCTCTGATGAATTATGGAGGTGACAGGATTTGCCAAATAAACCACAGCCTTGTGGAAATTAATATGGAGCCAAAGAGATTCCCATGACACAAATCAACTGTACTCGTGCATTCGCCAGAGCTACAAAGACTGGCTCATTTTGCTGAATATAGAAGTTGTTTTGAGTATTGTTAAGGATATTCCACCTATATCGTGTAACTCAAGTGTGAAAGAAACATTGAGCAAAGACTAAGGAATGTCTTCAGTTTCTCTGGACTTTTTCTGCTGATTGTGTAACTCCAGTTACTGAAAGGAAGTTCATTTCTTGGCAAATGTCTGTAGGTAAATAAAATAAATTATTCTTCGATTATGACGATGCACCAGAGTTTTGCATTGATTCATAATTAAATTATATTCAAATGTCGTCTGGGTAAAACTGCAATTTCTGCTGAGTTGACAATATCAGTCCTGGATTGAGATGCTGTTAGTGGTGGGTTTCTTTGTCTGAGATATGATGTGTTGTATCATTTACTGAATTAGAACAAAGCAGGAAAGGGACACGGGCAGTGAGTCAGGAAACCTGCGATGGTTCCATTTCACGTTTACACAGTGTGTTTTTATTTGTGTTCAACTTTAAACCTACATTTCAGAGATTTACCGTGAGTGTAGTGTGTTTTGGAGCAAGAGGTGTTGTGGAAGGTGGAGTGGAAATGTGGATCTCTCTCCCTCAGAACGCTGCTGAAGCTGGTATCCAGTGCATTTTGTTGTGTAAGTGTATTAAGTGATGGGGAAACAAGGTGAATGGGTGGAGTTTTGTACATGAACATGGATGCTGTTTTTATATGTTTTTGGGATCATAGTGGCATTCTATAAAGAAAGTTGTGTGTGTGTGTGTGACTTCATGGGCAATTAATCTGGGCAAAGTTAGTAAAGACAGCTTGTCTATGAGAACTGAGAGGTGAAAGATAACCGTGCTGGATGCATTCATTTGTAACGAGAGACTATGGTGAAGTTGGGTGTATAAGTAAATGTGCTTGGCTTTTTAAATTTGCATTAGGGGAGAGGTAAGGACTAGTCTTTTCTGCTGCGAAATTTGAAAGGACGTTCAAGAACTTTTACCATTCCCAAATTTTTCATTATTAGACGAGGGAAGTTTATTTAATTATATTTGACCAGAAAGCGGAGGTAATAGGAAGACTTGAAGAATTTTTATATTTTGGGAAAGCTGAGTTCAAAGAGGTGCGTAGGGCAATGGAAGCCAGGATGAAAGGAGGGCCGGGAAAAGATATTTAAGGGAAATGCTTTGTTGAGTTGAGGTGGCTCTGTGCGGGACATGTCCTTCGACCAGCTTTGTGCTGAGAAAAGTTGTGAATTTGATGCACCCAACAGATTTCAAGCCAGAGAAGCCTTTCCTTTCAAGAAGAAGTCTGTATCTGAGCTTCCTTCGGATTCCCAGAGCAGATTAGAAGAGAGTGTGAGGTCTCGTGTTATACTTTACAAAAGTAGCAGCAGTTTTTACCTTGGGTAACATTACTGGATTTTTATGGTTAAAACTCCATAAGGGGACTGTTGCCAAATATTTTACATGTGTTTTCTGAAAAGGGTTTTTATTGGATGAATACCTTATAAAGCTGCTTCAACCAAATAATTTTAATCTTGTGTGATTATTTTTTTCTTCATCTTGGTATAAGAATCGTTAACGGTTCCCCTCGTTTTCAAAATTGGAAAAAAACATGATCATGAATAAGACTAGTTTCACTCTGGGATTTCGCTTGTTCATTGAATAACATTGGTTGAAGTTGTAACACGTATCTTAAAAAGCAATGGTCTCAAACCTCCTCATTTTTTTAATGTTTATAACCTTGAAGATGTAAAGCAAGGATATCAGATCACCTCGGTGAAAAGCCCTTTGAATCCCTATTTCACATGTAACTATTTCTTTTGGTGCGAACAAGATATTCTGCTAATGATGCAAACTCATTAGAGCAAAGAGCTTTCATGAACGGCTCATGTTTTCTGCTTTACAAAATTCAAAATTATTTCCAGAGCAGAAACAAGCCATTCAGCCCCTCTGCTCTCTGCTGGTGTTTCTGCTGCAGACGAGCCTCCTCCAACGCCCTCTTCATCTCACCCCATCAACATATCCTCCTATTCAATTATTCATGATGTAATTATAGAGCTTGCCCCTTACGTGCAGTAGTAATTCCTGAATTCCTCACTGGAATTATTGGTGAACATCTAATTTTCATGGCCTTCACTTCAGCTCTGCCTGCAAATGGAAATGTTCTCTCTCCGTCTTCACGTATTGAATCGTTTCATAATTTTAATTATCGTCATAAGGTTACCCCTTAGACTCCCCTTTTGCGGATAAATGTGGTCCAGCCTATTCAATCTTCCCTGGCATCATAACCTCTCAGCTCTGGTATCATTCTTGAAGAATTGGCCCCACTTTTAAACTGCACATATATGGTCGATAAAGTTGTCCTGTAACCTGCCACTGCAGATTCACTGAGCACATCTGCACTGAGGAATAAAAGAGCCTGAACGCCTAAATGCAATGTTTTGGTTTCAAAAAGTGTTTTAATGGATTGCTATATGCGACACTGAATCGCTCTTTCATGCTCAAGCGCTACACAAAGATGCACAATGAAGATAAAAACAGTACCGCAAGAAAATCGATGCTGAGCACAAAAATGACATTTCCGAGAGTCAGTTTGGGCTTGAAAAGGAGCCAGTTCCTTCAGGCTTGAATACAGTCCAATAAGTCACGAATCGGCGTGCTATATTTCTGATTGTTATTAATAAACATGAATTCAGCAGGGAACAGAATTTGCGGTGGCTGCCTCTTGGAAATGGTCACACCTCCAGGCTTTCGTCCAATAAGAACACAACAGAGGAAACTTTCCACTACGAGTCATAGCCCGGAAGCAGAACTTGAGCTCTCAATATCGTTTGCAATCAGACTGTGGGGCCCGCATTCAACGCCAGCCGAGCAATCATAGTCTGTAAGAGAAGGCACAGACAGTTATCGTGAGCCACACCATCAACAGTAGGCCATTCAGCCTTTCGAGCATGTTCTGCCTTTCAATTACGTCTTTTCTGATCAGTATCGTAACCCCATCTCCTCTCGTTCGTTCCCTAATAGTTAATCCTCTTTACCCAACAAAAATATATCAATCTCAATTCTGACATATTCAATTGGACACCCATCTATATTTTTCATCTATTGTCGCAATGTCATATGACATGTAAACAGTGTTATCTTGCAATGTGTACTATGCAAAAACTCTTCGACTCATATGACATACTATGAATTTTAAACCTTAGACTGAAATTAAGTCAAATGTATCTGCACATGTTACCAACCATAGTTACCTTATTTTCTTTTGTCCGTGCTGTGGAATGTGTCAGTTCCGCATCATTGTTCATGTTGCCTGTTAGAAAGTGAAATTTAAACTTAGTTGAAATGACCTCAGTTCACATTCAAACAGCTTAAAGTGCCAAAAACCCAGTGATAAATGGATGTATGGAGAGGGTGGCGGAGTTACAGCTTCTCTCTATAATCTCTCCCTGACTGCCGGTTCCTGGAACCCCTTCTCCTGGCAGAAGGAGAATGCCGCCGCGGACGAACTCCCGGAAAGTGGGAACTGCAGGTTGTAGGGAGCAAAAGTTTTTAAAAAATAACTAGATTTCATGTGAAACACCACAAACCGAGCCTTTTGGCTCTTCCGCAATGTTCAAGGAGATTCAGCACCACCTATGCTAGACTGCTCGGGATGGTGAAACAATGTCGGTCTCGTCACTGTCACCAACATCACCAAGTACATTAAAATAAAAATTAGAAATTTATTAGGCAAGCGAAGCAATTTTACAAATTTGAAGGCATATGGGTGGCTAGGTAGAGAGAGATAGTCGGCATGTGACGGAATAATAGAGAGAGAGAGAGAAAGAGAGAGAGAGAGAGAGAGAGAAAGAGAGATAGATAGATAGATTGATAGATAGATAGATAGATAGATAGATAGATAGATAGATAGATAGATAGATAGATAGATAGATAGATAGATAGATAGATAGATAGATAGATAGATAGATAGATAGATAGATAGATAGATAGATAGATAGATAGATAGATAGATAGATAGATAGATAGATAGATAGATAGATAGATAGATAGATAGATAGATAGATAGATAGATAGATAGATAGATAGGTAGATAGATAGACAGATAGACAGACAGACAGACAGACAGACAGACAGACAGACAGACAGATAGGTAGGTAGGTAGATAGATAGATAGATAGATAGATAGATAGATAGACAGATAGATAGATAGATAGATAGATAGATAGATAGATAGATAGATAGATAGATAGATAGATAGATAGATAGATAGATAGATAGATAGATAGATAGATAGATAGATAGATAGATAGATAGATAGATAGATAGATAGATAGATAGATAGATAGATAGATAGATAGATAGATAGATAGATAGATAGATAGATAGATAGATAGATAGATAGATAGATAGATAGATAGATATAAAGAAGACCGGGCGCGAGTGTGGGATACATACATAAATGTATAAAACAAAAGCACATAAAGACCTTGTGGAGCTCCATGCAGGTTCTATCTACTGCATTCTCTTTAACTGTCCACTCGAACACTTCTTGAAAGAGCAATCTCTATTAAATTTGTTAAGCATGACTGCACGTTCACAAATCGGTGCTGGGGGTCCTTAACGAACCAATCTATTTAAAAATGCTCGCCATCTTCATGTGTAGTAATTGATGCGAAGCGTTTGTCGGCCACGCATGAAAGACTAACTAGCTTATGGTCATCCAGCGGATTTGTTCCTTTTGTCTTGGATGAAACGTTACATAGGGACTGTTTGACTAGAATGGAGAATGATTGGGGTCTGGATTAGACATAGTGATAGGGTTTGGGCAACACACTCAGTGGAAAATAAGCGTTGAAATCGGAGTGTGGAGCTGAGGGTCCTGAGGCACAGGACACAAATCATTGAAAGTAGTAAGTAGTAGGAGATAAACACCAGGCCCAGCAATGAAAAGAAGAAAGGCGACTTTAGAGCTATATCAAAACTTAGCTAGACCGCACATGGAGTCCTGTGAATTATCCTGGGCTGCATATCAGAAAAAATAATATGCAGGCAGAGGAGAAGGGGCGAAAAAGAAATGGTTTCCAAGAGTGATACCAAAAGTGAGAGGTTATAACAGTCGGGAAATTTTGAACCGGCTGTCTTTTTTTTTTCGGGAAAAGCGAAGACTGTGGGGTGACCTGATGAAGAGCTTTAAGGCTATGAAGGGGATTTTTGGGCAGGCGTGGATAATGTATTAGCACTTTTTGGGGGATACTAGAACTCGAAGCCAAAAATATCAGATAGTCACTAATAAATCCAATCGAGAATCCAGGAGGAAACACTTTAATCAGCGAGCAAAGAGAATGTGGACCTCGTTCCCACAGGGAGTGGTTGAGGTGAAGTACAGAGACGGATCGATGGGTGACGCTGTATAAATACATGAGGGAGAAAGGAATAGAAGGATATGTTGACGGGGTGAGATGAAGAGGGGCAGGAGGAGGTTCTTTTAGAGCAGAAACACCAGCACTGAGCCAAAGGGAAGAATGCACTGTGTCGGTGCTGGAAGCTCTATGGGACACAGATAATGCCATTGAGGAATCGAGAGAGAAAGTGCTAAACAGGAAATTTGTATTTTATTTAATCCTTGACACGTCAAAATGGTTTATCTCTCTACATACGCTTTCATCCCAACTAGACAGATGGGCTTAAGAGTTCAGAAAGATAAACACTGAAATGATGAGATACATGAGAGCGAGATAAGGGGTCAGAAAATGATACGTGAACACATTGAAGGGGGGAGTTAAAATGTGCAAAGAGATATTACTAACAAATAGGCCGCGCATTAAATGCACGAGGGAACTGTTAACAGCTCCCTCTCTGAGATGAGACACTTTCACTTGGAAGATTTTGATTGGAGTTGATTTGAACGGCGCAAGGACAGAGAGCGCCGCTGCTCCAACTTTGCCCCAGAGAATTATGTAACTCCTGATGATTACTAGGTCCCGTCGGGCTCGATTGTACTGGAATCGCTCTGCCCCTGGGGATCCCGCCCGGATACATTCCAGCGGACGGCAAAGGAATCGGGACCCGCATTCTTCACCAAACACACCAACAGGTCGCCTCCCATCGAGAGAATTTCAGCTGGGGGCGGAGTTAAATGGTCGATTATTGGGGAACGTGGTGGGATCGGGCATTGGCATTCGATCACTATTGGCCATAACCTACTGGTTATTGATGATACATTGTTTAAAATAATCGTAATTAGTACATGTGATAAACCATTTTGAACCATTTCCATACGTAAAGGGCATCCTACTGAGTTCCTTAGCTGCACAGTAATACATGCCCGAATCACTGGCCTGGGTATCCGCAATATTCAGAGAATAGAGAGTCGATTCTCGTCAACCTCTCCTGAATATCTCCCGTTTGGAGAGTTGTATTCTGTCACGATGTAAACCAGTTGCCGATGCGCCAGCTGGTTCGGTTTATACCAATCGACCGTCCCCTCGGCACCAACGCCAATTAAGCCGTGTCACAATGCATCTTGTTTTACTTCCAAGCGAGAGACTCTGAATCTTCGGAGTCTGGGACAAAACTGCCTGAGATACAATAACTGAGAGCTACATAATCAACACTATGCCTTCAGCTATGGCAGAGAGCGAGGAAATACTTGCGATGACGAATCGGCTACACCCGTAAAACATATAATGGACCATCCATTGGTTAATGCAGGCTAATGGAGTCAAACTTTGAGGGTTAAATTTGAAACAATAACACGAGCAAGAGGGAAAAAGAGGCGCATCAGGTGCAATGAAGGGCTTTTTATTTCAAGTGTAGTCTCCGTTGTTATGTAGGAAAAGCGGCAGCCGAAAGCGCACACATCAAGATCCACAAATAACAAAGTGATTATGGCCCAGATCGTGCATTTAATGATGTTGTTTGGGGAATAAATATTGGCGCCAGGGAGACAGGGTGGAAATTACCTGAAACGTTTAAAAATAGCGCACTGTAAACATTAGCTCCGTATAAATTTTAGTTGAGGGTTTCCTGTTTACAGGTTAGGAGACCACACACGCTCTGCCTGCAAAGTACAACAGTCTACACATCGTAGTAAACATGCGTCACATGCGGCGCGCAGTCCAGGCAGGTGTAAACTGGAAACAAAAGACAATGGTGTTGCAATCAACAACATTGCTGCTTAGAATATTTGCCTGGGCAGAGGGGAAATGCCCCTCATTCCGAGTGTTCTGTTTAATTCACCGTGAACACATTAATATATTATGATTTCAACAAAAACACACCAGATTGAAAAAGAAAACAAGACTATGACACTAAAATTTTAGTCACTGTTTCACCCGGAATCTGCCTTCCCGCCTGCCTCTTTGTGTCCTAATTACTCCTGTGGATCAGAGGAGCATGGGCCATCTGCTCTGTGCTTCTCCTTCTACTTCCTCCTACCTCCTGTCATCCCACGCCATCAACATATCCTCTGTCCCTCACAACTCGTCTGTTTATCCTGATTCCTCCTTCAGTGCATCTCGGCAATTCACCTCGGCCACTCCCTGTGGGAGCGAGTTCCACATTCTCCATACTATATGAGTAAAGAGGTTTCTCCTCCATTCCTGGTTGCATTTATTGGTGACTATCTTATATTGATGGTGCCTGGTTCTGATCCCACTACCAAAAGTAGGAATATTTTCTTTACGTCTGCCGTATCGAATATGTTCATATTTTTAAAGACCTCTGTCAGGTCACCCTTCAGCCTCCACTTTTCTGGAGGAAAGAGCCCCAGCCTGTTCAATCTTTCCTGATAGTTATAACCTCGAAACCAGGAGCAACAATTTCGTGACCCATTGGAAACCCTTTAAGCGGTTGCCCATAAACCCGCATTTTGTGATATCCTGAATCATACAGGTATCCAACATGGGTGCAGGCATGCAGTCGAGAATCACAGGGGACGACAGCAGCGAAAAAGGCCCTTCGGCCCATCGATCCTGTGCCGATCAAACAAGTACCAAACTATTCTAATCTCATTTTCCAGCATTAGGCTCATAGCCTTGTATGCCATGGCATCGCAAGTACACATCCAAATACTTCTTGAATGATGTGAGGGTTTCTGCCTCTACCATCCTTTCAGGCAGTGAGTTCCAAATTCCTATCACCCTCTGGGTGAAAAGATTCTTCCTTAGTTGCCCTCCAAATCCCCTGCCTCTAACCTTAATTTTATGCCACCTGGTAATTGATCCCTCCACCAATGGAAAATCTTCCTTCCTGTCCACCCTATCTATGCCCCTCACAATGTTATACACCTCAGTCATGTCCCCACTCAATCTCCTCTGCTCCAAAGAAAATAGCCCCAGTCTATCCTATCTCTCCGCATAAATTTAACTCACCAGCCCAGGCAACATCCAGATAAATCTGCTCTGCACTCTCTCTCGTGCAATCACATCATTCCTATAAGGCGGATTCGAGAAGTGCACGCAATACTCTAGCTTGGCCTAACCAGCGTTTTATACATTTCCCGCATAATCTCCCTGCCCTTATACTCCATGCCTCGGATAATGAATGCAAATATCCCATACGCCTTCTTAAACAAGTTATCTACCTGTCCCGCTACATTAAGGGACCGGTGAACATGCACACCAAGGTCCCTCTGATCCTCGGTATTCCCAGGGTCCTACCATCGATCGTGTATTCCCTTGCCTTGTTTGTCCTGCCCAAGTGCATGACCTCATGCTTATTCGGATTAAATTACATTTGCCATTCATTAGCCCATCTGACCAGCCCTCCTGTATCCTCCTGTAATCTAAGGATATCCTCCTCATTGTTTACCTCCCCACCAATTTTTGTGCCCTCCGCGAACTTACTGATCAAACCTCCTACATTCAAGTCTAAATTCTTTATTTATATACCACAAACAGCAAGGGACCCAACACTGATACCTGTGGAACCCCAGTGGACACAGGCATCCAGTCACAAAAACACCCTTCGCCAATCCCCCCATGCTTCCTGCCACTCATCCAATTCTGGATCCAATTTGTCAAATTGCCATGGATCCCATGGGCTCTTACCTTCTTTATCAGTCTCCCATCCGGGGCCTTATCAAAAGCCTTGCTGAAGTCCAAGTGGACTACGTCAAATGTTTTGCCCTCATCTATAAACCTGGTCAACTCTTCGAAAAATTCAATAAAATTAGTCACACATGGCATCTCCTTAACAGAACCATTCTGACTGTCCTTGATTAATCCCTGCCTCGCCAAGTATAGATTAAGTCTATCCCTCAGGGTTACTTTCAATAGTTTCCCCACCATTGAGTTTAGAATGTGGAATTTCGGTAAACCAGATTCACTCGCCAAATAATCCACGACTAAAATTTAAGCCAACATTTTGGGAGACACATTTATAAGATCTTCTGTCTGATTTAATTTGAAGAATAACTTGTACCAGTGAACAGTGTCAGAGTGAATCAGCTTAAATCCACAAATCCACCATTACAGTATTTGAATCCGGCATTATAAATTTCAAACCAGTTTAATTTTGTCTCTGAAGGGCTCATTAACCATTTCCTGACAACTAATCACCGAAAAGATTAATAATTCACTTTAAAAATACTCAAACTTGGATGTTTATTGGGTCATTGTGTTCATCAGCCACCTTCTCCGTTGGCAGCAGAGTGGGTGTCTGATGGTGTTTCTCCCTCACTGCAAGCTGCCTTTTTTTTACACGTGAGGAGCAGAGATTTAGCTGCAGCTGGAACAGAGCGTCCTTTCTGTAACTCCCCAGGTAGATTTGCATTGTAAAATGAGCATATTCTCATACCCAATCAATTCTACGCCAGGTTTCTGTCCTTCATTTGACTAGAAAGCCTTCTTGGGACATTGTCCCGTTTCTGTCTCACCCATTGGGTTTGGGAGCTTTCAGTTATTTGGGGAAATCTGCTCTCTGCAGTCCCTTCTCCCAGTTGACTGCTTATCTGGAGTCTTGCCTTCAACTTCAGTTTGGGACTTGCTATCGGTAGCTCTGCCTCTCCATCCTCTCTCTGTCAACTGCTTTCAAGTGAACTCAAACTGCTGCTTTCTATATATCTCTCTCTCCCTTTCAGTTTGTGTGTGTGTGTGTCTGTGTATGTGTGTGTGTCGGTTGCATATGTGCGAGAACCTCCCTCCCTGGAACTCAATTACTAGGCAACGGCAATGTTTGGCTTACTCTTGTAATTGCTTTACCTTCTATTCAAGAGTCATAAAACCCATTTGATGCACAAGTATAAAAACAAACTTTTAGACCTGCTGCCTCCATTTAGAAATGGAACAAGATCCCAGGTTTCACATTTTAATCGACAATTAGAAAATATATAGAAATTAAACTTAAACTTAAAGATGTACTTTATTCTTAAAAAGCCCAGATATATGTAGAATGTACTTAAACTATCTCAATTTCCTAACTTCATTCAGATCGAATGCCAGGTCCAACCAGAGGGGCTGAATGGCTCCAATGTGCCTCTAGGATTAATAAATCAAGATATTATGAGGACTGATGCATGGAATTGGATGACAAACAGAGTGTCAGCACCAGGATTGGTTCTCTAGGCAGGTCGAATAGGGAATCGCTGACAAAGACCCCTGGTAATTTTAAAGAAAAAGTTATTTTCCTGCTGGTTAAGGATGACAAAAACTTGCCGGACGAATGAACTGTGATTAGCAGATTGACCTTTTCCATCTGCGTCTTGTAATAAGTGTCTGGAAACCCTCTCGAAATATCTGTACAGAATGAGTCTTTAGTGCAAAATAAGCCAGTGTTAGGTTGGGAATGCTCCTATCTGCTACCAACAGGATTCACGACACTCTCTGCACCCCAGAGTTTAATCATCAAACAAAACTATCCAGAGATCTGTGCAGCAACGGTTTCCAGAGCAGCTTTTTAATATTGATAAAGTGAAAAATGTCATGATTACATCATCTCAGTGAAATACCAAATTTGTTCACACGTTGGACCGAGAATTTAATGTGAGGAGCGAATTGTGTACATGTTTTCGAATTTTTAACATCGCCGGCAAGCCGCTTTCAGTCACAGCCGATGGGATGTGCTGTACTCAGGATGGAGACTAAAATTCCATGGTCGGTGTGTTACAAGAGGCCTAATTCATAGGGTAATGAGGAGACAGCTGGGGTGTGGAACTAAATTGCACATTCAAAAAGCTGGCACAGGCGTGACGGTCCGAATGGCCTCCTCCTGTGCTATAAGGTCCGTCGAACCAGTGATTTTGGTCGGCAAAATGCACTCAACAGTATGAACAAAAGGGCAAATGGCTTGTCAACAATTTCTTTCAAGACTAAATGTAACATTGTTTACTCCAAGGACACAACCAGTGAAGACTCGGGGTCCACTAACACTGAAGCTTTCACATAAATGCAGCCTAAATCCCCATCCAGTATCTGTCAGTCCTTAACCCTACTTCTATCCTGCTCGACAGTCGCTCTATAAATGTACTTGTATATTGGCCTCACATATACCCTGGGTGCATCTGGTCTGAATGATCAAAAAAACTGGTATCAAAAAGCTGTCATTAGTTTTCAAATCGGTTTTAATATGTAGGCAACTGGAGCACAGATACATTGTGAAGCCTATTTGACTAATATCTTGCTGACACACTGAATAAAGATGCAGAATGCAATAATAAAAACTAATACCAGATAACTGAAGCCTGGATTGGTTGAGTAGAACTGCAGGCGATATTCCATCGTGAGAATAACGGGCATTACCGGATTATTCTGTTGCCGCTTTGGGCGACATCGTAAAATTGCGCCGAGAATACGCCTGAATTTGCACCGATTGAACTTCCGGAACTTCCAGCCCAACAGGGGAAATTTTCTACAACACGTCATGTTCGAGAAGCAGACTGTGATCTCTCTCCCTCTTTCCTCTCCAATCAGAGTGTTGGATCCTCCTTAAAGGCCAAGTGGGCATAAGTTGTCTGTGCGGAAAAAGTAAAAGCAGACTCTATTGGTATAACGACCATCATCATAGGGTTAGGAGAATGCCATTCAGCCCTACCAGTCTATTCAGCTAGATCATGGCGGGTCCCTATCATGAATTGCATCTACCCACCTTGGTTCTATACTCCTAAATCCCCTTACCCAACAAAATCTATCAATCTCAGTTTTGACGTTTCCAATCGATCCTGCAGCCTGAACAGTTTTTGAGGAGAGAAAGCTTCAGATTTCCACTCGCCTTTGTTTGACTATGCGCTTCCTGACATCACCCCTGAGCGACCTAGCATTAATCTTCAGGTTCTACCCCTTTGTTCTGGGCTCCAGCCCCCCAATCCCTAGTACCCTTCCCGCCACACCACCTCCGCGCCACCAGAGAAAATATTTTTTCTCTATAGACGCGATAGTTTCCTTTAATCATCTTAAAACCCTCCATTAAATCACCCCTTAACCTTCCCCACGAAAGTGATTGAAGCCTTGTTTTTGCCATCCTGTAGTGCCCACGACGAAAAGTTTTCTCGATTCATCGCAATAACTACGAAAGTTGAACCTTGGATTAAAATTCAGTGAAATGTATCCACGCTTGTGGCAACAACAATTCCATTCGTTTACCTTTTTATTCTCTCGTTGTTCTCTGGAACCTGTCGGTTCCTCATCAATGTTCATGCTGCCTGTTAGAAATTAAAATTTGAAATGAACATAAGTGGCTACATTTCACACTGAACCGGCTGAAACCCATTGATAAATGAATGGATTGAGAGCGCCGGGGAGTTACAATGTCTACCTTTCTGCCTGTTCCTGCAGCTCCTTCTCCCGGCCACAAGGTTCATCCCCAGAAGGAGAAGCGCTGCTGCTGCCAAACCCCCGGAAAAAAGGAAATTGCAGGGCGTAGAGAGCGGAGAATCTGCAAAGAAAAGCCTCTCATTTAAAGGAAAGTTTGCGAAATTAATTCAACAAGTGGGGAAAAAATGTCAAACCTGAATGCATGATTTCACCTGGAGACGGAAATAGAATTTTGCATATTTCATTATCCGGAAATAAAGCAGAGAACTTTTCGACCAATGCTGAAACAGGGGAGAAGTCGAAAGAGGTAGAAAGAGGGAGAAGAGATAGAGAGATAGATATAAAACTGTTTATAAAGACTGAAATAGAGAGAGAAAGCGAGGGAGAGAAAGCAGCGATCTTAAAGAACACGATTTATATAGGACAAACATAGACAGATAACGAAAGAGAGATAGAGTGAGAATGACAGCAAGAGATAGGTAGAACACTGTTTTAATTGCAAATATATGTTAAACCAGTGAGAGAAAGACAGCGGGTGATCGAGCAGATCACTTAGAGAAAACTGTTTAACTAGGATAGAAATACAGAGGGAAATAATTAAGAGGGGGAGAGGGATGAGAGGGGGAGGGAGATTTGGGGAGAGAGGAGGAGGAGGAGGAATGGGGAGAAAGGAAGAAATGGGAGATAGGGGAGAGAGGGAGAGAGGGAGGAAGGCAGAGGTGGAGAGTGGGGAGAGGGAGAGATAGGGAGATAGGAGGAGAGCGAGAGCTGGAGATTAGGACAGGGGGAGAGGAGGAACAAAGAGATGGATGGAGAGATGGATTGGGAGGTGGATGGAGAGATAGATAGATAGATAGATTGATAGAGAGATAGATGGATAGAGATAGAGAGATGAACAGAATGTGATAGATTGAGCATGAAACTCATACAGAACTGTTTAACTGGATGGAAGATGATAGCGAGAGACCGCGCTATAGAGACAGAGAGAGAAAGAGGGAAAGAAAGAGAGACAGAGGGACTGATGGAGAGAGATCGAGAGATAGGAAGAAAGATGGCTGTCCCAGATTTCTAATAATACACCATTTAACGAGGATAGAAATAGACAAGATAAACAGCGGGAGAGTGAGATAGAGAGATCTATATATATATATATATAGTTAAAGGCAGAGCCCGAGACAGGCAGAAAGTGAGTAGAACAACAGCGAGAGAGGCCGGGAGAGACAGGGAGGTAGAGTTGTACAGAGTAGGTTTCAGAGAGAGAGAGAGAGAGAGAGTGTGAGATAGTCAGACAGACAAATATATAAAGCAGCTATCTTAAACTGCACTAGGACACGAATGGATTGATTGATTGAGAGCAAGTGCGATGGATAGACAGACAAAAAGATAGACACACAGATAGAAAATATACTTTATTCCTAACTGTTCAATTACGACAATAATATTGTGAATGTTAAGCAGATAGAGATATGAATACATAATTGTACACAGGCATGGTGAGACTAACTGGTACACTGGGAATGCACCTTTCAATTTTGCAAACTGACAAATGATCCAGTGGCATCCAACCATGCCATTATGCCTAGCCAGACACAAGAACACAAGAAATTGGAGCAGGGGACCACTGGGTCCCACAAGGGGATCCGCCATTTAATAAGACTGCGGTTAATCTTGTACATTAAATGCACTTTCCTGCCCTGTCCACATCCCTTATTCCGTTAGTGCACAAAAATATATCTCAGTGACTGAGCTTCCATAACTCTCTGGGGTAGTGAGAACAGATGGAGTCAGAATTTCAGAAAGCTGAACTCTGAAGGATAGAGACATCTCTGATAGGCCAATGATAAAATGATGATACATGGAAACACACGGCAAGATGGACAATTCTAAGTTACAAAATTGACAGAGCCTCCCATCAGCATTAAATAGGTTGTTAAACGGTCACTGTTAATAGCTACCTCTTTGAGACGAAACACTTGCACTGAGAAGACTTTCAGTGGAGTTGATCTGAACGGCGCAAGTACAGAGAGCGCCGCTGCTCCAAGTTTCCGCCGAGAGGCTGATGTAACTCCTGATGGTGTAGGTCCCGTCTGTCTCAATTGTCCCGGAATCGGTCTGTCCATTGGTATCCCGTCCGGACACATTCCAGCGGACGGGAAGAGAATCGGGAGACAAGCCTCTGATCAAACATAACAATTGGACCCTTTCCATGGAGGGAATCTCATCCTCCGGCGGGGTGAGGAGGAATAAGGTCGGGGAGCCCTCTAAATTTGGCAAATGAAACAGAAACCCCATTAACAGTTCAATCTAGGCACCTTTCATTGCTTTCGAAATGCCCATTCCGATGGAATAATGATGACATTTACCTGTAATCACTAACTGGGAGCCATTTCCGAATATTCGGGCCATGTTCTGGTTATTGTGGATTGCACAGTAATACATTCCAGAATCATTTCTCCGGGTATCCGCAATGAGCAGTGAATAATTACCCGCTTTGCCAGAAACCTCGCTGGAAAACCTGCCCTCTGCTGAGATGTGCTTGGTCGCTCTGTAAACCAGCTTCATGTCGTTTCCATCCCATTGTGTATACCAGAAGACGGAGCCAACTACTGGTCTCTCCGTGTGGCAGCTCAGTTTAGCGGGACTCCCCGCAGGGAGTGTCTGAACGCGCGGAGACTCGGACAAGACAGGCTGAGACACAATAACTGAGCAAGAGAGAAATAAACAAGAGTCACCTCAGATTATGGTGCAGCCCCCCATCCAGTACCCGCACACCCCCTCTCCTGAACCCTCCCTCCAGCGAAGACACCCCGATAGGGAGGAAGCACAATCCTTTGAAAAAATAGCCCATGCTGAAGGATCGCGCGCAACGAGTTGTTAGGTCCGGTTTACCCCAGTTTACCAGTGGCACAGTCCGAGTCCATTCACCGGTAAATCTGGTTTAAGCACTGGGATACGCACATGGGAACTGTGTGAAGTTAATAAATTAAAAGAGCTTATTCAAATCTAAATTATCCAACTGTTTTATTTTTCTCTCATTCGCCCTTCTTTCCCTTTCTTCTCCGCTGATTTTCGGCATTTTACTTAGTTCAAGAGATTGTAACTTACTGTACTTATTTACTTGAAACTCTATCCTCTTCTCAATAACCAATAATGTCAGTGGAACCAACTCACACCTTTTATTTCAGGAGAGGTTACATTTTGGATTAATTCCATCCATTTTTCCTGACGGATGCATATTTTCCACGTTGTTGACTATATTCGTTCTATTTTTACATCCAACTTGACAACTGAATTTCATCTTATGGAAGTGCACAGTGCAGGCGGAGGCCATCCGGCCCTTCAGTTTGCTGGCCCTTTGAGAGGTTTATTCAGTTATCCCCCATTCTGCCCCCCCACTACCACCGCCCCCCCTCACCCTCCCCCCCCCCCTCCCCCCCCCACCGCTCCTTCCTGTTTATCCCTGCAAATATTTCCTCGTGCCCCCCTCTTATTTTGCCGATTCTCTTCAATCTGCGTCCCTCTGGTTGCCGGACCTCCTGCCAGTGGAAAAAAATTCTCCTTATTCGCTCCATCCGAACCCTTCCCCACTCTTCCTTAACATGTTAAGATATCTTACCCTGGAAGAGATGGGACAATGCACACACAGCGAGGAAGCTCATTGTCCCTGACTTCAGGCAGTCGGATTCTGAGCCCCAGATCCCAATCCAACCGAGAACTCGCTCTCGTTCTCTCGGTGTGAAGGAGGTTTGAAATATACAGCCTGGATGGCGTTCTGTGTTTATTCATAGATACACTATCGGAGTTGGAAAATGGTGCCGAGGTAGACAGCTCTCTGCGGTTTTCCTCTTTATTGCAGGTCAAAGTGCTGTCACGCACTCATCTGTTTTACAAAATACAGCAGGTATGTACTCACATTAGTTAGGCCACAGTTGGAGTACAGAACATAGCCCTGCATATTCTAGAAAGGATACAGAGACACTGGAAAAGGTGCAGTAAATGTTTCCCAAGGGTCATATAGGAACTGAGAGCTTATATCTATCAGGAGAAAATGAACCTGCTGGAACTCTTTACTATAAACAGGGGAAGATTGAAGGGTGACCTGGTCGAGGCCTTTACAATTATGAAATGGCTTATTTCGGCAGATTGAGGGAAGCTGACTCTGCTTCTGCAGGATTTCATAAATATTGGCCATCAATAAATCCAATCGGGAATCCCGAAAATCCAGGAATTCCCATTCGGGTTTAGATAAATGAAAGGTGATCTTCTTTGAACAACTAAGTTCCTGAGCGGTCCTGATTGGTCGGATACCCGGAGGATGTTTCCTGTTGTGGCCAAAGCTGGGGGCATCTGTCAAAAATAGGGGTCTCCAATTTAAGGCAGAGATGAGGAGATCTTTTTCGCACTCAGAGGGTGATTGGTGCGTGGAATTCTCTTCCACATAAGTAGTTGCGGCTGACCCATTGAATTTATTCAAGGCCGTGTTAGAACGATTTTTGTTCGGCAAGGGAGCCAAGGCCCATGGGCGGCAGACAGGAAAGTGGAGTCGAGTCCGCTACCAGACTGGCCATGATCTTATTGAATGGTGGAGCAGGCTCGCAGGGCCCAATGTCCTAGCCCTGTGTTCCTATGGTCCTCTGTAACGCGGGACCATTAATATGAGATATAGCCAGCCTGGAATTCAGGAGCAACCTCCTTACCCGGGCGATGGGGAGAATTTGGAACCCGCTCCTACAGGGGATAGCTGAGGCTTTTTCAGATTTGCATTCAAGTGGGAAGCTGGATAAACATATGCGGAAGAAGGGAATGCAAGGATAAGTTGTTGGGCTGAGGTGAAGAGGGGGTGGGAGGAGGCTCGTGCGGAGCATAAACACGGGCACGAGCATTTGGTTCGAATGGCCTGTTTTTGTGGTGTAAATTCTATGTAACTGTAAACTGTACCATCAAAGGAGCTTAACAGCTATTTTAAAGTTATCACTGTGCAGTGAATTTTCCATTGAGCTGCTGTAAAGACGCTTAGAGCACAATACAAAGTGCAACATGTATTATTGTTTGATACTCTCTTCATGGGGTCAATCAATAAATCATTGGTAATTAGGATTCTACAATGAACTCAGGACAAGCGCCAATCGCGTTTTATATTACAGAATAAGTCAGTCGAAAACCGACTCAACTGAAAGGAGGACGATGCACGGAATCTTTAAGAAGCGGAACTGAGTTCGAAAGAGATTCGCTCCTTTAGATTCTCGATAAGTGCAGTGAGCGGCCGTGTTTGTTCCATCAGAATTCCACTCTAGATCTCTGCATAAATTGTGTTATAGAGAATGAGACACTAGTAATTAAAATTCAAATCGAGCCATAAATATTTTGCCCAATATATTCCAGTCTCAGTCTTAATCAGATTTTATCATGAACTTTGTACAACGTGTTTACAGAATTCATTATATTGAGTGCTATGACATAACACTCCGAATTCCTGGCGTTCACCTTCCAAACCTGCGACCCCAACAAATTTCAAGAACAACGTCAGTAGATACATGGGAACACCACCAACTGCAAGTTTCCTTCCAAGCCACACACCACCCTGGCTTGAAAAGATGCGCAATTCCTTCACTGTCACTGGGCCAAAATGCTGGAACTCCCTCCTTAACAGTACTGTGGGTGTAACTACACCACATGGGCTGCATCAGTTCAAGAAGGCAGCTCACCACCACCATCTCAAGAGTCAATTAGGGTTGGTTAATAGATGCTTGCCTTACCAGCGGCTCCGACATGCCCAGAATTCATTAATCTTTAACTGAAATATTCAGCACCCATCCATACAATTCATATTCTGTGACCCAGGCCCCACTACCGCCCCCACCCCCCACCACCCAAAGACAACCCAGTAAAGTTCTTTGTAAACATTCTGCCACTTGACCGCTGTGACGCACAGACGGTGACCACAGTGTGTCTAATGCATGTAGCACTCACCAGAAGGCCTCACCCAAAATAGTGTCATGCTTTCAATAGCATAGCTCGTCATAGTTTCCACCGCATCTGAATGTGGAGCTACTGACTGGGGCTGAGCTCAGGTCAGTCTGCAGCCACTCCGCCTGCAGTAACAAACTGGTGAGATCGAAAACCACATGTCCAAGGGACCTTCATCTCTTTCCAACTGCTGCGGGTTTATGGTGATTAAGAGGCGGTTGAGAATTTTAAATTGGAATCAGCCAGAATCAGTGTTTACTAAGCTGACATTGTGACTCAGTGATCAGGTGAACGGATTTGACCTGATCATGTGAGTTTATTTACTGGTTGCTCTTCTAAGGCGAAGACAATCTATTTGGAGAATTAATCTATCCAGGAATATTTAATGATAACGATGTGACTGTTCTTAAGTTACATGCGACATCTTTCAAAATGGCTGCTTCCTATACCTCGATAAGCAGTGATAATGTAACTATAATCTCTCTATTTACAGAATCACGGTAAGGGGGAGGCCGACGGAATCTGCAGCATCAGAAGTCACGTCACGGCGGACTCTCATGTTGTATCGTTCAACTGGGGACTTCAAAGAAATATTGGACAAAGAGCGTGTCGTTCCCCAAAGCAGCAGAAACAGGGACAGGTTAGTTGGTGATCTGTTCAATGAAGGTTTTTTTATTCAAAGAATCAGATGCAGGAATTCACTAGCTTCAAAGAATCTGCAGTCTTCGAGTTAAACATCACCACTGGTCAGAGAGATAAATATGGATATAAAGATATTTGTGAATGTGTGTGGTCGTGCGTGCGCATGCCCTTTCATATCTATGTGTGCGCCTGTGTACATAAATGTTTGTGCGTGCATATCTGTGTATGTGTGTGTGTGTGTGCATGTGTTTATATATGTGCGTGTGCAGTGGCCTGTGTAATTATAATATGTAAATTTTATCTGTCTATATATATATATATGCATATACTCATGTTTATGCGTGTCTTCCATTTAAGTAAAAAGCACATTCAATGATTTGAAATGAATTAGAGATGTCCTCTGTCCGAGAGGGAGACTTTGTCTTATAAACACTTTCTCGGCTCGCTCTAAGTTCCTCTGTGACATCTTAGAATCATAGAGTGAAAAAGCACGGAAGGACGACATTCATAGTAGTTTATTTACTGGTTCCGCCTGCAGGGCGAAGAAAACGCAATTTGGAGAATTAACCTTACCAAGAATAATTAAAGACAATGATTGACTGTTCTTAAATTACAGGCGAAACGTTTCAAATCGGCTGTTTCCTAGCTCTCAATAACCTGTGGTAATGTAACAAAAATCTCTCTAGTTGCAGAATCCGGGAACCCTCTTTCTCAGAGCCCCTTCATACTGACAGCTGAAGTCGGAGAGACGGTGGAATTAACCTGTCACTGCATTTACGGAGCGTTATTGTTGTCTAGCTATTTCGAGTACAAACAGTGTGTGGGTGCCGCACCAATACTAATCGACAGTCAGTCCTGTCAGGGGGCCGATTGTAAGTTTATTTCCAAAAACGGAAATAGCGAAAATGTGTTGATGCGGGAAATTCGCAACGTCCAGGTGAATGACTCGGTTTCGTTCTGTAGTGCTCATAAGGCATTAGTTATGCACCTACCAGCTTTGCACGCGCTCCAGAACGGACCCACTCTACTGGTTGGAGGTAAGAGAGTAAGGGAAATGTATTCAGATCGTGCAGAGCATTATCATTTGGAGGAAATTAATTTTTAACTGTATCCCAATCTCTGTCCAGACATTTCTCCCAACGAGACGGTTGTGCTGGTGTTTGTCCCGCCGGGTGAGCTGCATCTGAGGGAAACCGTCCCATTAGTGTTTGGTCAGTAGAGTTTCATCCAACCAGATTGATATTTTCTGGAATAATTCCGGCCTGGTAACCGAGAGACTGAGCAATCCCGGTAGAATGGAGGTGGACAGAAGCTGCGAGAACAGAAGTCACGTCATGGTGTCGAGGGAAACCTGGAGAAGCGGTGGTCCCTGTAATTGTATTGTTTAACTGGGGTCTCCAGGCAATTATTGGACAACGAGCGTGCCGTTCCCCAAAGCAGCAGGGACAGGGGCAGGTGAGCTGGTGATCTGTTCAATGGAGGCTTTTATTCAACGAATCAGTTAGAATAATTGACTAGATTCTAAGAATCTGCAATCTACGAATTAAACTCCTCCACGAGAAAAACAGATAACTATGGATACACATAATATATGTTTGTCAGTGTGTCTGTGTCTGTGTGTGTGTGTGTGGGCGAGGGCGCCTGTGTTCATGCATATATGTGTGCCTGTGCGTGCCTGTATATCTGTGTATGTGTGTTTGCACGTGTGTTTATCTATGTGCGTGCGCATTAGCCTCTGCATATATAATACATCAGGTATATATATACTTATGTACGTATGCTTTTATGTATCTATACCGGTTAAGTAAAAAGCTCATACAATGATTTGAAATAAATTAGAGATCCAAAAGGGAGTCTTGTAAACACATACCTGGCTCGCCTTCAGCTCCTGTGTGACATCTTAGAATCAGAGTGTGATACAGCACAGAAAGAGGATATTCAATTAATCGCACCTTTTCCCAATGGTCCTGTAACACGTTCCCGTTCATCAAAATGAATCTTATAATCCGATTTCCCTCAGGGTTGCTTCCCCTATCCTTCCAGGCAGCGGATGAGGAACAGGTTTGAGATTAGTTCCCCACAGAATGAGTTTATAAGCAGAAAACAGTGAAGAGGTGAGACTGTTGGGAATAGCGATGTGTCTGCAGGGACGTGACTTTCGCTCATTGGACCTGCCTCCTCCTTCCTTTCCCGGCATCTCCTTTATCAATCTCTATTTTCCTGCTAAAATCCAGTTTAATTTTAATATCAGTTGGTGATATCAGTTGTCGGATTTAACAGTAACCTCGTGTGTTGAAGGTCAGTGAAATTGGGTTATAAGGAACTGATCGAGTTTCACACTCATCCGGCATTTGGCCCATGTATATTAATCCCTGAAGGTGGCCGGACAAGCTGAGATGGCCGCTGAAAGACATAGGAAAACCTCGGCTTCATTTACAGTGGAAAAAATTACAAGAGAAATTTCTATATTATAAATCCCTGGTCAGACCCCGGCTGGAGCATTGTGTCCAGTTCTGGACACAATTTTAAGGAAAGATGACAGGGCCTTGGAGAGGGCGCAGAGGACATTCACCAGAATGGGACCCGGGGTGGGGGAGTTCAGTTAATGTGGAGAGACTGGAGAAGCGGGGATTGTTCTCCTTAGAGCAGAAAACTTTGACGGGAAATTTAGCACAGATGTTCAAAATCATGAATTGTTTTGATACAGTTAATAAGGAAAAACTGTTTCCACTGGTTACTGTGTCCCGCTGGTTATCGATCCTTCTGCGAGTGGAAACATCTTCGCATTAGTTACGCTCTCCAAACCATTCACCACTCTATCTTAACCTGTCGGGATATCTCCCCGTGGAAGATGTGGGACAATGCACAGACACCGAGGGAGCTCATTGTCCGTGACCCGGACCTGAGAGCTGATAACTTCCAGGAAAGGGTGAACAGGCTGGAGCTCTTTTCTCGCTAAAAAACGGTAAAAGATTGAGGGATGATCTTTCAGAGGTTTTTAATATAATGAAAAGTTTTAACAAGGCAGATATTGGAATCATAGCTCTACTTCTGCAGAATTGGGAAAATATTGGTCATTTGAAAAAGATGGTCACAAAAAGATCCAATGGGAAATTCAGGAGCAAGTTCTTTACCCAGAGAGTGGGGAGAATGTGGAACCTGCTCCCACAGGTAATGGCCGAGGAGAAATTGTATAGATGCATGTTTCTGTGCGGTTACTCTATGCAGTTCTGTTTCTGTTTTGTCCTTTTATGTAATTCTATGCTTTATTGTCTGAACTGTAAATTATTCACTGTCAATCGCCTTCATGTTCCTTTAAGTGTTGGATAATGATCGACCAATTTATTTTCATATCAGCACTTGATGCTTATTAGAAGCTGTTTGACACATGTTCACAAACATATCATGGTCGGTGTCTGAAAGGGGGAATCTGTCCCCATTCTGCACACAGCGAAACTTTACACATTTGCACATAGGATACTGGGAACAATTCCACGGGAAATTCCGTGCCACAAGGACAGATAATCATTTCGCTCGTTTCGGATTTCATTTGACATTCGTGTTTTTCGCCAAAATCTGACATTGTTTCAGCGATTATACTGCAAAAAAGGGGCATTTTTCACACGTTGAAAAAATTTGTGTCGCTACATGAAATGTCATCCATTAATCAAACTGTAACGCAGGCCAGCAGCCGCTGGAACCGATGGTGTTGAGAAGGGATGAATTCAGGAAGCGGTGGCTGACACTGCAGGAATATCTGGAGCCCTTCTTCCAGACAGTGGTCGGGAGTTTCGGGTAACTTTCAGGTTGTAAGTTTGATCGCTGTCTGGAAACGGGGCTTGTCCTCACGCCTCTCTCTGCCTCTTTACCATTCACATCCCAGAGGACCCGCACAAAACCCTGCTTAAAGCAACACACCAGGCAGGACACAGTGGCGGATGCCG
Organism: Cetorhinus maximus; assembly: GCF_964194155.1. Lineage (NCBI taxonomy): Eukaryota > Metazoa > Chordata > Chondrichthyes > Lamniformes > Cetorhinidae > Cetorhinus > Cetorhinus maximus. Next base: position 2,598,978 of record NC_135914.1, on the reverse strand, counting down.
AGTCTATTTCTTCCGAGGAGGCAGGGAGCAGAAGGACAGATGGACTCCAATCCTTACAGTCTCTGTGTGTGTGTGTGAGGGCGGGAAGAGAGAATATTTATTAAAATATTGAACAACCTAACATGTTTGTCTGTGCATGTGCGTGCGAGTGTGTGCGTGCGTGTATGCGAGTGACTGAGAACATTCATTAATATATATGCAACATTCTGACGTGTGTGTGTGTGTGTGTGTTGAGTGAGAACATTCTTTAATATATACAATATTCTGACCTGTGTGTGTGTGTGTGCGTGTGTGTGCGTGTGTGTGTCTGTGTGTGTGTGTGTGCGTGTATGTATGATTGAGAAAATTCATTGAGAATATTCTGACATGTGTATTTGTGTGTGTGTGAGTATTAATTAGTCTATACAATATTCTGACCTGTGTGTGTTTGTGTGTGTGTGTGTGTGTGTGTGTGTGTGTGTGTGTGTGTGTAAGTGAGTGAGAGCATTCATTAACATATACAACATCCTGGCCTGTGTGTGTGTGTGTGTGTGTGTGTTTGTGTGTGTGTGCGTGTGTGAGTGTGAGTGTGTGTGTGTGTGTGATTGAGAAGTCCCTCGCAAACCACAACCACTTTAAAATAAATGACTGGTTAATTCAAGAGTTTCAATTATACCTTATTTTCTTAATTCCCTGGCTAATCTTTCAATTCCTTTCCAACATCATATCAATGACTACATTTCAAAAGCACCACATTGGTTATGAACCCTTTGGGACTTCTCAAGGAAGTTGAAGGTCCTGTAGAAATCACAGAATCATAGTCAGATCGAGCACAGAAAGAGGCCAATTGAAATATCCATTCAATTTGTAACACTTTCCCCAGAGCACTGAAATGTTTACCCTTCAGGCATTTATCCAATTCCCCCCTTTTGAAGGTTCCTATTGAATCTGCTTCCATCGCCTTTTCAAGCATCGCCTTCCACATCAGAACAGCTCGCTGTGTAAAAATAAAACTCCTCATCTCCCCCTCTTGTTCTTTTCCCGATTCTCATCAATCTGGGCCCCCCTAGTTTTCGGTCCTCCTGCTAGTGGAAGTTCTCCTGATGTAGACTATAAAATCCCCCTCGTGATTTTTAACGCCTGGATAAAATCTCCCCCTTAAACTTCTCTGCTCGAAGGAGAACAATCCCAGCATCTCTAGCCCCTCCACATGAACTGAAGTCCCTCATCCCTGGCCCCATTCTGGGAAATTCTCCCTCCACAGCTTCTCCAAGGCCCTTGACACCCTTCCTAACATTAGAACAAAACAATCCAACTGAGGCCGAAGCACCATTTATAAATGTTGAACATAGCATCCGTGTTTCTGCGCTCTCTGCCTCTATTATTGAAGCCAAGAGTCAGATGTCCATTTTTTAAGCAGTTTTCTCAAACTTTCTTGTCAGCGTCAAAAAATTGTGTTCAAAAATCCCCATGCCTCTCTATTCCTGAAATCCTTTTAAAATTTGACTATGACCTGGACAAAATTTCTTTCTGGTCAAGATAAAAACAGGAAATGCTGGAAATAGAGACTCGTTAATGGCCACTTCAGGAGCAGATTAGACCCCTGAACCTGCATTATTCCTGCCTGTCCCCGGTATAAACACTGACCCACCCACCATACATCTCCACCAGTTTCTGTTTATATTTTAAATTCTAATACTTGCAGTTATTTTTTGAAATGTTGAGTTGAGAGGGAGACCGCGTGTCGCATTGTTCAGACACTCCAGTAGGTAATGGGAGTACAAGTGACACTTAGTTCCTGCAAAGTCACATTTCCAATTGAAAATCTGTTGGATCCGGACAGACAGGGAGAGTGCAAAAATGCATCAGCAAATTCCCAACAGCGCCCAGGTGGATCATTTTGCCAACTGGAATCTCGCACTCGTCCCCACCCTCCACCCCCACCCCCACCCCCGCACCCAAGCCATTGTCTCTCTGTGCACTGTCCAGTTTATGGGGCAGCTGCAGTTTAGAACGGTAGATGGAGCTCATCCTCCTGTCAGAGCTGGGTGAGGTGGGGTGGGGTCGGGGTGGGGTTTGAGTGAAGCTGACATCGACAGGCCTGGCAAAGTGGAGAGAGGTTTACCTGTGAAGCAGCAACTGTTTCAAGTGGCAGGAATGTCGGTAACCAAGAGGCAGAGATTGAAGAGAATCAGGAAAAGAACCGGGAGGAGGGAGATGTGGAGAATTGATTTTTTGTAAAAAGTGAGTTATTTAATCTGGAACGCCCTGCCTGAAGGGACAGTGGAAGAAGATTCAACATAAACATTGAAGAGAGGGAATTGGATAAATACTTGGAGGCGAAAGTTTGTAGGGGGACAGAGCAGGAGGCAGTGGGATGAATTGGATATCACTTTCAAAGCGCCAGCACAGGCGCAATGGACCAAATGGTCCCCCGAGCCATGTTATCCAATGGGAGGCGTTAAACTTCTATTTATTCTGCTGCTTGTATTTATTTTTGATCCATTTTCCAATATTGCGGCAATGATATTTGAGTCAGGAATAATACCGAGTATTTAAGAACTCACCGAACCTGGAGGGGACATTCTAGACCCTCGGTAATTCACTTAATGACACCGGGTAACCAGATTGGAAATGGTTTGATCAAGGTTTTAAAAGCTTGACATTCCCCAGCTAGGTGGAAAGACGTTCCCACTGCAGAGGTGGAGTTGGGGGTCGGATTGCGGAGAAATTATCTCCGTCTCTCTGCCAACAGCCAGAACTAGACAGCGGCGGCCAAAAGAATAAAACCAGAAATCATGAATAAAAGAGTCATTCGGCCCCTCGTACCTGTGCTAGCTCCTTGAAATTTCCATCCAATTAGTCCCACTCGCCTCTCACTCTTTCCCCCGTAGCCCTGAAAATCTCCCCCGTCGATATTCATCCAATTCCCCTTTTGAAAGCTCCTATTGAATTTGTTTCCACCACCCTTTCCGGCAGCATTTCCATAAAATCAAAATTCCCTTCCTCTCCGCCTCTGGTTGTGAGTGGGAGAGGGAATGGGGTTAAATTCCTGTTCAAGACTTTATTTTTTCCCTGAGACTCTTCCCCAATTACAATTCTAGTCAATTTAACACAGATGGGACAAAACTGAATCCAGCATTACATTCTACTAAATCGAGATATCCTAGTCCACCAGGGATAATTTCGTTTTGTTAAAAAAACATGACAATTGAAGCTATATGAATGCCAGGATATGGATTTCGTGCTCACCCAGGAGTCACATATGTCAACAGCTAGGGGAGGCGGTGGCGCAGGGAGATTGCCCCTGGTAATCCAGAGACCCAGCGTAATCACTGGGGACCGGATTCATATCCCACCTCGGAAGACGCTGGAATTTGAATTGAACAGACATCTGAACGAAAAGGTAAATGATGATAATGCAGCCATTGTCGTAATAACCCACCTGGTTCATCCTTCGCCCAGCCAGATAAACCCATCTCCCCTCACTTAATAAAAATCTGTGAACCCTTGTTTTTCCAACAGGCACACAACTCCTTTTTCTTCTCCAGTAAAGAACCCCCACCTCAGTCTTAAAATGGAAGTTAGAGTGAGAGGATTCACACTGCTAAATTGTTTTCCGGTCCCTGCTTATTCCGGGTGTAATTCAGTTCATGTGAGTCTGTGCACTTTTCCATTTATTCATGGGATGTGGGCGTCGCTAGGCTAGCATTTATTACCCATCCCTAATTGCCCTTGAGAAGGTGGTGTCGTGCTGCCTTCTTGAACCTCTGCAGTCCCTGTGTTGCAGGTACACCCACAGTGGTGTTAGGGAGGGAGTTCCAGGATTTTCACTCAGCGACAGTGAAGGAGTTGACATATATTTCCAACTCGGGATGTTGAGTGGCTTGGAGGGGAACGTTCAGATCGTAGCTTTACCATGTGTCTGCTGCCCTTTATTATCTTGATGGTCAGCAAACGCGCGGATTCACACCAGCTCTCAATTCTTTTGTTATTGATGGATTGAATAATTAATATAACCGGATATTTCAGCATTGTCTTTAACTGCTGTCTAAACTTAGAATAAGTAGCCCCATAAATAAATGTGCTCATGCAGCAACTTAAATCCACCAGCATGTATCCAACTTTTCGAAGATTATATAAAGAACAGTCCGTAATTATTTGGATCAGACCCTGTAATCTCATAACATAAAAAGTCGATTATAAGTGTTAACCACAGAAGCATGAAGCTACCGGAGATGGTGAAGATGACAGGATAAAAGAGCGCGAGGAGAGCGGAGGAGACACAGGATAAAAGAGCGCGAGGAGAGTTCCAGGGAGCAGAATGGGAGGGCGGAGTTCCAGAGATTTGAGTATAAAAACCTTACCTCGGGGATTTGTGGACCTCGGGTATTAAGAAAAAAGTGGCGTCACGGTAAATCTGTGATCTGACTGGCTGGTAGAGAATCTACATTGAATTTGAAACTAAAACATTGTTAAACTAATTAAACCAAATAAATTAATCACTTAATTAATAAGTAGAGGGTATCTAGACTAGAATCAGGGGATTACTGTTCTTAGAATTTAGCATTTATAGTAGAAATCTAGCCCTAGGGAACGTATAGTTAATAAGGAGTCAATAAGCAGTTATTAGATTTAAATTAGTTTATTAAATATTTCTAGAAATGGCAGTTGCTGGGGTGAAGTGCTTCACCTGTGGGATGTGGGAAGTCTGTGACGCTTCAATTGACCTGGACAACTACATCTGCAGGAAATGCACCCAACTGCAGCTCCTCACAGACCGCATGGATCAGTTGGAGCAGCAGTCGGATGCACTTAGGAGCATTCAGGTGGTGAAAAGCGTCATAGAAAGGAGTTTTGGAGAGGTGGCCACACCCAAGGTACAGACAGATAGATGGGTGACCGCTAGAAGGGGCAGGCAGTCCGTGCAGAAATCCCCTGTGGCTGTCCCCCTCTCTAACAGGTATACCATTCTGGATACTGTTGGGGGGGATGGCCTATCGGAGAAAACAACAGCAGTAGCCAGAGCAATGGCACCACGGCTGTTTCTGTTGTTCAGCAGGGGGATCAAAGCACAGAAGAACAATTGTCATAGGGTCAGGAGCTCAGATAGGCGCTTCTGAGGTCGTGAAAGAGACACCAGGGTGGTATGTTGCCTCCCTGGTGCCAGGGTCCAGGATGTCTCTGATCGGGTACGGGGCGTTCTGAAGGGGGAGGGAGAACAGCCAGAGGCCGTGGTACACATTGGTACTAACGACATAGGCAGCATGAGTGACGAGGTCCTGCAGCGGGAGTTCAGGGAGTTAGGCAGAAAGTTAAAAAACAGGGCCTCTAGGTTTGTAATCTCAGGATTACTCACTATGCCACGTGCCACTGAGGCTAGAAATAGGAAGATAGTGCAGCTGAACAGGTGGCTGAACAGATGGTGTAAGAGGGAGGGTTTCCGATATCTGGATCAGTGGGATCTCCTGCAGTGCAGGTGGGACCTGTACAAGAAGGACGGGTTGCATCTAAACTGGATAGGCACCAATATCCTGGCTGCGAAATTTGCTAGTGTCACTCGGGAGGGTTTAAACTAATATGACAAGGGGGTGGGAACCAGAGCAATAGGTCAGCAGGTGAAATAAATGACTGGGAACCAGTGAATATGGCCAGTAGGACTAAGAGGAAGGGCAGGCAGGGAGAAATTACTGAACACAGTGGGATTGGGGGTCTGAAATGCATTTGTTCCAATGCGAGAAGTATAACAGGCAAGGCAGATGAGCTTAGAGCTTGGATTAGTACTTGGGACTATGATGTTATTGCTATTACAGAGACTTGGTTGAAGGATGGACAGGAGTGGCAGATAAACGTTCCAGGATTTAGATGTTTCAGGCAGGATATAGAGGGATTTAGAAGAGGTGGGGGAGCTACACTGCTGGTTAAGGGGAATATCACAGCTGTACGACAGGAGGACACCTCGGTGGGCTCATGCAGCGAGGCAATATGGGTAGAGCTCCGGAATAGGAAGGGTGCAGTCACAATGTTGGGGGTTTAGTATAGGCCTCCCAATTGCCTGGGGGAGATTGAAGAACAGTTATGTAGGCAGACTTTGGGGAGATATAAAATCAATAGCGTTGTTGTGGTGGGTGATTTTAACTTTCCCTATATTGACTGGGGATCACTTCGTGCTAGGGGCTTGGATGGTGTATAATTTGTAAGGTGCATCCCCGGAGGGATTCCTGAGACAATATGTAGATAGTCCAACTAGGGAAGAGGCAATACTGGACCTGGTATTAGGGAATGAACCCGGCCAGGTGGTCGAAGTTTCAGTAGGGGAGCATGTCGGGAAAAGTGACCATAATTCAGTAAGTTTCAAGTTCAAGACTGGTGGATAAGGATAACAGGAGTCCTCGGGTTAAGGTGCTCAATTGGGGGAAGGCTAATTATAACAATATTAGTCAGGAACTGAGGAATCTAGACTGGAGGCCAATGTTTGAGGGTAAATCAACAACTGACATGTGGGGGAGGGGGGCGGTGCTTTCAAACGTCAGTTGATAAGAATTCAGGACCAGCATGTTCCTGCTAGGATGAAGGATAAGCATGGCATGTTTCAGGAACCTTGGATAACGAAGGATATTGTGAGATCAGTCAAAAAGAAAAGGGAAGCATTCGTAAGGGCTAGAAGGCTGGGAACAGATGAAGCCCATGGAGAATATAAAGAAAGTAGGAAGAACCTTAAGCAAGGAGTCAGGAGGGCTAAAAGGGGTCACGAAAAGTCACTGGCAACCAATATTAAGGAAAATCCCAAGGCCTTTTATACATATGTAAAAAGCAAGAGGGTAGCCAGGGAAAGGGTAGGCCCACTCAGGGACAGAGGTGGGAATCTGTGTGTGGAGCCAAATTAAATGGGAGTGATACTAAATGAATACTTCTCATCAGTATTCACCAAAGAGAAGGACTTAGCGGTCGATTTGTCTAGGGAAGAGTGTGTAGATAGCCTGGAACATGTTGAGATCAAAAAAGAGGAGGTGTTAGGCGTCTTGAAGCATATTAAGGTGGATAAGTCCCCAGGGCCAGATGGGATCTACCCCAGAGTACTGAGGGAGGCAAGGGAGGCGATTGCTGGGGCCTTGACAGAAATCCTTGTATCCTCATTGGCTACGGGTGTTTTCCCAGAGGACTGGATAATGGCCAATGTTGTTCCATTGTTTAAGAAGGGTAGCAGGGATGGTCCAGGAAATTAAAGGCCAGTGAGCCTTACGTCAGTGGTAGGGAAATTATTGGAGAAGATTCTTCGTGACAGGATTTACTACAATTTGGAAGCAAATGGGCGTATTAGTGAGAGGCAGCATGGTTTTGTGAAGGGGAGCTCGTGTCTCACTAACTTGATCGAGTTTTTCGAGGAAGTGACAACGATGATCGACGATGGAAGGGCAGTGGATGTTATATACATCGATTTCAGTAAGGCTTTTGACAAGGTCCCTCATGGCAGACTGGTACAGAAGGTAAAGTCGCACGGGATCAGAGGTGAGCTGGCAAGATGGACACAGAATTGGCTTGGTCATAGAAGACAGAGGGTAGCAGTGGAAGGGTGCTTTTCTGAATGGAGAGCTGTGACTAGTGGAGTTCCGCATGGAACAGTGCTGGGACCCTTGCTGTTTGTAGTATACAAAAATGATTTGGACGAAAATATAACTGGGCTAAATAGCAAGTTTGGAGACGACACTAAGGTTGGAGGAGTTGCAGATAATGAGGAGGATTGTCAAAGGATACAACGGGATATAGATCGGTTGGAGGCTTGTGCAGAGAAATGGAAGATGGAGTTTAATCCGGACAAATGCGAGGTAATGCATTTTGGAAGGTCTAATACAGGCAGGAATTATACAGTAAATGGCAGAACCCTTAAGTGCATTGACGGGCAGAGGGGTCTGGGTGTACAGGTCCACAGGTCACTGAAAGTGGCAACGCAGGTGGGTAAGGTAGTCAGGAAGGCATATGACATGTTTGCCTTCATTGGCAGGGTTATTGAGTATAAAAGCTGGGAAGTCATGCTACAGCTGTATAGAACCTTGGTTAGGCCACACTTGGAATATTGCGTGCACTTCAGGTCGCCACATTACCAGAAGGATATGGAGGCGTTGCAGAGGGTGCAAAGGAGGATGCTGCCAGGTCTGGAGGTTATTAGCTATGAGGAGGGGTTGGAGAAACTCGGATTGTTCTGAGTAGAGCGACGGAGATTGAGGGGCAACTTGATAGAAGTTTACAAAATTATGACTGGCATGGACAGAGTAGATAGTCAGAAGGTTTTTCCCAGGGTGGAAGAGTCAATTACTAGGGGACATAGATTTAAGGTGAGAGTAGAAAACTATAGAGGAGATGTGCGGGGCAAGCTTTTTACGCAGAGGGTAATGAGTGTCTGGAATTCGCTGCCAGAGGAGGTGGTGGAAGCAGGTACGATAGTGGTGTTTAAGAGGCAGCTTGACAAATACACGAATAGGATGGGAATAGAGGGAGACGAACCCCAGAAGTGCAAAATGTTTTAGTTGACGGGCAATATGATTGGCGCAGGCTTGGAGGGCCTAAGGGCCTGTTCCTGTGCTGTACTTTTCTTTGTTCTTTGTTTGTTCTAATATCACATACTTCCTTCTGCTCTCCATCACTGGGTCACTGTGAGAACCTCCCTTGCTCTGGCCGCTCAGTCCGTTGCGGACTCGATTGGCGACAAAAATAAATCTGGCAGTCAGAGCGTTGAAAAGCAGAATTAAAACAAATGGCAACAGTGGGGTTAAAATCGCGTAAAGCTAGTCAAACTCCACCCATCCGGGCTCAGTGAAATAACTTGTCTTCATCATACAAAAGAACGGCTCATGGCCGATTGTCTTCCGAGCTTCATATGTAAAGTAGACGGGAACGTTTTTTAAACAGGGTAGAATGCCAGTTGTTGCTAGAATCACAACCGCAGTTTTCTCGCGGAAATATTTCAGTTTCACCTTCCTGCAACACATATCCACATACCTATCAAAAGAAAAAGTGACAGTGAACCAAACAGAACATTCTGTTGCTGCACCAATCAGGACAGCGCGAACACGACACACGGATGTGATGTGCAGGAAGCTCATGGGGCAATAATAATAATTGATCTGAAACAGTATGACCTCGGTGATAATGACTAGCAGATCCGCCGTTGCCATGGCTACTAGGTAGCACGTGGTGCAGTTCGAGAAGCCACGCATTCTGCTGGACAGGATGACAATCGCCACTAAATTAACTGTAAGAAAGGAAAAGGGACAATACTGGAAATTATTGATGAAACATTCTCCGTGACCCAGGCAGAAAACATGAGGATCTGGTCAGATGGCAGGGGATGTCAAAAACATCTTCAAACCGCCTTCAGCTGGCGTACCTCAATGTTTAACACGGTAGGGAGAGCGGGAAAGTAGCAGACTACATGCACGAGGCGTTATGGCATATGGGATATTTTAATAAGGCTGGCTAATTCTATTGCAACCCAGTTTACGGTTTTTCATTGGCCAGTTGCGATTTCTCCATCTCAGAATTGCAGGAGTTGATAAAAGCGGAGGGCAGTTTTGTAGAAATGGCAAGTGTTTTTGCCTCACTTCTTATGGAACAGCAGGAGCCGAAGTGGTTCCAGTCCCACTCGAGTCCAACAAATACAGTCATCCATGCACATTGAAATTAACTCAGGCAAAGATCTCGCTTTGGGGAATAGGACCCCGACCTGAGTAATTGTTTTGATCACCAGGGACTGGGCAGATCACCTCGGCCCAGGTTTGGACCTACTTGGTGATACAGCCTGTTACTAATTCCTCCTCATCGAACTGGAGCGTGGAACTAGGCAGTGCCGACCGTGGAGTTGTACTTCATCTAGGATTGTTTAACGTAGCATTATAGGGTGACCTTCAACCTATACTGAAGCTCTGCTTGACCATTCGTGTGAATGTTGGTGGGAAAATATAGAGGTAGCTTTATTCTGTCTCAAGCGTGCTGTAATATTACTGGGGTTTTCCATGGGACAGTGCACAGGGAGCTTGAATCTATATACAGCCTGTTCGGTACCGAGCATATCGATGTTCGATGGAGCATTGTCGAAGAGGATTTACTCTGTATCTAACCCCTACTGAACCTGCTCGGGGGTGTTTCATGGGGCAGTGTAGAGGGATCTTTGGTCCGTGCTGTATCTGTCCTGCTAGTGTTTTATGGGGACAGTGTAGAAGAAGCATTATTCTGTATCTAACCCTGTGCTTTAACTGTCATGGGAGTGTTTGTTGGCGACAGTGCAAAGGGAGATTTACTCTGTACCTAACCCAATGCTGTCCCTGTCCTGAGGGTGTTTGATGGGCACAGTGTAGAGGGATCTTTACTCTGTATCTAACCCCTTGCTGTGCCTGTCCTGCGAGTGTTTGACGGGACATTGTGGGGTGAGCTTTCCTCTTTATCCACCCGAATTGGATTAGCATGTCTTGGTTTTGTTTGATGGGACTGTACAGCGGGAGATTTATTCCCTATCCAAGAACTGCTTGATTTTCAATGAAACTGATCTTAGAGCACCCAAGGAAATTTACTCTGCATCTAGCGCGTTCGGTAACTGAACTGGGTATTTGACGGGGCAAAGTAGAGACAACATTAATGTGTAGCTGCGGGGTGCGGTACCTGCCCTGAGATGTTCTTGAGCTAGTGTAAAGGAAGCATTGTAATTCTATGTTTACCCAGCTGTCCATGCCATAAATGTAACGGAGCAGTGCTGAAGATCTTGTAATCAGCGAATCACTAAGCTATATCTGTCCATGACTTGATGCTGTGACATTCAAATGTGAACTGTACACTGCATCCAAGTCATGTTTTACTTGCCCTTGTAATGGCCATCGAGTGCACAGGGAACATTACGCTGCACCTATCCGGTTCAGTACAATCCCTGGCAACATTTCAAAGGACAGATGTATCTCTGTACCAAAAATATGCCTAACCCCTGCTAAATCTCCTTAGGTGTATTTTTTGGAACAGTATAGAGGGAGATTCACCCCGCATCTAACCCCTGCTGTACCTTCCACAGGAATTGTTTAGTGGAACAGTATATAGAGGGAGATTTACCCTGTATCTAACCTTTGCTTCACCTGTTCTTGCATAATTTGATGGAATGGTGCAAATGGAGTTTTAATCAGAATTGAACCCTTGCTCAGAACATGGTTGATGTGACATTTTTGGGGAAGATTAATCTGTATTTACTTTCTGCTTTACGATCTTAGAGTGTGGAAGGATAATTAATATGCGTCTAAGTTTGAGATTTAGTGGTAAATAGGAGAGTGTAGAGCAGATTCTCTGTGTTTTAACAGTGCTGAATCTAATTGGAATGCTTTGTGGTGACCGCGTACAAGGATCTAAACTCTGCAGTAAACACGTGCCCTTTTACATTTCAAAGAAGTTTTTAATTGGTTATGATTCAGGTTGCACATCTCTGCATTTAAGCCACACTCTTAGAACCATAGAAAAGTTGCAGCACAGAAGGAGGCCAGTCGGCTCCTCTTGTCCATGCCAGCCCGAGGACACACAGGTGCCCTTTATAATCCCACCTTCCAACACCTGGCCCTTAGCCCTGCAGCTTACAGCACTTTAGGAGCAGATCCAAGTACTTTTTAAAAGCGTTTAAAGTTTCTGTCTCTACCACGAACTTTGGCAGCGAATTTCAGACACCCACTAGCCTCTGCATAAAAAAGTTCTTCTGCATGTACCTCCTACACATTCTGACATTTACCTTGAATCTATATACCCTGGTTCTAGAATTCTCCATTAACAGAAACAATTTTATCCTGTCCACTCTCTCTATTCCCATCATAATTTTGTACACCAAAATCAAATCACCCCTCAGCCTTCTTTGTTCCAGGGAAAATAATCCCAACCTATCCAATATCTCCTCGTAGCTACACTTTTCTAACAGTGGCAACAATCTAGTAAACTTCCTCTGCACTCTCTCCAGAGCTATTACGTCCTTCCAGTAATGTGGTGACCAGAACTGCACACAATACTCCAGTTGTGGCCTCACCATTATTTTATACAATTCCAAAATTATATCCTTACTTTTATATTCTATACCTCTGCCAATGAAGGAGAGCATTCGATATGCCTTCTTTACAACCTTGTCGACTTGAACTGCTGCCTGCATGGACCTGTGTACTTGTACGCCAAGATCTCTCACTTCATCTATCCCTCTTAGTATATTCCCATTTATTTTGAAATCCCTGTAACTGTTTGACCTGCCTAAATGTATGACCTCACACTTCTCTATGTTAAAATCCATCTCTCACTTTACCGCCCACTCCACCAACCCATCTATATCGTTTTGGAGATTATGGCTATCCTCTACACTATCCACTACTCGGCCAATCTTTGTGTCATCTGTACACTATCCACTACTCGGCAAATCTTTGTGTCATCTTTCCCCAGGTCATTCGACCGGGAGGTGCAAAGGGATATTTAGTCCTTCCTTATGTAAATAATTCCGTTCCTGCCATGAGGATAATTGATGCTACGGCATAGATTGAGTTGAATCTCTATACATCCCCTGTTGTGCCTGTTCATTGAGAGTTTGGTGGGTCAGGGTAACAACAGTTTACATTTGTAAAGTGTATTTAAAGCAGCAAAACACTCTCTGATGATAGATGTATAATTACTAGTAACGTAAAGGGCTATGGTGATAGTGTATTGACATGTTTGATCAGCCATGATCGTATTGAATGGTGGAGCTCGCTCGACGGCTGAATGTCATTCTCCTGTTCCTATGCTGCTAGGCGCTTAGCAAATCAATATTTTCACAGATTTTTATTGAACGCTTTAGCATTGAACTACACAAGGAGATATGAGGTCAGATGACTGGGAACTTGATAAAAGTCAGAGTTTAAAGGAACATCTTAAAACAGGAAAGTGATTTAGTGGGGTGGCGATGTTTGGGTAACTAATTCTAGAGCTTAGATTCAAAACAGCGAAAGGCACGGGAGGCAACGCTGGAACAATTAAGATAAGGGAATCGTAAGACGGGAGAATTAGAAGAATGCAAGTATCTCAGACTATTTAATGGCTGGTGGAGGTACAGAGAAGGATATTTACATGCGTTTACATGCTAACAGGAGAGTTTTAGATGAACATGCATTGAGAGAAGGACAAGAAATATTTACGGATTCAAATGAATTTAAATGATAGTGGAAGCCTTTGAGATGAATGCTCGTTGAGAGATAGGCAACAATATTTCGGGATTCAATACAATTTACTTGAGGCCAGATTATGTTTAGATGAGCACACATGAAGATTGGGAAATGATATTTGCTTATAATTGGCAGGTGCAGGGTGATTGTGTATGAAAATTAGAAATGCAGCTTTGGCTCTTGCTGTGCCTTCTTTTCACCTGAATCTTTTGATATTTTCGAACCAATTTATTTTCTCCCTCATTTTCAGAGGAATGATTCATTTGACTGTGTGGAAAGTTCTGCAATAAGTTCTATTGACAGCAAGAGATGCTTTGAACACAAGATAAAGTGGAAAAGAAATCTCTCTGGACAAGAGCTCCCTCTGCTGTTTCTGGATGCGAGGGCAACAATGCTGGAAATAGAATGGACACGGTTGGGCCAGGTCAACGCAGTGAAGGGGCCAAACCTCTGCTGAGGAGGCAAATACTTCACTTGGGAAAGACAGATGTGGATTTTGTCATCACAGCTATAGAATAAGATGAGACAGAGAAGCTGGGAGGGTAGAACAGAGTCTTTACATGAAGCAGGGTTTCAGGGTGCATTGTCAAGGTAGATGTTGACTTCGATGTCTGACATTGGTGGAAAGACCATCCGCTGAAATGGGAATGGAAAATTCGAGGAAGGAAAGGAAGATTCACAAACGGATAATGTGAAGGCAAGCCTGGGCGAAAGAAGGGAATGGGAGTGACATGATTATGAAGGTGCTGGAAAAGCAAAGGTTGAAGCTGAAAACCTGAACAAAGCATAGCCGGTAATTGGAGAATCTGTTCATGATCTTTTGCGTGAAGCGATCTGTTCCTTCGAGCTGCTGGGAATGTCTCTGAATTAAGCACGAGAGCAACACATTCCCAAAGATTTTAATTTATATCCTCCGGTATCTCCACGAGGACACTGACTTCACATCATTGTTCAAATAGATTTTTTCTTTATTGAAACAAACTTATTACGACATCAAATTATGTCCTTGTTTTGACAGAACATATTTTGTACTTTGCCTGCTTTGGAAATATTCCAAAACGTGTAAATTCCGAAATTACTAATTAGCAAAAGAAAATAGATACCATGGACACAAAGAAATGGTGCATTCATTCCAACAGCGTCACGCCAATCTCTACATTTCATTCTGTCTCAGTGATGCCCTTTGCTCAGTTGTCCTTATTCAACAATTTAATTTCTAACATAAGTTTGCTCTGTCAAGTCTGATTGTTAAGCGCTATGGGATGTGGCTGCCCTCTTTCACTACAGCCACTCAGTACGAAAATTCCAAATGCTGGATTGTGAAAGTCGTAGTTATGGACTACAGGGTTAAACTGAATTAGCAATCAAACTAATACAACTCGTCAAGATAATGAAGTCCCACAAAATTACACTGTCCATCATACTCAAACAGCTGGTCCAACTGATGCAGCCCTTGAATCTAATACATCAGCTTGAAAACATTGTACCACCTCGAACAACTGGAGATCATTATTTATTGGGCGAGTCCCGACTTAGTTTGAATTATGCTGATTGGATCAGTGAAACCTTAATCGATCATTTAATCCACCTAGACTGCAATGGCCAGCGAACAGGGGCACCTTACGCGCACTCCATGAGAATGACCGTGAAGCATCCCGCTCTTCATACCTGACTCTGAGAAGGGAAACGCTGAAGAATGCTAGCACGGTGAGCTCCTGAAGTGAGGCAAGGGCATTGACTCGGTGATTGGGGACATTTTGAGTAGAGAGCCGATGAAGGTAGAGAGTTCCACAGATGGTTTGGGTGTTGTGCCTTGCATGATTTGGGGCGCTGGTGTAGGGGATGGAGCGGGGAATAAGCAGAAATATTGTACCACGAGGCCTGAGAGCGGAGTGGAGAATGCGTGCTGTCGTTTGGTATGTGTGGGAGGTCGCTGTAATTAGTGGTTCATGCATAAATTGATTGCCAGGGACCGGCAAGGGTTTTCGAATCGATTCACTGGAACATTGGAATGCAATGGAGCTTGTCCAGCAGGCAGAAGGAGTTTGTCTTTGTTCTGCTAATGATTTGGGCGCTATCGTTCGTGATAGATGGTGTTTTTGGTAGAAGGAAGTAGGCCGCTTGGTTAGAAGAGAGGTGTTGAAACTAAGCATCGAGGTTGTGAACTCTAGATCAGGGTTGTGGCATCCGAGGACATGGGCAGCCAACGTTTCGGAGGCCGCAGCCAGTCGTCAGCGAATGAATTCGGGGTAAAGGCAGGATGCTGAGTTCAGGGATGAGCAGGAAACGTCGGAGCTTTACCCATCACGGCATGGAAAGGCTGTCCGAAATATGTCGGGGGTGTCTGGACTAAAATACAAAGTTTCGATTTGGCTAGCGTTCATACCGAATAAATATTGACTCGGCCTTATTGTTGAACATGCAGTTTGAGAACATGGGAACAACATGAGTTCAATGGGCAAGGTAGAATTCATGGCTGGCGTATTTGCTGAAGCTTATCACTCGCTGTATTATGTTCTCTGACATAGTGGAATCGAGACATTAAGAATCACAAGGTGGGGGGGTGGGGCAGAGACATGATCCAACCCGAGAAGATTCATGGACCTCCCTTGAGGAAGTGTATGGAGCACATGTGCACACACCATACACAGGCACTGAAATTGTAGGGGAATGACGGGGATACCTAACATTGCCCACAGTTGATAGTTCCATAGCTAATGGTCCTTTTAAAAAACTGAATTAGGAAACAGTAATCAAGCCGTGTGGCAGCAGCCTCTGATGTGGCGTCGGACTGGGTTGCCAACATAATGAAAGCAATATGGCGAGGGGAATTGGGAATTCTCTAGAGATGGGCATTAGCAAGCACAGAACTGGTCGCATTGCAAACATTCCTCCCTCAGCCCTGGGGTGCGTTCTCCTCTACATGCTCGTTTTACGTTTTGTTATCAAATTTTTGTCGGTTTTTACTGCGCATTTTGTGCAATATAAGGATGATTCAGCAGATGAGTAGATAGATAGATAGGCAGAAACATAGATAGACAGTTAGTTAGTTCGATAGATAGATAGATAGATAGATAGATAGATAGATAGATAGATAGATAGATAGATAGATAGATAGATAGATAGATAGATAGATAGATAGATAGATAGATAGATAGACAGACAGACAGACAGACAGACAGACAGACAGACAGACAGACAGACAGACAGACAGACAGACAGACAGACAGATAGATAGAAAGGGAGAGAGAGAGAAAGCAAAGATGGCAGACTGACGGACAGACAGTCAGATCGACAGGCAGAGATATAGATATATGGATAGATTGATAGATAGATCGACAGATATATAAATGGAGAGCGAGAGAGAGAGAAAGAAAAAACTGGATAGACTGTCAGACAGACAGAGTGGTAGGCAGGTAGAGACATTTAGGGATAGATAAATAGGTAGATCGAGAGGGAGAGAGAGAGAGAGGGAAAGAAAATATGGACTGGCAGGCAGACAGACAGGCAGAGACATGGATAGATACATTGATACATAGATAGATAGATAGATAGATAGATAGATAAATAGATAGATAAATAGATAGATAGACAGACAGAGATAGAGAAAGACAGAGAGGCAGGCAGGTGGACAGACAGGCAGACAGAAAGACAGACATAAATATAAACAGATAGACAGATAGATAGATAGATAGATAGATAGATAGATAGATAGATAGATAGATAGATAGATAGATAGATAGATAGATAGATAGATAGATAGATAGATAGATAGATAGATAGATAGATAGATAGATAGATAGATAGATAGATAGATAGATAGATAGATAGATAGATAGGGAGAGAGAGAGTGAAAGAAAGGATGGATAGGCAGATAGACAGACAGACAGGCAGGGGAATGGATAGATACATTGATACACAGATAGGTAGATATATATATAGACAGATAGATAGATAGATGGATATATCGATATATAGATATGAAGATAAAGAGAGAGAGATAGACGGACAGACAGACAGACAGACGGACGGACGGACGGACGGACGGACGGAGGGAGGGAGGGAGGGAGGGAGGGAGGGAGGGAGGGAGGGAGGGATGGAGGGAGGGAGGGATGGAGGGAGGGATGGATGGAGGGAGGGATGGGTGGATGGCTGGATGGGTGGGGATGGATGGATGGATGGATGTGTGGATGGATGTGTGGGTGGGTGGGTGGACGGACGGACGGACGGACGGATAGCAAGCTAGACAGGTAGAGAGATATATTGATTGTTAAATAGACAGAAGTCAGGGAGCGAACAGTAGATGCATACTGTTGCATCATGGAATTATTCAGCAATGACCAGTACAGTGTAGGACACAGGCTGAGGCAACGAGGGCATCCATGTTTCTGCTAGCTCTTTGCTAACTTCATTCAAAGATTTGCTCATTACCCACATATCGCTCCAGATTCTTACATCAATTCCAAACTTATCCCGAAGTTCTCAACGGAATGCAACACTTCCAACCCTCGACATGAGGGATAGTCATTTCTCCTTGTCTGTATTTGTGTTTATATCCATCTTCCCCCACCTCTTTCACGCTGGACGCGTTATTATTTCAATTAAACATCTTGAGAGACACCTGAAGACCTGATAGAAATCCATACACGTTCAATGGAATGCCTTCATTTCAGCTGTCGGTTCGGAGATTTGTTGAAAAATAAATCTTAATTAAATGTGTTCAACATGGCGACACTTTCACAAATCGATACTATCTGACCGTAACGAAGCCACATATTCAGAAATACTCACCAATTCCATTTATAATATTTAATGCTAAGCGTTTGTCCGCCACGCGTGAAAGACCAACTAGTTTATAGTTATCCGGCGGATTTCATTCTTTTGTCTTGAATGAAGTGGTATTTACAGACCGTTTTCCGAGGAAGGATAAGGATTGGAGTTTGGGTTAGTATTAGGTCTAGGGTGAGGGCTACACACTGACTGGAAAATAAAAGTTTAAATCGGATAGAGGAGCTGAGGGTTCTTAGGTGCAGACTAAAAAAATCACTGAAATTGGTGAGAGGTTAATAAGGTCATAAATAAACAGAGGCCCAGAATGTGGACATGTCTTCATAAATAAGCATGAAAAGAAGAAAGGCTATATCAAACGAATAGTAAAACTTAGCCTGAGCACACTTGGAGTCCTGTGAATCAATCTTGTCTCTATATCATAAAAAAGAATATGGAGAAATAGGGGAAGGTGAAAATGTTTTTTACTGTAACGATTCCAAACCTGAGAGGCTGTAACAGTGGGGAAAATTTGAACAGGTTGTCTTCTTTTCTCAAGAAAAGAGAAGGCTGAGGAGTGACCTGAGTTCTTTAAAATATTGAAAGGATTTTTCAGGCAGGCGTAGGCAACGTGTTTGCACTTGCTCGGGGAGTCCAGAGCTCGAAGCCATCAGTAATAATCATTAATAAATGCAAGCAGGAATTGAGGAGAAATCTCTTTAAACAGAGACCGGTGGTTGAGAGAGTGGTTGAGGTCACTTGCAGAGACGGATTTATGGATGAAGCTGTATCAACACATGAGTGAGAGTGGACGAATAGAATATGTTGATGGGGTTATATTAGGAGGGGGTGGGAGGAGTTTCGTGTGGAGCAGCAATGACAGCGCTGAGCTAAAAGGCCGAATGCACTGTTTCCGTGCTGGAAGCTCAATGGAGCACATGTGATGAAATAGAGGATTCGGGAGAGAAATTGATAAACAGAAAATTGGGTTTTGATTTAATCATTGACTTGTCAAAACAACATATCTTCCTCCATCCGCTTTTGCGCCAAACAGACAGGCTTAAAAATTCAGAAAGCTAAACACTGAAAGAATGAGATACATGAGAACGGAGTAAGGGGTCAGAAATTATACATAGGCACATGATCAGAGAATAGAGATTCCATGTGCCGCGAACTTCTCCCGAAAATACCTCTGGTGGAGGTTTGTATTCTGTCACGGTATAAACCAGTTGCAGACGCGTCCGGTTTATACCCGGGGTCCGCCCCAGCCCCGTCCCCCTCTCCAGCACCGCCAACTAAGCCGTGTTACAGTGCACCTTCTAGGTACTTGCAAGAGAGAGACTCTGATCCGCCGGAGCCTGGGACAAAACAGCCTGAGATACAATAACTAAGAGGTACAAAATCAACACCCTGGGTTCTGTTATGTCCGGGAGAGAGAAAATCTTCCTATAAAGAAGCGGCTGCATCAGTGCGACAGCGGTAATTGCGCAGAGCAAGACCCACAAATAAGAATGTGTTTGTGACACAGATCATGCCTTTAATGATGTTGTTCGCGGGATAAACATGGGCACCTACCCCGCCCCCGGCCCACACACACGTATACACTCACTGGAAAAACCAGCGCGCATATAAACTTTAGCAGAGGGTTTCCTGTTTACAGGTTAGGAGACCACACACGGCTCTGCCTGGAAAACTGGCGTCACAGGCGATGCACAACCCAGACTGGGTCAAGCTGAGGTCAAAAGGCGCTGAATTGAACAACATTTCTGCTCCTGACATTCGCGTGAAGGGGAGTAAAAGCCCCCTAATTCCTAGTGTTATGTTTAATTCATTGAGAACAGGTTAATTTATTCTGGTTTCAACAGAAACACACCAGATTGAACAAACCTTGAACCAGGCGCTAATATTTTAGTAACTGTTTTACCCAGAATCTCTCTTCCCGCCTGTCTCGTTCTGTCAGAATTACTCCTTTGGATCAGCGGAGCATGGGCCATCTGCTCTGTGCCGTTCTTTCATTTCCACACGATCTTCCTCCCATAGGAACATCGGAACAGGAGAAGGCCACTCAGCCCGTCGATACGATGCCTTCAATGCCTTTTAACC
Organism: Cetorhinus maximus; assembly: GCF_964194155.1. Lineage (NCBI taxonomy): Eukaryota > Metazoa > Chordata > Chondrichthyes > Lamniformes > Cetorhinidae > Cetorhinus > Cetorhinus maximus. Next base: position 2,578,933 of record NC_135914.1, on the reverse strand, counting down.
ATTCTATCCTCATAACCATTCAGTCAATTGTTAATCAGAAAACTATCAACCTGCACCTTAAACATACTCAATGATTGAGCTTCCAGGGTCTTTCGGGGTAGATAATTCCAAAGATTCACAACCGTCTGAGTGAAGAAATTTCTCGTCACCTCGGTCCTAAGGGGATTCCCCTTTATTTCGAACTTGTGTCCCCTGGTTCTCGAATCCCAAACCAGGGGTAACATCTTACCTGAGTCTACCCTGTCTATTCTTTTAAGTGTTTTGTAAGTTTCAATTAGATCATCCCTCATTCTTCAAAACTATAGAGAATAGAGGCCCCATTTTCCCCATTCCCTTTCATAGCACAGTCCCGCCATCCCCGGAACAAGCCTGGTGACACATTGTTGCACTCCCTTTATGGCAATGATTTCCTTTCTGAGGTAAGGGGACCAAAACTGCACACAGTTTAGGTGCAGCCTAAAAATTGCAATTGAAACAAGACTTCACTACTCCTGTACTCAAATCCATTTTAGATAAAGGCTAACATTCCCTTAGCCTTTCTAATAGCTTGCTGCATCTGCATGCTAGCCTTCAGTGGTTTATGGACAACACTCATGTCCCATTTTACATCTATACTTTCTAATCTCTTACCATTTGGGAAATACTCTACACATCTGTTCATTCTACCAAAATGAATAACCTCACATTTTCCCACATTTTATTCCACCTGCCTTGTTCTTGCCCACTCACTAAGTATGTCCAAATCCTCCTTCAGCCACTTTACATTTTCCTCAAAACACACATACACTCCTAACTTTGCATTGCCTGCGAGCTTGGAAATATTACGTTTGGTCCCCACATCCAAATCATTGATATATATTGTGAACAGCTGGGGTCCAACTGCTGATCCTTGCGGTACCCCACTAGTCACAGACAGCCAATGCAATATTGATCCGTTTATTACTACTGCGTATTCTCTGCCTGTTATCCAATCGTTAACCCATGCCAATATATTGCCTCCGAGCCTATCTGCTATTTTCTTTCTAATCAACCTCCTTTGGGGGCTTTCTCAAAAGCTTTCTGAAAATCCAAGTATATTACTTCCATCGACTCTCCTTTAACAATTTTGTTAGTGACATCCTTAAAAAATTCCAACAAGTTAGTCAACCTTGATTTCCCATTCGAAAATTCATGTTGACTGTGCCCAATCTGATCAAGTATCCATTTATCACATCCTTTATAATAGATTCTAACAATTTCCCTACTGCTGATGTAAGGCTAACAGGTCTGTAGTTTCCTGCTTTCTCTCTCTCCGTCCCTTCTTAAACAAGGTTGACATTTTCTACCTTCCAAATTTCTGGAAACATTCCAGAATCTATAAAATTTAGGAAAATGATCACCAAAGCATACACTATCCGTTCAGCAAACTCTATCAACAGACTGGGATGCAAAATGTCGGGTACCGGGCACTTGCCAAATTTCATTCCCATTAATTTCTCCAATACAGCCTTCTTACTGATGCTAGTTTCCTACTACCCTCTCTTCATCTCACCCCATCATCACATCCTTCTGTTCCTTCCTCCCTCATGTGTTTATCCAGCTTTTGTGTTCAGTGCATGTCTGTGATTCACCTCGACCACTCCCTGTGGGAGCGAGTCCCACATTCTCCCCACTCTCTGGGTAAAGAAGTTTCTCCTGAATCCCCATTGGATTTTTTAGTGTTTGTCTTATATCGATGCCCCCCTAGTTCTGGCCTCGCTCCCACAAGTGGAAACGTCTCTTTACGTCTACCCTATCGAATATTATCTTAATTTTGAAGATCTCTATGTAGTCACCCCTATAGCCTCCACTTTTCTAGAGGAAAGAGCCCCGGCCTTTTCAATCTTTCTTGATAGTTATAAACTCGAAACCCGGACCAACAATTTCGTGACCCGACGCCAACCATTTAGCATGGTGTCCATTAACCCGCATTTTGTGATATCCTGAATCATCCACGGATCCAACATGGGGGAAATATCGGTAAATCAGATTAACTCTCAGAATTATCCACTAATACACTTTTTGGCAATATTTTGGTGAAATGATTCATAAAATGTTCTGTCTGGTTTATTTACCAAAACATAATTATACCAGTGAACTGCGTCAGAGTGCGATAATCGGGTCATATCCACAAATCCACCATTAAAGTTTTCCTACTCTCTGTAGAGTTGAAACAATTTCATTGTGCTTCTGAAGGTGTCGTGAACTATTTCCCGTGAACTAGTCTCGGGGCGGATTGATGATTCACTTTAAGAATAATCAAATCTGGATGTGAATTAGGTCACTGACTTGATCACCAACCTTCTCCAGTGGTAGCCCTCACTGGCAGCTGCCCTTTTTTACAGCTGAGTAGCTGAGGTTTCGAAGCATATTTGCTTCCCTTGTACCTGCTAAGAGCCTCTCTTTTCCTTCTCATCGTATCCTGAATATCTCTGGTCATCCATGGTTCTTTGGGCTTGTTACTCCTTCCTATCACCCTAGAGGGAACATGTTGAGCCTGTACCCTCCCCATTTCATATTTCAACGCCCCCCACTGCTCCCCTGTTGATTTCCCCACTAGTAGCTCTTACCAGTCTACATTGGCCAGATCCTGCCTTATTTTACTAAAATCCGCTCTCCCCCAGTCAAAAACATATTTTGCAACTTGACCATTTCTTTGTCTATAAGAAGCTTAAATTGTACCATATTGTGGTCGCTATCACCAAAACGCTCCCCCACCTCCACCTCAGCCACCTGTCCAGTTTCATTCCCCAGAATTAGGCCTAACACTGCCCTGTCCCTTGTTGGACCCTCTACATATTGACCTAAAAAGTTCTCCTGCACACATTTCCAAGAAATCCACTCCATCCAAGCCCTTTACACCATGCCTATCCCTATTAATGTTGGGAAAGTTGAAATCACCTATTAATATTATTTACACTATTGTCATTGTTTTCACACACCTCCACAAATTGTGCACATATTTGCTCCTTTAATTTCCAGCTGCTTATCTGGGGGTCTATAATAAACACCTAAAAATGTGCCTGCAACTTTTTCACTACTGAGCTCTACCCTCAAAAATTCATTCGTGCCCCCTCCAAGATATCATCTCTCCTTACTGCAGTAACCGACTTAAGAGATTATTCACTTTTCTATTGAAATTTGTCTATTTCTTTGTCCATAACAATAATTGTACCATGTTGTGGTCGCAGTTACTAAAACGCAAAAGTGCTAAAATGTTCTGATGAAGAGTCATACGGACTCGAAACGTTAACTGCCTTCCTCTCCGCAGATGCTGTCAGATCTGCTGATTTTTTTTCCAGCTATTTTTGTTTTTGTTTCATATTTACAGCATCCGCAGTGTTTTGCTTTTAGTAAGAGATTATTCAGTTCACGCTTTGGGCGACATCACAAAATCACGCAGAGAATGCGCCTGAATTTGCACCGGTTGGACTTTCGGACTTTCCCACCCAACAGAGGAAACTTTCTGCAACACGTCATGTTCGGGAAGCAGATTGTGATCTTTCTCCCACTTTCCTCTCCAATCAGAGTGTGGGTTCCTCCTTAGAACATACGAACATACGAACCTAAGAACTAGGAACAGGAGTAGGCAATTCAGCCCCTCGAGTCAGCGCCGCCATTCATTACAATCATGGCTGATCTTATTTCGGCCCCAACTCCAATTTCCCGCACTCTCCCCATAACCTTTCAATCCTTTACTAATTAAGAATCTGTCTATCTCCTCCTTCAATTTGTTCAGCATCCCGGCATCCACTGCACTCTGAGGTAGTGAATTCCACAGATTCACGACGCTTTGAGAAAAGCAATTCCTCCTCATCTCTGATTTAAATCTACCACCCGTTGTCCTAATACTATGGCCTCTCGTTCTGGAATGCCCCAGAAGGGGAAACATCCGCTCCCCGTCTGCTTTGTCTATCCTCTTTAGCATCTTATTTACCTCAATTTGATCTCCTCTCATCCTTCTAAACTCGAGCGAGTATGGGCCTAAAGTGTTCAATCTCTCCCCAGAAGACAAGCCCCGCAACTCTGGAATCAATCTAATGAACTTCCTCTGAACCACCTCCAGTGCAACTACGTCCTTAAAGGCCAAGCGGGCATAAAGTGTCTGTGGAGAAACGATAAAAACCGAATCTGTTAATATAACAAATACCATCATCATAGGGATAGGCGGAGGCCATTCAGCTCCTCCAGTCTAATCAATTAGATCATGGCGGGTCTGTATAATAACTTCCGTCTACCCACCTTGGTTCCATACTCCTTTAGCAGAATGACCTTCCCCATCTGAGCCTTGTAATAAATGTCTCGAAAAACTCTCGAAATATCTGTGCAGAATGAGCCTTTACAACAAAATAAGTTACCGTTAATTTGGGAATGTTCATATCAGCTACGAACAGGATTCCCGAGACACTCTGCAGCCCAGAATTTATTCATCAACAAAAATATCAGATGATCTGCGCAACAACGGTTTCCAGAGTAGCTTTTTAATATTGGTGAAATGAAAGATGTCATGGAAATAAGTTCAATAATTTCAGTGAAACATCAAATTTACTCACGCGTTTGACTGATATTCTAATGTGGGGAGCGAATTGTGTTCATGTTTGATAATTATTAACAGCGACAGCAAGCCGCTTTCAGTCACAGCCGATGGGATGTGCTGTACTCAGGATCGACTCTAACATTTAATGGGCGGTGTGTTATAAGAGGACTAATTCATAGGGTCATGAGGAGACACCTGGGGTGTGGGACTAAAGTGCACATTCAAAAAGCTGGCCCAGGCGTGACGGATCAAATTTCCTCCTCCTGTCCTTTCAGTGCCTTCGAACCAGTGCTTATAATCGTTAAAATGCACTAAATTGTATTAACCAAAGGACGGATGGATTGCCAATAATCTTCTTTCAAGAGTAAATGTAACCTTGTTCCCTCCCAGGACACAGCCCATGAAGGCTCGCGGTCCACTAACACTGCAGCTTTCATATCAATGCAGCCTAAATCCCCATCCAGCACCTGTCGGCCCTTAACCCAACATCTATCCTGCTTACATTTGCTCTATAAATGACCTTGTAAATTCGCCTCAGAAATACCCTGGGCGCATCTGCTCTGAATAAACAAAAAAACTGGTATTAAAGAGCTGTCATTGGTTTTCAAACTTGTTTTAATATGTAGGTAACTCGAGCACAGATACATTGTAAAATCTGCTTGTATAATTTCTTGCCGACATACTGAATAAAGATGCAGAATGCCATAGTACACCAGATAACAGAAACCTGGAGAGGCTGGAATGGAACTGCAGGTGATAATTCATCGTTGGAATAGTTGGCATTAAAATATTATTCAGTTCACGCTGTGGGTGAAATCATAAATTTGCGCTGAGGATGCGCCTGAATTTGCACCGGTCGGAGTTTCGGTCTTTCCCGCCCATCAGAGGAAACTTTCTACAACACCTCATTTTCTGGAAGCAAACTGTGAGCACTCTCCCTCTTTCCTCTCCAATCAGAGTGTGGGATCAACCTTAAAGGCCAAGCGGGCATAAAGCTTCTGTGGAGAAACAAAAAGAAAACGAATCTATTAATATAGAAAACACCATCAACATAGGGATAGGAGGAGGCCATTCAGCCCATCCAGCCTATTCAATTAGATAATGGCGGGTCTGTATCATAACATCCATCTACCCACCTTGGTTCCATAATCCTTAATCCCCATACCCAACAAAAATCTATCAGTGTCAGTTTTGACAGTTCCAATTGATCCCACAGCCTGAGCAGCTTTTGAAAGGAGAGAGCTTCAGATTTCCACTCGCCTTTCTGTGACTAAGTGTTTCCTGACATCACCCCTGAACGACCTAGCGTTATTTTTAAGGTTCTGCCCTCTTCTTCTGGACTCCAGACCCACAGCCTCCACTACTTATCCTATCTCCTCGCCACCACAGCAAATAGTTTCTCTCTATAGACACGATCGTATCCTCTTATCATCTTAACCCGCTCGATTAGATCACCCCTTTAGCTTCCCCACGAGAGGAATTGAAGCCTAGTTTCTGCCATCCTGTGGTGCCCACGACGCAAAGTTTTCTATATTCATCTCAATAACTATGAAATTTAAACCTTGGATTAAAGTTCAGTGAAATGTATCCACGCTTGTGGGAACAACAATTCCATTCTTTTACCTCTTTATTCTCTCGTTGTTCTGTGGAATCTGTCAGTTCCTCATCAATGTTCATGCTGCCTGTTGGAGAGTAAAATTTGAACTGAGCATAAGTGGCAACATTTCACACGAACCGGCTGAAAGTGTCAGTAACTTGTTAAATGGATGGATTGAGAGCGCCGCGGAGTTAAGCGCCTCCCAACAATCGCTACCTGTCTGCCGGTTCCTGCAGCAACTTCTCCCGGCCACAAGGATCATCCCCAGAAGGAGAAGCGCCGCCGCCGCCAAACCCCCGGGAAGCAGGAAACGGCAGATGGTTGGGAGCGGAGAATCTGCAAAAAAAAAAATTTCATTTAAAAGAAAGATTATGAAATTAATTAAACAAATGGGGAAAAATGTCAAATCTGAATGTGTGATTTCACTTGGAGAGGGAAATAGATATTTGCTCATTTCATGATTGGAAATAGAGCAGAGATCTTTTAGAAAAATGTTGAAACAATGCAGAAGTAGTCAGAGATCGAGAGAGGGAGAAGAGTTAGAGAGAGGTACGGTGAGATGAATGTAAGAGAGAGCAGAGATCTTATAAAGCACTGTTTAGACCGGACAATATATATATATATATATGGAGAGAAAGAGTGAGAGAGATAGGGAGAATGATAACGAGAGCGGTGGAGCAGAGGTCTTTAAAAACGTTGTTTGAAAAGGATACTGAGACAGAGATTGATAGAGAGGTAGATAGGGCACTGTTTATAGAAACAGAAAGAAAGAGAGAGAAACCGAGAAAGGGAGAGAGCAGCGATCTCATAGAATACTATTTAAATGGGACAAACATAGAAAGATAACGAAAGAGAGATAGAGGGGGAATGACAGGGAGAGGTAGATACAGCACTGTTTTAATAGCAAACAAATGTTAAACCAGAGACAGATGGACAGAGAGTGATCGAGAGAACAGATCACGTAGAGAAAAATATTTAACTAGGATAGGAATACAGACATAAATAGTTGAAGAGGAAGAGAGCGGTGAGAGGTGGAGGGAGGGGAAAAGGGGGAGAGAGGGGTGGAGAGGGAGAGGAGAGAGATGCGGAGAGAGGGAGAGTTGGGGAGAGAGGAGGAGAGGGAGAGATACGGAGAGAGGGAGCACGAAAGAGAGGGAGTGATAGGGAGATAGATAAAGGGGGATGAGGGATAGGGAAGAGAGGGAGAGTTCAAGAGAGGGAGATATGGGGAGAGAGGGGGAGAGGGAGAGATGGCGAGAGAGGGAGAGAAGGAGAGGTGGATAGAGTGGGGGAGAGAGGAACAAATGGGAGATAGGGGAGAGAGGGAGGAAGGGAGAGGTGGAAAGGGGGAGAGGAAGGGTTGGGGAGTGAGTGGGGAGCGAGAGCGGGAGATTAGGAGAGTGGGAGAAGCGGAGCTAAGAGATGGATGGAGAGATGGATGGGGAGATGAATGGAGAAATAGTAAGACAGATAGAGATCGGGAGATAAGGAGACTGTGATAGATAGAGTGCATAGCGTATACAGACGTGTTTAACTGGATGCAAAAGGATAGAGAAAGAGCGTGATAGAGACAGACAGAGAAAGAGAGAAAGAGTGAGAAAGGGAGAGATGGCGACAGATCAAGAGATAGGAAGATAGATGAATGTCCCAGATTTCTTATAACACACCATTGAACTAGAATAGAAATAGACAAGATAAACGGAGGTTGAGTGAGGGAGATAGAAAGATCAATACATGTATGAATAGATAAAGACAGAGCGCGAGACAGGGAGAAAGTGAATAGATAAACAGCGACAGGAACTGGGAAAGGCAGAGAGGAGTTGTAGAGAGAGGGTTTCAGAAAGAGAGGGAGAGAGAGAGAGAGTCAGAAAAACAAATACATAAAGCAGCTACCTTAAACTGCACTATGATAGGGATGGATTGATTGATACAGATCAAGAGAGATTGACTGACAGATAAACAGATAGACAGCCAGATATAGAAGATGCCTTATACATCACTGTTTAGCTAAGACAGACAGAACTATTGTTAATGATAAGCAGATAAAGGTATGAATAGATAATTCTACAGAGGCCAGGTGAGACAAAGTGGTACACTGGGAATGTAATCACACCTTTCAACTTTGCACACTAACAAATGATCCAGCGCAATGGAATCATGTCAATATGCTTAGACAGACACAAGAACACAAGAAATAGGAGAAGGAGACCATTCGGCCCTTCAAGAAAATCCGCCATTCAATAAGACCACGGTTAATCTTGTACATTAAATGCACTTTCCTGCCCTGTCGACATCCCTTATTCCATTAGTGCACACAAATCTACCTCAGTGATTGAGCATCCATAACTCTCTGGGTTGGAGAGAACAGATGGAGTTAGAATTTTAGAAAGCTGAACTCTGAATGATGGAGGGATCTATGATAGGCCAATGATAAAATCATGATACATGGACACACACGGACAGATGTACAATTCTAATTTACAAAGTTGACAAAGCCTCCCATCAGCATTAATTAGATTTATAAACTGTCACTATTAAGAGCTACCTCTTTGAGATGAGACACTTGCACTGAGAAGATTTTCACTGGAGTTAATTTGAACGGCGCAAGTACAGAGAGCGCCGCTGCTCCAATTTTCCGCCGAGAGGCTGGTGTAACTCCTGATGGTGTAGGTGCCGCCCGTCTTAATTCTCCCGGAATCGGCCTGTCCTTCAGCATCCCTCCCGGAAACATTCCAGCGGACGGGAAAGGAATGGGGGGACAAGCCTCTGATCAAACACAACAACGGGACCCTTTCCATGGAGGGAATCTCCTCCTCCGGCGGGGTGAGGAGGAATATGGTCGGGGAACCCTCTAAATTTGGCAAATGGAACAGACGACCCATTAACAGTTCAATGTAGACATCTTTAATTGCTGTGGAAATGCTCAATTCGTTGGAATAATGATGAAACTTACCTGCAATTACTAACTGGGAGCCATTTCCGAATATTAAAGTCCGGTTCTGGTAAATGTTTATTGCCCAGTAATACATTCCAGAATCATTTATCCGGGTATCCGCAATGAGCAGAGAATAATAACACGCTTCGTCGGAAACCTCGCTGGAAAACCTCCCCAGTGCTGGGATGTGCTTATACGCTGTGTAAACCAGCTTCATGTTGTTTCGATCCCGCTGACTGTACCAGAAGACCCCAGGTTTAGATGTCTCCGTGTGGCAGTTCAGTTTAGCGCGATCCCCCGCAGGGAGTGTCTGAACGCGCGGAGACTGGGACAAGACACGCTGAGACACAATAACTGAGCAAGAGAGAAATAAACAAGTCGCCTCAGGTTATTGTGCAACCCGCCTCCCCGCACCCGCACACCCTCTCTCCAGAAGCCTGCCTCCGGCGAATACACCCCGATAGGGAGGAGGCACAATGATTAAAACAATATATAGTTCATATCGAAAAATCGCGCGCAATCGGTTGTTTGCGCCGTTTTATCCCTGTCTTTCCAAGGGCACAGTCCGAGTCCATTCAGCAGTAAACCTGGGATAATCACTGGGATACACAAATGGGAACTGTGTGAAGTTAGTAAATTAAAAGAGCTTCTTCAAATCTAAATTTCGAACTGTTACATTTTCTCCCTCAGCCGCCCTTCGTTTCCTGTTCTTCTCCGCTGACTTTGGGTATTTTATTTTGTTCCAGAGATTATAACTCACTCTAATAATCCATTTGAAACTCTGTCCTCTTCTGAATCGCCAATAATGTCGATGGAGCCAACTCACATCTTTTATCCCAGGAGAGGTTACATTTCGAATGAATTCCATTCATTGTTCCTGACGGATACAATTTCCCCGTTGTTGACTATATTCGCTCTATTTTTGCATCGAACTTGATAACTGAATTGCATCTTATAGATCCGCGCAGCGCAAGCGGAGACCATTCAGCCCTTCAGGATGCTGGCACTTTGAGAGATCTATTCAGTTATCCCCCGTTCTGTGCCCCGCTCCTTCCCGCTTATCCCTGCAAATGTTTCCCTTTCAGGTATTTATCCAATTTCCCTGTTGAAAGTTCCTATTGAATCTGCTTCTATCGCCTTTTCAGGCAGCGCCTTCCAGATCACAACAACTCTCTGTGTTAAGAAAAGGCATTTCGTCCGCCCGCACCCCCAACCCCCCTTCCCCCACTCCACCCCCACCCACTTCTGTTTTTCTGCCGTTCACTTCAACCTGCGTCCCTCTGATTGCCGGACCTCCTGCCCAGTGGAAACTGTTTCTCCTTATTTACTCTATTCCAACCCTTCTCCATTCTATCTGAACATGTTAAGATATCTCACCGCGGAAGAGATGGGACAATGCACACACAGCGAGGAAGCTCATTGTCCGTGACTTCAGAAGGTCAGACTCTAAACCCCCGACTCCAATCTCACTGTGAAAGCGTTCTCGTTCTCTCGGTGTGTAGGAGGTGTGAAATATGCACACAGAATGGCGTTCTGTGTTTATTCATAGATACACGATTCGGGTTAGAAAATGATGCCGATTTAGACAGCTCTCTGCGTTTTTCCTGTTTATTGCAGGTCGAGCTGCTGTCACGCACTCATCATCTGGTTTGCAAAATACTTCAGGTATTCACTCACATTAGTTCGGCCACACTTGGAGTACAGAACACTGTTCTGAATTTTCTAGAAAGTATACAGAGATACTGAAAATGGTGCAGTTAATATTTCACAAGGACGATATCAGAAGTGGGAGCTTTTAACTATCAAGAAATAATGATCCGGCTCGGCTCTTTTCTCTGATAAAGGGGAAGATTGAGGGGTGACCAGGTCGAGCTCTTAAAAGTTATGAAATGGTTTATTCCGGCAGATTTAATGAAGGTAACTCTACTTCAGCAGGATTTCAACAATATTGGCCATCAATAAATCCAATCGGGAATCCCGGAGGCTTCAGGAATTCCCATTGGGGTTTAGATAAATGAGATGTGATTTTATTTAAACATATAAGTGCTTGACTGGTCCTGATAGGGCGGATGTTTCCTCTTGTGGCCAAAACTAGGTGCATGGTTGAAAAATAAAGGTCTCCATTTTAATAGAGTTGAGGAGATATTTTTTCACCCAAAGGCTCAAAGGTATGTGGAAACCTATTCACCAGAATGTCGTCGCGGTTGGGTCTTTGAATTTATTCAAAGCCGTATTAAACAGATTTTTGTACGGCAAGGGAGTCAAAGCTTATGGGCGGCAGACAGGAAAGTGGAGTACAGACCACAACCAGATCGGCCATGATCTTATTGAATGGTGTAGCAGGCTCGAAGGGCCCAGTGGCCTAGCCCTGTGTTCCTATGATTGTCGGTAATGGGGTCATTAATATGTGATAAATCCAATGTGGATTTCAGGAGTAACTTCTTTACCCAGACTTTGGGGAGAATTTGGAAACCGCTGCCAGAGGGAATGAATGAGGCTCCTGTAGGTTTACATTTAAGTGGGAAACTGGATAATACATGAGGGAAAAGTAAATAGAAGGATATTCTTTTGGGCTGAAATGAAGAGAGGGTGGGAGGAGAGTCGTGCGTTATATAAAAACCGGCACGAGCATTCGGCTCGAATGGCCTGTTTCTGTGCTGCTAATTCTATGTAACTCTGTGAACTGTAACATCAAAGGAACTGAACAGCTATTTCAAAGTAATAACTGTGCAGTGAATTTTCCATCGAACTGCTGTAAACGCACTTAGAGCACAATACAAAGTGAAAGATGCATTATGGTTTGAAACTCCCTTCTGGGACCAATCAAAAATCATTGCTCAACAGAATTCTACAATGAACTCAGAACACTGAATTCAATGGCGTTTTATATTACAGAATAAGTCAGTCGGAAACCTACTCAGTGAACCTTAATAGAAAGGAGGACGGTGCACGGACATTTCAAGAAGTCGAACTGAATTCAAAAAGAATTTCGTTCATTTAGATTCTCGATAAGTGCAGAGTGACCGTGTTGGCTCCATTGGAATTCCACTCTAGATTTCTGCATAATTTGTTATGTCGAATAAGGTTCTAGTTTTTAAAATTCAAATCAAACCACGTACATTTCATTCAATATTTCCCAGTCTCTGTCTAAACCAGATTTTACCAAGAAGCTTGTGCAACCAGTTTTCAGAATAGATTATATTGAGTGATATGAATAACACTCTGAATTATTGGCGCTCACCTCCCAAACCTGCGACCCCTAAAATCTTCAATTACAAGTGCAGCAGATATGTGGGAACTCCACAACCTGCAAGCACCCCCCGCCCCTCCCCACCCACCCTAAATCACTCACGACCCTGACGTTGAAATATATCATCCGTTCCTTCACTACCGCTGGGTCAAAATCCTGGAACTCCCTCCCTAACAGCTCTGTGGGTGTACCTACACCACAGGACAGCAGCGGTTCAAGAAGGCACTCACCGCCACCTTCCCAACGAGCAATTAGGGCTGAGTAATGCATGCTGGCCTTGTCAGCTGCTCTGACACCTCGAGATTGAATCAATATTTAACTGCAATATTCAGCATCCATCCATAAAGTTTGCGTTCTGTTACCACGGCGCGCCCCACCCTCCGAACGATACCCCAGCAAAATTATTTACAGACAGGCTGTCACTTGACCGCTGTGACGCACAGACGGTGGCCACAGTATATCAAATGCATGTGACGTTCACCAGGAAACCGCACCCATGATGGCATCAAACTTTCCATAGCATAGCTCGTCATAGTTTCCACCGCATCTGAAAGGGGGGAAACTCACTGGGACTGAGCTGGGGTCAGTTTGCGGCTGACTGCAGAAACAAACTGGTGAGAGCGAAAACAGGGAGAATGCACCGCGTCAAGATGTCCAAGGAATCTTTATCTCTGATGCTTAATTTCCAAGCGCTGCGGGTTTACGGTGAGTAAGAGGCGGGTGAGAATTTTAAACTGGAATGAGCCAGAATCAGTGTTTACAAAGATTAAAATGTGACCCAGTGGCCAGGTGCAGGGAGTTGTCCTGATCCTGTGAGTTTATTTACTGTTTCCTCTGAGAAAGCGAAGGAATCAAATTGGAAAATTAATCTAACCACCAATAAATAGACAATGATGTAACTGTTGTAAAATTACAGGCGAATGTTTTCAAAGGGGCTGCTTTAAATCTCCCAATAACCAATAGTAATGTCACAATAATCTCTCTAGTTACAGAATCCGAGCCCTCTGTGTCTCAGAGCCCCTTCATAATGACAGCTGAAGTCGGACAGACGGTGGAATTAACCTATCACTGCATTTACGAGGTTAAATCGGTGTCTAGCTATATCTGGTACAAACAACGTGTGGGTGAAGCCCCGAAACGAATCGACAGCCAGTCCTGTCAGGGGGGCAATTGTAAGTTTATTTCCAAAAACGGGAGGAGCGAAAATGTGTTGATTCTGGAAATTCGCAATGTCCAGGTGAATGACTCGGGTTCTTACTACTGTGCTAATAAAGATGACTCTGAATCATTCCAAAATGGACCAACACTGCTGGTTGGAGGTAAGAGAGCAAGTCAAATAAATTCAGATCCTACTCAGCATTATAATTTGGTGCAAATTAATGGTTAACTGTGTCCCAATCTCTGTCCAGACAGTTCCACCAACAAGATGGCTGTGCTGGTGTTTGTCCCGTCGGATGAGCTGAAGTTGAATCAAACTTTCCCATTAGTGTGTTTGGTCAGTGGAATTTCTTCCAACCAGATTGTTATTTTCTGGAATATTCCGGCCTGGTCACCGAGGGACAGAGCGATCCCGGTACAATGGAGGCGGACGGGACCTACACTATCAGAAGTCACGTCATGGTGTCGAGGGAAGCCTGGCGAATTGGCGGACCATGTACTTGTATTGTTCAACTGGGGTCTCCAGGCAAATATTGGACGAAAAGTTTGTCGTTCCTCAAAGCAACAGAGGCAGGTGCAGGTGAGTTGGCGATCTGTTCAATCGAGGCTTGTATTCGACTTTAGAGTCAATTGGAGACATTAATTATTTCTTAGAACCTGTAGGCTGTACATTAAACTATAATTATCTGTATTATAAATATGTTAAAATAAGTTAGGGTTACCTGAGCCCCAGGTGTAAACTTGTCCTTGTAAGCAATTTCTGGACTTGCCTTACATTTCTCCGTCACATCGTAGAATCCTAGGCGCGGAAAGATGGATTTCGGCTCATCGTGCCTGTGCTATCTCTTTGTAAGAGTTATCCCATTGGATCCACCCTTCCCTCACAACACTGTCACATTTTGCTCTTCAAGTTAGAATGTGATTTCTCTTCCGAACGTTATTGTTAAATCTACTTCAACCGCTCATTTCAGGCAGTGGATCTTGGAAAGAAATTGAGGTCAGTTCCACACTGGATGCGCTTTACAAGAAGGAAACAGCCCAGAATGCTTTGGGGAGGGTGCACATGGAGATATGCCAGATTGGGACTAGGAATGAGGGACTTAAGTTAATTTGGAGAGACTGTAGAATCTGGGAATGTTCTCCCTAGAGCAGACGAGATTGACGGGGAGATTTAATCGTGGCGTTCAAATCACGAGAGGCCTCAGTAGAGTAAACAAGGAGAAACTGTTTGCACTGGCAGAGTCGTCTGTAACCAGAGGGACACAGATTGAAGAGAATCAGCAAAAGAACCAGAGGGGGTGATGAGGAAAATTATTTTTAACTCAGTGAGTTGTGATCTGGAAGGCGTTGCCTGAAGGAGCTGTGAAAGCAGGTTTAAAAGGAACTTTCAAAAGGGGAATTGGATAAATATCTGATGGAGAGACGCTTTGAGGAATATTGGGAGAAGAGCAGGGAGAATGGGGCTAATTATTTACCGCTTTCAAATAGTCTGCAATGGCACGATCGTCCGAATGGACTGTTTCTGCGCTTCCTTTTGGTTCACGTTTCCCATCCGGTAATGCCAGAAAATATGTTTTGACCGAGAAGCAATTTCTAAGTGTTTTGTCTCTATAGGATGGTGCGAGATAGCCTTTTATGTTGTCATAACTGTCCTGGTGGTACTGGTTCTACTCTTGATCCTTATGTACATTTCGATTCGTAAAAGCAGCAGATCAGGTAAGGATTAATATTTATCAGGGATATTTTAATAATTGTTTGTCTATCTGATCCCCCTCTCGTAGTTTTAAAGCGCTAATTTAATTTCTTCTTTCAGGCGAACGAGACAAGAGATCCCACAATGAACAGTGAGTAACTGTACCGCTTGAAAACTTCATCCCGTATACGCCCCCTGTACTTATCACTGGGTCCAATCCAGATCAACCCCAACACTGATTCCAATGGTGTATGCTGACATTTCCAAGAGTTTTTAGGATTGGCTCTAAAAGCACTCGACATTCTCTTCTCACCTATTTCTGGCATCTCCGTCAAAATTCACAAAACATAACACGTGGTTTATATTTTTGTTTGCACCCGGTTTTAGATTGAGAGAGAGAAGACAAAGCGAGAGGCAGAATGAGCGACAAACGGGTAAGTTGCATTGAAATGTTGGCACAGATTAAATATCAAGTGGGTGGAATTGGAAAAATGCACAAGAGCATTTCCTGCCCGCAAAATGTTCACAATCGCTCAGCTATCTCTAGGTCCCACATAAATTGCGAATTACTGGTTATTAATAGTGGCAGTAGTATACCAGGTGGACAATAGATAACAGGCACGATGGGAAGGTAGTGCTTGTGTATCGACTGCCGATTTTCACTCCACTGAAGTATTGAGGGAACTTTACCGTATTGGGAGACTTTCTGTGGATTGGGGCCCTGGTAACAAACAGCGCCTATTGGCGTATTGGGGCGATTGGCGCATTGGCAGCTCATTGGCGCACAGTGTAACTGTAATAATTATGAACCAGCCTGCCTGGGATAATATTTCATTTCATATCTTAACCATTAATAACACAGGTCACGACCGTCAAACAGAGGCAAAGCGGCCACATCGGAATGCAATGCAGGTGAGTTTATTCAAATTGTTTTAATAAAATGCAAAAACTTGTTTTTGTTGGGATAATGTACAAATCTTCCCCTGCTGTGTATCCCACGCGTTCATCACAGAGCAGGTCACAGTCTAGAGTATCTGAATTTGTATAAAATCTCACTCGTCCCTCGAACTGGAATCAGAAAAAATCCCCCAGCCCCTCCTACCATCTGATAATAGAATGGTTAGGGTAATTTCCCTGGTAGAATGTCTGCGTTAGACTTAACGCCGGATTTCCAGCAGTTCATATTTCAGATTTGTGCGATTTTCTTTTATCTCTACAGTGAGTCTGATCTCCTTCCCTCGTTTCCCACCATTGTCCCTCCTCTGACCCAACCAATTTAATAAACACACTAACCAATGGAATTAGAGTGAAGATTAGACCAAACCAGGGATGTTTTTATAGATAAATCAAAATGTGTTTCTGTTGTAAGTGGACTGAGAAGTAGTCAGTTTGGGGAGGAAATATGTGTGTGTGTGTTTATGTCTCTGTGTGGGTGCTTTTATGTGTGTGTTTATGTGTGTGTGTGTTTATGTGTGTGTGTGCGTCCAGAGACTTGTGCAGAAAGTCTAGACTGAACCTGCAGAGCGAATGCTGCACTGTCTGAGGTGCCGAATTCGCATGAAACTTTAAACTGTGGTGCTATCTGCACTCTCAGGTCGGCATAAAAGGTCGTACCCCCATTAGTGCAAGAAGAGCAATGGTGGGGTGTTGGTGGGATGGGGGGTGCGGGGTGCGGGGTGGGGGCTTCTCTCTGGTGTCCCGTTTCACATTTTATCTTTCAACCAGCGCATTAAAAATAAATTATCTAGGTCATTAATTCAATGCTGTTTATGGGACCTTACTGTGCGTAAATTCACTGCCGCGTTGAATTCAGGACAAGGGATTCAATTCAAAGAAGTGAATGTAAATGTTCTGCAGCTTCTTCAGTTCGTGACAGGCGCGAGATAAACACAAGTCTTTTGATTGTGTTTGTGCCATTCTTCCGAAAGTGATGAATTTTGTGGACTCTCCTGAACGGTGGAGATGGCACATGGCGAAACACAGTAATTGGATTGTCCAGTTAACATCAAAGGATTTCAATCAAATTGATAGACTCGTCATCCCAATTTTCTGATTAAACTTTTTGTGATTTTCAGTTGTTTTGCGAATTCTGCAGCACTATTACAAAACATCAATTCGGAAAATTATTTTGCATACACATGAAGCAAAACTATCCTCAAGTTGGTATAGAGGGCAATGGAAAGCGATTCAATAGCAACTTTCAAGACGAAATTATAAAAATAGTGGAAGGGGAAAAAATGTCAGCGATGTTGGGACAGAGAAGGGTACATTGGGACTAATTGCAAAGCTCTTTCAAAGAGCTGGCACAGGCACAATGGGCGGAACGACCTCCTTCTGTGCTGTATCATTCTATGATTCAAGAAACGTGGTTGCGGGAGTGGGTAATATTCCCTATCTTTTAACTACTTTTCGCTGTTAATGTCTAATATCTCTCCCAGTCTCAAGGCGGACCTCTCTACGCCTCCCTGGACTTGGCTGCATTAGATAAACGGTCAAAAAAGAAGGCGGGTCGCAGATGAGAATCCGGCCTGTTTCTCTCTGATGAATTATGGAGGTGACAGGATTTGCCAAAGTATTCACAGCCTTGTGGAAATAAACTTGGAGCCAAGGAGACTCCCATGAAACAATTAGCTTTCCCCGTGCACTCGCCAGAGCTTCAAAGGCCGGCCCATTTTGCTTAATATAGAAATTGTTTTGAGTATTGTTAAGGATATCCCACCGTTATGGTGGAACTCAAGTGTGAAAAAAACATTGATCAAAGACTAAGGGCTTTCCTAAGTTTCCGTGGACTGTTTCCGCTGATTCTCTAACTCCAGTTACTGACAGGATGTTCATTTCTTGGCAAATGTCTTTATGAAAATAAAATAAATTATTCTTCGATTATGACGATGCACCAGAGATTTGTATTGATTAATAATTAAATTAGAATTAAATGTTAATTGGATAAAACTGCAATTTCTGCTGAATTGACAATATCAGTCCTGGATTGAGATGCTCTTCGTTGTGGGTTTGCCAGTCTGACATGTGATGTGTTCTATCATTTACTGAATTAGAACAAAGCAGGAATGGGAGACGGGCAGTGATTCAGGAAACTTGTGATGGTTTAATTTGACTTTTAAACAGTGGCTTTTGAGTTGTGTTCAAACTGAACGTACACGTCAGAAATTTGCCATGAGTGCAGTGTGTTTTGGAGCAAAATGTGCTGTGGAAGGTGGCGTGGAAATCTGGATCTCTCTCCCCCAAAATGTTGTTGAAGCTAGTATGCCGTACATTTTGTGGTGTAAGTATATTGAATGATAGGGAAACAAGGTAAATGGGTGGAGTTTTTTACATGAATGTGGATGCTACTTTCACATGTTTCTGTGAACATGGTGATAATCTATAAAGAAAGCTGTGTGTGTGTGCACTTTCGTGGGTTATTAAACTGGGTAATGTTAGTAAAGACAGCTTATCTGTGGGAACTGAGATATGAAAGATAAACTTGCTGAACGCGTGCATTTGTAACAAGAGACTCTGGTAAAGTTGGGAGAAAAGTAAATGTGTTCGGCTTTTTAAAATCTGCATTAGGTGATAGGTAATGGCGTTTATTTTCAGCTGCTATATTTCAAAGTAAGTTTAAGAGCTTTTACCACTTACAAATGTTTCATAAGTAAACAGGGGAAGGTTATTTAATGATATTTGGCCCGAAAGTGGAGGTAATATGAAGACATGAAAGATGCTTATAGTTTGGGAAAGTTGAGTTCAAAGAGGTGCATAGGACAATCGAGGCCCGGATGAAAGGTGGGGGGGAAAGATGTTTAAGGGAAATTCTTAGCTGAGTTGAAGTGGCTCTGTGGGGGAGATGCCCTGAGGCCAGCTTTTTGCTGAGAAAAAATGAGAATTTTAAGCAGCCATCTGATTTCAAGACAGAGAACTCTTTGCTTTCAGAGGGAAGTCTGTATTTGAACTTCCTTCGGATTTTCAGAGCAGACTGGAAGAGACTGGGAGGTAGTCTCGTATATTTTACTAAAGTAGCAGCATTTTTTGCCTTGGGTAATATTACTGGATTTTTACAGTTAAAGCTCCATAAGGGAGCTGTTGCCAAATAGTTTACTTGTGTGTTCTGAAAAGGCTTCTTTTTTGGAGGAAGACCTTGTAAGACTGATTCAAGCAAATAATTTTAATCTTTTGTTATTAACGTTTTTTGTTTCTTCTTGATATAAGAATCATAAAAGTTTTCCCCTCGTTTTCAAAAAAGAAAAACGATCAGTAAGACAAGTATCGCTCTGGGATTTCACTTGTTCGGTGAATGAGATTGGTTGAAGTCGTAATGTGTATCTTTTAAAGCAGTGGTCTCAAACTTTAATTTTTAATGTTTATAAACTTGAAGGTGTAAAGCAAAAATACCAGAAAACCTCGGCGAAAAGCCCTTTGAATCCCAGTTTCACATTTAACTATTTCTTTTAGTGCGAAGAAGAAATTCTTTTAATGATGCAAAGTTTTCCGAGCAAAGGGATTTCAGTCACTGCTCATGTTTCCCGCTTTACAAAATTCAAAATTATTTCCAGAGCAGAAACAGGCCAATCAGCCCCTCTGCTCCCCGCTGGTGCTTCTGCTTTAGATGAACCTCCTACAACACCCTCTACATCTCACCCCATCAACATATCCTCCTATTTCTTTATTCATGATGTAGTTACCCAGCTTCCCTCTGAAGTGCACCTCAGATATTTACCTCGGCCGCTCTCTGTGGTTCCGAGTTCTGCATTCTCCCCTTTCTCCTGGGAAAGTAACTATTCCAGAATTCCCCAATGGAATTATTATTGAATATCCAATATTCATGGCCTTTACTTCAGCTCTGCCTGGAAATGAAAACACTGCCTCTCCATCTCCACCTCCACGTATCGAATCTTTTCATAAATTTAATTAACGCCATCAGGTCGCCCCTCCCTCTTCTCTTTTGTGGAGAAAAAATGCTCAGCCCGATCAGCCTTCACTGATATCATAACCTCTCAGTTCTGGTATCATTCATGTAGAGTTGGTCCCACTTTTAAACTGCACACATCTGGTCGATAATGATGTCCTGTAGCCTGCCATTGCAGATTCACTGAGCACATCTGCACTGAGGGGTCAAAAAGCCTGAAGTCCCAAACACAATGTTCGGTTTTCAAAACGTGTTTTAATGGATTGTTAACTTAGACACTGACGCGCCTTTCCTGCTCAAGCGCTACACAAAGATGTACAATGAACATTAAAACACTATCACAAGAAAGTGGAAACATATCGATACTGAGCACAAAGCTAGATATTCCGAGAGTCAATTTGAGCTTGAAGAGGAGCTTGTTCTTTCAGACTTGAACACTCTCCAATTAGTGACAGTTCGGCGTGCTATGTGGCTCATTGTTATTAATACATCTGAATTCAGCCGGGAACAGGATTTGAGATGGCAGTCTCTTGGAAATGGTCACACCTCCAGGTTTTCCTCCAACAAGGGCACAACAGAGGAAACTTTCCAATACGCGTCATTGCCCGGAAGCAGAACTTGAGCTCTCAATATCGTTTGCAATCAGACTGTGGGGTCCGTATTCAACGCCAGCCGAGCAAAATTCGTCTTTAAGAGAAAACACAAACTGTTATCGTGAGCCTCATCATCATCAGGAGGCCATTCAGCCCTTCGAGTATGTTCTGCCTTTAAATTACGCCTTTTCTGATCTGTATCTTAACCCCATCTCCTCTACTTCGCTCCCTAACAGTTAATCCCCTTTATACAACAAAGACTTATCAATTTCAATTTTGACATATTCAACTGAACACCTATCTATATTTTTCATCTATTGTCGCAATGTTATGTGACATGTAAACTGTGTTATCTTGCAATGCGCACAATGCAAAATCTCTTAGGCTCATGTGACATTAACTATGAATTTTTAACCTTAGGTTAAATTTCAGTGAAATGTATCTGCACATGTTAGGAAACGTTTCCATCCGTAGTTACCGTATTTTCTTGTGTCGTTGCTCTGGAATGTGTCAGTTCCACATCACAGTTCATGTTGCCTGTTAGAAAATGAAATTTAAATTTGGTTGAAATGACCTCAGTTCACATTCAAACAGCTGAACGTGCCAAAAACCCAGTGATAAATCGGTGCATTGAGAGCTCCGCGGAGTTACAGCTTCTCCCTATAATCTCTCCCTGACTGCCGGTTCCTGGAACTCCTTCTCCCGGCCACTAGAACCATCCACCCGAAGGAGAAGGTCGCCACGTGCGAGCTCTCGAAAATTGGGAACTTCAGGTGTCAGGGAACAAAAATTGAAAAATCTCATTGTATTTCGGAAAAAAATCCCACAACCCGAGGTTTTTGGCTCTTGCACAAGTTTAAGGAGATCCAGCAGCACCTATAGAGGGCTGCTCGGGATTGGCAGTGTCACCAACAACACCAAGTACATAAAAGTAAAACTTCGAAATTTATTAGGCAAGTGAAGTAAATTTACAAATTTGAAAGTAGGTGGATGGCTAGATAGAGAGAGACAGTCACGTACACGGCGTGTGGCAGAATAGTAGAGAGTGATAGAGAGATGGAGAAAGAGAGATGGATGGATAGATAGATAGATTGATAGATAGTTAGATAGATAGATAGATAGATAGATAGATAGATAGATAGATAGATAGATAGATAGATAGATAGATAGATAGATAGATAGATAGATAGATAGATAGATAGATAGATAGATAGATAGATAGATAGATAGATAGATAGATAGATAGATAGATAGATAGATAGATAGATAGATAGATAGATAGATAGATAGATAGATAGATAGATAGATAGATAGATAGATAGATAGATAGATAGATAGATAGATAGATAGATAGATAGATAGATAGATAGATAGATAGATAGATAGATAGATAGATAGATAGATAGATGGATGGACGGATACTAAGGTAAATTGATAAAACACAAACACATGGAGACCTTGTCGAATTCCATACAGGTTTTATCTCCCATATTCTCTTTAACTGTCCACTTGTGCACTTAGTGAAAGAACAATCTCTATTAAATGTGTTAAGCTTGATAACACGTTCACACAACGGTGCTGGGTGCCCTTAACGAACCTATCTATTTAGAAATGCTCACCATTTACATGTATAGTTATTGATGCTAAGCGTTTGTCTGCCACGCATGAAAGACTAAGCAGCCCTTGTCATCCATAAAACCATAAGAGCACAAGACATAGGAGCAGAAGTTAGGCCATTCGGCCCATCGAGTCTGCTCCGTCATTCAATCATGGCTGATAAGTTTCTCAACCCCATTCTCCCGCCTTCTCCCCGTTATCTTTGATCCCCTTACCGATCAAGAACCTATTTATCTTGGTGTTCAATACATTCAATGACCTGGCCTCCACAGCCTTCTGTGGCAATGAATTCCATAGATTCACCGCTCTCTGGCTAAAGAAGTTTCTTTATCCAGAATCTAGCGGATTCATTTCCTTTGTCTTGGATGAAATGTTATATGGAGACCGTTTAACTAGGAAGGAGAATGATCGAGATCTGGGTTAGACAAAGTGATAGGGCTTGAGCAAAACACTCACCGGAAAATAAACGTTCAAATCGGATAGAGGAGCAGAGGGCTCTGAGGCACAAGACAAACATTATTGAAAGTAGTGATAGAGGTTAATAAGGTGATAAAAAAAAACCAGTCCCAGCAATGAAAAGAAGAAAGGTGCCTTTCAAGCTATATCAAAACTTAGCTGGAACGCACATAGTGTCCGGTGAATTATTCTGGTCTGCATATCATAAAAAGAATATGCAGGCACAGGGGCAGGTGCGAAAAAGAAAAGGTTTGCTGGAATGATACCAAAACTGACAGGTTATTACAATCAGGAGAGTTTGAACAGGATGTCTTCTTCTTTTATAGAAATGAGAATTCTGTGGGGTAACCAATAAATAAATAGAACCCCAAATTTTCTGTTTACCACTTCCTCTCTCGATTCCTCTATTTCCTTGTCAAGTATTCCACAGAGCTTCCAGCAACGACACAATGATTTCTGCCCTTTGGCTCAGTGCTGCTGCGCCCTCCAAACGGGCAACTACCACATAGGCCAGTTGAAGAGGAGAGGTTACAAACCCCGATCACACAGCGACCACAGAGACCGAGGCTTTCTTTAACCAGTTTTATTCAAGCCTATGCATGGGAGCTGCAATCATTCCCAAGAATGAAGACCCAGCTCCCAGGTTGATAACATTTCATTACTTTTGTATTTTACTTAACATAACACATTTGAATACATTTGAATACATCCAATCAGTAACCGACACACCGGACTCATGCTAACTCTACCCTATTGAGTACATAAACATGTGATTTTGCTGGCCAATAATTCTAAAGGAGTTTTACATAATTAGATTATCCAATCAAAATTAAAACACGCACCCAAAACCTTGGTTCTCACCGATCAAGGTAGCTTGTGTTTCATCAAAGTCCCCTCTTTGTCGATTGTAAGTCCTTCCATATCTAAGCTAAAACCATCTACCCCTTCCCTATGTGGAGTACACTTAATCGGATTTATGTCCTGCTTGTGTCCCCAGTCAGGCTCTCAAGGTTATGCAATGTTCATCAGGTAATCTTCAACTCTAAATATATTTAGCAGCCATCTCTGCCGGGAGATTTTAGGGGTTTTTCACTAAATTATTACTGTGGCATTTTTCATTTCCCCCTAACACCAGAGAACGGGGAGAGTGTGGAGCACGTTCCCACAGGGAGTGGCTGAGGTGAATTGCAGAGATGCATTGATGGGTGACGCTGTATAAACACATGAAGGAGAAAGTAGTAGAAAGACAAGTTGCTGGGGTGAGGTGAAGAAGGGTAGGCGGAGATTCTTTTGGAGCAGAAACCAGCACTGAGCCGAAGGGCAGAAAACACTGTGTCGTTGCTGGAAGCTCTATCGAATACAGAGAATCGAGAGAGAAAGTGGTAAACAGAAAATTTGTGATTTTATTTAATCGTTGACAGGTCAAAGTAGATTATCTCTCTCCATACGCTATTATGCGTATGACAGATGGACAGCTAGACAGATGGCTTAATAATTCAGAAAGATACAGACTGAAAGGATGAGATACATGAGAGCGGGATAAGAGGTCAGAAAATGATACGTGAACACATTGAACGGGGGAGTTCAAAAGTGCATAGAGATATGACTAACAAATGGGCCGCACGTTAAATGCACGAGGTAACTGTTAACAGCTCCCTATCTGAGATGAGACACTTTCACATTGAAGATTGTCACTGGAGTTGATTTCAACGGCGCAAGTAGTGGGAGCGCCGCTGCTTCAATTTTCCGCCCGGAGAATTATGTAACTCCTGATGGTGTAGGTCCGGTCCAGCTCGATTGTCCTGGAATCACCCTGTCCCTGGGCATCCCTTCCGGAAACATTCCAGCGGACGGCAAAAGAATCAGGACCCACAAACTTCACAAATATCTCACCTCCCACCGAGAGACATTCAGCTGGGGGCGGAGTTAAAAGGTCGGTTATTGGCGAACGTGGTGGGATCGGGCGCTGAGATTCGATCATTATTGGCCATAACTTCCTGATTATTGTTGATACAATGTGTACATTGATCGTAATTTTTACCTGTGATGAAACATTTTGAACCATTTGCAAACGTTAAGGACATCCTACTGAACTCCTTAGCTGCACAATAATGCATGCCCGAATCATTGGTCCGGACACCTGCAATATTCAGAGAATAGAGAGTCGATTCTGGAGAACTTCTCCCGAATATCTCCCGGTTGGAGAGTTCTATTCTGTCACGGGGTAAACCAGTTGTAGATGCGTCCGCTGGTTCGGTTTAGACCAGTCGAACACCCCCTCTCCGCGACTGCCAACTAAGCCGTGTCACAATGCACCTTGTTTTACTTCCAAGCGAGAGACAATGAACCTCCGGAATCTGGGGCAAAACTGCTTGGGATACAATAACTGAGAGGTAAATAATTAACATTATGGGTTCTGCTATGGCAGAGAGAGAGAGAAAAAATACTTGCTATGAGGAATCGGCGACAACAGTAAAATATATAATAGACCATCCACGGGTTGATATAGGCTAATGGGGTCAAACGTTGAGGGTTAAATTTGAAACAATAACAGGAGCAAGAGGGAAAGAGGCGCTTCAGGGACAATGAAGGGCTTTTCACTTCAAGTGTAGCCCCTGTTGTTATGAAAGTAATGCGGCAGCCGTAATTGCGCTCAGCAAGACCCACAAATAACAAAGTGATTATGACTAAGATCGTGCATTTAATTATCTTGTTTGGGGATAAATATTGGCCCCAGGGACACGGTGGGGTGGTGGGGGAGGGGGGGGGGGGGAGGTGGTCTGGGGGTGGTGTGGGGACTTACGTGAAACGTTTCAAATAACGCACTGAAAAATTCAGCGCGGTATAAGTTTTGCAGAGGGTTTCCTGTTTACAGGTTCGGAGACGACACACGGCTCTGACTGCAAAAAGCAACACGAGGCAGATCGTGGTAAACACGCCTCACAGGAGGTGTGCAGCCCAGACTGGTTCAAACTGGAGACAAAAGGCAATGATGCTGAATTCAACATCATTGCTGCTTAGAACATTTGCGTGGGGAGAGGTGAAATGACCCTGATTCCGAGTGTTCTGTTTAATTCACCCAGAACACATTAATTTATTCTGATTTCTGCAAAAACACACCAGGTTGAAAAAAAAACAAGAACATGACGCTAATATTTTAGTGACTGTTTCACCGGGAACCTGCATTCCCACCTGCCTCTTTGTATCAGAATTACTCCTGTGGGTCAGCGGAGCATGGGCCATCTGCTCTGTGCCGGCGTTTCTGCTCCACAGGAACTTTCTCCCACCTCCTGTCATCCCACGCCATCAACATATCCCCTATCCCTTACAACTCGTGTGTATATCTTGTTTCCCCCTTCAGTGAATCTCGGCGATTCACCTCGACCACTCCCTTTGGGAGCGAATTCCACATTCTCCACACTCTATGAGTAAAGAGATTTCTCCTGCATTCCTGATTGGATTTATTGGCGACTATCTTATATTGATGGTCCAGAGTTCTGGTCTCACTGCCACAAGTGGGAACATCTTCTTACGTCTATCGTACCGAATATGTTCATAATTTTAAAGGCCTCTATCAGGTCACCCCCTCCACTTTACTAGAGGAAAGAGCCCTGGCCTTTTCAATCTTTCCTAATAGTTATAACCTCGAAACCGGGACCAACAATTTCGTGACCCGACGCAAACCATTTAACCTGTAGCCCATTAACCCGCATTTTGTGGTATCCAGAATCATACAGGTATCCAAAATGGGCGCAATCATAGAGTCATATCATCACAGGGGTCGACGGCACAGAAAAAGGCCCTTCGGTCCATCGGGTCTGCGCCCGTCATACAAGTATCAAAATATTCTAATCCCATTTTCCAGCACTAAGCCCATAGTCTTGTATGCCACGACATCGCAAGTGCACATCCAAATACTTCTTAAATGTTATGAGGGTTTCTGCATCTACCACCCTTTCAGGCAGTGAGTTCCAGATTTCCACCGCCCTCTGGGTGAAAAAAAATCATCCTTACATCCCCTCTAAACCTCCCGCCCCTTACCTTAAATCCATGCCCCATGGTTATTGATTCCTCCACCAAAGGGCAAAGATCCTTCCTGTCTGCCTTATCTATACCCCTCATAATTTTATACACCTCAATCATGTCCCCCTTCAATCACCTCTGCTCCAAAGAAAATAACCCCAGTCTATCCAATCTCTCCTCATATCTAAAACTCTCCAGCCCAGGTAACATCCAGATATATCTCCTCTGCACTCTCTCTAGTGCAATCACATCCTTCCTATAATGCGGATTCCAGAACTGCACGCAATACTCTAGCTGCGGCCTAACCAGCAATTTATATAGTTCCAGCATAACCTCCCTGCCCTTATATTCAATGCCTCGGATAATAAAGGCAAATATCCCATATGCCTTCATAACCACCTTTTCTACCTGATCCGCTACATTAAGGGACAGGTGAACATCCACGCGAAGGCCCCTCTGATCCTCAGAATTCCCGGGGCCTCACAATTCATCGTGTATTCCCTTGCCTTGCTTGTCCTGCCCCAATGCATCACCTCACACTTATTGGGATTTAATTCCATTTTCCACTGATCAGCCCATCTGACCAGCCCATCTGTATCCTCCTGGAATCTAAGGCTATCCTCTTCACTATTTACCACCTCACCAATTTTCGTGTCATCCGCGAAATTACTGATCAACCCACCCACATTCAAGTCTCAATCGTTTATATATACCACAATGAGCAAAGAACCCAACACCGATCCCTTTGGAACCCCACTAGACACAACCATCCAGTCACAAAAACACCCTTCGACCATCACCCTCTGCTTCCTGCCACTTAGTCAATTCTGGATCCAATTTGCCAAATTGACTTGGATCCCATGGGCACTTACGTTCGTTATCAGTCTCCCACGCGAGACTTTATCAAAAGCTTTGCTGAAGTCTAAGTGGACTACGTCAGATAGATTGCCCTAATCTACAAACCTGGTCACCTCTTCGAAAAATTCAATCAAATTGGTCAGACATGACCTCCCCTTAACAAAACCATTCTGACTGAAGTTGATTAATCCCTGCCTCTCCAAGTGTAGATCAATTCTATCCCTCAGGGTTGCTTCCAATAGTTGCCCCACCGCTGAGCTTAGACTGTGGAATGTCGGTAAACCAAGTTCACTCGCGGAATAATCCATGGCTAAAATTGAGGACAATATTTTGGGCACCACCTTTATAAAATCTTCTGTCTGATTTATTTTGAATAATAATTCCTACCACTGAACAGTGCCAGAGTGTGATAAACAGCGAAAGTCCACAAATCCATCGTTAAAGCACTTGGTTCCGTCATTATAAATTACAAACCAGTTTAATTTTGTCTCTGAAGGACTCATTGACCATTTCCTGTCAACTAGATTCCGAGCAGATTAATGATTCACTTTAAAAATACTCAAACTTGGATGTGTATTGGGTCATTCAGTTCATCAGCTATCTTTTCCGGTAGCAGCAGACTGAGTGCCTGATTTTGTTTCTCTCTCACTGGCAGCTGCCCTTTTTTAGACGCGAGGAGCTGAGGTTTAGATGCAGCGTGAACAGAGCTTCCTTCCTCTGACTTCCCAGGTAGAGTTGCATGGTAAAACGAGCATATCCACATATCCAATCAATTCCACACCAGGTTCCTGTCCTTTATTTGACTGGTAAGCCTTCTTGGGACTCTGTCCCGTTTCAGTCTCACTCCTTGGGTTTGAGAACTTGCGGTTATTTTGGGAAATCTGCACCCTGCAGTCCCTTCACCCAGTTGACTGTTTATCTGGAGTCTTGGCTTCAACTTCAGTTTGGCATTTGCTATCGGTAGCTCTGCTCTTTGCAGCCTCTCTCTCTGACAGCTGCTTTCAAGTGAACTCAAACTGATGCTTTCTGTGCGCGCGTGTGTGTGTGTGTGCCTGTCTGTGTGCGTGTGTTTTTGTGTGTGTGCATGTGTGCGAGAGCCTCCCTCCCTGGACCCCGATTGCTAGGCAGCAGAACAGTTTGTTCTATTCTTGTGATTGCTCTACCATCTCTTCAAGTGTCATAGAACCCATTTGAAACGCATCTTCCCTTCACCCCCCCGGCGGCATTTCGCAGGGACTGCTTCCTCCGGAACATCCTGGTCCACTCCTCCATCACCCCCTGCACCTCAACCCCCTCCCACGGTTCCTTCCCATGCAACCGCAGAAGGTTTGCATAGAGTAATCACTGACCAGGCTGCAGATCTCTATCCTATTCGGGCCGTAGCTCCTCAGCGCAGCACTCAACAGGTATGTTAAGGCATGTGATGTTCCCCTCTCTCCATGAGGCTTCTCATACTCAGTGTTGCTGCCAGTCACTCTGACTAGGCTCCTGCCACACCACCACTCACAAGTCCTAGCTTGGTCCACACTGCTTTCTCCCTCCCCTCATGACCTCTGACTCCGCCCCCTCAGCCAGTCAAAGACACTGCTCCTGCCCCTTTACTTCCCCCCTCCTCACCGTCTAAGAACCCCAACACTCCTTTCAAGTGCAGCAGCACTTCACTTGCACTTCCCTCAATTTAGTCTACTGCATTCGCTGCTCCCAATGCGGTCTCCTCTACATTGGGAAAACCAAAGGCAGACTGGGTGACTGCTTTGCGGAACACCTTCGGTCTGTCCGCAACCATAACCCAGACCTCCCTGTCGTTTGCCATTTCAACACACCACCCTGCTTTCATGCCCACATTTCGGTCCTTGGCCTGCTCCAATGTTCCAGTGAAGCTCAGTGCAAACTGGAGGAACAGCCCCCCATCTTCCAACTTTACAGAGTTCCAGATGTAACACTGAGTTCAACAGCTTCATATCATGAACTCTCTCCTCCATCCCCAACCCCTTTCCGATCCCCCCTTTTCCAAATTTATATTTTTAGAATATATTTTCTTTTCCCACCTATTTTTAAATTTATTTTGATCTACTGTTTTATATTCACCTTTTAGACCATTTCGATCCCTTCCCCCCCACACCACCCCACAAGGGCCACCTGCCACTTATTTGTCATGCTGTCTACCCTTAATGGCACCATTAGCACATTCCTTAGATAATATCACCACCGCCAACACCCTTTTGTCCTTTTGTCTATGACATATTTGGCAATCTCTTCTTTGCCTCCCCCTTTCACTGGCCCTCTATCCATCTCTACCTGTCCCACACCCCTCAACCAGCTTATATTTCACCACATTTCCATATTTCTTTAGTTCTGATGAAGAGTTATATGGACTCGAAACATTAACAGTGTTCCTCTCCGCAGAAGTTGTCAGACCTGCTGAGTTTTTACAGCTATTTTTGTTTTTTTTTCAGATTTCCAGCATTCGCAGTATTTTGGTTTTACCATCATCATAGGAGAAGGCCATTCAGGCTCTCCAGTCTATTAAATTAGATCATGGCGGGTCTGTATCATAACTTCCATCTACCAAGTTGGTTATATATTCCTTAATCCCCTCACCCAACAAAAATCCATCAACCTCAGTTTTGACATTTCCAATTGATCCCGCAGCCTCAACAGCATTTGAGGGGAGAGAGCTCCAGATTTCCGCTCGACTTTGTTTGACGAAGTGCTTCCTGACATCATCCCTGATCTACCTAGCAGTAATTTTTAGGTTCTGCCGACTTGTTCTGGACTCCAGCCCCCCAATCCCCACTACTCATCCCACCCCACCCCCAGCCCCACGTCACCAGAGCAAATAGTTTCTCTCTATAGACACGATCGTATCCTTTAATTATCTTAAACTGCTGCGATTAAATCAACCCTTCATTTTCCCAACGAGAGGCATTTTCTGCCATCCTGTGGTGCCTACGACGCAAAGCTTTCTATATTCATCGCAATAACTATTAAATTTAAACCATGGATTAATATTCAGTGAAATGTACCCACGCTTATAGCAACAACAGTTCCATTCTTTTACCTCTTCATTCTCTCGTTGTTCTCTGGAATCTGACAGTTCCTCATCAATGTTCATCAATGTTGCCTGTCAGAAAGTAAAATTCGAACTAAGCATAAGTGGCTACATTTCACACTGAACCGACTGAAAGTGTCAATAACCCATTGATAAATGGATAAATTGAGACCGCCGCGGAGTTACAGTGTCTGCCAACAATCACTACCTGTCTGCCGGTTCCTGCAGCTTCTTCTCCCGACCACAAGGATCATCCCCAAAAGGAGAGGCGCCGCCGCCAACAACTTCCTGGAAAGCAAGAATCTGCAGGTGGCAGGTAGCGGAGAATCTGCAAAAAGAACTTTCATGAAGAAGAAAGTTTGTGGAATTAATTAAACAAGTGGGTAAAAAAAATCACAAATCTGAATGTGTGATTTCACCTGGAGACGGGAAAAGATTTTTGCACATTTCGTTATCTGGAAATACAGCAGATATCTTTCAGAACAATGTTGGAACAGGACTGATGTAGAAAGAAATAGAAAGAGACAGAGGAGATCGAGAGAGAGAGATGGAGAGATGGGTGGCAAATGAGAGCAGAGATCTTATGGAGCTCTGTTTAAACAGGACAGGCATATATAAAGAGAGATAGAGAGAGAGTGAGAGAGATAGGGAGAATGACAACGAGAGCGGTGGGGAAGACATCTTTAAAAAAAACATTTTGCATAGGACACTGGAGGAGAGAGTGATAGACAGGTAGATAGAGCACTGTTTATGGAGACTAAATAGAGAAAGAGAAAGCGCTGAGAGAGAGAGCAGCGATCTTTTAGGACGCTAATTAAATAGGACAAACATAGAGAGATAACGAAAGAGAGATAGAAGGAGAATGACAGGGAGAGGTAGATAGAGCACTGCTTTAATAGCAAATAAATGTTAAGACAGAGAGCGATGGACAGAGAGTAAACGAGAGAGCAGATCACTTAGAGAAAACTGTTTAACCATGATAGCAGTACAGAGAGAAACAGTTGAAGAGGGGAAGAGAGGTGGGAGGGGGAGGGAGGGGAAACAGAGGAGAGAGGGGCAGAGAGGGATATAGGAAAGATGCTGAGAGAGGGAGAGATGGAAGGGAGAGTGAGAGTCGGAATGAGGAGGAGAGGGAGAGATCGGGAGAGAGGGAACGAGGAAGAGAGGGAGAGATGGGGAGAGAGCGGAAGAGAGGGAGAGATGGGAATAGGGGAGAGAGGGTGAGTTCGAGAGAGGGAGAAATGGGATAGATGGAGAGAGTGGGGGAGAGATGAAAAAATGGGAGATGGGGAGAGATGGAGAGGTGGGGAGGGAGAAATAGAGAGGGGGAGAAGGGGAGAGCGAGAGCGGGAGATGAGGAGAGTGGGAGAAGCGGAACAAAGAGATGGACGGAGAGATGGATGGAGAGATGAATAGATGGATAGTTAGATAGATAGAGATAGAGAGATGAAGATCCTGTGATAGAGCATAAAACTTATACAAAACTGTTTAACTGGATAGAAAAGGATAGAGAGAGAGAGCGATACAAACAGAGAGGGAAAGAGAGAAAGAAGGAGAGATGGAGATAGATCGAGAGATAGGAAGATAGATGAATGTCCCAGATTTCTTATAAGTAACCATTTAACTAGGATAGAAATATCCAAGTTTAACAGAGGTTAAGTGAGATAGATAGAGAGTTCAATACATATATCAATAGATAAAGACAGAGCGCGAGACAGCAACAAAGTGAATAGGAAAATAGCGAGATGGACCGGAAGACACAGAGAGGGGAAGTTGTTGGGAGAGGGTTTCAGAGAGTGAGTGGGGAAGAGAGAGAGAGTCAGACAGATAAATATGTAAAGCAGCTATCTCCCACTGCACTAGGACGGGAATGGATTGATTGATACAGAGCAAGAGAGATGGATAGACAGATCAAAATCTCGGAATGCAGGTAGACAAGATGGCTTATACCTCACTGTTTAACTGAGACAGACAGAAATATTGTGAATGTTAAGTAGAAAGAGAGATGAATAGATAATTGTCCACAGCCATCGTGAGACAAAGTGGTAAACTGGGAATGTAATCAAACCTTTCAATTTTACACACTGACAAATGATCCAGTGGCATTCAACAATGTCAATATGCCTAGACAGAAATAACACAAGAAATAGGAGCAGGAGACCATTCAGCCCCTCAAGGAGATCCGCCATTCAGTAAGACCACGGTTAATATTGTAGATTAAATGGGCTTTCCTGCACTGTCCATATCCCTTATTCCCTTAGTGCACAAAAATGTATCTCAATGACTGAACATCCATAGCTCTCTGGGGTAGAGAGAACATATGGAGTTAGAATTTCAGAAAGCTGAACTCTGAAAGATGGAGAGACCTGTGTTAGGTCAATGATAAAATGATTGATACATGGACACACACGGAAAGATGAACAATTTTAATTTACAAATTTGCAATGCATCCTATCAGCATTGAATAGATTGGTAAACGGTCACTGTTAATAGCTACCTCTCTGAGATGAGACACTTGCACTGAGAAGATTTCACTGGAGTTGATTTGAACGGCGCAAGTACAGAGAGCGCCGCTGCTCCAAGTTTCCGCCAAGAGGCTGGTGTAACTCCTGATGGTGTAGGTCCCGTCCGTCCCAATTTTCCCGGAATTGGTCTGTCCCTCGGTATCCCGTCCGGAAACATTTCAGCGGACGGGAAAGGAATCGGGATATAAGCTTCTGATCAAACATAACAACGGGACCCTTTCCATGGAGGGAATCTCATCCTCCGGCGGGGTGAAGAGGAATATTTCTGGGAGCCATCTAAAATTGGCTAATGAAACCGAAACCCAATTAAAAGTTCAATCAAGACATCTTTAATTTCTGTAGAAATGTTGAATTCGATGTAATAAGAATGAAATTTACCTGTAATCACTAACTGGGAGCCATTTCCGAACATTTGGGCCGGGGTTTGGTAATTGCCGATTGCACAGTAATACATTCCAGAATCGTTTCTCCGGCTATCCGCAATGAGCAGTGAATAATAACCCGCCTTGTCAGAACTCTCGCTGGAAACCTCCCCACTGTTGAAAAGTATTTGCCCGCTGTATAAACCAGCTTCATGTCGTTTCGCTCCCACTGTCTGTACCAGAAGACGGAGTCAGCGACTGAGCTCTCCGTATGGCAGCTAAGTTTGGCGCGGCCCCCCGCAGCGAGTGTCAGAACTGGCGGAGACTGAGAAGACAGGCTGAGACACAATAACTGAGCAAGAGAGAAATAAACAAGAGTCACCTCAGGTTATGGTGCAGCCAATCACCCCGCACACCCTCTCTCCTGAAGCCTCCCTTCGGCGAATACCCACCGAAAGGGAGGAGGGAGAATCATTGTTTACAATATAGCTGATATCGAAAAATCGCGCGCAATCGTTTGTTTGCGCCGTTTTATTCCTGTCTTTCCAAGGGCACAGGAGGAGCCCAGTTACCAGTAAATCTGGTTTAATCTCTGTGATACCCAAATTGGAACTGTGTGAAGTTAATAAATTAAAAGAGCTGCTTCAAATCTAAATTTTCCAACTGTTTTGTTTTTTTCTCACATCCAACCATCGTTCCCTCGTCTTCTCCGCTAACTTTGGACATTTTATTTTGTTCCAGAGATTATAACTCACTCTAATGATCCACTTGAAACTCTGTCCTCTTCTCAATCGCCAGTAATGTCGATGGAGCCAACTCACATCTTCTATTCCAGGAGAGGTTACATTTCTGATTAATTCCATTCATTTTTCTTGACGGATTCAGTTTCCACGTTGTTGACTATATTCGCTCTATTTTTATATCGAACTTGAGAACTGAATTGCATCTTATAGATCCGTGCAGCGCAGGTGGAGGCCATTCGGCCCTCCAGGATGCTGGCACTTTGAGAGATCTAACCAGTTATCTCCCATTCTGCAACCCCACCACCCCACTCCCGCCCCCCCCCCCCCCCCCCAGCCCTCCCCCCAACCCCGCTCCTTCCCGCATATCCCTGCAAATGTTTCCCTTTCAAGTATTTATCCAACTGCCCTTTTGAAAGTTCCTATTGAATCTGCTTCTACCGCCTTTTCAGGCAGCGCCTTCCAGATCACAACAACTCGCTTCGTTAAGAAAAATCTTCTCGCTCTGTTTTTTTTGCCGATTCTCTTCAATCTGTGTCCTCTTGATTGCCGGCCCTCCTGAGGACGCGCGCTTTTCCTGATATATATTAATGACCTAGAAATGGGTGTACAGGGTACAGATTCAAAATTAGCGGTTGACACAAAACTTGGAAGTTTTCTGACCTGTGAGGTGGAGAGTGATCGACTTCAAGCGAAAACGGGCAAGTTGGTGGAATGGGTTGACAAGTGGCAGATTAAATTTAATACACAGAAGTTTTAAGTGATCCGTTTTGTTTGGAAGAACGAGGTAAGACAATGTTAAATACAGGGTGCGATTCTAAAGGGGGTGTAGGAACAGGGTCATCTGGTTGTATACGTGTTCAAATCATCTAATGTTACTGAATAGATTGACAGAGCAATTAGTAAAGCGCAGGGTGTTCAGGATTTTATAAATACGGGCACAGTACAAAAGCACAAAGTTATACTGAATCTGCATAAAAAATTGAGTTCGGCCTCGGCCGGAGTAGTGTGTCCAGTTCTAGGCGCCACACTTTGGTAAGGGTGTGAAGGCTGTCGAGAGGATGCAGACAAGATTGTTGAGAATGGTTCCAAGGATATGGAACTTCAGTTCCAAAGTTAGTTTGGGGAAACTGGGGCTATTTTCCAGGGAGAGGAGAAGGTTGAGAGGAGATTTGATATAGATATTCAAAATCATGTAGTGCCTGGAGGCTGTAGTTAGGGAGAACCTGTTGCCTTTGTTGGAAGGGTCCGGAATGATGAAATTGCAAATTATTATGAGAAGATAGGAAGAAAAATATTTTCTAGGGCGACGGAGGAACGGGGAGAGGGTGGAATATTTGAGATCCTCTCACAGATCCAACACAGACACAAAAGGCTGAATTGGCTACTTCTGCGCTGTAACCACTCGATAAGTCTAACATTGGCAATATTGTATCAGGCGGACAAGGGGACATGGCCATTGCAGGGGCGGGGGAAAAGAGGTGGTCGGGTCATGGATATTGTCCATGTCCATCCATTGTCATGTTGTGGAAACAATGCAATGTTGGCGGAACATTGTCTTATTGGGGAACATTTGAGCATTTATCATGCAGTGTTTCTGTAATTGATTATACATTATCGAGACTGGTATAAAGTTTCTGTTCATACCTAAATCAGTAATACACAGGTGTCCTATGCCTTACAGAGGCGAAACGACCCAACAAGATACAAAAGAGCTGAGTTCGTTGAGCTGTAGGAATAATATACAGAAACTTCATTTTTGGGATAAGGTGCAAGACGTCCCATGCTGCACATTTATCTTTAAGTTAGTTTGTGGGATATTGCGCGAAACTGCACCGTACGTTTGAAATTTGCCTCCTTTCTCCTCTCGGCTTCTTTCATTCCTTTAACTCTGGTCTCTGCGTCCACTAATCTCCCAATTTTGATTGTAGACCTTCCTGTTCCTTTCCATATGGCCATAGTTACATGTTTTCAACAGTCTGCTGAGTGCGCTATAAGCAAGGTTACATTTACATTTCATATAATTCTTCTTCTCTTCAATTCAATTGCTCTGGAAATTAGCACCCGCCCTTCGTTTCATTGCACTCGTCTTGCTAACTTGATTATTGTCAGAAATGTTTTGTTAAACTGAACCTATGGAATCCAGTGCTCCTATTATATACTTTACCAATTATCTCCCACTTTATGTCTTAGAGGCCTTTGATGAAATCATTCAATATTTGCTTTATGGTTTACTCTATTATTGCCGTTAGTAAAGTCAGTAAAAGACTATCTATTGTTTCTGAGCTTGATTATCTAGGTTCTGAATTCACAAGATTCAACATTTCAGTTCAAGAAGGAAACACATCTTGATATTCGCTGGTGAAAGTCTGTGAACTAACATCCCGAGTGACAGATTAGAAATACATTCCAGCTGTAAGAAAGGCTGGAGTTACCCGTAAGCATCTTTCCTTGCAAGTTCCTACTGTTAGATTCAGTTACATTGAATTGCATGGAAGATGATAAAGAGGCTGGAGAGGAGGTTTAAAAGCAGAACTAGGACCACTATCACTGTGACCCTAGATGTTGTGTAAATGTCTGTGTGAGAATGTTTGCCTGTAACAGCGTGTGGGAGAGCATGTGCATGAGACAGCACATGTGTTTGTGTCTGTGAGAGAGTGTGTGTGTGAGAGAGAGAGAGGGTATGTGTGTCATCGAGCTTGTGGCAGGATGTGTGCGTGAGAATGTGTGTGCGAGAGAGAGGGAGAGTGACTGTGTAAGCGTGTGTGTGTGAGAGAGCGTGCTTTTGTGAGAGCCCGATTGTCTGTGTGTGTGCGTGTGAAAGAGAGCGATGGAGTGTGTGCGTGTGTACGTATGTGCGTGAGCGTGTGTGTGTATATGTCTGAGTCTGTGATTATGACAATGCCCAGCAGAGTCAATTAGGGACGGGAAATAAGTGCTGACCCAGCCAGCGATGTCCACTTGCCGTGAAGGAATAAATAAAATAAAAGTGAGTGTCTGGCCTCCCGTTCTTTGCTGGTTCTGCATATTTAGGCCGAATGCATAGAGTCCATGTAATTGTGATTTGCATAGTCCCTCCGACCACCGTGACGTCCCTGGGTGTGAATTGCACTTGGTAATGGAAGCAGCATAAGATGAATTGCCGCTGTGACATCCTTCAAAAGCGTGTTCTACATCTTGAAATGACCCGTTATGTTTGCAGCTCAACTTTAACCTAACGGTCCCAGTTAATCTGTATTAGTAGGGTGAGTCAGTGTGATACAAAGAATGCCCTTACATACCCGATCTGTTAGCACACATCATTGTTTAGTGGGAGTTAGCGAGCTGAGACAATGCATGCAAAAATAAGTCAAAAGCCATTTTCTTCAAAGATGCAAGCTGGGTAGAGCTGACACTTGTTTAATGCATGGACACTTATCCAGGTGACCTCCTGATAATGTTCTGCGCTGTCAGTCTGACCTCTTTCACACAAGGCAGCAGATACTGCTTGATATTTAATGGGAACTGCAAGTCTAACCAAGCTGTCAGTCTATTGAAGTAAATGGTTTATATTTAGACTAGCAGATAGCTGGGAGTGAGTTACAGAGTGGAATCCAATCGAGTGGTTCGGGGGCTTTATATGTAGAATAACACATACCCAGGAGTGAATTACAGACTGGAATCTAATCGAGGTGTTAGGTGGGGGTTTATATATAAAATAACAGATACCCGGGAGTGAGTTACATACGGGAATCTAATCGAGGGGTTCGGGGTGGTTCATATACAGAACAACAGATACCCGGGAGTGAGTTACAGACAGGAATCTAATCGAGGGGTTCGGGGTGTTTATATACGGAATAACAGATACCAGGGAGTGAGTGACAGACTGGAATCTAATAGTAGGGTTTGGGCTGGTTATATGTTGAATAACAGATACCCGGCAGTGAGTTACAGACTGAAATCTAATAAAGGGGTTCGATGGGGGTTTTTACAGAGAATGATTGGTTCAAATCACGAACCGTTGAAAATATAATTTTTCTTGTGATGTGCTGAAGTGCAGGTTACAGAATCTGATTCATGGAATGTGTAGTGTGAGTTGTTAACCAGCTTTATACTAAAGATCATATTGAATTTCTCATTGTAACTATTTGATATTTTCTTAGTCTTGACGCAAATGGACAGGGATTCCCAAGTCTCTTTAGATTCCCACTGTTTCCAGCTTTGCATCATTTATAATGCAACCTGTTCCATCCTTTTTAAAGTGAGCGGACACACATTTGCCTACAATGAAATCCATTTTTCACTATTTCACCCATTCATTTAAGGCGTTCATATCTCTTTGGAATTTGAAGCTTCCAGCTACAATGCTGACAATGCTGCATCTTTTTGTGCACTTTAGCAAACTTGTGGCTTTCTATCCCATTACCTTAAACCGTTAATAAAAACAGAGAAACTGAGACACACACACGGGCTTTGCAGCAGCAGACAGAATGTGAATCATTCCATCCCGGAGGTTATTAATTCCAGATTCAATTTTAGAAAATGCAGGATTCAAATTCACAACAGCAAAGTGTGGGATTGGAACCTTCTGCTTTCTGAATCATTAGCCCAGGTTCACAGATTACAACATCAAAACTGACATTCTGAAACAGGAGAGGCCCCCACAACTTCAATTCTGTGATTCTTTAGGATCTCATGATCCGCACCTCACAATATCTCTGCCCCCTTCATGTGTCTGAAGACTTGGAAAGTGATTCAGACATTGGGAAACCATTTTATTCTCTCGGGACATTTCCTGTGAACAGCTTCTGAAGCATTTCATTGTCTCGGGGCATTTACAGTAAACGGCTCCTGCAAAGGACATAATTAAAATTCGCTCTTTAATCAATCAGAACTTGTTTGTCTATTCAGGGTCCCTGGCCCGACATCCTAATGCTTCAAAGATAACTCACATTTCACAATGTTGGACTGTGTGAATGCAAACACTTTCTTCACACGTTTCCACAATACGAACGCTCACACTTTTCAGGGTGAAATTTTCAAGACAAATTTCACCAGCTGACAGATTTACATCTCCAAATGGAAGCTTCAAGACACGGAAAGTGTCACAGAAATGAAACCTCCGATGTATTTGTTTCTGCATCCGATATTGGACAGCACGGGGTTAGATACAGATTAAACCTCACTCTACACTGTCCCCATCAATCACTCCCAGGACAGGTACAGCACGGGGTTAGATACACAGTAAAGCTCCCTTAACACAAGAGTTATGAGATTAAAAAGCGTCATTTTCCTTTGAATTAGAGATCAAATTAAAAACAGTGTTCAAATTAAAAATTCATCAGCTGGAGAATAGGGAAAAGCTCCGAATATTTTTCACCATGCCTCGGTATAAAAACCATTATCCTGTGACATATCCTTTCCCCATCTTTAAAATAGAGGGAGATCCCTTCCCCATCTTTACCACTGTTATCCACTCTCTTCATTTCCATTATTATCTTGAAGCGTTTGATCAAATCACCCCTTAACCTCAAATCCAGTGTTTCAGAGTGAAGCTTTGACTACATGTCTGTCCTTGGCTTGCTGCATTGTTCCAGTGAAGCCCAACGCAAACTGGAGGAACAGCACCTCATCTTCCGACTAGGCTCTTTACAACCCTCTGGGCTGAATATTGAATTCAACAACTTTAGATCTTAAACTCCCCCTCCCTCCATCCCCACCCCGTTTCTTTCCCCCCCCCACCCGCTTTTCTTTCAATAATTTATATAGATTCTTCTTTCCCCACCTATTTCCATTATTTTTAAATCTAAAACTAAAACCTTTAGTCTTTCCACCCCACCCCCACTAGAGCTGTACTTTGAATATCCTGTTTTCCATTCTTAATTAGCACTTTTCTCAGACAAACACCTCTTTGACCCTTTT
The DNA here is from genome assembly GCF_964194155.1 of Cetorhinus maximus. Lineage (NCBI taxonomy): Eukaryota > Metazoa > Chordata > Chondrichthyes > Lamniformes > Cetorhinidae > Cetorhinus > Cetorhinus maximus. The sequence goes on along the minus strand of NC_135914.1, from coordinate 2,538,718 downwards.
GTCTGTGACATCTTTTGATTATTATCTGCTCACACCACACCCTCGATGTGTCTCTTCACCTCCCCCCCCCCACCCACCTTAAACCAATTTATATTTCTCCCTTGTTGAAACTATGCTTCAGTTCTGCCGAAGGGCCATGAGGGCTCGAAACGTTGACTGATTTCTTCTCCGCCGATGCTGCCAGACTTGCTGAGTTTTTCCAGGTAATTCTGTTTTTGTTTTCTTTGACTACACTGTTCATCAAACACTCCCAACCCAATTACAGTATGGGGTTTGATACAGGGTCAAATTCAAAAAAATGTGGTTCAAGGATGACGGGGGGGGAGGATACAGGGTGAAGGTTTTGGGAAAGGGATGAAAGGGGGGATGTGGTGAAGACCCTTTTAAATAAGCGAGTGGTGATGACCTGGAACCCGTGGACAATGCGGTGTTTAGGGGATGAGTGTTTGATCAGTGTCTCAGTATCTCCATAGCTGTGTCTCTGTCACATTGAAAGTACTAACGTCACATTCATGAGGAGTCAACTCTGTCATAAATGTCCCAGTGCTGTGGGAACATAAAATGGCCACTGTGAACATATCTAAAATGCTTGACTGGTGTTTGGGGATTTTTCTTACAGAAGCTGAGAGAAAGAGAGAGGGAGAAAGAGAAGACAGAGAACGAAGTAATGTTAAAGAGGGAGACACAGAGCGAGAGGGGATGAAGATGCAGACGATGAAAGAATGATATTGGTCATAGCACTAGGATAATTATGACTGAGTTGATTTATGGCAAACTTGTGGCATTCTATCCCGTTAACTTAAACCATTCTAAAACAGAGGAACTGAGACATACACACGGGCTTTTCAGCAGCAGACAGAATGTGAATCATTCCATCTTGGAGGTTTTTAATTCCAAATTCAATTTTAGATAATTCAAGATTCAAATTCACAACAGCAACGTGTGGGATTGAACACCCGGATCCTTCAATATTCCAGGGAATACACAGGGAATTTATGTCTCCATAGCTGTCTCTCTGTCATGTCTAAGGTATTAATGTTATATGAGTGAGTGGTCCCTCTGTCATTAATGTCCCAGTGCTGTGGGAACATAAAATGGCCACTGTGAAGAAACCTAAAATGGCTGCCTGATGTATGTGTAATTCATATAGATTCTTAGAGGAAGAGAGGCAGGGAGAGAAGACACAGATCGAGTGAATGAGAAATCGACACTCTCAGACCGAGTGGGGGACCGAGAGCCAGAGAGTGAATAAAGGATATTGTTCATAGCAGATGGAAAGAGAAAGAGGCCAATTAACCCTGCAACCCTGTTCTGGCATTCAATGAGATCCTGGCTGATCTGTGATCGAACCCCTTTGTCTCATATCTCTGCACCCAGTTAGGAAACAGAAATTGATCAGCCTCAGTTTTAAACATGGACTAGTGGCTGAGCATCAATTTCTGTTCATGTGACAGAGTTCCAAACTAATACCACACTTGGTGTTTTAAAGTGTTTCTTAGTTTCTCCCCTGAAATTCTAAACTTCTAAATATCATCTAAAAACCATTGGCCCAAGGCCCGGACTCCCCAAACCGGCAGAAATAGTTACCCTTTATCAACCCTCTCCTTCTATTATTAACCTGAAATATTTCATCCAATCACCCCTCACCTAAATTCCAGTGTAAAGCTTCATCCACACTGTTCAACAAACACCCCCAACACAAATACAGTATGGGGTTCGATACAGCGTAAAATTCCCTCTGCTCTGTCCTGTCAAACAGGTCCAGCGAAGGGGTAGCACGGGGGTAGATACCAAGTAAATACAGGGCCTATTGTGTGATAAACAGAGAAATGGTCGTGTGCAGTCCAAACAGAGAGCGGGTGAAGTGTAGCAGTCGAAGAAAATGGCCGCGTGTTATTCCGACTTAGAGATCGTCTAATGCAGTAATAACTGAGGCAGGGTCTAGTGTAATAGAAACAGAGGCCTGGTCCAGTGCAGTCAGAACGGAAACAGGTTGTTGTTCAGAAACCAATGAAGGCAACGACAAGGCCAACTGTGTGAGGCATTTCTCATCATCTCTGATCTTGTGAGGAAATGATTCTTATTTCCTTATGAGGAAAGGTTGTACAGGCTGGGCCTTTATCTATTAGAGTTTGGAATTTGGAGAGGTGATCTTAGTGAAAGGTATAAGATGCTGAGGGGACTTGACAGGGTGGATGTGGGGAGGATGTTTCCCCTTGTGGGAGAGACTGGAACTAGGGACCATAGTTTAAAAATATTTTCAAAAAATTCCAGAAGTAGACGCAAAGCTCCAATTCACAGGAAAAGACAGAGGGGGAAAGACAGAGGGGAAAAGACAGAGGGGAAAAAGACAGAGAGGGAAAAAGACAAGAGGGAAAAAGTCAGAGGGAAAAAGAGAAAAGTCAGAGGGAAAAAGTCAGTGGGAAAAAGTCAGAGGGAAAAAGTCAGATGGAAAAAGTTAGATGGAAAAAGTCAGAGGGAAAAAGTCAGAGGGAAAAGGAAAAAGTCAGAGGGAAAAGGAAAAAGACAGAGGGAAAAGGAAAAAGTCAGAGGGAAAAGGAAAAAGACAAATGGAAAAAAGACAGACTGAGGCAAAGAGAGAGAGAGTGGGGCAGAGGGAGGCAGAGAGAGAGAGAGAGATGGAGGGAAAGAGACATAGGGAGAGGCAGAGAGAGAGAGAGAGAGGCAGAGAGAGAGAGGCAGGGAGAAACAGAGACTTAGAGAGTGGCAGAGAGAGAGAGGAAGGGAGAAACAGAGACATAGAGAGAGTCAGAGAGAGAGAGAGAGTGGCAGAGAGAGAGAGGCAGGGAGAAACAGAGACATAGAGAGAGGCAGAGAGAGAGAGAGAAGCAGGAAGAGAGAGACATAGAGAGAGGCAGAGAGAGGGAGAGAGTGGGAGGCAGATAGAGAAAGAGATAGGGACAGAGAGAGACAGGGACCGAGACAGGCAGTGAGAGAGAGAGGCAGAGGCAGAGAGAGAGAGAGGCAGGGAGACACAGACATAGAGAGAGGCAGAGAGAGAGAGACAGAGAGAGAGAAAAAAAAGGCAGGGAGAGACAGAAACATAGAGAGAGGCAGAGAGAGAGGGAGACAGAGATAGAGCAAAAAAGGCAGGGAGAGACAGAAACAGAGAGAGAGAGGCAGAGAAAGAGAGACAGCGAGAGACAGAAAAAAGGCAGAGATAGAGAGAATGTGGCAGAGAAACAGAGAGAGTGAGAGGCAGAGAAATTAAAGAGTTTCATACTCACCAACATACACGTTCCGACTTCCCTTGATGGACTCACACTCCTACCATCTCCTCCCATGGTGCGGAGAGAGACCCTGGGCCTGGGGGTTTGGGCTGGTTGGGGAATTTAAAAGACCAGTGCTGGGACTTGGTTCAGGCAACAGACAGACAGACAGATATATGTACAATCATCACCTCAGACAATATCACTTACCCAATGTTGCAGGGTCGAGAGAGCAAAGAATGGATGCTCCAGACCTTTTATATCCCCATATCTGTCACTCTAACACTCACCACACCTCCCAAATCTCCCCCATCCAACCAGCTTACAGCTCTCTACACCTGAGACACACCTACCCCAGGTGTGGAACAGCCCAACAGGATTCTCTGTGTGACTGGGAGGGGTGAAAACCACCAGGCAAATGGTTTAGCCCAGGGCAATCCATCTGTCTGTCTCTCCCTTCCCCCAGTCCACCCTCCACACCAGCCTCACAGCCCACGAACAATGGAGCTGAGAGAGATGCAACTTTAAATTCAGCAGAGAGCAGCTCAGGAACATTCCTTCCACAACTTGTTCCCACTGGATTGAACCAGGGAAAGATTATATTACATTCCATAAGGTTCAAACTTCATCACTTTCTTCCAATAGTGTTTTTTACTGACTACATTTCCAATGACCAGACAGCCACTTGTGTCCATTGGACACCCTGAGTGAGTGCAGCTCTTTCTAGTTCAAGCTGTATCGGTGCCAATGAGACTGCGACAGCGACAGGCTTCATATTTCAGGGCAGGGATCTGAGATCAGGGCTGGCAGGAGTTTAGACACTGGAAACATTGAACACAAGGAGCTGGGGGTGGGGGAGGGGGGGAAGAATTAAAGTGCAGATGCCCTGTGATCAGATGGAGGAACAGGACAGGTGAAATGCTGCGATGTACATTCACCAAGCTGCCCTGGATCGAGCTGCATTGGCTTCTGCCCAGGCTCATCCCCGAGGACCCTGTGCTCTTTGAGCTGTACCCAGACACACACACACGCACACACACACACACAAATCCACTCCTGTACCATACGACAAGGCTGGGAACTGCAACTAGCTTCCTAAAGAATACACTTTATTTAGGCAATCTGTTAGGGTACATTATATGGCTCCCACGTTGACATAAAGTGCAATACAGTTCACTCTCTTTCAATCCTTTGTGTGGCACTCTGAGGGACTTCAATACATTTATACATTGGCTAGATTTACAATTCTCATTTCATATCAAGCATTCTCTGAGGCGTTGTGTTTCAGAGACCAGACTGAAAGCGCCGCACAATAATATCCCCAGATCTCCTGTAGGCTTTGCCATGTATTCAACGAGTGACAGCTCTGCTCAGCTCCCAGCTTTGAAGAGAGTGACTTCTGAGTTTAATTTCTGCATTGGTTGTCTCCCCTCCCGAACTCCCACTCGAACCAAGCTGTGTGCTCACAGCTCAGATCTGTGAGGGCCACTGTAAATGTAGTGAAACAGATTTGCTGGACTCTCTCTGTGCCAACGCTCAAGAGTACTCATCTTGATCCTCTGGGATCTCACTTTGTCTTTCAGGTTAAACACGGAGCTGCAGACATAAAACAGCTCATTTCAGGATGCATTGGAACCCGTCAGCATTTAGAAGATATTTACACATGATTCGAGGCTGGCTTGCAGTTGGGATCTTTCTCCATTCTGTCCACTCGGGGTGTTTGATAACAGAGTTTCACCTGTGGATATGAAGCTGTAATTCACTCTTGATTTGAAATGTTGAGTCTGGTGATTTCACACAATGAGACAAACAAGCTGACGGCAATAGGTTGAGCCAAGGATTTACACCGGCGGGATTTTACGGTCCAGCCAAACTAAATGAGCCTTTTAAAGACTCGCCGCAATTTAAGGCCCCGCTCCTGCTGCGACCCCCAAAATACCCTGAAAACCAAAACGCGAGCAATGGGGGTGATGCTGAAATAAATACAACTGAAAAACAGAAAGCTTCACCTGAAATTTATATCAAACTTCAGTTAGACCACATTCCGAGTCCCTGTGAACAGATGTGATCTCCACATTATAAAAAGGACCCGCGGGGAAGGTGCAACATAAGAATGTTGAGTTCAAAACGGAGAGGTTATAATGATCAGAACAGATGGAACAGGCTGCGGGCCCTTTTCTCTGGGAAAGAAAAGACTTGAAGGGTGGAACAGATGGAGTCTTTTGATGTTTGAAGCGTTTCATGCGGGTGGGCGTTGAGAAAAAAAATCGGTTTGTGCGGGTGAGAGACCAGAACGAGATCTTCATCAACATCTGGCCCAGCCCTTAATCTCCCACTTAATCTGGAATCAAGAAGAAATGTCCACACTCAGAGCGTGGGGAGAATGTGGAATTCACTGCCAAGGAGGAATGGTTGAGGTGATTAGCAGAGATGCACTTAAGTGGGAGCCTGGGAAAAAATACACACATGGGGAGAAAGGAATAAAAGGGAATGTTGAAGGTGGGGGTGGGGGGGGGCGGTGGGGGAGAGATGAAGTGGGGCTGGTGCAGGGGGACGCTTGTGTGGAGCTAAAACAACAGCACTGAGCAGATTCTCCGAATGGCCACTCTGTGGAATATAAAACATGTCAGAGTATAGAGGGGGAAAGTGAGAAAGTGTCGAAGTACCTTATCTCCCGCCAAACACCTTTACCCCAACTCGGCAGGTAGCCTTAACAATTCAGAAAACGGAACACCGGGATAACCGATGTTATTCACTTTCAATGTGTTATCAATGTGTATTCGGACATCAATGTAACTTCAGATGAGGTATAAAAGGCTTCTATCCCAATTCGGCAATGACTGCCCCAGCCTGGACTCGCATCTTTTGTCAGCGTTCTGTCTCTTTTTATCGTTTGAGCAAGGAATCAATTTTAAAAAGGGTCAAAGCATCTTTTCAAACAATTTCACTGTCTTGTGATTAAAGTTATACAACCCCTCCCTCTGCTGGCAACTCACCGCCACTACAGGCGCTGCTTCTCTGGAGTCTTGGCTTCAGCTTCAGGTTGGGATTTGCTATCTGTCCGTCTGCTATTCAGCCTCCCTTTGGCAGCTGCTCTCAAGTGAACTCAACGTGCTGCTTTCTGTCCGCCACCCCCTCCCCCCCGCCCCCCCCCGCCCCCCCTCCCCATTCCACCCCCACCCTCTCTCTCTCTCTGGTATGTTTGTGTGTGTTTGTGTTTGTGTGTGTATGTGTGTGTGTGTGAGGCCTTCTCTGGTCCCCTGTTGCTCTGCAACAGCAACATGCTTTTTTCTACTCTTGTGTTTGATTTAGCTTCTTTTCAAGAGCCATAAAACCCATTGCAAATGCCAGTGTACAAACAGTGCTTTAGACCTGCAGTCGCTACACAAAACTGAAACTATATCCCAGGTTTCAACTTTTAACCCTCAAATAGTAAAAAATAAACCTAAACTCAAAGATGTATCTTATACTTAGGAAACTCAAATACACATATCACTTACTTAAGCTATCTATATTTCCTAACATCACCCATGATCAGATCGAATGCCAGATCCAACCATAGGGACTTAATGGCTCGAATGTGCCTGTTGGATTAAGAGGTCAAGATATTAAGAGGACTGATATCTGGAGGTCTATGACACACAGGGTGAACATCAGGAAGAATGGTTCTCTTGGTAGGGAGAATAGGGAAGCTCTTGCTAAGTTTCCTGAGACTTTGTTTTTAAGGAAACAGTTGTTTTCCTGCAGGTTGAGGAAGACAGAATCTTGCCGGACGGATGAGCTGTGTTTAGCAGAATGAGCCGTTCGAGCTGCATCTTTTAATAAGTGTCTGGAGGCACTCTCGAAATATCTGTGCAGAATGCATATTTACAGCACAATGCGCTGGTCTTAATTTGGGGATGTTTCTATCTGTGAGGGACAGGAATCACAAGACGTTCTGCAGATCAGAGTTTAATCACCAACAAAAATATACAGCAATCAGCACACCAAGGCTTTCCAGTTCATCGTTTAATATATATGAATTTAAAGATGTGATGGGAGCAAACCGCATCATCTCAGTGAAACAGCATTTACTCCCGTCGGTCCAATCTCTCCTCATACGACAATCCTGCCATCCCAGGAATCCGCCTGGTGGACGGTCAATATTAGGAAAGGAGTGACCATTCAGATTAATTAATCCTCATGTTGCAGAGAATTGTGTTCAGCCTCGGGATGTTATGGAGACTGCAAGAGCGGGAACGTGGCGGGAGCGGAAATTTCAATTTCTCGATGGGAGGTTAAAACGAAGAGATAAAGTCATGATTGTGGCTTATCAAACCACATGCCTGATGATGTTCCCACTTTCAGCACATTCGTATGCCGTGAATTCTCATTGTTCGGCAAGCAAACCAAATTCAGCCCGTCAATGCAGGTTCAGTCAGGGCCGCACGGGGAACTCGTGCCTCCTGTTATTGGATAATTTTAAGATGGCACACAATGTCAGTAGCACAGGTGGAGATAGTAGAGAGCGGGGCAGGGGTGGAAGGACGATGCTTGGTTCCTCAAATGGCGGAGCTCTGACCCAGAAGCATCGTAACATACTTTCCTGCACATCTTGGTGTGAATAGTAGGGTCACATTTGCTACCTTCCAATCTGCAGGTACAGGTGTGTTTACTGCATCAGTCGGGAAGATTATGCCAATGGTTCTGCTATATACAATGCCTTCACCCGCTTCCTTATAACATGTAGAGTGCATAGAATTGACTGAAGACCGACATGTGTAATGTAAGGAAAATCAGCAGGAGGCCGATATGGGTCATCCCTCAGCACTTATAACTGAATATGGTTATGACATTCCGTCTTATCTTTGCACTGCATTCTGGAGCTTTGCTGGTGCTGCACATTCAGCATTTCACGACTGTCTCATAGGAGAAAGAGGCGACAATTCTGCAGTTCAAGCTTGTTGCATAGAACTGATTGAGACAATTTGCCCATCGAGCCAGTTATAGAGGATCAGCAGGGAGCAAATCAACTCTCTGAGCATAAGCGGGCATCTTGAAGCTCCTCAGTCCTGAATGTGACATAGCAACATGGGACAATTTATATCTCTCAGGTGTGTTACACAGGAACAAGAGATGGCCAGACCACCCCATGTCCCTGATACATTGGATAAGGAAACCTGTTACATAAAAGCAGGGGAAGCCACCTAAGACCGAGGATGTTGGAATTTAGGGTGATGTGTCTCAATAAAATGTGTATCGCCCGCCTTTGACTCTGCCAAGTTCCACAAGAAGCTGGATGTGAGGTGCAAGCGTTGAAAGCAATTTCCTCGTGAACAACCTCACGGAGATTGAGACTGGGAGGAATACAGGAAGCTGAGATACATCCGTGGGGAGGGATAATAAATATAAGAGAAGTCACAACTGTAAAGAGGGAAAGTGTTAAATATTATGGTTTTCAGAGCGGACTCACACAAATATGTGTCAGAGAACAGCACCCAAGTTCCCTTCCGGACGAGCCCTGCTGGAAACTAGGGGTATGATGGGAATTCACACACACATCCATTCAAATGGGACTTGCACAAAAAATCCGCGTCATGTCAGCGCAAATCAAACAACGTACTCAGTATTTATATCACTTAACACTGGCACAGCACGTCACCACACTGAGCCCGTATCACAGAACCAAGGGAGCGAAGACTGTCCGCGCTGGGTCGATATCAGACACCCTGGGTGGGGGGAGGGGGAATCAGCGAAACATCACAGTGTCTGTGTCACAAACACCGGAGAGATAGCACTGTGTACAACAGAGTCCAGGCCCAGCACACCAAGCACAGAGATTGGATAGAGTAGGGTTATTTTCCTTGGAGCAGAGAAGATTGAGAGGGGACATGATTGAGGTGAATAAAATTATGAGGGGTATAGATAGGATAGATAGGAAGTTTTCTCCTTGGTGGAGGGATCAATAACCAGGGGGCACAAGTTTAAGATGAGGGGCATGAGGTTTAGAGGGTATGTGGGGAAGAACTTTTTCACCCAGTGGGCGGTGGGAACCTGGAACTCACTGCCTGAAAGGGTGGGAGAGGCAGAAACCCTCGTAACATTGAAGAAGTAGTTGGATGTGCACTTGCGATGCAATGGCGTAGAAGGCTATGGGCCTAGTGCTGGAAAATAGGATCAGCATAGTAAGGTACGTGTTTGACCTGCACAGACTCGATGGGCCGAAGTGCCTTCTTCTGTGCTGTGGACTCCTATGACTCACTGTTTCAGGGTCAAAGGATCCAAGGAGGCAGACCAGTCCCACTGTTTCTTTATCATAAGCCGAAGAGAGAGAGAGCAGACCGAACCCACCATGTCTCTCTCATGGACGCCGTGGGAGTGAAGAACGTCCCCACTGAGCTTGTATCACAGATGCGCAGAGAGAGCAGACCAATTCCACTCTGTCTGCCTCTTTCACCTGACAGTGAAACAAACGGACCCACTGCTCTAATGACTTCAATAATAATGGTGATAGCAGGTAGATCCCAGTGTTTCAGTATTCCGGCCTCAAAGGAGAACAGACCGAGCTCAACGCACCATTGTGAACAACCTCTGTGAGTGTGAGTGAGCGATGATATGAAACATTGATTCTTTCAGACACTGGAAAATTTAATGCTCATTTAATTAACTTATAAATTTGACTAAAGGGATATTTCAGAATATTCTTGTACTGCTCTCGAAACTTGGTCTGTGTCACGGCGTAAATACAAGTGTTTGTGCAGCAACTCAGCAGTTGGAGCATGAAACCAATTTCCCGAACAAATTGAGGCAAATGTACGAAATTATAGCCCAAAAAATGCATTCTAATCCATATAAAGTACACCATAAACACTGACCATAATAATATGAAATTGCCTGAGATAACAAATAGCAAAATGATGGATTTCCTTCGGCTCTCCAACTCACTGTCTCTGGTTCTCTCCCCTCTTCTCTGAGTCCGGAGTCTCTTGCGGGCTGCGCTGCTGACTAATATGTGTCTGACGATGAAAATATTCAACAGCAGAATCAAAATAAAAGGGACACCTGGTGTTAGAACATTATGAAGGAACTCGATTATTCACCAAGCCAGGGAATACCGAACGGCCCAAGTAACAAGACAAAACCAGGGAAAGTTGACGAGTAAATATCGACCTGACATCAAAAAATACCAATAAGTGTTCTTTAAGCAGCTCAAAACAGTCACTGTTGTCAAAACTGCAGCTGCCATTTTCTCGGTGCAATATTTAGTTTTCAGCTTCTGGCAACAAATCGCCACACATCGGTCAAAGGTGAAGGCGACGGTGAACCAGACAGATCAGTCTGTGGCTGCATAGATTAGGACTGCATGGGTATTACATACATGGATGGCCATCACGAAAAGAAAGTTTTCGAAATAAACGATTGGAATCTGCCTCATTAGCAAGTCGAGGATAGTGACCAGTAGATCTGCCGCTGCCATGGCCACCAGGTAGCTAGTGACACATTTGGAGAGACCGCACTTCCGCTGAGACAGGATCACAATCGTTACCATGTTAGCTGTAAGGAAGTGAAATATCCCGTGATTGTGTTACATCTGAATAGAACATAGTTAACAGTGTGGCTCAGCACTTATTGAGGTTTACGGAAGCAATATTGCATCCAGTGATGTGTTTGAATGATTGCACCTGAAATAATAATGCAGAACATCTGGATGAGACTCGAAGGTAGAAGAGATTAGATTCCCAAAATCCTACCCCGAAATTAACGAATGAAATGTTGATCACAGTCTTCACCTCGGTCTATTTTCCGGCCTGTCTACATCTCTCAGCCCTCCTACTCCTCATGAAGTAACTAGAACTTTGAGGAAGTGTCATGGTTCGATTTCCCGCCCATCGTTGTCGAGAAGAGCATCCACGCAGATCAGAACAGCTCAGCAGCCGTTTAATATGCTATTTGGGTGCGGGCGGGTATTCAGACTCGGCTGCAAATGGTCTGCTGCCCTTCAGCCGGGCAGAAGTCCTACCTAAGACAGCTGTTGCGTCATGTGATTGACAGGCAGCTCTCCAGACAGCACAGTGCTTTTAGCCGAAGTTGCTGGGGCCGGGAGCACAAGCGGGTGGGGTAATTCTGGCGGTGAGTGAGTGTGTAGCTGGGGTCTGGGGTTGTTTCTTGAAATGCCAGGAGAAGAGGGATGGGCGGCCGGGACGTGCTATGAGGGCAGCTCCCGATCTGGGGAAATTATCACTTGTGACAGCCTCTTCCACCTTCCCAACCTGGCCAGAGCCGGGTGACAGGCTGATCTTGTCCGATCTCTGAACTCTTCGCGTTTGACTCAAAGTCAAGGGTGGGCGGGAAGCCACTCTTAAATGCTTAACGGCTAGCTGCATAATCCCCTATGTTGTGGCCAGGGTGGTTGGGCATCCCCAGTACTTGCCTGCCCCGGTGCAATGACTGACAGTTCAGGTGTGGGCGGGATGGTGCCCGAAGGACATGAGCTTCCCAGCATGTCTTCTCACCCCGCTACAGCGCAAAGTAAAATTCTGCTTCTTAACTCTGTTTCTCTCTCCAAAGATGCTGCCAGGCGTGCTAAGAATATCCAGAATTTTCAGTTTAATTTTATTGCTGATAGCAATCATCGGCTGTCGATTCTCCTTTATAGCAGTTTTAGTTTTGGACTGACTGAGATGCTAGCTCAGCTCAGGCGAGGCAACAAGATTTTCAATCATCTCAAAATTATGGTAGAAGATTAGCCCATTTCAAAACCAATGAATCAAATAATCATGCATCTTCACTATGTTAACAATAAATAAGGAGAATTATCAGATGCATTATGCATAAGCAGCAGATTGTACGATTTTGAGGCGACGTTTATACACCTCATATCACATTTTGCGTGCATTCTAATTATTGTATCGGTTACAGCGCTTTCTAATAGAGACACGGATTAAATTAAATAATCATGTTTCTACCGAGAAATAGATTTAACAAAAGCGGGGTTGTTTTGGAATTAGGAGGAAATTGCGAAGTGCATGACATAAGATGATTTAGTCAACATGGTGTTCCTTAAAAATCAACACCAAAAATATTTCTGAGGCCTGTAACGTAAATACTGAGGTATTTTATTTTCATTGTTGTTAATGAGTAATATTCCGAGAGACGGAAGGGCACAGTGTTGTTCCTCAGATTTCAGTGCGAGGGCCACTGATATTCTCGATGTACATGAAACAATTACGAATTTGCGGAAGCATGAGCGTATACTGATGGGTGAGGACGATAGTAATACACTCCAAGAGGATGCAGAAAGGCGGGTGGAATCGGTGGAAAACAGCTTTTCCTTAGTGCTGATGTGAATATGACGCCAGAGGCTCACCTCGGACAATTATAAACAATGATATAAACAATTATGAGGGCAACCACGGCAGCAGAGAGGGAAGTGCAGATGGCAAGTGCAGTGTTACAATTAGTCTGGTTACTAGGAGTAACAGCAGGATAGAGAGACTTACCAGGGACACCAACAATAGCGAGGATTGGGTAGTAAATATACTGGACGATCTCAATGATCAACTTGATACGGTAATCACGTGGCATTTCATCATAATCTCTAATTAGATATTCAAGATCAGTGGAGAACCTCCTGTCCATTGTTGTAACATTCCAATCTGCCATTCTCATATTGCGAACCTATTCCAATCTAATGTTCTTAGATTCCAAACTATCCTTTCACTGTCTCAAGCCCCTGATCGTGGTCGTGCCGGAGGAGATGCTCCTGCTGACACAATTGGATAACGCAAAGTATTAGCTGCCCTATTAATAGGATAAGGAAAGCCTCCAGTGGCAGAACTGTTGCCCATGGAGACTGGCATTAATTACAGTCTTTGAACAAACATTCTGTTTACCCTTTCCACACAGCACTGTTTGTATTCTAACAATGCTGAACAATTACGCTGCTCAGATGGAATGTGCTGGCGCTGCTGTGGGAAGAGAATTTGAAAATAGCGACAGCGCTGTCCAGAATCGTTCAATCATTCAAGGAAATGGGAGAGTTGCCAGCGGTCTGAAAGCATATGTTACAGACTGTTTATGAAAAGAATGAGCAACGATACATTCTGCAACCACACAACATTTAGTCTAATATCAGTGGTGGAGAAATATCTGACTGCAATAATCTAGAAGATTTTTATTTTTTGCTTGGAAAATCAATGGTTAATAAATAACAACCAGCTGTTATTTGTTAATAGAAAACATGGTGTAACAGTTTGATGAAATTGGTTGAGGGATTAACGGGGTCGGCAATGAGGATAGCTTAGTTGAAATATGAACTTTCTGAATCCATGTGATCAAATAGCATTCAATGGACGTGCTGGGAAAACTGAAGCCTGTGTAATAAAGGGGCAGCGGGAATGACGTTGCTAAGGTAGAACAACAGACAGCGTTGGTGAGTGATGGCTATTCAGAATATAGAGAAATGCACAATGCTGATGCAAGAGGACAATAAACAAATAAGATTCCTGTTCAAATCAAAATGTGGATTCAGAGGAAGGGACGGTTTTATTGGCAGATACGAACAACTAATCCAAGCAGATGGTTCTTCTGCATCTCCTGCCTGTGCCAGCGTTAACAGTGTGAAGGGGATGAGTCTCCAATTATTAACCCAGATCAGTGGTTGACGAGAATGTAGCCTGCCCTTATGGCTCCCCTAGCGGTCAGTCAGAGGCTTCTACATTTTAGAAAATTATCTGAAAAAAACTGCTTGCGGGGCTCAATCTCGCTGCTTAGTGTTTTGAACAACAGCGACACCTTACAGTACACACACACAAACAAAGAAATAGGCACACTTGCACACACCTACACAAACACACAGGCAAGTACATGTACACTCCCTCTCTCTCTCTCATATAGACACACACATGCATATGCATGCATACGCACACATTTAGACATACAAATGCACGCGCGCACATCATACGCATACCCAGATACATTCACACACACACACACAGACACAAAGCGGTAGAGGGGCAACAGATGTATTGGGAACACCAGCGGCTGCAAGATTCTATCGGAACCACACAAGGTCCTGACTTGCAGCTATACCGCATTTATTTCGCGGCCTCTGAGGCAAAATCCTGGAACACTCTTCCTAGGAGCGCTGTGTGTCCTACACCACATGGAATGCAGTACTTCAAGAAGGCGGCTCACCATCACCTTCTCAAGGACAATTATAAATGGGAAACAAATGCTGGCCTTACGAGTAACGTCCACATCTCTTTAATGAATAAGGCACATACACAGGCAGACACACACATACAGATATTCATGAACGGCCATGTATACATATGACCACGGACATATAGAGACATAACTCCATACTTAAACCTCGTGCATCACTGCAAAATATGCAAACAGAAACTTTGGATCAGAGCCTGACGAAGACAATTATCCATAAATCTTAACTTATCTCTCTATGACGTAAGTGCGGTTTCTAGGTACAGCGATAATGGGGATTGGATTCAAATTTTGATGATGATGATGGATTCCTAATGCCCTCACACTAATGGGGAGAAGTCCATGCAATCTGAAACCACATGCAGCCAAAATATATCAAACAACCATTTCCCGTTGTAAATCTAAGAATGACAGGTAACCTTATTGAAAGATATAGAATTCTTACTGGGGCTTCACTGGGTTGCTGCTGACATGATGCCAGGAACTCGTTGGGGAATCTAGAACTATGGAACACAATTTCAATATGGGCCTCCGATTGAAGATGGAGATGAGGAGGAATTTCTTCCCTCACTGGCTCGTTAGCCTTTTCAATTCTCTTCCCCAGAGAGCAGTGGAGGTTTGGTCGTTGCATTTATCCGAGGCTGAGTTATACAGATTTCTGATTGATAAGGCAGTGGTAATGGGGGACAGGCAGGAACGTGGAGTTATGGCCACAATCAGATCAGCCATGGTTTTATTGAATTGCGGAGGAGGCTCAGGACTCTTCTAATCCTGTTCCTCTTTCTTATGACCTTTAACTCTTTGGTCCCTTGAAATAAACATTGAGATGAGAATTGCTTCCTGGTCCCAGATTTAATCTGTAAACAACGTGGAAAATGTTAAAGCATCTATGCCTTGGGATTGGGTGGTGGGGATGGGCTGGCTTTGTCTCAGTGTTAAACGCAGCGAGGTTGTTAGTGATGAAATTTACAAAATAGTTCAGCTACTCGATTTTGTTTGGGGGAGCTATTCACTCGGTTTTCTGAGGCTAGAAAGCGCAATTCGCATTGAAAAGCGACGCTCATTAAAAAATGTGTATTAAGATGCCTCTGTTAACGATCAATGCTCACCCCATCAGCAGCTTTAATGAATCGAAGTGCTCAGGAGAATGAAGGGGGGGTGCCGGGGGTACCCGGAGCATCATGACAGCTGGGGAAAGGGTCAAAATACAACACCTTAACAGAGAAAAAAAAACATTTAGAATCTATTGCTGGGTCAAATCGTTCCGTTATGGCAAAAGCAAAATAGTGCGCATGCGTGAAACTTGAAATAAAAGCAGGAAATGCTGGAAAAACTCAGCAGGACTGGCATCATCTGTGGCGAGTGAAACAGAGTTAACGCTTCGGGTCCATATGACTCTTCTTCAGAGCTGGAGAAAAGTCATATGGACTCGAAACTTTAACTCTGTCTCTCCCTCCACGGAGGCTGCCAGATGTGCATTCTTTTATGGGATTCTCTCATGGGGAACTTGAGCCAGTTATGGAGTCAAAGCAGCAAATCCGTGCTGCATATTCCCTGCAAGACTCCACAGGAGCTCGTGTCAAGGAATCTTGAGGAGAACGATGAGGAACGGAGAAAAGAGGGAGTTAAATTCAAACAGATGTGAAAAGCCTGGGGAAATGAATTACTGGCAGAATGGTATCTAAAATGAGCAGACAGTGTTGTGCTTTACAGAGTGTCTGATCTGTTCTGCGGAAACGCTTGACCCTGAATGACAAGGAAATGAGTCAGTGAACCTTGCAGCAGAGAGCAGGGCTGAGCAGCAAAGAGGCGCATTGGCTGTGACCGCGGCTGTTTACTGCGAGTCTTAGAATGATCATAACACATTCGTGGTTGTATGCGAAGCGCATCGAGAGGTGGAAATCGCTGATTGACACTCTGCACACTTTACGCTTGCGATGGAAAATTGCCCGAGCCAAAAGCTGCTAGTGGTTTCCTGTTTCTACAGTTGAGGCGCTTGACGTGCAGAGCTGTGTGCAGAGCTGAAAACATTGGGACTCAATGCTAAACCGCAGAGAGAAGGTGGCCCAGGGTAGATTGAACGAAACAGAGAACAGGTCGTTGGAAACTTAACCTCGTTGCAGCGCCCTCATCCATGTGACAGCGGGTGATTGTTTAACTGTAATGCCAAGTACTGAAATAAAATTAATTGATCCCCAATTTTAATCAGGAATGATGCACTGCCCTCATCAGCGGATAATAGGGATTGCAGTGTACACTATCCACACACAGGAAACAATGCAACAACTCGCCAATGCTGCCATCGCCTTGAATGACAGTGGCAGCAGACACATGGGAACACCACCGCCTGCAAATTCCCCTCCAAGCCACTCGCCATCCTCACTTAGAAAAATCTCTGCCGTCCATTCATTGTCGCTGGGTCAAAATCCTGCAATTCCCTCCCGCACTCCGCGCTGGCTCTACTCACACCACATGGTGCAGGGTAGCTGCTCAAGCAAGCGGCTCAACACCACCTTCTCAAGGGGCAATCAGGGATGCGCCATTAATGATGCTTTAGCCAAAGCTCAAGAACAAATAAGAATTACCTGCTTTCATGAAAAGATAAAAGGAAGTGGGTCTTTATATCAGATTCTTATACACGTTTTACCAACTGCCCCTCAGTTTCACACCCATGAAGGATTTTCTGATTCCAAATTTTTGGAGATTTTTCTATCCGGCATGTTCTGAGTTTACCCTGGGAATTATTTTCAATTAAACTCTAATGCAGTTCTTTGGAAAACCGTGCACCATTCCACTGGGAATGGTCACCCTCAGGAATCTTGATTCCCCTGGTTACTAACATTGTAAAGTCCCCCCTCATGTATTGGGTGTTTGGAATGGCTTCCTGATTGTGGCGCTTTCTAAAGCGCATGTCTGCTGTTATCCCCCGGTGCACAAACGCTTTTAAGTGAACTGTTTAGAAACGCAGGATGCCAATAAACAGAACAAACCTGGCCCTATTCCGGTTAAAAGGGAAAATCCCCAAAGGCTCCCCTCGACCACCGCTGGGTGATGTGAGGCGATTATGTCCGAGATATTTACAATGAAGCTGATCACTCAACGGCAAAATGTGGAGTGTGCTCTCCCTCCGCGATCTAAATTCAAAGCCGGAAAAGAGAGGCCCCGGGTACTGATGTGTTTCTGGTGCTGATCAGACGGCCGGTTTACTCGTTCTGCTAATGATTCTAAAGCAAACCCTCTTGAGAAACATTTGTCTGTGTTCTTTAATGAAAAATGCAAATCATGTGCTGGAGCTCATTTATAGAGGAGTAGAAACATACATATAAACATAGAAGCTAGGAGCAAGAGTAGGCCATTCAGCCCTTCGCGCCTGCTCTGCCATTCAGTATGGTCATGGCTGATCCACTATCTCAATGTAATATTCTCGCTTTCTCTTGACGCCCCTAATATCCAAGAAATCATCAATTTATTTCTTTAATATACTCAGTGACTTCGCCTCCACAGCCTTCTGTGATAGAGAATTCCACAGGTTGACCACCCTCTGAGTGAAGAAATGTTTCCTCATCTCAGTTCTAAATGCCGTGCCCTGTATCTTGAGACTGTGCCCCCTGGTTCTGTACTCCCCAGGCAGGGGAAACATCCTCCCTGCACCTAGTCTGTCTAGCAGTGTTAGGATTTTATATGTTTTTTAATCAGATCCCATCTCACTCTTCTAAACTCAGTGAACGCAGGCCCAGTTGAACAAATCTCCACTCATAGGACAGCCAGGCCATCCCAGGTATCAGCCTAGTGAACCTTCGCTGCACTTCATCAATGGCAAATATATCCTTCCTTAGGTAAGGAGACAAAAACTGCACACAATCCTCCAGGTCCCTTCGCCTCACCAAGGCCCTGTATAACTGCAGTAAGACATCCCTACTTATGAACTCAAATCCTCTTGCAATGAAGGCCAACATACCATTTGCCTTCCTAACTGCTTGCTGCACCTGCCTGTTTACTTTCATTGACTGGTGTACAGGGACACCCAGATCCCTTGTACATCCACGTTTCCCAATAGATCACTATTTACATTATACTCTGCCTTTCTGTTTTTCAAACTGAAACGTATAATGTGAAACTTCACATTTATCCACGTTATACTGCATCTGCTATGTGTTTACCCACACACACAACTTATCTAAATCTCCCTGACACCTCCTTGCATTCTCCTCACGACTCACAACCCCGCCCAGTTTTGTGTTGTCAGAAAACTTGGAAATATTGCATTTGGTTTCCTCATCCAAGTCATTTATATACATCGTGGATACCTGGGGCCCAAGAACTGATCCCTGTGGTACACCACTATTCACCGCCTGCCACCTGGAAAACAAGACCCATTTATTCCCACTCTCTGTTCCCAGTCTGACAACCAATTCTCAATCCATATTATCACTGACCCCATGTGCTTTAATTTTGCCCACTAGCCTCTTATGTGGGACCTTATCAAAAGCCTTCTTGAAATCCAAATACACTATATCCACTGGTTCTGCCTTATCTATTCTATTAGTTATATCCTCAAAAATCTCTAGTAGATTAGTTTAGCATTAGCTATGTTCTTATGTAGTGTCTTGATGAAACCACACCTGGAGTCACTGTACAATTCTGCCCTCTCCCTTCCCACACCACCATCCTGCCACCCATATTATATGTAAAGGATACTGAGGCACCGAAGATGGTGCAAAAAAGATTTGCAAGGATGATACCATAACTGAGAGGTTATAACTATCAGGAGAATCTGAGCAAACTGGGGATTATTTCCTCTGGAGAAAATAATGCTGTGAGGTAGGTGTCTTTAAAATTCTGAAAGGGGTTCGGTAATATAGATAGATGTGGAGAAGTTATTGCTTGCCAGAGAAAGACCAGATCAAGGGACCATCAGTATATGTTGGTCACGTAGAGACCCAGTCAGGAATTCAGGAGAAACTTCTTCACTCAGAGAGTGGAGAGAATGTGGGACTCGCTCCCGCAGGGAGTGGTGGAGGAGAATCACAGAGATGGATTGAAGGGTGGGGGGAAGCTAGATAAACATATGAGGGAGGAAGGAATAGAAGGATATTTTGATGGGGTGAGGTGCAGAGTGGGATTGTAGGAGGCTCATGTTGAGCATTAAAACTAGCACAGAGCAGAGGGGCCGAACGGCCCGTTTCGGTGCTGGGGATTCTATTTTAATCTATACACTGTAATATGAAAGGAACTTAACATCTAGTTACAATAAGTCATAACCTTTCAGTGAGTTTTCTAGTGAACTGCTGTAAATACCATTAGGTAAAAATAAAAAGTGAAACATGAATCATTGTTTGAAGCTCCATTTACCGAGGGGGTAATGTAGTAATATGTTTTAAGGTTGGTTAACACACAGAAGACAGTGAGTCGGGATTGATGGATCTTTATCAGGTTGGAAAGGCTTAACTGGTGGAATGCCAGAAGGATCAATCCAAAGACCTCAATTATTTGCTATCTATAGTAACGACTAGGACGAGGGGACAGAGTGTAATGTATGCAAATTTGCTCACGTTACAAAAATAGGGGGGAAGGCATGATGTGATGAGGACATAAGGAATCTGCGAAGGCATATAGATAGGGTGAGTGAGTGGGCAAAAACTTGACAGATGGACTTACATATAGGAAAGTGTGAGGTCATGCACTTTGGTAGGAAGAATCACAAGGCAGACTATTTTTTGAAAGATGGGAGACACCAAAAAATGTGCAGTACAGAGGGATCTGGGTATTCTTGTGCACGAGACACAAAAGGTTAGCATGGAAGTGCAGCAAGTAATTAAGAGGCAGAATGGAATTTTGGCCTGTTTTGCTTGGGGGTTGGCTTTTCAAAATAGAGAAGTCTTGTTAAAACTGTACAGGGTGTTGTTTAGGACGCACCTGCAGTACCCTGTACAGTTTTGGTGCCCATATTTAAGAAAGGATATACTTGCATTGGAGGCAGTTCCAAAGATATTCACTGGGCTGATTCCTGGGATGAAGTGGTTGACTTAACAAGAACGGCTAAACAGATTAGGCCTTTATTCATTAGAGCTTAGAAGAATGAGGGGTGATCATATTGAAATGTATAAGGTTCTGAGGGGGCTTGACAGCGTAGATATTGAGAACATGTTTCCACTAGTGAGGGAATCTCGAACATAGTTACAGGATAAGGCAGCACAATTAAAACTGAGACGCAAATGAATTTCTTCTCTCTGAGGGCAGTGAATGTCTGGAAGTCTCTAACCCAGGGAGCTATGGAGGCTAGATCACTGAAAGTATTTAAAGAGGAGGTATTTCTGAAATATCAGGGAGCCCAAGGCTATGAAGAGCTGGCATGAAAGAGGAGTAGAGGCCTGGGGCAGATCAGTCATGATCTTATTGAATGGCGGGGCATGCTTGAGGGGCCAAACGGCCTACTCCTACTCCTATTTGTTATGTTCTTAAGTTCCTATGAGGCAATCAATCAAACATCAGAAGTAGAATTCTACAATGAAGTCTCAATGCTGAATCCTTGTTAACCCCCAATGGTGTTTTATATCATAGGATCAGTCAGTGGATAACCTAGTCAATGAGACTAACAGGAAGGAGAACGAGGCACGGAAGGTTTAAACAGCAGAACTGAATTCTAAAGAGATTCATTAATTTAGATTCTGGATAATTGCAGTCAATGAGCATGGAAGCTCCATTAGAATTCCATCCTAGATCTCAGTGTATCTCGTGTAATGCGGAAAGAGAGAATAGTAATTAAAATTTAAATCAAGTCACACGTCGTTCACCAAATAATTTCCAGACTCTGTGATAAGCAGCTTTTATCAAGAGTCGTTTAAACCTCTTTACAGAATGAATTACATTTCGTGCTATCACCATGTATTCCGAGTTCCAGGCGTTTAAATTCCAAATCCACAACTTCTACCACCGAGAATGACAATTACAAAAGATACAGGACTATTGTTCCTCTGCAAGATAGATAACATCCTGATGTGGAGATATATCGGCCGTTTCTTCACTGTCACTCGGTCAAAATCCAGGAACTCCCTCCCCTACAGCACTGTGGGTGTACCAACACCACAGGGACTGCAACGGTTCAAGAAGGCGGCTCAATCACCACGTTTTCAAAGAGCAAGTTGCCAGCGACGCTCACCCGAATAATAAATTGAACTTTAGCTGCAATATTCAGTTGTATCCCTATAATTACTATCCTGTGACTCCCTCTGAGCGACAACCCAGTAAATTTCTTTAGAGACATTCTGCCACTTGACCGCTGTAACGCACAGACGGTGACCACAGTAAGGCAAACGCATGTGACATTCACCAGGACGCTGCACCCAAAATGGTGTCATACTTTCCATAGAATAGCACGTCATAGTTTCCACCGCATCTGAAAGGGGAGCAACTCATTGGGACTGAGCTCAAGTCATTCTGCGGCCACTCCGCCTGCAGTAACAAACTGGTGAGAGCGAAAACAGGGAGAAATCACCGCGTCAAGATGTGCAAGGAATCTTTATCTCTAATGCTCATTTTCCAAATGCTGCGGGTTTACGGTGAGTAAGAGGCAGGTGAGAATTTTAAGCTGGAATCAACCAGAATCAATGTTTATCAAGCTGAAAATGTCACCCATTGAAAAGGCGAAGCGACTTGACCAGATCATATGAGTTTATTCACTGGTTCCTTCCAGAAAGCGAAGAAAAGGCAAATGGGGGAATAAATTTAAAGAAGAATAATTAAAGGCAACAATGAGATTGTTCTTAAATTATGGCGAAGTGTTTCAAAGAGGCTGCCTCTGTATCTCAATAACCAGTGGTAATGTAACAATAATCTCTCTAGCTACAGAATCCGGGCCCTCTCTGCCTCAGAGCCCCTTCATAATGACAGCTGAAGTCGGGCAGAGGGTGGAAATCGCCTGTCGCTACACGACAGGTTCCGACTTGGGATGGATTACTGCATTTTACTGGTATAAACAACGTGTGGGAGAAGCCCTGATACTAATCGATATCCCAGCCTGTCATGAGGCCGATTGCAAGATTATTTCTAAAAAAGGCAGCAGCAAAAATGTGATGATTCTGGAAATTCTCAATGTCCAGGTGAATGACTCGGGTTCCTACTACTGTGCTGATAAGATTGGATATGCACTGCTGCAGAATGGACCCACACTACTGGTTGGAGGTAAGAGAGCAAGTGAAATGAATTCAGATCATGCAAAGCATTAACACTTGGTGAAAATTAATCGTTAACTGTGTCCCAATCTCTGTCCAGACAGTTCCACGAACAAGACGGCTGTGCTGGTTTTTGTCCCGCCGGGTGAACGGCATTTGAGGGAAACCGTCCCCTTAGTGTGTTTGGTCAGTGGGGTTTCTTCCAACCAGATTGCTATTTTCTGGAATATTTCCGGCCTGGTCACCGAGGGACCGAGAGATTCCGGTACATTGGAGGAGGACGGGACCTACATAATCAGAAACCATGTCATGGTGTCGAGGGAAACCTGGAGAAGTGGCGGCGACTGTACTTGTATTGTTCTACCGGGATCTCCAAACAAATATTGGACAAGGAGCGTGTCGTTCCCCAAAGCAGCAGAGGCAGGGACAGGTGAGTTATTGATCTGTGCGATAAAGGTTTGATTTCAACCTTAGGGGCCACTCGGCCATCCTTCCTGTGCTGTCTCATTGAAAGATTTATCAAGTTAGAACCACCGTTCCTCCATAGCCCTGTCACGTTTTCCCTTTCATGGCATAATGCGATTCGCCTTTTGAAAGTTAGGATTGAATCTGCACCTCCACTTTCACGCAGTGTGTCTTGGAATGGATTTGAGGTCAGTTCTACACTGGATCCGCTTTACAGGCAGAAAACAGGCAAGTGTTTCGTAAAATGGACGTGTTTGTTGGGACGGGTCATACGTTCAGTTCCCTCTATTATTTCCCGCAACCTCTTTGATCAGTCTCCATTTTACTCGTAAAATTTATTTTACTTTTACTTTTTGATATCAGCAACTTTGTACAAAATTAAACTCAGTCTCTGAAGCTTAATTGAGACTGTGTTGTTCGAAACCGTCCGAGTTTCTGATAGGGGAAACTGGGGGTTTATGTGCACAAATCGCTGAAGGGGACAGGGTGGCTAATGAAGCTTTAGAAATATGGACTGAGGGCAGAAAAGCAATGAAGTAATCCATGAACCTTTGCAAAACACTGTTTCAGCCTCACTGGAAAACTGTGCGCAGTTCTGGGCATGACATTTTAGGAAGAATGTGAAGACATTTAATAGAGTGTAGAAAAGAGTCACAGAATGTTCCAGATAACAAGAACTTCAGTCACCTGGGCAGATTGGAGAAAATAGGGCTGTTTTTTAACGTAGAAGAGAGGATTGGGCGCAGATTTTATAGAAGTAGAAGCATTTAGATGAACACTTGTAACGCCAGAGCGCACAAAGCTACGGGCCAAGTGTTGGAAAATGGATTTAGAGTGTATAGGGGGTTGATGAACGGAGCGGGCACAATGGGCCGAAGGGTCTCTTTCTGTGCTGTAAACTTCTATGATGTTATGAATGTATGGCTCTTATATCATGAGGGGCCTGGATAGAGTAGAGAGGGAGAAGCTGTTCCCACTGGGGGGAGGATGGAGAATCCGAGGGCACAGATTTTAGGTGATTGGCAAAAGAAGCAACGGCTACATGAGGAGAAATCCTTCTGTTCAGCGAATGGCTAGGTTCTGGAATGGAATGATTGAGAGTTTGATGGAGGCAGATTCAATCGTGGATCTCAAAAGGGAATTGGATACTTAACGTGATAATGAAAGGAAAATGCAGTGCGGCGGTGAAAGGCAGGGGAGTGCGACTGAGTGAGTTGTTCTTGCAGAGAGAGAGAGCAAATACACGATGGGTCGAATGGTCTCGTCTTGTAATCATTCCCTAATTCCACAAATCTTTGGAGGTGGAAGGGAAAAATTGAAATGGGTGTTAAAAGGCGAATGGAATTTCTGATTTATTAACTGAGGATTTGAAACTAAAACCAAGGAAGTTAAGCTGAACATTCATGGACCAATGGTTGACCACGTTTGCAGTATTGTCTTCATTTCCCTGCACCACATTGTAGGACTGACATGAAGGCCTTGGAGAGGATACAGAGGAGTTTTACCAGAATGGGGCCAGGGCTAACGGATTTCAGTTCATGTGGAGAGACAGGAGAAACTGGCATTGATCTCTTTCGAGCAGAGAATGTTTAGGGGGATATTGACTAGATGCCTTGAAAAATCATGAGGTCTTTTGATAGGGTGAGTAAGTAGAAACTGTTTCCACTGGCAGGAGGATCGGTAACCAGAGGGACACAGGTTGAAGGCAATCGGGTAAAGAACCAGAGGGGAAGTGAGGAGATTTTTCTCAATACAGTGTGTTGTTGTGACCTGGATCAGAAGAAGAATTGGATAAATATTTGATGGAGAGAAATTTTCAGAGCTATGGGGAAACTGAAATGAGAGTGCGATTATTTGGATACCTCTTTCAACCAGTATACACTGGGACGATGAACTGAATGGACTCATCGAGTGCTGTTACTTTCTATGATTCCGTTTTTAATGATTAGAATGATGCTTTTGTTCATACTTGCTGATGCACTATGAATATAGAACAATCCTGACAGTGCTGTCAGTTAATTGATCCCCGGTAGGAAATAATATGTTAGTTGATCCATTTTGTGTGACCACTCCCACTGGCTGTTTTTTTTTTTAATTTCACACCCGAGTTTAAGGCTCTGATCTTTTATCTGGGTCACGTTACCCATGAAAGGACCCCAGAGAAAAAGAGAACAATGAAATGACCGAGCAGCGGTTTCTAAGTGTTTTGTCTCTGTAGGATGGTGCAGTCTGGCCCTTCCTGTTGTGATAACTGTCCTGGTGATACTGGTTCTACTCTTGGTCCTTATTTCCATCGGAATTCTTAAAAGGGACAGATCAGGTGAGGATTAATGTTTATCAAGGACATTTTCATGATAGTTTGTCCAATGTGATTTCCTCCTCGTTGGTTTAATGAGCTAATTTCAGTTCTTTCTTTCAGACGAACCAGACATGAGATCATACAATGAAAGGTGAGTAACTGCACGATTTGCAAAATTTATCATGAGCACTCTCTCCATTTAGCGCTGTGTCAACCCAGTTCAATATTTTCCCTGATCCTAATGGTATCTGCAGATATTTTCCATGATCTTTTGAGATTGATTCTAGGACCACGTGATAATTTTATTCTGAACTGCT
Source organism: Cetorhinus maximus (assembly GCF_964194155.1). Classification (NCBI taxonomy): domain Eukaryota; kingdom Metazoa; phylum Chordata; class Chondrichthyes; order Lamniformes; family Cetorhinidae; genus Cetorhinus; species Cetorhinus maximus. The sequence goes on along the minus strand of NC_135914.1, from coordinate 2,513,034 downwards.
GCTGGCAGTTGAGCCAGGTTTTACAAGGTGTAACACTTCTTGATACTTTTGTCTACATCCAGTTTTGGCATGAGAGAGAGAACGCAAAGAGAGAGGGGGAATCAGAGACAAATGGGTAAGTCGCATTGAAATGTTCGCACAGATTAAATGCCAAATGGGGGATATTTAATATATTCATGAGTGCACTTCCCACCATCAAAATGTTGTGCAGTCACTCTCCTGACTGGTGGCGCCATTAAAAGGCCAATTCTTGGTTATTAATATTGGCAGTAATATACCAGATGGACAGTAGTCTCCAGATACCAGGTTAAATAATGCTCGTCCATTCATTGGCGAATTGTCCTGCACTGAAGTGTTGAGGGATCAGTGAAGTATTGTTGGAACATTGGCGTATTGGGGGAACATTGTCGGATTTGGGAGCTTTCACGGACTAGGGACCAATTGACTCATGAGGTCCAGTAATGTAGTTTGGCTTTGGCGCGCTGGCAGAACTTTGACTCCAGAATGACTGATAGGTTAGTCAGGCTGGGATAACATTTCAATTCATGTCTTAAATATTAATACACAGGTGCCCTCTGCAAACCAGAGGCGAAGCGGAAACATCAGGATGCAATGCAAGTGAGTGAGCTGAGACTATTTTAATACTGTTCGGAATCTTGATGACTTTTGGGGTGAAGTGCACGCTGTCCCATGCTGAATATTTCACGCGATTATCAGAGAGCAAGCCACAGTCTGGAGCAGCTGAATTTCTGTCAAATCCTCTAACTGGAATCAGAATATATCCCTCAGCGCTCTCCCTATCTGACAATATAAATGATAGGTTCCGAGTCGAATACCTGTCAAACTTTACTCCGGGTTTCAGCAGTTTCTGTTTCATGTGTAGAACTTTCTGCTATTTTTAGTTTGTTTATCTCTGCAGTGTGCCTCGTCCTCCTCCCCCTCCTCCAACTTTGCTCTCTATATCACAACCCCACCAAACATTTTTTGTAAATATATTTGCCTCTGGTTTTACATTGAAGATAAGGTTAAATCCAGGTTTGTTTTGTAGATTCATTAAAATACATTTCCACTGTAAGTTACATTAAGTACATAAATGCTAAAACGTTAGTTAAGGAAAAAGTGTGGCCTATCAGAGATGAAGATGGATATTTGTGTGTAGATGCAGAGGCTGTGGGGAGGGTTTTGAATGAATATTTTGTCTTCGTGTTTACAAAGGAAAGGGAAGATGTAGATATCGTAGTCCAGGAGGAGCCTTGCGAGATATTGGACGGGGTATTCATAAAGAGAGAGGAAGTACTCGAAAGGTTGAAATCCTTGAAAGTTGATAAGTCGCCAGGGCCAGATGGATTGTTTCTGAGGGGCTGAAGGAAGTCAGGGACGAGATACCAGATGCTCTGAGGATGATTTTCCAATCTTCACTAGATACAGGAGAGGTACCGGAGGACTGGAGAAATGCAAACGTGGTTCCATTGTTTAAAAAGGGGTCAAAGGAAATGTCAAACAATTATACGTCTGTTTGTATTACATCCGAGATGAGAAAATTAGTAGAATCAATCCTGAGAGATAGGGCTAACTGTCATGTGGAAAGGCATGGACTAGTCAGGGATCGTCAGCATGAATTTGTTAAAGGAAGGTCTTGCCTCACAAATTTGATTGAATTCTTTGAGTAAGTGACAAGAAGGTTTGATGAAGGTAGTGCAGTGGATGTCGTGTACATGGATTTTAGCAAGGCATTTGACAAGGACCCACATGGCAGATTGGTCAGGAAAGTAAAGCCCATGGGATTCAGGGTAATGTGGCAAACTGGACAAAAGGTTGGCTTTGTAACAGGAAATAAAGGGAAATGGTCGATGGATGCCCTTGCGAATGGAAAGTTGTCTCAAGTGGTGTTCCACAGGGCTCGGTGTTCGGACCCTTGCTGTTTGTGTTATATATTAACGATTTGTACATGAACGTGGGGGCCACTATTGGGAAATTTGCAGATGACATAAAGATTGGCCGAGTAGTGGATAGTGTAGAGGATAGCCATAATCTCCAAAACGATATAGATGGGTTAGTGGAGTGGGTATTAAAGTGGCAGATCGATTTTCACATAGAGAAGTGTGAGGTCATACATTTAGGGAGGTCAAACAGTTTCAAGGATTACAAAATAAATGGGAATATACTAAGAGGGGTAGGTGAAGTGAGAAATCTTGTCGTACAAGTACACAGGTCCCTGAAGGCAGCAGTTCAAGTAGACAAGTTTGTAAAGAAGGCATATGGAATGTTCTCCTTCATTGGCAGATGTATAGAATATACATATATAAGGATATAAGGATATAATGTTGGAATTATATAAAACACTAGTGAGGCCACAACTGGAGTATTGTGTGCAGTTCTGGTCACCACATTACAGGAAGCACGTAATAGGTTTGGAGAGAGTGCAGAGGAGGTTTACAAGAATGTTGCCAGAGTTAGAAAAGTGCAGCTACGAGGAGAGATTGGATTGGTTGGGTTATGCTCCTTAGAACAACGAAGGCTGAGAGGTGACTTGATTGAGGTATACAAAATTACGAGGGGAATAGATAGAGTGGATAGGATAAAATTGTTTGCCTTGGTTGCCTTCGAGAAACAGGGGACATAGATTCAAGATAAGTGGCAGAAGGTGTAGGAAGAACTTTTTTATGCAGAGTGGTGTCTGGAATTCGCTGCCCAGGTTGGTGGTAGAGGCAGAAACTTTACACTCTTTGAAAAGGTAATGGAAATGCACCTAAAGTGCTGTAAACTGTAGGGCTATGGGCCGGGTGCAGGAAGGTGGGATTAGAAAAGGCAGCTGGGTGTCCTCGGTCTGGCATGGACAAGATGGGCCAAATTGACTCCTTCTGTGCTGCAACTTTTATATGCTTCTATGGGTCTGAGTGGTCAAAGCAGGGATAAGTTTTGGAAGATATTGTGTGCGCGTGTGTGTGTGTCTGTGTGTGCGTGTGTCTGTGTGTTTGTGTGTGAGCGTCTGTGTGTGCATATGTATGTGATTGTGTATGTGGAAATGTGTGGGTGTGTCTGTGTGTGCGAATGTCTGTGTTTGTGTGTGTGTGTGTGTGTGTATGTGGGTTAGTGCGGGTGTGTCTGTGACAGTGTGTTTGCATACGTGTGTTTGTGAAAACGTGTGAAGATGATTTTCAGGCTTGGCTCAGTGGCGAGCACACCATCTCTCCCCCACCCCAATACCCACACACGCTTCTGGGTCAGAAGGTCGAGGGTTTGATTCCCCACTCCAGAGACTTGAGTAGAATGCCTACGCTGACACTCTAATGCAGAAGTGAAGGAGCGCTACGATGCCTGAGGAAACGTTACATCGAGGCTCACAGCGCTCTCTGGAAGGGACAAAACATTTCACCGCTACATTTGGAATAAGAGCATGGGGAGCGAGGGGAAATCACCCATGTGCCCTGATTGGTATCTAATCCCTCAGCCAATGTCTTAAAGAAAACGGGTTATCTCTGTCTGTATTACAGAATAACAGAATCCCAGAGTGCAGAAGAGGCCCTTCGGCCCATAGAGTCTGCACTGACATGTGAGAAACAACTGACCTAACTACCTAATCCAATTTACCAGCAATTGGCCCATAGCCTTGAATGTTATGACGTGCCAAGTGCTCATCCAGGTACTTTTTAAAGGATGTGAGGCAAACAGCTTCCACCACCCTCCCAGGCAGTGCATTCCATGCCGTCAAAACCCTCTGGGTAAAAAGGTTTTTCCTCACATCCCCCATAAACCTCCTGCTCGTCACCTTGAACTTATGTCCCCTCGTGACTGACCCTTCAAATAAGGAGAACAGCTGATCCCTATCCACCCTGTCCATGCCCCTCATAACCTTGTACACCTCGATCAGGTCGCCCTTAAGTCTTCTCTGCACCAACGAAAACAACCCAAGTCTATCCAACCTCACTTCATAAGTCAAGTGTTTCATCCCAGGCACCATCCTGGTGAATCTCGTCTGGACTCCCTCCAGTGCAATCACATTCTTCCCAAAATGTGGCGAACAGACTGCACACAGTTCTCCAGCTGTGGCCTCACCAAGGTTCTATAAAACTCCAACATGACCTCCCTACTTTTGTAATCTATGCTTCGGTTGATAAAGGCAAGTGTCCCCTACGGATTTTTCACCACCCCACTAACTTGTCCCTCCGCCTTCAGAGATCCATGGAATCACACGCTAAGGTCACTTTGTTCCTCAGAACTTCTTATTGCCATGCTATTCATTGAGTACTTCCTTGTCAAATTACTCCTTCCAAAGTGTATCACGACACACTTTACAGGGTTAATTCCATCTGCCACTGATCTGCCCATTTGACCATCCCATCTATATCATCCTGTAGCCCAAGACAATCAACCTCACTGTTAACCACCTGGCCAATCTTTGTGTCATCCGCAAGCTTACTAATCCTATCCCCCATATAGTCATCTATGTCATTAATATAAATGACAATTAATAGCGGGACCAGCACAGATCCCTGTGGTACGCCACTGGACACGGGCTTCCAGTCACTAAAGCATCCTTCTGTCATCACCCTCTGTCTCCTACAACTAAGCCAATTTTGAATCCACCTTATCAAATTACCCTGTATCCCATGTGCATTTGGCTTCTTTTTTAGTCTCCCATGTAGGACCTTGTCAAAGGCTTTGCTGAAATTCGTATAAACTACATCAACTGCACTACCCTCATCTACACACCTGGTCACCTCCTCAAAAATTTCAATCAAGTGTGTTAGGCGTGAATTCCCTCTGACAAAGCCATGCTGACTATCCCTGATCAAACGTTGCCTCTCCAAGTGGAGATAGTTTCTCTCCTTCAGAATTTTGTCCAATAGTTTCCCCACCAATGACGTGAGACTCACTGGCCTGTAGTTCCCTGGCTTATCTCTACAACCCTTCTTAAACAGAGGAACCACATTATCTGTTCTCCAGTCCTCTGTCACCTCCCCCGTGGCCAGAGAGGAATTAAAAATTTGGGTCAGAGCCCCTGCGATCTCGTCCCTTGCCTCCATTAGCAGTCTAGGATACAAATCACCTGTACCTGGAGATTTGTCCACTTTTAAGCCTGGCAACACCTCCAATACCTTGTCACTCCCCATATCAATTTGCTTAAGAACCTCGTAGCCTCTCACCCCGAGTTCCATACCTTCTTCCTTATTCTCTTGGGTGAAGAAGGATGTGAAGTATTCATTCAACACTGTAGCGATGTCCTCTGGCTCCACCCATAGGTTGCCCCCTTGGTCCCTTATGGGCCCTACTCTTTCCCTGGATATCTTCTTCCCATTGATATGCCTTCAGAAAATCTTGGGCTTCAGAAAAGTGGCTTTAAAGCAACCTTGGGATTCCTGAGCCCGTGAAAGGTGCCGCATAAGCGTAAGTCTTTTGATTATGTGCATGATTCTATCTGGATGCGATTGATTCTGCGGGATCTACCCAACCGCGTAGGTGGCTCATGGTGAAATATGGTAATCGGGTTAACTAGTTAACAGAAAAGCAGTCCAAACTCATCATTCCAGTGTTCTGATTAAACATTGATGATTTCCGGGTTAATTTGCTTTTCGAATTCTGCTCCTCTGATACAAAACATTGATTCAGACAATTCTGGCATAAACACATTAAGCAAAATATTTTCAAATTCATATAGGCGGCAAGAGAACCCGAATCAATCGAAATTTTAAAGGGAAATGGATAAACACTTGAATGGAGAAAATTGCAGGTCAATGTATGGACGAGGTGGGGATAGTGAGAGTAATTGAACAGGATTATAAAAGAGCCAACGCAGCCACAATGGGCCGAACGTCCACCCGTGTTGTATCATTCCACGATTTTATGAAAGGCGATTTCGGGACGGGATAATCTGCCCTGTCTTTTAACTACGTTTGAATGTTAATGTTTAATGTGCTTCCCAGTCTCAGGGCGGACCTCTCTACGCCTCCCTGGAGTTTGCTGCATTGGAAAAGAGGTCAAAAAAGAAGGCAGGTCGCAGATGAGGGTCTGGATGGTTCTCTCTGATGAATTAAGGAGGGGACAGGAGTTGCCAGTGAACCCACAGCCATGTGGAAATGCACATGGAGCCAGGGAGGCTCCCACCAAACAACTAAACTATCCGCGTGCACTCACCAAACTTTACAAAGACTGGCTCCTTTGGTTAAATGTAACAGAATATGTCTTGTGTCTTTTTAAGATATTCCACTGTAACCGTGAAAGTAACATTGAGCAAAGACTAGGCACTTTCCCGAGTTTCTCTGAATCTTTTTTTGCTGATCTGCCAACTCCAGTTACTGACAGTATTTATGTTCCTTTGCTAATATCTGTATGTAAATAAAATCAATTATTCTTCAGTAACTAACTTAATTAACCCTCTGCTGGTTAATGATGGAATCACACACGCACGCACACAGGCAGATTTACTGATCTAACCATCTGCTTGTTAATGTCAGAATCGCACAGGCACACTTTTATTGACCTAACCCTCTGTTGCATAATGTTACAATCACGCGCACACGCACCTTTATTGATCTATCCCTCGGCTGGATACCCCCAGAATCACACACGCACACCTTTATTGATATATATGATATATATATATGTATATATATAGAGACAGAGAGAGAGAGAGAGAGAGAGAGAGAGAGAGGGTGGCGGGGTGGGGGGGGGGGGGGGGGGGGGGGGGGTTGGTGGTGGGGAGTGGGGTGGGGGGGGAGAGAGAGAGAGAGAGAGAGAGAGAGAGAGAGAAGAATAGATAAACAATATACAAGATGAGTCTCTTATTTTGAAATAAAATTTTGAGGTATTACCAGGAGCGTAGTTAAAAAATGCTACGTTTTCTGATAGACTGGAGGCCAGTATAATGGCTCCCTTTGTTATTCATTGGTGGTATGTGGGCATCGCTAGCTATGTCAGTATTTAATGCCCATCCGTCATTGCCCTTGAAAAGCTCATGCTCAGTCGCCTCCTTGAACCGCGACAGTCCACTTGCTGCAGGTTCCAGGCATTTAAGATTGAACAACATTGCTATGGGTCTAGAGTCACATGTAGACCAGGCTTGGTAAGGACGGCAGATTTCCTTCCCTAACGGTTATTAGTGAACCAGATGGGTTGTTATATCATTGGACAAAGGTTGTATCGCCATCAGTAGCTTTTTAATTCCAAAATTGAATTCAAATTCCACCATCCGCCATTGCGGGATTCAAACCAGGGCATTACCCTGGCTTCTGGATTTCTAGTCCAGTGACAATGCTACTCCACTACTGCCTCCCTTTCTGGGTAGGAGAATGACCAGAGCACATCCATGTTAGATAGTCACCAAAATGCAAAGGTAAATTCCGAAGCAACATATTTATTCAAAGTGGAAATGCATTTAGACGAGAGCCGACATGCATTTGAGCGAGAAGGTAATAGCTGGTCATGATTTTTATTGGGATGAGCATTTGGAGAATGACGGTTGAGTGGTATATTACACCGGCATGGTCTGGTTGGACAGGAGCGTTTCTTTCAATGTCATGTACGCCATGCATTCTCATATAAATGTTACATTCGTGGATTAGAAATTTGTGATCAGCATTCTCAGTTGTTTCTTCATTATTTCATTGAATAATTCTCGTCAGTGGATATTTCACAGCTTGTTTGGAATGATCCCTGAACTTGGACTGAGTCACCCCATAAATAAATGTATTTGTGCAGCCACTTAAATTTTGCAACATAAATCCGACACGTTGAATGATGTGTTCAAAATCACTGTAAGCTCCGGGATCTGTTCCTGAAATGTTATAATAAAAGAAATGAATCACAGTTACCAGCCACAAAAGTATGAAGCTGCCAGAAATGGTGAAGAGTTAAATCACAGATTTCTTTCTGCTGTCCATCTCAGGATCATTGCCGTTCCCTCCCTTTCCCCTGAAGCCTCAGTCCCTTACGGACTCGACTAGTCATTACAATTTGTCTGACCGTCAGAGCATTGAGCAAGAAGATTGAAGCGAATGGGGATAATGGAGTTAAAACCACATCAAACCAGTGAAATCCAACCCATCCGGGATCAGTTTAAATAAGTTTAAATGAGTTTAAATAACAGTCCCACGGTACATTTTTGATTATCTCTCCAGCTTCAAGTGCAAAGTAGCAGGGGAAAAATAGCAGGATGCACGTTGTTGCTATGACGATAGCTGCAGTTTTCTCGGTGCAATATCTCGCTTTCAACTTTCTGACAGCAAATGGCCACAAATCTATCAAAGGAGAAAGTGATGGTGAGCCAGACAGACCAGTCTGTGGCAACACGAGTCAGCACAAAGATAACACTACACACTGGAGTGTTGTCAGGAAAGATGCAGGGAAAGCAAAATAGCTGATCCGATAGATGATGACATCGATGATAATGACGAGTAGTCCTGCCGTTGCCATGGCCACAAGATAGCGAGTGGTGCCAATGCAGAGGCCGCACTTTCCCCGGGAAAGGATTCCAATTGCCACTAAATTATCTGTAAGAGGGATAAAGGCAGAAATGAGAATCCATTAATCACGCAATCTCCTGGTCTGATCCCAGATATTAACGGCAGAACTTAATTCAGTTGTGATAAACTGATGGGTTGGGGCCAGGCCAACAGGTACAATTTAGGTTTCTGAAACACAAAAAGCCCCAATACATTAATTCGCTAGTTTCACGAAGTTTGGGAAAATTTGAAGAGGCAAAATCTCCAACATGGCTGGTCGGCAGTGCATATATTTTAATGAGAGTGTCAGTCTCCTTTCTAAGATGTTTTATAGGATTAACACTGATTTGTTCGTTTTCCCATTAAACCCCATGCCGGAGCTGATGAATAGACCAACCTCCACCCAGGATCAGAGCTCCAATTGGGTCACGGACCAGAGGTGGGGACGGAAATCCCAGCGATGCAGAACACCAAAGCCCCCAGGGGCTGGTTTGGGGAATGGAACACACATCAGTTGGGACCCAGTCCAACAACACCCAGCGTACTGGCCGGACATGTGTGATTTAATGGCTTTCTCCGGACTCGTCCCCACCTGCCTGGACACCTAATCTAACAACCAGTCTCTTTGCTGTGCGGTAAAACTCTCAAGGACAAAAGACACGGACAGCACTCCACCCAAACGTAGATTTTCATATTAGCTTCCCAAAACTCCAGCACCTCCCGTACCCCCGCGCCCGTGTTGATATCGGGGTTTACATATTGGAGCAAAAGCAAGAAAACCGAAATATCTCCTTGAATGTCAATCAATTCACTCTCTAATATAAGTCTGTATTCTCCATAATGTGCTCTTATATTCTCTATAATAACAGAGAACTGATTACTGTAACCTGTTGTAAGTAGCTGATGTCTTTTAGTTGGTACAGGTCAGTCCGGAACATGGCAATAGAACATTTAATCACTGCAATTTAAAAACTGCTGTTCGTATCTCAGTCAAATAACTGGTTCAGTTTAACAGGAAACTGCGCAATTCACTTCGGTCGACTATTACCAAACATCTTTAACAAACAGATTAATAACAAACTATTCCCTTTGCAACCGACGATATTCAAGAAACAGAACAGTAGCTCAACTGAATGTGATGATAACTCACCTGACACAATGGCTTTACTGAAATTCATCATACCCCTCTCCAGTTAATCAACCAAACTCAGTAGAATTTTGCACTGGAACAGGTCTTCCATTCTGGCTTAGTTGTCCACGCGCAGTAAATTGCACTATAATTGATACACAACATATATCTTCCCTGAGAGAATTTCATGCTCTGAGGCCTTATTAAACAGAGTGCGAAGAGAGCAGCTTGATAATTCAGGAAAACGTTAAGACAAGCAGAATCTATTTATTTTTGGGGTAGGCAATGGAATTAAACGGCAATCATAATTATGGACACAACCTATGGGAATAATATCAATCATCTGGTTTCTAGCCACTAGTAATCATGAGACTGGCATGATAACATGAACAATTGCCGAGTACAAACAAGCACAAACTTATTACCAGATTTACATCAATAACTACCCTTACTTACCTGGAACGTCAATAACGGCAAGAATCAAGTAATATAATTTCCTGATGCTGTAAAATGTTTTCATTATGTTCTGCCTGAAGACGTGTCCCTTCGCTCTGCAGGTAATCCCTTTGTTTTAACACTGAGGCAGTAGAGTATCAGACCAAAATTTTATATCCCGTGAGATTTCCACTGGGATATCGAGATTGCAACATCATTCATGTTATTCATTTACTTGTTATTTGATCCAGCAAGTTTTCTCCCTGCTCTGTCAGCATGTATTGAATTCTGCTCCACTCCGGGTTGCTCCGCTCATTAGCACTACCTCATCACTGAGTTTGACCATATATTAACCCGTGTAAGGTTTTTTTAAGGTAAGTATACAGGGCATGTCCCACCTAAGGAGCTGAATGCCCACCTGGTGTCCCTATACAAATGAGATCGAATGTCCTTACCCTGTCCCTATTTAACTAATTCAACGAGTTGAACATCCTGTTTTTGCTTCAGTGTAACATGGTCGATGAGATGATTAACCACTTCCTGTGCATGCAGCGCTGGTCCGAGGGGCTTAGCGCCCTTTTTCTGTTCCAGTGTAACAGGATCCAGCGCCTGAATGCCCTCCTCGCGTCCCTGCATAGTTTTTTCCAGGCAATGAATCGCCTTCTCTTGATCAACTCTCGAAAAAACTGGTCTATGGCAGCTCGTGTCCAAACTTTGTGTAAAAATTATGCCCGGAAATTCCAGCCTCTGGATAGTCGGAGATTTGGACATAGCAACCCAAGAGTTACCTTCCGAGGCCCCTCGGAAGTCTGAATGGAATAACTCAGTGGGACTTGCCCTTGGTGTTTAAATGTGCAATGGAGCCAATTTCTCTGCTCTCCGTGATCATGTGGAAAAGTCACCATCTCTGTGATAGAGCCCAATACTTAGGACAATCCCGACGTACTTAACTGGACAGTTACAAACAATTCTTAGACTGAATAAAGCCCCAGTCTAACAGCCAAATAACTACAAAACTGATCTCCCAATCCCCCACACTGACCACCACCACCCCGACTCCTCCTTGACCAACATACCCACAGACTGCACCGACTACCCCCGACCATCCGGCCGGCATCTCGACCCTCCGACTCCTCCCCCCCCAGCCCCCGCCCCCGCCCATTCCGCGGCCCGACTGCCCCCAGCTCCGGACTCCGCGAACATTACATGACCGGGCCTCACAACCTAACTCCCCACAATACACCGTCTTCCTCCCGACCAGACCTGCCCCGAGCTCAACATCTTAAACACCTAAAATCTTCCCCCTTAGCTTATCCACCCTAAACACTTACCCATCTAAATACTAACATTATCCGTTTCCACCATAAATAACCTACCCAGTTTTCCCAGCCTAGCCACTAACCGACTGACCTTCTCCATCATACCCGCTTACCACTCTACCCACTCATCGCCCTTTCCCTCACCCACCCTGCCTCATTTCCCAGCCTACAATCATTTATACTCACCTTCTCCCTGCAGCATTTCCAAAGGCGCTGTTAGGACCTTTAAATTGTTGCTTTTCACTTGTCCCCATTTAATTAATAAATGCAGCGTATTTAACCAATTAAACACGCCAGCCATTGAACCAAGTTTCATGTTCAAGTGTTTTCAGGGAGCCTTTTCAGCAAATGAATGTTGGAGCGCATCATTTCTCCAGCAGCTCTTTACGAATCGTCAGTGGAATTTTCTGTATTGCCTTGCAAGTTAACGAACGCACTTCAGTGTAAAACAGTAATTTCCCATGGCTTTCACCCATTTCTGAACAAAGCCCTATCGATGTGAATTGTTAGGCCTGGACTTGGAATAAAAATAACAGCTGTTGCAGTTGCATTTTACACAGCGGTTCATTCAGGCTCTGTTGTTTTCGAATCCAGTTCTTGGTGATGCAATGGGCAACATGTCACCATTTCCTGTGGCTTTCCACTTCTTGTTCTTGCAAGAAAACCACGCATCAGAATCCTATGCGACTCTCATCATGCATCCTTTGCTTATTGCTTCCGAATCAAACCACTTGTTACTTCATCAGGAAGACCTGCAGTAACAGTGCGAAGTCGATTCAAATCTTTCGTTTTTTTTTCCTGTTGAAAATAAATTACTCACAAACTATTAAAACTCTTGAAGCCAATGAATATTGTACTTTCCCAGTAAAGGCTCCAACGGAAATTGAAGTGCTCTTCCCTTTACCGGGAAGCAGCCGCGGGCATTTTACCCACTGAAATTTAGCCTCACAACGTGCAGAAGAGCAACAAATTGCTCCAAGGGCAGTGGCTGTGTCACGTTTGATACTGTTTATCGAATTATAAGTTTTCCTAGCAGTTGGAAAGAGGGAGAGGGGGGGGTGGGGGCGGGGGGGGGGGGGGGGGGGGGGGGGTATTCTGTATATGACAGGGATAGGGGTGCGGAGGTAAAGGCAGATGGACGGGAAACGGGAAGTAGAAAGGCAGAGATGCAGAGAGAGGTGGAGCCCGAAACATCTCGAAACAGAGAGGCACGGAAGGCAATTGTTGACAAAGAAATAGAACTTAGGATAAATAAATATTGACATGGAGCGAGGGGGAAAACGAGATTCCATAAAGGGGCAGTGAATGTTTGAGAGAGGAAGACAGGCAGTGGGATAGTAATGGGCTGTACAATGAGATAGAGTGAAAGAGAGAGAGAGATAGAGAGAGAAAGTCAAGGAGGGGAATTAACGTGATAGGCAGATGCAGAAAGAAAGAGCAAGGGGAGGCTATAGACAGCTATAGAGGCGAATGCATTTCGTAAAATGAAGGGGAATAGACAGAGGGAAACACGTTGTTATATGGGGGAGGTAGAAGTGGGCAGGCAAAGGAGGAGAGGTAATTTGAATAGTAGATCCTGGGAAAGAAAGCGTTTTATTTTTAGTGTGATTTCAGGTCTTTTTTCTTCAATAATACCACAGAGCTGAGTTGGTGACTGCAAAACAGAAGCTATGAGGCCAATGGTTTTCTTCCAAAAGAAGGCGGATTAAATTTCAATACACTCGCTCAGCAGTCGCAAGAATTAAGAAGTTAACGATATTTGACAGAAAATCAGTGGCACAGCATCAGATGGAAGAGCATCACTGAGAGAGGGGCATCCTCTGACCTTTAGGAAAGGGTCAGTCTCCATATCCCCGCAGGGTTATGGGATCTCACCCGGTGTGGAAAAGACCAACACCCCAAAGACAGAAACCCATTCTATCTCCAGTCTGTCTTTACCAAGCCCACTGAAGTACTGTCCCGTACACACGCAGCACACAGGAGTGTCAATTCTATGCCTGGCCTGTGTTCAGGCCTCACAATCTGGCGCCGGGACACCGAACAAGGAGAAGAAAGGACCATTTGCGCAGGCAGCCTGTTATAATCCCAGCACATGTGGCACTGAAAATTACACAGAGAAAAAAAAGTTGTGCTTCTCACCACGGCATTATTAACCCGGCCTGGTTTGGAAATAAGCTCTACTCGCAGATCAGCAAATCACCAGTTCTATCTCTAGCCTGTATAAATCGCATCCGGTCCTGTCGTAACTCCAGAAAAAGCGGCCAGGAGGAAGTTGTATTCCAGATCATATCCGATTTGTAACTACTCGCTAAGTGCAACTTGAACAGTGGAGAGGGAGTTCACTTTGCATAGAACAGATACCAATAATGCTCTGGACCAGAGGAATGGAACATTGTTTGTATCTCCCCATCTTCAAGTTTCTGAGCATTAAATAGTCGTGACAGTGTTTGTGTTGATAATTCTTGTTATCCCCAAACTCGATCTGTTGCTGCCTATCGCTGAGTTTAGATTCCGCGATTAGTCCCTTTTTTTGGACAGCGCTGAGCGTTGCTATTCAACCACGGGAGCCAACACAGTCAGGGTCCACCGAGACCTTGCTCTGAAGTTCCTATTTTCTGATTCTGTTTATCTCCAGGCAGGCAATTTCTGATGCTAGGGCAGCTCGTTCACAGATGCTATTTTGCCAGTTTGGGCAGAACTCCCTGACTTTTACAATCTGTGTCTCCAATCTATACCTCCATTTGGAAAGCCAAGTGTCATATCTCCATTTTTAAATGTATTATTATTTTGCCTTTCCTATGACGAACACATGTTGGCATATAACCCATCTCCTTCAACACTTCATTTATAGTTGTGAATTTAGGCCGCCTTTTCTCTCATTCTTCATCCCAAACCCCCTTCGGACTTCTCCGGACTACAATTCATCTGTTATTTGTGTCTTCATTGCAAAAAACTATCCCCCCCGTGAAGCCTACTGCTACCTTCATCAATATTTATCTTTCCGAGCTCTGGTTCAGTCGCACACTTTGAAATTATCTTCTTTCCAAGCCTATGAAAATAACTCTTCAAAATAAACAGCAATCCGAACAATGTCCTCTTGCAACAGCATTGTGTATGTCTCTGTATTCTGAGTAACCAACATTCACTGATGCTTTCTGTTGTTCTGCCTTAGCAACGTCGTACCCGCTGCCCCTTTAATACACAGGCTTCAGTTTTTTTCCAGCACGTCCATTAAATGACATTTGATCACGTGGATGCTGAAAGTCCATATTTCAACTAAGCTATCGTCATTGACGACCTCGTTAATCCCTTAACCAATTTCATCAAGTTGTTACACAATATTTTTTATTTACAAATCACAGCTGATTGTTATTTATTAACCAATAATTTTCCAAGCAAAAAATAAAAATCTTCAAGTTTATTGCATCCCGAAATTTCCCCATCACTGATGTTAGACTAAATGTTGTGTAATTTCAGAATGTATCGTTGTCTTCTTTTTTTCATAAACAGGGTGTAACATATGCTTTCAGACCTCTGGCATCGCTCCCATTTCCATGAATGATTGAAAGATTCTGGACAGCGCTGCCGCTATCTTCAAACTCCCTTCCCACAGCAACGCCCACATAATTCATCCGGGCAGCGCAAATGTTCTGCATTGTTAGGATATAAGCAGTGTTGTGTGGAAAGGGGCAAACTGAATGTTTGTTCAGTGACTGAAATTAATGCCAGCCTTCATGGACTCCAGTTTTGCCATTGGAGGCTTTCCTTTTTCTATTAATAAGGCAGCTATTTCTTTGTGTTATCCCATTGTGTCAGCGAGAGCATCACCTCCGCCACGAACCACGATCAGTGGCTTGAGACACTGAAAGCATAGTTTGGAATCTAAGAACATTAGATTGGAATAATATGGCAATGGGTCGCAATTTGAGAATGGCAGATTGGAATATTACAACAATGGATAGGAGGTTCTCCAGTGATCTTGAATATCTAATTAGAGATTGTGATGGAATACCACGTGATTACCGTATCAAGTTGACCCTTGAGATCGTCCAGTATATTTACTATCCAATACTCGCTATTGTCGTTGTCCCTGTTAAATCTCTCTATCCTGCTATTAATCCTAGTAACCAGACTAATTGTAACACTGCACTTGCCATCTGCACTTCCCTCTCTGCTGCAGTCATAATTCGTGATATCAGCTATTAACCCCACAAGGGTTTGTCAACAGTACTAGTGCTCGGGAAAACTATTGTTTCGTATCTGCTGTTGGTGTTCCTGGTCACGATCTGTCGCCAGAAATTCGTTTGATGGACTATTCTTGATATTACATTCCTTAAATTTAAAATAGCGTGAAGGCGAAACCCAATCCTCTTCAGTCTGCCTCACAAATTCCTTTCATATTCACTCTGATTCAATCTCTGGCTACATTTGACGCTGAACGATATGTGCATGCAACCTACGCACCCTATTAAACCTGAGTCTGAGTTCTTTAAGCTTGCCTTTTTCATTACCATATCTGCACACTAAAAGTAAGAAAAATATTGCCTCTCTCCATACTACATTGGCTGCATAAATCCTGATCTGTTTCTTTTTTTCTGCAGTCCGAAGTTAATTACAGCAATGCTACCCTGATCAGACACGCAGTTATAAAGTACGATAAGCTAAAGTCCATCCAACACTGTGCTTCCTTTGTCTTAATTTACGCGGTTGGATGAGCTCCCCTGTGCTCACTTGGTTGCATGAGCTCACGGCATGGGAAAACAGCATTTTAATATTCTCATTCGGCTGCTTAAATTTCGTCATTTGCCGCACCCGTTCTATTAACCACATCCTGCCAAATATTTTCCATATTCTCACCTATTGTTTCCTTTCAAGATTTTCTCCCCGCTCCCACAACAACACCCCCTCCCCCATTTTTCGCTTTAAAGTGGATTTATTTCCTTATGAATCTCTCTCTCTTTCTCCCTCTGCTACAATTTTTTTTTGGCTGCAGAGAGCGGCTGGTGCCGGCACCAAACAAGCCCGGATCGATTAAAAATCGTGCGATTTGCACGGATGGCCGCTGGTGGTGTGGTTGGCACAGTGCCACGTGCTGCATGGTCATTCGTTCGGGGGTGTATCGCACAGCTGCTGGTCGTGTGAGGAAGGGCTGAAGGTAACATCAATCAGTTGTTTCAGCAACTTCATAATACGTCTTTGAAACTTCATCTGTACGTGCCGCATGCCCATTGATGTTTTCATGGAGTTTGTGTGCTATGTGGCAAACATTCAGCTAAGGCAGGGAATTAGTGGCCGATCTCTCGACGACTTCTGGGGACAACGTTACACTCTGTTCGTGCCCGCAGCATGACTAAAGATCTAAGAGAGTCTGACGTGAGGGGAAGCACTGTAAAGAGGAGTGAATATTGTTGAGGGTCTTTAGCTACCCTGTTATTATAAATTTATCAATGAGATGTGGCCATCGCTGGCTAGGCCAACATTTATTGTCCATCCTTAATTACCTTTGTTTAGCGGATATTTTAGAACCACCCATATTGCTGTGGAACTGCAGTCGCATGTATTCCAGACCAGACAACTACAACATGTTCCCTTTCCGGAAGGGCATTCGTGAATCAGGTGGGTTTTTATGAAATTCAGCAATGGTTTTGTGGTTATCGTCAGACTTTTCATTCCACATTTTTATTGGATATAAATTTCATGGTCTGCCAAGGCGGGATTCGAGCCCAAGTCCCCAGAACAGTACCCTGCGTCTCACCAGTGTCAATGTCAGTATGTGCATCCTCCCCTTACTGACACGTAATCAAGGTGCAATGAGTGAGGCTGACTATGGTGCACAAAGTCAGAGATTTTTTGCCAGCTCCTACAACACAAGTTGGGCCTTGAACCAGGGCGAGTATGGCCTTGTAGTTTATATTTTCATTTAATCTCTTTTACCTTCGAGCCTCATCACAGACCTTCTGCGTTATTATTTCAGGTGCAATCATTCAAGTACATCACTGGATGCAATATTGCTTCCGTAAATGTCAATAAGTGCTGAGCCACACTGTTAACTATGTTCTATTCAGATGTAACACAATCACGGGATATTTCACTTCCTTACAGCTAACATGGTAACGGTTGTGATCCTATCTCAGTGAAAGTGCGGTCTCTCCAAATGTGTCACTAGCTACCTGGCGGCCATGGCAGCGGCAGATCTACTAGTCATTTTCCCCGACTTGCTCATGAGGCCGATTCCAATCGTTTATTTCGAAAACTATCTTTTTGTGATAGCCATCCATGTATGTAATATCCATGCAGTCCTAATTTATGCAGCCACAGACTGTTCTGCCTGGTTCACCGTCGCCTTCACCCATGACCGATGTGTGGCGATTTGTTGCCAGAAGCTGAAAAGTAAATATTGTACCGAGAAAACGGCGGCTGCGGTTTTGACAACAGTGACAGTTTTGAGCTGCTTAAAGAACACTTATTGGTATTTTTTGATGTCAGGTCGATATTTACTCGTCAACTTTCCCTGGTTTTGTCTTTTTACGTGGGCCGTTCTGTATTCCCTGGCTTGGTCAATAATCGAGTTCCTTCATAATGTTCTAACACCAGGTGTCCCTTTTATTTTGATTCTGCTGTTGAATATTTTCACCGTCAGACACATATTAATCAGCGGCGCAGCCCGCAAGAGACTCCGGACTCAGAGAAAAGGGGAGCGAACCAGTGACAGTGAGATGGAGACCCGAAAAGAAATCCATCATTTTGCTATTTGTTATCTCAGGCAATTTCATGTTATCATGTTTATGGTGTACTTTATATGGATTGGAATGCATTTCTTGGGCTATAATTTCGTACATTTGCCTCAATTTGTTCAGGAAATTGGTTTCATGCTCCAACTGCTGAGTTGCTGCACAAACACTTGTATTTATGCAATGACACAGACCAAGTTTCGAGAGCAGTACAAGAATATTCTGAAAAATCCCTTTAATCAAATTTATAAGTTAATTAAATGAGCATTAAATTTTCCAGTGTCTGAAATAATCAATGTTTCATATTCTCGGTCATTCACACTCACAGGTGTTATTGATACTGGTGCAGTGAGTTCGGTCTGTTCTCCTTTGAGGCTGGAATACTGAGACACTGGGATCTACCTTCTATCTCCGTGACTATTGAAGTGATTAGAGCAATGGGTTCGTCTGTTTTACCATCAAGTGATTGAGGCAGACAGATTGGAATTGGTCTGCTCTGCCTGCTGGTCTGTGTTACAAGCAGAATGGGGCACTGTTCACTCTCACGGCGCTCGTGAGAGAGACACGGTGGGTTCAGTCTGTGCTTTCACTTCGGTCTGTAATAAAGATGCAGTGTGTTTGGTCCGCCCTCTCGGATTCTATGACCCTGAAACAGTGATTTATAGAGCCATAGGTGTCGACAGCAGAGAAAAGGGCCTTTGGGCCTATCGAATCTGCTCCGGTCAAACAAGTGCTGGACTATTCTAATCCTGCTATCCAGCACTATGCCCACAGCCTGATATGCCATGGCATCGCAAGTGCACATCCAAACATTTCATCTGAGGCAATAAATTATTAAAATATCCCTGGTAAATATTAATCCTCACCTGATCTGCAGCTTTTACGAATCCAAATGGAAATAAGGACCAAGGGTAGAAACAGTATCACCAGGACCGTTCTGACAATGGGAAGGACCAGATTGCAGCATCGTACAGAGACAAAACACTTAGAAACTGCTACTCGGTCAAATCATTCTTTTCTTGGACACTCTAATGGGAAACGTGACCCTAAATTAAGCCCAGAAACAGTCCATTCGGGCGATCGTGCTAGTGCAGTCCCTTTGAAAGATGTATCTAGTTAGTCATATTCTCCATTCTCTTACCCCCAAATCCCTGAAAATATCTTTCCATTCGGTATTTATCCAATTCCCCCTTTGAAAGTTCCTTTTGAATCTGCTTCCACCGCCCTTACAGGCAGCGCCTTCCAGATCACAACACGCTGCGTTAAAATGAATTCCCCTCATCTCTACCTCTGGTTCTTTTGCTGATTCTCTTCAATCTGTGTCCCTCTGGTTACCGACATCCCTGCTCGGAGGAAACCGTTTCGCTTTACTTACTCTTTCGAACCACCTCATGATTTTGAACGATTCGATTAAATCTCCCCCTCAAACTTCTCTGATCTGAGGAGAACATTCCCAGATTCTACAGGCTGTCCACATTAGATAAAGTCCCTCATCACTGGTCCCATTCTGGCAATTCTCCTGTATGCCCTCCACAAAGCATTCTTGGCTGCTTCCTTCTTGAAAAGCGCATCCAGTGTGCAACTGACCTCACTTTCATTCCAACATCCACTGTCTGAAAAGGGCGGTGGAAGTACATTCAACAATAACTTTCAGAAGAGACGTCACATTCTAACTTGAAGAGGGCAACGTTACAGTGTTGTGGGGAAAGGGTGGATACAATTGGATAACTCTTACAAAGAGATAGCACATGCGCGATGGGCAGAAATCCCCCTTTCCGCTACTATCGTTCTAGGATTCTACGATGTGACGGAGAAATATAAGGCAAGTCCAGAAGTTGTTGAAAAGGAAAAGGCTGCACCTGGGGCTAAGGTAACTCTAAATTATTTTAACATATTTCTAAAGTGTATATTTATCGTTTAAGTTACAGCCTACAGTTTCTAAGCGTTAACTAATTTCCCCAATTGCGTTTAAAGTCGAATAAAAGCGGAACAGATCGCCAACTCACCTGTCCCTGTCCCTGCTGCGTTGGAAAATGACACGCTCTTTGTCAAATATTTGTTTGGAGATCCCAGTTGAACAATACAGGTGCAGAGAGCGCCACTTCTCCAGGTATCGCTGGACACCATGACGTGACTTCTGATACTGTAGGTTCCGTCCGCCTCCATTGTACCGGGATCGCTCGGTCCCTCGGTGACCAAGCCGGAAATATTCCAGAAAATATCAATCTAGTTGGAAGAAATTCCACTGACCAAACACACTAAGGGGACGGTTTCATTCAAATGCAGCTCACCTGGTGGGACATACACCAGCACAGCCGTCTTGTTGGTGGAACTGTCTGGACAGAGATTGAGAGATTAGGACACAGTTACCGATCGATTTGCGCCAAATTATAATACTGTGCATGATCTGAATTCATTTCACTTGCTCTCTTACCTCCAACTAGTAGTGTGGGTCCATTCTGGAGCAGTGCATAGCTACCGCTATCAGCACAGTAGTAGGAACCCGAGTCACTCACCCCGACATTGCGAATTTTCAGTATCAATTGATGTTTGTTGTTGCCTTTTTTTAGAAATAAACTTACAATTGGCCGCCTCACAGGACGGGATATCGATTAGCTTCGGGGCTTCACCCACACGTTGTTTGTACCATAAATAGCTAGACACGAATTGCACTTCGTAAATGTACTGACAGGTTAATTCCACCGTGCCTCCGACTTCAGCTGTCATTATGACGGGGCTCTGAGACAGAGAGGGCTCAGATTCTGTAACTAGAGAGATTATTGTTACATTACTATTGGTTAATGGGAGATCGAAAGCAGAAGCTTTTAAGGACTTCGCCTGTTATTTTAGAAAAGCCACCTCATTGTCTTAAAGTATTCGTTGTTAGATAAATTCTCCAGTTTGATTCCTTCGCTTTCTCGGAGGAACCAGTAAATAAACTCACATGACCAGGTCAAACCCCGTAAACTGGCCACTGGATCATATCTTCAGCTGAGCAAACACTGAATCTGGTTGATTAAAATTCTCACCCGCCTCTTACTCACCATAAACCCGCAGCACTTGGAAACTGAGTATCAGAAGGAAAGATTCCTTGGACATCTTGACGCGGTGAGTTCTCCCTGGTTTCGCTCTCACTAGTTTGTTTGTGCAGGCGGAGTGGCCGCAGACTGACCTGAACTGAGTCCCAGTGAGTTGCTCCCCTTTCAGAAGCGGTGCAAATTATGTCGATGTATTCTGTGAAAAGTATGACACCATTTTGAGTGCGGCGTCCTGGTGAATGTCACATGCGTTCGACTTACTGTGGTCACAGTCTGTGCGTCACAGCGGTCAAGTGGCAGCATGTCTATAAAGAGCTTTACTGGGTTGTCGCTCACATGGCATGACAGAACAATAATTATATAGATGCATGCAGGATATTACTGTTGTAGTTTCATTCAAGATTAATCGTCCCCAATTGTCATTGAGAAGGTGGCGGTGAGCCAGTTTTAAAAATCTCTGTCAGGTCGCTCCTTAGTCCTGTCTTTAGAGAAAAGAGACCCAGCCTGTTCAGTCATTCCTGTTAGATTAACCTCTCAGCTCTGGTAACAGCTTGGTCGATCTTGTTTGCATCGTCTCCACTGTCTCAAAATTACTTTTATAACATTGAGTCGAGAAATGTGCAAAGTTAGTCCAAATGTCGTCTGAACAAGGTTCTATAGACGAACATAACGTTTTTCACTTATATTCCTTTGCACTTGAGGCCCGGTTCTGATTTGCATTTTTCCAGTTAAGATCGCAGGTAATTGCATTAAAAAAAAACTTCCAATATAAATACTCACAGGGCGAATGAACCAATCCTTTAATCCACGTCAGAAACAGACCAGGACCTGAGGCCAAGATAAAAGCAAAACTCTGCGGATGTTGGAAATCTGAAATAAAAACCGAAAATGCTGGAAAAACTCATCAGGAAGACTCTGAATAAGGGTCATACGGACTAGAAACTTTCGGTCTGTGTCTGTTACAGACCAGATAAGTTTTTCTAGCATTTTCTGTTTTTAGAGTTGCTGCCAGGCGGGCTGATTTTTCCAGCATTTTGTATTTCTTTTTAGTTCAGAACCTGAGGCCTCTGTTTACCGGGTTTGTATTTAGATCCTGAACGGGGATCACACTCATACATTCTGCTGTCGATTGGGCTGCAGAACCGGCTCACATCGCCCAGCGCCAATAACAGTGGACATGATTCATGCCCCAATAAGGAAGCGAGTTTAAACCCCGAATCCATAAGGAGATTTTTCCCTGTCTGCAATCTGTTAGTAACCTCGGGAATAAGGATTTCCGACGGTTGCCATTCCCAGAGGAATGCTGCAGATTTTCCGAAAGGGTCTCGTTAGGCTTTAAAGGAAACTAATTCTCAGCGGGAATTCAGCACAAGCCGGACAGAGAGAATCTCCTGAAATCTGTAATGAGAAAATCCTTCATGGTAGTGAAACTGAGGGACAACGGGCGAAAGGCTAATAAGAATCTGATATAAATACAAGCGGCCTTCATCTTTCGCTGAAGACAAGAGTCTGCCAATTTATATGTATCCATTGATCGGATGTGAGGGTCAGGAGGAAAGGGCATCCCTGATTGCCCCTTGAGAAGGTGGTGGTGAACCGCTTTCTTGAAAAGCTGCAGTCCCTGTGATAAAGACACACCCACAGTGCTGTTAGGGAGGGAGTTCCAGGATATTGACCCAGAGACAGTGAAGCGATGGCGATACCGTTCCAAGTCAGGATAGTGTAAGTGCTGGTGGGTAATGGGAGGTGGTGGTGCTTACTTGCCCCCTCTGCCATTGCCTTTCTAGGCGGTGGCATAATTGGCGATTGGTTGCATTGCCGCCTGTGTATAGATAGCCAAACTGCAATTTCTCTGAGCCCCTGACGAAGCGAGTGCATCAATTTTGTATAATATTCGGGATCAGTTTTTATTTCTAATACCGGGAATCACAGATAAACAGTGGCCCGGTGTCAGGTTGATGAGGACACTGTAAATGAGGTGAATGTAAACCAGCCTGCTTTCTGTTCAGTTGAATCTGCCCTGGGCGGCAAAGCCTCTTCTGTCTGCGGTTTAACATTGAGTCAAATGCAGGCGGTTCTGTGCATGAAGCGCCTCGTCTGGAAACATCATTTTCCATCTGAAGCGAAACGCGATCAGAATCTCGGCCAGCGATTTACGCCAATCGATGAGTTTTGCAAAGCCCCCGAATGGGTTATGAGCGAAACATCTTTCTGAGACTCGCAGTAAACAGCCGCGGTCATAGCCAATGCGCCTCTTTGCTGCACAGCTCCACTCTCTGCTGCAAGGTTCACTGACTCGTTTCTTTCTTATTCAAGGTCAAGCATTTCTGCAGAACAGTTCAGACACTCAGTAAGGAACAACACTTTCTGCTCATTTCAGAACACATTCTGACAGTATTTCACTCTATCAGGTTAGTCACATTAAGATGAATGTATCTCGCTCTTCTCTCCCACCTTCCTCCCCTCAGCTTTCTCCTGAAGATCCCTTGGCATAGGTTCATGTGGAGTATTTCAAACAAATTGCATCACGGATTTGCTGCTTTTCCTTCATAATAGGTTCAAGTTTCCCATGAGGGAATCACATAAAATAATTATTTGACACGGCAGCAGTTTATAAGTAATTTGTCTCGTTCGGGATAGTGCATTGTGATTCTTGGCCATAACTGTAACCATTATCCGGGTTCGACTCTTCACCCTCATTGGGATTTGTATTCAGTAAAGCGGTTAATCTGGTGAATATTGATGTTTTACAGGGACATTTTAATAAGCGGTTCTTTAAATTGCATCGATTTCAAATATTAATTTCAGTTTACTGATTCAGAAATCCGAGTGAATGTCTGCCACAAAGAAAAGCGAGTAACTGTACTATTTTCTAAAGTTTATCACGAACAGCCTCGCTGTATTGAACAATGAATCTAAACCAGTTCAACCCAAACACCCATTCGCATGGTGAAGATATTTTAACATGTACCACGTTCTATTCAGATTGATTCTAAGACCAATCAACAATTCCCATCTCAATGTTTAATTCAAGTTACCAAAGATTAAAAGATCATAAGAAAGAGGAGCAGGAGTCGGCCCTCGATCCTGTTCCGCCATTCAATAAGATCTTGGCTAATCTGGT
Organism: Cetorhinus maximus; assembly: GCF_964194155.1. Lineage (NCBI taxonomy): Eukaryota > Metazoa > Chordata > Chondrichthyes > Lamniformes > Cetorhinidae > Cetorhinus > Cetorhinus maximus. The sequence continues at coordinate 2,488,817 of NC_135914.1, read as the reverse complement.
TGTGACCTCAAGTACACTGTCCTGCCCATAACCCTAGGCTCGCTTGTCCATCAGAAATCCGCCCAACTCAGCCTTGAATATATTCAATGGCCCAGCCTCCAGTGGTCTTTGGGGAAGGGAATTCCAAAAAATTAACCACCAACTAAGAGCAAATATCCTCCACATCTCCGTATTAAATGGAAAATCACTTATTCTGAAACTTTGCCCCTAGTTCTACATTCGCCCACCGGTCGAAATATCCTCTCAGCATCTACCCTGTGAAGCCCCCTCAGAATCTTCTATGTTTAATGTGTTCACCTCTCATTCTTGCATTCACAACCAGCAAAGCTTGTTTCTTATTTTTGTCTGTTTTAGCTTGCAAGGAATAATTCTCCCCGTTAACAGAGGGCATTAGTAGTTCATAATGAACATCTCCATTTGCACCCCAATCGCTTTTATCGCTCTATCTGGAATCTCACTGTCACTGAACAATAGAAAAATAAATTAAGGCTTAGGGAGCAATGTCTTCTTCAGACTCTTCACCCAGGAATGGTTTTGGCTGCACTGAAAATGCATCCAATGGGAAGGCGGGAAGGGAGGGAGAACTCAAATGGATTATATCAGGTTCCGAAAGGGATCCACTACTGGTGGGATTACTAAATTTAGTTACGTTTGTGTGGGTGGAGAGAGAGAAACTATTTCCTACCGTGAGTGGGGAGCTTGTGTGTGGCGTGGGTTGTGGGGTGTGGAGTCAAATAAATTCAAATTAGGGCAGGCCGTCCAGGGGTGATGTCCAGTAGCATTCCCCCCGCCAAAGACTTGGCTGCTAGGACAATAAGCTGCTGTGTGCTAATCAAAATATGATGTGCAGTGAAGACTCTGGCATTTGAAGGCACCTAAAATTGCAGAGTTATAGCTGATTAACACAGACAGTTTTCAAAAAAAAAATCACAGTCGCCTTCACATTGAGGAAAGCCTCTCCACTGGATAGTGTCCTAATCACTCCCTCTCATACACTTATCATGCGGAGCCTCCCTCATTTATGCAGGTACGTTATCCTGCTTGTGTGAATTGCTAAGTCTTACAAATACATAGGACACAATGATCCTCTGTCTATCCCTCACTTGTACATGTACATTATTCTGTCTGTCTGAATTGCTAACTCTTACAGATATACAGGACACAATGATCCTCTCTATATCTCTCACTTGTACAGGTACATTATCCTGTGAGTGTGAATTGTTAACTCTTACAGATATATAGGACAATGATCCTCTCTATATCCCTCACTTGTACAGGTACATTATCCTGTCTGTGTGAATTGCTAACTTTTACAGATATATAGGACAATAATCCTATCTTTATCCCTCATTTGTACAGGTACATTATCCTGTCTGTGTGAATTGCTAATTCATACAGATATACAGGACACAGTGATCCTCTCTATATCCCTCAATTGTACAGGTACATTTTCCTGTCTGTGTGAGTTCCTAACTCTTACAGATATACAGAACACACTCATCCTCTCTATATCCCTCAGGAATCAGGGTGCCTGCTTCTCCATTTTGGTTTGCAGCACAAACACCTGTATCAATGATCCATTGATGTGGCGACCCAGACAGATTTCAGAAGGTGAGAAAGGAGATAAAGAATATGTAAAAACTCTGCAGAGGTTTTCCTTCCTTTGACGATTTGATTTAAAAAAAAATAAAAGGCGAAGACGTCACGCCCAGAGCAGCGGCCGGGCTCAGCCGGAGGCAAGAGGTGACTGCGGGAGGAGCAAAGAGTCGAGAAGGCGTTAGAGCGGCCACGTGTGTATCGGAGAGGGAAACAGCAGTAACCACAGTCTCTGTGAAAGGATGCCTGCTGAAAAACGTTAAACTCTGATGGAACTATTATTCTCCTCTTTAAAAAAACAGCGTCCCTTTAGAGCCCTGTTAACATTTGGGAACTCCTTCCAAGGCTTTCATATCCCAACTTTCTTCATTCTTTATCCTCCGTATTATCGGGCCTCACACGTTTGTGTTTTATGATAATTTTACCCTCCCCCCTTACTCCATATAATAATTCTCTGCAACATTTCATCGAGGTGATCTTATATCTTTGCGTCACGCCTTCAATATTATAATAATTAAAAATTAATGTTTGGGCCACTGCTTTTTAAGATAATTGTTACAGCCTCAATCAATGTTACTCACTGAGCAAGAGAAATCCTGGAGGGATACTTGTCTCACTGGTCCTTTATTTTTTTTTCTGTTTTGAAAACGAGGGGAAAACTTTTACGAATCTTATATTAAAAGATTTATGAACAGGAAGAAACAAACTTAATCGCACAAGTTTAAAATTACACGGCTGAAGCAGTCACAATGTATTACCCCGAAAAATAAACCCTCGTTTTTCAGAATACACAATTAAACTATTTGGAAACAGCTCCCTTTTGGAGTTTTAATCATGAAACTCCAGTAATATTACCCAAGGCAAATACTGCTGCTACTTTAGTGCAGTATACCCCATGACTTCTCACTCTCTCCCAGTCTGCTGTGGAAACCCGAGGGAAGTTCAGAAACAGACTCCCTCTTGAAAGCAAAGACTTCCCTGTGTTGAAATCGGACGGCTGCTTCAAATTCCACATTTCTCTCAGCACAGAGCTGGCCTCAGGGCATTTCCCCCACACAGTCAACTCAATTCAACGAAGCATTTCCCTTAATTATCAATTTCCCCCCTTTTATCCTGGGCTCCAATGTCCTAAGCACCCCTTTGAACTCCAATTTTCCAAACTAAAAAATACTTACTGCCTCCCTACTGCCTCCACATCCGGGTCAAATAAAATGTAAGAACCTCCCCTTGTTTAATTATGAAATATTAGCAACTGAAAAGACAAACTCTTTCCTAACACCTAATCTAAAAAAAAATCAGCATATTTATTTATAATCCCAACTTCACCTTAGGCTCTCATTGCAAATGCATGCAATCAGCACCTTTATGTTTCATCTCTAAGTTCCCACAGACAATCTGTCTTTACTAACATTCCCCAGTTTAATTACCGATGGACACACACACACGCGCACATCTTTCTTTATAGAATACAACCATTTTCCAAAAATATGTAAAACCAACATCCATCTTCCCGTACACAACCCCACCCATTCACCTTGTTTCCAGATCCCTTAATACATGTGCACAACAAAATGCAATATATATCAGCTTCAACAGCTTTCTGAGGGAGAGAGATCCGATTTCCACTCCGCCTTCCACAGCACCTCTTGCACCAAAACACACTGCACTCACGGTAAATCTCTGACATGTAGGTTTAAAGTTGAACATAAACCAAAAGATACTGTGTAAACGTGAAATTAATTCATCACAAGTGCCCTGAATCACTGCTCGTGTGTTCCTGCTTTCTTCGAATTCAGTAATTAATAGAACACATCACATCTCAGACATAGAAATCCACAACTAACAGCATCTCAATCCAGAGCTGATATTGCCAGCTCAGCAGAAATTTCAGCTTGATCCAGATGTCATTTATTTATCAATCAATACAAAACACTGGTGCATCGTTATAATCGAGGAATAATTTATTTTATTTACATACAGACATTTGCCAAGAAATTAACACCCTGTCAGTGACTGGAGTTACAGAACCAGCAGAAAAAGTCCAGAGAAACTAAAGAAATTCCTTAGTCTCTGCTCAATATTTCCTTCATACTTGAGCTACACGATAACAGTGGAATATCCTTAACAATACTTAAAACAATTGATACATTTAGCAAAATGAGCCAGTCTTTGTAAACTCTGGCGAATGCACGGGGAAAGATGATAGTTTCATGGGCGTCTCATTGGTTCCATGTTTATTTCCACTAGGCTGTGGATTGTGTGGCAAATCCTGTCGCCTCCATAATTCATCAGAGACAAACAGACCGGACTCTCATCTGCGACCCGCCTTCTTTTTTGATCGTTTATCCATTGCAGCTAAGTCGAGGGAGGCGTAAAGAGGTCCGCCATGTGCCTGGGAGACATATTAAACATTAACAGCGAAAATTAGTCAAAAGATAGGTAAGATTACCCACTCCCGCAACCGTGTTCCAATGGAACCATAGAATGATGCAGCACAGGAAGAGATCATGCCGCCCACTGTTCCTGTGCCAGCTCTTTGGAAGAGCTGTGCAATTAGCCACACTGTGCCCTTCTCTGTCCCCATATCGCTGGCCTTATTTTCCCCTTCCACTATTTTCTAATTCTTTCTTGAATGTCCCTATTAAATCTGCTTCCATTGCCCTCTAGATCAATTTGCGGTGATGTTTTGCTATATTTGTATGTGTAAGAATTGATTGAATTGATGTTTTGTAACAGAGCAGCAGAATTAGGAAAGCAACTGGAACAGACCAAAGTTTAATCAGAACACTGAGATGATGGGTCTATGAATGTCATTGAATTCCTTTGTTGTCAATTGGCCAACTCTATTACTGTGTTTCGCCAAGTGCCATCTACACAATTGAGAAGAGTCCACAGAATTCATCGCATTCAGAAGAATGACACAAATACAATCAAAAGACTTGTGTTTGTATAGCGCCTGTCGCGAACTGAAGAAGCCCCAGGGCATTTACGTCCACTTCTTTGAAGTGTAGTCTCTGTTCTAAATGCAACACGGCAGTGAAGTTGCACACAGCAAGTTTCCAAAAACAGCAATTAATTAATGACCTAGATAATTTATTTTCAAGGTGCTGGTAGAGAGATAAAGTATGAAACTGGATAGCAGAGAGAACCCCCCCACCCCCCTAACCCCCAACACGCCACCACTGCTCTTCTTGCACTAATGGCGGTACCATCTTTTATGCCGAGCTGAGAGGGCTCACAGTGCCTCGGTTTAACTAGTCATGTGAAACCCACACCTCAGACAGTGCAGTACTCGCTCTGAAGGTTCATCCTTGACTTTCTGCTCAAGTCTCCGGACACAGACAACACACACACACACATACACACACACGGACACGCACGCACACAAACACATATACACATAATTTTTGCCCAAACTGATTCCTTCTTCGTCCACTTACAACAGATGCACATTCTGATTTATCTATTAAACTCCCCAGGGTTTTGCCTTATCTTCATTCTAAGTCCATTCGCTAATGTATTTACTAAATCTGTTGGGTGGGAGGAGGGACAAAGGTGGGAAATGACGGAAGGGGATTAGACTTGCTGTGGAGATAAGAAGAAAATAGCAGAACTCTAAAATCAAACTGCTGGAAACCCGCAGGTAAAGGGGATGTAGACATTCTACCCGGAAAATTACCCTACCCTTTCTATTATCAGATGGGTAGAGGGACTGGGAGATATTTCTGATTCCAGTTAGAGGGAGGAGTGGGGTTTTATACAAATTCAGATGCTCTAGAACTGCTCTCTGATAAACACGTGAAATGGAAGCTTTGGAAGCCTTGCACCTTATCCCAAAAAAACAAGATTTTGTATATTATTACAACAATTTAAAAAAAAAACTCACCTGTATTGCATCCCAGTGTGGTCCCTCACTTGTAAAGTGCAATATCCTGTATCTGTGAATTGCTAACTCTTACAGATATATAGGACACCGTGATCCTCTCTTTCTCCCTCACTTGTATAGGTACATTATCCTGTGTGTGTGAATTGCTAACTCTTACAGATATATAGGACACAATGATCCACTTTATATCCCTCACTTGTATAGGTACATTATCCTGTTTGTGTGAATTGTTAACTCTTACAGATATATAGGACAGAGTGATCCTCTCTGTCTCCCTCACTTGTATAAGTACAATATCCTGTTTGTGTGAACTGCTAACTCTTACAGATATAAAGGACACAATGATCCCCTCTATATCCCTCAGGGAGCCAGCCTCTCCATTTTGGTTTACTGCGCATAGATGTGTATTTATGTTCCCTTTTTTCAGCGGCCGAGGCACATTGCAGGAAGGAGAAAAAGGAGATAAAGAATCTGTAAAGAACAATCTGCAGAGGTTTTCCTTCCTTTGGCGGTTTGATATTCAAAAAATAAACGCAGAGTTCGTCACGCCAATAGCAGCAGCCGGGCTCAGGTGGAGGCAAGGGGTGACTGCAGGAGGACCAGAGAGTGTAGAAGGCCTTGAAGAGCGGTAGAGCGGACCCGTGTGGACAGGAAGGGGAAACAGCAGCAGCCATAGTCTCTGTGAAAGGATCCCTGCTGAAAAACGTTAAACTCTGATGGAACTATTGTTCTCCTCTATAAAAAATGAGCGCCCATTTGGAGCACTGCTGACACTTGGGCACTTCTTCCAAGACACTCATATCCCATTATTTATTCATTCCTCAACTTCCTTGTTATCATGGCTCATAAGTTTGTGTTTTATGGAAATTTCACCCTCCCCAGCTCCCTCCACCCCCGCCCCCTCCATAAAATCTTTCTCGGGAACATAAGTTCACACTTTTCAATCACGTTAAAATGGCCTGGCCGCTCGGTGCTGCCATTTGCATGAGAACTCGGTTTTTAAGAACAAAGCCAGACGTGCATTTCTATAGCGCCTTCCACGACCTCAGGGAATCCTCTTGCGATTGACAATCAATTAAGTTGCAATCCGTGTTCCTAAACATTTCACTGAGAAGGGTTTCTCCACTGGGGGATAACAGTGGACATGATTTTAAATAAAGCGCCACAATGAGGCCATGATTATAAACCTCGAATGCATAATGGGATTTTTCCCAATCTGCAATCTGTTGGCAAACTCGGGAATAAAAATTTCCGATCTTCGCCATTCCCAGCGGAATGCTGTATGTTTTCCTAAAGATCCGCGTTATGGTTTAATGGAACCTAATTCTCAGAGGGAATTAAGCACAAACCGGACAGAGAGAGTCTCCGGGAATCTGTAGTGAGAAAATCCTCTGGAGGAGTGAAACTGAGGGACAGTGGGTGAAAAGTTGATAAGAATCTGATATAAACACACACTTCCCTTTGTCTTTTGTTGCAAGCAAGAGCCTATTGACTTATTTTTATTAGGTCATGGGATGTGAGGGTCGCGGGCTAGGCCAGCACCTAGTGTCCCCCATAATTGCCGCTTGAGGAGATGGTGGTGAGCCGCTTTCTTCAAAAGCTGCAGTCCCTGTAGTGTAGGTGCACCCACAGTGCTGTCAGAGAGGGATTTCCAGTATTTTGACACCGATACAGTGAAGGAACGGCGGTAAAGTACCAAGACAGGATAGTGTTTGTCTTGGGGGCTAATTGGAGGTCGTGGCTATCACATGCCCCCTCTGCCCTTTTCCTCTCGGCGGTGGCAGCCTTGACAATTGGTTGCAGTGCTGCCTGTGTATAGATAGTACAAACTTCAATCTCTCTGAATCTTTGATGAAGCGAGTGCATCAATTGTGAATAATATTGGGGATTAGTTATTTTTTGAAAATATCGGGCACAGCAGGTAAGCAGTGACTCGGTCTCAGGTCAATGAGCACACTGTAAATGAGGCGAATGTGCACCAGCCTGTTCTATGCTCTGGGGAATCTACCCTCGACGGCAGGGCCTCTGCTGTCTGCGGTTTAACATTTAGTTAAATGCAGGCGGTTCTGTACATGAAGCGCCTCAACTGTGAAAACAGAAAATCCACCGAGAGCTTTTGGACCGAACATCATTTTTAATCTCAAGCCAAAAGCGGCCAGAAACTCGGTCAGCGCTTTATGCCAATTGATATGCTCTGCACAGCCCCCGCATGGGGTATGAGGGAGGCGTCTTTCTGAGACTCGCAGCAAACAGCCGCGGTCACAGCCAATGCGCCTCTTTGCTGCCCAGCCCCGCTCTCTGCTGCAAGGTTCACTGACCCACTTCTTTGTTATTCATTTCTGCAGAACGGGTCAGACACTCAGTATGGAACAACACTGTCTGCTTATTTCAGAACCCATTCTGTCAGTAACACATACTATCTGTTTCGTCACACTAAAATGAATGGATCTCACTCTTCCCTTCCAGATTCCGTCCGTCAGCATTCTCCTGAATATTCCTTTACATGGGTTCCTGTGGAGTCTTGCAGAGAAGTTGCAGCACGGATTTGCTGCTTTGACATTATAATTGGTTCAAGTTTGACACCAGGGGGCGACCCATAAAAGAATGATTTGGCCCAGCAGCTGTTTGTAGTAACTTGTCTCGGTTGGGATGTGCATTTTGATCCTGTGCCTTAATTGTCACCATTATCCGGGTTCTACTCTTCACCCTCATTCGTATTTGGATTCATTAAAGCGGTTGTTCGGGTGAGTATTGATATTTAACAGGGAAATCTCAACAAGCGTGTGCTAATGTGCTTCGCTTTTAAATGCTAAATGCAGTTTCTTGTTTTAAAAAACCTGAGAGAATATCTCCCACAAAGAAAACCGACTAACTGAATCAATTTGTAAAATTCATCACAAACAATCTCGCTGTATTCATTATTGAGTCAAGCCAGTTCAACCGAAACACCCATTCCATTGGTACAGATACTTTAATATTTTCCACGTCCTTTTCAGATTGATTCTAAGAATATCAACATTTACCATCTCAATATTTATTTCAAGTGACCAAAGATTAAAAGATCATAAGGAAGTGGAGCAGGAGTCGGCCCTCGATCCTGATCCGCCAATGAATAAAATGTTGGCTAATCTGGTTGCGGCCTCATTTGATCTTTCCCGACTATAACCCATGACCCTCTTGTCAATCAAAAATTTTCCCAACTCAGCCTTGAATATGTTGAATGGCCGGGCCTGAATTGCTCTCTGGGGAAAGGAATTGCAAACAAGCTAACGACCAACGAAGAGAAAAAAAATCTTCCGCACCTCCGTGTTAAATGGGAGGTCACTTATTCTGAAACTGTGCACCTAGTTCTACACTCCCGCATGAGTCGAAACATCCTCACAGCATCTATCCTGTGAAGCCTCCACCAAATCTTATATGCTTCAACAAGTTCGCCTATCATTCTTAGATTTACAAGCAGCAATGCTTGTTTGATGTTTTTGCCTGCATGTAATTTGAGTTTGCAATGAATATTTCATCCGGTTAACAGAGGGCATTAGGGGTCAATAACGAGCATCTTAATTTGCACAGCAATCACTTTTATCGCTCCAACTGGAAACTCACTGTCACCAACAATAGAAGCATTAGTGAAAGCTCGGGGGTAATGCCTTCCATAGATCCATGGAACCATAGAAAAGTGACAGCACAGAAGCCCATCTTGTCCATGCCAGCCCGAGGGCACACAGGTGCCCTTTCTAATCCCACCTTCCTGCTCCCGGCCCATAGCCCTGCAGCTTACAGCACTTAAGGTGTAGATCCAAGTACTTTTTAAATGAGTTTAGAGTTTCTCTCTACCACCAGCTTGGGCGGCGAATTCCAGACACTCACTGCGTAAAAAAGTTCTTCCTCATGTTCCCCCTACACCTTCTGCCACTTATCTTGAATCTATGTCCCTTGTTCTAGAATTCTCCACAAAGGGAAACAATTTTATCCTGTCCACTCTATCTATTCCCCTCAATAATTTGTACACCTAAATCAAGTCACCTCTTAGCCTTCTTTGTTCTAAGGAAAATAACCCCAACCTATCCAATCTCTCCTTGTAGCTACACTTTTCTAACCCTGGCAACATTCCTGTAAACCTCCTCTGCACTCTCTCCAGAGCTATTACGTCCTCCCTGTAATGCGGTGACCAGAACTGCACACTATACTCCAGTTGTGGCCACACCAGATTTTTTTATACAATTCCAACTTTATATCCTTACTTTTATATTCTATACCTCTGCTAATGAAGGAGGGCATTCCATATGCCTTCTTTACAACTTGTCTACTTGAACTGCTGCCTTCAGGGACCTGTGTACTTGTACGACAAGATCTCTCACTTCATCTACACCTCTTCGTATATTCCGATTTATTGTGTAATCTCTGTAAATGTTTGACCTGCCTAAATGTATGACCTCACACTTCCCTATGTTAAAATCCATCTGCGACCTTACCGCCCACTCCACCAAACCATTTATGTCGATTTGGAGATTATGGCTATCCTCTACACTATCCGCTACTCGACAAATCTTTTTGTCAACTGCAAATTTCCCAATCGTGCCCCGCACGTTCACGTCCAAATCGTTAATATATATTACAAACTGCAAGGGTCCAAACACTGAGCCCTGTGGAATATCACTTGAGACAACTTTTCATTCGCTTGGGCATCCATCGACAATTACACCTTGTTTCCTGTTTCAAAGCCAACCTTTTAACCATGTGCCACATTAACCTGAATGCCATGGGCATTTACTTTCCTGACCAATCTGCCATGTGTGACCTTGTCAATTGCCTTTTTAAAATCCATGTACACAGCGTCCACTGCAGTACCTTCATCAACCCTTCTTGTCACTTCCTCAAAGAACTCAATCAAATTTGTGAGGCAAGACCTTCCTTTAACAAGTCCATGCTGACCATCCCTGACTAGTCCATGCCTTTCTACATGACAGTTAGTCCTATCTCTCAGGATTGATTCTAATTATTTGCTCACCACCGATGTAAAACTAACTGGCCTATAATTGTTTGCAATTTACTTTGATCCCTTTTTTAAACAACGGAAGTACGTTTGCATTTCTCCAGTCCTCCGGTACCTCTCCTGTATCTCGTGAAGATTGGAAAATCATCCTCAGAGCATCTGTTAGCTCTTCACTGAATTCCTTCAGCAGCCTCAGAAACAATCCTGGTGACTTATCAACTTTCAAGGATTTCAACCCTTCGAGTACTTCCTCTCTCTTTATTACTATCCCGTCCAAAATCTCGCAGTGTTACTCCTGGAGTACTATATCTACTCCCTCCATTTCCTTTGTAAACAGGGAGACAGAATATTCATTCATAACGCTTCCCACAGCCTCTGCATCTACACACAAGTTTCCATCTTCATCTCTGATAGGTCGTATTTTTCCTTAAGTAACCTTTTAGCATTAATGTATTAGTAAAGCATCTTTGGGTTATCTTTAACTTTACTTGCGAATCATTTTCATGCCTTCTCTATGATTTTCTTATTTCATTTTTTTAATTCGTCCCTGCACTTCCTATATTCGTCTAGGCAATCTGCAGTGCTTGGTTCTTTGTGCATATTGTACACTTTCTATTTCTGTTTAAACTTCCCCTGTATTCCTCTCGACAACCAGTGGGGTCTAGGTTTGACAGCGCCACTCTTATATTTGTAAGGAATATGTCTAATTTGTCCAATTTGGATCTCGCTTTTTAGTGTATCCCACGGGTTTTACACTGTTTTATCCTCCAGCAGTGCTGTCCAGTCCACCTCAGCCAAGTTCCGTCTCATTTCTGCAAATTTTACCTTACCTCAGTTCAAGAGCTTTACTCCTGCCTTATCTCTGTCCTTTTCCATGGTAATGCTAAATCTAACTGAATTGTGATCACTCTCCCTGATATGGTAGCCAACTGTCACTTCACCCACTTGCCCTCCTTCGTTCCCCAAGACTAGGTCTAGAATTGCATCTGGCAATTGACTAGGCACTTTACAGCCTTTAGGACTGAATATTAAGTTCAACAATTTTAGATAATGAACCTACTCCTCTATCCCCACTCCCTTTCCGGTTCTACCCCCTCCTTTTTGGTTTTTCCAACAATTTATATACATTTTTCTTTTCCCACCTGTTTCCATTATTTTTAAATGTATTTCCACCCATTGTTTATCTCTACCTTTTAGCCCTTTTAGTATTCCATCCCCCCACCCCACCTCCACTAGGTCTATCTGTACCTTGTTTGTCCTGCTGTCTACTCTTCATTAGCACATTCCTTTAGATACTATCACCACCTTCAGTACCTCTTTGGCCTTTTGTCTGTGACATCTTTTGGCTATCTCCACCTATTACTGGCTTTTTGTCCCAACAACAGCACCCCCCCCCCCCCCCCCCCACCACCCCCACCTAAACCAGCCTATATTTCACCGCTTCCCTATTTTTACTTACTTCTGTTGAAGGGTCTTAAGGACTCGAAACGTCAACTGTGCTCTTCTCCGCCAATGCTGCAAAACCTGCTGCGTTTTTCCACCTATTTCTGTTTCTGTTTTTGTTTTGGATTTCCAGCATCCTCAGTTCTTTGATTTTATTTTTGCATCTGCTCTCGTTGGGTTTGTCTCTAATTGGTTCAAAATAATTTCCTGGACTCACTACATGAATGTTTCTCCCGCAGTGCCCCTGATATTGCTTGACTCCTAGTTGGTATTAGGATAGTTGAAGTCTCCTACTATTATTGCCCTCTTGTTCTTACAAGCAGAAATTTGCCTACATATTTGTTCTTCTATCTCCCTTTCACTACTTGGTGGTCGGTAGTATATTCCCAGTAGTGTGACTGCCCCTTTTTTATTTCCAAGCTCAATCCATAAAGCCTCGTCTGTTGACTCATTTAGTATATCACCCCTTCTCACAACTGGAATTGATTCTTTAACCATTTGTGCTAACCACCCCCGCCCACTCTCCTTTTTTTATCTCCTACTCTATCGTGTCTGAATACACTACAACCAGGCATATTAAGCTGCCAGTTTTTTCCCTCCTTTAGTCAGGTCTCCGTTGTAGCATTGACGTCCTGCTGCCATGTGTCTACCCGCGCCCTTAACTCATCATCCTTGTTTATAATACTCCTTGCATTGAAGTAAAACCAGTTTAACCCCGTCAATTTCCCTTGCTGGACACTTTGCAAACTTTGCTTCTCAAAGTCTAGTTCGTTTCCCAGGAATGGATTTTGGTGCATTGTAAACACCGCCAATGAGAAGGTGGGAGGGAATGGAAACTCAAATGGATTCCACCAGCTTTCCAAACGGATCCACTGATGTCGTAGTCACTAATTTAACGTTCAGTGTAAAGCATCGGAGACTTCCAACCAACAATTAAACTCTCTTAATCTAGGTTGAGGAAAAGAATTAAAATTAATTTGGGTTGAGACAGAGATAGCATTTCCTCAAGAGGATCCAGTGTGTGTGTGTGTGTGTGTGTGTGTGTGTGTGTGTGAGGGGGGCTGGTGGTGTTGGTGGTGGTGGGAGGAGTGGTAGGTGGGCGGGTGTGTTGGAGGGGTTGGGGGTGGGTGGAGTCCAGACCAAAAGCTCACTACGTTCAAGTTATAACCAGACTGTCCAGGGTTGATGCCCGGAAGCAATTCTTCACCCCATGGAATGGCTGATGGGGCATTAAGTTGCTGTGCGCTGTTGAAAATATGGTGTGCGGTGTGGGCTCGGGAACTTGAAGACCTCTGCAATTGTAGAGTAATCGCTGATTAACACAGATTATGTTAAAACATCTCACACTTCACAGACACCTTCACCTTGAGCAATGTCTCTCTATTGTTCATTGTCTAAATCTCTCTCTCTCACAGACATCGACAATCATCATTCCGAGCCTCACTCACCCGTGCAGGCACATTATCCTGTATGATTGAATTGCTGTCTCTTTTAGTTACACAGGGCACAGTGATCCTCTCTATTTGCTTCAAGAATCAGAATATCTGCTTCTCCATTTTGGGTTACTGCACTAGCACATGTATTTATGCGGTGACCCAGAACAAGTTCAGAAAGGGGACAAAGGAGATAAGGCAATCATTCAGAACTCTGAGGTGCCTCGTCTTACGTTTTCGGTTAGATTTTTGAAAACTGAAATAAACGTCACGCCAAGTTGGCGGCCACGCGCTCTGTCAGGGGGGCGTGGCCGGTATTTAACAAACAGCAGCCACCGGGCACGGGGAGAGGCAAGAGGTGACTCAAGGAGAACTAGAGAGGAGAGCAGGCCTTGAAGAGATTTAATGCGGCCCCGTGTGGACGGGGCGGGAAACGGCAGCAGCCACCGCCTCTGTGACAGGGTCCCTGCTGAAGAACTTTAAACTCTCAAGGAATTATTGTTCTCCTATTGAAATAGTGGTCGCCCCTTTGGAACTCTGATAATATTTCGGTACTCCTTCCAAGGCAGGCAACCCCCATCTTTCTTCATTCTTTATCTTCCTTGTCATGTGGCATCATAAGTTTGTGTTTTATACACATTTCATTCCCCCCGCCTTCATAAAATCAGTTTTTGGGACTTGGGATTTCGCATTTCAGTCACACTGAATTGGCCTGGCCTCTCGGTTCCCTCATATAGCATGAGAACTCTGCTTTAAAATATAAAGACCGGTTTGCATTTATACAGCACCTTCCACTACCTCTGGGCATCCCAAAGCGATTTACAATGAATTAAGGAGGTTTTTGAAATGTCGTCGCTGTTGTAATGCAGGAGACACAACAGCCAATTTGCACATAGCAAGCTCCCACAGCCATTAATGTAACACTAAACAGATTTGATTGAGAGGCAGACAATGGTCCCAGCATACAGTGGAGAAATACACCCCCGACTGCTCTTCTTCCAATAGAGGCTGTGGGACCTTGGTATCCAACTGAGATGGTTGACAGGCCCGCGATTTGGCATCTCGTCTGGGAGGAATCTCCACCGATAGTACAGCCCTTTCTCCGAACTGGCAATGGGTCTCTGGAGTGATACATGTACCCAAAACTTTCTGACAAAGAGATGAGGGAGCTGTAAGTCACAGCTGGTCAAAAAGCTGTGGGTCGGAATTAGTAGTTTAAATGTGTGAACGCCCTTAATACTTTGATGTTCCTAAAATCAATTTCTAGGGGTGATTTTGAGTTTGTGTGATAGTGCACCCTGAGAAACATCTAATCAATTTCCTGCTCTATGCCGAAGATAAGAAAGAATGAAAATTGAAAACGTGTATAACAGTGGAATGATCCAGTCATGCCTGATACAGACTATCTACCAAAGTTCAAACGTCTTACTTTTAAAATATTTATTCATAGGATGTGGACATCGCTGGCAGGGCAAGCATTTTTTCCCCATTCCTCATTGCCCTTTCGAAGGTGTTTATGAGCCGCCTTTTTGTACCACAACAGCCCCAGTGTTGAAGGTGCTCCACAAATCCATTAGATAAGGAGTTGCAGGATTTTGAATGAGAGACGAAGAAGGAAATATGCCAATGCCTGGATGATGCGCAACTTGACGTTCGTGGTTCCACATCTGCCCACGTCCTTTGAGGTGCTATTGGTTGAGAGTTTGGATTGTGCTGTCGAAGGGGCCTTTGGGAGTTGTTAAAGTTACCCTTGTGGATGTTACGCACTGCAGTCACTATGTGTCGGTGGTGGAGAGGGTGAATATTTGAGGTTTTGAATGGGGTGTCGATCAAGCAGACTGGCAGAGGGACAACCTGGGTATCAAACGCACATCTACGACATAGATTGAAATGAAAAACATTGACATCATTGAGCATGGGAAAACAGACATAAATTTCCTGTCTGATGGGTGATTAATTAAATTGAAATCATTTAACACTCTACTGAACGTTCAAATAATCCCCTTTGCTCCTGCAGAGAGCTGATCGAAACACCTGAATCATTCGATTACTAACACCCCGTTAACTAGGTACCGTGTGAAGTGAAGTAATAGGAAGATTTAATCTCCCATCTAGGCTGAGTTAACTGACCTCAGTGGTGGTCAGAATAATCTTGCCAGTTTGTAACGGTGTTTGAAGTAACTTAGAGCGCCACATGCTGTTTTGAAAGAGAATGAACAGTATTGCACTTTAACATAAAGCGGAACGGCCAATGTTATGTGCCTTATTATAATTTATTAATAAAGTTGATGTTTTGGAAAGCTAAGGTATTACTCAGACTGCTGTCCTTTGTTGTATAATGCAAAGGTAATTGGTATTTATCTCAGTGTCCATCCTTGGCAACAGCCCAAAGGCCACAGATCCTTGCACCCGGGATGAATTTCGACAGAGCACATTGCATCCCTTTCCACAGTTGCTTCATAACGGCGCATTGCAGCATTTAATTTAATATTTTCCAGTTTATCACAGGCCGATCGCTTTTGCACATTTCCTCCCGTCCCACTCTTTGTGTGAAATCTGTAAAGTGTGCAACCTTTTCGAGCTGTGATCTAGGCTCACTGACCTGAAGCATTAAGTCAGTGAGGTCAATGGAAAAACATGGAGTTATTGATGTCTTCATTGAACAAATAATTGTCTTGTAAATATCAACTCTCATTATGTATGCGGTGGATAAAATACTGTATTGGAAATAATTTGGTTTTCACCTTATGCAATGACAGATTTTAATGGCCGTGTAATGCACTTTTATGAATTTTTATGAATGAAGTATGTTTTTGGAAAAAGAAAGACTTGTCTGAAGTTCCCTCAGCCCCTGAAAAAGCCTCATGTTTACTGGCTGACCAAGTTTTCAAAATTATTTGAAGTTTTACAGAAGATTTCTTTTATCAGTTTTGAGTTCAATGAAACATTGCCAACTTCTCTATCTGCTCGCTCGAAAAATCTACCAGGTTTACTCCAAATGAAATGACCGGTTAGTGTAAAACTGGCTGTTTGGCCGCAACGTGGCTGCTGAAGTTTTGAAATTGCAGCGCAAATGCGGTGGGCTTTTTGGCAAATCCTGTCTCCTCCACAATTCATCAGAGAGAATCCATCCAGATTCTCATCTGCGACCCCCCTTCATTTTTCACCTTTTTTCTAACGCAACAGGGAGGCCTAGAGAGGTCTTCACCGAGGCTTGGAAATATATTAATGATTAACATTAAAGGTAGGTAAAGCACAGGTCAGATTATCCCTCCAAAATTCATCAAAGTCCTTCCAGTTTTTTTATTGGCCCTTTAAACAATGCTCACTTCTATCTTCACGCTGAACTTGTGGCTGCATTGATGTTCCGACCATTTTACATTGATTCTGTTCACCTTGGTGAAGCCCTGATGATTTTCTCTCTGCTTGTGCAGTAGCGTCGATTGGTCAGAAGAGGGTGGGATTGTATCGCATTGATCACATGATGATAAAACAGGTTTGATAAGAAGATTAATTGGCCCTTATTAATTCGTTCATTCTCGATGAGAAAAAATATCGCCAATTGCAACCACCCCTGCTGCTTCTGACATGGCTTTAGCCTTTTAACTCCCAATGCAAAATCAGTTCCTGAAACGATTGTTTACGTTTTTGCCCCTTGAACCATTTTCCTCTTTTGGTATTTATCTAATTTCCTTTGGAAAGTTAATATTGACATCATCAGCTGCGCCAATAATACACACAGAGCGACCCGAGCGCGCGCGCACGCACGCGCGCGCACACACACACACACACACACACACAGGCAGAGCGGCACAGACACACAAATGCATAAACACACACAGAGCGACACACACACACGGACAAACAGACACACATAAACAGCGACACACAAGCGCAAACACTGCGCGACGCACACACACAAACAGAGAAACACACAGCCGCACACAATCACAGAGACACATACAGAGACACACAAAGGCACGCACACAGCGACACATATGTGCATGCACACAAATGAACTGAGTGTTCTGTTTCCCGATTGTGTCGCCAATGGGAATTGTTTCTCTGATCCATACTGAGCAGAATCATAGAAAGTTTACTGCACAGACAGCCGCCTCTCGGCCTATCGTGTTTTCGCCTGCCGAAAACCAAGCCACACAGCCCAATCCCACTTGCCAGCATTTGGTCCATAGCCCTGCAGGTTCTGGTATTGAGGTATCCAGGGACATTTTAAATGAGTTGAGACTGACTGTCTCTATCTTCAGGCAGTGAGTCCCAGGACCGCACAACCCTGTGGGTGAATACGAAATTCTCATCTCCCATGATTCTGAGCACGCCTGCTAAATCTCTCAAACTCATCTTCTCCAAAGAGAACACTGCCCGCTTCTCCAAACAATCGATGGAATTGTAGAACCTGGAAGAAGTCTTATCATTCTTTTCTGGAGTCACTTTCGTGCCTTCACATTTTCACTAAGATGTGGTGCCCTGAATTGCACACAGTTGATGCTGAGCCCGTGTTCTGTAAAACTTCATTGTAATTTCCTTGTTTTTATATTCTACGCTGCAATTTATAAAGTCCAGGATCTCGCCTGCATTTAACCAATTTTTGTCCTTATACCTTAGGAAATATATAGCAACACCTAATTAAGAGCCGTCAAATAATTTGAGTAAACCTATATACGACTGATGAAAGCTCTCTGTAAGTGTTAAAAAGCGACATGGTCGAATATGACCTAAAGGCAGAGGCCTGACCGAAAGTTGGCTCGAGTCACACATTGAATGGGAACGTCCTCACAGCAACTTAGTGATGGGCATTAATAAAGTACTTCTGATGATTTCAGGGTATCCCAAGGCAGTTTACGGGCAATTGAGCAGTTTTGATGTATAGTCGTTGTTGTTGAATCAATAGTGAAGCTATCTCAGAGAGATACATAGAGACAGAGGCTCAAAGATGAAGGACGAGATTGTGGTGCATACTTTTCAAAATTGACATCGAGGTGCACAGGTTTTCCAGCCGCGAGATGCGAGTGGATCTTTCCCTTTTAACTGTCATGTACTGGAATTGTACAGGAGCTGACAGGCAACATCATATAACTATATAGCACCTTTAACCGCAATGAAGCGTCATAAGATGTTTGATCAGAGATTTTTGGATCATTTCTACCTTTGATTTCTCTGTTACTCTCAGTTCTGTCTTTCTCCAAGGATTTCTTTGCTGTCTGCTCCGCTCACTGGGGAATATTTAAATTCAGTGTCATGGTATTGTAAAGCTGACAAATGTATCGGCTTCCTCCTGTTTTCCGTCTCTCCCGAATTTTATTCCCAGTGAGTGGTAAGAATAGTGGAGAGAGATAAAAATGAGCGGCTTGTTCAAAAGCACCCGGTTTGCATGATTGAACCGGGTCAAATTCCAGCCCAGTTGTCGGTGAGGGAGAGAATTAATTGTTAATGTTTTAAATGAAGAGCATTTTCTACTCAAGATTTGAAATGATGAATTTCAAACAGGGACTAACTGATGATGTGAATGTCATTTTAAACTAAGCTCAGAGATGGGCTGACAGTGGTGGGGTTGGAGGGGACGAGATAAGTAATAGTCAGTTCTGATAATGAGTCGTACGGACTCGAAACGCTAACTGTGTTGCTCTCCGCAGATGCTTTCAGACCTGCTGAGTTTTTCCAGCTATTTTTGTTTTTGTTTCAGAATTCCAGCATCCTCAATATTTTGCTATAAGGAATTGTAATCGCGGGTCTAAGTGGGGAGGAGGTGAATCAAATTGGGGACCTGTTCACATGGATGGAGCGAATCAGACAGGGTGTTATTTGGAGAGTGGGTGAATCAGACAGGGATTGGTTCACAATGTGTGGAAATCAGACAGGGATCTGTTCACATGGAGGGGGAATCAGGCAGGGAATTTTTCTCAGGGTGGGGGAATCAGACTGGGATCATTTCACAAGGAGGTAGTCAATCAGATAGGGATTTATTCACAACATGAGGGCATGAGGCAAATACTTGTTCACGGAGTGGTGGCGAATTAGACAGTGGTCCGTTCACATGGTGGGAGAATCATACAGAGGTCTGTTCACAGGGGGCGGAGATCAAGATAGGTGTTCAGTTCACGGGGAGCGCGATATCACATGGGGAGCTGTTAACAGGGTGGCAGACCAGATTGGTGTCTGTTCACAGGGAGGGGGAGTTATCCCGGGGAAGTTTCAAGGGAGAATTATCCGGAGGCAGTTACGGGTCGGGCGTTAATTATCTCTGGAGATGTTTCTGGGGGTGCGAGTGTTGGAAAAATCCAGGGGACAGTTTGCTAGGTATGTAGGGAGATCCTAGGTATGTAGACCATATGTCCCAAGGACTGGCGGATCATGTCAAGCAGCATGTCCCTTCCGCTGTTCACAATTGGCAAAGTTACGACCTCACGCAAACAGCCCCTGCTTGAAAAACTCAAACCACATTGAACAAGTTTGATGCGATTCTGCAATTGGACAACTTCTGCCAAATAATCCTCAACGTGCAAAATATTTCACTGAGAACCAATTGAAGATTCTCAGTCGGGTTCGCAATGTGACACATTTGCATGCACCGAAAGCTACACATATTAATACACAGGGCTCCTTTCAGAAACAAGAAACATGCACACACATTGCGCCTGTTTCAGCTAAACAAAATAAGTGGTAGCCATTCGCTGGTTCATTCCTCAATGCAATTCATTGACCAATCAGGGTCCAGGTGCCACGTTTAAATTTCAATCGATGCTTGACAGTTAACTGTCAGTCACCATCATTGCTGCATCGTCTATGGCCACGCCTTTACCAATCAAAGTCCACTTGCTAACCAATCAGAACTTTCTTCTCATTAAGTATAGAGTTGTTGAATCCCCTGACATTGGGATTCTTGCGATTGTCATGATGAGTGCAAGACTGAAAACATCAATAAAATGTATTTTTTCAGCGATACTCAAGTTCTGTAGTACCAAACTTCTTATCACTCTGTTTCCTTACAGCATGCGGGAATCTGAAGTGCGTCAATATACTCACAGCTTGATTAAATATACAATTGCCATTTAATATTAAACATTCTCTGCTACCTTTTGTTACAGGGGTCAGATTGACAGCAGTGCAAAACGTTAGCAAGAGATATCCTAGATAGGTTGCCATGTATTAAACAGGTGTCAGCGCTACCCTGCTTACATCTTTGAAGAAAATGGCTTTTGACTTTTTTGTTTTTATTTTTTTCGCCTACCTAACTCCCTCTAAAACCATGATGTGCGCTAACAGCTCAGGTATGTGACGACTCCCGTAACATGCCAGCTCAACTTATTAACGTTGATTTTTTTTATTATACATTCGCGGGGTGTGGGCTTCGTTGGCTGGGCCAGCATTTATTGCCTATCGTCAAATGCCCTTGAGAACGTGATAATGCCTTCTTGAACCGATGTCGTGCATGTGGTATAGGTTCACTCTAAGTTCTGTTAGGAAGGCAGTTCCAGGATTTTGACCCAGCGACAGTGAAGTAACGGCGATACACTCCCAAGTCAAGATGGTGATTGGCTTGGAGGAAAACCTGCAGTTGGTGGTGTTCCCATTTATCTCCTCGCCTTGTCCTTCTAGATGAGATTGGTGGTGGGTTTGTAAGGTGCTGTCGACTGAGCCTTGTTGGGTTCCTGCATCTTCTACATCTTACATTCTGATGCTACTGTGCGTCCGTGCTGAAGCGAATGAATGTTTGTATATGGCTTGCCAACCAAGTGGGTTGCTTTGCAATGGGTTGTGTCCAGCTTCTTGATTGTTGTGGGAGCAGTAATCATCCAGGCTAGTGGGCCCTATTCCATCAGGCTCCTGACATGTGCATTGTAGATGGTGGACAGGATTTGGGGAGTCAGGAGATGAGTTAATCGTCGCAGGATTCCGAGCCTCTGACCCCTTCTTGTCGCCATAACATTTTATGTCAAGTCCAGTTCAGTTTTTGTTCAATGGTAACCGCCAGGGTGTTGGTGGTGTCGGATTCCGTGATCGTAATACCATTGAACGTCAATGGGCGATGGTTAGATTCTCTATTGTTGGAGATCGTCATTGCCTGGCACTTGTGTAGCGCGAATGTTACTCTCCATTTCTCATCCCAAGCCCAGATATAGTCCAGCTCTGGCTGCATTCGGAAATGGACTGCTTCAGTAGCTCAGGAGTAGCTTTTTTTTATCTCCATTACAATCTAGGCTCAAGCATGGAAAAAAGCTGAACTCCCGAGGTGAGTTGACAGTGAATGCCCTTGACATCAAGGTCGCGTTTGACCGAGTATGGCATCAAAAAGCCCTAGCAAAATTCGTGTCAATGGGAATCATGGGGAACGCTCTCCATTGGGATCTCACTTAGACTTCTGATTAAACATGAGCTGCAAAATGAAAAGTCATTTCAAGACGCAGAACAATCTGTGGAAGGATGTCAGACTGCAATTAATCTAATGCTGCTTCCATTACCAGGTGCAATTCACACCTGGTGGTCGGAGGGTCTATGTTAATCACTCGGCCAAAATATACGGAACTAACCGCAAGGGGAGGTGAGACTGTAACATTTTTTAAATATATTGTTTCACGGGATGTGGGCATCGTTGGCTGGGTCAGCACTTATTGCCCATCCCTAACTGCCTCCGCCGGATACTGTCAAAATCACACTCACACAGCCACACACGCTCACACACACACTCTGTCTCTATCTCACACGCACACGCATACACACACACGTTCTCTCTCCCTTTCTCTCGCACACAAAATGACACACGCGCTCTCTCACACACATTCCTTCACACATATACGAACTCAAAAACACACACACGCTCTCACGCAGATGCTTGCACATCATTTCGGGTCTCAGTTCTAGTGGTGTTATTTCTGCTTTAAGCCCTCCTCTCCAGTCTCCTGCTCATCTTCTATTCACTTCAATGTAATGGAAACTAACAGTTGGAACCTGTAAGCATTTGGAAGATACTTACAGATGACTCCAGGCTTTCTTACATTTGGAATCTTTCTCTAATCTATTCACTCAAGATGTTTGTTCACAGACTTGCCCCTGTGAATATACAACTTTGTTTCCTTCTTGACCGGAAATGTTGAATCTTGTAAATTCACACCCTAGATAATCAAGATTGCAGTTTTAATGCTTTTATTAACTTCAATCATACAGACTAACCCATTCAGCAATAATGGAATAAATTCGTTAAACGCCATTAAGATATAAGGTAAGAGATAATTGATAAAGTATATAATGGGATCATTGGATTCTACAGGTTCAGGCTAACAAATCATTTCTAACAACAATCAGGTTAGAAAGACCATTACAACGCGAAAGAAGGACTGGTGCTAATTTCCAGAGGAATTGAATGGTAAGGCAGAGACAATCAAGCTTACTTTCTACTTCTCTGTAGCTCTGAAGAAGCGTCATGCAGACTCGAAACGTTAACTCTGTTTCTCTCCCCACAGATTTTGTCAGGCCTGCTGAGTTTTTCCAGCATTTTCTGCTTTCCTTTAAGATTTCCAGCTTTCCTTTAAGATTTCCAGCATCCACAGTTTTTTGCTTTTAAAATAATATGTAAACTTGCTTATATCACACTCACCATACTGTTGGTAGTTTGAAATGATGCCCTTTAAGGGGAGGAATAGGAAGGTCTACAATCAACACTGGGAGATTAGGAGACGCAAAGTCAGGGTTAAAGGATTGAAAGAAGCTGAGAGGAGAAAGGAGGCAAATTCAAACTCACAGCGCAGTATGATGCACTGAAGAGACAAACACACAGACTGCTTCACTTTGAGAAGTTCCCCTTCGTTGAACTGCCTTTGTATCACACACACCCACACACGCATGTGCACACACCCACCCACACACACACACATACACACACACACACATGTTTACTAATCTAACCTCCGTTTGATACTGCCAGAATCACACACACACGCAAGCACACACACACAGACACCGACTCTCTCACACACGCACACACAGAGACTCACACTCACACACACACACACACACACAAACACACACACACTCAGGCAGAGTCCCCCACACACCCAAACACTTTCCTTCCCAGCCTACCCTCCGTTGCATACTGTCAGAATCAGACACCCGCAAATCGCGTTATACCCTCAGCTGGTTACTGCCAGAATCTCACACACAGAGACACACGCACACACACACACAAACACGCAAACACCTTTACCAATCTGCCCTCTACTGGATTCTTCCAGAATTATGCAAGCCCACCTACAGAAATCTACCCTCTGCTATCACTGTGATAACACACTACTAAATACATTACCATAATTTCCCATGATGTTCCCCGAGAATCACCCCCATGTGGTTATGTTAAATGATCTGAGGTTTTCAGCCACATATTGTTCTTTCTGTTTCACTGTCAATTTCAAATGTGATCGATTTGTGAACATTTGTAGGCAGAAGAAGAAAAATAAATACTGCAAGGAGGAAACTGCAGCTTTCTCACAGCAGCCCACATTCTTAGCACCTCAATGCTGTTGACCTCATCGTCCACCACTTCCCACGCAGCATGATGCTGGGATTCCACTTCTTCCCAATTCTTGGTATGGGTTGGTGTTGTCTATCATGCACGTGCAGTAGGAGGGCACGAAGAGCGGCCTCACTGCATCTAAAAGCAGCTTTGCCTCTTTTCGAACGCCTCTCCCCTCAATTCATTTTCGCAGATATCTATGCATGGTAATATGTAATAAATGTGCAACTCGTCAATGGGAAAATGTTGGAGTCTTGCAAAATTTTAAAACTTCTGCCACCTATGAAGTTTGACATGGTTGGCAGAGATTAGCTAAATTTATCATAAAAAGGTTAAATGCTGGGGAATTTTCAACAGGCGATTGAGAAATTCCATTCTCATTATTTTGTATTAAAGACTCTCCTAAAGCATCGACTGGCTTTAACCCTTTTGAACTAATTTACGGTCATGAGGTAAGGGTTCCACTGGAATAGACCCATGAGAAATTGATGGGTTAATATTCAGAAACTACCATGCTGGATTACGTGTGAAACTTCAGGGACAGATTAGAAAGAGCATGTGAATTGGCTTGGGAGCATTTAAAGGTATCACAGCAAGTTGTGAAAGTGAAAGCAGGCCGGAAGGCTACAGCTCGGAATTTTGTTGCTGGAGGGAAATTGCTATTTCTGTTACGAGTACTGAGTGACTCGTTAAAAGCAAGTTTTAGTGGGCTTACTGGATTGAAAAGAAAGTGAGTGAAAAAATTATTTAATAAATATTCCATGTGGAAGAAAGAAGCAAAGGGTGTGTCATGGAAATATGCTTGACAGGTACACTGACAGGGAAAAGGGGCAAAAAGATATGTTATTAGTGGCAGAAAATGAGAAATAGGTGGAAATGCAGGACAATGGAATTGGTTTTCCTCAAATAAATTTGGATAATGAGGGGGCGCTTGGAAATTTAAATGTAATATTGAGTTACCTTCCAGGCAACTGTCAAAGTGATTTGGAAAAGCTAAAGCTATTGCAGTCTCACAAAGCTATTTGTGGAAATAAGTTGGTGAGGACAGATTTGCTATGCATGATGTCTCTGCAGAAGTTGCATTTTGAATAGGGCAACACCCTTATAGCTTAAATCCGGCAAAGTTTTCAGGAGGAAAGAAAGAAATTGATTTCATGCTTCAAAATGATATCATTGAGCCTAGTTGCAGCAACGAGAGTTCGCCTATAGAATTGATACTGGAACAGGCTGGAACACAAAGACTGCGCGTGGCCCATCGGAACGTGAATGCGGTGGTAAAAGTGGGTTGATACCCTGTACCACGGTTGGACGACTGTATGAGAGAGTGGGACAATGAACATTTATCCCAAACATTGAGTTGTCAAAAGGAAATTGGCAAATACCACTATCGCAAAGGGCAAAGGAGGTTTCGGCTTTTGTGTCACCAAATGAACTATTTCAGCATAAAGTCAGGCCATTTAGTATAAAGAATGTGTTGCGACATTTCAAACATTGGCAAACAAATTAAGTTCAGGTCTAAGCAATTGCGCTCCATATAGTAATGACTTTTTAACATGTCAGTCAGGCGTGGGGTAAGCAATCACAACATGTAGAAGAATTAAATACTCGATTACAATAAGTTAATTTGGTGATGAACTTGGCTAAAAGCGAATTTGCAAAACCACAATCTACGTATCTAGGCCATACAATTGGACATGGTAAGGTGGCTACGACAGAGGTGAAAGTCAAAGCTATTGTGGATTTCCCAGTGTCTACAACGAAACCAGATGTTTTGAGATTCCTGGGCATGAGCCAGTTTTACCGGAAAGTTGTACGACATTTTAGCAGCGTCGTTGCTCCACTCACTGAACTATTAAAAAAGAACAAAATGTTTCAATGGACACTGGAGTATCAGAAGGCATTTTTGACATTTGAAAACTGCATTAACCGCGAAACCGGTTTTGAAAGCGCCCAATTACGCTAAGCAATTTAAGTTGGCCGTTGACGCCAGTGAAATGGGCATTGAGGCCATACATGAATGTGATAATAGAACTGAAAAACCGATAGGCTATTTTTCACGAAAGCTCAATGCACAACAGAGAAGATATGCAACGATTGTAAAGGAGGCGTTTGATTTGGTGTTGGTCTTGCAGGATTTTAAAATTTATGTGGCAAAGAATTCATCAGGAGGAATTATTTATACAGAGCACACTTCATTAAATTTCTGGTCAAATTTCGAGACAGAAGTGCAAGGCTATTCATATGGAGTATATTATAGCAAACATTTAATCTACAGATTATACACGTTGCTGGTAGGGAAAATTTGATTTCAGGTGCCTTGTCAGGAGTTTGAAGCTTAAAGGGGAAATGAGACATTTGAAACCTGGAGACTGAACTTGTATGAATTTTGTTGATACCAAGGATTTGTATTTATATTCTTATGGTAATGCATGCATCTGGTAATGTAATAGAGTAAGCATATAGATAAGGATAGGAGGTAGTGTCAGGTGGGTTAATAAAAATTGAAGCTGTCTTTTAGAATTATGATTGCTAATGTTTCGATGAGGATGGGCGATATCAATAAGATATAATAATGTTTATAATGTCACTGGAAATTATTTCAAAATGGAGTTCATGTTGTGTCTGTATCCAAATGGCTGTGTTTTAATTGGCTTAGAGCCAGCTGGTCTAGAGGCTTTGATGCATAAAAGCCACGTAGGTTTGAAGTGTTAATTAGGTAAACATAGGGAAGTTACATTTGAAGTGGAAAGGGGGCAGTTTTCATTTTAAAATGAGCAATTCAAAAGAGTGGGTGAAATATGGCGCATAGACAGTTGAAGCCAAAGACTGTGTATATTTTTAGAAAGGTTACTAATTAGATTGGTGTTTTCAAAGGGTTTCATTGTTAGAAGTGGTAAAGTTAAAAAAACCTAGTGATACAATGAGAATTTGCATTCAAATAGGAAAATACGTATGGAGGAAGAGAAGGCTAATGCTAAATGTAACAGGATTCTAACAAATAACATCTCCAGCCTGTAAGCCTGAAAGACCCAGAGCTGAAAGAAACTCATTTTGAAATCGACTTTCCAGAGTGTGCTTTCCCAGGGTCTGTTTAAATATTTCTGTTTACTGTCACCTTAAAGGATGTCTAAGTGTGAGTCGGAATAATTATGGGATTTTAGAAGTTATTTTGTTCCATTTTGTAGTTTTTTGTATGTGCTTACAACCTTTTAATTAACATATGTTTAATTTCCTTTAATAAAAACATCTTTAAACGTTGTAGTCACATTATAACTGAATTCAAAGTCTGCATTTCGAAACCAACAAATTGCAAAAATAGGTCATGGCAGTCGTTTCAAGTTTACCTTCGGGATTTGACCAACACTGTGTTCCTGTGCTCTGCTCGCTGCTCTCAGGTGCACACACCGAGATCAGCTTGAATTCCTGTTCATGCTGGAATCTGCAATTAACTTTCCAAAAATATACTTTATTCATAAAACAAGTGAAGGGACATTGCATGACTCCCAAGTTGACATAAAGTGCAATGCAATTTTTTTTCGTCCAATACAGTATGTGGCACTCTGAGGTATTTCAATCCCGTTATAACATAATTTGATTTACAATTCGCATTTCATATCAAACATTCACTGGGTTGTGTTATACAGATCTGATTGGCAGCAGCCCAGAACAATATCAAGAGATCTCTTGCCACGTATTAAAGAAGTGTCAGCTCTACTTAAGCTTCCATCTTTGGAGAAAATGGCTTTTGAATTTTATTTTCGCAGTTATTTTTCCACCTCCCTGATACCCACAAAATCATGTCTGCTTACAGCTCAGGTATATAAGGACTTTCTCCGTGTCGCACTAACTCACATTACTAATATTGTTCAGCTAGGGTCTGCCTCACTTTGGCTTTCAGATTAAAGACGAAGCGGCAAATATAACACATCATTTCAGAATGCATAACAAACTGTCGAAGGATGTCACAGCCACATTTAACTTTATGCTGCCTCCATTACTAAATGCAATTCACGTCCGGGGACATCATGATGGTCGGAAGGACTATGCTAATCATAATTATTTGTATTCTTAGACACTCGCCCCAAATATACGGAACAAACAAAGAATAGGGGCCGAGACACTAAGTTGTTTTTAAATTTACCTTTTTAATTTATTTTTTTACGGGTCGCTAGCATCGCTGGCTAGGCCAACAATATTGTCCAGTCCCAAATGCCTCTGCTGGGTACTGTCGTAATCACACACGCTCACGCACAAAGACAGACACATACACTCACACACACACGCTCTCACAAACACAGGCTCTCACACGCCCATTCTCTCTCTCACTCTCTCGCTCTGTCTCTCACTCTCTCGCTCTCTCTCGCGCTCTCTCTCTCTCTCTCTTTCACACACACGCTCTCACACACGCTCCCGGACAGACACTTAGACAGCATCAAGGGTCAGAGTACTAATGGCTCTAATTATTTTCCAAACCCTCCTTTACAGTCTCCTTCTCATCTTCCATTCACTTCAATGTAATTGAAACTAACAGTTAAAAGCTGTAAGCAAATGGAAGATATTTACAGATGACTCCAGGCTTTCCTTTAGTTGAAATTTTCCTCTAATCTGTCCACTCGAGATGTTGGTTCACAGACTTTCCCCTGCGAATACCAAGCTGTGTTTCCTTCTTATCTGCAATGTTGAATCTTGTGAATTCACACCCTAGATAATCAAGCTCACAAACAATCGATTGTCTCTTACTGACTTATTAAATCAATAATGCATTCAGCAATAGTTAAATGTATTCATTAAAGACCTTTAAAATATAAAGTGGGGGATAATTGGTAAAGTACATAATAGGAGCAGTGTCTTCCATAGGTAAAGGCTAACAAATCATTTCTTCAGCAATCAGGTTAGCAAGAACATTCCAATGCGAAGGAAGCACTGGTGCTAATTCCCAGTTACTGAACTGAGGAGCAGAGATGCTATATCAAAGTTAAATGTAACACTGGTTATACCAAACTCAGCATACTGTTGGCAACATGAAATTATGACATTTAAGGAAAGGAATACGAACGTGTATAAGCAGCATTGGGAGCTCAGGAGGCACAGAGGTCAGAGTCAAAGGATGGAATGGTGCGGAGAGGAGAAAGGAGGCAATGTTCAACCTCAGGACGCAGTATCACGCACTGCAAAGACACACGCACGCGTTCATCTTTAGTGGCATCCCCTGTATTACACACATTCTCTATATCACCCACACACACACAAGCAGACACACACAAACGCGCGCGCACATACCTACGGGCGCGCGCACATGCACAGACACACACACGGGCGCGAGCACACACACACACATACGCCTTTACCAATCTGCTGGTTACTGTCAGAATCCCACGCACACACATAAACAGAGAGTTACCAATCTACCCTCTGCTGGATACTGTCAGAAGCACACAGACACACGCTCGCGCATTTTCATCAATTTACACTCTGGTGGACACAGTCAGAATCTCTCTCCCACTTTCTGTCTCTCTCTATCTCTCTCTCACGCATACACACACACACGCACACACATACACGCAAACCAATACCAATCTCCCCTCAGTTTTCACTTGATATCATATTGTTCCAATTCAATTAATATTATTTCCCATTTTGTTCCCTGAGAATCACTGATGTGTGTGGGGCTTTCAATGTACTGTGGTTTTCATCCACACATTGTTCTGTCTAGTTCACTGTCAATTTCATATTTCATCGATTTGGAGCGATATGCTCCCAGAAGCCCCAACTCTGTGCTAAACAATGCCTCAACTTCTGCCAGCTCTGATGTAAGGTCACTGGCCGGCAACATTAACCATGTTGCACTATCATTGGCATCAGTAAGGTCGGAAATAGAAAGCTGGATTCAGTCAGAGTTTTCAGCGAACAAAGGGGTTGACTTGTAAATAGGTATAGTAATTGAAAATACACTGAATAACAAACAATATTGGAAGAAAGCAATTTAGTTTGTTTCTTACAGAATGTAATGTAAATAAGTGGATGATGAAAAAGTCTACCCGACTCAGTCCAGTGTCAATGTGCTATAGCATGAATGATCTTGCATCAAATTTGGGCTGCTGAACGTGTAAAAGTGCAATCTCCTTGAGCTCCAATCTTACTGACATATGGGGCTGGTGTGGAGGGTCGGGTGGGGGAAGGGAGTAGACAGAGACAGACAGCCCGGGGCTAAACCATTTTTCCCGGTACCCTCCACCCCCACTTTCACACAAAGATTCATGTTGTTCTGTGCCACACCTAGGGAGGTGTGTTTCAGATGGAGCTAGCTGGTTGAATGGGGTTGATTTAGGAGGTGTGGGGCGTTTGTGTGACATGGGGGCATAAAATTATTGGAGAAGCCATCTGCCTTTCTCTTGACCATGCGGAATTGGGTGAAAATTTGTATCTATGTAAGGTTTGTCTGTCTGCCTTTGTCTGTGCGCATGTGTGGGACTTGCCTGAAAGGAATCGCTGCTCTGCTCGTTTTGACCCCACCTCACTGCCAATCAGCGCCAAACACGCTGGCCCAGGGTATCTCTCCCCGTCAATGGAGAGGCGATGGAGGGAGTGCGAGAGCCTATCCAGAGAACCCAGACCACGTGGAATGGTGACGATGACCTTTAATATCTCTCCCTGTCTTTCTCTGCCTCATGTCTGTTTTTCTCTCATTGCCTGAATCTTCATATTCATTTCCCCTCTCTACTCTTATCTCTCTTTTCCCCTTTCTCTGCCTTGCTCTAACACCCTGCCTTTGCCTTTCTGCCTTCCTCTCTCTGCCTTCCCCACTCTGTCTCTATCTCTTTCCTTTCTCTGTATCTCTCTTTATCTCGCCATCCCTCAATGTCCTTTTCTCTATCGATCTCTCTCTTTGTCTATCCCTGTTTATTTCCCTCCTGCTTTCCCTCTATCCCTCGTGTAATATATCTTTCTTTTTTTCACTCTCTGTCTTTTTGCTCTAGTGCTATCTTTTTCTCTCTTCCTTTCTCTCCACGCCTTTCTATTTTTCCCTCTGTCTATTTCTATTTTTTTCCTTTCTGCCTTTCTCTTTCTGTGTCCTTCTCCCTCTCTCTCTCTCTCCATCCTTCTTTCTCGCTCCGTCTTTTACTCTGTCTTTTTCTCTCTCACATCCTTTACTCTTTTTATTTTTTCTCTATGTCTCTCTCTCTCTCTCTCTCTCTTTCTCTCTCTCTCTCTCTCTCTCTATGGCTCCGTCTCCCTGTCTTTCTTTCTTCATAATCTTTGGTCTCTCACTACCGCTCTTTTTTCTCTCAATTCGTTTTTCCATCTGCCTCCATTCCGCATTACCCTCAATAATCTTGTCCCATCTTCCTAAACCCGCCTCTCTACCGCAAGTGATTTTGCCCCTAAATTCCACCCCACCCGAAATCTGCTAAATTATGCAGGGCCCACCCCCCAAAAATGCCCACCGACCACGCAGTTCGGCCTCTTCAATTCCCCCGCAACCAGCCTGCAATTTCTCCCAGCCCGCAATTTCTCCCCCGAATTTTCTCCTCCACAATTTCTCCCGTCTGCACAAATTAGCCCACGCAAAGTATTCCGTCCTTGCAATCTCCCACCCCTGCGTGTACCTCCCCCCAGCCTTAAAACGTGAATAACTTTCTCTTCACTTAAGTCCTCGTTAATTACCACAGCAAAGAGACTCCTGATCATTTATTCCCTCCGAGGCTCTATCCTGAATATTTCTGAACGCCACCATTCCCGAAACAGCTCTCTGGATAATGAACCGCTGCACCGCCACCACTCTTCCCACCCCCCTACCTCCGAATCTGCCCCCTGGATTATTCCCCCGATGAATGTTCCCGCGGATAATTCCCCCTCACTGTGAACATACCTGTATCTGATTTGCCACCTCCCTAAGACCAGATCCTTGTATATTTCACCCTCCATGGGAGCAGACCCCCTGTCGTGATTCCCCCACCCCATCAATAGATACCCAACTGATTCCCCCATTCCTGAGAATAGTTCGCTCTCTGATTCCCCCAACCTGCGAACAGATCCAAGTCTGATTCATCCCTTCCCTGTAAACAGATCCCAAGTTTGATTTGCTCCTTCCCCATTTAGACGGGCGATTCCTGCTCCGTCAATGCTCCCATCAAATCCCACCACGCCCAGCGCATCTCTGAGCTTCTGTGTAAAAGGAAATTCACATAATCATTCGGTCCCGGATCTAAATTCATCATTTAAAATCTTGAGTAGGGAACCCTCCTCATTGTCACCATAAGCAATAATCCCCGCTGCTCTCCACCCCCGCACTCTCCCACCGGCCCGAGCAGCCCCCTCTATTAGAAGGGCCGCCAGTCACTATCCGAGAGCCCCCCCGCCCCCACAGTATAATTCCCCCCAACTGTAAAATTCCCCACACCCACTCCCCGCCCCCTCCTGCCTTCAATATATGTCCTTTCACGCATTATTCCTCAGCCAGTGACAGTCTTTCCTATCCATTGTGGAAAACGCTTTCCTGGGCTTCAAATCATTATCAAAACCTTGTCCCACTGATCACCAACCAATGGCCCTACCTCCGCCAACATCAACCGCATCTCCCAAACCCCGATCACCCCCTCAACCCCAATCCTAATGCACTCCCGAAGACATTGCAAATACACACACAAACTTTGCACAGAAGCAGGAGGAGGCCATTCTGCCCATTTTTAACTTTCGCTATAATACTAGGTTAAGGCTGAACTGCCTTTTGGCACCCCACCCACTTTCCCCTTTAGAAAGTGAGGCAGACGCAGTCGTTGAGCTGGCACATCAAGAGGGAAAGAAAACATTGGGATAGAACTTGACTAGGTGAAACTGCTCAACCGGGTGCTGGAGAACCAGCTGCTCGTCTTCTCCTCTGTGCTTCTGTTGCTACCACTCAATGGGTAGAAAACTAAAGAGATGGATAACCAGAGGATTGCGATACAATTATCAGCTGCACAGTACCATGGCACTGAGTTTACTTCCCCCCAGCCACGTGGACAGCGAGCATAGAAATCCTGGGAGAATGACAGAACTGAGAATAACAGAGAAAGCAAAGGCAGAGAAACCCCAGGAAAAGAAACTGAGAGCAGAGATACCGAGAGAGAGAAGGATAGACAGGGAGAAAGAGAGAGAGAGATGAAGAAGTAGAGAGCTGGAGGTCTAATGGAAGAGAGGGAGGGGAGAAAAAAGAGGTATGGGCGGGCTGGAAAATTCTGCGATGCAGTTATCAAGAATGACCGACAGGGAGAGACACATGGGCACAAACAGAAAGATGTCAAGCAATGCTGTCAATATTCCAGCAATTGTGCTTGTGCTCCAGAAATTGCACAGATCGCCAAGTTCCTCCAATATAGCTACAGCCCAGGCATCTACCCGACAACGTGGAAGATATCCTAGGTATGTCCTGTACAGAGTGCAGGATAAATCCAACCCGGCCAATTACCGAACCATCAGTCTAATCTCCATCCTTAGTAAAGAAATGGAAGGGCTCCTCGACAAGGCTATCAAGCGGCACTTGCTTAGCAATAACCTGATCACTGTCAGTCAGTTTGGGTTCCACCAGGATCACTCAGCTCCTGACCTCAATACAGCCTTGGTTAAAAAATGGACAAAACAGCTGAACCATCCAGGTGAGGGGGAAGTGATTGACCTTGACACCCAGGGAGCATTTGCCCGAATGTGGCATCAGGAAGCCCTAACAAAACTGGAGTCAATGGGAATCAAGGGAAAAACTTCCCGCCGGGTGGAAAACTACCGAGCACAAAGATCAATGGTCATAGTTGTTGGGGGCCAGTCATCACAACTCCAAGACATCACTACAGGAAATCCACCGGATAGTGTCCTCGGCCCAACAATTTTCATTTGCTTCATCAATGACCTTCCTTCCATCATTAGACCAGAATTGGGGATGTTTGCTGATGATTGTACACTGCTCAGCACCATTCGCGACACCTCAGATACTGAAACAGTCCATGTCCAAATGCAGGAAGACCTGGACAATATCCAGGCTTGGGCTGACACATGGCAGATAACATTTGTGCCACCCAAGTATCAGGCAAAGATCATCTCCAACAAGAGAGAATCTATCCATGGTCCATTGACAGTTAATATCATTGCTATCGCTAAATCCCCCACTATAACCATCCGTGGGGTTGGCATTGATCAGAAACTGAACTGGGCTAGCCATATAAATACTGTGGCTACAAGAGCAGGTCAAAGGCTAGGAGTGCTCCACCGAGTAACTCACCCCCTGGCTCCCCAAAACGGGTCCACCATCTCAAAGGCACAAGTTGGGAGTGTGATGCAATAATCTTCACTTGCCAGGATGAGTGCAGTTCCAACAACACTCAAGAAGGAGGGAGATAGAGCGCCAAAGTTTCGGAAAGAGAGAGAGAGGGGGTAAATAGGCAAATATTTTTGAAAGAGATTTATATATATTTTGAGTGATGGAGATGTAAAGGATGTGGAGAGAGGGATAAATTTGAAGATGTGGGGAAATAGCTACGAATATGGAGGGAGGTCCAGAGTTGCACGAAGAGGTGGAGGGATTGAAATCAATGGGATTACGTTGGGATCCGTCGGCAACAGGGAGCCTCAAGGTCCTCAGCTCTGGTTTCCTTCTCCACGCAGCCCAACACCACCCCACCCCACCCCCATTCCTCGGCACCCCGGCAGGACCTGCCCCTTATAGTAAACATCCCACTGATTAATTTAAAGATGCATTTTAGCTGCATATGCAAATGAGTGACAATGAGACATATACATTTATTATTATTTCGTCCTCTTGTTAAAGTTCTTGTCCCGGGATTCATGGTGGGAAAAGTATTCTCTCTTTTCCTCATGAAATGTTGCAGCTTCCACATAAGCTCAGCGCGAGAGTGAGAGAGAAATTGAAATTGATTAAAACAGAGCGAAGGATGTGAGAAAGAAAAGACACAGCAAGATCCCAGGACTCCCCTCAATCACTGACATAAACAATCTCAGAAGTTATCATTTCAAATCCCATGCCCTGAAATTAAACCCAGACAGTGGGAACAGATTTCAAATAAAATGAAGGTGTGAATGGGGCCTTTAATCCAGACGCTGGACTGTGAACAAACACTGGATCCATATCCCCACCCCAACTCCCACCAACTACCCCAGAGTCTTAACCTCTCCATATGTGATTAACCGGCCAGCTCCAGGTGTATTTCCTGCCTCATTGCAAAACAGACAGACACTGATGATTCTCTTTCATCCCTTTCCCATTCACTACAGCCCCTCCCCCACACCCCCGGCCCCATGCCACCAGCTGTACCCGCTCAGTCCATGATAGGTGCTGTGTGTACATCTAGCGCAGTCACCTCCCTTGCTGTTTCTCTCCCCCCTCTGTCGCTGTTCAGCCTCCATCTCTATTCATCTTTCCATTTCTCCTGCTTTCGTTGCATCTATTCATGTCTCGGTTCCTTTTGTCTAAGTCGGGATGAATCTTGATTGAAATGCACTCTGTGAAGTTTCTGTCTCACCGTTTTAGCTGACATACATGACATTGCAGCCATGTTTTATATTGAGAATCTACACTTACATTCCCAGTAAACTGAATCTATGCAGGGTCGCCAAGTTTGCACTGCAGGGAAGGCTGTGGGCAATTTTTGTATAGCAAGATCCAATTGCAACAATGTGATATTTTACTGGTATACGCCTACATCGCACCCGCTTCTGCAACCCCAGTGGCTCCAGAAAGAAGCAACTTCCCTCTTTCCAAATGGGAATCAGCGGCTGATCCTTTTGGGAAACCTTCTTAAAGGTTTTTCAGAAAACAATATGAACTGAATTCAAATACATCTCTCGCCTTCCTGAAAACACATTTCAATGATCAATTTGTCCCTCTGCCTAAAACACAAGCATTATTCAGGAAGTCTAACAAGCCTTTACACAGCTTCGCATTTAGAAATTAATTCCAGGTCCGGGAGCAGACAATGAATTAAAAATTGCAACTGAGGAAGTTTTGCACAGCAGCATCCAACTCGCTGTCTCACCGGGGGCATCACCACAATGGGAATGCAACCCTCGGACTTGTGTCTATTTCCCTTCCACCCAAGCCTCCAACAAACCGCTTCCCATCCGTTTTTCCCTCCTTACCTCTGTTTCTTTTTTGTCGTCATTCCACTGAACCCAGCCCCTTCTTTTACGCAAATCTTTTATTTTTAAAGTGAGGTCACTCACTTGTTGCAGTGAACAAAACAGTGAGCAGGCCACGTGCACCGAGCGCGATATCACAGAGAATGGGGTCACGGTGGGATCAATGTGTTTCTGGTGTGGATTGATGGAAAGCCGGCGCAGGCAAGTATATTCCACATTCACCCCTGTATTTTTGTGCCTCTGTGTCTCTCTCGAAATCACTTTATCTCTCTCTATGCAACTTGCCTGGGTGCAATCTTCTTTGAAATGTGCTTTCAAATGACATATTGCTGTTTTTGCCGTGTTGTTAATGAATAGAGTAAGAGAGAGAGAGAGAGCAGAGTGATGGGGTGGGGAGACATCCAGAATTTCACCTCCCCCCACACCAAAAGCACTCAAATCCTCAGTAAAATTAATTTAAATGATTACTGAGTATTTCATTTCAACGTCAAAATCACATCGCCCTACCTAAAACAACACAAAAACAAATCTTTAAGAATTAATGAAAAATCCTTTACTCAGGTACGTGGCTAATTGAAGTCGACCCGAATGTTTCAAACGCAATTAATTAATTCGCATTTTATTCCTGGAATTTAGATGTAGCTGTGAGTTGATCAAAGTTTTCCAAGAAATAATGACAA
Source organism: Cetorhinus maximus (assembly GCF_964194155.1). Taxonomy (NCBI): domain Eukaryota; kingdom Metazoa; phylum Chordata; class Chondrichthyes; order Lamniformes; family Cetorhinidae; genus Cetorhinus; species Cetorhinus maximus. The sequence continues at coordinate 2,452,138 of NC_135914.1, read as the reverse complement.
TTGATAGGGCGGGTCGAGAGACACTATTTCCACTGCTTGGGGAATCTAGGGCGAGAAGAACAGTCATAAATCTAACGGTTTTCCCAAACCTTTACAAGAGTGAAAATAATAAGCACTTCGAAACACAAGGGAAGTTCGAAACTAGGACTTATCCCAACCTGTGATATCTTCCAGTTCCATAATCATCTGATATGAATGTCCCTTCGATTCTGTCTTCTTGAGGGTCCCCAATTCGAATCATCCCATCCCGGAGATAATGCAGGGGAGTGGCAGTAGGAAAAAGCTGTTTAAGAGAGCCAGTGCAGACCCGATGGGACGCATGGCCTCCTTCCGAACTGTCACGATTGCGTGATTCTGTGGTAATTGTTAAAGATGCCTCGAGATGCCAAACCCAAAATTGTGGAATTTTTCCCCTCAAAATCTCTGTCTCACTTTCCTCATTAAAAATGCTCCCTAACATCAATTTCTTTGACGAAGCCGACCACCGAGCCTAATCTCTTGGTCTGAAATTTTGCTCCAGGATGCTCTGGAGAAACATCTTTTGAGGTTTTAATGTGGTTGAAGGCGCCATATAAGTATAAGGTCTTGCTGTCAGTTCCTGTACATATCCAGTGCACTACAGGTAAAAGGGAAGGATTCACTCACATCTGCTGCTGTACAACCTGCGTGTTCCAGTGTCAACAATGAAAAATATACAACACAATTTCACTCTTTAGCTGTGAATCTGTCTCCACATCTCTCTCTGAAATTAGCTTCTTCCTTGTCAAAACAACAACGACTATGCATCAGCTCTGCTCCTTTGCCTGCAATGTGCTTTGGGATAGCCTAAATTCATGAGAAGTGTTTTATAAATGCCCACCACTCAGTAGCTCTGAGGACATTCACAGTGAGCGTGTGACTCGAGTCAAATATAGGACAGGCCTCTCCTTTTAGGACATTGTTCTACCATCTCGCTTTTTAACACATACAAAGGGCATTCATCAGTCTTGGATCAGATTTACTCACATTCTTTGACTGAGGTTTCTTAGTTGTTACTATATCCTTCCATAGGCATAGAGACAATAAATTGTTAAAGACATACGAGATCCTGGACTTTATAAATAGTGGCGTAAAATAAAAAAAGCAAGGAAGTTACAATGAACCTTTATAGAACACTGGTTCAGGATCAACTGTCTGCAATTCAGGGCACCACACCTTAGGCATAATGTGAAGGCATCAGGGAGGTTCTAGAGAAGATTGTTACGAATTGTTGCAGGGTCTTCAGTTCCATGGATAGATTGGAGAAACGGGCAGTGTTAACCGTGGAGATGAGGAGGTTGATAAATTGATAGGGGTGATCGGAATAATGTAAGATCAGGATGTTTTATTCATCCAAAATGCAGTGGGTGTCTGGGACTCACTGCAGAAAGCGGTAGTAGAGGCAGTAACCCTCAATTCATTGACAATGCGTCTGGATATCTCAAGTGCGAGAACCTGCAGTGCGATGGACCAAATGCTGCCCAGTGGGATTGGGCTGAGTGGCTTGATTTTCGGCCGTCGCAGACACCATGGGTCAAGTGGCCGCTTTCTGTGCCGTACCATTTCTATGAATCTAACTGTGTGGATCAGAGACACAATTCCCATTGGTGGCTGGGTGCGGGGTGGTGAGGGCGGGGGGCGATAGAGTAGCAGAACACAAAGTTTATTTGTATGCATGCGCATGCGTTTCGCTGTGTGTGTTTCTGTGTGTGTCGCTGTGTGTGTGTCGTTGTGTGTGTGTGTTTGTGTGTGTGCATCTGTCTGTGTGTGTGTGTCGTGGTGTGTGCGCGTGTGTGTGTGTCGCAGTGTGTCACTGTGCCTGCGTGTTTGTGTTTGTGTGTGTGTGTGTGTTTGTATGGGCGTCGCCGTGTATGTTCTTGGCGCAGCTTCCGCTGTCGATAATAAACTTCAAAAGAAATTTAGATCAATAACTAAAGAGGAACATCATTCCAGGGCCAAAAAAAAAATCACTTCTGGAACTGATTTGCTATTGGGGCTGAAAAGCCAAAAGTCGTGTCAGAAGCTGCAGAGGTGGTGGCAACGAGTGATCATTTGTCTCTTGAATTAAAAAGGGTCAAATCCTCTTCTCCGCAAGGATATTTCCCTATCTTTTGATTAAAGTGATACAAGCCCTCCCTCTGCTGGCGGACCGCAGTTAATGTACAAGCAGAGGAGAAATTATCAGGATTGCGCCAATAGGCAGGATCAGATCAATATCAAATGGCAGGAACATCAACGCAGCCAGAAATTCAGCGCGGAGACAGAGCTGAACATTGTTTAACAGGGCGCTTAGATAAACCTGGAAGGACTTTGAAAATTTTGGACAGATAATCTGACCTATCTTTTCCGTACTTTTAATGTTCTTTTTAAATATATTCCAGTTTCGGGGAACAGCTCGCTCTGCCTCCCTGCAGTTTGCTGAATTGGAAAATGGATCAAAAAATAAGTGTGGTCGCAGATGGGAACCCGGGATGGAATCTCTCCGAACGAATGTGGAGGGGACAGAATTTCCCAAAGAATCCACCGCATTTGCGCTGCGATTTGCAAATTTCAGCAGCCAGTTTACGACCAAACAGCCAACTTTCCGCTCGCAACTCATTTCAACTGGATTAAACCTGGTGTAGTTTCCAAGGAGGGGATACAGAAATGAACAATGTTTCATTGAGCCCAAAACCGATAAATAAAACCTTGCAAACGCATATGCAAAACTTCGAATGATTTTGAAAACTTGGTCAGGCGGGAGACATGGGGCTTTGTCAGGGGCTGAGAGAGTTTCAGGTAAGTCATTTTATCCTTAAATACACTTCATTCATGAAACTTTGTAAACGTGCATTTCGCGACCCTTAATATCTGACATTGCTTAAGATTAGTTTCTTCCAATATTGTAAGCTGTTCACCACATTTACAAATATATTTGACATTTAGAAGACAAGTCTTTGTCTTCTAAAGACCTGACTTACTCTTTGTCTTTCTATGAACCCCACTGACTTAATGTTTCAGTTCAGAGGTCCAAAAGGTTACACACTTTACAAGTTTCATAAACAAAGAGCGGGGAAGGGAGGAAATGAGTACAAACGATCGGCCTGTGATTAAACAGAGAACAGGACAGATTAAATGCGGGAATGTGTCTTTGTGAAGCAACTGTGGAAAGAGAGGCCGTGGTCTTTGTCGAGAAAGATCCCGGGCTTCATCCGTGCCGCAGGACTCTGTGCTCTACTTGCAGTTCCCAGGGATTCACATTGCGATAAACACCAAATACCGCCCCATTGCACAGCAAACGGCTGCAGTCAGTGTAATACTTTAGTTTTCCAAAAACAATACTTTATTTATAAGATATGTTAAGGTACATAACATGTCTCCTCCACTTTGTGTTAAAGTGAAGTACAATTCAACCTCCGTCAGAACTGTATGTGGTGCTCTGAGGCGCTTTAACACCCTTAAATCTAGTTAGATTGTCTGACCTCCACTGAGGTCAGTTAACTCAGTCTAAACGAAAGATTAAATCTTCCCATTTCTCCACTTCATACGGTGCCCAGTTATCGGTAGGTTAGTTATCTAACGATTCATGTGTTGCACCACGTTCTCAGGGGCAATTAGGAATGGGAAACAAATACTTGTCTTACGAGCGATATCCATACCCTATAGATAAATATTAAAAACAGTAAGACATTTCAACTATTAAGAATTTCTGCATCAGGGATGAATGCGTTATCCCATGTTATACACTCTCTCCATTTTCTTCCTTTCTTATCTCTATTATAGAAAAGGAAATTGATCAGATATTTTCCACCATTCACCGCCATTCATACTCACGTCCCACTCCAGAGAATGATGCTCCCATTATCAGTACTGAAAACAGGTTGCACTCTCGGTGGAGCTGTTTCTCAGATGCGAATTTATATCGCGGGTCTTCGAAGCAGTTCCCAAGTCTTAGCAGGGCTCCAAAGGGACGCTCATGATTTCAAGAGGAGAGCAATAATTCCATCAGAGTTTAAAGTTTTTCAGCAGGGATCCTTTCACTGAGAGTGTGGCTGCTGCTGTTTCCCCTCCTGTACACAGGGGGCCGCTCTAACGTCGTTCATGTCCTTCTATACTTTATCGCCCACCCGCAGTCACCTCTTGCCTCCCCCGGAGCTCGGTCGCTCCTCTGGGCGTGACGTCTTTGTTTATTTTTTAAAAAATAAAATCGTCAAAGAAAAGAGAGACTTTGCAGAATTTTTAAAGATATGATTTATCTCCTTTCTCTCCTTCTGAAATTTGTCTGGGTTGCTACATATGTAGATCATTGATACATGTGTTTGTGCTGCAAACCAAAATGGAGAAGCAGGCACCCTGATTCGTGAAGGATATAGAGAGGGTGATTGTGTCCTATATATGTGTAAGGGTTAGCATTTCACGCACACAGGAAAATGGACCTGTATAAGTGAGTGAGGATCCGCATGATAAGTGTGTGAGAGACTGCGATTATGACATTATCCAATGGAGAGGCTTTCCTGAAGGTGAAGGTGACTGTGGAGTGTGTGATTTAAAAAAAAAAACCTGTGCTAATCAGCTATGACCCTGCAACTGCAGATGTCTTGAAGTGTCTGAGCCTTCACCGCACATCATGCGCACAACAGCTTTTGTCCGAGCAGTCATGTCTTTGTTAGGGTGGGGAGGGGGGAGGATTGCTGCTGGACATCATCCCTGGACGGTCTGCCATAATTTGAACTTATTTAACTCCACACCCCACAACCCACGCCACACACAAGCTCCCCACTCACGGTAGGAAATGGTTTCTTTCTCTCCAGCCAAACAAACTTAACTAAATTTAGTGACCCCGCCAAAAATGGACCCGTTTGGGAATCTGAAAGAATCAATTTGAGTTCTCCCTCCGTTCCCATCTTCCCATTGGATTCATTTTCAGTACAGCCAAATCCATTCCTGGGTGAAGAGTCTGACGAAGGCATTGTTCCCTAAGCCTTGAAATATTTTTCTATTGTTCGGTGACAGCGAGTTTACAGATTGAGCGATAAAAGCGATTGGGGTGCAAATGAAGATGATCATTATGAATTCCTAATGCCCTCTGTTAACACGGAGAAATATTCATTGCCAGCTCAAACTACATACAGATAAAAATATCAAACAAGCATTGCTGGTTGTGAATTTAAGAATGAGAGGTGAATTTATTAAAACATATAAGATTCTGAGGGGGCTTCACAGGGTAGATGCTGAGAGTATGTTTCGACTCGTGCGGGAATGAACAACTAGGGGCACAGTTTCAGAATAAGTGATTTCCCATTTAAGGCGGAGATGTGGAGGGTTTTTGTTCTCTGTTGATCGTTAGTTTGTTGGAATTCCCTTCGCCAGAGAGCACTGGAGGCCGGGCCATTGAATATATTCAAGGCTCAGTTGGGCGTATTTCTGATGGACAAGCGAGCCTAGGGTTACGGGCAGGAAAGTTCACTTCAGGCCATAACCAGATTAGCCAAGATCTTATTGAATGGCGGAGCAGGATCGAAGGCCGACTCCTGCTCCTATTTCTTATGATCTTTTAATCTTTGATCACTTAAATTTAATATTGAGATGGGAATTGTTGATTGGTCTCAGAATCAATCTGAAAAGAACGTGGAACATATTAAAATATCTTTACCATGCGAATGGGTAATTGGTTTGAACTGGTTTAGATTCAGTGTTAAGTAGAGCGGGGTGATTATTGATAAGCTTTCGAAACTAGTTCAGTTACTCGCTTTCATTTGGCAGATATTCACTCGGCTTTCTGAATCAATAAACTGCAATTCATATTTAAAATCGATGCAATTTAAAGAAACGCCTATTAAAATGCCCATGTTAAACATCAATACTCACCAGATCAACCGCTTTTTGAATCCAAATCTGAGTGAGGATGAAGAGTAGAACCCGAATAATGCTGACAGTTATGGCCAAGGATCAAAATGCACCATCGCGACCGAGACAAATAACTTAGAAACTGCTGCTGGGTCAAATAATTCTTTTATGGAATTCCCTCATGGGAAACTTGAACCTCTTCTAACGTAAAAGCAGCAAATCCGTGCTGCAAATTGTCTGCAATACTCCTCAGGAATCCATGTCAAGGAATTTTCTGGAGAATGTTGAGGGGCGATAGCTGGGAGAGAAGAGCGAGACACATTAGTGTGACGAACCTGGTAGAGTGAAATACTGTCTGAATGTCTTCTTAAATAAGCTGACACTGTTGCGCTTTACTGAGTGTCTGAACTGTTCTGCAGAAATGCTTGTACTTGAATTACAAAGAAGCGACTCAGTAAACCTTGCAGCAGAGAGCGGGGCTGGGCAGCAAAGAGGCGCATTGGCTGTGACCGCGGCTGTTTACTGCGAGTCTCAGAAAGACGCTTCGTTCACAGCCCATTCGGGGGCTTTGCAAATCACATCAATTGACGTAAACCGCTGGCCGAGTTTCTGGCCGCTTTTCGCTTGAGATGGAAAATGATGTTCGACCCAGAAATTCTCTGTGGTTTTCCTGTTTTTACAGTTGAGGCGCTTAATGTACAGAACCGTCTGCAATTGACTCAATGTTAAACCGCAGACAGAAGAGGCTTTGGCGCCCGGGGCAGATTCAACTGTACAGAGAACAGGCTGGTGTGCATTGACCTCATTTACAGTGTCCTCATCGACCTGACACCGGGTCACTGTTTATCTGCGATGCCCGATATTTGAAAAAAACTGATCCCGAATATTATTCAAAACTGATGCACTCGCTTCATCAGGGGCTCAGGGAGATTACAGTTTGTACTATCTATACATAGGCAGCACTGCAACCAATCGCCTAGGCTGCCACCGCCTAGAGGGGCAATGGGAGAGGGGGCATGTTAGCACCGCCACCTCCGATTACCCTCCAACGCAAACACTATCCTCACCTGGAACTATATCGCCATCGCTTCACTGTCTCTGGGTCAATATCCGGGAACTCCCTCCCTAACAGCACTGTGGGTGTGTCTTTATCACAGGGGCTGCAGCTTTTCAAGGAAGCTGTTGACCACCACCTTCTCAAGGGGCATTTATGGATGGCAATAAACGCTGCCCTTTCCTCCCGACCCTCACATCCGATCAACAGATACTCATAAATTGGCAGACTCTTGCCTTCAGCGAAAGATGAAGGACGCTTGTATTTATATGATGATCTGATAAGCCTTTCACTCATTGTCCCTCAGTTCCACTACCATGAAGGATTTTCTCATTACAGATTCCAGGATAATCTCCCTGTCCGGCTTGTGCTGAAATCCCGCTGAGTGTTAGTTTCCATTAAACCCTTACGAGACTTGTTAGGTAAATCTGCAACATTCCTCTGGGAATCGCGAACGTTAGAAATCCTTATTCCCGAGGTTACTAACAGATTACAGACGGGGAATAATCTCTTTATGGATTCGGGGTTTGAAATCGATTCCTTATTGGGGCATGAGTCATGTCCAGAGTTATTGCCGCTGGGCGATGTGAGCCGGTTCTGTCGCTCACTCGACAGCAGAATGTGTGAGTGTGATCCCCGTTCAGGATTTAAATACAAACCCGGTAAACAGAGGCCTCAGGTTCTGAAATAAAAATGGAAAATTCTGGAAAAATCCGCCGGCCTGGCAGCAACTCTAAAAACAGAAAATGCTCGAAAAACTTATCTGGTCTGGAACAGACACAGACCGAACGTTTCTAGTCCCTATGACCCTTCATCAGAGTTTTCCTGCTGAGTTTTTCCAGCATTTTCGGTTTTTATTTCAGATTTCCAGCATCCGCAGAGTTTTGCTTTTATTTTGGCCTCAGGTCCTGGTCTGTTTCTGACGCCGATCAAAGGATTGGTTCATCCGCCCTGTGAGTAATTGTATTGGAATTTCTCTTTGATGCAATTACCTGTGATCTTAACTGGAAAAATGCAAATCAGCACCGGGCCTCATGGGCAGAGCAATATAAGCGAAAAACAAAGACGTTTTGGTCGTCTATTGAATCTTGTTCAGACGACATTTGGACTAACTGCGCACATTTCGGGACACAATTTTATAAAAGGAATGTTGAGGCACTGGAGACGATGCAAATAGGACTGAATAGCCTGGGTCTCTTTTCTATAAAGACAAGACTGAGGAGCGACCTGACAGATTTTTAAAAGTGCCTCACCGCGACCTTCTCAATGACAAATGGGGACGATTAATCTTGAATGAAACTGTAACAGTTATATCTAGCATGCATCTATACAATTATTATTCTGCCACGCCATCTGAGCGACAACCCAGAAAAGTTCTTTATAGACATGCTGCCACTGGACCGCTGTGACGCACAGACGGTGACAACAGTAAGTCAAACGCATGTGAGATTCACCAGGACCCTGCACCCAAAGTGGTGTCATACTTTCCACAGCATAGCTCGTCATAATTTCCGACGCATCTGAGAAGGGAGCAACTCACTGGGACTGAGCTCATGTTAGTCTGCGGCCACTCCGCCTGCACAAACAAACTGGTGAGAGCGAAAACAGGGAGAACTCACCGTGTCAAAATGTCCAAGGAATATTTGTTTCTGATACTCATTTTCCAAGTGCTGCGGGTTTACGGTGAGTAAGAGGCGGGTGAGAAGTTTAAACTGGAATCAACCAGATTCAGTGTTTGCTCAGCTGAAAATATGATCCAGTGGCCACGTTTGACCTGATCATGTCAGTTTATTTACTGGTTCCTCCGAGAAAGCGATGGAATCAAACTGGACAATTTATCTAACCACGAATAGTTAAAGACAATGAGGTGGATTTTCTAAATTAACAGGCGAAGTCTTTAAAAGCTTCTGTTTTCGATCTCGCATTAACCAATAGTAATGTAACAATAACCTCTCTAGTTACAGAATCCGAGTCCTCTCTGTCTCAGAGCCCCTTCATAATGACAGCGGAATTCGGACAAACGGTGGAATTAACCTGTCACTACATTTACGAAGTGGAATTCGTGTCTAGCTATTTCTGGTTCAAACAACGTGTGGGTGAAGCCCCGAAACTAATCGACACACAGTCCTGTCAGGGGGCCAATTGTAAGTTTATTTCTAAAAAAGGCAACAACAAACACCAATTGATACTGAAAATTCGCAATGTCCAGTTGAGTGACTCGGGTTCCTACTACTGTGCTACTAAGCATGGCTATGCACAGCTTCAGAATACACCCATGCTAATTATTGGAGGTAAGAGAGCAAGTGAAATCAATTCAGATCATGCACAGCATTATCATTTGGCGCAAATCGATCGTTAATTGTGTCCAAATATCTGTCCAGACAGTTCCACCAACAAGACGGCTGTGCTGGTGTTTGTCCCGTCCGATGCGCAGCATTTGAATGGAACCGTCCCCTTATTGTGTTTGGTCAGCGGAATTTCTTCCAACCAGATTGCTATTTTCTGGAATATTTCCGGCCTGTTCACCGAGGGAGCGAGCGATCCCGGTACAATGGAGGCGGACGGAACCTACAGTATCAGAAGTCACGTCATGGTGTCGAGCGAAACCTGGAGAAGTGGCGCTCTCTGCACCTGTATTGTTCAACTGGGATCTCCAAACAAATCGTGGATAAAGAGCGTGTCGTTCTCCAAAGCAGCAGGGAAACGGACTGGTGAGTTGGTGATCTTTTCCGCTTTTATTCGACTTTAAACTCAATTGGAGAAAATAGGTAATTCTTAGAAACTGTAGGCTGTAAATGAAACGCTAAATATACACTTTATATATATGATAAAATAATTTAGAGTTACCTTAGCCCCAGGTGTAGGCTTGTCCTTGTAAACAATTTCAGGGCTTGCCTTATATTTCTTCGTCACATCGTAGAATCCCAGAACGATAGACGCGGAAAGAGGGATTTCGGCCCATCGCGCCTGTGCTATTTCTTTCTAAGTGTTACCCAATTGGATCCAACCTTTCCCCACAACACTGTCACATTTTCTTATTCTCTTCAAGTTAAACTGTGATTTCTCTTCTGAAAGTTATTTTTGGATCTACTTCAACCGCCCATTTCAGGCAGTGGATCTTGGAATGAAATTGAGGTCAGTTCCACACTGGTGCACTTTACAAGCAGGGGACAGCCAAGAATGCTGTGTGGAGGGTGTACAGGAGAATTGCCAGAATGGGACCAGGGGTGAGGGACTTCAGTTAATGTGGAGAGACTGTATATTCTGGGATTGTTCTCCTTAGATCAGGGAAGTTTGAGGGGGAGATTTAACCGAGGCGTTCAAAATCATGAGGGGGTTTGATAGAGTAAATAAAGAGAAACTATTTCCCCTGGCAGGAGTTTCGGATACCAGAGGGACACAGATTGAAGAGAATCAGCAAAACGACCAGAGAGCGATTAGGAGAATTGCTTTTAACGCAGTAATTTGTGATTTTGATGGCGCTGCCTGAAAGGGCGGTGTGAGCACATTAAAGAATAACTTTCAAAGGGGAATTGGATAAATATGTGATGGAAAGGCATTTTCATGGATATTTGGGGAAGAACATGGAAAATACGACTAATTAGACAGCTCTTTCAGAGTGAATTCACTGGCACAATCGTCCGAATGGGCTTCTTCTGGGCTTAATTTTTGGTCTTGTTTCCCATCAGACAATTGCAGAAAAGGATGATTTGACTGAGCAGCAGTTTCTAAGTGTTTTGTTTCTATAGGATGGTGCAGTGTGGCCCTTCCTGTTCTTGTAACTGTCCTGGTGATACTTGTTCTACTCTTGGTCCTTATTTCCATTTGGATTCTTAAAAGTGGCAGATCAGGTAAGGAATAATATTTACCAGGGATATTTTAATAAGTGTTTGCCTAATCTGATTCCCTTTTCGTAGATTTAAATTACTAATTTAATTTCTGCTTTCAGGAGAACCAGACAAGAGATCCCACAATGAGAAGTGAGTAACTGAATCATTTGAGAAGTTCATCCCGAACTCTACATTTTACACTGGGTCTAACCCAGTTCAACCACAACACTGATTCCAATGGTAGATACTGACATTTTCCATGATTTTTAAAAAGGTTGATGCTAAGGCCTCTCGGCAATTCTCTTTTCACCTATTTCTGTATCTTGCGTCAGGACTTACAAAACTAACATGTGTTTGATTTGTTCTCATCCAGGTTTAGCGTGAGAGGGAGAAGGCAAAGAGAGGGGCCGAATGTGCGACAAACGGGTAAGTTGCATTGAAATGTTGGCACAGATTAAATGCCAAGTGGGTGGAATTGTAAAGTTGCCTATGAGCATTTTCCCCCTTTAAAATGTTCACAATCACTCTGCTGCCTCTGGGTCTCATATTAAATGCCAATTACTGGTCACTAATAGTGGGAGCAATATATCAGATGGACAATAGACGCCAGGCACAGTGGGTGCTTGTCCAACCATTGGCGAATTAACTCCACTGATGTATTGGGGGACCTTCCGTGGATTAGGAGCTTGCTGACATATGGGACCCAGTGACGTTTGGGGCCATCGGTACAGTGGCGGATCATTGGCGAACGGTGAATCCACAATCATTATGAATCAGTCAGACTGGGATAACATTTAAATTTGTATCTTAACCATTAATAACACAGATGACCACCGTCAAAAGGAGGGAAAGCAGCTACATTGGGATGCAATACCGGTGAGTTTTTTGAAATTGTTGTAATAAGATACAAAAACTTGTTTTTTGGGATAAGTTGCAAGGCTTCCCATGCTGGATAATTCACGCATTGATCAGAAAGCAGGTCACAGTCTAGAACGTCTGAATGTGTGTATAATTCTTCTCGTCCCTCTAACTGGATGCTGAAAATATACCCCTGCCCCTCTCTCCACCTGATAATAGAAAGGATAGTGTAAATTTCCGGGTAGAATGTTTCCGTCAGACTTAACAGCGGATTTACAGCAGTTAATATTTTAGATTTCTGCTATTTTCTTTTATCTCTGCAGTGTGCCGAATTCTCCTGCCTTGTTTATCACCTTTGTCTCTCCCCTGATAATGCTGATTTAGTAAATGCATTAGCCAATGAAATTATAATGAAGATAAGACCAAACCCAGGAGAGTTTTATGGATAAATCAAAATGTTGTTCTGTTGTATGTGGAATAAGAAGGAATCAGTTTGGGAAGAAGGTGTATGTGTTTGTCAATGTGTGTGTGTTCAGAAACGTGAGCAGAAAGTCTAGACTGAACCTCCAGAGCGAGTGCTGCACTGTCCGATGCGCCGATTTCACATGGAAAGTTAAAACGAGACCCTATCTGCCCACCCAGGTTGGCATAAAAGATGGTACCGCCAGTATTGCAACAAGAACAGTGCTGGGCTGTTGCGGAGTAGGGGAGAGGGGATGAGGGCGGGGCGGGGGGTTTCTCCCTGGCGTCCGGTTTCAAATTTTATCTCACAATCCGCACGTTAAAAAATAAATTATCTGCTATTGCTGTTTATGGGATTTTGCTGTGCGTAAATTAGCTGCCGCGTTGTATTACGAGAGGAGGCCACACTTAAAAGAAATGGATGTTAATGTCCTGAGACTTCTTCAGTTCGTGACAGGCGCTACATAAACACAAGTCTTTTGATTGTCTTTTGTCATTCTTCTGAATGTGATGAATTCTGTGGGCTCTGCTCAATCGTGCAGATGACACAGGGCGAAACACCATAATCGGATTGGCCATTTAAAAACACAGGAATTCAATCAAATTGATAGATTCATCATCCTAATTTCCTGATTGAACTTTGGTGATTTCCAGTCGCTTTCCGAATTCTGATGCTCTGTTACAAAACATCAATTCAGACATTTCCTGCACATACAAATGAAGCAAAACATTCCCCAAATTAATATAGAGGGCAATGGAAACCGATTCAACAGCAAATTTCAGGAAGGAATTTGAAAAATAATGGCAGCGATATGGGGTCAGAGAAGCCTGCAGTGGGACTAAGTGCATTGCTCTTTGAAAGAGCTGGCGCAGACACATTGGGCCGAATGGCCTCCGCCTGTGCAATATCATTCCATGGCTCTTTGAAACGCGGTTGCGGGGGTGGGTAATGTTACCTATCTTTTAAGTCGTTTTCACTGTTAATTTTTAAAATATCTCCCAGACTCAAGGCGGACCTCTCTACGCCTCCCTGGACTTGGCTGCGTTGGATAAAAGATCAAAAAAGAAGTCGGGTCGCAGATGAGAATCCGGACTGTTTCTCTCTGATAAATTAGGGAGGTGACAGGATTTTCCAAACAACCCACAGCCTTGTGGAAATAAACATGGAACCATGGAGACCCCCATGAAACAATTAAACTTCCCCGTGCACTTGCCAGAGTTTACAAAGACTGGCTCATTTTGCTAAATGTGGAATGTGTCTTGTGTATTGTTAATGACATTCCACTGTTACCGTGTAACTCAAGTGTGAAAGAAACTTTGAACTAAGGCCAAGGACTTTCCCTATTTTCTCTGGGCTTTTTCTGCTGATTCTGTAACTCCAGTTACTGACAGGAAGTTCATTTATTGACAAATGTCTGTATGCAAATAAAATAAATTATTCTTCGAGTATAACGATGCACAAGAGGCTTGCACTGATTAATAGTTAAATTATAATTAAGTGTCATTTGGATAAAACTGCAATTTCTGCTGAGCTGACAATATCAGTCCTTGATTGAGACGCTGTTAGTGGTGGTTTTCCTTGCCTGAAATGTGATGTGTTCTAGCATTTGTTAAGGACACAGTCGGGGAGAGACACGGGAAACTTGTGATGGTTCCGTTTCACTTTTACACAGTGTTTTTTGGTTCATGTTCAACTGTAACTCTACATTTCAGAGATTTATCGTGAATGTAGTTTGTCTTCTAGCAAGGGGTTCTGTGGAAGGTGTGGTGCAAGTCTAGCTCAGAAAGCAGTTAAAGCTGGTACCATTACATTTTGTTGTGTAAGCATATTAAGCGACACGGAAACATGTGTGGAAGATTGGGTGTGAAGATGGATGTTGTTTTTATATATTTTTGGGAACATGATGATATTCTGTAAAGAAAGCTGTGTGTGCGTGCGTGTGTGTGTGTGTGTGTGTGTGTCCATGGTAAATCAAATCTGGGGAAAGTTAGTAACGATAGATTGCCTGTGGTAACTGAGAGATGAAAGATAAACTTACTGGATGCATGCATTTGTAATGAGAGGCTATGGTGAATTTGGAATTATAAGTAAACGCGTTGGGTTTTAAAATTTGCATTAGGTGATAGGTTAGGACTTGTCTTTTCAGCTGCTAAATTTCAAAGGGAGTTTAAGGACTATTAGTAATTATAATTATTTCAAAAATAAACATGGCAAGGTTATTAAATGTTATTTGACCCGGAAGTGTAGGCAATAGGATAACATGAAGGATTTTAATTTTTTGAGAAATTAAGGTCTAAAAGGTGCTTAGGACAATGGAGCCCAGGATGAAAGGGGGATGGGGGTGGGGAAGATATTTAAGGGAAATGCTTGGTTGAGGTGCGGTGACTCTGTGGGGGATTTGTCCTGATTCCAGCATTGTGCTCAGAAAAAAAAATAATTTGAAGCAGCCGTCCGATTACAAGACAGCGAGGTCTTTGCTTTCAGGAGGGAGTCTGTTTCCGATCTTTCTTCTGATTTCCACAGCAGACTGGAAGAGAGCGAGGAATCGTGTGGTATACTGCACTAAAGTAGTAGCACTTTTTGCCTTGATTTATATTACTGGGTTTTTTTACAGTTAAAACTCCACAAGGGAGCCGCTACCAAATACTTTACTTGTCTGTACTGAAAAGCGTTTTTTTTTTCGGAGGAACACATTGTAAGGCTGCTTCAACCGTATAATTTTAATTGTGTGTGATTAAGGTTTTTTCCTTCTTGTTCAGAAATCTTTTCCTCTAAGAATCGTGAGAGTTTTCCCCTCGTTTTCAAAATAGAAGAAAATATATATGATCAGTGAGACAGGTTCCCCTCTTGAATTTGTCTTGCTCAATGCATAACATTGGGAGCAGTCGTGACATGTATGTTAAAAAGCACTGGACCCAAACCTTACTTTTTAATGTTTATAATATTTTAGGTGTAACGCAAAAATACCAGGTCACCTCGGTGAAACGTCTTTTGAATTCTACTTCCACATTGATCTATTTGCTTTAGTGTGAAGAAGAAATTCTGTTATTGATGCAAACGCTTCAGAGCAAACAGCTTTCATCACTGCTCATGTTTCCTACTTTCCAAAATTCAAAATTATTTCCAGTGCGGGAACAGAGCATTCAGCCCCTCTGCGGTCTGCTGGTGTTTCTACTCCACACTATCCTCCTCCCACACCACTACATCTCACCCCATCAACATAGCCTACTATTTCTTTATTCATGATGTATTTAAAAAGCTACCCCTTTAAATGCAGCTCAGCTATTTACGTCGAGCACTCGCTGTGGTCGCGAGTTCTGCATTCTCGCCTTTCTCCTGGGAAAGTAATTATTCCTGAATTCCCCATTGCAATTATCGGTGAATATCTAATGTTCATGTTCTTTACTTCAGCTCTTCCTGCAAATGGAAACATTTTCTCTCCCTCTCCACGTATCGAAACCTATCATAATTTTAAATATCTTCATCGGTTCACCCCTCAGTCTTCTCTTTTCTGTAGAAATGAGGCCCAGCCTGTTCAAACTTTCCTGACATCACAGTTCTGGCGTCATTCTTGGAGAATTGGTCCCAGTTTTAAACCGCACACATCTGGTCTTTGAAGATGCCATTGCAGATTCACTGAGCAAACCTGCATTGAGGAATTAAACAACCTGAACTCCCAAATGCAATTCTTGGGTTTTAAAACGTGTTTTAACGGATTGCGAACATTGACACTGAGGCCCTCTTTCCTGCTCAAGCGCTACACAAAGATGCACGATGAAATTAAAAACACTAACACAAGAAACTCGAATCATATCGACACTGAGCACAAAGTTAAAATTTCCGGGAGTCAAATTGGACTTGAAATGGAGCCTGCTTTGTCAGACTTGAAGACTGTCCAGTAACTGACGAATCGGCGGACTGTATTTCTCATTATTATTAATAAATATTAATTTAGCCGGGGACAGAATTTGAGATGGCTGTCTCTTGGAAATGGTCACACCTCCAGGCTTTCGTCCAACAAGGGCACAACAGAGGAAGCTTTCCACTACGCATCATTATTCGGAAGCAGAACCTGAGCTCTCAATATCGTTTGCAATCAGACTGTGGGGTCTGTATTAAACCCCAGCCGAGAGAAAACAGTCTGGAAGAGAAATCACAAACAGCTTTCGTGAGCCACATCATCATGAGCAATCCATTCAGCCCTTCGAGCATGTTCCGACTTTCAATAAGCTCCTTTCTGAACTGTATTTTAACCCCATTTCCTCTCCTTCGTTCCCTAATAATTAATCCCCTTCATCCAACAAAACTTATCAATCTCAGTGTTGACATATTCAATTGAACAGTTATCTATATGTTCATCTGTTGTTGCAGTGTTATAGGACAATAGAACAGTGTTATCTTACTGTATTCACTATGCAAAATCTCCCAGACTCATATGACAGTTACTATGAATTTTAAACCTCAGGTTAAAATTCAGTGAAATGGATCTGGACATGTTAGGAAACAATTCCATCCATATTTACCGCATTTTCTTGTGCCGTTGCTCTGGAATGTGTGAGTTCCGCATCACTGTTCATGTTGCCTATTAGATAGTGAAATTTAAAATTAGTTGAAATGACCTCAGTTCACATTCAAACAGCTGAATGTCCGAAAAACCCACTGATTAATGGATGCATTGAGGGCGCAGCTGAGTCACAGCGTCTCCCTACAAACTCTCCCTGACGACCTTCCTGGAATTCCTTCTCCCGGCCACAAGACCCATACCCATAAGGAGGAGGGGCGCCACGGACGACCCCCGGAGAGTGGGCACTGCAGAGGGTAGGGAGCATAAATTGAAACATACCATTGTATTTCAGAAGAAATTATTAAAACCCGAGCCTTTCACTCTTCCAGGAGATTCCAGGAGATCCAGCACCACTTAGAGAGGGCAGCTTGGGATGGACACTCATTATCAGTCTTGGCACTGTCATCAATATCACCGAGCACATTGAAATGAAAATGATTAGATAAGCGAAGCAGATTTACAAATTCGAACGTAGATGGATGGCTTGATAGACCGGGACAGTCACATGAACGGCATGTGAGGGAATGATAGAGAGAGCGATAAGAGGCGGATCGATAGATAGATAAATGGATATACATACAAATAGATAGATAGATAGATAGATAGATAGATAGATAGATAGATAGATAGATAGATAGATAGATAGATAGATAGATAGATAGATAGATAGATAGATAGATAGATAGATAGATAGATAGATAGATAGATAGATAGATAGATAGATAGATAGATAGATAGATAGATAGCTAGCTAGATAGATAGATAGCTAGATAGATAGATAGATAGATAGATAGATAGATAGATAGATAGATAGATAGATAGATAGATAGATAGATAGATAGATAGATAGATAGATAGATAGATAGATAGATAGATAGATAGATAGATAGATAGATAGATAGATAGATAGATAGATAGATAGATAGATAGATAGATAGATAGATAGATAGATAGATAGATAGATAGATAGATAGATAGATAGATAGATAGATAGATAGATAGATAGATAGATAGATAGATAGATAGATAGATAGATAGATAGATAGATAGATAGATAGATAGATAGATAGATAGATAGATAGATAGATAGATAGATAGATAGATAGATAGATAGATAGAGAGAGAGGGATGGATGGATGGATGGATGGATGGATGGATGGATGGATGGATGGATGGATGGATGGATGGATGGATGGATGGATGGATGGATGGATGGATGGATGGATGGATGGATGGATGGATGGATGGATGGATGGATGGATGGATGGATGGATGGATGGATGGATGGATGGATGGATGGATGGATGGATGGATGGATGGATGGATGGATGGATGGATGGATGGATGGATGGATGGATGGATGGATGGATGGATGGATGGATGGATGGATGGATGGATGGATGGATGGATGGATGGATGGATATAAAGAAGAGCCGGTGCGAGTGAGGGATACATGGATAAATTTATAAAGCACAAATACATGAAGACCTCGTGGAACTCCATGAACTGCATTTTATTTGATTGTCCACTCGAACACTTCTTGAAAGGACAATCTCTACTAAATGTGTTAATCATGACTGCACGTTTACAAGTCTGTGCTGGGTTTTCTTAACGAACCCATCTATTTAGAAATTCTCGTCAATTTCAGGTATAGTAATTGATGCTAAACGTTTGTCCGCCACGCAAGAAAGGCTACCCAGTTTATAGTCATTCAGCGGATTCCTTTTCTTTTGTCTTGGATGAAACGTTATATATAGACCGTTTAGCTAGGAAGGAGAGTGATTGGGGTCTGGGTGTGACATAGCAACAGCGTTTGGGCTACTCATCACTGGAAAATAAGCGTTTACATCGTTAGAATATCAGAGGGTTCTGAGGCACAGGACAAAAATCATTGAAAGTAGTGACAGAGGTTAATAAGGCGATAAAAACCAGACCCAGCGATGAAAAGAAGAAAGGCGACATTAAAGCTATATCAAAACTTAACTAGACCGCACATGGAGTCCTGTGAATTATTGAGAGCTGCATATCATAAAAATAACATGCAGGCACAGGGGGCGGTGCGAAAAAGAAAATGTTGACTGGGATGATACCAAAACTGAGAGGTTACAACAGTCAGGAAAGTTTGAACAGGCTGTCTTCTTTTTTTCGGGAAAAGAGTAGTCTGTGGGATGAACTGATCAAGATCTTTAAGAATATGAAAGGGATTTTCAGGCAGGAGTAGATAAGGTTTTGGCACTTTTGGGGGGAGACTAGAACTAGAAACCATAAATATCTATATTCACTAATAAAAAATTCGAGAACTCAGGAGAAAACTGTTTAACCAGAGAGTGGGGAGAATGTGGAGCAGGTTTCCACAGGGAGTGATTGAGGTGAATTGCAGCGAGGGATTGATGTGTGAAACTATATAAACACATGAGGGAGAAAGGAGTAGAAGGATATGGTGATGGGCTGTTGTGGGAGGAGGTTCTTTTGGAGCAGAAACACCAGCAGAAAGCCAAAGGGCAGACTGTACTCTGTCAGTGCTGGAAGCTTTGCCCTATGGGATAGAAATAATGTTATGGAGGAATCAAGAGAGAAAGTGGTAAACAGGAAAATGGCATTTTATCCCAACTAGACAGATGGACTACGCATTGAGAAAGATAAGCACTTCCAAGCAAGAAGTTCTGAACCTCCGGAGCCTGGGACAAAATTGCCTCACATACATTAACTGAGAGGTTGATAATCAACACTATGGATTCTGCTATGGCAGAGGGAGAGAGAAAGTACTTGCTATGCCGAATCGGCTAGAACAGTAAAATATATAGTACAGCATCCACTGGTTAATAAATTCTAATGGAGTCAAAGGTTGAGGATTAAATTTGAACAAAATAACACGAGTAAGAGGGAAAGAGGCCCTTCAGGTGTAATGATGACTTTTCATTTGAAATGTAGCCTCTGTTGTCATGTCGGAAAAGCGGCCGCCGTAATGATGCACAGCAAGACCCACAAATAACAAAGTGACTACAACCCAGATCGTGCTTTTAATCATGCTGTTTGGGGGTTAAGTATTGACCCCAGGGGCAGAGGGGGAAACTCCGCCGCCCCTTCCCCCACCCCTCCGTTCCTCTGCGAATAGTGGCCTTGGGATCATTTGCATCCGAAAGAGGCAGACAAAGGATCTCGTTTGAACATCTTATCAGATAGATTGGCGAATGTTGATACGTGATCAATTTTGATCAAGTGGACATAATTCAGTTCTTCAACATGAAGCTAATATTATAGAATATAGTCATGGGGATAATTTTCCACATTGCTGACTATCTCAGTGGCTTAAAGCATCCTGAATGAGGAGTGAAGAAGGCACAAACCTGGAAACAGATGCAGCAACGCACAGGGCATTAAGAAGCTCTCGGTCTCCGATCCAGGGCCGGTACAGTGAGATTTGCAGCGTCTCCTCGCTCAGGTGTCTCTGTTCTCCGCCCAGGGCTCGGAGGACGTGGGAAAATTGCACATTCTGCTTTAATTACGTGAAATGTTTCAAAATAGCTCACTGGAAAAATCAGCGCGCTGTAAATTTTAGCCGAGGGTTTCCTGTTTACAGGCTAGGAGACCACACACGCCTCTGCCTGCAAAGGGCAACACGCTACAGATCGTGGTAAACACGCGTCACAGGCGGTGTGCAGTCCAGGCTGGTACAAACTAGAGATAATAGGCGATGGTGCTGAATTCAACAACACGGCTGCTTGATCCAGTCGCGTGGGCAGAGTGGCAATGCACCTCATTCCGAGTGTTCTGCTTAATTCACCGATACAACATTAATTTATTCTGGTTTCAACAAACAAAAGACCAAATTGAAAAATAAAACAAGAATATGACGCTAATATTTTAATAACTGTTTCACTCAGAACCTGTCTTCCTGCCTGCCTCTTTGTGTCAGAATTATTTCATTGGGTCAGCGGCGCATAGGCCATCAGCTCTGTGCAGGTGTTTCAGCTCCACAGGAACTTCCTCCCACCCCCTGTTATTCCACAGCATTAACATATCCTCTATCCCTTACAACTCGTGTGTTTATCTTGATTCCCCCTTAAGTGCACCTGTGCGATTAATCTTGACCACTCCCTCTGGGAGCGAATTCCACATTCCTCGCACAATATGAGTAAAGAGGTTTATCCTGAATTCCTGAATGGATTTATTGCTGACTATGTTATATTGATGGCCCCTAGTTCTGGTCGCTCTGCCTCAAGTGGGAATATATTCTTTAGGTCTACCGTATCGAATAAGTTCATAACGTTAAAGACCTCTATCAGGTCACCCCTTCAACCAACACCTTTCTACATGAAAGAGCCACAGCCTGTTCTATCCTTTCGGGGAGTTATAACTTCGAAACCGGGGCCAACAATTTTTTGACCCGACGCAAAGTATTTAACTTGGCGCCCAATAACCCGCAGTTTGTGCTTTCCTGAATCATCCAGGCATCCAACATGGTTGGAGCGATAGGGTCATATAATCTTAGAGACCGACAACAAAGAAAAAAGCCCTTCGGCCCATAGAGTGTGCGCCGGTCAAACAAGTGCCAAACTATTCTAATCCAATTTTCCAGCACTAGGCACCTTGCCTTGTATGCCATTGCATCGCAAGTGCACATCCAAATTCTTCTTAAATGTTATGAGGGTTTCTGCCTCTACCATCCTTACAGGCAGTGAGTTCCAGGCTCACAACACCCTGTGGGTGAAAAGATTCTTCCTCACATTCCCTGGAAACTTCCTGGCCCTTACCTTAAATCTATGGCTCCTGGTTATTTATCCCTCCACCAAGTGGATAAGTTCCTTCCTTTCTACCATATCTGTGCCCCTCATAATTTTATACATCTCAATCATGTCCTCCCTCAATCTCCTCTGCTCCAAGGAAAATAACCTCAGCCTATCCAATCTCTCCTCATCATTAAAACTCTCCAGCCTGGTAAATCTCCTCTGCACTCTCTCCAGTGCAATCACATCCTTCCTATAATGCGGATTCCAGAACTACATGCAATTCTCTAACTGGCCAAACCAACAGCTCCAGCATAACCTCCCTGGCCTTACATTCTATGCCTCGGCTAATAAAGGCAACTATCTCATAAGCCTTCTTAAAAAACTTATCTACCTTCCCCAGAAATTTAAGGGACCGGTGGACATGCACACCAAGGTCCCTCTGATCCTCGGTACTTCCCAGCGTCCCACCATTCATCGTGTGTTCCCGTGCCTTGTTTGTCCTGCCCCAGTACATCACCTCACACTTATCCGGATTAAATTCTATTTGCCACTGATCAGCCCATCTGACCAGCCTGACTATATCTCCTGTAATCTAAGGCGATCCTCTTCACTATTCACCACTCCACCAATTTTCGTGTCATCAGCGAACTTACTGATCAACCCTCCTACATTCAAGTCGAAGTTGTTTATATATAACACAAACAGCAAAAGACCCAATAACGATCCCCCTGGAAACCCAATGGACACAGGCATCCAGTCACACAAACACCCTTCGACCATAATGCTCTGCTCCCTGCCACTCAGCCATTTCTGGATCCAGTTTGCCAAATTGCCTTGAATCCCATATGCCCTTACGTTCGTTCTCAGTCTTCCATTCGGCACGTTATCAAAAGCCTTGTTGAAGCCCAAGTAGGCTACGTCAAATGCATTGCCCTCATCTACAAGCCTGGTGACCTCCGCGAAAAATTTAATCAAATTGGTCAGACATGGCCTCCCCTTAACAAAACCATGTTGAGTGTCCATGATTAATATCTGCCTCTCCAAGTTTAGATTAATTCTGTCCCTCAGGATGGCTTCCATCAGTTTCCCCGCCACTGAGGTTAGAATGTGGAATATCGGTAAGCCAGGCTCACTCGCTGAATAATCCATGACTAAAATTTTAGGCAAGTCTTTGGCAACACATTTAGAAGGCCTTCTGTCTGATTAATTTTGAAGAATGACTGATATCAGTGAACGGTGTCAGAGTGTGATAATCGGATGGCGTCCACAAATCCGATATTGATGTATTTCAACCCGTCATTATAAATTTCAAAACGGATCAGTTTTGGCACTGAAGGACTCATTAACTATTTCCTGTCAACTAGTCTCCAATCAGATTAATGATTCGCTTCATTAATGCTCAGAATTGGATGTGAATTTTGTCATTCAGATCATCAACCACCTTCTCCGGTGGCAGCAGAGTGGGTGTCTGATGGTGCTTCTCCCTCACTGGCAACTGCCCCTTTTTACACGTGATGAGCTGAGGATTAGTTGCAGCGTAAACAGAGCTTCCTTCCTGTGACTCCCGAGGTAGATTCGCACGTTAAAATAACACCATAAGACCATAAGACATAGGAGCAGAAAGTAGGCCATTCGGCCCATCGATTCTGCTCCGCCATTCAATCATGGCTGATAAGTTTCTCAACCCATTCTACCGCCTTCTCCCCGAAACCTTTGATCCCCTTACTAATCAAGAACCTGTATATCTCGCTCTTAAATACACTCAATGACCTGGCCTCCACAGCCTTCTGTGGCAATGAATTCCATAGATTCACCATTCTCTGGCTAAAGCAGTTTCTCCTCATCTCTGTTCTAAAAGGTCTTCCCTTTTCTCTGAGGCTGTGCCCTCGGGTCCTAGTCGCTACTAGTAATGGAAACATCTTCGCCACGTCTTCTCTGTCTAGGTCTTTCAGTATTCTGTAAGTTTCAATCAGATCCCCCCTCATCCTTCTAAACTCCATGGAGTATAGACCCAGAGTCCTCAAACGTTCCTCACATGTTAAGCTTTTCAGTCCTGGGACCATTCTCGTGAACCTCCTCTGGACCCTCTCCAGGGCCAGCACATCCTTCCAGAGATATGGGGCCCAAAATTGCTCACAATTTTCTAAATGTCGTCTGACCAGAGCCTTATAAAGCCTCAGCAGCACATCCCTGCATTTATATTCTAATCCTCTCGAAATAAATTTCAACATTGCATTTGCAATCCTAACTATCGACTCAACCTGCAAGTTAACCTTAAGAGCATCCTGCACGAGGACTCCCAAGTCACTTTGCACTCCAGATTTCTAAATTCTCTCCCCATTTAGAAAATAGTCTATGTCTCTATTCTTCCTACCAAAGTGCATGACCTCACACTTCCCCACAATGTATTCCATCTGCCACTTATTTGCCCATTCTCCTAAACTGTCTACATCCTTCTGCAGCCTCCCCGCCTCCTCAATACTACCTGTCCCTCCACCTATCTTTGTATCATCTGCAAATTTAGCCAGAACGCCCTCAGTTCCTTCATCTAGATCATTAATGTATAAAGTGAAAAGTTGAGGTCACAACACTGACCCCTGCGGAACTGCACTATGAGTTTATCCTCCACAAAATGAGCTTATCCACATATCCAATCAATTCCATACCAGGTCCATGTCGTTTATTTGACCAGAAAGACTTCTTGGGACTTTGTACCGTTTCTCTTTAACTCCGCGGGTTTGGGAGCATTCGGTTCTTTTGGGAAATCTGCTCTCTGCAGTCCCTTGTCCCAGTGGACTACTTATCTGGAGTCTTGGCTTCAACTTCAGTTTGGGACTTGCTGTCTGTCGCTCTGCTCTCCAGTCTCTCTCTGGCAGCTGCTTTCACGTGAAATCAAGCTACTGCTTTTTATCTCTCTCTCTCTCTGTGCCTCCCTGCGTTTGTGTTTGTATGTACCTATGTGTGTAGGCAGTAGCACCGTTTGTTCTACTCTTATGATTGCTTTACCTTCTCTTCAAGAGTCATAAAACACATTGTAAACGCAAGTATAAAAGCAGAGACTTGGACATGCTACTTACATTCAAAAATGAAACTACATCCCAGGTTTCCCATTTTAATCGGCAAATAGAAAAAAATACATGTAAATTAAACTTAAACATAAAGATGTAACTTATACTTAAAAGAGCAAAGACTCGTTGAACGTAATCAAACTATGCCAATTTTATAACTTCAGCCATGAAAAGATGGGATTCCAGATCCAACCAGAGGAACTGAATGGCTCCAATGTGCCCCTGAGATTTATAGATCAAGATATTATGAGGGCTGATGCCTGGAGTTCGATGACACACAGAGTGATCAGCACCAGGAATGGTTCTCTGGATAGGTAGAATAGGGAATCGCTTGCAAAGACCCCTGGTATTTTTAAAGAAAATGTTTTATTCCTGCAGGTTGAGGATGACAGATCATTGCCAGACGAATGAACTGTGATTAGCAGATTGACCATTTCAATCTGCATCGTTTAATAAGTGTCCGGAAATACCCTCGAAATAACTGTGCAGATATAACTTTTGCTTACAGCAAAATAAGCCAGTGTTAATTTGAGAATGTTACTATCTGATACGAACAGGATTCACAAGACACTCTGCAGATCAGAGTTTATTCATCAGCAAATGTATCCAGTAATCAGCGCACCAACTGTTCCCAAAGCAGCTTTTTAATATTGATGAAACGAAAGATGTCATGGAAATAGATTGAATCATCTCAGTGAAACATCAAATTTACTCACACGTTGGGCCAAAAATCAAATGTGAGGATCGAATTGTCTTCATGTTTGCGGATTATTAACATGGCCAGCAAGACGCTTTCCATCACAGCCGATGGGATGCTCTGCACTCAGGATAGATACTAACATTTAATGGGCGGTGTGTGCCAAGGGACTAATTCATAGGCTCATGAGGAGACAGCTGGGGTGTGGGACTAAAGTGCACATTCAAGAAGCTGGCACTAGCATGACGTGACTCCTCCTATGCTATAAGTGCTGTCGAACCAGTGATTTAGGTCGGTAAAATGCAATAAATGTTATGACATTCAAACATGGAAAAAAGGCGCAGGAGTAGGCCTTTCGGCCCTTCGAGCCTTCTCCGCCATTCATTTTGATCATGGCTGATCATCCAACTCAATAGCCTGCTCCCACATTCTCCCCATATCCTTTGATCCCCTTCGCCCCAAGAGCTATATCTAACTCGTTCCGGAAAACATAAAATGTTTTGGCCTCAACTACTTTATGTGGTAGCGAATTCCATAGGCCCACCCCTCTCTGGTTGAAGAAATCTCTCCTCATGTCAGTTCTAAATGGTCTGCCCGGAACCACAGATTGTGATCCCTGGTTCTGGGCTCCCCTACCATCGGGAACATCCTTCTTACATCTACCCTGTCTCGCCCTGTTAGAATTTATTTGTTTCTATGAAATCTCACCTCATTCTTCTGAACTCCAGCGTATATAATACTAACTGATTCAATCTCTCCTCATATGTCAGTCCCACCATCAGAGGAATCAGTCTGGTAAAGCTTTGCTGCACTCCCTCTATAGCAAGAATATTCTTCCTCAGATAAGAAGACCGAAATTGAACACAATATTCTAAGTGTGGTCTCACCAAGTCCCTGTATAATTGCAGCAAGACTTCCCTGCTCCTGTACTCGAACCCACTCGCTATGAAACCTTTTGTACTGCCTGCTGCACCTGCATGCTTGCCTTCTGCGACTGGTGTGCGAGGACACCCAGGTCTCGTTGCACATTCCCCTCTCACAATTTATAGCCATTTAGATAATAATCTGCATTACTGTGTTTGCTAAAAAAGTGGATAATCCTCACATTTTCCACACTTTATTGCCCCTGCCATGCATTTGCCCACTCACCCAGCTTTTCCACATCACCCTGAAGCATCTTGGCATCCTTTTCACAGCTCAGCCTCCCACCCAGCATTGAGTCATCTGCAAATTCGTAGATATTACATTAAGCTCCCTCATCTAAATCATTAATATATATTGTGAATATCTGGGGACCCAGCAAACGATCCCTGTTGCACCCCACTAGTCACTGCCTGCCATTCGGAAAACGATCCGTTTATTCCTACTCTTTGTTTCCTGTCTGCCAACCAGTTTTCTCTCCATCTCAATACACTAACCCTAAAACCATGTGGTTTAATTTTACAAGCTAATCTCTCATGTGGGACTTTGTCGAAATACTTCTGAAAGTCCAAATAAACCACATCAACTGGCACCCCCTCATTAAATTTACTAGTTACATTCTCGTAAAATTCCAATAGATTTGTCAATCATGATTTCCCTTTCGTACATTCATGCTGTCTCTGTCCGGTTCTGCCACTGTATTCCAAGTGCTGAGGTATTAAATCTTTTATAATGGACGCTAGGGTTTTGCCCACTGCCGACGTGAGGTTGACTGTTCTATAATTCCCTGTTTTCTCCCTACCTCTCCTTTTAAATAGTGGGGTGTTAACAAAACGGACAACGGATTGTCAACAACCTTCTTTCAGTAGTAAATACAACATACTTCCCTCCCAGGGAACAAGCAGCGAAGGCTCAGGGTCCACTAACGCTGCCGATTTCATATCAATGCAACGGAAATCCCCAGCCAGTACCTGTCGGTCCTTAACCCACCTTCTATCCTGCTAACTTTCGCTCCATAAATGCATTTGTACATTGGCCTCAGGGATACCCAGGGTGCATCTGGTCTGAATAATCAAAAGAACTGGAATCGCAGAGCTGTCATTGGTTTTCAAATCTATTTTAATATGTAAGTAACTGGAGCGCAGATACATTTTAAAGCCGGCTGGAATAATATCTTGCTGATATACTGAATAAAGATGCAGAATGCATAAATAAACACCAATACCAGATAACAGAAACCTGGAGAGGCTGGATTGGAAATGCATGCGAAATGTCACCGTTGGAATAGCGGGCATTAAGAGATTATTCTTCTGCCGTTTAGGGCGACATCGTAAATTTGCGCCGAGAATACGCTAGAATTTGCACCAGTTGGGCTTTCGGAACTTCCCGCCCAACAGAAGAAAATTTCTACAACACGTCATGGTCGGGAAGCAGGCGGTGAGATCTTTCTCTCTTTCCTCTCCCATCAGAGTGTGGGATCCTCCTTAAAAGCCAAGCGGGCATCAAGTGTCTGTGCAGAAAAAATAAAAACCGAACCTATTAGTGTAACGAACACCATCAGCATAGGGATAGCAGGAAGCCATTCAGCCCCTTCAGTCTATTCAATTAGAGCATGGCGGGTCTGTATCATAACTTGCATCAACGCACCATGGTGCCAAACTCCTTAATCCTCTTATCCAACCAAAATCTATCAATCTCATTTTTGACATTTCCAATTGATCCCGCAGCCTCAACAGCTTTTGAGGGGAAGGGGCTCCAGATTTCCACTAGCCTTTTTGTGACTAAGTGCATCCTGACCTCACCCCAGAACGGCCTACCGCTAATTTTACCGTTGTGCCCCCTAGTTCTGGACTCCAGCCCCCCAACCACCACTATTCATCCCGCACCCCACCCCCACACCCGCGCCCTCAGAGCAAATACTTTATCTCTATAGACACGAACG
This sequence comes from Cetorhinus maximus, assembly GCF_964194155.1. NCBI lineage: Eukaryota > Metazoa > Chordata > Chondrichthyes > Lamniformes > Cetorhinidae > Cetorhinus > Cetorhinus maximus. The sequence goes on along the minus strand of NC_135914.1, from coordinate 2,424,167 downwards.
CATCCTTCAATCATCTTAAACCCCTGAATAAATCACCCGTTATTCTTGCCCACGAGAGGAAGCGCAGGCTAGTTTCTGCCATCCTTTAGTGCCCACGACGCAATGTTATCTAGATTAATTGCAATAACTATGAAATTTAAACCATGGATTAAAGTTAAGTGAAATGTATCCACGCTTGGGGCAACAACAATTCCATTCTTTTACCTCTTTATTCTCCCGTTGTTCTCTGGAATCTGTCATTTCCTCATCACTGTTCATGTTGCCTGTTAGAAAATAAAATTTGAACTGGGCATGAGTGGCTACATTTCACTCTGAACAAGCTGAAATTGTCAATAACCCACTGATAAATGGATGGATTCAGAGCGCTGCGAAGTTACAGCGTCTTCCAACAATCGCTACCAGTTTGCCAGTTCCTTCAGCTCCTTCTCCCGGCAACAAGGATCACCCCCAGAAGGAGGAGCGCCGCCGCCGAGAAACCCCCGGAAAACAGGAAACTGCACAGCGCAGAATCTGCAAAATAAATCTTTCGTTTAAAAGAAAGTTTGTGGAATTAATTAAAGAAGTGGCAAAAAAATCACAAATCGGAATGCCTGATTTCACCTGCAGACGGAAATAGATTTTTGCATATTTCATTCTCCGGAAATAGCCCAGAGATCCTTTAAAACAATGTTGAAACAGGACAGAAGTCGAAACAGATAGAAAGAATGAGGCGAGATGGAGAGATAAATTGAGAGATTGGTGGCAAGAGAGAGCAGAGATCTCATATAGCACTGTTTAAACAGGGCAGATATATACATATATACACACAAAAACACACAGATATATATACAGATAGATATATGTAAAGAGAGAGAGAGAGATAGGGAGAATGAGAAGAGGCCTTTTAAAACACTGTTTGAATCGGACACAGCGAGAGACTGACAAAGACATAGATAGACCACTGTTTATGAAGGCTGAAATAGAGAGAGAGAAAGCAAGAGAGAGAGAGAGAGAGAGCAGCGATCATATAGAACACTATTTAAATAGGACAAACATAGAGAGATAACGCAAGAGAGATAGAGGGAGAATGACAGCAAGTGATAGATAGAGCACTATTATAATAGCTAAGAAATGTTAAGCCAGGGAGAGATGGACAGAGAGTGATCGAGAGAGCAGGTCACTTAGGGAAAACTGTTTAACTGGGTTAGAAACACAGAGGGAAATATTTGAAGAGGGGGAGAGAGGTGAGAGGGAGAGTGAGGCAGGGGGGAGAGGGGAAGTGATGCAGAGAGGATAGATGCGGTGAGAGGGAGAGATGAGGGAGAGAGAGGGATAAAGGGGGAGATGGGGGAGCGAGGGAGAAATGCTGGAGAGAGGGAGAAATGGTGGAGAGAGGGAGAGTTGGGGAGAGAGAGAGCAAGGGAGAGATGGGGAGAGAGGGAGAGTTCGAGAGGGGGAATTGGGGAGAGGGACAGCTGGGGAGAGAGGGAGAAGGGAGAGATGGAGAGGGCGCGGGAGAGAGGAGGAATTGAGTGAGAGGGAGGAAATGAGAGGTGGAGAAGGAGGAGAGGGAGAGATGGAGGAGAGAGGAAGAGATGGTGGAGAGAGGGCGAGATGTGGAGAGAGCGAACGACGGAGAGAGGGAGAGATGGGGAGATACGGGAACAGAGGAAGAGGTGGGGGATAGAGGAGAGAGGGTGAGTTCGAGAGAGGGAGAATTGCGGAGAGTGACTGCTGGGGAGAGAGGGAGAGTGGGTGACAGTGGGAGATGTAGAGAGCCTGGAAGAGAGGAAGAAATGAGAGTGAGGGAGGAAGTGAGAGGTGGAGAGGGTGGAGAGGGAGAAATGTGGAGAGACAGGGAAAGCGAGAGCGGGAGATTATGAGAGGTGGTATAAGCGGAGCAAGGAGACAGACTGGGAGATGGATGGAGAGGTAGATAGATGGGCTGAGATAGAGAAATGAAGAGAATGTGAGAGATATAACATAAAATATATACAGAACTTTTTAACTGAATGGGAATGGATAGAGACAGAGAGCGACTGAGACTGAGAGAGAAACAGAGAAAGTGAGAGAAAGATGGAGAAATGGAGAAAGATCGAGAGATAGGAACATAGATGAATGTCCCAAATTTCTTGTAGCGCACCTTTTAACTAGGACAGAAATAAGCAAGATAAACAGAGGTAGAGTGAGATAGATAGTGATATCAATGCATGTATGAATAGTTAAAGACAGAACGCGAGTCAGGGAGAAAGTGAATAACCAATCAGCGAGAGGGAGTTGGAGAGACAGAGATGGGGATTTGGAGAGAGAGGGTTTGGGAAAGAGAGATGAAGAGTCAGACAAACAAACATATAAAGCAGCTGTCTTAAAATGCACTAGGACAGGGATGTATTGTTTGATAGGTAGCAAGAGAGATGAATGGACAGATAAACAGATAGACACACGGATAGAGAAGATATTTTATATCTCACTGTATAACTAAGAAATACAGAAACATTGTGAATGTTAGGTAGGAAGAGACATGAATAGATAATTGTACACAGGCATGGAGAGACAACGTGGTACACTGGGAATGTAATCACACCTTTCAATTTTACACACTGACACATGATCCAATGGCATGGAACCATGTCAATATGCTTAGCTAGTAACAAGAAAACAAGAAATAGGAACAGGAGACCATTCGGCGCCTCAAGGATATCCGCAATTCAATAAGACCACATGTACATTAAAGGAAATTTCTGGACTTGCCCTCATCCACTATTCCCTGAGTGCACAAAAATCTAGCTCAGTGACTGAACATCCATAACTCTCTGGGGATAGAGGGAACAGATGGAGTTAGAATTTCAGATAGCTAAACTCTGAATGACAGAGAGACCTGTGATAGGTCAATGAGAAAACGATGATACATGGGCACAGACGGAAAGATGGACAGTTTTAATTTACAAAATTGACAAAAACTGTCATCAGCAGTAAATAGATTGGTAAACGGCCAGGGTTAATAGCTATCTCTTTGAGATGAGACACTTTTACTGAGAAGATTTTCACTGGAGTTGATTTGAACTCTCTGAAGTACAGAGAGCGCCGCTGCTCCAAGTTTCCGCCGAGAGGCTGCTGTAACTCCTGATGGTGTAGGTCCCGTCCGACTCAATTGTCCCGGAATCGGTCTGTCCCTCGGTAACCCGCCCGGCAACATTCCAGCGGATGGGAAAGGAATCGGGGGACAAGCCTCTCATCAAACACAACAACGGGAACGTTTCCATCGACGGAATCTCATCCTCCGGCGGGGTGAGGAGGAATATGGCGGGGGAGCCCCCTAAATTTGGCAAATGAAAGTGAAATCCCATTACCAGCTGAAACCAGATACTTTTAATTGCTGTAGAAATGCCCATCTTGATGGAAGAATGATGAAATTTACCTGTAATCACTAACTGGGAGCCATTTCCGAATATCCAGCTCAGGTTCTGGTACTTCCAGATTGCACAGAAATGCATTCCAGAATCATTTCTCCGGGTACCCGCAATGAGCAGTGAATAATAACCCACTTTGTTAGAAATCTCGCTGGAGAACCTCCCCTCCGCTTTAATGCCCTTGCCCGCTGTATAAACCAGCTTCATGTCGTTTCACTCCCACTGTCTGTACCAGAGGATGACTCCAGCTACTGACCTCTCCGTGTGGCTGCTCAGTTTAGCACGACTCCCCGTAGCCAGAGACTGAACCGGCGGAGACTGGGTCAAGATGGGTTGAGACATAATAACTGATCAAGAGAGAAATAATCAAGAGTCACCTCAGGTTATGGTGCAGCCAGTCGCCCCGCACTCACACACCCTCTCTCTTGAAGCCAGTCTCTGACGAATATGCACCGATAGAGAGGAGGCACAATCATTAAAACAATATATAGTTCATATCGAAAATTTGTGCGCAATCGTTTGCTTGCGCCGTTTTATTCTTGTTTTTCCAAGGGCACAGTCCGGGTCCATACAGCAGTAACTCTGGTTTAATCACTTGTGTACACAAATAGGAACAGTTTGAAGTTAATAACTTAAAAGAGCTGCTTCAAATCTACATTTTCGAACTGTTATATTTTTCGCTCTCATCCTCGCTTCGTTTCCTGTTCTTCTCCGATAACTTTGGGCAGTATGTTTTGTTCCAGAGTTTATAACTCACTCTAATGATGCACTTGAAACTCTGTCCTCTTCTCAATAATGTCGATGGTAATAATCGCCAATAATATCGATGGAGCCAAATCATATATTTTATCCCATGGGAGGTTACATTTCCGATTAATTCCATTTTTTCTTCCTAACGGATGCACATTTTCTTCGTTGTTGACGATATTCATTCTATTTTTCCATCGAACTTAATAACTGAATTGCATCTTATAGACACACGCAGCGCTTTTGGAGGCCATCCGGCCCTTCAGGAGTTGGCATTTTGAGAGATCTATTCAGTTATCCCCCATTCTGCCCCCCACTACTTCCCGCATATCCCTGCAAATGCTTCCCTTTCGATTATTTATCCAATTTCCCTTTTGTGAAGTTCCTATTGAATCTGCTTCTATCGCCTTTTCAGGCAGAGCCTTCCAGATCACAACAACTCGCTTAGTTAAAGGAAAAGTCTTCTCGTCCCCCTCCGCCCCAACCCCCTCTATTTTTTTTGATGATTCTCTTCAGTCTGTGTCCCTTGGGTTACCGGGCCTCCTGCCAATGGAAACAGTTTCACCTTATTTATTCTATCCCAACCCTTCTCCACTCTATCTGAACATGTTGAGATATCTTTCCCTGGAAGAGATGGGCCAATGCACACACACCAAGGAAGCTCATTGCCCGTGACTTCAGGCAATCAGATTCTGAGCCCCTGATCCGATTCTCACTCAGAACTCGTTCTCCTTTCGGTGTGAAGGACGTGTGAAATATGCAAACTGAACTGCGTTCTGTGTTTATTCATAGATACACGATAGGGGTTAAAAATGGTGCCGAGGTAGTGAGCTCTTGCGGTTTTCGTGTTTATTGCAGGTCCAAGTGCTGTCACGCACTCATCATCTGCTTTAAAAAATATACCAAGTGTGTACTCACATTACTTAGACCACAGTTGCAGTGTAGAACACAGCTCTCCATATTCTAGAAATGATACAGAGGCACTGGAAAAGGTACAGACAATGTTTCACAAGGATGATGTGGGAACTGGGAGCTTATAAATATCAGGAAAGAATGAACTGGATGGAGCTTTTTAATCTAAAAAAGGAGAAGATTGAGGGGTGACCTGGTCGAGGTCTTTAACAGTATGAAATTGTTCATTTAGACATACTGAAGGAAGATGACTCTACTTCTGCAGGATTTGAACAATATTGAACATCAATAAATCCAAACTGGAAGCCCAGAGAATTCAAAAATAAAGCTCTCCATTTTAAGACAAAGATGAGGAGTTATTTTTCACCCAAAGGGTCTTTGGAGTGTGGAATTCTCCTCCCCAGAAAGGAGACGTGGCTGGCCCATTGAATTTGGTCAAGGCCGTGTTAGCCAGTTTGTTGTTCAGCAAGGGAGCCAAGGCCTATGGGCGGAAGACAGGAAAGTAGAGTCGATACGTCTACCAGATCCGCCATGATCTTATTGAATAGTGTAACAGGCTCGAAAGGCCCAATGCCCTAAACCTGCGTCCCTATGGCCCTCTGTAACGTGGGGCCATTAATAAAAGTTAAATCCTGTCTGGGATTCAGGAGAAAGCTCCTTACTCTGGCGTTGGGGGGGAATGTTGAACCCTCTCTCACTGGGAATGGATGAGGCTACTGCAGATTTGCATTTAAGTGGGAAGTTGGGTAAATACATGCGGAAGAAGGGAATGCAAGGATATGCTGTGCGGCTGAGATGAAGAAGGGGTGGGCGGAGGCTCGTGCGGAGCATAAACACAAGCACGAGCAGTCGGGTCGAATGGCCTGTTTCTGTGAAGCAAATTCTATGTAACTCTGCAAACGTTAACGTCAAATGAGCTTACCAGCTATTTCTAAATGATAACTGTGCAGCTAATTTTCCATTGAACTGCTGCAAACGCGCTTAGAGCACAATACAAAGTGCAACATGTATTATTGTTTGATCCTCTCTTCACGGGGCCAATCAGTAAACCATAAATAGAATTCTACAATGAACTCAGAACACTGAATTCAGGTCAATCAGCAATGGCGTTTTATATTGTAGAATAATTCAGTCGAAACCCTTCTCAATGAGACATAACAGAAAGGAGGACGATGCATGGGAACTTTAAGGGGTGGAACTGAATCCGAAAGAGATTCGTTCATTTAGATTCCCGATAAGTGCCTGTTCCATTATAATTCCACTTTCGGTCCCTGCGTAATTTATGATATAGAGAATGAGATACTATTAATTAAAATTCAAATCGATGCACATACATTTTAACAATATATTCCAGTCCCTATCATAAAAAGATTTTATCATGAATCTTGTACAGCCTGTTGACAGAATAGACTACATTGAGTACAATCACATAGCACTCTGAATTGCTGGCGTTCACCTTCCAAACTGTGACCTTTACAAAATTCAGGTACAACGATAGCAGATACATGGGAACACCATCAAGTGCAGATTGCTCTCCAAGCCACTCACCATTATAGTTTGAAAAACATCGCAATTCCTTCACTGTCACTGGGTCAAAATCCTGTAACTCCCTAGCGAACAGCACTGTGGGTGTACCTGCACAATATGGACTGCAGCAGTTCAAGAAGGCAGCTTACCGCCACTATCGCAATGGTTTATTACGGATGCCTTGCCAGCGGTTCTGAAATGCCCAGAATTCATTAATCTTCAACTGTTATATTCAGAACCCATCCATACAAGTAGTATCCTGTGACCCAGGTCCCACCCGCACTTCCACGGGACAAACAGATAAAAATGGATACATATAAAGATATTTGTGAGTGTGTGGTCGTGTGTCTGTGTGTGTGTTCGTGTGTACGTGAGAGAGTGCGTGTGGGTGTCTGTTTGTGTGTGTGTCTGTGTGTGTGTGTTTGAATGCTTGTGTGTGAGTTATTGTGTGTGTAAACGTATGTGCGTGTGTATGACTGTTCATACATATATGTGTTCCTGTGTGTATATATAGGTTTGCGTTTATATCTGTACATGTCTGTGCGCGCATGAGTTTATACATGTAGTGCGCATTTGTCTCTCTATATACAATGTAAGTGTTATAATAATACTTATATACATGTGCGTTTATGTGTGTATGCCATTTATTAAAAAGCGCATTCAATAATTTGAAATAAATTAGAGATGTTCTCTGTCCGAGAGGGAGACTTCGCCTTGTGAGCATGTTCTGGGCTCGCCTGAAGCTCCTGTATGACATCTTAATATCATAGAGTGATACAGCACAGAAAGAGGATATTCAGTTAATCCCACCTTTTCACAATAATCCTGTTACATGTTCCCGTTCATCATAGTCAATATAGTAATCCGGTTTCCCCCAGGGAAGTTATTATTTAATCTGTTTTTTCCTTTCTTTCAGGCAGTGGAAGCAGACCAGGTTTGAAATTCGTTCCCCACAAGGTTTATGAGCAGAACGAAGTAAAGAGATGAGATGAGAAGACAAGAGAAGCGATGGGTTTGCAAGGACGTGGCTCTCGCTCAATTCCCCCAGTCACCTTCCTCATTTGCCGGAATCTCCCCTATCAATCCGCATTTTCCTGGTAAAATCCAGTTTAATTCATATTAGTTGGTGATAACAGCAGTCGGATTTAACATTAACATCGTGTGGCGAAGCGACTGTGAAATTGGGTTAACATGGAATTGATCGAGTTGAAACCGCATCAGGCAGATAGCACATGGAAATTTATCTCTGACGGTGGCAGGACAAATTGAGGTGGCGGATAGAAAAAATAGGGAGAACGCAGCTTCATTAAAAGAGGAAACAAGTAGGAGAGGATATTGCACTTTATAAAGCTCAGGTCGGACCCCAGCTGGATTACTGTCTCCAATTCTGGTCTCCATAGTAAGGAAAGACGTCAGGGGATTGGAGAGTGTGCAGAGGACATTCACCAGAATGGGGCCCGGGATGAGGGATTTCAGTTAATTGGAGAGGCTGGGGATTCTGAGATTGTTCTCCTTAGAGCAAAAAAGGTTAACGGAAAAGTTAGCACTGTTGTCCTAAATTACAAAGGTTTTGATAAAGTAAATACGGAGAAACTACTTCCACAGGCAGAGAACCAAAGTGGGAAACATGTTGAGTTTCCTTTACACAAATAGCTGGCGCAGAAACGATGGGTCGAACTGCCTCCTTGTCGATTGATTCATTCTATGAATCTACAATTCAGTTTCCAGGCAGACATCGGTATGATATTTTGATACTGATACCTTATAAATTTGGAACAACCCTGACAGTGTTCTGCGCCAATTGATCTCAATTCGAAAACATTGCTTCATTTATTTCATTCTGTGCGTCCACTCGACGCTATCTGTCGCACTGACTGTTTGAGGCACCGACTTTTAACTGAGCCACTTTTCCCAAGAGAGGATCCCAGAAAATAATGAATTGACCGAGGAGCAGTTTCTAATTGTTTTGTCTCTGTAGGATGGTGCATTCCGACGCTTAATGTTGTCAGAATGGTGACGGCGATCCCAGTTCTACTCTTGATTCTCATTTTCATTGGGACACAAAAAAGCGTCAGATCAGGTGAGGAAGAATGTTTATCATGGACATTTTCATAATTGATTGTCCAATGTGATTCCCTTCTCGCTGTTTTAAATTGCTATTTACAGATTACTTTTTCAGAAGAACGAGACAAGGGATCCCACAATGAAAAGAGAGCAACTGCACCACATGAAAAGTTTATCCCGAACACACTCTCTACAACTAACACTCTGTACAACTCAGTTCAAACCCAACACTGATTCCAATAATTAACGCTAAGATTGTCCATGATCTACCAAGATTGCTACCAAAACCCCACGGCAATTTCCTTCTCAACTATTTCTGGCGCCTGGGCCAGGATTTACAAAGCCTCAGTCGTGCTTGATGTTTTTGTTCGAATCCTGGTTAGCTTAAGAGGGAGAGAGAAGGTAAAATGAGGTGCGGAACGAATGACAAACGGGTCAGTTGGACTAAACATTTTCTGCAGATTAAATATTAAAGGAGGGAAGTTCAACATAATAATAAGTGCATTTCCCGCCATCAAGATATTCCGAAATCACTCTCCGGCCTTTTGGTCCCACATAAAAGGCCAATTATTGAGACTGCAGGAAAGGTATTGGCTGGAGTTCCTCAGTGCTAGGCTTTTAGGAACCGGGCTTTTCATGATATATATTACCAGCCAAGGTATGGGTGTAATGGATACAACTTCAAAATTAGCTTTTGACATAAAACTTGGACGTTTTGTGACCTTGAGGAGGAGAGTGATACATGGGGAAACAGAAAGGTAGGTGGAATGGGCTGACAACTGGCAGGTTAAATTTAATGCACAGAAGTATGAAATGACACGTTGTATTTGGAAGAACGATGAGAGACAATATAAAACAAAGGGTACGATTGTAAAAAGGGCGCAGGAACAGAGTCATCTGGTTGTAAATGTGTTCAAATGATTTAAGGTAACTGAATACGTTGACAGAGTAGTTTTTAAAGCGTCGGGGTTTCAGGTTTTTAATAATATGGACATAGAGTGCAAAAAGACAAAATTAAAATAAACCTCCATAAAAAGATTGAGTTCGGCCTCAGCTGGTGCATTGTGTCCCGTTCTGGGGAGGATGTGAAGGCTTTAGGGAGGTTGCAGACAAGATTGTTGAGAAGGTTACAAGGATGTGGAATTTCAGTTAAAAAGTTAGTCCGGAGAAACTGGTGCTGTTTTCTTGGGAGAGGAGAAGTTTGCGAGGAGAGTTAATAGAGATATTCAAAATCATGAAGGGTCTGGAGACAGTGGATAGGTAGGGACTATTGCCATTGGTGGTAAGGTCTGGAATGAGGAAATTGGATAATTGTGAGATGGTAGAAATAGAAATCAGTTTCCAGGGCTAGGGGGAAAAGGCTTGTATGGAGAGAAGGTGGACTAATTGTGTTCCTCTTTCAGAGACCCTTGACGGACACAAGATGCCAAATTGACTGCTTCTGTGCTGTAACCACCAGATGAGTCTAACATTGGCAATATTGTATCAGGCATGGCCACTGCGGGGGTGGGGGAGGCGGAGGTGGTTGGTTCGTGCACATTGTCCATCCATTGTCATGTTGGGGAAATAATGCAATATTGGAGAAACATCGGCGAATTGGGGCATATTAGCGTATTTGTCATTCAGTGTCTGTGATTGATTATAGCTTATCTAGGCTGGTATAAAGTTTCAATGCATACCTAAACCATTGTTGCAGAGGTGACAACCGTCAGACAGAGGCGAAGCGACACATCAGGTTGCAAAAGAGGTGATCTTATATAGCTGTTGGAATAATATAATAAACTTCATTTTTGTGATAAGGTGCAATACACCCCATGCTGGACATTTCACGCGGTGAAATCTAGAACAATTGAATTTGTGTCAAATCCTACTCAGCCTTCTAACTGGAATAATAACATATCCCTCGGCCCTCTCCCACTCTGATAATTCAAATAATAGGTTAATGTACCAGGTTGAATATCTCCGCCAGTCTCCATTGTAGATTCCCAGCAGTTTCTAGTTCAGATCTCCAGCTTTCTGCTTTTCTTTAAATTCTGTTTAACTCTGTATTCATTTACAGCATTAGTGCACAGCAGGAGAGGGACATGGATAGTGATGCCGGAAACCTGTGATGTTTCCATTTTGCTTTTATACAGTGTGCTTTCGTTTGTGTTAAAATTGAAACCAACATGTCAGAGCCATAGGGTGAGTGCAGTTTGTTTTGGCTGAAGAGATGACTTTGGAGCAAAGCTGTCCATCACTGAAGCATTCTCTCGCCTCATATATGGGCCTGATGTGGATAAATTGATATTAATTTATTGCCATGTTAAGCCATTTATCATTGCAACATTTTATTAATACGATGGTGGAATGCAATCCAGCTGGAATGTAGAATTTTTCCATCTAGATATTTGCATTTCCTAATTCCACGTTTGCACATCTTTGCAACAAGATATTCGCGTATTCCTGAAAATAGAGAGTTATTTGTCGAAGCTTTTAACCTTGCACTCATCAGGACAATTCGCAAGAGAATGCCAATGCCAGGGGGAAGAAAAAAACACCATCAGAGAAGAAAGTGTTGATTTATTGGCAAGTGAGGTCTGATTTGTGGAGGCGTTGCCTTGGAGAATGCAACAGTTGATGGTGACCGACAGTGAACTGCCAAGCATTGTTTGAAATTATTGCCAAGTTCTTTCTGGCTGCAAAGAATAGGTCCCCGTGCGTTAATATACGTAGATTCAAGTGCATGTAAATACGCCCCACTCTGAGCCCAACTGACGATCTTAGATTGGTTGTCAACATAATTCCTAGCACCCTGAGGATTCTTTAGCAAATGTTGTCCGATCACGGGATGACTTTTAATTTTTAACACTGTGTTTTGAGTTTTGCAAGCACGGGCTGGTTGGGTACCTTGCCCAGTGTGAACAGTAGGAGGGTCATGCTGTTTGATACAATCGGCCAGTCTTCGGGACATACGGCCAACATGTTCCCTCCCAGGACACAACCAGTGAATGCTCGAGATCCACTAACACTGCAGCTTTCACATTAATTCAGCCTAAATCTCCAGCCAGTGCCTGACCTGCCACCTCGGCCCTTAACCCCATTGCTAACCCACATACATTCGCGCTATACATGCATTTGTAAATTAGAGTGAGGGACACCTTGAGCGACCCTGGTCTGAACCTTCAAAAAAAATGGAGTTACAAAACTATCATTGAAACAATTAGTTTTCAAATATTCTTCAATATATTGAAAGCTCGGACATAGATGCATTGCAAAGATCACTTGAATTACATATTGCTCATATTCTGTGTAAAGAGGCAGAATGCAATTAAAAAAACGCAATATAAGCAAATTGCAATATGGAGAGAGACTGAACTGAAATTGAGCCGTTGAGACGAGGATTCAATTCGACCCGCCGTGCCTCTGCTGGCTCTTTGACAGTTCTATCCAATTAGTCCTCACTCCGCACCCTACTCTTTCCCCCATTACCCTACAAATTATCACCATCATGTCCTTATGCAATTCCCCCTTTTGAAGGTTCCTATTGAATCTGCTTCCACCCACCTTTCAGGCAGCGCCTTCCAGATCACAACAACTCGCTGTGTGAATGGTAACTCCTCATCTCCCCCTCTGGTTCTTTTGCTGATTCTCTTCAATCTGTGTCCTTCAGATTACTGACCCTCCTTCCAGTGGAAATACCTTCTCATTAGCTCTGCAAACCCCTCTCCACTCTCTCTGAACCTGTCAGGATATCTCCCTGTGGGAGAAATGGGACAATACATAGACACTGAGTGTCTGTGACCCAGAACTGAGAGCTTACAACTACCTGGAAAGAGTGAACAGCCTGGAGCTCTTTTCTCTAAAATAAAGTAAAAGATTGAAGTGTGTCCTGACAGAGATCTTTAAAATAATGAAATGGTTTAAGAAGACAGACATTAGGATGATAGCTGGACTTCTGCAGGGTTTGATAAGTATTGATCATCCGTATACGATAGTCACAAAAAAAAATGATCCAATGAGGAATGCAGGAGAATCTTCTTTACTCAGGGAGAGGGGAGAATGTGGAACTCGCTCCAACAGGTAGTGATCGAGGGGAATAGTATGGACACATGTTTCTGTGTTGTTACTATATGCAGTTCAGGTTCTGTTATGTCATGTTATGTAATTTTATGTTTTATTGCCTGAACTCTAAATTATTCACTGTCAATCCTCTCCTTGTTCCTTTAAGTGCAGAAAAATGATCGACCAATTAATTTTCATATCAACATTTGATGTTTATTATAAGCTGTGTGACATAAGTTCACAAACAAACCATGGTCCGTCTCTGAAAGGAGGAAGCTGTCCCCATTCTGCACACAGCCAAACTTTGCACAAAGTATACTAGGAACAATTCAATGGGAAATTCCGAATCAAGAGGTCATATAATCATTTCGTTCGCTTCTGACTTCAACTGACATTCATGTTATCCTCCAAAATCTGACATTGTTACAGGGGTTATACTGCAAAAACACGCATTTTTCACACTTAGAATAATCTTTGCCACCACATAAAATATCATGATTTAATCAAACTGTAATACCAGCCAGCAGCCTCTTAGAGCGAACAGTCGCTGGAGCTGATGGTGTTGAGAAGAGATGAATTCAGGGAGCCGTGGCTGACACTGAAGGAATATCTGGTGCCCTTCTTCCAGTCAGTGGCCAGGTCTCTCAGGTAACTGCTCAGACTGTGTAGTTTATGACTTTCCGGGACACGGCACTTGTCCTCACTCCGCTTTCTGTCTATTTGCCATCCACAACCCAGAGGACACGCACGAAACCCAGCTCAAAACCACTCACCAGGCAACACACGGTGGCCGAGCCCGAATCTATTTCTTCCGAGGACGGAGGGAGCAGGAGGTCATATGGATTCCGATCCTCAATAACAGTGTGTGTGTATGTGCGCGTGTGAGGGAGCAGAGAAAAGTCATTAAAATATATAACACCCTGACATGTTTCTGTGCGTGTGTGTGAGAGAGAGGGAGAGAATTCATGAATATATGGAACACTCTGACCTGTCATCAGATTGGATGCCAAAAGTTCCTCACAAACTACATCCACTTTAAAATAAATTACTGATTAGATCGTGTGTTTCAATTATTTTTCATTTCCATAATTCCCTGGGTAATCTCTTAATCCCTTTGTGTACATTATATCAACGGCTTAATTTCATAAGTATTACATCGGTTATAAACCCTTTGGGACGTCCCAAGGAATTTGATGCTGCTATAGAAATCACAGAATCATTGACTGATCGAGCACAGAAAGAGGCCATTTGAAATATGTATCCAATTAGTACCACACTCTCCGTTTCCCCATAGCTCTGAAATGTTTCCACTTCAAGTATTTATCTAATTCCCCTTTTGAAAGTTCCCACTGAATCTGTTTCAACCGTCCTTTCAGGCAGCGACTTCCAGATCAAAACAACCCGCCGCGTGCAAAAAAAATATTCACCTCATCTCCCCGTCTGGTTCTGTTCCCAATTCACTTCAGTCTCTGCCCCTCTGGGAACCGACCCTCCTGCCAGTGGAAGTAATTTCTCCTTATTTACTCTATGCAAAACCCTTCATGATTTTGAACGTCTCGTTTATATCTTTCCCTGAGACTTCTCTGCTCTGATGAGAGCAATCCCAGCTTCTCCAATCCCTCCCCATGAACTGAAGTCCATCGTCCCTGGACCTATTGTGGGTAAATCACCTCCACACCCTCTCCAAGGCCCTTGACATCCTTCCTAAAGTGCGGTGCCCAGACCAGGACACAACAATCCAGCTGATACCGAATCAGCCATTTTTCAATGCTGAGCAGAACATCCGTGCTTCTATACTCCCTGCCTCTACTATTAAAGCCGGGAATCATATGTCTGTTTTTCAAGCAGATTTCCCAACCTGTCCTTTCACTGTCAACGATTAGTGTTCATAAACCCCCAAGGTCTCTGTATTCCAAAAACCCGATTTAAATTTTCACGATGGACTAGACAAACCGTCTTTCTTTTAAATATAAAAATAGGAAATGCTGGAAATAGAGAGCGGATCCGTCAGCATGTGTGGGGTTGGACTACTAGTTAATGGCCAACTGAGATGCAGATTAGACCCCTGAAGCAGCATTATTCCTGCCTGTCCCCGGTATAAACAATGACCCACCCACCGTGAATCTCCAGTTTACGTTTTAAATTCTAATATTTGCGGGGTTTTTCTTTCTTTTTTAACTGAACCTAAAACCCTGTTTAATTCTCTAAAAAGAAGCCAGTGTGAACTTTAAAGGGATGGCTTTATGGAGCTGGGATCTGCTTTTCGCCGAGTCTAGATAGCTTCTGGTACCTCAAACCAGTGCAGTTTCACAACAAAGTTACCGAATGTGAAAGGGTTGAATTGCGAGGACTAGTTGCGTCGAATAAACTAGTATTCCTTGTATATAGGAGATTAAGAGGTGAGTCTACTGAGCTCTTTAAATTAATTCAATTAATACACTCAAAGACTGAACGCCAAAGGCACCTGGGTAAGGATTAAAACAGGAACCAGGCGTTGTGTCAGGAAGACAAAAACAGAAACAGAAATACCTGGAAAAACTCAGCAGTTCTGGCAGCATCGGCGGAGAAGAGCACAGTTGACGTTTCGAGTCCTCATGACCCTTCAACAGAACCAAGTAAAAATAGGAAAGGTGTGAAATATAAGCTGGTTTAAGGCGAGGGGGGGTGGTGGTGGGGGGTGGGGGTGCGGTGGTGTTGTTAGGACATAAAGGTGGAAATAACCACAAGATGTCACAGACAAAAGAGCAAAGAGGTGTTGAAGGTGGTGATATTATCTAAAGGAATGTGCTAATTAAGATTAGAGAGCAGGACAGGCAAGGTACAGATAACTGTAGTGGGGATGGGGTGAAATAATACTGAAAGGGCATAAAAGGTAGAGATAAAAGAGATAAACAATGGGTGGAAACACATTTAAAAATAATGGAAATAGGTGGGAAAAGGAAAATCTATATAAATTATTGGAAAAAACAAAAAGGAGGGAGAAGAAACGGAAAGGGTGTGGGAATGGAGGAGAGAGTTCAAGATCTAAAATTATTGAACTCAATATTCAGTCCAGAAGGCTGTAAAGTGCCTAGTCGGAAGATGAGGTGCAGTTCCTCCAGTTTGCATTGAGCTTCACTGGAACAATGCAGCAGGCCAAGGACAGACGTGAGGGCAAGAGAGCAGAGTGGAGTGTTGAAATGGCGAGCAACAGGGAGGTCTTGGTAATGCTTGCAGACAGACTGAAGGTGTTCTGCAAAGCGGTCACCAGTCTGCTTTTGGTCTCTCCAATGTAGAGGAAACCGCATTGGGAACAACGAATGCAGTAGACTAAGTTGAGGGAAGTGCGAGTGAAATGCTGCTTCACTTGGAAGGAGTGTTTGGGTCCTTGGACGGTGAAGAGAGAGGAAGTGAAGGGTCAGGTGTTGCATCTTCTGCGTTTTCATGGGACGGTGCCGTGGGAGGATGATGAGGAGTAGGGGGTGATGGAGGAGTGGACCAGGGTGTCACGGAGGGAACGATCCCCACGGAACGCCGCCAGGGAGGGTGAAGGGAAGATGTGTTTGATGGTGGCATCATGCTGGAGGTGGCGGAAATGGCGGAGGATGATCCTTTGAATGCTGAGGCTGGTGGGGTGATAAGTGAGGACAAGGGGACCCTATCCTTTTTTTGGGAGGGAGGAGAAGGCGTCAGAGCGGATGATTGGGAGACAGGCCAGACACGTTTGAGGGCCCTGTCAACTACCGTGGGTGGAAAACCTTGGTTAAGGAAGAAGGAGGACATCTCAGAGGAACTGTTTTTGAAAGTGACATAATCAGAATAGATGCAACGGAGTCGAAGGAACTTAGAGAATGGGATGGAGTCCTTACAGGAAGCGCGGTGTGAGGACCTGTACTCAAGGTAGCTGTGGGAGACGGTAGGCTTGTAATGGATATTGGTGGACAGTCTATCACCAGGAATTGAGACAGAGAGGTCAAGGAACGGAAGGGAAGTGTCAGAGATGGACCACATGAAGATGATGGAGGGGTGGAGATTGGAAGCAAAATTAATAATTTTTTCCAGGTCCCGACGAGAGCATGAAGCAGCACCGAAGTAGTCATCGATGTACTGGAGAAAGAGTTGTGGGAGGGGGCCGGAGTGGGACTGGAACAAGCAATGTCAGGAAGCACTTCCTCACACAAAGAGGTCCGGAAATCTGGAACTCTCCCGCCAAACGCGGTTTAGGCTGAGTGTCAATTGGAAATGTTAAAAATGAGATGGGTAGACTTTTCCCTTGTAAGGGGAATAAGGATAACAGAACCAAGTGGGCAGATGGAGTTAAGATACAAGCCAGCCACGATCTGTTTGAAAGGCAGTACCGGTTCGAGTGACTGAATAGCCTCTTCCTGCTCTTGGGGCCTATTGCTCTCGGGGCGAGTTGAATTCATAGGGAAACCGCGCGCCTCATTGTACAGGCACTCCAAAGGGCAATGGGAACACAAGTGACAGGCTGACTTCCTGCACAGTCACATTTCCAATTGTAGACCCGTTAGAGCCAGAAGGACAGGGAGAGTGCAAAAACTGAATCCGCAAATTCCCTACAATCCCGTGGTGGGTTATTATGCTAACTGAATCCCGCACCCATCCACCACCCACCACCAACCCTCCCCACCCCCACTACCCCCACCCCACCCAACCTCTCACCGTCACACCCACACGCAAGCCCTTGTCCCTCTGTGCAATATCCAGCTTAGAGGGCGGCTGCAGTTTAAAATGGCAGACGGAGCTCTCCCTCGTGTCAGAACGAGGGGCGTGGAGGGTGGTGGGAGGTGGGGATGTGAGTGCAGCTGACATAAACAGACCTGTAAAGCAGAAACTGTTTCCAATGGACAGGAGGGTCAGTGACCCGGGGGACGCAGATATAAGAGAATTGGGATAGGAACGAGAGGGGGAGATGAGCAGTTTTTTTTTTACGCAGCAAGTTGATGTGACCTGGAAGGCGCTGACTAAGGTGGACGCAGATTCAATAGTGACTCTCAAAAGTGATAATTGGATAAATACTTGAACGGGCAACTTTTCAGGGATATGGGGGGAAGAGCAGGAGACAGTGGGATGAATTGGATACCACATTCAAGGCGCCAACACAGGCGCAATGGACAGAATGGTTCCCTCTTGAGCTGTGTAATTCTATGGGAGGCATTAAACTTCATATTGCTGCTCATAATTATTTTCGATCCAATTTCAAATATTGCGGGAATGATATATGAGCCAGGAATATTATTGAAGAACTCACCGAAGCAGGCAGAGACTCTTGGCAATTCAATTAGTGACTTTGGCTAATCATATCAGAAATAATTGGATGAAGGTTGTCACTGCTTGATATTCCCCAGTGACGTTGGCGGGATTGGGGGGGGGCGGGTGGTGAAGGGGTACTCACTACGGAGGTGGCGTGTGAAGGTGTGGAGGTGGGGTGTGGAGGAAGGGCGTTGGTAAATTATCTCTGCCTCTCTGCCAACAGCCAGAGACTAGACGTCGGCAACCAAAAGAATAAAACCAGAAATGATGAATAAATCAGTCATTTGGGCCGATGTACCTGTGCTTGGTCCTTGGAAGGCCGATAAAATTAGTCCCCCTGCCCGCTTATTCTTTCCCCCATGGCCCTGCAAATTTTCCCCTTCGATGTTTATCTAATTCGCCTTTTGAAATCTCCTATTGAGTATGCTTCCACCGCCGTTTCACGCATAATTTCCCATAAAAACAAAATTCCCTTCTTCTCCACCTTTGGTTGTGAACGAGGGAGAAAATTGGGTTACATTACTTTTCAACACAGTTTTATTCCCAGAGGCTGGTCACCAATTCCAATTCTAGCCAATTTAAAACAAATGGGGCATAGATAAATCTAACATCACATCCCACTAAATTGTGATATCCCAGTCCACCAGGGATAATATCGATTTGTAAAAAAAAAAATCACAATTGAAGCAATATGAATGCCAGAATATGGGTTTGGTGTTCACCCAGGAGTCGCATACGCCAACAGAAAAGTGAGGCGGTGGTGTAGCTTTATTGTCACTGGTAATCCCGAAACCCAGGGTAATCATTGGGGGCCAGGTTCAAGAACAAACAAGGAAGATGCTGAAATTCAAACTGAATACAAACCTGAAAGAAAAGGCGAATGATGACCACAAGGCCATTTCCGAGTCTCGTAAAAACCCATCTGGTTCATCTTTTGCCCAGCCAGAGAAGCTCAAATCCCCTGCATGAAAAAAAAACTGTGAACCCTTGTTCTGTCCCCACTACACCAGAAACACGCAGCCCCTTCGCCGTGTCAAAGGAAAAAGTGACGGTGAACCAAACAGAACATTCTGTTGCTGCACCAATCAGGACAGCGCGAACACTACACACAGGGGTGATGTCCAGGAAGCTCACGGGGAAATAATAATAATTGTTCTGAAACCGTATGACGTCGGTGACAATGACCAGTAGAAGCGCTGTTGCCATGGCCACGAGGTAGGGAGTGCTGCAGTTGGAAAGGGCACAATTTCTGCTGGTCAGGGTCACAATTGCCACGAAATTAACTGTTAGAAACACAATGGGGAAATATTGCACATTATTGATGAAACGTTCTTCGTGACTCAGGCAGTAAATATGGGGATCGAGTCAGATGGTAGGGAATCTCAAAAGCATTTTCAAACCGCCTCCAGCTGGCTCTCTTCAATGTTTAACAGAGTGGAGAGAGCGGACAGTAGCCAACCGCCTCCAGGGGGCGGTATTGCATGTAAAATATTTCAATGAGGCTGGCAACTTCTATTCTAACCCAGTTTACTGTTTTTCTTTGGCCAGTTGTGATTTACACGCCTCAGGATTGCCGAAGTTGAAAACACCTGACGACTGCTTTGGAGAGAAGGCAAGTGCATGGTCGTCACTTCTTATGGAATAGCAGGAGCAGCCCCACTCACCCATCCACATAGGAATTGGCTCAGGCAAAGACAAGACTTTGGGGGATAGGACTCCGTCCTGAGTGCTTGTTTTGATTTCCAGGGACTGGGCACATGCCCTGGGTTCCAAGATTGGACCTACTTAGTGATTCAGCTATTATGCAATTATCCTCACCGTACTGGAGCGTGGAACCAAACGCGCATACCAAGGAGTGCTAGAATTTTTTGATGTTGCATTATAGAGTTAGTTTTCACCTATATCGAAGCGCTGTTTGACCATTCATGGGAATATTGATGGGACAATATAGAAATAGCTTTATTCTGTGCCTGAAGCGTGCTGTAACTCTCCTGGGGTTTTTCATGGTACAGTGTACATGGATCTTAAGAGTATTTCCAATCCGTTCGGTACCTATCATATTGGTGTTCGATGGGGCATTGTGGAATGAGATTTACTCTACATCTAACCCCGTGCTGTTTCTGCCCTGGGAGTGTTGGTTGAGGTCAGTGTAGAGGGAGCTTTACTCTGGATCTAAACCCGTGCTGTACCGGCTCTGGGAGTGTTTGATGGGACATTGTACAGGGGGCTTTACTCTGTATCTAACCCCGTCCTGTACCTGCCCTGGTGGTGTTAGATGGGGACAGTGTAGAGGGATCTTTACTTTTTATATAACCTCGTGCTGTACCTGCCCTGGGATTGTTTGAAGGGGACAATGCAGAGAGAGAGATTTACTGTTTGTCTAACCCCATGCTGTGCCTGTCCTGGGAGTGATTCATGGGACACTCAGGGAGACACTAAGGGAGATTTACTCTTTATCCACCGGTTAGATAAACACGTCTTAGTTGTGTTTGTTGGGACTGTTTAGCGGTAGATTTATTTTCTCTCCAAGAACTGCTTAATCTTCCACGAAACTGACCTTGGAGTACCCACGGAATTTTACAGTACATCTAACCTTTTCTGTACCTCAACTTGCGTTGATGGGACTATATAGAGATAACCTTACTGTGTGCCTACTCCGTGTTGTACCTGCCCTGAGATTTTTTTGAGAGTGTGTAAGCGGCGCATTATTTTTTTCTATGCCTACCCTGCTGTACATGCCATGAATGTAATGGGGCAGGGTTTAAGCAGTTGTAATCGGGATATAACCCAAGCTGTACAGGCCCATGATTTGATGCTGTGGCAATTAAATGTTACGTTTGTTCTACATCCAAACCATGCCTTACGCACCCTTGTAATGGTCATCGCCTGCAGAGGGACCATTACTTTCTACCGATCTCGTTCAGCACCATTCCTGGCATTATTTGCAGGGATGGCTGTACCTCTGTATCTAATCTAACCCCCTGCTGTAATTTCTATTCAGTGCTTTATGGAACAGTGTAGAGGGAGATTTACTCTGTATCTAGCCCCTGCTGCACCTTCCATGGGATTGTTTTGTGGAACAGTGTATAGGGGGAGATTTACCCTGTATGCAGCCCCTGTTGTACCTTCTGTAGGAGTGCTTTGTGGATTAATGTATGGAGGGAGATTTACTCTCTAACTAACCCCTGTTGGACTTCTTTAGGAATGTTGTGTGGTACAGTTCATAGAGGAATATTTCCTTTGTATATAGTCTGTGCGTCACCTGTTCTTGCAAAAGTTGATGGAATGGTGTTAATGGAGCTTTAATCAGAATTGAACGCTTGCAACACAAGCTCAGAGCATGGTTGATGTGACATTTTATAGGGAAGTTTAATCTGTATTTATACTACGTGTTATGACCTTAGAGTGTCGAAGGATGATTAATATGCAGCGAACCTGCGTTGTACATTTTGAGAATTAGATTTCGATAGGAGACCGTAGAGCATATTCTCTGTGTTTGAACCGTGCTGTGCCTCATTGGAAAGTTTTGCGGTGACAGTGCCAAAGGAACTTAAATTTGCAGTTAACACATGCAGTAACTGCTGTGGGACTGCTCCATGTGACACTTTATACGGAGTGTAACTCACTACATATCCAGATCTTTACATTTCTTACGCATGTTTTATTGGTTATAATTCAGGGTGTGCTCCTCTGCATCTAAGTCGTACTCTATGCCCCGCGGCATTCGACTGGGAAGTGCAAAAGGAGCTTTAGCCTTTAAATAATTAATTCCATTCCTGCCATGAGGACAATTGATGGTACAGCATAGATTGAGTTCAATTTGTATGTATTCCAGGCTGTGCCTGTTCCTACAGAGTTCTTTGGGTCAGGGTAACAGCAGTTTACATTTATAAGGTGAATTTAATGAAGCAAAACACCCTCAGAGTGATAGGTTTCTGGTTACCAATAACGTTACGGGTCACGGGAATGGGGTGGCTGAATGGTATTGAAGTATTCGATCCACCATGATTGTATTGAATGGCGGAGCAGGCTCGAAGCGTTGAATGGTCTTCTCCTCTTCCTATGTTCCTAGGCGATTAGCAAAAACATTATTTCTCACAAATTTTTGTTTAACGCTTTAATATTGAACTACACAAGTAGGTATGAGGTCAGACAACCCGAAACTTGGTTAAAGCCAGAGTTTAAGGAACACCTTGTAACAGACTTAGAAAGGCGGAGATGTTTGGCAAACTAATTATGGAGCTTAGACTCAAAGCAGCTGAAGGCTTGGTAGTCAATCTTGGAAGAATTACAATAAGGGATGCGCAAGAGGAGAGAATTAAAAGAACACAAGCATCTCAAATTCTTTAATGGCTGGTGCAGGTACAGAGAAGGGAAAGCAGAAGGATATTTAGGGATTTACATGCGTTGACATGCTAACAGAAGAGTTTTCGAGGAACACACATTGAGACAAGTAGAAGAATATTTAGGGATTGAAAGGAGTTTAAATGATGGTGGGAA
Source organism: Cetorhinus maximus (assembly GCF_964194155.1). Taxonomy (NCBI): domain Eukaryota; kingdom Metazoa; phylum Chordata; class Chondrichthyes; order Lamniformes; family Cetorhinidae; genus Cetorhinus; species Cetorhinus maximus. The sequence goes on along the minus strand of NC_135914.1, from coordinate 2,401,731 downwards.
CCTTTGAGATGAATTGCCGTTGAGGGATGGGCAACAACATTTCGTGATTGAACAGTATTTACTTGAGGGCAGATTAGGTTTAGATGAGCAAACATGCAGATTGGGAGATGCAATTTGCTGATAATTGTCAGGTGCAGGGGGAATACCTATGTAACTCAGGAATGGAGCTTTGACTCTTGCTATGCCTCCTTTTGTTCTGAATCTTGTGATCGGTTGTAACCAATATATTTTCTCTCTCACTTTCAGATGCATGAGTCATTTGGCTGTGTGGAAAGAGCTGTAAGGAGATCTGTTGACAGCGAGAGATTTTTTGAACACAAGACAGACGGGAATACATCTCCCTGGACAAGAGCACCCCTTGCAGATTCTGCCTCGGAGGGCAGGGAGTAAGGGCAGCCAATGTTGGAAATAGAATGGATACTGCTGGGCCTGGTTACCGCAGTGAAGTGGCCAAACCTCTGCTTCGGTGGAAAATACTTCACTTGGGAAGCAACGGTGTCGAAGGTGTCATCACAGCTAAAGAACAAGATGAGGCAGAGAAACTGGGAGGATAGGAGAGAGTCCTTACCAGAAGCGGGGTTTCGGAGGTATGGTCAAGGTAGCTGTTTACTTCGATGTCTGATATTGATGGAAAGACTATCCTTTGAAATGGAGATGGAAAAGTCAAGGAAGGAAAGGAAGATTCAGAAACGGATCATGTGAAGGCAAACCAGGGTGAAAGACGTGAATGGGAGTGACACGGTCATGAACGTGCTGGAAAAGAAAAGGTTGAAGCAGGAAACATGAGCAATGCACAGCCTGTAATGAGGAAAAGATTTCCAAAGTGGGTTGTAGATAAACCAGAACAAACTAATACATTACAAAGGGGGCCCTCAGAAATAGAAGCGTGGCAGAGGGTCGAGGGAAACTAGCTGGGCAAAGACCGAATGTTGTAGGTCAGGAAAGATCCAGCCTTATAAAAGTTTAAGGGCAGCTCGCGTTTCTTGCCTTTGGAGCACAGAGTGCGCACTGGCATGGGTAGAACTATCAATGGGCATCGAAAAGGCAACTTCAAAATCTATGGCGAGGAGCTTTGTAGGATAATGGGGGAAGAATAACCAGCTGTTGATGATTCAGATGCAGGAAAGGGAGGGTAATCTGAGAGGGAGCAATTCCCTCTCAAATAAGAATTGAACGAATGAATAATACAAGCTAAACGATATTTGAGGTCAAAATGAGGCATGTAATTCATAAAGTAAACAATGGGGAAAAGCGTTTGGGGGGAACAGAGTCACAAGTGATTCAACTTAGCAATGAGGGCTAACAAAAACGATGAAGGTGCGGTCAAAGCGCTGGGGCTCATTTATAGACAAAGAAGAATAAACTCGGAGAGAAATGTAATCGTTTATGGAACCCTGACTACACTACGTTCAGTGTTCTTTCTACATTTCTGGTCTTCATATTACGAAATAGAGATCGAAACTTACCAGATGTGCAAATATTATTCTCAAAAATAATGTCATGTCCGAGAGATGATAACTATAGGAAGAGTAATTGGCTGTGACTCTAATCCCTAGAAAACAGACAGCTGAGGAGTAATCAAATATAGAACTTTCAAATTTCTAAGAGATTGAGAGGGGAAACATGAGGACAATACTACCCTTTGGGAGAAAGATGTAATGTGGAGTTAATTAATGTAGGAGAATCTTTAATTAATTTTAGAGAGAACTCCAGAGAAGCTCCTTTCCCTAGAAAGTCGGAAGACTGAATCTAACTAACATATGGGGTTTTCAGTTCTTTCATAAAATTGAAAAGTGATATTTATTGATGCGGTGCACTATTTATTACATTATTGACGGTTTACCAACTTCATTTTTACTGTCATCTCGCTATTCCCTGTATTGTGAAAACATGAAATCTATGTTCCTCATTTCTAGGAGTGTCTCCTCGAAGGGACACACCTCCCTGAACTACAAGCGGATGACGGGCAGGTTACATGTGTCGAGACACTTAAGCAGACATAACAACTGGCTCAGGAAAACTTAATCAGTCACAGGCCTGAGATAATTTAGAACCAGTTCCCATGTACACCCTGCGCTAGAAAGCTAATATACTTAAGCACACGTGACCATAAATTCTCTGACTTTTCTGCACTGGACCAGGGATAGCGGCCTGACGAATAAGCACCAAAGCAACTACACTCTTTAGAATTACTATACATATCCGAACAATACATACATTTAAAGGGGAAATAAATAGAGTAACATTGCTCTTCTGCTGCTTATCCGTTAGTCAATAATTAAAAGTACATTTGAATAGGGAACGGAACAGCACCAATAAATTACAATTTATAAACTTATTACCAAACATCAACGAACAGCGAGTCGCTTCCCCTTTCCCATCTTTAACAAAATACAAAAGTACATTCAGGGCGTTCAGTCGCCTGAAAAAATGATTTAACGTGTAACTAAATTGCTTGACATCAGTTGAAACCCACATTCAGTTCAACGCTAGAATGACAGTTTTTCCCATTGTCACATCATCACAGGGGTCCATTTCCTCCAATGCAGATAGCGAACAACCCTCAGTACAACTTCACAATAAGAACTCCCACTAATACACGCTTATTCGGATCAGGTTTCTTGCTCAGTTTCCTGACACGCCCTAATTATAAATCTACAGTCACAAACACTCCCTATAATAGATGGTCACTGGAGTCAGGTGTTCGGCTCCCGTTAGGGAACCACACTGAGCTCAGCTCTACAAAGAAGCATGCTCCCAGCAAAGAAAACAAATCAATATGGATGCTGGAAACCTGAAACAAAATATAAAGTGCAGGATATACACACAGGTCTGACAATAATTGAGGAGAGCGAAACAGAGTTGAGTTTTTGAATCGAATATTTGACTCGAAACGTTAACTCTCTTTGTCTCTCTACAAATGCTGCCCGACTTGTTGAGAATTTCCAGCACTTTCTGAGTTTCTAATCCCAATAATGCACAGGCATCAGCATCAGGCGTCCCGCCCAGCTACAGACCCACGTTCCAAACAGTTCTTCACAGGTTTCGACTTTCAATGATACATGATTTGACCACTGTGGTCAGATGTTCCACGCAGGTTGTTCTGCAGAGCTGTGCACTGATACATGCCCCCAGTGACACGTGCCCCATGCATTCAGGTCCAAACGTCCGATTTATCCCCACACTGAGGGTGGCTCCTAGTATGGCTCGTTTTTCGGCCTGCGCAGTCAAGATGGGCCAAGTGGCCTCTTTCTGCGCCGTAAACTTTCCATGTTTACATGATTCTAAGTGCAGTTCTACAGTGACAGATACTCTCCTTGATACGCGGTCACTGGGGTCGTTTGCTTCACTCCATTTATGGGCTTTACGCAGTATGAAATCACACTGACTGAACCTCCAACGCAGATTTTCCCTCAGGGCCATGTCTGCACTGAGGTCTGAATCAACACGAAGCAATTCTCAAAAGAATCAAGTGACTGGACATTTTGGAGATCCTGGGAGCGACGAAGGCTCATTTTCAAGTGAGGGAATGGCATAAAGTCGCGGAGATCATTCATGATTTTTGAATTAATTATATGATATCTCTGGACGGGTGTGTGGATAACTGTCACAACTAAAAGAGCATGTAACATTATCAGTCACAGAGTAAATCCAGAAATTTTGCAAAGTGCCAATGGTTACAGTAACTTACCAGGGGGGACACAAATGACGGCAAGAATCATGTTATATATTTTCCAGAAATTGTAAAACATGTCCATGGTCTTTTGTGTGAAGTGATCTGTTGCTTCGCACTGCAGGCAATGTCTCTGAATTAACAACTAGAGCAACACCTTCCCAAAGGCTTTAATTTATACCCTTCGGTATATCCACGGGGCACTCACTTTACAGCATTGTTCAAATATTTTGTGTTTTTATTTCCACAAACGATTTACGACATCAGCTTATATCCTTGTTTTGACAGAGTATATTTTGTACAGTGTCTGTTTTGGAAAATATTCCAAAACCTGTAAATTCCGATATTACTAATTAAGTAAAGAAAATAGACACCATGGACACAAAGACATGGTGCTTTCATTCCAGCAGCATCAGGAATATCTATACATTTCATTCTGTCTCAGTGATGCAGTTTACTCTGCTGTCGTTAGTCAACAATTGCCTTTCGAACCTAAGCTTGCCCTGCCAAGCCTAATTGTCAAGTGTTCTCGGATGTGGCTGCCCTCTTTCACTGCAACCACTCAGTAAGACAATTCTCAATGTGGGATTCTGAAAGTCGTGTTTGTGCACTACAGGGTTAAACTGAAGTAGCTGTCAAACTAATACAACTCCTCAAGGTAATGAAATCCCACAAAATTTTACTGTCCTTCATACTCAAACAGCTGCTCGAAATGATGCAGCCCTTTAATCCAATACACCAGCTGAAAATATTAACCCACCTCGACCAACTGGGGAGCATTTCCCATTGGGTATAGTTCCTTCTTAGTTTAAATCACGCTGATTGGCTCACTGAAACCCGAATCGATCATTTAATCCATCTACCCTACAATGCTCAGCGAACAGGGGCGCCTTTCACAGACCCTCAGAGAATGACCGTGGAACACCCCATTCTTCAGAGCTGACGCTGGGAAGGGACATGGTGAAGAATCCTAGCACGGTGAGCTCCTGAAGAGTGGCAAGCACATTGACTCGGGATTTGCAGGCATTTTCAGGAGGGAGCTGATGGAGATCAAGAGTCCCAGATGGTTTGGCTGTGGTTCCTTGTAGGATTTGGGGAGCTGACGTAGCAGATAGAGCGGGAAGTAGGAAGAAATGTTGCACCACATGACCTGAGAAAGGAGTGGAGAATGCACTTGTGAAATGTTATTGTGATGGGCATTAGCAAGCGCAAACGCTGTTCGTATTGAAAATATTCCTCCATCTGTCCAAGGGTACCGGCCTCTCCACATGCTAGTTTTACATAATGTTGCCAAAATTCTATCATGTGTTCCTTAGCAAGTTGCAGGATATCGGGATGACCCAGATGACCCGCTAGGTAGATAGATGGATAGATAGATAGATAGATAGATAGATAGATAGATAGATAGATAGATAGATAGATAGATAGATAGATAGATAGATAGATAGATAGATAGATAGATAGATAGATAGATAGATAGATAGATAGATAGATAGATAGATAGATAGATAGATAGATAGATAGATAGATAGATAGATAGATAGATAGATAGATAGATAGATAGATAGATAGATAGATAGATAGATAGATAGATAGATAGATAGATAGATAGATAGATAGATAGATAGATAGATAGATAGATAGATAGATAGATAGATAGATAGATAGATAGATAGATAGATAGACAGATAGACAGACAGACAGACAGACAGACAGATAGGGAGAAAGATAGATGGATAGATAGATAGATGTATAGATGGATAGACAGAAAGGTAGACAGAAAGAAAGAAGACATGGAGCGATCGGTAGATACATAGATACATTTACTAAAACACAATAAATGATAGAGCTATTCAACAATGACCAGCGCAGTACAGAGTGCAGCCTGAGGCAATGAGGGCATCCGTGTTTCTCATGGCTCTTTGCTTAATTCATTCAAAGCTTTTCTCATTACCCATCTCTCTGTCCGCATTCTTACCTCATATCCAAACTTACCCCACGATCCTCGCCGGAATGCAACACTTCCACCTGTCCCTCAACATGAGGGGTAGACATTTTCCCTGTCTGTATCTATGCTTCTATCCTTCTTCCCACACCTCCTTCACGTTGAGTACTTTATTATTTCCATCAAACCTCTTGGGAGACACATGAAGACCTTGTGCAAATCCATAAAAGTTGTATCTACTGCTTTCTCATTACTTGTCCACTCCGACACTTCGTGAAAAAGAAACCTGTATTTAATGTGTTACGCATGAAACACTTTCACAAATCGGTGTTGTCTATCCGTAATGAACCCATATATTCGGAAATGTTCACCAACTTCATTTATAATAATTGATGCTAAGCGTTTACAGGGGGCATGAAACACCAACTAATTCATAGTTATCCAGCGGATTTCGTTCCATTGACTTGGATGAAACGTTAGATAGAGACCGTTTTGTCAAGAAGGGTAGGGATTCGGGTTTCGGTTAGGCTTAGGTCTAGGGTTACGGCTACACACTCACTGGAAATAAGAGTTTAAATCAGATACAAGAGATGAGGTTTCTGAGGTACAGGCACAAACACCATTGAAATTGGTGACAGAGTTTAATAAGGTCATAAAAAAACAGTGCCCAGAGTGTGGGCATGCCTACAGAAATAAACATGTAAAGAAGATAGGCTTTATTAAACGGATATTAAATCTTTGCCTGACCTCACGTAGGGCCACGTGAATAATCCTAGTCTCTATATCATAAAATGAATGTGGAGAAACAGGGGAAGGTGAAAAGATAAATGTTTACTGTAATGATTCCAAAACTGAGAGGCTATAACATTCAGGAAAGTTTGAACTGACTGTCTTCTTTTCCCAAACAAAGAGAAGGCAGAAGAGTGACCTGACATCTTTAAAATTATAAAAGAATTTTTCGGGCAGGCGTAGGCAAGGTGTTTGCACTTCTTGGGGGAGTCCAGAGCCAGAAGCCAGATAATCACTAATAACTGCAATCAGAAATTCAGGAGGAATCTCTTTAACCAGAGAGCGGCAAGAATGCGGAACCCACTTCCACAGGGAGTGGTTGAGGTCACTTGCAGAAATGGATTTATGCATGAATCTGTATAAACACGTGAGGGAGGAATGACTAATAGAATGTGTTGATGGGCTGAGATGAAGAGGGGATGAGAGGAGTTTCGTGTGGAGCAGCAAAACCAGCATCGAGCAACAGGGCCGAATGCAATGTTTCTGTGCTGGAAGCTCTTTGGAGTACAGGTGGTGACTTAGAGGAATCAGGAGAGAAATTGGTAAGCTGAAAATTGGGCTTTTATTTAATCATTGACATGACAAAAGAGTTAGTTTCCCTCCATCCCCTTTGACGCCAAATGGACAGATCGAGTTAAAAATTCAGAAAGCTAAACACTGAAATGACGAGATACATGAGAATGCGGCAAGGGGTCAGGAGTTACACACAGACACATCATCAGAGAATAGAGACTCCGTGTGCCGTTAGCTTCTCCCGAAAATCCCCCGGTTGGACAGTTGCATTCTGTCACGGTGTAAACCAGTTGCAGGTGCGTCCGGCTTAAACCAGGGGACCGCCCCCCTCCCCACCACCGCGAACTCAGCCGTATCACAGTGCACCTTGTAGGGACTTCCAAACGAGAGACGCTGAATCGCCTGAGTCTGGGACAAAACTGCCGTTGAGTCAATAACTGAGAGGAACAAAATCAACACTCTGGGTTCTGTTACGACAGGGAGAGAAGAAATGTTTTCCTATGAAGAAGCGGCTACAAGAGTGTGGCAGTAAGACCCACAAATAACAGAGTGTTTATGACACAGATCATGCCCTCAATGATGTTGTTCGGGGATTAACATGGGCACCGGGTGCATAGAGGCGAACTGCGCCCCCTACCTCCCTCATTGGAAAAAAATCAGCACACAATAAATTTTAGCTGAGGGTTCCCTGTTTACAGGCTGAGAGACCACACACGGCTCTGCCTGCTAAGGGCAACACGTGGTAAACCCTCGTCACAGCCGGTGCGCATTCTAGACAGAGTCAAATTTGGGACAAAAGGCAATGGTGCTGAAATCAACAGCATTACTGTTTATGACATTCACGTGAAGGCCCGGAAAAAGCCCCTAATTCCAAGGGTTCTGTTTCATCTTCCAGAACAGAGTAATATATTCGGGTTTCAACAGAACCATACCAGATTGAAGAAACTGAGAATCAGATGTTAATATTTTGGCATCTTTTTTACTCAGAATCTCTCTCCCCGCCTGTCTCCTTCTGTCAAAATTATTCCTGTGGATCAGCGGAGCATAGGCCATCTGCTCTGTGCATTTCTTGCTGCTCCACACGATCCTACTCGCATAGGAACATGTGACAGGAGAAGTCCATTCAGCCTGTCGAGCCTGCTCCACCATTCAATTTAACACTTCAATGCCTTTTAACTGCACTATCCCCATAACCCTTTGCGTTATTGTTATTCCGAAACCTATCAATCTCTTCATTAAACAGACTCCATGGCTGAGCTTCCACGGACCTCTGGGGTGGATAATTCCAACGATTAAGAAATATCCGAGTAAAAAAAAAATCCTCCCCCCCCTCGGTCCTAAGTGGCTTCCCCCTTATTTTGAAATTGTATCCAGTGGTTCAAGAATCCCCACCAAGGGTATACACTCTACCTGAGTCTACCCCGACTATTGCTTTAAGCATTTTGTAGGTTTCAACGAGATCACCTCTCATTCTTCGAAACTCTGGAGAATAGAGGCCCAGTTTGCCCAATCTCTCTTCATAACACAGTCCCACCATGCTCGGAAGAAGTCTGGTGAACTTTGTTGCAGTCCCTCTGTGGCAGCAATATCCTTTCTGATGTAAGACGACAAAAATTGCACACAGTACTCCAGGTACGGTCTAACCAAGCTTCTATAAATTTGAAGCAAGTCTTCACTACTCCTGTACTCAAATCCACTTGAGTTAAAGGTTAACATTCCATTAGCCTTCCACATAGCTTGCTGCCTCTGCTTGTTAACCTTCAGTGCTTAATGGACAAGGACACGCATGATACGAACTAAATCTACATTTTCCAATCCCTTATTCAGGAAACACACTGCACATCTGTTCACTCTACCTAAGTGAATACCCTCACATTTTCGCACATCTAATTCAATCTGCCATGATCTTGCCCATTCACTATGTCTGTCCAACTCCTCCTGTACTGTTCTACACCTTCCTCACAACACTCATTCCCGCCTAACTTTGTATCATTCGCGAACTTGGAAATATTACAGTTGATCCCCACAACCAAATCATTGATATATATTGTGATAGCTGGGGCCCAAGTACTGATCTCTGCGGTACCCCAATGTTCACAGCCAGCGAATTAAAGAAGGATCAGTTTATTCCTACTCTCTGTTTTCTGCTTGTTAGCCAATTCTTAATCCATGCCACTATATTACCTCTTCTCCCAACTGCTTTCATTTTGCTAATCAACCTCCTGTTGTGGACTTTATCAAAAGCCTTCTGAAAATCCAATTATACTGCTCCCATTGAATCTCCTTTAACAGTTTTGTTGGCAACATTCTCAAAAAACTCCAAAATGTTCGTCAAACATAATTTTCCATTCCCAACTCCATGCTGACTATGCCCAATCAGACCATGATTATCCAAGTATCCATGTATCACCTTCTTTATAATACAATCTAGCAGTTTCCGTACTACTGATGTAAGGCTAACAGGTCTGTCGTTTCCTGCTTTCTCTCTCCATCTCTTTTTAAAACGGGGATGTAATTTTCTACCTTCCAAACTTTGGCAAATATTCTAGAATCTATAAAATTTTGGAAAATGATCACCAAAGCATCCACTAGCTCTATAGCAACCTCTTTCAACTGTCTGGGATGCACAATATGAAGCCCCGGGCACTTATAAACTTTCAGTAATGTTATTTCTCCACTAAAACCTTCTTTATGATACTAATTTCTTCCCACCCGCCTCTTCATCTCACCCCATTAACATATTATTCTGTTCCTTTCTCCTTCATGTGTTTATCCAGCTTCCCCATTCAACCCATCTCTCCAATTCACCTCGACTACTCTCTGTGGGAATGAGTCTCACATTCTCCCCACTCTCTGTGTAAATAAGACTCTTATGAATTCCACATTGAAATATATTAGTGAGTATCATATATTGATGGCCCCTAGATCTTGTCTCGTTACCACAAGTGCAAACCTCTCTTTATGTCTACTCTATGAAATATTATGTAAATTTGGAAGACCTCTCTGAGGTCACCCGCTCAGACTCTACTTTTCCTGATTTTAATCTTTCCTGATGGTTATAACCTCGAACCCGGGACCAACAATTTCGTGACCCGACGCAAACCATTTAATTTGGTGTCCATTAACCCGATTTTTGTGAGATCCTGAATCACCCATGTATGCATCATGGGTGGAATATCGATAAATCAGATTCGCTCGCAGAATGACCCATGAATAATCTTTCCGGCAATATTTTGGACAGATCCTTGATAAAATCTCATATATGATTTATTTATAAATAATAATTGCACCTGTGAACAGTGGAAGAGTGTGGTAATCGGCTCAAATCCACAATTCCATCATTAAAGTCTTCCTATTTTCTGCAGAGTTGAAACTATTGAATTGTCCTTCTGTAGGTCTCGTGAACTAATTCCTGCCAATTAGCTTTCGAGAAGATTTATGATTCACTTTAAAAATACTTAAACTTAGATGTGAATTGAGTCATTGAGTTCATCAACCACCTTCTCTGGTGGCAGCAGATTGAGTGTCTGATGGTGCTTCTCCCTCACCAGCAGCTGCCTTTTGTTACACGTGAGGAGTTCAGCTTTAGAAGTAGCGTGAGCAGAGCTTCCTTCCAGTGACTCCCCAGGTAGCTGTGCATGCTTAATGAGCATATCCACAATATTCAATCAGTTCCGTCCACACGCCGCCCCACACACCAAATAGATTCTATGGGTATCTCATCGATTCCAAACACATCCTCCCTGCCTCACACCCACACACCCACCGCTCCCCGCCACCCCCCTCCCCCACTCCCAAGACGCTCGTCACACCGTGAGTCTCACTGGACTCCATCTTTCAGACGAGCGATTCCAATCTCCAAGAACTCGCTTTGGAATCTTTTCCCAAACCAACGCTTTCTCTCAGATGCCTTCCACCAGAGTCCAGCTTCAGGGTGTTCACCCACCTTCCGATGTTTCACTACCCGTGAACACAACATGCGTTCAGGCGTTCTTCCACGAACTCTCTTTCACTGACTCAGCCGTCAAAAGTGCAACACTGCTTCACATGACCATATCAAAGAGTTACAGACCTACAGATCTCTCTTTGGACCTTCTGGCTCCCCACAAGACTATCCAGCTTATATCTGTTTCCTCCAGCTCTCTCCAGGAAAGATTGAAGTTTTGAGCGTCTCTCTGCTCCTCACACTTAACTTCACGAAGCAGGGCATTTTCCAGGTTCCTGTTATTCCTTTGTATATAATGTCTTCCTGGGACATTCTCCTGTTCCTGTCTCACTCCTTAGACTTTGAGCACTTCGGTTCTTTCGGGAAATCTGCTCTCTGAATTTCCTTCCCGCAGTAGACATTTTTGGAGTCATGGCTTTAAGTTTTGGGCATGCTCTCTGTCCCTCAGCTGCCCCGCCTCTCTCTGGCAGCTGCTTTCAAGTGAACTCAGGCAACTTATTTTCTACTCTCTCTCTCTTCCTGTGTGTGTGTTTGTGTGTGTGTGTGTGTGTGTGTGGGGTGGGGGGGGGGGGGGGCGGGGGGGGGGGAAGGTGGGGGTGAAGGGGTGGTGGGGGGTGTGCGCGGTGGGGTGGCGGGGCGGTTGGTGAGGGGGCTCCCTCTTTGGACCCCGATTGATGGGCAACTGCACAATTATTTTTACTCTTGCGCAGCTTTACATTCCCTTTTAGAGTCATTAAACCCATTAGTAATGCAAGTATACAAACAGAGCTTTTGACCTATGACTTAACTCAAAAACACACCTAAACACCCAGATTTCAGCATTCGACACACAGATAGAAAACAATATTAATGAAATTTAAACTTGAACATATACCTTATTCATAACACACCCAATTACACGTATAACTTACTTAAGCTTTCTCTGTTTCCTAACTTCAGCCATCATCCATTTGGAAACCAGGTCCAACCCAGGAGAGGGTCTGAATGGCGTTCCCGTTCTCCAATGTGCCTGTAGGATTAATGGTTCACGATATTAAGAGGGCTGATGTCTGAAGGCCTATGATGCACGGAGTAATCAGCACCAAGAATGGTTCTCTCGTTGGGGAGAATAGGGAGGCGGTTGCAAAGTCTCCTGATTTCTTTCTTTTTATGAACGAGTTGTTGTCCTGCAGGTTGAGGAGCACAACCCATTCTGGAGGGTTCACTGTGTATAGCAGAATTACCTTTCCCAGCTGCATCTAGTAACAAGTGTCTTGAAATACTGTAGAGATATCTCTGCAGAATGTCTGTTTACAGCAGAATAAGCAGCTGTTAATTTCTGAATGTTTCTATCCATTAGGAACAGGAATCACAAGGGGTTCTGCAAATCAGATTTTGATCGCCAACAAAACTATCCAGTCATCAGCACACCAAGAATTTCCAGAACAGCTTTTTAATAGTAATGATGTTAAATTTGTCTTGAAAATATAACACACCATCTCAGTGAAACATCATCTCAAATTTAGTCAAGCGTTTGAATGATCTTCCAATGTGTGGAACAAAATGTGTTCACATTTGCGAATTATTAACATCGCCAGCAAGCCGCTTTCAGTCACAGCTATTTGGTGGTGCTGTAAGCGGTATAAATGCTAGCATTTACTTGTAGGTGTGCTACAAGAGGACTAATTCTTCAGTTCATGAGGAGACAGCTGTGGGGTGGGACTAAAGTGCACATTCAAAGAGCTGGCACTGCGCTGAAGGGCCAAAAGGCCTCATTCTGTGCTTTAAGGATCTGCCAACTCGTGATTTTAGTCGGTAAAATCCACTTAACTGCTTTACCAAAGAGGCGGATGGGTTGAAAATAATCTCCTTTCAAGAGTAAATGTAACATTGTTCAGTCCCAGGGCACCACCAGTGAAGGCTCGGGGTTCACTAACACTGCAGCTTTCACATCAATGCAGCCTAAATCCCAATCCAGTATCTGTCCGTCCTTAACCCTACTTCTATCCTGCTAACACTCGATTTATAAATGTATTTTCATGTTGGCCTCAGGGATACCCTGGGCGCATCTGGTCTGAATGATCAAAAAAAAAACCTCCAATCACAGAGCTGTCATTGGTTTTCAAACCTGTTTTTATATGTAGGTTAACTCGAGCACAGATAGATTGTAAAACCTATTTGAATAATATATTGCTCACATGCTGTATCATGATAAAGAATTCAATAATAAACACTAATACCAAATAACAGAAACCTGGACAGGCCGGAGTGGAACTGCAGGCGGTATTTCATCGTTAGAATATCGGACATTAAGATATTATTCAGTTCGCGTTTTGGGCGACATCACAACATTAAGTCCAGAATGCGCCCGAATTTGCGCAGGTTGGACTTTCGGACTTTCCCGCCCAACGGAGGAAACTTTCCACAGCACGTCATGTTCGGGAAGCAGTCTGTGAGCTCTGTCCCTCTTTCTTCTCCAATCAGAGTTTGGGATCCTCCTTAAAGGCCAAGCGGGCATAATGTGTCTGTAGAGAAAAAAAAATAATAAAATGAATGGGGATAGGAGGTGGCCTTTTAGATCCTCCAGTCTATTCAATTAGATCATGGCGGATCTGCATTATAACTTCAATCTAACCACCTTGGTTCCATAATCCGTAATATCCTTACTCAACAAAAATCAAGTAATCTCAGTTTTGACATTTCCAATTGAATCCGCAGCCCCAACAGCTTTTGACAGGAGAGAGTTCGAGATTTGCACTGGCCTTTCTCTGATTATGTGTTTGCTGACACCACCCCTGAACGTCGTGGCTATAATTTTAAGGTTCTGACCCCCTGTTCTGGACTCCAGCCCCACACCCACGCTACGCATCCCCCGCACCGAAACCTCCACCCCCCACCCAACCAACAGCCCCCAGCCCCGCGCCTCCAGGGCAACTAGTTTCTCTCCATGCAGACGATCTTATCCTTCAATTATCTTTAACCCCTCGATTAGTTCAGTACTTAATCTCCCTCACGAGATGAATAGAAGCCTAGTTCCTGCCATCCTGTGGTGTCCAACACGTAATGTTTTCTAGATTTATATAACCATAATTATGAATTTTCAACCTTGGATTAAAATTCAGTGCAATACATCCAAGTGTAATGGCAACAACAATTACATTCTTTTACCTCTTCATTCTGTCGGTGTTCTCTGGAAACTGTCAGTTCCTGATCATTGTTCATGTTGCCTGTTAGAAAGAAAAAATTAAACTGAGCATAAATGGCTACATTTCACAACGAACAGACTGGAAGTGTCAATAAACCATTGATACATGGATGGATTGAGAGCGCCGCCGTGTTACTGCTTTTCCCAACAATAACTACCTGTCTGGCGCTTCCTGAAGCCCCTTCTCCCGGCCACAAGGATCATCCCCAGAAGGAGAAGCGCCGCCGCCGACAAACTCCCGGAAAGAGGGAAATTGCAAGTGGTAGGGCGCGGAGAATCTGCGAAAAGATACTTTAATTTAAAAGAAAGTCTGTGGTATTAATTAAAGAAGTGGAAAGAAAATGACAATTCTGAATGCGCGATTTCACCCAAAAACGGAAATAGATTTTTCCCTATTTCATCATCCTCAAATAGAGCAGAGATCTTATAGTGCAATGTTGAGGGAGGGCAGAAGTAGAAAGAGAAAGGAAGAGGGAGAAGAGATAAAGGGATAGATGGAGATGTTCATAGAAAGAGCAGTGGGGGAGAGATAGATTATAACGCTGCTTAAATAGGGCACTGAGAGGAAGATAGATGGAGAGGTGGATAGACCACTGTTCATAGGAGACGGAAAGGAGGGAGAGAGAAAGCAAGAGAGAGCAGCGACCTTAGAACACTATTTAAATAGGAGAAACATAGACAGCTAAACTAGAGCGAGATACAAGGAGAATGAGAGCGAGAGATTGATAGGACACTGTCTTAACAGCTCGGCAATGTTAAGCCAGAGAGATGGACAGATCTGATAGTGATGCAGAGAGCAACTCACTTATACGAAACTGTTTAACAAAGATAGAAATACAGAGAGAAATATTTGGAGAGGAGGAGAGAGGTGAGGGGGGAGGGAGGGGAAAGAAGGAGAGAGGGCCTAGTGAAAGGGAGAGGTGAGATGGGGCGAGAGGAAATGATGAGGGTGATAGGGGAGAGACGGAGAGATTCTGGAGACGGGCACAGCTGGGGTGAGAGGGAGCGAGGGAAGGAGGGAGTGAATGGGGGAGATGGGGAGAAAGGGAGAGTAAGGTGGTAGGGGAGAGAGGAAGCGTTGTTGTGTGGGAGACTTGGGAGATAGGGGGAGGGAGGCATTGGGAGAGAGGCAGAGAGGGGCAGATGGGGTGACTTGGAGCGGGAGAGATGGGAGATAGGGAGGAGAGGGAGAGATGTAGGGAGGGTGAAATGGAGAGGGTGGCATGAGGAGAGATGGGGAGAGACGAGGAAAGAGAGGGGGAGATAAGGAGGGAGGGGACGGGGTGCAGAAAAGGTGTAAGATGGAAGGAGAGATAGATAGATAGAGGTGGAGAGGCGACAAGAGTGATAGATAGAACAGAAATCTATACAGAACTGTTTAACTGGATGGAAATTGATAAAGAGAGAGTGATAGAGACAGAGATAGAAACAGAGAGCAAGAGGAAGACACAGATACAGATAAATGAGGTACGGAGGCAGATCGAGGGATAAGAAGATAGATGAATGTCCGAAATGTTTTATAACGCACCATTTAATTAGGATAGAAATAGACAACACACGCAGGGGGAGAGTGAGTTAGATAGGGAGATTAATACATATATCAATGGATAAATACAGAGCGAGAGACAGACATTAAATGATACGCAAACAGCGATAGGGACTGGGAGTGACAGAGAGAGCGAGGGAGTTGTAGAGAGAGGGTTTCAGAGAGAGAGACAGAGAGACTCAGACAAACAGACAAATAGATGACGTTGGTACCTTAAGCTGCAATATGATAGACATTCATTAATTGATGGAGAGCGAGAGAGATGAATGGATTGATAGGCAGGTAGATACACAGGTAGCGAATATATCTTATACCTCACTGTTTAACTAAGAGAGACAGAAATATCGTGAATGTTAAGTAGGTAGAGAGATGACTAGATAATTGTGCACAAGCATGGTGAGACAAGGTGGTACACTGGGAATGTATTCACACTCTTCAATATCACACACTGAAAAGTCAGCCACTGGCATGTAACCATGTCAATATGGCAATCCAGACACAAGAACACAAGAGATAGGAACAACAGACCATTCGGCCCCTCAATGCAGATTCACCATTCAGTAAGACCATGGCTAATCTTCTACATCAACTATACATTCCCACACTGTCCACATCCCTTATTTCCTTAGTGTACACAAACATATCTCAAGGACTGTACATACATAGCTCCCCAGGGTAGAGAGAACAGATGGAGTTAAATTTCAGAAAGTTGAATTCTGAAAGATTGAGATATCGCTGGTAGATCAATGATGAACTGATTGTACATGGATACAAACGGAAAGAGGGAGACTTCTAATTGACAATGTTGACAAAGCCTCCCATCAGCGGTAAATAGATTGGTAAACGGTCACTGTTAATAGCTACCTCTCTGAGATGAGACACTTGCACTGAGAAGATTTTCACTGGAGTTGGTTTGAACGGCGCAAGTACAGAGAACGCCGCTGCTCCAAGTTTCCGCCGAGAGGCTGGTGTAACTCCTGATGGTGTAGGTCCCGTCCGTCTCAATTGTCCCGGAATCGGTCTGTCCCTCGGTAACCCGTCCGGAAACTTTCCAGCGGACGGGAAAGGAATCGGGGGAGAAGCCTCTGATCAAACACAACAACGGGACCCTTTCCATGGAGGGAATCTCATCCTCCGGCGGGGTTAGGAGGAATATGGTGGGGGAGCCCTCTAAATTTGGCAAAGGGAAGATAAACCCCATTAACAGCTGAAACCAGACACTTCTAATTTCTGTAGAAATGTCCAATGTAATTGAATAATGATGAAATTTACCTGTAATCACTAACTGGGAGCCATTTCCGAATATTAAGACCATGTTCTTGTAAATGTCGACCGCACAGTAATACATTCCAGAATCATTTATCCGGGTGTCCGCAATGATCAGTGAATAATTACCCTCTTTTTCAGAAATCTCGCTGGAAAACCTACCCTTTGCTGGGAGGTACTTGCTCGCTGTGTAAACCAGCTTCATGTCGTTTCGTTCCCTCTGTCTATACCAGAAGATGAGCGCAGGTTTAAAGCTCTCCATGTGGCAGCTCAGTTTTGCACGACTCCCCTCAGGGAGTGTCTGAACCGGCGGAGATTGTGGCAAGAATGGCTGAGAAGCAATAACTGAGCAAAAGAGGGAAAAACAGGAGTCACCTCAGGTTATGGTGCAGCCGTCCACCCCGCATCCCAACCCATCTCCCCCCAACTCAGCCTCCGGCGAATACAGCCCGAATGGGAGGGGGCAGAATAATTTACTTAAAATAGTCCATATCGAAAATTTGCACACCCGCCGCGCGCACAATTAAAATCGGGCTGATTAAGCGATTGTTTGCGCTGTTTTTCCCTGGCCTTTCCAAAGGCACAGTCCGCCTCCAATCACCAGTAAATCTGGTTTAATCGTTGGGGCACAAACATGGGAACTATGTGATGTTAATATCTTATATGGGGTTGTTTCATATCAAAATTTCCCAACTGTTTTATTTTTCTCTCATCCATCGCTGACTTTGTAGATTTTATTTTGTTCAAGAGACTATAACTTTCTCTCATGATTTACCTGAAACTCTCTCCTCTCCTCATCCGCCAATAATGTCAACGGAACCAACTCACATCTTTAACCTCGGGAGAGATCGCATCTCGGATTAATTTCATTTATTGCTCCTGATTATCCATTTTGTTCAATACATCGGGTCTGGTTTTAAATTGAACCTGCAGCCTGAGTTACACCTTATAGAACCTGAGAGGACTGGCGGAGGCCATTCGGCCCTTCGAAGTGCTTTCCCTTTAAACATCTGTCCAGTTAGTCCCCACTCCCCACGACGCCGCTCCTTCTCCCATATCCCAAAAAATGTTTCCCCTGCAAATATTTATCCAATTCCGCTTTTGAAAAATCCTATTGAATCTGCTTCCACCGCCCTTTCAGGCAGCGCCTTCCAGATCACAACAACTCGCTGTGTAAAAAAAAAAAAAAAATTCTCATCATCTAACCCCTCTGACTCTTTTCACGATTCTCTTCAATCTCAGTCCCTCTGTGTATGGGCCCTCTTGCAAGAGGAATAAGTTTGTCCTTACTTACTCTACCCATACCCTCCTTCACTCTACCTGAACATGTTAGGATATCTCACCCTGGAAGAGATGGTTCAATGTAAAGACAGCGAGGAAGCTCATCTTCCGGGACTTCGGACGGTCAGACTCTGAGCCCCGATCTCACTGAGAACTCGCTCTCTTTCTCTCGGTGTGAAGGAAGTGTGAAATATGCAGACCGATCGCCTCTCTGTGTTTATTAATAGATACACGATAAGGGTTGGAAAATGGTGCCGAGGCCGAAAGGTCACTGTGGTTTTCCTGTTTATTGCAGGTCGAAGTGTTGTCACGCACTCATTGCCTGTTTTACAAAATACACCAAGTATGTGCTCACATTAGTTAGACCACACTTGGAATAAACAACACTCTTCTGTAATTTCTAGAAAAGATAGAGATACTGGAAAATGTGCCGTTAATGTTTCACAAGGATGATTCCAGGACTGAGAGCTTATAGATATCAGGAAAGAATGAACCGGCTGGATCTCTTTTCTCTAAAATAAAAGATTGAGGGGTGACCTGGTCGAGGTCTTTAAAATTTTGAAATTGTTTATTTTGGCAGACGAAGGGAAGAAGCCTGTACTTCAGCAGGATTTCAAAAATATTGTTCATTAATTAATCCAATCGGGAATCCCCGAGAATTCAAGGATTCCCAATGTGGTTTAGAGGGATGAAAGGTGATCTTATTGAAACATATACCTTCTTGAGGGGGCCATGAAAGGGCGGACACAGGGAGGGCATTTTCTGTTGTGTCCAAATCCAGGGGCATGGATCAAAAATAAATGTATCAATTTTAAGACAGACATAACCAGCTTTATTTCAGTCAAACGGGTCGTTGGTGTGTGGAATTCTTTTTACCAGAAAGTAGTCGCGGATGGGACTTTGAATTTATTCATGGCCCAGTGTTAAACAGATTTTGTTAGGCGACAGGTTCAAGGCCGGTGGGATGCAGACAGGAAACGGGAGTCGAGGCCATGGTCATATTGAATGGCGGATCAACCTCGGAGAGCCCAATGGCCAAGCCCTGCTCCTGTGTTCATATGGCCTTCGAAAACGAGGAGTCATTATTATGAGTTAAATCCAGTCTGGAACCCAGGAGAAACCCCTTTACCCAGACAGTAGGGAGAATGTGGAACCCGCTCCCACATGGAGTGGTTGAATCTTTTGCAGAGATGCATTTAAGTGGGAAGCTGAATAAACAAAAGCGGGTGAAATAAATGAAAGGAAATGTTGATGGGCTGAGATGAAGGAGGGGGTGGGTGGGGAAAGGGGGCTCTGCGGAGCATAAACACAAGCACGAGCAGTGGGGTCGAATGGTCTGCTTCTGTGCTGTAAATTCTATGTAACTCTGTAAACTGTAATATCAAAGGAGCTTAACAGCTATTTCAAAGTGATCACTGTGCACTGAATTTTCCATTGAACTGCTGTAAACGCGCTTAGAGCACAATATAAAGTGCAACATGTATTATTGTTTGAAACTCTCATCATGGGGTCAATCAATAAATCATTGGTAAATAGAATTAAACTATGAACTCAGAGCACTGAATTCAGATTAATCAGCAATGGCGTTTTACATTATAGAATAAGTGAGTCGAAAACCCACTGAATGAGACTTAACAGAAAGGAGGGTGATACAAGGGAACTTTAAGGAGTGGAGCTGAATTCGAAAGAGATTCGTCCATTTAGATTCTCGATAAGTGCAGTGAGTGAGCGTATTTGTTCCATTATAATTCCAATCCAGATCTCTGCGTAACTTGTGATATGGAGAATGAGGTACGAGTAATTAAAGTTCAAATCCATCCACATACATTTTATCCAATATATTCAAGCCTCTGTCTTAACCAGATGTTATCAGGAACTTTGTACAGCCTATTTACAGAATAGATTATATTGAGCACAATGCCGTAACGCTCTGAATTCCTGTCAGCAGTCACATGGGAACACCACCAAACGCAAGTTCCCCTCCAAGCCACTCACCATCCTTGATTGAAAAGAACCGCAATTCCTTCACTGTCACTGAGTCAAAATCCTGGAGCTTCATCCCTTACAGCACTGTTTGTGTACCTACACCACATGGGCTGCATCAGTTCAAGAAGGCGGCTCACCACTACGACCTCAAGAGTCAACTGGGAATGGTTAATACATCCTTGCCTTGCCAGCGGCTCTGACATCCCCAGAATTTATTAATCTTTAACTTAAATATTCAGCATCAATCCATATAATTCGTTTTCTGTGACGTAGGCCCCACCACCGCCCCCGTCCCCGCGAATGACAACCCAGTAAAGTTCTTTATAAACATTCTGCCACTTCACCGCTGTGACGCACAGACTTTGACCACATTAAGGCAAATGCATGTGACCTTCACCAGGACGCCTCACTCAAAATCGCGTCATACTTTCCACAGGAGAGCTCATCATAGTTTCCACCGCATCTGAAAGGGGAGCAACTCACTGGGCCAGAGTTTATGTCCGTCTGCGGCTACTCCGCCTGCAGCAACAAACGGGTGAGAGCGAAAACAGGGAGAACTCACCGCGTCAAGATGTCCAAGGAATATTTATCTCTGATGCTCATTTTCCAAGTGCTGCTGGTTTATGGTGAGTAAGAGGCGGGTGAGAATTTTAAACTGAAGTCCACCAGGATCAGTGTTTACTAATCTGAAATTGTGACCCAGTGATCCGGTGAAGGAATTGGACCTGATCCTGTGAGTTTATTTACTTCTTCCTCTTATAAGGCGAAGAAAATCAAATTGGAGGAATAATCTAGCCAAGTATAATTAAAAATAATGATGTGACTGTTCTTAAATTACACGCAACGTCTTTCAAAGCGGCTGCTTCCTTTCCCTCAATAACAAGTCAAACTGTAACTATAATCTCGCTTTTTACAGAATCCAGGTACGAGAGAGGCGGAGTGAACCGACAGCACCAAAAGACACATTATCGTGTCGATTGAAACCCGGAGAACCGGCGGCCTCTCAACTTGTATTGTTCAACTGGGGTCTCCAAATGTTGGGCAAAGAGTGTGTCGTTCACCAAAGTAGCATAGACAGGGACACATAAGTTGGTGATCTGTTCAATGAAGGTTTTTTATTGTTCCAGTGGTAGGATTTCACTAGTTTCTAAAAATCTGCTGTGCCCGAATTAAGCATCCCCAAGGGACAAACGGATAACTATGGATACATATGAAGATATTTGTGAGTGTGCGTGTGGTCGTGTGAGAGGGAGCGCGTGTGTGTCTGTGTGCGAATGCGTGTATGTCTGTTAGTGTGTGTGTTAGTGTGCGTGCGTTTGTAAGCCTGTTCATACATATATGTGTGCCTGTCTGTATGTATGTGTGGGTGCGTGCATATCTGTGTATGTGCGCGTGTTTATATGTTGCGTGTGCATTTACCTGTCGATGTATAATATACATGTTATATACATACTTATGTACGAATGCGTTTATGTTTGTCTACTAATTAAGTAAAAAGCGCATTCAATGTTTTGAAATAACTTAGATATGCCCTGTGTCCGAGACGGAGACTTTGTCTTGACACCACGCTCTGGCTCGCCTTAAATTCCCGTGTGACAACTTAGAATCATAGCATGATACCGCACAGAAAGAGGATTTTCAAATAATCCCATCTCTTCCCAATAGTCCTCTAACATGTTCCCGTTCATCATGGTCCATTTAATAATCCGATTTCCCTCAGGGAAGTTATTATTTCATCTGCTTCCCCCATCCTTTCAGGCAGTGGATGAGGAACAGGTTTGAGATTAGTTGCACATAGAATGAGTTTATGAGCAGAGAACACTGAAGAGCTGAGACTGTTGGGGAAAGCGATATATCTGCAGGGACGTTACTCTCGTTCAAATTCCCCTTCATTTCCCGGAATCTCCCTTATCAATCTCCATTTCCCTGGTAAAATCCAGTTTAATTTTAACATCAGTTAGTGATATCAGCAGTCGGATTTAACATTAACCTCGTGTAAATAAACGACAGTAAAATTGGGTTAATAAGGAACTGATCGGGTTTCACATCATCAGACAAATGGAACATGTATATTAATCTCTGAAGGTGGCAGGACAAGTTGAGGTGGCAGATAAAAGACATAGGGAGTCGGCGGCTTCATTAACAGAGGAATCAAAACAGCAGCTGGAGTATTGAATCCAATTCTGCACATCATATTAAGAATAGATCACAGTTCCTTTGAGTGGGTGCAGAGTACATTAACCAGAATGGGACCAGGGATGAGGGATTTCAGTTAATGTGGAGAGGCTGGAGAATCTGAGATTGTTCTCCTTAGAGCAGGTTAACGGAAAATTTAGCACTGATGTTCGAAATCATGAATTGTTTTCATAGGGTAAATGCGGAGAAACTGTTTCCAGGGGCAGAGAACCAAACATGTTGAGTTTTTTTTTTACACAAAGAGCTGGCACAGACACGATGGGGGCCTAACTGCCTCCTGGTCTTAAGGTTCATTCTATGATTGCACAATTCAGTTTCCAGTTAGACATCTTTGAGATGATTTCACACTGATACATTATAATTTTGGACCAATCCTGGCAGTGCTGTCCGTCAATTTTTTTCTCAATTCGAAAACATTGCTTCATGTAATTTATTCTGTGCGTCCAGTAGCCGCGATCTGTCGCACTGGCTGTTTGTGGCACCGACTTTTAACTGGGCCACGTTTCCCATGAGAGAATCCCAGAAAATAATAATTTGACCGAGGAGCAGTTCCTAATTGTTTTCTGTCTGTAGGGTGGTGCATTCCGACCCCTAATGTTGTCAGAATGTTTGCCGCGATTCCAGTTCTACTCTTGAACCTCATTTTCATTGGGACACAGAAAAGCGGCAGATCAGGTCAGGATCAATGTTTACCAGGGACAGTTTCATAATTGGTTGTCCAATGCGATTCCATTCTCGCAGTTTTAAATTGTTAATTACAGTTTTTCCTTTCAGGAGAACGAGACAAGAGATTCCACTATGAAAAGGGAAAAGCTGAGCCATTTGAAAAGTTTATCCCGAGCAGCCTCTCTATATTTAACACTGTGCCTCATCCAGTTCATCAACAACACTGATTATAATGAGAGACGCTGACATGCTCCATGATTTTTGAAGTTTGATTCTAAGACGGCTCGACAATTTTCTGCATAATTTTCTTTCCTGGCACATCAGCCATGGTTTACAAGACCTAACATTTGATTGATATTTTTGTTCGAATCCAGTTCGAGAGAGAGGGAGGGGAAAAAGAGCGGCGCGGAATGAAAGGCAAACTGATAATTTTGACAGACATTTCTGTGCCGATTAACTGTCAAGTTAGGGAAATTCAAGAAATTAAGAAATACATTTCCCGCCATCAAGTTATTGTGAAATCGCTCTCCGGTCTTTTGGCCCCATGAAAAAGGCCAATTATTGTTAGTTAATTGAGACTGCAGGAAATTATAGATTGGAGTTACCCAGGACTCGGCTTTGAGGACCGGGGATTTTCTTGATACATGTTAATGACCGAGGCAAGGGTGTAAAGGGTACAGTTTCAAAATTTCCGATTGACACAAAACTTGGAAGTTTTCTGAACTGGGTGGGGGAGAGTGATAGGCTTGAAGGGAATATGGGCAATTTGGTGGAATGGGCTGACAGGTGGCAGATTAAATTTAATGCACAGAAGTGTGAAGTGATCCGTTTTATTAGGAAGAACGAGGTGAGGCAATATTAAATATAGGGAGCGATTCTAAAAGGGATGCAGGAACAGAGCCATCTGGTTGTACACGTGTTCAAATCATTTAATGTGACTGAATAGATTGACGGAGCAGTTAGTAAAGCGCAGGGAATTCAGGATTTTATTCATGCGGACATACCGTACAAATGTACAAAGTTATACTAAACCTGCATAAAAAGATTGAGTTCGGCCTCGGCCGGAGTAATGTGTCCAACTCTAGGTGCCACACTTTGGGAAGGGTGTGAATGTTTTAGAGACGGTGCACACAATATTGTTTAGAATGGTTCCAAGGATACGGAATTTCAGTCCCAAAGTTAGTTTGGGGAAACTGGGGTTATTTTCCTGGTAGAAGTGAAGGTTGAGAGGAGATCTGATAGAGGTATTCAAAATCATAAAGTGTCTGGAGAGAGTGGATAGGGAGAAACTGTTGCCATTGGTGGAAGGGTCCAGAATTATGAAATTGATTAATTATGAGAAGATAGAAAGAAAAATAATTTATTGGGCTGCGAGGAAAAGGCGAGGATGGGGAGAGGGTGCGCTATGTGACTTCCTCTTTCACAGATCCAACACGGATTCAAAAGGCTGAATTGACTACTTCTGTGCTGTAAACACCACATGAGTCTAACATTGGAAATATTGTATCAGGCGGACAAGCAGACATGGCCATTGCAGGTGCGGGGAAGGGAGGTGGTCGGGCCGTGTACATTGTCTATGCCCATCCATTTTCATGTTGTGGAAGCAATGCAATGTTGGTGGAGCATTGGCTTATTGGGGAACATTTGAGCATTTATCTTACTGTATTTCTGTAATTTATTATGGATTCTCCAAACCGGTATAACGTTTCAATTCATACACAAACCATTGATACAGAGGTGACCACTGTCTAACAGAGGCGAGACGGCCTGGCAGGATGCAAATGAGCTGAGTTTATTGAGCTGCTGGAATAATATACAGAAACTTTATTTTTGGGATAAGGTGCAAGACGTCCCATGCTGGATAATTATCTTGAAGGTTGTTTCGGGGATAGTGCACGAAACTGCACCGTGCGTTTGAAATTTGCCTCCTTTCTCCTCCCAGCTTCTTTCAATCTTTAAATCTGACTCTGCGTCTCCTAATCTCCCAGTGTTGGTTGTAGACTGTCCTATTCCTTTCGTTAAAGGCCATAATTACATGTTGTCAACAGTATGCTGAGTGAGCTATAAGCAAGGTTACATTTACGTTTCATATAGTTCTCCTGCTTTTCAATTCAATTCCCCTGGAAATTACCACCAACCTTTCCTTTCATTGCAATGGTCTTGCTAACTTGATTGCTGTTACAAATGCTTTGTCAAACTGAACCTATGGAATCCACTGCTCCTATAACATAGTTTACCAATTATCTCCCACTTTTTCTCTTAAAGGCCTTTGATGAATTCATTCAATATTTGCTTTATGGTTTGGCCTGTATTACTGCAGTTAATAAAGTCAGTAAAAGACTATCTTTTGTTTGTGAGCTTGATTAACTAGGGTGTGAATTCACAAGATTCAACATTGCAGACCAAGAAGGAAACACAACTTGACATTCGCAGGCGAAAGGCTGTGAACTAACATCTCGAGTGGACAGAAAAGACAAGGATTCCAACGGTAAGAAAGACTAGAGCCATCTGTAAACACTTCTCAAATGCGTACAGTTTCCTACGATTAGTTTCAATTACATTGAATTGAATGGAAGGCGAGAAGGATGCTGGAGAGGAAGGTTTAAAACAGAATTATGGCCACTATCAGTGTGACCCTAAATGTCGTGTAAGTGTCTGTGTGAGGACGTTTGCCTGTGAGAGCGTGTGGGAAAGCAGGTGCATGAGAGACCGCATGCGTTTGTGTCTGTGAGAGAGTATGCGTGTGAGAGAGAGAGGTTATGTGTGCAATGGAGTTTGTGACAGGATGTGTATGAGAGAATATGTGTGTGAGAGAGCGCATGCGTTTGTGTCTGTGAGAGAGTGTGCGTGTGAGAGAGAGAGGTTATGTGTGTAATCGAGTTTGTGACAGGATGTGTATGAGAGAACATGTGTGTGAGAGAGCGCATGTATTTGTGTGCGTGAGAGTGTGTGTGTGAGAGCCAAAGAGCGTGACTGTGTAAGCGTGTATTTGGGAGAGCATGTGTGTTTGTCTGTGTGCGTGTGAGAGAGAGCGAAAGAATGTGTGCGTGTGTATGTCTGAGTCTGTGATTATGACAGTACCCAGCAGAGTCCATTAGGGCTGGGAAATAAGTGGTCACCCAGCCAGTGATGCCCACATGCCGTGAACGAATAAATAAAATAAAAGTTACTGTCTGGCTTTCCATTCTTTGTTAGTTCTGTATATTTAGGCCGAGTGCCTAGAGTCCAAGTAATTGTGATGTTTATATTCGCTCCGACAACCGTGACGTCCCTGGGTGTGAACGTCACTTGGTAATGGAAGCAGCATAAGATGAATTGCTGTTGTGAGATCATTCAAAAGTATGTTCTGCATCTTGCAGTGACCTGTTATGTTTGCAGTTCATGTTTAATCTGAAAACCCCAGTTAATCAATATTAGTAAGGTGAGTTAATGTGATACAAAGAGTGTCCTCACACATTTGAGTGGTTAGCACAAATCATGGTTTTAGCGGGAGTTAGGGAGGTGCGAAAATAAATGCAAAAATCAAAGTCAAAAGCCATTTTCTTCAAAGGTGCAAGCTGAACAGAGCTGACACTTGTTTAATACATGACAACGCATCTACGTGTCTCCTGATAATGTTCTGCACAGTCAATCTGACCTCTGTAACACAAGGCAACATAAAATGTTTGATATTAAATGAGAGCTGTGAATCTAATCAAGCTGTGAGTCCATTGAAGTAACGCAGAATGCCACATACTGTACTGAAAGAGAGTGAATAGTAGTTTGGTAGCACAGAACTTGAGTATCGCTGAAAAAAAACCTTTTGTTGAAGTTTTCTGTCTTTCACTCATCAGGACAATAGCAAGAATCCCAATGTCAGGGGAAGCAACAATTTCATACTTAATGAGAAGAGAGTGCTGATTGCTTAGCAAGTGGATTCTTATTGGTAGGGGAGTTGCCATGGAGGATGCACCAGTGATGGTGCCTGACAGTTAACTCTCAAGCATAGTTTTAAATTTAGCACGGGCAGCTTGACTCTGATTGGTCAAGGCTTTGCACTGAGGAATAAACCAGCGAATGTCTATCACTTATTTTGTTCAGCTGAAACAGGCGCAATTTGTGTGCATGTTCTTTCCGTCTGTCAGGGGCCCTATGCATTAATATGTGCCGCTTCCGGTACACGCAAATGTACCACATTGCGAGCCTGACTGACAACCTAATTGTTTGTCAGTGTGATATTTTGAATATTGATGATTATTTAGCAAACTTTGTCCAGTCGCGGGATGACATCAAACATTGGAAACTGTGGTTTGAGTTTTGCAAGCACGGGCGGGTTGCGTGTGATCTGGAACTTGCCGGTTGTAAGCAGCGGAAGGCGCAGACTGTTTGATACCATCCGCAACGTTTTGAGACGCATGGCCTACATGCCTAGTGTCTGCCTACATACGAAGCAATCTGCTGCCTGGGGTTTTCTAAATCACCCCCGCCGAAACTGCTCCCTAGATAACTAAACCCCACCCGAAACTGCCCCCTGGGTAATCCTCCCTCCGAAGCTTCCCGCGGATAACTCCCATTCCCGATAAACAGGCAACTGTCTGATCTCCCACCACCACCTGATATCCTGCTACCTGTGAACTGAACTCCTGCCTTGATCTCCGCCCTATGAACAGGTCCTTCCCTGATACACCCCCGACCCCTGTGAACAGGTCCCTGTATGATTGCCCCACCCTGTGTACAGAGGACTATCTGATTTACCACCACCCTGTGAACAAATCCCTATCTGCTTCGCTCACGATGTGAATACATCACTGCCTGATTCACTCCTTCACTGTGAACAGACGTGAATCGTTCCCCCACCCTGTGAACAGATCTCTGTCTGATTCCCCAACTATCTGTATAGAACCCTGCCTGAATCACCCCTTCCATGTGAACAGGTCCATATTTGATTGATCACCTGTCCTTTAGACATGCAATTATTAACCCTTCTGTCTTCCACTCCAACCCCAACCCTGTCAGCCCATCTCTGTGCTTCTGTGTAAAATGACTTTCACATCATCAGTCAGTCTCGATTGGAAATTCATCATTTTAAATCTTCCGTAAAAAAATCCTCCTCGTTTTAAACATTCCTACCAAACCCAAGACCACTACGATCTAGAAAGACAAGGGCAGCAGATAGGTGGGAACACCACCACCTGGAATTTCCCCTCCAAACCACGCAACATCCTGACTTGGAAATATTCCTTCCTACACTGTCGCTTTTTCAAAATCCAGGAACCCCCCCCCCCTGCCCTCCCTAACAGCACTGTGAGTACACCGATACCACAGGGACTGCAGCGGTTCAAGAAGGCAGCTCACTACCACCTTCTCAAGGGGCAATAAATGCTGGACTAGCCAGTGACGCCCACATCCAGTTAATGATTTTATTAAAAAAAAAGGAAGCGATATGAAGTGATAAGTTGGGAGATAAATAGAGACAGAAATAGCGTTCGTGGTGGGAAACGGAGGGGAAGGGTTTGCGGTGGGGGGAGAGACACCGAAAAAGGTTCAGAAAGAGTGAAGGATGTGGTGTGAGGGAGAAATTTGAAGATTTGGGGAAACAGCAATGAAAGTGAAGAGAGATGCAGAGTTGCAGGAAGAGATGGTGGGATTGAAATCTATTGGATTACATTGGGCTCCCTCGGTAACAGCGAGTCTCAAACTTCTTACCTCTGAGTTCACCCCCACCCCGCAGACACGGCCCCACATTGTAATCATCCCACAAACTACCTGAAACGTAAGACTTCTATCCGTGTAGAAAAATTGATGTTAACGTGATACATACATTTATTCTTACTTCCCCCTGCTGTTACAGCCCTTGTCCGAGGATTCTTGGTCGCAAATGAATTTACTCTTTGCCTCGCCAAAAACGGAAGCTTCCAAATAAATTCGTCTCTGGAAGAGAGAGGACATAGAAATTGATCAGAAGAAAGCAAGTAGCATGGATCCGAAAAGACAGAGCGAGATCCCAGGACTCCTCTCACTCACTGACATACACAATCTGAGGGGTCACCACTATAGAACGCCTGCCCTGATTTTGAAAGCAGACAATGGGAACAGATTTCAAATTAAATGAAGGTGCCAGAGCCACATGACCGTCCCAGCATTTGTATTTTTATAAAATATATAACACATCCTGGAAGGGAAGAGGGTGGGGATGGGGGCCTACTCCAGAAGCTGGACAATGAATAAACACTAGAACCCTACCCCCAGACCCATTCAAACCTACACTCCCAGAGACTGTTCCTCTCCCTCTGTGTTAAACCTGCTCACTCCAGATATATTTTCTGCCTCATTGTGAAACAGGCAAACATTGATGATTCACCTCTATCCCTCTTCCATTCTCTACACCCACATCCCCTCCCCCACCCCGCTGTACCCGCTCAATCTAGGAATGGTGCTGCTGGATATTCAACGTTAGACGTTGAATCTTTCACTTCTCGCACATTCTCCTGACTCCCTGTTCCTCTCTCCTTCTCTGTCTGTACCCGTCCAGCCGAAAATATCTGCTCAACTTTCTCTTTCTCCTGTTCTCGATAAATCTATCCATGTCTCGGTATGGATTTTGATTGAAATGCACTCTGCGCAGTTTCTATCTCACCATTTCAACTGACGATACTTGACACTGTAGCCGTGCTTCATATTGAGAATCCACAGTTACAGCTCAGCGAACTGAATTTGGACAGTGTCGCCAATGTTTTTATGTAGGGGAGGCTGTGGGCAACTCGTGCACAGCAAGACCCGAACTTGACAATGTGATAATATACGGCCATTCCGCCGTTCCCCGTCCCCCAACTCGAATTAGACCAGAAAGAACTAACCTCCCGCTTTCCAACTGGGAAGAAGCCGCTGATCCCTTTGGAAGTCTTTTTATGAGGCTTTTCAGGAAATATTATGAACTGAATTCAAATTACTCACCCTCCGCAAAGCACATTACATGTCAATGTCCAATTCGCTGCTCTGCCTACAACACAGACGGTATTCAGAGATTATAACAATTATTTAAACAGCTTCACATTTAACAAATCATTTCCAGGCCCTCGGGAGCAGTCAGTCCATTAAAAGTTGTTTCTATTTCCCCTACCATCCAAGCCTCCAACACGTGCCCCATCTGATTTTCTCTCCTCAGCTCTGTTCCTCTCTCTCTTTGTCGCCCTTCCCCCCACTCCCCGCATCTTCTTTCTCTCAAACCTGATATTTCCAATGAGAGGGCATTCTTGCCGTGAACGGAAGAGGGCGCAGGCCCTGTACACATAGCACGATCTCACAGAGAATGGGATCACGGTGGGGTCAGTTTGTTTCAGGTGAGGATTGTTGGAAACACAAAGCAGTGAAACATTTTGCCCATGCATCCCTATCATGTTGTGTCTCTGTATCTCTCTCGGTGTCTCTTCATCTCTCTCTCTCTTTGAACCTTCTCTGTGTGTAATCTTCATTGAAATGTGCTTTCAAATACCCCGTCAATGACATCATATTGCTGTATTTCCCTGTCGCGAATTAACAGGGAGAGAGAAATCTCGAGGGAGATATAGAGACAGCAGGAATTTCACCCCCAGCTCCCAACCGCTCTCAGATCCGCAGTAAAATGAATTAAAATTATCACCGAATATTTCATTTAAACCTCAAACTCACACCGCCCTGTCTAAAACAACACAAAAGCAATTGTTGGAGAATTTTAGAAAAATCCTTTACACAGGCTCGAGACTAGTTGAAGTCCTTCCGAATGCTTTACACGCAATGAATTAATTCACACGTTATTACTGGAATTTAGAAGCAGGTTTGAGTTGGTCAAAGTTTTCCAAGATAATAATGGAAACTGATAGGGCAGATTGAGAGCAACTATTTCCACTACTGGGGGAACCTAGGGCTAGGGGAACAGTATAAATTATAACAGTTGTCCGAAAGCTGCACAAGAGTTAAAAGAAGCATTTCGAAACACGAGGGATGGTAGAAGTTTGGAAAAAGCTTCCCCAAAGGACTGTTTCCAACCTATAATCCCTTCCAGTTCCACAATCCTCTGATATGAGTGTCCCGCTAATTCTGTCTTCTTGAAGATCCCCAACTTTGATAACCCATTGCCAGAAAAGTGAGAAAGTGCAGCGTTATGGAGATATCGCAGGGTAGTGGGTCCAGATAAAATGCCCTTTCAGAGAACCTCTCTGATTCTGTGATCATTGTTGGCCGTGCATTGGGCTGCCCAAGCCTGTACTGTGGAACTGATTCCCTCAAAATATCTGCCTCACTACCTCTCTCTTTCCTCATTGAAGACGCTCTGCAAAATCGATCTCTTCGACGAAACTGATCATTGAGCCTAATCTCTTGGTCTCAAATTTTGCTCCATAAGGCTCTGGTGAAACATCGTACGACGTTTTAATACGGGTAAAGGTGCTATATAATTATGAGGTGTTGCCTGTCAGCCCCTGTACATCTCCATTCCCCAAAGGCAAAAGGGAAAGATTCACTCACATCTGCTGCTGTGCAACCCGTCTATCTCAGCTTCAACTCTGAAATATGTACAGCACAATCTCACCCTTTATTTCTGAGTCTTTGTCTCAGTATATCACTTTGAAATGAGCTTCTCGATTGTCTAAACAAAAACGACTAGACATCAAAACTGCTCCATTACCGGTAAAGTGCTTTGGGATACCCGAAAGTCATGAAAAGTGCTTTATAAATACCCATCACTAAGTTGCTCTGAGGACATTCACGGTCAGTGTGTGATTCGAGACAAATATAGGCCAGGCCTCTTTCTTTAGGACATTGTTCAGCCATGTCGCTTTTTAACACGTACAGAGCGCTTTACTCAGTCTTACATCGATTTTACTCTAATTTTTTGATAGATATTAATTAGTTTTTGCTATATCCTTCCTTAGGTATGGAGACAAAAATCGTTTAAAGACGGACGAGATCCTGGTCTTTCTAAGTAGAGGCGTAAATTATAAAAGCAAGGAAGTTACAATGAAGCTTTATGAACACTGGTTGAGCATCAACTGTGTGTAACTCAGGGTACCACACCTTAATGTGAAGGCATCAGAGAGGTTCCAGGGAAGATTGATACGAATTGCTCCAGGAACCTCAGTTCCATGGATAGATTGGAGAAGCGGGCAGTGTTAACCTTGGAGAAGAGGAGGTTGAGGGATTTGATAGAGGTGTTCAGAATCATGGGAAATGAGGATTTCTTACTCACCCAAAGGGTTGTTTGGGTCTGGAACTCACTTACCGAAGAGGCAGAAACCCTTAACACATTTAAAAGTTGTCTTTTTACATATAGTGCACTGGACCAAATACTGCCCAGTGGTACTGGGTTGATTGACTCGAAATTCGGCCGACGCAGACAGAATGAGTCATGTGGCCGCTTTTTCTGCCAGAAGTTTTATTATGACCCTAAACAGTGCGGATCAGGGAAAGAATTCCCATTGGCGGGGGCAGGGGGCGGGGGGAGGGATATCGAGAACCAGAACACTCAGTTTCTGTGTGTTCATGCGCAGGTGTGTCGCTGTTTGTGTGTGCGTTTGTGTGTCAATCTGTGTGTGTTTGTGTGTGTGCATCTGTGTGTGCGTGGGAGCGCGCGCATCGCTGTGTGTGTTCTTGGCGCAGCATCCGCTGTCAATATTAACTTTCAAAAGGAATACAGCTAAATACCTAAAGAGAAAAATAATTTCAGGACAAAAAATATAAAATATCAGTTATGATGCCTATTTGGCATTGGGGGTGAAAGGCCTTAAAGTCATTTCAGAAGCAGCTGAGAAGGTGACAATGGGCGATCTTTCGTCTCAGGGCGAATGAATGAATTAAAATGGGCCAAACCCTCTTCTCCGCGAACATGCTTCTCTATCTTTAGATTAAAGGGATACAATCCCGCCCTCTGCTGGCGGAATGAAGCTACTGCACAGGCAGGGAGGAAATCATCAGGGAGTCATCAAGAGGGAGGACAATTTCAACATAAAATGGCAGGAACACGAACGCAGCTACAAGTTCAGCGTGGAGCTAGAGCTGAGCATTCTTTAACAGGACGCATAGAAAAACTGGTAAGGCTTTGATAAAGTTTGGAGAGATTACCTGACCTGCCTTTTATTTACTTTCAATTATAATGTTTAATATGTTTCCCAGACTCGGGGAGGACCTCTCTTTGCCTCCCTGGAGTTTGCTGCATTGGAAAATAGATCAAATAAGAAGGCGGGTGGCAGATGAGAATCCGGATGAATTCTCACTGATGAATTTGCCAAAGAATGCACCGCATTTGCGCTGCAATTTCCAAACTTGAGCAGCCAGTTTACGGCCAAACAGTCAACTCTCCCCTCGCAACTCATTTCACCTGGATTAAACCTTGTGTATTTCCCAAGGAGGAGATATAGAAATGAACAAGTTTCACTGAACTCAAAACCGATAAATAAAACCTTGCATACGCATGTGCAAAACTTCAAATGATTTTGAAAACTTGGTCAGGCGGGAGACATGAGGATTTGACAGGGGCTGAGGGAGTTTCAGAAAAGTCTTTCTTTCTCCTAATACACACATTTATAAACTTGCTTACGCGACCCTTAATATCCAACATTACATAAGATGCAAACCAAATAACTTTCTTCCAGCACTCTATGTTGCTCAGCACATTTACAAATAGAGTTGACATTTACAAGACAAGTCTTTGTCTTCTGAAGACCTGACGAACTCTTTGCCTTTCTATGCACCTCTCTGACTTAATGCTTCAGGTCAGAGCTCGAAAAGTTTACTCACTTTCCAAGTTTCACACAAAGAGCGGGGAGGGGAGGAAATCAAGAAAAAGGATCGGCCTGTGATACAACGGAGAACAGGGCAGATTAAATGCTACAATGTATCTTCGTGAAGCAACTGTGAAAGAGAGGCAGTGGTCTTTGTCGAGAAAGATCCCGGGCTTCATCCGTGACGCTGGACTCTGTGTTCTACTTGCTGTACCCAGGGATTTACACTGAGATAACCGCCAAATACCGTTACATTGGACAACAAACGGCTTCAGACTGTGTAATGCTTTTGCTTTACAAAAATATATACTTTATTCATACGATATGATAAGTCACATAACGTGGCTGTTCCACTTTATGATAAAGTGCAATACAGTTCAACCTCCGTCAAAACAGTATGTAGCGCTCTGAGGTGCGTTAATACCCTTACAAACTGGTTAGATTCGCTGACCTCCATTGAGGTCAGCTAACTCAGTCTAAACAAGAGATTAAATCTTCCCATTTCCCCAAGTCATACAGGACCCAGTTAACGGGAGGTTAGTTATCTAACGGTTCAGATGTTTCCATCACTTCTCTACAGCAGCAAAGCAGACCATTTGAACATTCAGAAAAGGTGTAAAGTAAGATCTATTTAATTAATCACCTATCAGGCAGGGAAATTATGTGTGTTTTCTCATGATCAGTTATGTCAACGTTGCTCATTTCAATCTATTTCGTAGATGTGGGATTGGTACCCATGCTGTCTCTGGGCCCGTCTGCCTGAGCGACACCCCATCCAAAACCTCAAATGTTCTCCCTCTCCAGCACCAACGCACAGTGACTGCAGCATGTAGCATCTATAAGGTGCACTGCAGCAACTCGCCAAGGGCCCTTCGAAAGCACATTCAAACCTTGCAACATCTACCTGCTCAAAGGACAGGGGCAGAGGGGGGGGCACCACGATCTGCAATTTGCACAACATCCAGACATGGACATAAATCCGCCTTTGTTTCTCGGTCAAAATCCTGGAGCTCCTTATCAAATGGAATTGAGGAGCACCTTCGCCACAGGACCTGCATTGGCTCAAGGACGCGGCTCACAACGAACTTCTGAGGGGCAATTAGAAATGCGAAACAAATGCTTGCCTTGCCAGCGATGTCCATATCCTATGAATAAATATTTTAAAAATAAGGCATTTTAACTTTGGGAGATAGTCTGTATCAGGGATGAATGGATCACTCCGCTCTTATACACTCTCTCAATTTTCTTCCTTTCTTACTTTCAATATAGAGCAGGGAATTGATCAGTTATTTCCCAGAATTCAAAATTACTGAAGTTCAAC
The DNA here is from genome assembly GCF_964194155.1 of Cetorhinus maximus. Lineage (NCBI taxonomy): Eukaryota > Metazoa > Chordata > Chondrichthyes > Lamniformes > Cetorhinidae > Cetorhinus > Cetorhinus maximus. The sequence continues at coordinate 2,366,686 of NC_135914.1, read as the reverse complement.
ATCGTCCCTGGAAATTGATTTTAGGAACATCAAAGTATTCAGGGCTATCACACGTTTAAACTGACAAATCCTGTGCTACAGGTTTCTGGCTGGCTTTGACTGGCTTGGTTGGTACATCCCTCACCATCGAATAAGAAGGTTGTGGGTTCATGTCCACTCCAGAGGTTGATGCTCTCAGTATCAGAACTGAGAAAGGGCTGTGGAAGTAGCTGTTTCTCAGGTGTGATTTGAAATCACGGGCCTGTCAGCCATCTCAGGTGGATGCAAAAATCCCACGGCCAACATTGGAAGACATGCAGGCAATAGTGAAGAACTCCTCTGTGCCCTGGGGCCAAAATTTACCCGGCAGTCAAATCTGTCCATTGTCACATTGATGGTTGTGCGAATTGACTTCTGCGGTTCCCACATAAAAACGGAAATAACATTTCAAAAAAAGATCAGAACTGATTGCCAATCGCTAGAGGGTGCCCTGAGGTCGTGAAAGGCGCTTTGGAAATGCACGTCTGTCTCTGTTTTTAAAAGCAGAGTTCTCATGCTAAATGAGGGCACCATGGGGCCAGGTCAGGTTAATGTGACTGGAAAGTGTAGAGTGTAAGTGGAGAAAAGGGAGGGGGGAGGGGTGAAATTTGTATAAAACACTGGCTTGTTGGGCCCGGTAACAAGGAAGTTTAAGAATGAAGAAAGATTGGATTTGAGAGCCTTGGAAGGGGAACCCAAATATTAGGTGGGCTCCAAAGGGCCGCTGTTATTTTAAACAACAATAGTTCCATCAGCGTTTACCATTTTTTGAGCAGGGATCATTTCACAGAGAATATGGCTGCTGATGTTTCCCCCTCCTGTCCACAGGGGGCCGCTGCAACGCCCTTCATTTCCTTCTATACTCTCTGGTTCTCCCGAAGTCACTTCTTGCCTCCCCCCGAGCCCGGCCGCTGCTCTTGGCGTGACGACTTCTGTGTACACTTTCCAAAAAACAAATAGTCAAAGGAAGGAGAACCCGATTGCTACATCTCCAGTCTCCCCTTTCTGAAAGTTGCCTGGGCCGCAGCATAAATGGATCATTGATACAAGTGTTTGTGCTGCAAACCAAAGTGCAGAAACAGGCTCTCTGATACTTGAAGGATATGGAGAGGATCAGCGTGTCCTTTATATATGTAAGATTTAGCAATTCACACATACAGGATAATGTACCTGTACAAGTGAGGGATATAGAGAGGATCATTGTGTCCTGCATATCTGTAAGAGTTAGCAATTCACACACACAGGATAATGTACCTGTACAAGTGAGGGATATAGAGAGGATCAGTGTGTCCTACATATCTGTAAGAGATAGCAATTCACACACACAGGATAATGTACCTATATAATTGAGGAATATCGAGAGGATCACTGTGTCCAATTAACCTGGAAGAGTTAGCAATTCACACACACAGGATAATGTACCTGTAAAAGTGAGTGGTATAGAGAGGATCATTGTGTCCTAAAAATCTGTAAGAGTTAGCAATTCACACATACAGGATAATGTACCTGCACAAGTGAGGGATATAGAGAGGAACACTGTGTCGTATTAATCTGTAAGAAAGAGTTGGCAATTCACACACACAGGATAGTGTAAATGTAGAAGTGGGCGATATAGAGAGGATCACTGTGTCCTACATATGTGTAGGAGTTAGCAATTCACACATACATGGTAATGTACCTGTACAAGTGAGGGATGCTCCGCATTGTGAGTGTGTGTGTGTGAGAGAGAGAGAGAAAGAGAGAGGTAGGGAGAGATGGTTTTCGACAGTATAGAGTGGAGGGACATTGCTGAAGGTGAAGGAGACTGTGGAGTGTTTGATTTTTTTAACATGACCTGTGTTAATTGGCTACCACTCTACAGTTTCAGAGACCTTCACGTCCCTGAGCCATTAGCGCACCTCATGTTTTCAGTAGTGCACAGTGAATTACATTTCCGCAGCCACTTTTTTGGGTTGGGTGGGGTTTGCTTCCGCACATCACCCCTGGACGGCCTACCCTAATGTGAAGTTAATGACCCTTTGTCCTTGGCGCCAACACCGCTCCCCACCCCGCACAACCACCCCCTCCAGCCCACCGAATCCCCGCCACACACAAACACCCCACCTACGGTACTTAATAGTTTCTCTCTCTCCAACCAGATGAGCTCAACTTCTCTTATCCAGCCCAGTTTACGATAGTTTTGTTGTTGGTTCAGAGTCTCCGTTACTTTACCCTTTTAGTTATATTAGTGACCCGGCCAACAGTCGATCCCTTTGGAAAGCTGATAGAATCGATTTGAGTTCTCCCTCCTTTCCCACCTTTCTATTGGCGGCGTTTTCAATGCAGCCAAATTCATTCCTGGGTAAAGAGTCGGCATTACTCCCTAAGACTTAACTTATGTTTGTATTGTTAGGTGGCAGTGAGATTCCAGATAGAGCGATAATAGGGATAGTGGTGCAAATGAAGATGATCATTATAGACTCCGAATAACCTCTGTTAATCGGGAGAAATATTCTTTGCAAAATAAAGCTGTTATCAGACAAAAATGTCAAACAAGCATTGCTGTTTGTAAATCTAAGAATGAGAGATGAATTTTGGAGGAGACAGGATATGAAAAAGAACCCGCCGCATTTTCTTGCAATTTCAAAACTTCAGCAGCCAAGTTGCCGTCAAACAAACGGTTTTCCACTAACAGTTCCTTTCAACTGTAGTAAAACGGGTAGATTTTTCCAGCGCGGAGATAGAGAAGTGGGCAATATTTCACTGAACTCAAAACCGATAAATAAAAGCTTGTGTAAAACTTCAAATCGTTTTTAAAACTTGGCCAGCCGGGAGACATGAGGCTTTGTCAGGGCCTGAGGGAGTTTCAGACAAGTCTTTCCTTTTCCTAAAATACGCTTCATTCATGAAAATTCATATAAGTGCATTACACCGCCATTAAAAGCTAATATTGCATAAGATGCAAAGCAAATTACGGTCTTCCAATGCGCTCTGTTATCCAAAACATAAATAATTGCAGTTGATATTTAAAAGACAATTCTTTGTCTAACAGAGAGCTCACTAATTCCATGTCTTTCCATGAAGCTTATTGACATAATGCTTCAGGTCAGTAAGCCTAGATCAGAATTCTAGATGGTTACACACTTTACAAGTTTCGCACAAGGAGCAGGGAAGGAAGAAAATGAACAAAAGCGATTGGTCTCTGATAAAATACAAAACAGGGTAGTTTAAATGCTGCAATGCGCTTTTGTGAAGAAACTGTGGAAAGGGATGCAGTGTGTTCTGTCGAGATTGTTCCCGGGATTCAATGTGGCCTATGGGCTGTTCCCAGGGATGCACACTAAGATCAGCACCAACTACCGTTCCATAGGACAACAAAGGGGATCAGGCTGAGTCATACTTTAGTTTTCCAAAATATCAACTTTATTCATAAAATATGCTAAGGTACATACCATGGTCGTTCCACTTTGTGATAAAGTGCAATATTGTTCAATCTCTTTCAAAGCACTATGTGGCGCTCTGAGGTACTGCAACACCCTTGCAAACTGGTTCGATGTTCTGACCACCACTGAGGTCAATTAACTCAGTCTAGACGGGGGGTGAAATCTTCATGTTTCCCCACTTCATACTGTATCCAGTTAACTTGAGGTTAGTTATCGAACAATTCAGGTGTTTCGATCAGTTCTCTACAGGAGCAAAGGGGATCATTTGAGCACTCAGATTGTAAAATGAGCTCAATTTAATTAACCACCCATCAGACAGGAAACTTTTGTGTGTTTTCTCATGGTCAGTTATGTCAAGATTGCTCATTTGAATCTACCTCGTAGATGTGGGTTTGGTTCCCAGGCTGTCCCTGGGCCAGTCTGCTTGAGCGACACCCCAAATAATAACTAAAATATTCACCTTCTCCAGCACCAATGCACAGTGACTGCAGTGTGTAACATCCACAAGGTGAACTGCGGCAACTCAAAAAGGCCCCTTCAATACACATTCCAAGCCCATAACTTCTACCATCTCAAACGGCATGGGCACTGGCGGAACCAGGATCTGCAAGTTCACAACATCCAGACATGGACAAATTTCCTCCTTCGTCTCTGTCAAAATCCTGGAAGTCCTTACTAAATCGATTTGTGTAGCACCTTCGGCACAGGGACTGTCGTAGTTCAAGATGGCGGCTCATCACCAGCTACTCAGGGGCAATTAGGAATGGTGAACAAATGCTTGTCTTGACAGCGATGCCATAATCCTATGAATAATTATTTTAACAGAAAGAATTTTTAACTCTGGAAGCCAGCCTATGTCAGGCATGATTGGATCATTCCGCTGTGATACAGTCCATCCATTTTCATTCTTTCTTACCCTGCACATGGAGTAGGAAATTGATCAGATATTTCCCAGAATTCACTATCACCCAAACTCAACATCACCCCTGGGAATTGGTTTTGGGAGCATCAAAGCATTATGGGCTGTCACACATTGAAAGTGCTAAATCCTGAACCACAGATTTCTGACCAGCTGTGACTTCTGGCTCAGTGGATAGATCCATCACCTCTGAATCAGGAAACTGTGTGTTCATTTCCCACTCCAGAGACTGATATTCCCATTGTCAATTCTGAGAAAGGGCTACACTATCGGTGCAGCTGTCTCTCAGGCGAGATGCTAACGCGATGGCCTGTCAGCCATCTCGGGTGTATGGAAAGATGCACAGGCACTATTGGAACACATGCAGACGAGTATGACGTACCCCCCGGTGTCCTGCGACGAATGTTTACCTCTCAAACAAATCTATTCACTATGATATTGGTGGTTGTGGGAGTTGGTTGTGCGAAATTTGGCTGCTGCATCTCCTACATTACAGCAGAGACGACATTTCAAAAAAAGTCATTAATTGACTGTAAATCGCTAGCTGATGCCCTGGGGGCACGGTAGATATTATAGAAATTCAAGTCTATCTTTATTTTTAAAAGAAAACAGTTATCATGCTACCGAGCGGCCAGGCCATTTTAATGTGACTGAAATGTGCAAACTTATGCCCCAACGAATGATTTAATGGAGAGGCGGAAGTGGTGAGGGGGTGGGTCGGGAGGGATGTAATTTGTATAAAACACAAACCTTTGAGGCCACATAACGAGGAATATACAGAATGAAGAAAAACGGGGTTTGTCTGCCGTGGAAGGAATGCGGAAATGTTATTAGGGCTCCGAAGGGGCGCCCATTATCACAATAGGAGAGCAATAATTCCATGAGAGTATAAAGTTCTTCAGTAGGGACCCTGTCACAGAGAAGTTGGCTGCTGTCGTTTCGCGCCCTGCCCACACCGGGCCGCACTAACTCTCTTCTTCTGTCTCTCTGGTCCTCCCGCTGCCGCCGTTTGCCCCCCAGCCCCCGAGACCGGACGCTGCTGTTCGTCAAACTGCGGCCACGCCCCCTGGCGCAAAGCCTGGCCACACTCTTGGCGTGATGTCTTCTCAGTTTATTTAATCAAATTGACAATGTTAGCAGAAGAGGCTCTTCAGATTTTTCACCATTTGCTTTATCTCCTTTTTCGCTCTCTGAACTGGTACTGGATCACTGCATAAGTACATGTGCTTGAGTTACAACCCAAAATGGAGAAGCAGATACCTTGATTCTTGAAGCATGTAGAGATGATCGCTGTGCCTCTGCAACTTTAAAAGTTAGGAATTCTCTCATTCGGGATAATGTGCCTGTACAGTTGAGCGAGGCTCCGAATGATGAGGTTCTGTGCGTCTGTGTGTGTGTGTGTGTGTGAGAGAGAGAGAGTGAGATAGAGAGATTACGATAATATACCGTAGACGGACATTGCTCAAGGCGAACGTGTCTATGGAGAGTGAGATTCTTTAACATAATCTCTGTTACTCGCCTATTATTCTAAAATTGCTGAGTTCATCAAGTGCCTGAGCCCTCACAGCACATCATGTTTCCATTAGCACATAGCAACTTGATGCCCCATCAGCCATTTCTTGCAGGGGCGAATTGCTCCCGGACATCACCAATGAACGGCCTGGTTAAAATTTGAAGGTAGTGGCCCTTTGGCCTGGGCTCCAATCCCTTCAAGCCCCCTCCGCACACACATACTCCACCCACGTGAGGAAGTGGTATCGCCATCTCCAACCAAACTAACTTTAATGATTTTACACACCTTAAATAGCATAGTTCATTTGTTGACAGTGTTTCCAATGCCTTAAACTGAAAGTTACATTAACGCCTCCCACATCTGTATATCTCTTTCGACAGCTGGTAGAATCCATTTGAGTTCTCCATTCTCTCCCGCTTTCTTATTGGCGGAGTTTTAAAAACAGCAAAACACCTTGCCCGGAAAAGAATCTGATGAAGGTGTTACACCATATGCCTTATGTTGGTGACAGTGAGTTTCCAGCTAGTGCGATAATAGAGATTGGCGTGCAAATGAAGTTGATCATTATAGACTCCTAATGCCCTCTGTTAACGGGGAGAAATATTGCTTGCAAGCTCAAGCTAAAAGAAGACAAATAATATCAAACAAGCATGCTAGTTGTAAATCTATGGATGAGAGGTGGATTTATTGAAACATATAACATTTTGAGGGGGCTTCACAGGGTAGATGCTGATAGAATGTTTCGATTCGTAGGGGAAGGTAGAACTAGGGGTACAGTTTCGGAATAAGTGATCTCCAGTTTAATACAGAGATGTGGAGGATTGCTTTCTCTAGGTTGGTTGTTAGTTTTTCTTAGACTCCCTTTCCCAAGAGAGCACTGGAGGCTGGGCCATTGAACTTAATCTTTGGTGACTTGAAATGAATACTGAGATGGGAAATGTTGATTGGCATCAGAATCACTGAAATGGACGTGTAAAATATATAAGTATCTACACTATTGGAATAGGTGTTTAAGTTGAACTGGTTTGACACAGTGATGCATACAGAGAGATTGTTCGTAAGAAAGTTTACAAAATGGTTCAGTTACTCGCTTTTCTTTGTGGGAGACAGTCAATCAGTTTGCTTAAACAAGAAACTGGAATTACCATTTAAATAAAACATTAGCACATGGTTATTGAGATGTCCCTGTTAAATATCAACAGTACTGATCCAAATCAGAATGAGGATGAAGAGTAGATCCTGGATGAGGGGTGACAGTGGTAATAAAAGATCAAAATGCACCATCCCAACCGAGACAAATTACTTAGAAACTGCTGCTGGGTCAAATCATTCTTTTATGGGACACCCTCATGGGAAACATGAGCCAATTAGAAAGTCAAAGCTCAAATCCGTGCTGCAAATTCTCTGCAAGACTCCACAGGAAGCCATGTCCAGAAATCTTCAGGAGAATACTAAGGAACGGAAGCTGGGAGAGAAGAGGGAGATACATTAATCTTAATGTGGCTAACCTGGTAGAATGAATTACTGTCAGAATGGGTTCTTAAATGAGCAGACAGTGTTGTGCCTTACTGAGTGTCTGAACTGTTCTGCAGAAATGCTTGATCTTGAATAACAAAGAAGTGGGTCAGTGAAGCTTGCAGCAGAGAGCGGGGCCAGGCAGCAAAGAGGCTGTGACCGCGGCTGTTTGCTGCGAGTCTCAGAAAGGCGCATCGCTCACAGCCCATTCAGGGGTCTGTGCAAAACACATCGATTGGCGTAAACTGGCCGAGATTGTGACCTCTTTTCGCTTGAGATGGAAAATTATGCTCAATCTAGAAGCTGTCGGTGGTTTTCCTGTTTTTATAGTTGAGGCGCTTCATTTACAGAACCGCCTGCATTTGACTCAATGGTAAACCGCAAACAGAAGAGGCTTTGCCGTCCAGGGTGGATTGAGCTGAACATAGAACCGGCTGGTGCACATTCACCTCATTTACAGTATCCAATTCGACCTGACACCGGGTCACTGTTTATATGCGATGTTCGGTTTTTGAAAAAAAAAACTGATCCAGAACATTATTCACAATTGATGCACTCGCTTCATCAGAAGTTCAGAGTACTATATATTCAAAAGCAGCACTGCAACCAATCGCCAATGCTGCCACCGCCGAGAAAGACAAGGGCAGAGGGGGCATGTGAGCACCACCACCTCCAATTACCCCCCAAGACAAACACTATCCTGACTTGGTACTATATCGCTTTCCCTTCACTGTCTCTGGGTCAAAATCCTGGAACTCCCTCGCTGACAGCCACTGTGGGTGTACCTACACCACAGGGAGTGCAGCTTTTCAAGAAACCAGCTCACCACCACCTACTCAAGGGGCAATGAGGGATGGGCAGTAAACGCTGCCCTAGCCCGCGACCCTCACATCCCATGAACGGATACAAATTACTTAGCAGACTTTTGTCTTCAGAAAAAAGATAAAGGAAGTTTGTATTTATACCAGATTCTTATAAACTTTTCACCGGCTGTCCCTCAGTTTCACTGCTCTAAAGGATTTTCTCATCACAAATTCCCTGAGATTCTTTCTATCCGGCTTGTGCTGAATTCCTTCTGAGAATCATTTTCAATGAAACCCTAACGCGGCTCTTTAGGAAATCCTACAACATTCCGCGGGGAATGGAGACCTTCAGAAACCTTTATTCCCGAGGTTCCTCACAGATTTCGGACTGGGAAAAATATCCTTATATATTCGGTGATTAACTACGCTTCCTTATTGTTGCTCTTTTTAAAAATCATGTCCACTGTTATTGCCGCTGGTTATGTGAGCCGCTTCTGCCCGGGTTATTTACAGTGAAGCCGCTCATTCAACGGCAGAATGCGGGAATGTGATCTCCGTTCAGGATCTAAATCCAAACCCGGTAAACAGAGATCTCAGGTTCTGAAATAAAAACAGAAAATGTTGGAAAAACTCAGCAGGTCTGAAACAGAAAGAGGCTTAATTGCGATTGCGCATGTCTCTTCATCAGAGTTTTACTGCTAAGTGTTTCCAGCATTTTCTGTTCTTATTTCAGGTTTCTAGCATTCGCAGTATGTTGCTTTTACCTTGGCCTCAGGTCCTGGTCTGTTCATAAACGGTTGGTTCATTCGCTTTGTGAATATTTCCATAGGGAGTTCCTTTTTTTGCAATTGCCTGTGATCTTAAATGGAAAAATGCAAATCAGCACCGGGACTAGGAATATAAGTGAAAAGCAAAGAAGTTACGTTCGCCTAAGGAAACTTGTTCAAACCACACTTGAACTATCAATGCTCATTTCTAGACTCAGTTTAATAAAATGAATATTGAAGCACTGGAGGCGGTGCAAACAAGAATGACAAGGCTGATACCAGAGCTGAGAGGTTATAACTAACAAGAATAACTGAACAGGGTAAGGTCCCTTTTCTCTAAAGACAGTAATGAGGAGCGGCCTGAAAAGAGGCTTTTAAAATTCGCTCACCGCCACCTTCTCAATGACAATTGGGGATGATTAAACTTGAATTAAACTTCAACTGCAATGTTCTGCATACGACCGTCCAATTATTATCCTGGCACCCTCTCTGAACGACAACCCATAAAGTTCATTATAAGCATTCAGCCATTTGACCGCTGTGACGCACAGACGGTGACCATACTCAATCAAATGTATGTGGCGTTAACCAGGGCACCGGGCACAAAATGGTGTCATACTTTCCATAGCATAGCTCGTCATCATTTCCACCGCATCTGCAAGGGGAGCAACTGACTGGGACTGAGCTCAGGTCAGTCTGCGGCCACTACGCCTGCACAAACAAACTGGTGAGAGCGAAAACAGGGAGAAATCGCTGCGTCAAGATGTCCAAGAGATCTTTATCTCTGATGCTCATTTTCCAAGTGCTGCGGGTTTATGGTGAGTAAAAGGCAGGTGAGAATTTTAAATTGGAATCAGTGTTTACAAAGCTGAAAATGTGACCCTATAGTCAGGTGAAGGGATTTGACCTGTTCATCTGAGTTTATTTACTGGTTCCTCCGAGAAAGCGAAGGAATCAAATTGGAGACTTAATCTAACCACCAAAATTAAATACAATGATGCGACTGTTGTATAATTACAGGTGAAGTCTTTCGAAGCGGCTGCTTTCAATCTCCCAATAACCAAAAGTGATGTAACAATAATCCCTCTGGTTACAGAATCCGAGCCTTCTCTGTCTCAGAGCCCCTTTATAATGAGAGCTGACGTCGGACAGACAGTGGTATTAACCTGTCACTACATTTTCGAAGCGGTATTGGTGTCTCGCTATTTCTGGCACAAACAACTTGTGGGTGAAGCCCCGAAACAAATCGTCAGCTAGTCCTGTCAGGGGGCGGATTGTAAGTTTATTTCTAAAAAAAGACAACAGCAAACATCAATTGATACTGGAAATTCGCAATGTCGAGGTGAATGACTCGGGTTCCTATTACTGTGCTCATAGAGATAGCTTTGCTCCGCTCCAGAATGGACAAACAATGCTGGTTGGAGGTAAGACAGTAAATGAAGTGAATTGAGATCACGCACAGCATTATCATTCGGAGCAAATTAATCGTTAACTGTGTCCCAATCTCTGTCCAGACTGTTACAACAACCAGGAGGCTGTGCAGGTGTTTGTCCTGCCGGATGAGCGGCAGTTGAGGGAAACCGTCCCTTTAGTGTGCTTGGTCAGTGGAGTTTCTTCCAACCAGATTCCTATTTTCTGGACCATTACCGGCCTGGTCACCGAGGGACCGAGCGATCCAGGTGAAATGGAGGAGGACGGGAGTTACAGCGTCCGAAGTTGCATCATGTTGTCGAGAGAAACCTGGAGACGCGGCAGTGTTTGTACTTGTATTGTTCAACTGGGGTCTCCAAACAAATATTTTACAAAAAAGCGTGTCGTTCCCCAAAACAGCAGAGGCAGGGACAGGTGAGATGGTTATCTGTGCATTAAATGTTTTTATTCAACTTGCGAAACTGTTATAGAAATTCACTAGCTCCTCAGAAACTGCAGGCTGCAAATTACACACTATGTATGTATATGTGTGCGTTCAGTCTGTTAAAGTATGTTAAAGGGTGCGGTTTTCGATGGGGGAATTTAATCCAGGCGTTCACAATCATGAGGGGTTTGGATTGAGTAAATAAGCAATAATTGTTTCCACTGACAGGAGGCTCGGCAACCAGAGGGACACTAATTGTAGATAATCAGTAAAAGAAGCATAGGGTGAGATGGGGAGAATTATTTTGAACGCAGAGAGTTGTGATGTGGAAGGCGCTGCCTGAAAGGGCGGTGAAAGCAAATTCAAAAGGAACTTGCACAAGAGTAATTAGATAAATGCCAGATGGAGAGATATTTCCAGGGATATTGGGGGAAGAGTAGGGAGAATATGACTAACTAGGTGCCTCTTTCAAAGAGCCTGCACTGGCAAGATCGCTCGAATGGGCTGTTTCTGGGCTTCGTTTTGGGTCACGTTTGCCATCAGAGAATCCCAGAAAAGCATGATTTGACCGAACAACAGTTTCTAAATGTTTTGTCTCTGTAAGATCGTGCAGTCCGGCCCTTCCTGTTGTCATAACTGTCCTGGTGATACTGGTTCTACTCTCGGTCCTTATTTCCGTTCAGATTCTTAAAAGCGGCAGATCAAGTAAGGATTAATATTTATCAGGGATATTTGAATAATTGTTAGTCTATCCGATTCCCTTCTCGCAGTTTAAAATGGCTAAATCACTTTCTGCTTTCAGGGGAACGAGACAAGAGATCCCACAATGAAATATGAGTAACCGAACCATTTGAAAAGTTCATGCCGATCACACTCTCTGACATTTTCCATGATCTTTTAAGATTGATGCTAAGACCGACAGATTTATTTTCAAATATTTCTGGCACCTGAGCCAGTGTTTGCAGAACTTAACACGTGTTTGACATTTTTGTTCGAATCCAGTTTTAGCATGAGAGAGAGAAGACAAAGAGAGGGGCAGAATGAGCGACAAAGGGGTAAGTTGCATTGAATTGTTGGCACACATTAAATATCAAGTGGGTGGACTTGGAATAATGAATAGGAGCATTACCCTCCATCAAAATGTTCCACAATGAAGGTGCTGTCGGTGGATCCCATAGAAAATGTCAATTGCTGGTTATTAATATTTGCAGTATATATGCCAGGTCGACAATAGACGCCAGACACCCAGGGTACCTAGTTCTTGTTCATCCAATGGCGGATTTCACACCACTGAATTATTCAGTGGCCTTTCGCGTAATGGGGGACCTTTGGTAGATTCGGGCCTGGTGACACTTGGGGCCCAATGACGTTTTGGGACCATTGGTACATTGGCGGATCATTGGCGCACCGTGTATCTGTATCTGTGTAACTAATTATGGATTAGCCAGGCTGGGATAACATTTTAATTCATATCTTAATCGTTAATAACACAGATGGCCACCGTCAAACAGAGGCAAAGCGGCCACATCAGGATGCAAGACAGGTGCGTTTTTTGAAATTGCCGTAATAACATACAAAAATTTGTTTTTTGGGATAAGGTGCAAGGCTTCCCATGATGGATAATTCACGTGTTTATCAGAGAGCAGGTCACAATCTAGAGCATCTGAGTCTATATAAAGTCCCACTCGCCCCTCTAACTGGAATCAGAAAACACCCTCAGCCCCTCTCCCCATCTGATAATAGAAAGGATTGGGCAATGTTCCGGGTAAAATGCCTCCATCACACTTAACGGCAGATAGCAAGCAGTTCATAATTCAGCTTTCCACAATTTTTTAAAAATCTCTACACTGAGTCGAATCTCCCTCCCTTGCCTCCCACCTTTGTCCCCCATCCGACTCAACCAAGTTAGTAAATGTATTAGCCAAATGAAATGACAATGAATAGAAGACCAAACCCAAGGGAGTTTTATAGATAAATGAAAACGTGTTTCTGTTGCAAGTGGACTAAGAAAGAATCAGTTTGGGCAGAAAGTGTGTGTGTGTGTGTGTGTGTGTGTGCGTGTGTGTGAGTGCATCCATAGACTTGAGGAGAATGTGTAGACTGAACCTCCAGAGCGAGTGCTGCGCTGCCTGATGTGCCGTTTTCATATGAAACGTTAAATCGAGGCTCTGTCAGCCCTCTCAGGTTGGCATAACAGATGGGACAGCCACTAATGTATGAAGAGCAGTGGTGGAATGTTGGCGGAGTTGGGAGAGGTGGCTCTCTAGTGTTTGGTTTCATATTTTAGCTTTCAACCAGCATCATAAAAAAATGAAGTATCTGGGTCATTAATATAATGCTCTTTATGGGATCTTACTGTGCGTAAATTCGCTTCCGCCTTGCATTAATAACAGAGCTTACACATCAAAAAATGAATTATTATGTTATGAGCCTTCTTCAGCTCGTAACAGGCGCTATATAAAGAAGGCAAGTCTTTTGATTGTGTGTGCTTCCTGTGAATGTGCTGAATTCTGTGGGCTATACTCGATCGTGCGGATGGCACATGACGAAACACAGTAATCGGATTGACTAATTAACAGCAAAGCAATCGAATCAAATTGAAAGACTCATCATCCCATTTTTTTCTGATTAAACTTTGGCGATTTCCGGAAGATTTCCGAATTCTGCTGCTCTTTTACAAAACATTATTTCAGACAATTGTTGCACATACAAATGAAGCAAAATATACATCAAATTGCTTCAGTGGGCAACGGAAACCCATTCAATAGTTACTCTCAAGAAGGAATTAGAAAAATAGTGGAAGGGGAAAATAATGGTAGCGATATGCGGACAGAGATAAGTACAATAGGACTAATTGCAGAGCTCTTTCAAAGAGCTGGCAGAGACACAATGGCCGAATCGCCGCCTTTTGTGCTGTATAATTCTATGAAACGCGGTTGCGGGAGTTGATATTCTGACCTGTCTTTTAACTACTTTTCGCTCTTAATGTTTAATATGTCTCCCAGACTCAAGGCGGAACTCACTAGGCCTCCCTGGACTTGGCTGCATTGGATAAAAGATCTAAAAAGAAGGCGGGTCGCAGATGAGAAACCAGACGGTTTCCCTCTGATGAGTTTTAGAGGAAACAGGATTTGCCAAACAAACCAGAGCCTTGTGTAAATGAACAGAGAGCTAAGGAAACACCCATCAATCAACTAAACTATCCCACTGCACTCTCCAGAGCTTTCAAAGACTGGCCCGTTTTGTTAAATGTTGAATTTGTTTTGAGTTTGCTTAAATATTTTCCACTGTAATCATGTAACTCAAAAGTGAAAGAACGATTGAGTAAACACTAGGAACTTTTTCTGTTGACCCTGTAACTCCAGTTACTGACAGGATGTTCATTTCTTTACAAATGTCTGGATGTAAATAAAATAAATTACTCTTCGAGTATAACGATGCACCAGGTGTTTGTGCTTACTAATAGTTAAATTATGATTAAATGCCACCTGTATAAAGATGCAATTCCTGTTGTGCTAACAAAATCAGTCCTGGATTGAGATGCTGTTAGTGGTGGGTTTCTTTGTCTGAGATGTGATGTGTTCTATCACTTGCTGAAATGGAACACGGGACACGAGAGGGACAAGGGCAGTGATGCAGAACACTTGCAATGGTTCCATTTCACTTTTACACAGTGTCTCTTACTTTGTGTATAATTTCAAAACTACATGTCAATACTTTACCGTGAGTGCCGTGCTTTTGGAGCAAGAAATTTTGTGGAGTATGGATTAGGAATCTCTATACCTCTCCACCAGAGAGATGCTGAAGCTGGTGTCTATTTCATTTTGTGTGTAAGTGTATTAATGGATATGGAGACAAGGTGAATAGGTGGAGCTCAGTACGTGATGATCGATTTTTAAAAAATGAATTGTGGGGGCCATGGTGGTATTCTGTAATAAGAGGGGTGTTTGTGTGTGCGTGTCTGTGCGGTGTGTGTGCGTGTCTGTGTGGTGTGTGTGTGTGTGTGTGTTTACATAGCTAATTAAACTAGGGAAATTTAATAAAGGAAGCTTGGCTGTGGGGACTGAGAGTTAAGTGTAAAGGTGCTGGATGCATGCATTTGTGTAATAAGAGGCTATGGCGAAGTTGGATTACCAGCAAATAAATTGGGTTTTTAATTTCCATCAGTTGGTAAATAAGGGCCTGTCTTTCCAGCTGCTACATTCCAAAGGGACTTTAAAGTACTAGTACAAAGATTTCATAGTTAAACAAGGGAAGTATATTTAAATTCATTTGACTCGAAAGTGGAGGCAATAGGAAGACATGGAAGGTTTTTATATTTTGGAAGAGCTGAGTTCAAAGAGGTGCTTAGAATAAAGGAGCCTAGGATGAAAGTGGAAGAGAAGATATAAAAGGAAGGTTATTTGCTTGAATTGAGGTGACTGTGTGTAGGACATGTCCTGAGACTAGCTGCGTGCTGAGACAAAATATAAATTTGAAGAAGCCAGTTGATTTCAGGAAAAAGAAGCCTTTGTTTCCATGAGGGAGTATGTTCCTGAACCTCCTTCGGATTTCCACAGCAGAATGGAAGAGAGTGAGAAGCTGTGCGGAATGCTTTACTAAAGTAGCAGCAGTTTTTGCCTTGTGTAATATTACTGGATTTTTTTATGATTTGAAAATCTAATAGGCAGCTGTTGCAAAATAGTTTACTTCTGTGTTTTGGCCAACTGTGTTTTTTGGAGGAATGTTTTGCAAGGCTCTTTCAACTGTGTAATTTTTAATCTGGTGTGCTTAAAGTCTTTTTCTTCTTATTCTTAAATCTTTTAATTTTAGAGTGCTCAAAGTGTTACTCGGATTCTATGTTTCTGTCACCAGTAACTTTCACCTTGTTTTCAGAATACAAAGAAAAAAATCTGTAAGACAATTTTCCCTCTGGGATTTGTCTTCCTCGGTGAATAACTTTGGTTGCAGTCGTGGCATGTATCTTAAAAAGCAGTGGTCCTAAACCTTGCTGTTTAATGTTTATAATATTGACGGTGTAACGGAAAGATATCAGACCACTTAAGTGAAACGTCCTTTGAATGTTACGGTCATATTTAACTCTTTATTTTATTGGGAAGAACAATGTGTTGTATTGGTGATAAGTATCCACAGCAAACCGCTGTCAGTCACTGCTGATATTTTCTGCTTAAAAAAAGACAAATTATTTCTAGAGCAGAAACAGGCCATTCGGCCCCCCTGCTCACTGCTCTCCTTTCTGCTCCACAATTGCCTCCTTCTATCCATCTTCATCTCACCCCATCATAATATCATATTCCTTTATTCATTATGTGTTTATCGAGGTCCCCCTAAATGCATCGCAGTTATTCACCTTAACCACTCCAGCTGGTAGCGAGTTCTGCATTCTCCCCTTTTTCTTGAGAAAGTATTATTCCTGATTTCCCCATTGGAATTATTGGTGAATATCTTATATTCATAACCTTTATTTCTGCTCTTCCTGCAAGTGGAAACTTTATCTCTTTGTCTATACATATCGAACTATTTCATAATTTTAAATATCATCATTAGGTTATCCCTCAGTCTTCAGTTTTTGTCGAAAAGAGGGCCAACCTGTTCAATCTGTCCTGATATCATAACCTCTCAGGTCTGGTATCATTCTTGTAGAATTGTTCCCACTTTTAAACTTCACTCAGGTGTTCTATAAAGAGGTCCTGAAACCTTTCATTGCAGGTTCACTGAGCACATCTGCACTGAGAGATCAAACAACCTGAGGTCCAAATTCAATGCTGGCGTTTCAAAACATGTTTTAATGGATTGCTAACTTGGACACTGATTGGCTCTTTCCTGCTCAAGCGCTACACTAAAATGCACAATGAACATAAAAACACTGCCGCAAGAAAGCAGAAACACATCGAGGCTGAACGGAATTTTAAAAGTTTCGAGTGACAAATTGGACCTGAATTGGAGCCTGCTCTGTCAGACTTGAAGACTCTCCAGTAGGTGAACAATCAGCGGACTTTATTGTTCATTATTATTAATAAATATTAATTCAGCCGGTAACACAATTTGAGGTGGCTGCCTCCAGGTTTTCCTCCAATGAGAACATAACAGCGGATACTTTCCACTACGCGTCATAGCCCGGAACCAGAACTTGAGCTCTCAATATCGTTTTTTATCAGATTGTGGGATCCACATTGAACGCCAGCCGAGCAAAGAGAGCCGTAAGAGAAAACAGAAACAATTATCGTGAGTCGCACCATCATCAGAAGGCCATTCAGCCCTTCGAGCCTGTTCTGCCTTTCAAGGAGATAATTTCCGATCTGTACCTCAGCCCCATATCCTCGCCTTCGTCCCATTGCACTTTAGCCAATAAAAACGTATCAATCAGAATTTTGACATGTTCAGTTGATCCCCTATCAACATTTTAAATCTATTATTGCATTGTTATAGGAGGCCTAAACAGTGTTTTCTTGCAATATGCACTTTGCAAAATCTCCTACACTCATATAGCAGTAACGATGACTGTTATACAGTTGACTAGAATTCAGTGAAATGTATTTCATGTATTACATGCTAGGAAACAATTCCATCCATAGTTACCGTCTTTTCTTGCGTCGTTGCTCTGGAAACTGTCAGTTCCGCATCGCTGTTCATGTTGTCTGTTAGAAAGTGAAATTTAAACTGAGTCGAAATAGCCACATTGAAACAGCTGAAAGTCAATAGCTGAGATGCATTTAAAAGACACAGGGTAAGTACGTCATGAATAAGGGAACAGAATAACATGTTGATGGGATGAGATGAAAAGGGGCGGCAGGAGGTTTGTGAGGAGCAGAAACACCAGTCAGGAGCCGAACGGCCGAATGCACTGAGTCTCTGCTGGAAGCGCTATAGGAATACAAATAATCACATGTGGGAATCGAGAGAGAAATTGGTGGACAAGAATTTGGGATTTCATTTCATAACTGAAATGCCATAATAGGTTATCTCTCTCAAAACGCTTCTTTCCCAACGAGCGGGGTAAGTGGTCAGGAAATTATACATGGACAAATAAAAAAGCGGATCTTTAATGTACAAAATGATACTGCTAACAAATATTCCGCACATTAAATACACAAGATAACTCTTAATACCTACCTCTCTGACATGAGACACTTTCACGTGGAAGATTTTAACTGGGGTTTAATTGAATGGCGCAAATACACAGAGCACCCGCTGCTTCAAGTATCCACCCAAAGAATTATGGAACTCCTAATGGCTCGATTGTCCTGGAATCGCTCTGTTCCTGGGGATCCCGCCCGGGATCATTCCAGCAGGCGACAAAGTGATCCACACCCTTCACCAAACACCGCAAAGGGCCCCTTCCCGTGGAAAGAATTTCATCCGGTGCGGGTTTAGAAGGTCGATTATTGGTGAACTTAGTGGGATGGGGCTTTACGATTCGATGGCTATTGGCCGTAACTTCCTATTCATGACGCAGTAGGTAAAATTCTCGTAATGTTTACCTCTGTCGAGAATTTGCAACCATTTCCAAACGTAAAAGGCACCGCACCGAGCTCTTTAGCTGCTCGGTGATACATGCTTGAGTCACTGGCCCGGACACCCGCAATTATCAGAGAATAGAGAGTCAATTTGCTGTTAACTTCTCTCGAAAATCTCCCGGTTGAAGGGTCGTACATTTTCACGGTGTAAACCAGTTGCAGATGCCCCGTTTACACAAATGGACCACCTCCCGCCTCCCGCCCCACCCCCGACTCTCTGCCAATCAAGCCGTGTCACAGTGCACATTGTACGTACTTTCAAGCGTCAGACTCTGAACCGCCGGAATCTGGGACAAAGCTGCCTCAGATGCCCTTACTGAGAGGCCCAAAATCAACACTATGAGTTCTGTTATGGCAGGGAGAGACAAAATGTTTCCCATGAAGAATCGGCAACAAAAATAAAACGTATAATAGACCACCAACTCCTTAATAAATGCTAACGGAGTCAAACGTTGTGCGTTAAATTTGAAATAACAACAGGAGCAAGAGGGAAAGAGGCACTTCAGGGGCAATGAAGCTTTTTTGAAGTCAGTCTCTGTTGTCCTGTAGTAAAAGCGGCAGCTGTAACTGCGCACAGCAAGACCCACAAATAACAATGTGATAATGACCGAGGTCGTGCTGTTGTTTGGGGATAAATATTGGCCCCAGTGACTCAGGTGGTACCTCCGCCGACCCGCTCCACCACCTCTCCGATCCTCTGCATCCGAAGGAGGCAGACAGAGAGCCTCGGTTTAACTTCTCAGCCGATAGGTTGGAGAATGTTGCTATGTGATTGATTTTGATCAGGTGGACATATTTCAGTCATTCAACACGAAGCGGATGTTATACAGTATAGATGTGGGCATAAGTTTCTACTTGGCTGACTATCTCAGTGATCTTAAGCCATCCTGAATGAGGAGTGAAGAAGGCACAAACCGGGAAACAGATGCAGCAACGTACAGGACATTAAGAAGCTCACGGTCTCCGATCCCGGGCCGGTTTCTGTGAGGCTTGCACCGTCTCTTCGCTCCCGTGTTTCTGTTTTCGGCCCCGGGCTCGGAAGACGTGGTGATAATACACATTATGCGTTAATTACGTACAACATTTAAAAATAGGGCACTGGAAAAATCAGCGCATGTAAGTTTTAGCTGAGGGTTTCCTGTTTACAGGTTAGATGACCACACACGGCTCTGCCTGCAAAGGGCAACACGCTACAGATCGTGGTAGACACGCGTCACAGGCGGTGGGCAGTCCGGGCTGGTGCAAAGTGGGGACAACATGAAAAGGTTCTGCTTGCAACAACATTACTGCTTGTGACATTCGCGTGGGCACAGCGGAAATATCTCCAATTCCGAGTGTTCTGTTTTTATTTTCCACCCGAGACACGTTAATTAATTCTGGTTTCAACAAAAACACACCAGATTGAAGAAAGCTAGAATATGACGCTAATATTTTAGTTACTGTATCACCCAGAATCTGTCTTCCCGCCTGTCTCTTTGTGTCAGAATTACTCCTGTGGATCAGCGGAGCATCGGCCATCTGCTCTGTGCCGCTGTTTCTGCTGCACCCGACCCCCCTCCAACCCGCTCTTCATCTCACGCCATCATCATACCCTCCTATTCCTTTCTCACTCGTGTCTTTATCTGATTCCCCCTTCAAACCACCTCTGTGATTCACCTCGACCACACCCTGTGCGAGGGAGTTCCACATTCTCCACACGGTATGAATAAAGAGGATTCTCCTACATTCCTGACTGGATTTATTGGTGACTACTTTATATTAATGGTCCCTAGTTCTGGTCTCTCTCCCAACAAGTGTGAATATCTTCTTTACGTCTACCGTATCGAATATGTACATAATTTTAATTACCTCTATCAGGTCACCCCCTCAGCCTTGATTTATCCACAGGTAAGAGCCTCAGCCTGTTTAATCCTTCCTGATAGTTACAACCTCGAAACCGGGGCCAACAATTTCGTGACCCGACGCAATCCATTCAACCTGGTGTCCATTAACCCGCATTTTGTGATATTCTGAAACATACAGATACCCAACCTGTGCCGCATATCAATAAATCAGATTCACTTGCGGAATAATCCACGACTAATATTTATAGCCATATTTTGGTCAACACAATTATAAGATCTTCTATCTGGTTTATTTTGAAGAATACATAATATCAGTGAACGTGCCAGAGTGTGATAGTCGGCTTTAGTCCACAAATCCGTCATTAAAGTATTTGAAAACGTCATTATAAATTTCTAACTAGTTTAATTTTGCCTCTGAAGGACCCATTAACTATTTCCCGTCAACTAGTCTCCGAGCAGGTTCATCTTAAGTATACTAAAGATTGGATGTGAATTGGGTCATTGAGTTAATCAACCACCTTCTCCGGTGACAGCAGAGTGAGTGTCTGATAGCACTTCTCCCTCACAGGCAACTGCCCTTTTTTACACGTGAGGGGCGGAAGTTTAGATGCAGTGTGAGAAAAGCTTCCTTCCAGAGACTCCCCAGGTAACTTTTCATGATAAAATGAGCTTATACACATAGCCTATCAATTCCACACCAGGTTCCTCTCCTTTCCTGAACGTCTCCATGGGCCTTCGCCCCGTTTCTGTCTCATCCTTTAGGTTTGGGACCTTTCCTTTCTTTTGGGAAACCCGCTCTCTGCTGCCCCTTCTCCATTTAGACTGAAGTCTTGGCTTTAACTTCAATTTGGGACTTGCTGTCAGTCGCCCTGCTCTCCCCTGTATTCCCTCTGCCCCTCTCTGTGTGCGTCTGTGTCTGTCTGTGTGTGTGTGTGTGTGAAAAAGCATCCCTCTCTGGGCCCCTATTGCTCAGCAGCAACACCGTTTTTTTTCTAATTTTGTGATTGCTTTACCTTTTCTTCAAGAATCATAAAACTAATGAGAAACGCAAGTATACAAACAGAGCTTTAGGCCTTTGCCTCCACTGAAAAATGAAACTAGATCCCAGGTTCCACCGTTTAATCGACAAATAGAAAAAAACTACATATAAACTAAACTTAAACTTAAAGACGCCTGCCGAACTTAACAAACCCAAATACACATCTAAGGTACTTAAACAATCTCAATTTCCTAACTTCAGCCATGATCAGATCGAATGCTAAATCCAACCAGAGGAACTGAATGGTTCCAAAGTGCCTCTAGGATTAACAGGTCAAGAAATTACGAGGACTGATGCCTGGAGTTCGATGACGCAGAGTGATCAGCGCCAGGAATGACTCTCTGGGTATGTAGAATAGGGAAGCGCTTGCAAATCCCCCTGATTTATTAAAGGGAACATTTGATTTCCTGCAGGATGAGGATGTCAGAACCTTGCCGGGCGGATGAACTCTGTTTTGCAGGTTGACCTTTTTCATTTTTATTTTTTAATTAATGCCTCAAAATAGTCTCGATATATCTGCGCAGAATGAATCTTTGCAGCTGAATAAGCCAGTGTTAATTTGGGAAAGTTTCTATTCGTTACGAACAGGAATCAGAAGACATTATGCAGATCATAGTTTAATCACCAGCAAAAATATCCAGTAATCAGCGCACCAACGGTTTCCAGGCCAAATGGAATTAGATTACATCATCTCAATGAGTCATCACCTCAAAGTTACTCACGCGTCAGACTGATATATTAACGGGAGGAGCGAATTATGTTCATGTTTGCTAATTATTAACATCACCAGCAAGACGCTTCCAGTCACACCCGATAGGATGCACTGTACTCAGGATGGAGACTAACACTTAGTGGGAGGTGTGCTACTAGAGGGCTAATAGGATAGAAATAGGGTTATGTACCAGCAGGTGCTGGATGGGTATTTAGGCTGCATTGATATGAAAGCTGCAGCGTTAGTGGACCCCAAGCCTTCATTGGCTGTCTCCTGGGAGGGAACAATGTTGCATTTACTCTTGAAAGGAGATTATTTACAATCCAACCGCCCTTTTGACAATGCAGTTGTGTGAATTTTACCGCCTAAAATCACTGGTTCGAAGACACTTAAAGCACCGGAGGAGGCCAATCGGCCAGTCACGCCCGTACCATATCTTGGAATGTGCCCTTTAGTCCCACGCCCTCTCCTCATGTACATAACCCTATTTCTATCCTGCTTACATTGGCTCTTTCAATGACTTTGTAAATTGGCCTCAGAGATAACTTGGGCGCATGTGGTCTGCATCATCAAAAAACTCGCATCACAGAGCTGTCATCGGTTTTCAAACCTGTTTTAATCTGTAGGTAACTCGAACACATATACATTTTAAATGCTGTTTATGTAATATCCTGCTCACCTACTGAACAAAGGTGCAGAATGCAACAATAATCACTAATGCCAGATAACAGAAAACTGGGAATGCTGGGGTCGAACTGCAGGTGATATTTCATCGTTAGTATAGTGGGCATTATGAGATAATTCCGGGTCCCCTATGGGCGAAATCACAAAATTGTGCCGAGAATGCGCCTGAATTTGCGACGGTTGGACTTTTGGACTGTCCCGCTCAACAGAGGAAACTTTTGACAACACGTCATGTACGGGGAGCAGACTGCGATAGCTCTCCCTCTTTCCTCTGCAATCCGAGTGTGGGGGCCTCCTTAAAAGCCAAGCGGGCATAAAGCGTCTGTGGGGGAAAAGAAAAACAGAATCTCTGAACACAACACACAGCATCAACATAGAGAAAGGAGGTGGCCATTCTGCCCCTCCAGTCTATTCAATTAGATCATTATACTGTATTCTGTTATCTGGAGAATTTATATCATAACTCCCATTTACCCACCTTGTTTCCATAATCCTTAAACCCCTTACCCAAGAAAAATCCATCAATCACAGTTCTGACATTTCCAATTGATCCCGCGGACTCAACAGCGTTTGGGGCAAAGAGTTACACATTGCCTGTAGTTTTTTTGTGTCGAAGTGTTCCCTGATATCACCCCTGAACGAGCTGCTCTAATTTTAACGTTCTGCCCCTTGTTCTGCACTCCCCCTTTCCCAACCCCACCAGAGGAAACAATTGCTTTCCATTGGCCCCATCGTATCATCTAACTATCTTAAATCCCCCGGTTAAATCACCCCTTAATCTTCTGCACTCAAGGGATTAAAGCCTAGTTTCTGCGCTCCTGTAGCGCTCACAAAGCAAAATTTTCCTGGCTCATATAACAATAATTATGAAATTTAAACTATGGATTAAAATTCAGTGAAATATATCCACGCGCATTGGCAATAACAATTCCATTCTTTTACCTCTTTATTCTCTTGTTGTTCTCTGGAATATGTCAGATCCTCATCAATGTTCATGTTGCCTGTAAGAAAGTAAAATTTGAAATGAACATAAATAGCCACATTTCACACTGAACAGGTTGAAAGTGTCAATAGCCCATTGATAAATGGACAGATTGAGAGCGCCGCGGAGTTACAGCGTCTCCCAAAAATCGCTACCTATCTGCCGGTTCCTGCAGTTCCTTCTCCCGACCACAAGTATAATCCCCAGAAGGAAAAGCACTGCCGCCGACAAACTCCCGGAAAGCGGAAAACTGCAGGTGGTAGATGGCGGAGAATCTGCAAAAAAAAAAAAATACCTTTCATTTAATAAAAGTTTGTGGAATTAATTAAATAAGAGAAAGTTTGATAATTTAAATGTTTGATTTCACCCGAAAACGGAAATAGTTTTTTTGGGTAATTCGTTATTCTGAAATAGAGCAGAGATCTTACAGAACAATGTTGAAACAGGGCAGGAGTAGAAAGAGATAGAAAGAAGGAAGAGAAATAGAGAGAGAGAGATAGAGAGAGAGAGATTGCTGGATGGCCAGTAAGAGAGGGCAGAGATCTTATAGAGCACTCTTTCAGCAGGACATTCATAGTGACAGATTGAGGGAGACCATCCGAGAAAGCAGATATACGATACAAAACAGATTAACTGAGATATAAATGCACAGGGAAATCGTTAAATAGAGAGATATATAATGAAAGAGAGATAGAGACATATGGAAAGTCTGAGGGGGAGAGAGAGAGAGAGTGAGAAAGCAAAAAAGAAGAGACCTTCTTGGACACTTTTCACGCTGGGCAGAAATAGAGAGAGGTGGGGCACAGAGAGCGGGAGATGGATGAATAGATAGATAGAGAGGCAGTTGGATAGATAGAGAGGCAGTTGGATAGATAGATAGATAGATATATATATATATATATAGATAGATAGATAGATAGATAGATAGATAGATAGATAGATAGATAGATAGATAGATAGATAGATAGATAGATAGATAGATAGATAGATAGATAGATAGATAGATAGATAGATAGATAGATAGATAGATAGATAGATAGATAGATAGATAGATAGATAGATAGATAGATAGATAGATAGATAGATAGATAGATAGATAGATAGATAGATAGATAGATAGACAGATAGATAGACAGACAGACAGACAGACAGACAGATAGATAGATAGACAGACAGACAGACAGACAGACAGACAGACAGACAGACAGACAGATAGATAGATAGATAGATAGATAGATAGATAGATAGATAGATAGATAGATAGATAGATAGATAGATAGATAGATAGATAGATAGATAGATAGATAGATAGATAGATAGATAGATAGATAGATAGATAGATAGATAGATAGATAGATAGATAGATAGATAGATAGATAGATAGATAGATAGATAGATAGATAGATAGATAGATAGATAGATAGATAGATAGATAGATAGATAGATAGATAGATAGATAGATAGATAGATAGATAGATAGATAGATAGATAGATAGATAGATAGATAGATAGATAGATAGATAGATAGATAGATAGATAGATAGACAGACAGATACATACATACAGAAACAGGTGGATAACTATCTAGTTGGGTAGAGATGAAGAGAGTCTGGTAGGTAGTGCTGAGAGCTTTTGCAGAACTGTTTAAAAAGGATAGAAAAGGAGATATAGAGAGGAAGAAATTTAGAGACACAGAGAGAGTCAGGGAGTAAGAGAGGGAGGCAGGAAGAAAAAAAGAGACAGAGAGCGACAGCGAGCATTATGGAGAGAGCAGGGGAGAGATACGTCCGTAGGTAAATGTGTTAAATGTCTTAAAGCACACCATTTCACTACGGTTGAAATGGACAAGATAACAAGTGGGAGACTGACATAGTTAAATAGAAATCAACAAATAAATCAATAGAGGCAGAGAAGAAGACGGACAGAAACTGACAGACAAACAGAGAAAGCGACAGGGAGAGACAGTGACAGAGTGAGGCAGGAGAGAGTGGGGAGATCAGTGAGACAGAGAGACAAAGAGAGTTGCAGCAGTCAAATGGACAGATGGGACAGATATACTAAATGGCACTTGCACAGAAATGGGTTGATATATGTTTTTATATATATATATATATATATATATATATATATATACATATATATATCCTCAATGTTTAACTGAGACAGACAAAAATATTGTGAATGTGAAGTAGATCGAGATATGAATAGATAATTGTACACAGACATGGTGAGACAAAGTGGTACACTGGGAATATAAACACACCTTTTAATTTTACACACTGACAAATCAGCCACTGACCCGCAACACTGTCAATATGCCTAACCAGACACAAAAGCACAAGAAATAGGAGCAGGAGACTATTCGGCCCCTCAAATCTGAGGCGCCGTTCAATATGGCCACAGCTAATCTTGTACATCAACTTCATATTCCCACACTGTCCACATCCCTTATTCCCTGAGAGTACAAAAATCTATCTCCGTGGCTGAACATCCATAGCTTTCTGGAGTACAGAGAACAGATGGAGTTTGAATTTCAGAAAGCTAAAGTCTGAAAGATTGAGAAATCCGTCATAGGTCATTGATAAAATGATGATACATGGACACACACGGAAAGATTGGCAATTCTAATTTACAAAATTGACAAAACCTCCCTTCAGCATTAAATAGATTGGTAAACGGTCACTGTTAATAGCTACCTCTCTGAGATGAGACACTTGCACTGAGAAGATTTTCACTGGAGTTGAATTGAACGGCGCAAGTACAGAGAGCGCCGCTGCTCCAAGTTTCCGCCGAGAGGCTGGTGTAACTCCTGATGGTGTAGGTCCCGTCCGACTCAATTGTTCCGGAATCGGTCTGTCCCTCGTTATCCTGCCCGGAAACATTCCAGCGAACGGGAAAGGAATCGGGGGACAAGCCTCGGATCAAACACAACAACGGGACCCTTTCCATCGAAGGAATCTCATCCTCCGGCGGGGTGAGGAGGAATATGGTGGGGGAGCCCTCTAAATTTGGCAAATGAAGCAGAAACCCCATTAACAGCTGAAACCAGGTACATTTAATTTCTGTAGAAATGCCAAATGCAATGGAATATTAATGACATTTACCTGTAATCACTAACTGGGAGCCATTTCCGAATATTAAAGCCAGGTTCTGGTAATTATCGGTTGCACAGTAATACATTCCAGAATCATTTCTCCGGGTATCCGCAATGAGCAGTGAATAATAACCCGCTTGTTCAGAAATCTCGCTGGAAAATCTCCCCTCTGCTGGGATGTACTTGCCCGCTGTATAAACCAGCTTCATCTCGTTTCGCTCCCACTGTCTGTACCAGGAGGCGTAGCCAGCCACTGATCTCCTCATGTGGCAGCTCAGTTTGGCGCGACTCCCCGCTGGGAGTGTCTGAACCGGCGGAGACTGAGACAAGACGGGCTGAGACACAATAACTGAGCAAGAGAGAAATAAACAAGGTTTACTCCAGGTTATGGTGCAGCCCGTCGCCCCGCACCCAAGAAGCCTCTCCCCCCAAGCCAACCTCCGGCGGAGAGACCGCGATGGGGAGGAAGCGCAATCCTTTAAAAAAATAGTCCGCAGCAAAATAACGTGCGGAATCGGTTGTTTGCGCCGTTTTATTCCTGTCGTTTCAAGGACACAGTAACGTGTCCATTCACCGGTAAACCTGGTTTAATCACTTGGATACAAACATGGGAACTGTGTGACGTTACTAACTTTTAAGAGTTTCTTCGAAGCTAAAATATCCAAGTGTTTTCTTCTCTCTCATCCGCCCTTCGCTTCCTGTTCGTCTCCGCTGAATTTGGGCATTTTATTTTGTTCCAGAGATTATAACTCAGTCTAATGATCCACTTGAAACTCTGTCCTCTTCTCAATCGCCAATAATGTCAATGGAGGGAACTCACATCTTTTATCGCAGGAGAGGTTACATTTCGGATTAATTCCAGTCATTGTTCCTGACAGATACACATTTTCCACGTTGTTGACTATATTCACTCTATTTTTACTTCGAACTTTATAACTGAATTGCATCTGAGAGAATCGCACACCGTAGGCGGAGGCCATTCGGCCCTTCAGAAAGCTGGCACTTGGGGAGATCTATACAGTTAGCCCTCAATCTCCCGCCCGCTCCTTCCCCCATATCCCTGCATATTTTTCCCTTTCAAGTATTTACCAATTCCCCTTTTGAAAGTTCCTACTGAATCTGATTCTACCGCTTTTTCAGGCAGAGCCTTCCAGATCACAACAACTCGCTTAGTTAAGAAAAATCTTCAGGTCTCCCCCTGTGGTTTTTGGCCGATTATCTTAAACTTGCGTCTCTCTGCTTGCCGTTCCTCGTGCCAATGGAAACATTTTCTCCTTATGTGACTGTCCCAACCCTTCCCCACTCTATCTGAAAATGTTAGGACATCTTACCTTGGAAGAGATGGGACAATGCACACACACCGAGGAACCTCATTGCCCGTGACTTCAGACTGACTGCCTGATTGACTTTGAGCCCCCGATCCGAATCTCACTAAGGACTCGCTCTCGTTCTCTCCGTCTGAAGGAAGTTTGAATGGTGCAGACTGAATCGTCTTCTGTCTTTATTAATAGATACACGATAGGGTTTGGAAAATGGTGCCGAGGTAGACAGCTCACTGCGGTTTTCCTGTTTATTGCAGGTCAAAGTGCTGTCAAGCACTCATAATCTGTTTTACAAAATACACCAGGCATTTACTCACATGAGTTAGACCACAATTGGAGTACAGAACATAGTTCTGCATATTCTAGAAAGGATACAGAGGCATTGGAAATATTTAATGTTAATATTTCACAAGAATGATATCAGAACTGTGAGCTTATAACTATCAGGAACGAATGAACCGGCTGGAGATGTTTTCTCTAAAAAAGGGAAGGATTGAGGGGTCATCTGATCGAGGTCTTTAAAGTTATGAACTGATTTATTTAGCAGAAGTAAGGAAGATGGTTCTACATCTGCAGGATTTCAAACATATTGGTCACCAATAAATCAAATCAGGAATTTCGGAGAATTCAGGAATTCGTATTGGAGTTCAGAGGAATGAAAGGTGATCTCATTGAAACATATACGTTCCTGAGGGGCCTTGATAGGGCGGAGACCCGGACGATGATTCCTGCTGTGGCCAAAGCTCTGGGCATGGATCAAAAATAGAGGTCTCCATTGTAAGGCAGAGATGACGAGACGTTTTTGTTCACCCAAAGGGTCTTTGGTATGTGGAAAGCTGTTCCCAGAAAGTAGTCGCGGCTGGGCCTTTGAATTTATACAAGGCTGCATTATACATATTTTTGTTAGTCGAGGGAGTCAAGGCCTATGGGCGGCAGACAGGAACGCGGAGTTGAGACCAAAACCAGATCGGCCATGATCTTATTGAATGGAGGAGAAGGCTCGAATGGCCTAATCGTGCTCCTGCGTTCCACTGGTCCTCTGTAAAGAAGGGTCATTAATATGAGATAGATGCAGCCTGGAATTCAGGAGTAACCTCTCTACCAACACTTTGGGGAGAGTGTGGAACCCGCTCCCACAGGGAATGGATGAGGCTATTGCAGAGATGCATTTAAGTGAGGAGATGGATGAACATATGCGGGAGAAAGGAATGAAAGGATATACTGTTGGGCTGAGACGAAGAGGGGGTTAGGGTGGGAGGAGGCTCCTGTGGAGCATAAACAGGTACGAGCATTCGGGTCGAATGGCTTTTTTCTGTGCTCTAAATGCCATGTAACTATGTAAATTGTAACGTCAAAGAAGGTTACCAGTTATTTCAAGGTCATAACTGTGCTGTGAATTTTCCATTGAACTGTTGTAAATGCACTTTCTCTCAACAATCAGTGGTAATGTGACAATAACTTCTCTAGTTGCAGAATCTGAGCCCTCTCTGTCTCAGAGCCCCTACATAATGACAGACGAAGTCAGAGACACGGTGTAATTAAACTAGCACTGCATTTATTTATTTCTGGTCCGAACAACGCGTGGGTGAAGATCCGATTCTAATCGATATTCCTGCCTGTCAGTGGGCCATTTGTAAGATTATTTCCAAAAAAAGGCGATAGCAAACATGAACTGAATATGGAAATTCGCAATGTCCATGTGAATGACTCGGGTTAACAGAATCACAGAATCACAGAGTGCAGAAGAGGCCCTTCGGGCCATCGAGTCTGCACCGACACATGAGAAACACCTGACCCACCTACCTAATCCTATTTACCAGTTTTTGGCTGATAGCCTTGATTGTTATGACGTGCCAACTGCTCATCCTGGTACTTGTTAAAGGAAGTGCGGCAACCCGCCTCCACCACCCTCCCAGGCAGGGCATTCCAGACCGTCACCACCCTCTGGGTAAAAGAGTTTTTCTTCACATCGCCCCTAAACCTCCTGGCCTTGAACTTGCGTCCACTCGTGACTGACCCTTCAACTAAGGAGAGCAGCTGGACCACATCCACCCTCTTCATGTCTCTCATAGCCTTCCACACCTCGATCATTTCGCCCCTCAGTCTTCTGTACTCCAACGAAAACAACCCATTCTATCCAACCTCCCTTCATAACTTAAATGTTTCATCCCAGGCAACACCCTGGTGGATCTCCTCTGCACCCCCTCCAGTGCAATAACATCCTCCCTATAATGTGGCGACCAGAACTGCACACAGTACTTCAGCTGTGGCCTCACCAATGTTCTATACAACTCCAACATGACCTCTCTGCATTTGTAATCTATGCCTCGATTGATAAAGCAAGTGTCCCATGCGCCTTTTTCACCACCCCACTAACTTGCCCCTCCGCCTTCAGAGATCTATGGACCCACACGCCAAGGTCCCTTTGTTCCTCAGAATGCCCTAGTGTCATACTGTTCGTTGAATGCTTCCTTGTGAAATTACTCATTCCAACGTGTATCATCTCACACTTTTCAGGGTTGAATTGCATCTGCCACTTAGCTGCCCATTTGACTCTCCCGTCTATATCTTCCTGTAGCCCAAGACACTCAACCTCACTGTTATCCTCCCGGCCAATCTTTATGTCATCCCCAAACTTACTAATCTTATCACCCACATGGTCATTTATGTCGTTAATATAAATGACGAATAATAGGGGAACCAGCACAGATCTCTGTGGTATGCCACTGGACAATGGCTTCCAGTCACTAAAGCGGCCTTCTGTCCTCACACTCTTCCTCCTACAACTAAGCCAATTTTGAATCCACCTTATCAAATTACTCTGTATCCCATAAGCATTTTCTGCATTGACAAGTCTCCCATGTGGAACCTTGTCAAAGGCTTTGCTGAAATCCATGTGAACTACATCAAGTGCACAACCATCATCTACACAACTGGCCACCTCCTGAAAACATTCAATCAAATCTATTAGGCATGACATCCCTCTGGCAAAGCCATGCTGACTATCCGTGATCAATCCTTGCCTCTCCAAGTGGAGATAGATTCTCTCCTTCAGAATTTTCCCCAATATTTTCCCTACCACTGGCGTGAGACTCATTGGCCTGTAGGTCCCTGGCTTATCTCTACAACCCTTCTTAAATAGCGTAACCACATTAGCTGTTCTCCAGTCCTCTGGCACCTCCAACGTGGCCGGAGGGGAATATAAAATTCGGTCAAAGCCCCTGCGATCTCTTCCCTTGCCTCCCTCAGCAGCCTTGGGCACAAGTCATCCTGATCTGGAGATTTTTCGACTTTTAATCCTGCCAATACCTCCAATACCTTGTCACTCCTTATATCAATTTGCTCAATAACCTCGAAGTCTCTCCCCCCGAGTTCGATACCTCCATCCTCATTCTCTTGGGTCAAGACGGATGTGAAGTATTCATTCAAAACTATGCCGGTGTCCTCTGGCTCCACCCGTAGATTTTCCACTTGGTCTCCAATGGGCCATATTCTTTTCCTGGTTATCCCCTTCCGATTGATATACTTATAGTATATCTTGGGATTTTCCCTCCCTTTACCAGCCAGAGCTTTCTCAGATCCCCTCTTTGTTCTCCTAATTGCTTTCTTAAGCTCCACCCTGCACTTTCTGTACACCACTAATGCCTCCCCTTATTTGTTCCCCTTGTACCTGCTAAAAGCCCCTCGGTTTCTTCTCAACGTATCATGAATATTTCTAGTCATCCATGGTTCTCTGTGCTTGTTACGCCTACCTATCACATTAGAGAGAACATGGTGACCCTCCCCATTTCCTCTTTGAACGCCCCCTACTGCTCTTCTATGGATTTCTCCACAAGAAGCTGCTCCCAGTCTAACTTGGATTGATCCTGCCTTATTTTACAAAGATCCACTCTTCCCCAGTCCAAAACATTATTTTGCAACTTGCCTATTTTTTTGTCCACAACAAGCTGAAATTGCACCATGTTGTGGTCGCTACCACTGGAGAGCACGGTCGATGCCAGCTTCCATCACTTTGTTGATGATAGATAGGAGGCTGAAATTTGCTAGGTTGGGTTTATCCCGCTTTATGAGGCCAAGGCATAGCTGGTCATTTGCCAGACTGCGGGGAGATGGCATTTGTTACAGCTGTGCCCGAACAACGTGGCTGGGGGCGGGCTCGTTCTGGGGAGCTCAGCATTACTGCCGGGATTTTTCCAATGCTTATAGAATTTGGACTATCCACTGTATTCACCCATTTCTTGACCTCCCGCCGGGTGCATCAAATTCGCTATGAATAGGCATCTTCAATGCTGGGGACCTTTGGAGGCTGCTGAGATGGGTCACCCACTCACCCCTTCTGGCTGAAGATGTTTGCAAATGCTTTAACCATGTCTTTTACTGTGATTTTTCACCACCGTGCTGGGCTCCCCATCATTGACGATGGGGATATTGGTGGAGCTTCCTCCTAAGAGTAGTTGTTAATTTGCGCACCACCATTCACGGCTAGATGGGGCAGGACTGCAGAGCGAAATAATCTACTGCATGATGCTTCCGCCGTTTGACGTGCAAGCAGGCCTCTGTTGTGAGTTCATGAGTCTGGCACCAAGTTCGTATATTAGCTTGCTGCTGCTCCCGGAATGCAGTTCCATGCTCCTCATTGAACCACAGTTGATTCATTGAATTGATGGCAATGGTATAACGGGGGACACACCGGGCCATGAGGTTACTGATTGTGGTTGGATACAAATCTGCTGCCGCTGGTGGACGACAGCGACTCATTGGTGCCCAGTTTCGAGGTTCACAGAATCACAGAATCACACAGTGCAGATGAGGCACTTCGGCCCATCGAGTCTACACCAACACTTGACCTAATTTCCTAATCCCATTTTCCAGCACTTGGCCCATAGCCTTGAATGTTATGACCTGCCGAGTGTTGGTAAATAGGTGCCGAGGTATAATCCAAGCCTATCCAATTTAGCACCGTTTTAATGAAAAACAACATGATGGTAAGTGTGTGTAGCGTGAAGACGGGACGTCGAGGACTGTGCGATGATAACCCCTACCTATACTGTCACAGAGAGATGCATATTCTGGTGAGTACCATGTCTGATAGGTCTTTTCCTCCTGTTGGTTCACTCGCCAACTGTCCCGGGCCCAGGCTAGCAGTTATGTCCTTCAGATCGGCTAGGTTAATCGTAATTCTTCAGAGCCACTCTTAGTGAGGAGCATTTAAGTCTGTTATCCAGAGTACATTCTGAGCCCTTGTCACTCCTGGAGCTTCCTTCAGGTGCTTTTCACATGGAGAAGCGAGGGAGATTGGTCAGTGGTAATCAGTAGGAGTTTTCCTGCCCATGTTTGACATGATGCTTTGGCACTTAATGGGGTGCAGACTCAAAGTTGCTGTGCACAGGGCTATTTCCTCTCAACTATATGCGACGGTGCCGTGACCTCTGGAAAATTCTTGCGGGGGGACGGGAGATATAGAAATACAAGACTTTAGTTTGTCCAGCAGGGCGAGTGTCATCACATCGCATTCAAACTCTTTCGAGTTATCAACAGTCAAAGATTGCAACTCTTTCGAGTACAATCACAATTCTTGGTTTTCCGGGAGTGGGACATGAACCCACAACCCTCTGATTCAAAGGCGAGGGTGCTATGAACTGAGCCACAGCTGACACCTCACATCGCATTCAAGGCGAACATTTCCTGTTAGCTAATCAATAAACAAGGCAGGTCTCGTTCTCCCCCTCCCATCCTCTACACCACCACACTGCCACCTGCCGTCTAGAAGAGCATCATGTACGTTATACAGAACAAAGAGGCAGCACTAACAGCAAAACCTTACATATCAGTCCTATATCGACTCTGCGCTGTATGGCCTGTCATTTATGTTCCATCCACTCCCTCTTCATCTAAACCCACCAACATATCCTTCTATTCCTGTTTCCCTTATATGTTTATCCAGAATCCCCCCTTTCCCACCGCACCCCCACCCCACCATCCCAGCCACCCCCCTCCACTTAAATGCATCTCTGCTGTTTAGCTCAGCCAGTCCCTTTGGGAGCAAGTTCCATATTCTACCCACATTTATGCAGCATGTCAGTAAGATATATTTCAAATAAAATCTACAATGCGTCTTGTTCTGAGTTGCCATTATAGTAAAACGGATTTGAGAACCAATGATAGATTTGTGATAACAGCCTTTTGATGGTTCAGGGCAAGTGTACTCAGGGTGCCTTTTAGATTAATTTACAAAGACATTTGCAGGGCGAATCTGTCCGGATGAGAAGTGGACTTAACCATTAACCGGGCAGTTCTGACACTGACTGGGGATTTATGCTGCATCAATCTGAAAGCTGCACTGATCATGCATCCCAAGCCTTCACTGTTTGTGAAATGGGAATTAAAAATTTTACGTTTACTCTTGAAAGAAGATTATTTTTCAATCCATCTTCTCTGTCGATAAAACATTTCACTAGATTTTAACGACAATAATGATAGAATCGTAGCCACTGTCAGCACAGAAGGAGACCACTCAGCCCGTCACGCCTGTGCCGACTCATTTAACATGCACTTTATTCCCAGACTCCAGCTAACGTTCAGTTACCCTCTGAAACAGGCATCTTGTTGCACACCTCTCAATGAATGTTCGAATCTATGCTGTTTATAGGAGAACCCACTGGCTGTGACTGAGCGTGATTTGCTGCCGGCATTAATATTTTACATACGTTCAAATAACCCACCCGACACATTAGATTATCAGATAATTGTGGGACTAAAATTGAGATGACATTTTTCTGAGATGATGTGATGTATTTCCATGAAACCTCTCCTTTACGAAATACTAAAAAACGGGACAGGAAAAATTTGATGTAATGATTGCTGGTTAGTTGCGTTGCTTATTGAACAATGACCTGATGGATAATTCTTTGTTTTTCCTGTTCGTAACGGATATAAACATTCCCGATCTAACATCAGCTGACTCTGTTGTGAAAATGCATTCTCCACAGGTGCGATTAAAATAATTTGAGGAGGCTTGGAACATCCTGGGGACGGGACGGGAGATACAGAAAAACAAGATTTCCATTTGTCCAGCGCGTCGCATTCAAGGTGAACATGTCCTGTTAGCCAATCATAAAACAAGGCAGTTGCAGTTCTCCCCCTCCCGCCCTCTGCACCACCACACTGCCACCTGATGTTTGAAAGAGCATCATGTACATTATACAGAACAAAGAGGCAGCATAAACAGTAACACCTTACATATCAACCATATATAGACTGGGCATTAGATGGCCTTTCATTTATGTTCCATCCACTCCCTCTTCATCTAAACCCACCAACATATCCTTCTATTCCTGTCTCCCTTATATGTTTATCCAGCATCTCACCCCCACACAACCACCAACCACCTCCGCAGCACCGCACCACCAACCCCCCCGTACCAGCACCCCCCCCCCCACCCCCACCACACCCCCCCCCCCCTCCCCCCCACCCCCACTCCTCAAATCCATCTCTGCTCTTCAGATCAACCAGCCCAACGAGATGCAGTTGGGAGAGGTCATTCTGCTACACTTCATCTATCCTTCTCAACCATTCGGACAATGACAGTTTGTTAAATAATTTCAGAGAGTTTCACGGCCACATACATTACCCGCAACACAACTCCAAACAACTCACATGAACTACAGCCCAATTCTCTCTAGCCAGGAAGCCATTCTCGATGTTGACCTCTGTTTGTGCGGTCACTATTTGCTGAAGCCATTCAGCCCCACGAGCATGTTCCAGCACTGAATTAGATCTTGCGTGATCAGTTTCTTAACTTTACCCATCTGCTTTCATTCCATATCTCTTTCGCCCCTTACCGCAAAAAGTAATACTTTGAGCCACATCCTCAGTTGCTTTTTGCTGAGAGGCAATCACAGATTTCCGCTCCCCTTTGTGTGAAGAAGTGTTTCTGCCATCACCCCTGAACGGACTGGCTCTGGGTTTAATGTTTTGCCCCTTTAATCTGGACTCCCCCCACCCCGACACGCGCCACGCACCCCCCCCCACCCCATCCCCCACCCACCAGAGGAAATCGTTTCACTCTATCGACATTATTGAAACACTTGATCAGCTAAAACACCTCAATTCGAGCTGCCCTTAATCTTCTACACTGAATGGAATGGAATGTTTGCGTACCAAACCTTTTACCCCGGTATCGCCTTGGTGCACTTTGATCCGCTTCATGAAACCCTATAACGCAACCTAAATTCATATTAACAAGTGCAATGCAGCTAAGAGTTCATTTAACTCCCAAAGCGATGTATTAGGCAGTTTCTGGGGGATGGATCCTGAAAGTATTTTACCGGGGACGTTCCTTGTATTGATCAACACAGACACATGGTGCATCATTATCATCGAAGCATAATTCATTTTATTTACATGAGGATATTTGCAAAAAAACAACACCTGCCAGTAACTGGAGGTTCAAGATCAGCAGAAAAATTTCAGACAATCCGGGAAATTCCCTCGTCTTTGCTCAATGTTTCCTTCACACTTGAATTACAAAAATAGAGAAGATTAACCTTAACGGTGCCCAAAACACCTTGTTTTACATTTAAGAAAAGGAACCCGTCTTTGTAACTCTGGGGAGTGCACGGGGATAGGTTAGCTGCTTGATGGGAGTCTCCTTGGCCCCATATTCATTTCCACCAGACTGCCGGTTCTTTGGAAAATCCTTTCTCCTTCTTAATTCATGAGTCAGAAATCACCCGGATTAACATCTGCCACCAGCCTTCTTTTATGATCTATTTTTCCAATGCAGCCAGGTCCAGAGAGGAGTAGAGATGTCCACACTGAGACTGGAAAGTATATTGAACCTTGTCATTCAGAATATAGCTAAAAGGCAGGACAGGTTCTGAAACATGTAAGCATATATCATTGGAACGAGTGTTGGTGTTGAACTGGGTTTGGCCCTGTGTTAAATAGAGTGTTCGGGATATACGTTGCAAATGGTTCGCTTTCTTACCTTTCATTGTGGGATCTCTTGTCTAGTGTTTTCTGTAACCAGAAATTGTAATTAGAGATTTAAAACCAAGAGAAGGAAATCACATGTAGAAACAATTCTGAAAATGCCGCATTTGTGCATGGAAATTAATATGAGGGTCAAAAGCAGCACTAGAATCGCCACCACCATTCTGACAAAGTTTAGTGCTGGAATGCACCATCCTGCAAGGATGCACGACTTAGAAACTGCTGCTCGGTTAAATCATTATTTTCTGAGATTCTCTCATTGGAAACGTGACCATTCAAAACGCCGGATCATTACATTTGGGTATGAAATGAAAAAAGAAACAGCCAGAGGGACTGATAACGACGAATGGACGCGCATAATGGCATAAATCACATACTGTTCGCTCATTGAGATGAATGGAATGACAGCGCTGTAAGGATAGCTCCATAATTTTTGTGTTATCAGTATGAAAGCAGCATAAAAATGTCTATCTGAAAACTGAATTACAGAATTGCAGAATGACACTACACAATTGGAGGCATAGGGGCGAAGTGACAGGGGAATATGGAGCGTAGGCAGTCCATTCGGCCCATCGATCTTGCTGCTTCATACAAGCAGAGCATGGTTGATCGTATATTTCTTACGCCGTTTTCCCATTATCGCCACATCCCTTGAGCATCCAGAAATATATCAAAATCTTTCTTGATGACGCGAAATGACTGAGCTTTCACAGCGCTCTGTTATACAGAATTGCAAAGCTTCACCACCGTCTGTGTGAAGAAATTCCTCCACATCTCAGTTTTGCATGGCTCGTGCTTTATTCTGATGGCATGTTCTCTACACCTAGACCCACCAGGCAGGGGAAAACATATCCTATCCTCATCTACCCTGCAGCACCCTGTAAAAAAATGTAACTTTCATTTATATCACCTCTCATTATTTCAAACTCTAGAGAAGGCAGACGCAGTTCCCTCAATCACTCCTCATCAGGCAATCCCGCTGTACCAGGTATTAGTCTGGTAAACATCTGTTGCACTCTCTCCATGGCAAATGCATGCTTCCTTAGAAAAGGAGATCAAAACTGTACATAATACTCCAGGTGCGGTCTCACCAAGGCTCTATGCAATTGCACCAAGACATCTCCTATTCTCAAAAACCCTTGCGATGAAGGCCAAAATACTATTTACCTCCCTAGTTTCTTCCTGCAGCTTGCTGAAGCTGCATGGTATCTTTCAGTGGCATGTGAAGAAGAACATTCTGGTCCCTGTTTACATGAA
Source organism: Cetorhinus maximus (assembly GCF_964194155.1). Classification (NCBI taxonomy): domain Eukaryota; kingdom Metazoa; phylum Chordata; class Chondrichthyes; order Lamniformes; family Cetorhinidae; genus Cetorhinus; species Cetorhinus maximus. Next base: position 2,328,429 of record NC_135914.1, on the reverse strand, counting down.
CACGTTGCAACATCCCACCATTTAAGAAATACTAGTCTTTCTGCTTTTTATTTGCTACCACAACGGAATTCTTCACACTTGTTGACATTATATTCCATCTGCCAATTTGTTGTGAATTAACTCAGCCTGTCTAATCCCCCTTGTCGCCTAGTTGCATCCTCTTCACAAATAACCTTCCCACCTAGAGTTGTGTCTTCAACACATTTGGAAATATTACAATTCGTCCCCACATCAGAGATTCAGAATAGCTGCGGTCCAAGCACTGGGGCAGTTCGGACGATCATGTGTGTGCCGGCTCTTTGTGTAAAAAGAATACAAAACCATCACATCCCCGGCTTTGGTTTCTGCCAGTCGAAACAGATTCCTCCTTATTTCATCTATCAAATCCATTCATGCTTTTAACATTTTGTGCTGAATTGACCCTCAATCAATAATCCTCCGTTAACCTTCTCTGCTCTAAGGAGAAATCCCAGATTGTCCATTCTCTCCACATTAACTGAAGTTCCTGATCCCGGGCCCCATTCTGGTAAATCTCCCGATCCAGGCCCCGCCCTCAGCCTCTCCAACGCCTTGATATACTTCCTAAAGTACTGTGTTCCGAATTGGACACAATGCTCCAGATGCGCTCTGACTAGATATTAATAAAATATAACTTCCTCTAACAATTGATTCCTCTATTAATGAAGCCAAGGTTTCCATATGTCTTTTAGCGGCCACTTCAACTTCCACGAACTCCTTCATGCATCACCTGCTTGATGAGAGTTTCGAATAATCCAAATTCATTGATGTTTTATAACCGGATGTTAATGTTAATCCGGCTGCTGATATCACCAAATGTAATTAAAATTAAACAGAATTTTACCAACCAACTGGAGATTGATAAGGGAGGTCCCAGGAAAATAAGAAGGAGACGCTCGGGTTGGGGGGCGGGGTGCTGGAGGTGCAATTGAGCGAAAACCACATCCCTTTGGACACATCTCTTTTCCCAAGAATCTCATTTGTTCACTGCTTTCTTCCCATAAACTCACTCTGTGTCGACCTAATCTCAATTCCATTCCAATATCCAATGCCTGAAAGGGTGGGTGCAGCAGGTTCGATACTAACTTTCAACAGGGAATTGTATAATTAAGGGGATAATGAAGGAAAAATGTAAACGGTTTCTTGGGAAAGGGTGGGACTAATTGAATAGCAGAATTGTTCCATTCCTCCCTGTGTCAATCTATGATTCTAAGAACTCGCACCTAAATATAAGGCAAGCCGAGAAATTGTGGTAACTCAAACTTATTTCAAAAAAGTGAATCCATGTTTCCCTATATGATAGACACACACACACATGCACACACACACACACAGACGCGCGCGCACACACACATCTGTACATATATACTGGATGCATATATATACCTGATAAAGGCAGACAGACACCCACGCACACACACACAGACACACATGCATACACACACACACACAAACTTGCACACACTCAGACACATAATTATACACCCATATCTTTATCATGTAGAGATGTTTAATTCACAGAGTGCAGTTCCTAAGAATCTTGAGAATTACGCCAACTCTGAAACGAAGCCTCCACTGAACAGATCACCAACTAACCTGTCCTTGCTTTTGGGGACCGACACGCTCTTGGCCCAATTTTTGCTTAGAGACCCCAGTTGAACGATGCAAGTACAGAGGCCACCGCTTCTCCAGTTTTCCCTTGACACTATGACGTGACTTAGGATACTGTAAGTCCCCTCTGCTCCCATTGTACCAGGATCGTTCGGTCCCTCGTTGACCAGTCCGGAAATATTTCAGAAAATAACAATCTGGTTGGAAGAAACTCCACTGACCAAACACACTAATGGGACGGTTTCACTCAAATGCAGCGCACCCGGCGGGACAACATCCAGCACAGGCATCGTGTTGGTGGAACTGTCTGGACAGAGATTGGGACACAATTAACGATTAACTTGCAACAAATGATAATGCTGTGCATGTTCTGAATCCATTTCACTTGTTCTCTTACCTCCAACCAGTAGCGTGGGTCCATTCGGGAGCGGTGCATAGCCATCCTTATCAGCACAGTAGTAGGTTCCCGGGTCATTCAACTGGACATTGCGAATATCCAGGATTAATACATATTTGCTGCTGCATTTATTAGAAATAAACTTACAATGGGCCCCCTGACAGGATCGGTTATCGATTAGTTTCGGGGCTTCACCCACACATTGTACCAGAAATAGCTAGACACGAATTCCACTTCGTAGATGTGGTGACAGGCTAATTCCACCGTGTCTCCGACTTCAACTGTCATTATGAAGGGTCTCTGAGACAGAGAGGGCTCGGATTCTGTAATTATATGGATTATTGTTACATTACCACTGGTTACTGAGAGACAGGAGGCAGTCGCTTTGAGGCACTTCGCCTGTAATTTAAGAGCAGTCACACTGTTGTCTAATTATTCTAGGTTAGATTTGTTCTGTAACTTGCAGGTGGAACCACAAAATAAACACCCACGATCAGGTCAAACCCCCTCACCTGATCACTGGGTCATATTTTCAGTTTAGTAAACACTGATTCTGGCTGATTCCAGTTTAAAATTCTCATCCGCCTCGAACTCACCATAAACCTGCAGCACTTGGAAAATGAGCATCCGAGATAAAGATCTCTTGGGCATCTTGATGCGTTGAGTTCTCCCTATACGCGCCCTTCCGAGTTTGGTCCTGTAGGAAAAGTGCGCACAGACTGACCTGAGCTCACTCCCAGTTAGTTGCTGCACTGTCAAATGAGATGGGAACGATGACAAGTCAACCACTTAGCGTGTGGTGTGCTGATGGATCTCATGCCTCATGCATTTTAACTATTTGCGGTCAGGTTCTGTGCATCAGTGATTAAACACCTGCAAATACCAGAATGTAAAAAGTTATGGAGTCGTTTATGGCGCAGGAGGCCGCCATTCGGATCATCAATGAAGTTTTACTGATTTCACTTTCAGGAAGAGATGCAGAAAACAAAAGGCGTGGATGCCTGCATTTGTCATTGTGCTGAATAGTAATGTTTTCCGTTAACATTTGATTCTTTTTAAGTCCCACTAGGGATGTGAGTTACCTGGCAATTATTACCTATATTAAGTTGCCTCTTGAGAAGGTGGTGAGACGCCTTCTTGAACCGTTGCATTTCAAGTCGTGTAGGCACACTCGGATAGGCTTTTATGTTAGGTGTTCCAGGATCTAGACCCAGTGACAGTGGAGGAAAGTCCGATATATATTTCTCGGTCAGTGTGGTGTCTGGCTTGGAGAGGAATTTGCAGCTGGTGGTATTCCCAAGAACCTGCTGTCCTTTTCTTTCGAGGTGGTAGAGGTCAAGGGCTTGTGCGGTGACAGCCAGGAATACAGAATATAATGTAATATTCCTCAGTGAAATATATCCATTGAAGAGGTTGTAAGAGATTGTGTTGCTACCTGCTTAACACAGAGACTTGGAAATATGGGATGAACGGCTTGCGGTTGTTTTGAATTTTAATTACTATCCTCATGTCCGCCTTATTAGTTCACTGTAAAATTCAATGCATTGTGAAGACTTTTTTAGCTATTCATGTTCAGCCCCTTGGATGTTATATTTTGTAGATTTGCATAGAACTTACAGAAGAGGAAATGGCCCAACTTGCTTTGTGTTGTACTGTTTGTTCCACATGAGCCTCCACACACCCACCCGCCCCCATTCAACTCAACCACTTAACATATGCTTCTATTCGTTTCTCCCTCATGAGTTTATTCAGTTTCCCCCTGAAATGCATCTCTGCTATTCAGCCCCATTACTCTCTATGCTAGCGAGCCCCACATTCTCCCTAATCTATGGCTAAGGAGGTTTCTCCTGAATTCCATATTGATGTTGTTAGTGAATATGTCATAATGGTGAAACTTCGTTCTGCCCTCCCCATAAATGAAAACACTTGCTTTACCTTTAGCGTCTGCAACACTGTCATAACTTTTAAGGTCTGTATCAGTTCACCCCTCGCTTTCTCTTTTCCAGAAAGAGTCCCAAGCTGTTCAGACTTTCCTGGTCGTTATAACCTCTCACCTCTGGAATTATCATTACAAATCCACTTTGCCCCTTCGACAGTGCCTTTATACCCAGTTTATAAAATGAGGGGGGAGACATGTGCACGGTGACTCCTCGATCTCCACGTGACTTGTGATATGAGGAATATTAGACTAGTTTTGAAATTCAAATAGACCCACACACAGATCTTCCAATTCCCCAGTCTTTGTGTCAAGCAAGATGTATCAAGAACCTTGTACAACCTGTTTACAGAATATATTATACCGAGTACTATTAAACTACATTCTCACAAAGCTTGTATATTAAAACATACCTCCTCTGCTTCTGGATTATATTCCTCCACAAATGAACCTAAGTTCCTAGTTGGCATATTTCTAACAAAGATCACATGCAAATCCAGCAAAAGTAACTTATTTTAGAATTTTTCCACAGACTGAATGAAACAGCCGCCTGATCAGCGTCAGAAACAAACAAGAACCTGAGGCCTCTCTTTACTAGTTTTGGACGGAGATCATTTTCCCACATTCTGCTGTTGAGTGAGTAGCTCCATTGCAAGTAGCCAGGGAGGAATCGGCTCACACAAACCAATGGTGTCCGAGGGGTGTCTTTGGGTAGTTTTTTCTTTGAACTGGAATATGACCACTTCTCTTGTGTTGATTTGCAATCCATGTTGCTAAACAATTCGCTTAAAGCCATTTTTTTTTCACTGGTTAGCAGCAGTAGAGATGAGTTTTAATAAGTGCTGCAAAAAGAAAGCGATTGGCAACACTGAGTGGCGAGGGGACAAACGAACGTACGAACATGGAGCAGGAGTAGGCCATTCAGACCCTAGAACATAAAAATAGCATCATGACTAATCTGAGAGTAACCTGAAATCAGCATCCCATCTACCCCCGATAACCTAACTCCCCCTTGTTCACTGAAAATCTATACACCTCTGCCTGAAAAATATTCAAAGGCTTTGCTTCCAACTCGTTTTCAGGAAGAGAGTTCTAAAGATTCACGAACCTCTAAGAGAAAGAAAAAATCCGCCTCATCTCTGTTTTAAATGTCTGTAATCTGTTATTAACCTCGGGAATAAAGGTTTCTGACGGTCGCCATTCCCAGTGGAATGTTACCGTTTTCCCTGAAGAACCGCTTTAGTATTTAGTTGAAAATATTTCTCAGGGGGAATTCAGCACATGCCGGACAGAGACAATCTGTGATGAACTGTAATGAGGAAACACTTTAGAGCAGTGAAACTGGGGGACTGTGAGTGAAAAGTTTGTAAGAATCTTCCCTTCATCCGTTTGACCAAAGCAAGACTCGACTAAATATTATTTCTTCGTACCTGGGATGAGAGGGTCGTTAGCTAGGGCAGAATATATCGCCGACCCCTTGTTCCCATGTGAGAAGGTGGAGGCGAGATGCCTCCTTTAACCGCTGCAGTCCATGTGGTGTGGCCACACCGACACTGCTCTTAGGAAGGGAGTTCCACGTTTTTGACCCAGCGACAATGAAGAATCGACAAAATACTTTCAAGTCAGGATGGTGTGTGACTTGAATGGAACTTGCAGATGTTCCTACGTATCTGCTGCTCTTGTCCTTCTGGGCAGTGGCAGCCTTGGCGAGTTGTTGCAGTGCTGCCTGTGAGTAGATGGTGTGTACACTGGAATACCCCTGAGCCCGGTCGTGAATGGTGGTGCAATTTAACAACTACTCTTAGAAGGAAGCTCCACCAATATCCCCGCCCTCAATGATGGGGAGCCCAGCACAGCGGTGGAAAATCAGCATCAGAGTGATGAGCCAAAGAAATGTAGAAACAAGAATGCTTTGGAACCCTTCAATTAGTCATTAATTTATTTCAAACTTGATCGCTTTTTGGCATCCAAGCCGATGTCAGGCCTGAATGTTCTGTATAGTAATGAATTCTTTCTCTCTATCCCTCTGTCTCAAACACACACATACACGCGTGCGCACAAATGCATACAGGTCAGAATGTCCTATATAATAATTAATTATCTATGCTCTATCTCATACGGACACAGGTTAGAGTGTTCAATATATTAATGAATTCTCACTCCCTCTCCCTCTATCTGCCTCGCACATACATACACGCACATAACAGACTGTCCTATGTGCTAATAAATTTCTCTCCTGTCTCTCGGGCACACACACGAAGGTCGAAATGTTCTATATATAAATTGTTTTTACCTCCCCTGTCTCTCTCTCTCTCTCTCAACCACACACACCGACAAAGATCAGAGTGTTTGAAATATTAATTTTCTCTCCCCGCTCACACACGCACAGCTAGTGAGGATTGGAGTCCATCAGTCCTGGTGCTCCCTCCCTTCTGGGAAGAATTAGACTCTGGATCGGCAGCTCTGCCCTGCCTCCGGAGTGTTGATGATAAGGAGCCAGGCAGCGGCGTGAGGACAAGCACCGTGTCCCCGGACAGCAATCAAACCTACAGCCTGATCAGTTACCTGAGAGTCCCGGCCTCTGACTGGAAGAAGGTCTCCAGATATTCCTGCAGAGTCAGACACGGATCCCTGAACTCACCACTTCTCAACACCATCAGTTCCAGCGACTGTTCACTCTGACAGGCTGTTGGTCGGAGTTAGAGTTTGCTTTATTGATAACGTTTGATGAAGTGGTGGCGCGGTGATAATGTTACTGGGTCAGTAACCCAGAGGTCTAGGTTAATGTTTTGGGGGCATGAGTTCCAATCCCTGCTCAGTAGCTAGTGGAATTTAAATTCAATTGATAAATCTGAAGCTGTAAACTGCTCTCAGTAATTGTGCCAATGAGATCTAACATTGATTTTCTCAAAAAAAAAGAAAGACAAACTAAAATATAATGCACTCGGAAATTCTTTTGTCCTCTCCTCCTCTGGCCTACGTGTGATCCTAGAACCGCAACAATATGGTTCACTGTTAACTGCCCTCTAAAATTAGGGATGGGCCACACATGCTGGTCTTTGCCAGCGACTCCAACATCCCAAGAAAGAATGAAGCAAACATGGTGACCAGAAGAGGGGCTGTACAAGAGGCCAAAGTTAACCACCCATGTCCAGAGTGCCCCATTTAAACATCTCTCTCTGACAGTAGCGAACATGTGGAGTAAATGCAATGGCAGCTAATTTATAATGTTGCATTTGAGGTGGTTCAAAAGAGGTTTATTGGATTGATAGCTGGAATGAGCAGGTTGTCAAAGACGGAAAGGTTGGACAGATTGGGCTTGTTTCTAAAGGAGTTAAGAAGAGTGAGAGGTGATTTGATTGAAATAAACAAGATCCTGAACGGCCTTGACAGGTGGATGTGGAAAGGATGTTTGCTATTGTGGGTGAGTCCAGAACTAGGGGGCACTGTTTTACAATCAGGGGTCGCCCTCTTAGGACAGAGATGAGGAGAATGTTTCTCTCTCTGAGGGTTGTTTGACTTTGGAATTCTCTGCCTCAGAAGGTGGTGAAGGCAGGGTCATTGAATTTTTTTAAGGCAGAGGTAAATAGATTTTTATTAGACAAGGGAATCAAAGGTTATTTGGGATAGATGGGAATGTGGAATGAGAAACACAAACAGATCAGGCATGATCCTATTGAATGGCGGAGCAGGCTCGAGGTGTCGAATGGCCTCTCCTTGTTCTTATTTCTTATGTTCCTATGTAAATGCCAGCCATAGTTAAAATACTTGCTTTAAGTTATAAAGTGCCAGTGCTGCAGTTCGCTTTATTTGCGGAATAGAGTATGTCTGCATAATTGTTACTATTGTGCAAGGTTTGTGTTGTGTTTAAACACAGAGGTACAGTTGCCACTAGGTGTAATTTTATTTTGGATTGATTATTATTCACAGGAACAATGTTTGAAAGCCCAGTCCCAGGTATCGACCGCGGTGTTCACGCCTTCAGTCATGGCCTTCATTTCAATCGAGGATTTCCTGCCCTCAAGTGGACGTGTCTTTGATGGCTTTGTTCGTTGAGTGTTCATTCCAGAGGAAACAAAATGTACAAACTCGTCTGCTCACCTCTGAGTCAGAAGTTTGTGCGTTAAAGTCTCACTCCAGAGGCGTGAGAACAAAATGCAGATTGACGACCCAGTAGAGGGATGACGGAGTGCCGCACTGTAAGAGGTGCTGCCTTTTGGCTGAGACGCTATTCCGAGAACTCAGAGTAAGGAGAAAAGAATAACTCTGCACCATATCTGAATAAGAGCAGCCAGCCTCTTTAAAGCAGACTTTCAGGGAATTAGCACATTTCTATGTGTGGGATCTTGCTGTGCACTAACAAACCACAGGGTTTCCAACATTAAAACCGGGACTATAAATTAAAATTATCCTTAAAACATTTTGATCGTCCTGAGTTCTGGACTAGGTCTCGAATCCACAACCCTCCTGATTCAAGAGGTAACTGAGTCACATCTGCCAGGAAGCTCTGCACTATTTTTAATTTCACTGCAGTGTCACTCACTGTTGTGTTCCGGAAAGATAGCGGTTCCCCAAGCATTCATATCAGAAATATAATTAATATCCACAGCATTTCTAAAAAAATTAAGCACATGCAATGCCTTGTGAATCTATCATTTCTATTTAATTGATTGGTTTAACGTAAATTGATTTTCCAGTCCTGGGAATCCTAGAGGGAATGTATAATAATGTGAATGGTGTGCCCTCCTGAGCAGAAACTAGCGGTCAACATCAATAACTATTGCAATCAGGGACTTCACTGAGAGAGCAGCAACTCAAATAGGAGTATACAGGATTATTATTTCAGCCAAATGGGAGGTTAGATGATAGAATGTATGTTCATCATATTCCAGTGTCTCATTGAGATAAATCCACAACCCTTCCTAAAAGTCAAGGTGGAATCTTATTTTCAATTAACAACTTATCAATTCTAACTTCTCGTTCATCGTTCTATAAGCAAAAAATACGAAGTCATAAATCCCTCAGTGTTTACAGCTTGTTTCACACTTTTAAAGGACCGCTACAGTCTTTGTCGTTTTGAAATCGGTGTTAAATTAAACATACCTTAGATGTAAATCCTGGCGAAGAAAAGGAGACGGGATCAGGGGAACAGGAGGCCGAGGCCATTCAACCCCTCAGGCCTGGTCCGCTGTTCTATTAGGCCATGGCTGATTTGTCTCCTAGTTACATTTGCCGCCTTGGTTCAATAACTCTTAACACCCTCCCTCACAAAAACATAACCAACTCAGTTTTGACATTTCTATGTGGCATGAAGCCTCAGCAGCGATTTTCTGGGGGTGAGATTTCCCGATTTCCACTCCCCTTTGTGTGAAGTAGTGTTTCCTTTGAACGGATTGATCCTAATTTAAAAGTCCTGACACTTTATTCTGGACTCCCCACAATCAGAGTAAATAGTTTCTCTCTCTCCATACCATTAATTTTAATTATCCTACCCACCCTAAGCTAAGATAGTTTAGCTGTTCGCTGAGAGTCTCCAATGCTTTACATTGAATGTTAAAATACTCTCCCCGTCAGCAGCGGATCCATTTGCAAAGCTCTTAGGATTCAATTCGTTTCCTGCTCCTTTCCCATCTTCTGAATGGTGACATTTTCAATGCAGCAGAATCCATTCCTGGGTGAAGAGTCTGGAAGCACTGGCCGCCCTGAACATGGGAAATATGTTAAACCAGGGAAATATATAATGATTTAACTCAAGTTCATATCAGTTCAATCATTCTCCATAAGACACGAAACTGGTTTCCTGTGTATAGGCAACAAGAGGCAAATATTATCAGGAAATACTTCAAATGAGAAACCAATAAGATTAATTTTAAAATCAATCTACCCATTCAGGGAACTGGACTGCTTTATTGTTAGATACGACCAAAACATCCAAGCAGATGGTTCCTCTGCATCATCTGTCAGTTTCAATAGTCACAGGTTGAAGGGGAACTATTCCGAATTATTGACATTGATCAGTGATTTTAGAGACTGAAAACCAGCTCGATGGCTCCCCTAACGACACTTCAAGAGGTACCTTGTTCCTGGGGCATTACTGAAAAAAAATCTGTTTACTGGTTAGGAGGGGCAGGCTCCTCGCTGCTTTGTGCTTGACACAGTAATCTCGGACACGCACACACGAAGACAAAAACAAACAAACACCTACACACACATAGGCATACACACACACAAACTCAAACACACAGAGAAACACAAACACACACATATACATACACACATAGACACAGAGGCACACACAAAGACAAACACGCGCATACATACACATAGGTACACAGACTCACACACAAGCTAAAACACACACAGACAAACAAACATACACATACATAGGCATAAACACTCACACACATACACACAGTCACACACACAATCAAACACAAAAAGACGCACACGCATAGATATACATGCAGATGCACACACACACATACACACACATAGGCATAAACACACACACACATACTCAAACACACACACAGACAAACACAAACACACACAAAAAAGCAAACATACACATACATAGGTATAAACACACACACACATACACACTGTCACACACACACAAACACACGCACAAACAAACACAAACACACACAGACTAACCCAAACACACAGATTCATACATATAGTCATACAAACTCAAACACTCACACTCAAACGCACAGTCTCGCACACACTCTCTCACACACACACACACAAACACACACATACGCACACACACATACACACAAACACACACACACACAAAGACACATACTCCAAGAGAATCAAGGGCAGCAGATGGATGGGAACACCAACACCTGCTTGTTCGCCATAAATTTGACTACAGGAGAAAACGCTGCTGATTGATTGATTGACATGTCAAATTTGTTTGTTTGAGGTGTTGCCTTGGAGAAAAGCAACGGATAAGCTTGTTGCTCCCCAAGTATCCGTTTATTCAAAAATAAAAAGGCTTGAACATATTTCTTTTGTTTGCAGAAAAGAAGGGCTCTGCCGTATGAATACGCGTCACTTGCAGCCAACTTAAATCAGCTACGTTACCAGCTCGACTAAGAATCTAAAATTGGTTAATGTGGCTAGAAGCGCCCTCAGGATTGTTCAGCAAGTGCTGTCTATTTGCTGATATACATCTAACAGTCTACGTTTTGGATTGAATTTTGTAAGCACAGGCTCCTGGGGTATGTTCTGTACTTTGTCTATGACGAAGCAACAGACGGAACATAATGTTTCTTTAGGGCAGCCACTGGGGTGTACGCTCTATTTACCTGGCATTGTACCGGCACTGAAATTCATACTGGGTGTTCTTCAATTGTGTGGTAGGCAGAACGTCTTTTCTGGGATGGCGGCTGCATCGTGTTAGTGCATGGCCACTTCACAGTCAGGGTGTGAAAAGGCTTCCTTAGCGCCTTGTTCATTTTTTTTACATGTACTTTGCCTTTCCAGGGTAATTTGAAGTAGATCAAGCAGTTTCCATGTCAGAAACTGCCGGCCTTTTGCACAGTTGCGAGTTTGCGCCACACACAGCGAACAATGGCCTGTTCAGGATACTCACTGACGAAAAACTTTAGGCAAAAGGTTTCTATTGTCAGCAACAATAGTTGAAATTTATCCGTGACCTCGTGGAGCGAATAGGACTGGCAAATGTTGCAAAGCGAGCTCGGTAATGATGTGAGGGAGAGAGTATATTGTATCCAGGGCATTGAGGAGAGAACCTCTTCTCTTTGTCTAAAAAGTGTCTAAGTGACCTGTTTACGACACGCTGAAAGGACAAGGCGGTTCCTCGGTTTAACGTCACACAGGAAAGAGAACACGTCAAAGTCTGAAGCATTTCCGGGGTACAGACACTGAGAGTGTCTTGGAAACTTGTGCTCAACACTCTGCAGCGGGACATGAGCCGTTAGGTTTTGCATTGTAAGCGACCATGGAGAGATTCGTGACACGGAGTAAAGGACAGGAGTAATTTCCAAAAGGAAAGAGGCAAGCGAGATGCATACACTGGGTGAAACAGCTGCTGAAAAATAAGTATGATTCCATATTTCTTTCCCTGGTGCAGTTTTGTTAGTACGTTATAAATGTATAGTTGACAACGTTCAGGATAAAGAAATAAGAAACGCCACTCGACATGGAATCACTTCCTCGGCCAATACTAGTGAATAAGTAAAATGTGTTAAATTCAGTACTTTTGAACATGATTTTTGTTTGGACCATACACCGTATTTTATGCACTTTTATAACTAACTAACTTTACCTTCACAGCTGGTGTGTACATGGGCACTTAACGCATAAACAGGAAACCCACAGCGACATGGTGCTGAATTTTCCATCTACCTATTTTTAAACGCAGCACAGAGTTTTTGCAACTCTGCATGTCACAGATGATCCAACCAGACCCAGCACAAAGAGCAGCAGAAAAAATATGCGTCAGTGCGAAGCTTAAAGTGAGCGCGTCGGCCGCAGACAATGAGCTTCTTCATTATTCTTGCGCTTTTCCATTTCTTCCCAGGTAAGATTCTCTTACTTAAAATTCATGGGATAATTCCAGTGTATGATCGCTGAGAAAGTCAGTCATGTGGAAGACTGCGCCCTGTCTTCTCTGATATTAGTGTTGTCTCGAAGAATTGAATGATCAAAGGGAAATTAAAATAGGCCAAAAGTCTAAATCTCACAGCCACTGTCGGCAGAAGAGCGGGAATCCGTTCAGCCCCGGAGGCAATGCTCATCCCTTCATGAAAATCACAAAGGCAGATTATCTGATTATTGTGGCATTGCTGTTTGTGGAACCGGCGCGCGTGTAATTCACCCGCCGCGTTTCCAAGAATACGGGAGTGATTACGCTTGACAATGCATTGTATTGGATGAAAAATGTTTCACTCTCCTGCTCTCTATCTCTCTTTCTTTCTGTCTTTCTTTCTTTCTCATTCCCTATCACTATTCCTCTCTTTCTTTCTTACTTTCTCCCTTTCTCTCTTTATCTTTCTGTCTCCTTTAGTTTTCTCCCAAGATTGTCTTTTTACTTTAGAGGCAGGTTACTTGTTTCTGTATCAAGCTGTTTGTCTTTTCTGCCATAAGAGAAAAGCATGTGATCGATGCCGTTCTCTCAGTTGTTGTCTCTCAGGCTGTGTTCCCGCAGACTCCAACGGTTCAGGGCGTCTCGGTTGGAAGCACCTTTAAGGTGCATTGTCACAAGGGCTGGTTCGCGACTGGAGTTGTTCACTGGTATAAACAGCGGCCTGGAAAACGCCTAGAGCTCGTTTACATCGCGAGAAAACCGTTTCCTCCAGAAGGAAGGTTTTCAGGAGAAGTGAACGATGAATCGACTATTTATAGTCTGGTGATTGAGGATGTCCGGAGGAATGATTCAGGCGTGTATTACTGTGCAGCTAAGAAATCTACGGGAACGTCATCTATCTTCGGGAACGGGTCGAAATTGTTCATCGTAGGTAAGAATTAAGGCCGTTTAACTGATCTCACCACAAATAAACAAAAATTAAGGTTGAATAGTAATTGCACCTTATTTCCCAAACTCATCAGGTCCCCCCAAGATATTCCTCTTATCTCCACCTTTGGATGATATTCTCCCGATGGAAACTATCCCACTGCTGTGCTTCGTGAACAGCCTGGCCGTCGATACTCTCCCCTTGCGCTGGAATATTTCCGCGAGAATTACCGACGGATGGACCGATTCTGGGACAATCGGCCTGGACGGGACGTACAGCATCAGCAGCCACATCAGAGTCCCGGCAGAAACGTGCAATAATGGCGCTGTCTGTACTTGCTCTGTTCAAATCAACTCAACTGAAAACCTTATCAGTGAAAGTGTCTCATATCAGAGAGGTAACTATTGGCAATGGCAGTTTATTCGTATATCCAACGCTGATGGGAGACTTGGTTGTTTGAAAGATGGCCGTACATATAAAAACTCGCTGACTTTCTGTCTTCATGTTTACTTACTCTCATTTACCTCTGTTAGATCTCCAAATGTTTTAGTGTTTATCTTTTTTCCTGAATGTTTAAATCCATCTACATGCGCCATAAGTATATGTTTGGAGGTAAGGTGTCAGTTTGAACTGTTGGAATTTCCAAATGGAACATTTGGAAAATAAAATATCCATTTCCAATCCCGATTTTCTCTCCTCATGCCTATCACCCCAATATGTATTTCTCTCCTCATGCCTATGACCCCAATATGTATTCCACAGCGTTCGCGGCTAAGAAACATTCGATTTATACCGATAGGTAAGTGCCGGTATTGCTGCTCCAAAGGAGAATCCTCCAAAAACTCCAATGGTTGGAGACCAAACCACAGGTGACCTAACCATTGTTTTATTGAAGTTTCGCATAACTTCCCCAATTTGCAATTTTATCTTTCTCCAGATAAACGTCATTGGTTGCCTGTTACGGCCTAATTAAGCTGCATAACTACATTTAGTAATTTTTGAAACTGTGCACCCAAATCACTTTGGCGCTTTACCCCTTTAGAACATTACTTTTCAAGGTTGTGTGTGTAGCCTATTTGTTTTTCCGTGCAAAATGGTGTTCATCTAATAATTCGCCAATAAGAGAGATAGGGGTTCATTTGGGGACCCAGAGACCAGTTAGGCACTCATGAGTTGTGGAGAAACCCTTCAAGTCTGAGATCAAGATGAAAGTGGGGAGCATTTATAAATGGATGGTTTAGTTAAGGGCAACTAGCTTCGAATCGCGATACTAGACTCGTTTTAACGCGTTTAGTAGAATTATTTTATCTTTTGCCGAACCGATCAGTTGCATAGTTAAAAGCTGGCAGTAGGTGCAATGTGCCTGGAATTCCAGAAGGCGTTTCATTCGGTATCAAGAGGTCAGCAGGGAAACAATTCGGCATTTGGTGTAAAGGAAGTGTTGGTACATGGATGAAAGTTGGATGACAGACGGATAATAGGTAGCTAGGGAAGACAGGCATTGCTTCGTTGGCAGATGAGTTGTAGATCATGTATTCCAGCAGACACCTTTAGACGTTTGCATTAGTTTCCCATTGTAACGGGCCGATGGAGAGAGCGTGGAGAAATGAGATGGATTTAGATTCATCCAGCAGTGAATTGGCATAATTTCGCAAGATTATCTCTGTCCCTCTCTCGCTTACTCTCTCATTGCATCTTGCTGCTTACCTGGCTTTCTCATATGTTTCGACAGGTATTATACACACAAACACACACACACACACACACACATATATATACATATAATATGTATATATGTACTCATTAATATATATGTATATATATATGTGATATGTGTATAGATATATAAATGTATATCTATGTATAACTCTGATAATACGGGTGTTGAGTCCTCACCCCTAGTTCCTTTGAGTACGCGTTGAAGGGTCTGCTTGAACTTTTTACAAGTGCCCGATGGATTCAGTAACTTTTTTTTTAAGTTATATTTTTGTACTTCAGATCCGCCGTATGATGATTGCCTTTTACTGCTTTCCGGATGTTCATTTCTGATGATTCTCCTTCTAATGATTTCTATTGTCGCCGTCGGATGCAGCTACAGGAATCGGCGCTCAGGTGAGAATTGCACGGTGTAACTCCGTGGCGCTCTACATCTCTGACATTGTGATATTCTTCTTTTTAGTCTGTTTTTTTCACGTTAATGGACCTGTTCAGTTTTCAATTTGCAAATCTATACCTTTGCCTTTATATCAGGCAACAGGACCAAGGGTCAGGAATTCACGGATTCGAGGCCACGTGAGCACGAAAATGAGGTGAGTGCATAGAGATATTTACTCTTAATACATGTTGCTTCCTTTCACTGATTGTATAAAACAGCGTTTAAGATGGATAGTAATCGCTGCATAAGTCTGTAAACATTTCAAAGTGAACACTAGAAAATGGCACTTTTTGGCAGAGCTGAAAATATTGGCCTGATATTCAATATCAGTAATTATATATTATTTCAGAATAATGTTCCAATGGAATGTTCTCGGAGTTAAATTGACTGTATTATAAGAAAACGTAACATAGATTCGACTACTATTTCTGTGTGCATAAAAGAGAAAATGCATGATCTAATTGTGACGATTAAGATGCCAAAATATTTGATCAGGTTATAAAATAGAAGCTCTTTATTCTGTTGTGGGCATCTGTAACTGGAGGAAAAGCCTTAAAATTAGGTCTAGGACTTCAGACCTGACATCAGGAAACAACTGTGCACACAAAGGCGGTTGAGGACCTGGAAAGGTCTCGCCCCTCAATGTCTGAATGTGGGGTTTAATTGGACACCATTGCTGGTATGTGGGGATACAGATTAGCTATGATTTAATTGAATGGGCTATCAGGGTCAACGGTTGAATGATCAAACACTGCTCCTATGTTTCCATGATGAAAATGGCTTATGATTTCTCTCATAGACCTTTTACACTCGCCTGGCATTTACTGAAGATCCGACACACTGATGGGAATGAGAAAGGATCATTGATCGGCTGAAGCAGGATATTAATCACTGAAGAACAATGCTGATTTTTCCTCATGCGGAAGTCAGTAAGAAACATTGTTCAGTAATAATTCAAGCAACGTTTTCTCGGTTTTATGCCGTGCGTTTTGGGACTCATTGACATGAATTTGGAAACTTAATTCATAAGGCCAATGAACGCAATACGGAAATGTACATCCTTCCAACAAACTGTGATTTTAATTTTTCTTACCGATGAAATGTGCTTTTGTCAATCACGAATAAATAACCTGAAAAGACCAATATAGAAACGACTTAGCAGTCATTTTTAAAAAAATGTTATTGTTATTCAGTGAGGATAGAATTTATTGCGCGTCCCCAATTGCCGTTGGAAAGGTGTTGGTGAGTTACCTCCTTGAAGTGCTGCAGTTCTTGTGGATAGGAACAGCCAGAGTGCCGTTAAAGAGGAACTTCCAAAATTTTGAACATTAACAGTGAAGTAATGGTAAAATATTTCCAAGGCAGGTTGGTATGTTACTTTGGGAAGTGGGGGTGCACGAGTGGAGTGTGAGGATGGGGGTGGGGGGATGGGGAGGGGGGGTTGGTGGGGTGTGGGGTGTGGGGATGGGGGTGGGGTAATGGGTGTGGGGGGTGGGGGTGGGGTGTGGGGATAGGGGTGGGGAGTGAGGGATGGGGGTGGGGTGTGTGATTGGGGGTGGGGGAATGGGGAGTGGGGTTGGTGGTGGCGTGTTGGGATGGGGGTGGGGGGATGTGGAGTGGGAGGTGGGGTGTGCCATGCACGTGGTTGTGCCCCCTTCTCCTTCTAGTCGGTAGCGATTGCGAGTTTGGAAATTTCTGCCGGGAAAACTAGACGAGACTCTGCAGCGCAGCTTGTAGACGTGGTTGTCTGTGTGCACATGTGGTGGAGTGAGTGAACGTTTGAAATGTTAGATGACATGCCAGTCAAACTCTTTACTTTCTATTGATGGCATTGGGCATGTTGCCTTTACAGCTGTTCTTATCCAGACAATAAGACAGGGCATTTAAGCCCCTGGTCTAGTTAAGTCCTTGGCTAATGGAAACATCCAGGATGCCAATCGTATAATATTAAGCGGCAGAAATGCATTTGAATGCAAAGAAACGATGTGCTATGTTGGTGATCTTCATTGCATTGCTGTCCTGTAGCTTCAATTTTAATTACGACTAATCAATATAAGCCTGAATGCGGGCACAGAGTGTTTAATTATATCCAGAGTTATCAATTATACAGAATACAATGTAATATTCAGCGAAAACCCCTACTTCTGCCCTTATGATGGGGATTAGGTCGGCCTATGTAGATGGTTGTGCCTAGGACATTGCCCTGATGAACACCTGCAATTATGTGTTGGGAATAGATGATTGGCCAACAACAGCAAACACTATACCTCATTGTGCTTGGTATGAATCTAGTCAGCGGAGATTTTTTTCCGCCTCATTTCCATTGACTACAATTTTACTCTTGCCCCTTTATGCAACATTCGATCAAATGCTGCGCTCACACCTTGCCACTGGAAATCGCTTTTGTTATCCAAGTTTGGTATGAGCAATTGTTTGGGGCAGAGTGGCCTGAGAGGTACCCATTCGGAACATCAGTGAGCAGGTCATTGATGAGTAAGTGCCGCTTTATTGCACTGTCGAAAAGAAAGCCTATCACTTAGCTGCTCGTTGAGATTGGGCTGGTGGGACGGCAATTGCCAATTTGCCCTGATTTTTGTTGACAGAACACAGCCATGCACGCGTTCATATTGTCGGTGAGATGCATGTTTGAAGCTGTTATGGAACCGGTTTGCTAGGGGTGTGACTAGACTGGAAACACAAGAGTTCAGTAATACAGGCGGCATGTTGCCAGAAACTAACCCCTTTGCTGTATCCAGTGCGCTCAGCCGGTTCTTGATATAACGTAGAGTGAGTAGAATTGACTGGACAATGGCATCCGTGAGGCTTGTGGCTTGATCTTCACACTGACATGTATCTTTCTCTCAGCACCTCAAGCTGAAGATGGTTACAAACGCTGCACTAACTTGCTGAGTTCCCCTATTAATGAAAATGGGAATGTACTAGGAGGCTCCTGTTATCGGTTATGGTTTCATTATCCAACATCATTCACGGCATGACGTTTCAGGGCTGCAAAATTTTGATTTCACCCTTTTGTTGTGGGGTTACCTAGCTCTGCCACACGTATGCTCATTCCAGTGTTTAGGATACATCCAGTTTTGTGTTGCAACTTCATTAGGTCCTTACTTACATTTTTAGGGCATAGACCATAAGGACGTTAAAAATAGGAGCCTTAATATGAAATCCCTACCAACACCACCACCCCCTGACCCCCACTCGAGCCATTATGGCTGATGGACTCCGCTATCCTTCATTTGAACCATCATCCGCAATATGCCCTAACTATTATACAACGACACTTTTGCCAACGCCACGCACACAACAGCGATTCAAAAGGCAGCTCAATACTACATTAGCAAGAGTAATTATGGGTGGCTAATGCATTCAGGTTTGTCAGGGATATTCCATATATATATATATCTATATATATATATATATATATATATATACATATACATTATATATTTTTTGTTATATGTGTTTTTCTGCACAGTTAGCAAGGTTCATTTCGAACAGCATTCAAAATATTTCTAAGCACGAGCTACAAATTCAATAAAATAGGTTTTGAAAGGAGTGACGTTTTTGCTCAAGTTACTTCAAATTTAAATCCAGATGCTCTCAATGTAACTCTTACACCAACTAACTCCACACAATTAGAGAGTTATTGCTCGCGGTTCAAAGGTAAGGTTTAGGACTGACAGATTGACTAGAATAACGAGGTAGTGCAAATCAGGTAAATGTTGATACCGGCTGGGTCTCTTTCTCTAGAACAGGTCGACTGATGTGTGACCCGATCGAGATGCTAATGTTTGCGAAAGTGTTTTGTAAGTTAGATGTAAAAAAAAAAAATCATTTGAGGACAAGACTAAAATACACAATATTTACTATGAAATCCGTTGGGGAATTGGATATATAATTATTTGTTAGCGATTGCTTAGTGTGATAAATTTGTAACCACGTGGAGCATTTGACACGAATAGAATTGAGGCTTTGAGGGATAGCCTCACATGAAGGAAAATGCAATAGATAACACGCTGAATTGTTTAAATGCAGAAAGTTGAGTGGAGGCTTGAGTAGGTTATAAATGCCAGCCGTTGTAAGAGTCCGCTTCTGTACTTTTTAATTTTGCAAATCAAAACACATCATCTGTGACTGTGGATATCCGCCGGTGATGTTAATGATTTGCAAGGGTCACACAATTCTCACTTCTCTTTAAGAATACATAAACCTAAGAGCAAACATCAAACTCTCTATGGATGAAGTGACGTGATACTTTTAGGGAAGCATTCCATTTCATACACTTTATTGAAATAGTTGTGTTGAGATTTGATGTGCTGATTAATGGATCATTGAGTTGCATGTTAGAATCTGACCAAATCAAGGGTCTCTTGTATTTTCTGTGTTGGATGAATATAAACATTTGGGAATAGACACCGGCTTATCCCACTGTAATAAAAAGTTTCACTTTTCACTAAGGGTTATTGGAGGCACTTGTCACAAGACTCATGCAGAAAAAAAAACTGGAATGGATTTAACCACCGGGAATGTTACCCGCTTGCCACACATTACGCCAGCTTTTTAAGTGACTACAACGGATTCCATACACGACCAACTGTAACCCCTTCACCTCACCAAAGAGGAGAAATACAAATGTAGATTTGTGTGTGTGCGTGCATGTGCGCCTGTGCGCTGAACCTCCTGATATCAGTCAAACATTTGCCTTTTAACAGTTAATCCACGTACGTTACCGACAACAGGGGGATGGGAACGTTAGGGCCCATTGAGTCTGTTTAATGATTCATTTAGATCATTCCTGATTTGTACGTAACATTTAACCACTTTTGTTCTATATCCATGAATGGTCTGACTAAAACAAAATGAATAGTTAAATCACTACATGAATAAATATATAGCTAGATGGATAAGTGGACAGATAGATGGACAGATAGATAAATGGAAGGAAAGATGGAAGAATGGAAGGAAGAATGGAAGAATGGAAGGATAGGTAGAAGGTTGGAAGGGTAATTATATAATTGCAATGTGAATAATTAAAATATTAGTTTTCAAAGATAATACTTACCATGTGGAACTCACAACTACATGGAATATTTGAGGTCAACAGCATTGGTGCTTTGAAGGGAAGCTGGATATTCAAATGAGGCGGAAAATCAAAGAAGTATAATTTGCTGTTATTAGATAGAATAGGTGGCAGGAGGCTTGGAGCTGCATAAACCCCGTTAGTGGCCTGTTGGGTCAATAGACCTTCTTCTGTGGCAGTCGCCTAAGTAACTCCTGCAAATGGTCATCGTCTTCAGAGAAATAAAGCAGAGTGAAACTGGGAGAAAAATAAAGTTACCTCAATTTTAAACATATGGTCCTCGTATAATTAATTGCTGGCAGAATTGATGTTGAATTGAGTAGTCAGTTGTGTTCCTCACTGAACTTCTGTTATTAATTTTGACTTTGAATGACAATGGAATGAATCAGACAATGAAACGGGGAGAGAACAATATGTGGGTAGCAATGAAGCACATTGGCTGGCTCTGACCCCGGCTGTTGCTGTGGCCCTCACACAGCAACTCTGTTCGGGTCGGTTTCAAATCAATGTGAAAAGCACAAGGACGTGCCGATTTTGGTGGCCCATGTTCTTTAGAGCTTTCTGTGGTTTTCCTGTTTATTGCACCGAAGGCGATTGCACACGTTTCTGCAAAGGTCATGAGGATGAACCTTATGTTAAACAACACACAGAAGGCAGGTTTCCACCCAGGGTAGTTTTAGAAGAAAAGAGTACATTAACCTCATTTAGAACGTCTTCTTCGGTGTGACACCGAATCTTTTTAATGTACATCTGTGAGGTGATTAATCGCATTCGGATCCTCAATATCATTCGCTTTAGTTAAAAGTATACTAAGAGTAAAACAGTGCAGGTCTGCTGAAGCAGAGTTTATTTTCAATGCTGATGTATAGTTAGATTAATCCAATAGGCAAAGTCAAATGCGAGAGTTGTTGCAATATTCTGTCGAACAAATGGGCCCTCTGCAGGTCACGGAGTTATTTACTTGCAGTCTTCTAACTCGGCGGTGTGGTTTCTGTTATAGAGTTTACATGTCCCTGAGACATGAAACAGAACATACAACGTTTAATCAATCCTAATGCATTTGCTTATTTAAGATGTGCACCTGTTGCACATGGGTACGGCGGCTGGAGGTCACATGATTCACAAGTTGGCGACAGTTTCTGGAAATTTCCAACAGCATTTAAAGTGTAAAATCTCAAACCTCACCCTTCTGGAATCTCACGCCACTCATTGTGAGGACATTTTACAATTAAGGATACCAGGGACGAGCAGATGACCTGGCTCCCCAGCCTTGTCCTATAACAAAGGGAAAGCCATCGAAACGAGTCATGGCTCCAGAGGCGCTATTGCCACCGCCTATCTCCTCAGGTGAAAAAGGAACCTTGAAAGAGGTTGGTAAATTGATTGTAACCATGCAACGGATTCATAAGTGAGCAACTGGCCTTCGGCAATTTTAAATGCTATTTTTCTAGACTCACAACATAGCCTTCGGTTTAACCTCCAACCTTCAAACACCAGAAGGGGGCTCCAGACTGACTAACAGCCTGCATTATGTCTAAGCTTCCTTGAGGCCTGATTCTCTGGAAGGTTCCTGCCATCGCCTGCTGAGCAGACCCAGCCACTACAAATCAGCCTAATATCATTGCGTCACCTTCAACTTTAAAGGAATCCTGCAACTACCAGCACTACGTGTGTGCCTACATCACATGGGCTGCAGCTGTTCAAGGAGGCAGCTCACCACCACCTTCTCAAGGGCTACTAAGGATGGGCCAGTAAAGCCCACATCCCGTGCATGAATATAGAAAAGAAAAAAAAAACTCCTGTTTCAGCCAGCTGAACTTATCTGAAATGTAAGTCCCCCGTGAAGGAACCTTCAGTGGGCTCTGACTTTCTAAACTTTGCACATCTTGTCAAATGGTGTCAACTTATGTGTTTTTAAAAAAATATATACTTAGTTGTAAAAACTCCTCTTTCCTATAGTTTCATTATCTACTTGTGTATACGTGTGTTTGTGAGAGAGAGTGTGTGTGTGCGTGTGTGTGTGTGTGAGAGAGATAGAGAGGGAGAGTGTGTGATGTGTGTGTGAGTATGAAATTGCGACCGTCTCCCAGTTTTTAATGTAAGAAAAAACACTCCTGATTTAACCCCAAGGAGATCTTGCTGAAAGCCATGTGAAAAAAAAAATGGCCTTATGCGCTGTAAAAATTCTGTGAATTGTTCGCTAATGGATAAGAGCAGATTCCGGGGATTGAGGCAACAGAATCAGAATGGGTATCTGGGTTTTTAACATAGAAAGCAGAATGGGATAAAGGGTACTTATTCTGATTGGCTGAAAGTGAGAAGTGTCGGGCCACAAGTTCAGTGTTCGAACTACTATTGCTCACAATTTATATTTAGTATTGAAAAAAAAATAATCGAAATCACAACTTCTAAATTTACAGATGACAACGCATTGTGAGAGGGTTAATGAATACTGAGGAAGTCTGCAGCAAATTAAGACAACATATGAACAATCTTCCAAATTATTTTTCAACATATATAGAGAGTTACAGCACGTTGCTAAAAACAACAGAGTTTGCACATGAAAGAGAAATAAAAATCCAAACTGTCATATGATCAAAGTGATCTGAACAACAAATAAACACATCACTAGAATTTGTGACACAAGCCGCGACACAAGACAGAAACCGACCATAATTTAATGGCAGCTCAGAGGGTAAATGCGATGGATATGTCATTCGTGTGTCTAGAAGGTCGCCACGCAAATTACGTTGAGTTCTGGTGGGGTTTTCCAGGGGGATTCCTCTTCAAAACGCATTTTGTGCATAATCGAAAGACCCACAATTGAGCAGGGTAATGACTGATGAACGACACCACGTGCCCTTGACTGCGATCCCACAACAAAGGATTAGCAGACTGATTCCTGGGATGCCGGGATTTCCTATGAGGATACATTAGGAAACTGGGACTCTATTCTCTTGATTTGAATACTCTAGGAATGAAGCATGCAAAATTCTTCCAGGATTCAATGGGGTAAATACAGGGAGGAGGTTCCCGTCTTTGGGGGTTCGAGAACCAGGGGGTTCAACCTCAGAATAAGGGTTTGGCAAATTAATTATGAGGTGAGGAGTAATTTCTTCACTCAGAGAATCATTGGCATTCTCTGCCCGGGAGGGATGTGGATTCTCAGCTATTGAATATGTTCATGACAAAGATCGTTAGAACTCTAGCTTTGAAAGATATCAAGCTTACTGGGGAAAGAAGTTAAAAATGGCGTTGACGTTGAAGGAACCCTGAGGCGAAAGTGACCATAATATGACAGAATGTATTCTGCAATTTGAGAGAAAAAAGGGGGAATCAGTTGTAATGGTATTACAGTTGAATATAGGGAACTGCAGAGGTATCAGAGAGGAGCTGGCCAGAATTGACTGGGAGATGAGCCTAGCAGGAAAGAAAGTGGAACAGCAATGGCAGGAGTTTCTGGGAGTAATTTGGGAGACACAGCAAAAATTCACCTCTAGGAAGAAGAAGCATACTAAAGGGGGGAAGAGGCAACCATGGATTACAAGAGAAGTCAGGGAAAGCATAAAAGCTAAAGAGAAAGCATACAATCCACCGAAGAGCAGTGGGAAGCCAAGGGATTGGCAAGCCTACAAAGACCAACAGAGGAAAACTAAAAAAAGAAAGGAGGGGGAAGATTACATATTAGGGTAAACTAGCCAGTAATATAAAAGAAGATTTCAAGAGGTTTTTTTGGATTTATAAAGGGTAAGAGAGAGGCAAAAGTGGACATTGGGCCGCTGGAAAGTGACGCTGGTGAAGTAGTAGTGGGGAACAAAGAAATGACAGAGGAACTGAATAGGTCCTTTGCGTCAGTCTTCACTGTGGAAGGCACGAGTAATATCCCCAAAGTTCAAGAGAGTCGGTGGCAGAGATGAGTATGGTGGCCATTAGCAAGGGGAATGAGCTAGGATAACTGAAAGGTCTGAAGATGGATAAATCACCTCGACCAGATAGATTACACCCCAGAGTTCTGAAGTAGATAGCTGAAGAGATAGTGGAGGAGTTAGTGGTGATCTTTCAGGAATCACTGGAGTCAGGGAGGGTCTCAGAGGACTGGAAAATCGCTAATGTAACCCCCTGTTTAAGAAGGGAGTGAGGCAAATTACAGGCCGATTAGCCTTACTTTGGTCGTTGGTAAGATTTTAGAGTCCATTACTAAGGATGAGATTTCAGAATACTTGGAAGTGCATGATAAAATAGGGCAAAGTCAGCAGGGTTTCATCAAGGGGAGGTCATGCCTGACAAATCTGTTAGCATTCTTTGAGGTGGTAACGAGTAGGTTAGACAAAAGAGAGCCAATGTATGTCATCTACTTGGACTTCCAGAAGGCCTTTGACAAGGTACCGCACAGGAGGCTGCTCAGCAACATAAGAGCCCGTTGTGTTAGAGGCAAGGTACTAGTATGGATAGAAGATTGGCTGTCTGGCAGGAGACAGAGAGTGGGGATAAAGGGGTTCTTCTAAAGATGGAGGCCGATGACTAGTGGAGTTCTGCAGGGGTCAGTGTTGGGACCACAACTTTTCACTTTATACATTAATGATCTAGATGAAGGAACTGAGGGCATTCTGGTTAAGTTTGCAGATGATACAAAGATAGGTGGAGGGACAGATAGTATTGAGGAGGCGGGGAGGCTGCAGAAGGATTTAGACAGGTTAGGAGAATGGGCAAAGAAGTGGCAGATCGAATACAAGGTCGGGAATTGTGAGGTCATGCGCTTTGGTGGGGAGAATAGAGGCATAGAATATTTTCTAAGTGGGTAGGGAATTCAGAAATCTGGAGTGCAAACGGACTTGGGAGCCCTAGTCCAGTATTCTCTAAAGGTTAACTTGCAGGTTGAGTCCGTAGTTAGGAAGGCAAATGCAATGTTGGCTTGTTTTCGAGAGGACTAGAATATAAAAGCTGTGATGTGCTGTGGAGGCTTTATAAGGCTCTGGTTAGACCACATTTAGAATATTGTGAGCAATCTTGGGCCCCGTATCTCAGGAAGGATGTGCTGGCCCTGGAGAGGGTCCAGAGGAGGTTCACGAAAATGATCCCAGGAATGAAAGGCGTAACATGTGAGGAACATTTGAGGACTCTGGGTCTATACTCGATGGAGTTTGGAAGAATGAGGGGAGATCTGATTGAAACTTACAGAATACTGAAAGGCCTGGATAGAGTGGACGTGGGGGACATGTTTCCATCAGCAGTAGAGACTAGGACCCGAGGGCACAGCCTGAGAGTAAAGGGAAGGCCTTTTAGAACAGAGAGGAGGAGAAACTTCTTTAACCAGAGAGTGGTGAATCTATGGAATTCATTGCCACAGAAGGCTGTGGGGACCAGGGCATTGAGTGTATTTAAGACCGAGATAGATAGGTTCTTGATTGGTAAGGGGATCAGAGGTTATGGGGAGCAGGCGGAAGAATGGGGTTGAGAAACTTATCAGCCATGATTGAATGGTGGAGCAGACTCGATGGGCTGAATGGCCTAATTTGTGTTCCTGTGTCTTATCGTCTTACGGACTTCTAATCTAATTGAATGGCGGAGCAGGCTCGAGGAACTGACTGGCCTCCCCCTGCATCTATTCCCTTGGTGCCTATCTTCCTATGACAGTTATTGGGCAATTCTGCACGTTTGCAATGGATAGAGTGAATTATATTGCTTTTGTGGTGAAGTCATAGCCTAAAGATCTATATATAAGATAGTCATCAATAAACCCAATAAGCAAATCCGGAGAAAAAAATCTCTAACCGAAATAGAGCTGAGAATGTTTTGAAGCAAATACTACTTTTGCATTTAAAGTCTAGGGCCACAGAGATTTGGATAACCGCAAAGTTATGGGTGATAATTTCTATGAGTTTGGCCAAGCATTTATTGGAATAGTCAAGTCTAAAATAAACAAAACCTTGGAACTTAAATTTCAGTTACAGATGAGATGAAGAAAGGAGTTTGCTGCGAAATATTACGGATGGAAAGGATAATCAGGAGCGCAGTGTTCCTGGCTGGGGGCAAGAGAATGTTCTCTGTGATAGCAATAGCTGAATAGGAAGATATATGTGTTAATTTGGTAATGCATGGCGAGAAGCACCATGCCAATTTAGAGAGAGTGGAGATATCTGTGGGGGCGGGGATGTGGTGCGTGAGGAAAGGGCACTGCTGGTGAGGTATAGCTGAATATTGTAACTGTACACGTGGAAATTGAGTTGTGCTTTCGTTTATGTCAATCTGTTGCAACACGTGAATGTGAAATAGGAGGACGGAAAGATGAATATTTGTGCGGGATCAGAGTTTGTTGTCCGCGAATGCAAATGATGCCCTAGATACAATTAAATAGATACGCACAGAACCAGGCGAGATCAGCAACACGCCGAGGGATGACACTGTGACGGGTATGGAATATTATGTTGTTGTGAACCTAGCAACAGCTATAGAGAGGTCAAGAAGTGAAAAAAAAGCAACGAGGAATAGGTTACCTTTGTTACAGTCAAACTGTGTGTAATCTGTGAGTTCCTTAAGACCTTTTTCCATACTGAGGCAGGGCTGGTCACCAGATCGTTCAGATTCAGCCTTGGAGTCCCAGGAACGATGGGAACGTATTTGGGAGACAAACAACACTTTGAAGATCTTTTGAGACGAAATGGAGTTTGGAGATATGGTAGCAGTTTGCAAGGACTAAGTGGTCACGGGTTGTATTTTTGAGGAGTGAGTTTATGACGGATGATTTAACGGGTGACGGAGGAGAGAAAACGCAAGAGAGAAAGCCGTTAGCAATATCAACAAACATGGGAGCCAGAAACCGACTCGGTTCCACTCATCGGATCAATTATGAAGCTGGGCCATTGGGTTTATTGGTTCTGGCGCCAATGCCAATCCCGTGCCCTCGCATTAGCTTCCGTCTCTCCACCCGAGAGCCTCGGTTGATGCAGTCCAGAAATGGGTTCCCCAGTTTTACTATTTGCCTCGGGGAGAGAGAGGTACAGACAACATCGACTCGGGGGATGGAGTGAAAGAGAATCAGATTCAAACGGTTTCTCCAAAAAACATAATGATAGCAATAATAATGATTATAATCATTGTCAAGTGCCACAAGACGTCCAGTTTTGTGCTTTGCAGCGCCAAGTTTTGATTTCTGTCTGAGCAGGTGTTAGCATATCAGAATCAAAACAGTGCAACGAAAGGAGGAACCCTCGGCCTCCTATCCAGCGAGGTCTGATGTGACTCTCTTGTTGCTGTTCACATCCGATCCTCCGGGTGTCAGCTCTGGCTTTTGGTCCACTGCCCTTTCCCGTTACTAACCCTTCGTTCTCATTCATTTCCAGCCTGACAAATGTCACCACTTTCCCAGGGCCCAATTGTCTTTGGCGTGTCTGACTCCTCCTGCTAATTTACTTCCTTCCTCCAAAGGTCAAATATTCTCTTTGCTTCACTGTTTTTGGCCTGTATAAAACTTGCTGCCAGTAGACCTACGGCTCTGCAGCGACCAGCCACCCCTTTCCTGTCGCTCTCCTCTCTTCAACGGTTTTTACTCCTCCCATCCTCCACAGGTGACCTCTTCCAGAATGCAGTGATCTTTGCCATTCAGGAAGAGCCCCGTATCCTCAGCGCAAGGGCTGACCACCATGTCCAACCGCTGACCACCGTCCGTCACCCCCACCACCACCACACCTCGCCCCACCTTCCCAACTTTGTGTTTTCTCTGTTCACCTACGATTACTTGTGATATTCAATTGATGGAAAGATGGAATTAAATATTGCATCCATGGATTTGAAACACTCGGGCCCCTCCTTGGCTGTTCTCAATTGTTCAGTTTATTAATTAATTGAAGAAATGATGCAATTGGATATTGCATCGCACTTTTGAACTGCGTCCTGAACTTGGACTGAGTCAGTCCATAAATAAACGTGTTGGTGCAACAACTTAAATTCGCCAACATAATCCCGACCTGTTGAAAAACAAACTCAGAACTGGTGTAACTTCCGGGATCTGTTCCTGTGATGCTGTAATACAAGAATTCCATTACAAACGTCAACCACAGAAGTATGAAGCTGCCAGAAATTGTGAAGAGCAAAATCATAGACTTCCTTCTGCTCTCCATCTCAGGGTCACTGGAATTCCCTCTTTTGCTCTGACCCCTCAGTCCCTTGTGGACTTTACTGGTCACTAAAATGTATCTGACTGTCAGAGCGTTAAGCAGCAAAATTAACGTGAATGGGAGCAATGGGATTAAAATTGTATCAAACCAGTCAAATATCACCCATCCGGGCTCAGTGAAATAGTTTGGCTTTCTTTGGCAGAACCAGTGGAAGTTGTCGATGATCTCTCCAGGCTCATATACAAAGTAGAATGGAACATTTTTAAAACAGAGCAGAGTGCACGCCGTTGCTACAACCACAGTCGCAGTTCTTTCTGTGCAATATTTTGTTTTCAGCTTCTGGCAACAAATGGCCACAAATCGATCAAAAGTGAAAGTGACAGTGAACCAGACAGAACAGTCTGTGGCTGCACTAGTAAGGACAAGGATAACAGTACATACCGGGGTGATGTTTAGGAAAGAGTTTGCAAAATAGTAGCAGCCGATGTGGAACAGTATGTCCACTGTGATAATGACCATCAGATCCGCCACTGCCATGGGCACCAGGTAGCGAGTGGTGCAGGTGGAGAGTCCACACTTTCCGCGGGATAGGATCACAATTGCCACTGAATTAACTGTAAGAGAGAGAAGGGAAGAGACATTGGTTATGGCTGACAATACAATTTCTGTGCCTTCCCCGTGTAGCATGATCAGCATATTAGCTCCAAAACCCAAGGGTTGAG
The DNA here is from genome assembly GCF_964194155.1 of Cetorhinus maximus. Lineage (NCBI taxonomy): Eukaryota > Metazoa > Chordata > Chondrichthyes > Lamniformes > Cetorhinidae > Cetorhinus > Cetorhinus maximus. The sequence goes on along the minus strand of NC_135914.1, from coordinate 2,298,890 downwards.
TTGGCTCAGATTTGAAAGAAGCTCAAAAATGATATTAATCTATCTCCAAGACGGCAGCTGCCAGGTTTAAAAGCTGCAAAAGACACGGCGATCAGCAAACATCCCCCAAGATGCAGTTCGGGTTTTTAAATATTTTTATGAATCACACAGCCTCTAATTTCCGGGTTTAATATCAGCTGCCAAAGATTATCAGGCCTCGGGAATGCGAATCTCTGAATGGAGTCTTCAGAGGGAAGGTAATTCTTTTACCAGCACAACTTTCAGGACAGGAGAATTGGCAATTGATCCACCTTCACAAAGCCACCCGCGTCTCCCCACTACCGACCCCCCCCCCCCACCCCCCCTCACCCACCGGGCTCTCAATAATTCACTCCTGCTTCCAATGCCCCATCGGATTTTGGCCAGATAATTTCCAGTCGGATTGTACCCGGATTAGCTAAGATTCGAACATATTTCCAAGGATCCAGAATTAAACCTACCTGGCCCTGCTTTCTGCTCTAGGATTCTCCCCATCCGCAAGGGAATTGACATCAATGCTGGGAAACTTCCAAGAGCAAAGGACGCCATCTGCGGTGGTGAAACTGCACAGCGTATGCAAAAAAATCAAAACTCCAAAAGTCCAAATTCTCTCCCCAAATTCTGCATAGCCACCCAACAGGGCCACCTACGTAACCCAATATAATTGCTTTAAATGCAACTATATCCCTCATTAGGTCAGGAGACACAGAGCATAAACTGTACCCCAGGTGCTGTCTTGCCAATGGTCTGTCCAGCTGTAACAAGGCTTCCCTGCCTTTCTGCTCCCCTCTTCGAATAAAGGCAACAATTCAATTTTGCTTCCTAATTCCTAGCTCTAACTGCATGCTAACTTTCTGTCATTCATGAACAAAAGTGCGCCCAAACACCCCAGTTCTGCACATTCTGCAGTCTGCCTCCATCAAATAATATTCAGTTTTTTTATTATTATTAACCCTGCCAAAATGGACCACCTTACGTTTTCCCACATTATACTGCATCTGGGACTTTTTTGTCGACTCACTTAAAATATCAATGTACTTTAGATCCTCTTTGTGTCCTCCTCGCTGCTGAATTTCCTCAGTATTACTGCATGATCAGCATATTTGGTTACAATATATTGTGCCGTTTCATCCAAGTCATTAATATAGAATGTAAATAGATCAAACCCGAGCACTGATCTATTCATCAATACACTGCTTACAGCTTTCCAGACTGAAAATTCCCTCTTCAACCAGAGTCTTTGTTTCCTGTCAGCTGGACAATGCAATAACATGTATTTTTACTTGAACTGAAAATGTTAGCGATGAACAGTTTTAAAGTAACTACAGATCTTGGGGAAAGTGAGGCTCTCGGGCTAAGAAATAATCTATGGGGTAGCTCGTGGTCACCTGGCGGCAGGAGGATGCCAGTGACATAACGGATGATGGTGCAAGTCAAACGGGACAACTAAGTAAACAAAAGATGGGGCCAGAGCAGGTAAATGCGTTCAGCCGAAAACAGAGCGCAAAGGTGCCCCGGGCAAATCTGACCGAGTGGAGAAGGCTGCAGAGATCGTGGACAGGAAGGAGAGAGAGTGATAGCAGTTAGCCGACGTACATGTCCTAACAATCACAGTGGAAGGGAATACTCAATAGAGGGGGAAAAAAACAGAAATACAAGTTATGCAATAGGGATGTCTATAGAACCATTGACAGTGCACAGGTATGGGGTCGTTAACTCAAGGGACAGTCTGCAGCTCCTCCCCACCAAATGGCTCCGGTCTTATTACTCTCCATTACCAGAACATGCAATCGAAAACAAATGGTGGTCATAATCAGATTATTTTGAATAGCAATGCTGATTCTATGAGTCAATAAGCTACCAAGTGGAAGGATCCATGCTGCTCCTCATTGATCTTAAATGAGGAAGACGTCAGAAGTCCGACGAGAAAGAGGGAGCGAGAGAGAGAGAGTCTACAGTGGAAGCAGGATGTACACTAAAGCTCTAAGTGACCAGGAGCACAGGATCGTGTTTATAGACGCAAAGGGGCATTCAGGAAAACAATAACTAAGCCTGAATTTAGCCAAATCCAAGGCACAGGAGGTTGCATCCTGAGCAGGAAGTATAATAACTAAAGTGAAGGGGCACAAATGTATCGCAGTTTTATCTGTACCGAGCGTTTGTGTCACTATATAGTGGGAAGGAAATGAGTGCAAGGGCAGGATTTGCGTATCCTGCAGAGGTAGAAACCGAAAGTTGGGGGTGATGGAAGAGTGAATCATTATGTTGCAAAGGGAGAGTCATCCAGGAAGGCTTGTCTTGTGTTGGCGTCAGTTCAATATGGTGGGCGTCGCGGAAGATGAGTCACTGGACAAGATGTAAGAACAAGGGGGCCACTATTATGGTTCTCACATGAAGGAGAGTGAGTGATAGAGTTTCCCCGCGGAATGGAACATACATGTTCTTATAATCATGATGGAAGGGACTACTCAGCTGAGGAAAATATTTAACTTGGATTATTGGGTCTGGAAGTTGCTACTGTGCGAACGGTTGCCAATACAAACGTCAAAAGAAAATCACTGGAAGAATCGAACAGAATATTTCCAGGAAGTGGTGATCGAGGACGTATAAACAAGGTATCTGTGGAAGTCGATGGCGTTATAGTAGATAGTGGGAGTAACCTATCCTTCAAAATGGAAATAGAGATGTTGAGGAAGACAAGTGAAGAGGCAGTGATGGATCACATGCAGGGAAGGAAGAGTTGGAATTAGAAGCAAAGTTGTTTTCTTTTTCAGTTCATATGAAAGAAAAGATATGAAGTGACACCGCTACAGTCATCAGTGTTGTAAAAAGTGGTGCAGGAGGAAATCTAAGCAATTCAGAGCCAGTGGGGGAGAGCGGGTTTCCTGTGGGAATGAAGCCAATGTAACACCTTCCAAATGTGGCCTTCGAATTTTCCCACAGGAGGTGGAGATTGACGGGCCAAATACCTACTTCAGTGGGTGAGGAAAGATGCCGTCTATTGTGAGTTTAAGGGCAGCTTTTGTTTGTGTGAATTTGGACTCGAGAGCGGCATTCTCAGAAATATTACGGGAAACCTGGAGGCCATCTGCGATCTCAGCAGGAAGGAAACCAGGCATGCCGGCAACAGTTGGAGCACAATTAGCCAACTGGTATTGTGTCTAGGTGCAAGAAGGGACAGAGATCTAAGATGGAAGAAACTAACTGTGTATTAGTAATTGAATAAGTTCATCAAAAACTCCAAGAGAATTATTGCAGAAAGATAATTGATAACTTAACAAAGGGGCTAAGATTTCAGGGAGTACAGAGTAAAAACGATTAAATTAGCAACAATGACAACAAGGCCTTAGGAATGCGAACGAAGCAATAGGGCTTATTTCTAGTAAAAGTTAAATAAAGCTGGAGATGATAGATTAACCTTTTATAAATCCTAGATTATATCATACTGAGAGTAGTGTGCGCAGTTCTGCTCCTCATAGTACAAAGTGCATATTGAAGAACTACGGAAGTGTAAATATATATTTTTTTTCCCAAAACAAGAGCAGAGCAGAACTGAGAGGTTTTACCTATGAGGAAAAATTGAATGCATTCTGGCTCTTTTTTTTCTCAGTAATGGAAGACTGAGCAATAACATAATAGATACACTTAGTATAAGAAATTGGTTTGAGAGGGGTGACACGGACACAATATCTCCACGTATGAGGGAGCTCAGATCTGGAATTCGTCAATAAAGCATTGTCACAAATTCGACGAAGCAGGAATTCAGCGGAGACGCTTTTACTGTGAGTTTGGTGAGAATTTGTAACTTGTAGCTATATATGGCAGTTGAGGTGAGTGATATTTATGAAGATGGCTAAATGCACGAGGCAGAAATGAAATAAGGGTATTCTGATCGGGTGAGATGGGCAGGGATTGAGCGAAGCTCTTGCGAAGCATAAAAACATGCAATGGTAGTGTGGCCAGTTTGGGTCCTGTAAAGACTTTGTAATTCTCAGCAACCTTAGCATAAATCATCACAATCACAAATGCTTATGTAAGCCTGCAAACATTGATGTAGATTCTCTTTTGTTGAAGCAATGCACACTTATTTCACAATTAATGGATTTACTTAGTTATTATTTACTGCCTCCGGATTGATACCTGGAATACAAAAAGTTGAAATGTCTATTTTTCAGTTATACCTCTAGCTCCTCGTAGAGACAGATCTCACCATGCAGATGGCGAGAATTGTAATCGCAGATGAGGACTGCTTTGCCAAAAGGTTGTATGTCACAGAAGTGAGATAGTCAAGGACGCATTACTCATCCTTTTGTAGCAACAATATAAAATAATTCAACCCTTGTTATCCACTGCGAGTAATCAGTACCAGAAAGTGTTCAGAGCAATTCAATCTAGTATAATAATATGTCTTTATTTCGGGTATTTGAATGCAGTAACAATTTTTTGAACCTGTGGCATTCCCATTTTCCACCGTTTACATTCGTAAAATAGGGAGGCAGCTCTATGTAGTAGCTAGATCGATCACCTGAAAAATTAGTACAAAGCAGAATTGGCTGGTACAATCCAATTAGTGACCACACCCAGTATATTTCAGCAATGATAGATACTCCCAATAATACGTGCCCATTGGTATTAGGTATTCTATCCCAATTAGTGACCCACATTCAGTATAATTTTAGAGTGACAGGTAGTTCAGCAATGCATGGCTACTGGGGTCAGGCATTCCGCTCTAATTATTAACTCACAAAAGCTTGATTTCACACTAACTGATACTTCCACACATATATTCTCTCAGCTTGCTGACTGCCCTGAGATTGGATTCAGCAGCACCAAACAGTCAATTAAAGCGATGACTTTAGAATTCAGCAACTCTGTGAGTTACATGCAGAGGGATATTCATCAGTTGAATCACTGAAATAAAATTGTGGAGAATTTCACTATATTTGAGTAAACAAATCGGCTCTCTGCATAATGATCACCGCTGTACAGCTGTCAGATACAAAGCCATAGACCATTTCGCACACACATTTGCACAATTCCAATGTCTGTAGGCACTTACCAGGAACACCAATAACGGAGATGACAATGTAGACAATTATAGCCGTACTGAAAAAAGCTTCATACATTTTTTTCTGTGAAGCGATCTGTCCCTTCCTGCTCCAGCCACTATGCCCGACTTGAAGTAAGAGAGGATACATTTTCAGGGTCTTTAATTTATACCCTGTGAGTTTTCCACCGGGGCATTGTTCACGTTATTATTTATTTAATGGTAAACAACAGATTACGACAGCCGATTTAAATCCCTGATGTAACAGCTAATGTATTTAGTGCTGAGATTTAATTGGAAAATACGAAATAATGAGCAGTCCTGATCAATTTGACTTTGTGGTTTCTTTCAATGGCCATGCCCCATCAAACATAATTAGTATCTCATACAGTTTTTACAATGTCTTTCACGCTGCTGTGTTCGTTCAAAAAGCCAGATTCCAAAAGTTGGAGCGGCATCTCAGTGCCACACTTTAGTATTTACCTTCCACCCATTATTGTTGCAGTATTGCTAAACGGTTGAAGTGCTTTCTTTGCTGCGGTGGTTTCAGAATCATTTTAATAATTGACCTCAGACCTATGTAATACAATACCAAACGATGCATCCCCTCCAACCAATACGGAGCCTCTTTACACAGCCACTCCACACTAGACTGCACTCTCACTAGACTGCACTCTGACTAACACAACACCTCAAGCTGATACAGTTTCTCAAACTAATACAATAGCTGAAAATAATAGTCCCTGAATCCAACAATGTTCTTCAAATTACTGCAGCCCCACAAAATAGTGCAGCAACTCAAACTAATGCAGTCGTTTCAACTAATGCAGAGAATCAATCCAAAATATCTTCTGAAGCCACAACACCTCAAACGATGATCACACCTCAAACTAATAGAACGTCTCAAGCCCACACTGGAACTTATGACCGCACGGCTCCTCCAAACCACGAAGCCAACCAAACTTATTTTCACTTCAAACCATTGCAAACATTCAAACGAATAGGACTTCTCAATTAACCTACCATACCAAGCTCAGCAAACTGAGCACTAAATGTATCGCCGTTACTCACTGTCGCTGGGCCATAATCCTGGGACCGCTTCCCTAACAGCATTCTGGGTTTAACTGCACCACATGGACTGCATCGGTTCAAGAAGGCGGCTCAGCAGCATATTCTCAACGTCAATAAGGATTAGGCAATAAACATTCTGGCCTAGACAGCGACACCCAGGTCATGTGAATGATTTTTTTTTAAGAAGCATAAGACGGAATGTTCTCCAGGTCCATCGGCATATGCCCACAGGGGCTTAAACTTTTGAGAATGTTGCAAGAATTTGCAATCATCGGCGAACATCTGCAATCCTGATCCTAAGATGGAGGGAACATCATTGATGAACCAGACAGAGATGGTTGTATCAAGCACACTACCCTGGGAAGCTCCTGCAACAATGTCCCGTGATTGACAAGAATAGTCTCCAAAGAACTGGATCAAATTCCTTTGTGGTAGGTATGACCCCAACTAGAGGGGACCTCACTCGCTACCCCCACTCCCACACCCTTCTTCACTTTGCCCAATTCCCATTGACTTCAATTTTGCCAGGGCTCCTTGCTGCTACATGTTGGTAAATACTGCATTGATCACATGGCAGACGCTGTCACCTCATCTCTGGAATTCAGCCCCTTTGTCACGCCTATGCCAAGGTTGTAATAGGTTCAGGGGCTGAATGATTCTGGCGGAACCCGAACTGGGCGTTAGTGAGCAGGTTATTGTTGTGTTAATGCCACTTGATAGCACTGCCGATGCCAACTTCCAACAATTCGCTGACTATTGACAGGAGGCTACAACTTTCCCGATTGCTTTTACCGTGCTTCACATTGGCAAGATACATCTGCGCAATTTTCCACATTGTGGGGTGATCGCAAGATGCCATGTGTTGCAGCTGCTTTTGACGAACGTGGCCACGGGCGTGGCTCGTTCTGGAGTCTTCAGTATTATTGCCGGGAAAATACCAATGTGCCTAGGATAAGAAGCATCCATTGTATTCATTCGTTTCCCGATCTCACGTGATGTGTATCGAATTGGCCAAAAATAGACATCTGTAAGGCTGGGGACGTTAGCAAGCAGCCGAGATGCATCATCCACTCGGCAATTCAGGCTGAAGATGGTTGCAAATGCTTCAATCTTGTCTTTTACACTGATTTTGCACCGATATGCTGGGGTCCCCATCATAGAGGCTGGGGATAGTGGCAGAGCCTCCTCACACGATTAGTTCTCACATTGCTCAACACAATTCTCTTCTCACTGGGGCAGGACTGCAAAGCTTTCGAGTCTATTGCATCATAGTCCCGCTGTTTGGCATGCAATTAGTTATGTTACATATTACATCTACTGTCATGGACAGATGGATATTTGACAAGTTAAATGGTGAGGGCCATGTCTGCTCGGTCTCCCCCACCCCCTGGCCGTTCCCTCCCCAACTGTCACAGGCACAGTCTAGCATTTATTTCCTTCACAACTGGGCTGGCTTGTTAGCCGTAGTGCTATGAAACCACTCTTGGTTATGAACATTGAATTCTCCAATCCAGAGAACATTCCGAGTCCTCGCCACCCTCAGTGCTCCTCCAGGCAGTATTCAACAGAGAGAAGCACTGATTCAGCCACTGAGGGAGAGTGGCATGTGATAAATAGTAGGAGTTTTGCTGTTCATGTTTGACCTGATTACGCTTCATGGGGTCCAGACTCAATTTGTAGGTGAACCGGGTAATTTCCTCCCAACTGTATATGCCTGTGCACCTATCCCTGCTGTGTCTGTCCTGCAGATGGGACAGGACTTACCTGGGGATGGTAATTGCGGCACAAAAACATAAATGTCGACAAAGGTCTCTGGAGAGAGAAACCGAGTTAACACTCTCGGTCAAACAAAGCTCCTATTCTTTTGTGTGCATTTTGCTTTGATTGTGGTAATCGTGTTGTCTGGGACAGTGACTGTAATGACAGTGAGAAAGCTCCTGCATGCATTTTCTTTTTGCATAAGCTTCCAGATATTAGTAAGGTGGACATTACAGGTTCGGCAGGGCTCTGTTTGGTGTTGTTGTTTTCGGTGCCTATGTCGATGTCACACCTGGCCCCTTCGCTGTTATTCCTTTTTGGCTTTTTTGCAGCAGGTCGCTACAGTTGAATTTCTTGCCAGCTGAATGTAGAGGACAATTAACAGTCAATCCTATTGGTATGGGCCTGGGGACACATGTAGGCCAGACCAGGTAAGGATAGCACATTCCTTCCATAATCGACATGACTGAACTCAAAGCCTTTCTTCTAAACAATCGAGCATCATTCATGGCACTATCGTTAAAACCAGCATTCAGGACAATTACGGATGAGCACAAATGCTGCCTTTACCAGTGACAGACGGATTCTACAAAAGAATAATTTAAAAAACAACATCAGTACAAGAAAGAGTAACAATAATAATAATACGAAGAAAAAGAGTAAGAAGATGACGATGACGATCATGATGATGATGATGATTATGATGATGATGAAGATGATGTAGATTATGATTATAATCAAGATGATGGTGATGAAGATGATGATGATAATGAAGATGATGATGCTGATAATGAAGATGATGATGAAGGTGATGGTGATGATCATGATGGTGATGATGATGACGATGATGATGATGATGATGATGATGGAGCAGTAACTAAGACATTGTCTTAAATTTAGAGGCGATTTGACATCTTGGGTTTGGTACCAGTAGGCAGGGGTAGAAAATAACAGTTATTTCTTAAACTGTACATAACAACCGATGCAAAACGGAATAATGTTCGAGTTAAATTTTAAATTGGACACAATAGGCGATGCACACGGCAATGGCGTTGCATGAAATTATTGAATTGTACGCATCAACAATTACACAGCATAATAATACGTTTAGTTGTAATATCGCAAACGCTACACAAATTAATGTGTATAATGTAAAATGTAATATTTATGTCACAATAGGAATCTAACATTCAGGTTTTACTTTACAGTTGAATTTTATACTGTGCGCGTTAACAATGTGCAGGAGCGTAGAATTTCTAATTGTTAATTTCGACGTCATATCTAAGGCAAAGTGCAATAAAATTTCAGACGGGTGTCAAATGGGACATTTTAACCAATTCACAAGTGAATAACGTTACATTGCATTGATATTCGGACATAGTAACCAAAGATCGGAGGATTAAAGTTACTTATAGTGTTTAGATAGCGACTGCTCAATAATGTTCTAGCTATAATGTTGCGAGTAATTGTGATATTAGGCTTTATAACTAACACCGAGGTTTGGTTTTTATTTTGAGTATTATAAGATGAAACGGAGGCACAAGTTGAATTAATTTGTGAAATTGCCCATTTAGCCAACACACAAGCGAACAACGTTCCATTTAATGGATATATTTGGCAGCATAATCATTAAACAGGAACGTTAGGTTACAGGTTATTGTTAAATGAGACAAGGCAATTAATGCTGCTGGGAGCAAAAGTAACCAATTCGCATGGAAATGGCGGTGAAGTTAGTTATTGATTTGGAGGTTATAGCTGATTCTTAAGGGATTACGTTTGCAGTTCATTGATGATGTTGCCATGACTACCAATGCACAGAAGAATAAAGTGCGAATTATGTGTGAAATTTGTCTTGATATCAACAGACTTGGGAATGAAGAGTTGGGTGACGGTTGAACGTGGTTGTACAAACAACTTATTGCGAAATAAAGCTACAGGTAAATGCTCAAGTGAGCATAAGCGATACACTCAATTTAGTAAATGTTCAGTTCGCCTTGCTGATGTTTCGACGAGGAGCCATGTTATATTTGGCTAAAAATGAACTTTCAGGATAATAATTGTTGAAATGGACATATATCGGATATACTTGTGATTTAATGGTGCAGTTCATTGTTAAATTGACATGCGAGCGTTTGTAGGTAAAGTTACGGTTACTCGGTAAACTGAAATCTATATGGAATTCATCAAGGATTTAGTTTACAAATAACTGTTGCATTGGGTGTAGTAAGCGATTCGCGGGCGAATAATGTGGCAGTTAATTGTTACGTTGGCCAAGATAAAGAATTCAGAAGGAATAAAGTTAACAATGTTTCTTAAGGTAGTTTTCAATTTTGCTGGAACACCAGGGAAGCAGTTTCCGCACATACGCAGATACAGTGTCAGTGGCAGAAGAGGGTCGGGCTTCGAACAGAAACAAAACAGCGCGTCTACATTTCGCCACTTGGAGTGCTTGCTGTATATTTGCAGGTATAGTATCAGTCGCAATGCATTAGAATGTGAGCATATAATTTGTAACGAGGCAGATGTCCTAAGTTAACTTTTGAGATGCAAACTGAGACCTGACATAGAGGAGTGAATTAGAACAGAATAATGTTACGACTGACAATTTCCCAAAAATAGCACTGGAAACGAGCGAGAGCGTGGAAAAGGGAAGAAGGTGAGAACAGGAGAACGAGTGAGTGGGAAAGTGAGAACACTTGATGAACAGTCCTGAGTGTGCTAACAGGAACAACAAAAGCCACTTTACTAGAATCAGTCGAGCTCGTAACGAGGCTCATTTAAACTTGCTAGAAGGGACATACATTCATGAACTGGGACCCGATCTCCGCATACAAAAGGAATATTTTCAAACCTTGCAGCTTTTATAGAACTACCCGGGAACTTGCAGAGCCAAGAGCTACAATTGCTATCTGCATGGCAACGTCACGGCCAGTCAGACTTGACTTTTCAACCAATCAGCACGTCTATCTGGGCTGGTATAAATTGTCTTCATCCTTTGAAATTTGGCATTCTTGCATCTGTCCTGATGAGTGCAGGTGAAAAAATTCTTTCTTTTCAACAACATGTCATTCCTGTAATTCTGTTTATTGTGCAACCGGACAGGTGTGTGCAAATCCCCTTTATTGTCTTATGCTGTGATTATACATTTATGTACCGATACTGCAAGGTAAAATTTTATTGCGGAATGAATTTTATTCTCAAGAACAATGTTTGAAAAACGTATTTCCAACATTACAACAGTGACTATATTTTACAGTTGTCTCGAAAACTCTTTGGAACTTCCTGAGACCTGGACTGGGTCTGAGCTCACAAACCTTCTGATTCAAGACGCAACAGATTGACGCTTGACAGCCGGACCTGCAGTGTTTTTAATCTCACTGCTTTGTCACTCACTATTATACTATGGGGGAAAAAAAACAGATCCCGAAGCATTCACATCAGAACTGTAACCGGTATCTGCAGAATCGCTCAAGAGCTAAACTCATTTAATGTCCTGGTAATTAGTCAGTTGCATTTAATTAATTGCTCTAATGCAAATTGATTTTCTATTTTTGGTCACTCTTGAGGGAACGCACAAGAATATCAATCGTGCATCTTGCTGAATAGAAACTAGTGATCTTCAGCCGCCTGGCGGCCAACATTAATACCTACCACACTCAGCAACATCCCTGAGTGAGAGGCAGGTCAATTCGGAGGTTAATTGTTTGGACATATATTTATCATCTTCCAGTATCTTACTGAGATATATCCGCTGCACTTCCTAAAAATCAAGATGAAATCTGATTATAAATTGGCAATTATCTGTACAAACTTTTGATGCATCGTTCTCGATTCGGAGTACATTTTTAAAAATGTGTGGGGAAGTTTCGAACAATCTGATCATTATCTAGTCACCTGTGAATTTGCAGAGTGCAGGAAAATACGAAATCCTAATGCCTTCATGGTTTACATATTTTTTCACACCTCCATCGGCCTGCTGCACATTTTGGAACACTGTCATCGTTGTTAAAGTACACAGAATAAATACTGGAAAGACACAAAAAAAATGTTAGGATTTTACGAACGGGTGGAGGACGTGCAATTTCTCAAACCAATCCTGCCATTCTACTCGATCAAGTATGCACTGTGCGTTAACTCCACTGACCCGCCTTGGTTCTGTCACACTTTACATCCTCCCACACAAAGAACTAGCAAACTTAGTTTTGACATCTCCAACTGACCCCCCACCCACACCGCCTCAACAGCTCTTTGGAAGAGAGAGTTCCAGATTTCCAATCCCCTTTGTGTGAGGAATTGCTTCCTGACATCATCCCTGAACGGCCGGCCTTCAATTTAAAGGATCTTCCCCTTGTTCTGGACTTTCCTCTCCAGAAGAAGTAGTTTCTTTCTCCTGTTCTTATTAACCTTAATTGTCTTACCCAACTTATCTTAACATAGTTTAGTGGTTCTCTGAGAGCTTCAATTGTTTTCAGTAGGAAGTTAAATTCCACCAGCAGCGCATCGGATTGGAAATCGGAAATAATCTATTGAGTTCTCGCCTCTTTATGACTTCTTATTGGCGGACTTTTGAACACAGCATGTGAGACAATGGCCCAGGCTTCATTCCTATCCCTTAGTTTTCGGCACAGTGATGTACAGTCAGGAGGGAAAACTGAACATCGACTCTGGGCCCCAAGAGGTCAATTGGCGTCAGTTCCAGCATGGAGAAGAAAAGCTGCTGTTGATTACCACCTGCCACATACCACCTCCCTATCGCTCCCCAGACCTCAGCTGATGAATCAATGCTCCTCCATGCTGAACACCACTTTGAGGACGCTCTGATGGTAGCAAGGGCATTGGATGTGTTCCGGGTGGGGGACTGTAATGACCATCACCAAGAGTGGTTCTGGAACACCATCACTGACCTAGCTTGCCGAATCCTAAAGGACTGAGCCTGCGGCAGTTGGTATGGGAAACAACAAGAGGGAAATACCTAATTGAACTCGCCCTCAACAATCTACCTGCCACAGATGCATCTGTCAATGACAGTATTGATAGGAGTGAGCACGTCACAGTCTTCGTGAAGACGAACTTCCTTCATCACACTGAGGATACCTTCCATCATTTTGTGACACTACCACCGTGCTAATTGCTATAGATTTCAAACAGATCGAGCAACTCACAGCTGGGCATCCACGAGGCGCCGTGGGCCATCAGCGGCAGCAGAATTATGTACAACCACAGTTTATCACCTCTTGGCCTGGGATAACTCCAAATCTACCATTGGCTTCAAATCGGGGGATTAACCCTGGTTCATTGAAGAGTGCTGGAGGGCATGCCAGGAGCTGCACATCCGTGCAAAAGATAAGTTTAAAGAGTTTGCAACAATCTTCAGTTAGACGTGCCGATAAGATGATACATCTCAGCCTCCTCCTGAGGCCCTTAGCATCACAGATGACAGTCTTCAGCCAATTTGGTTCACTCCACGTGATATCAAGAAAAGACTGAAGGCACGGGACACTGCAAAGGCTATGGGCCCTGACAATATTCCGGCAATAATAATGAAGATTCTGCTCCAAAGCTAGATGTGCCCTCAGCCAAGCTAATGTATCCTTTCTTAGGATGTAGCTATCTCTGTCCAGGCCAGCATTTGTTGCTGTTCCATAACTGTCCTTGAAATTCGTGGCTTTGAATTCAGACAAATTAAGAAGCAACCACTTTGGTTGTTGCAGTACAATTACAACACTGGCAACTAAAGGAAATGTGGAAGACTGCCCTGGTACGTCCTGTCCAGAAAACTCAGGACAAATCCAACCCGGCCAATTACCACCCCATCAGTCTACTCTCTGTTGTTAGCAAAGTGATACGACGGATCATATCAACCGGCACTTACTCAGCAATAAGCTGCTCACTGACGTTCAGTTTATGCTCCGCCAGGGCCACTGAGCTACGGACATCATTACAGCCTTATTCAAACCGTGGACAAAGGAGGTCAGCACATGAGGTAAGGTGAGAGTGACTGCCCTACACATTAAGGCAGCATCTGATTAAGTGTGTCATCAAGGATCCCTTGTAAAACTGGAGTGAATGGGGATTAGGGGGAATAAACTCCGTTGGTTGAAGTCATACCTAGGACAAAAGAAGATGGCTGTGCCTATTGGAGGTCAATCTTCTCAGTCCCGGGTCATCACTGCAAATGTTTCTCAGGATGGTGTTCTAGGCTCATCCATCGTCAGCTGTTTCATCAGTGACCTTACCTCCATCACAAGATCACAAGCCGGATGTTCACCGATATATGTGCAAGGTTCAGCACAATTGAAGAGGTTTGTGCCCATATGCAGCCAGGACTGTACAGGATTCATGCTTTGGTTGATAAGTGGCCAGTAACATTTGCGTCAAGAAATTACAAGGCAATGTCCATCTCCACTAATGGAGAATCCAACCATCTCCCCTTGATAACCAATGGCATTAACATCGCTGAATCCCCCACTACCAACATCCGGGAGATTAGCATTGGCCAGAAACTGAACTGGACCGGCCACCTTAATACTGTGGCCACAAGAACAGGTCAGAGGTTGGGAGTTTTGTGGACAGCAATTCATTTCTTGACCCACCAAAGCTTGTCCACAGTCTATAAGGCAAAAGTCAAGAGTGTGGTGGAATGCTCTACACAAGCCTGGACGAGTGCAACACCAAAATCACTCAAGAAGCTCGACGCCATCCAGGACAAAGAGGCCGCCTCGACTGGCGCCCCATCTTTCACCTTGCACCTTCAAAAATCACGGAGCCCCCCACCACCGACAAACAATGGTAGCAGTGTGTGTCATGTGGAGCAACTCACAAATGCCCTTCGCAAGCACCTTCCAAACCCGCGACCTCTACCACCTGGAATGACAAGGGCAGGAGGAGCATGGGAACAACATGGCCTGCAAGTTGCCCACAAAGCCTCACACTAACCTGACTTGGAATTATATCACCAGTCCTTCACTGCCTCTGGGTCAAAATCCTTCAACACATCCCAAACAATATTCTGGCTGCATCTACAACACATATACTGCCACGGTTGAAGAAGGCAGCTCACCACCACCTTTTCAATGACAATTAGGGATGGGCAATAAATGCTGACACGGCCTGCGACGCCAACGTCCCATGAATGATTAAAATAAATGGATGCTACCAATCAATCCAAGTGGACTATCCTTCTGCATAATCTCTCAGAGTCAATGGTCCCAGTGTGAAGGGGAATACTTCAGAATAACTGAGCCAGCAGAGTGTTTTAAGAGAATGGTTGCTGTCACTAAAGCTCCCCCAGGTGTTAATGATGAGGCTTCTTTAACTTAGGGCATTACTGGAAAAATTGCTGCAGTTTCGGGGATTTAAGCTCATTGCTTAGTGCTTCACACGGCAGCATCTCATTACAGCACATACATACACACACACACACACACACACACATACAAACACACACACAACACATACACATAACACACACACACACACACACAAACGCAGCACATATACAAAACACATACACACACACAAATATACATACAATACATACACACATACACACACACAAAAACACACATACACACGCACAACACACACACACACACACACACACTCACACACACACACACACACACACTCAGTTCAAGGGCAATTGTGCTTGAGCAACAAATGTTGGTCTCTCCGCCCCCGCCCATAACTCATAAACGAATAAACAAAAATGCAAAATATGTCCTCCTCTAAAACAAAGAATAACTGCTGGAATTAGATTTCGGATCAGGATCTGTCCTGTAGCTAATCCGCAATTTGGTCTTCTCGGATTAGATTTCACTGCGGTTTGCATTTAGAGCGTTAATGGGGATTGGATGCAAAATAAGACGTTGATTATCAGCTCCTAATGCCGTCTGTTAACGGAGAAAAATGTCCTTTGCAGACTGAAGCTACATGCAGAAAAATAAACCAAACAAGCATTGCTGGTTGTGAATCTAACAACAATAGGTAATCTAATTGCAACATTTGCTATTCTGAGGGAGCATCACAGGGCAGTTGCTGACAGATCGATTCCCCTCATGGGGGAATGGAGAGCTATGGAGAATAGTTTCAGAATAAGGGTCTCCCATTTAAGATGGAGATGAGGAAGAATATCTTCTCTCATTGGGTCGTTAGCCTGTGGAGTTCCCTTAACCAGAGAGCAGTGGAGGCTGGCTCATTGAATATATTCAAGGCTGAGTTACAGAGATTTCCGATCGACAAGGGGGCCAAGGCCAATGGGGAATAGACAGGAGAGTGAAGGAAAGGGCATAACCAGAACAACCATTATCTTATTGAATGTGGGAGCAGGTCCGAAGGCCGGGATGGCAGACACCGACTCCTATTTATTTTGATCGTTTAACCTTTGCCCCACTTGAAGTTAACATTGAGATGGCGATTTTTGGTTTGTCTCAGAATCAACCTGAGAAGAACGTGGAAAATTTTAAAATATCAAAATCATTTGAATTATGCTGGGCTCGACTGGTTCCGGCATAGTGTTAAATGTAGTGTGGATGTTACTGGCGAATTTTACAAAATAGTTCAGGTACTTTTTTGTGGGAGATGTTCACTCAGTTCCCTGAAACAACAAACTGAAATTTGTATGTACAAGCCATGAAACTTAAATAAACGTTCATTAAAATGTCCCTGATAAACATAAATACTCACTCGACCAGCTGCTTTAATGAACCCACTTCCTTATGAGGATGCAGGATAGGACCAGGATCATCGTGCCAGCTACGGCAAAAGATCAAAATGCGTCACCCTAACAGAGGCAAAACACTTAGAAACTGCTGCTGGGTCAAATCATTCTTTTCAATGGAAACTTGACCCAGTTATAAAGTCAAAGCAGCAAATGCACGACAAAAGTCGTCAAGAACCCATGTTAAGGAATCTTCAGGGTAATGAGGAGGAACAGAATCTGGGAGACAAGAGCGGGCTCCATTCATCTTCAAGTGAATTACTTGCGGAATGTGGTCTGAAATGAGCAGTGTGTTGCTCCTTACTGAGTGCCTCAACTTTTCTCCAGAAATGCTCGACCTTGAATGACAACGAAAAGAGTCAGTGAACCTTGCAGCTGTGGCCGCCGCTGTTTGCAGCGAGTCTCAGAAAGACGCCGCACTCAGAGCCCATTCGGGGGCTGGGCAAAGCACAATGAGGGGCGGAAATCACTGTCCGAGATTGTGTCCACTTTAGGCTTGACATTGAAAATGAATTTCGACCCATAATCTCTCAGCGGCTTTCCTGTTGTTAAAGTGGAGACGCTTCGCGCGCAAAACTGCCTTTAGAGATTAAACATTAGGACTTAGTGTTAAACGGCAGGCAGTTTAGGACCTGCCGCCCAGGGTTGCTGCAACTGAACAGGTCGCTGGTGTAAAACTGACCTCATTTACAGTGTCCTCATCGACGTGACACCGGTTGCATGTGTATCTGCAATGCCCGGCATATGAATAAAATTTACAGATCCCCAATATTATTCACAAATGAAGCGTTCCTTTAATCAGCAGCTCACAGAAATTGCACTGTGTACTATCCACACACAGGCAATACCGGGGCAGCTCACTAAGGCTGCCGCCAAAAATTTCAAATCAATCCAGTCAATGCGATGGTCAGTCAATGCTTTCCAGTCTCTGTGTTAAGCAGGTTGTATCAAGAATCGTGTACAACCTCTTTACAGAATGCATTTTATTGAGTAATATTACACTACATTCTGAATTCCGGCCGTTCACCCTGCTAATCCACAACCTCTATCTCCCAGAAGGATAAGGCCAGCAGATTGATGGGAACACCACCACCTGCAAGTTCCTCTCAGAGTCACGCGCAAGCCTGCCTTGGAACTGTATCGCCGTTCATTCACTGCCAATTTACAGCACGGGGCGTACATACTCCACATGGGCTGCAGTTATTCAAAAAGGCGGAACACCGCCAGCTTCTCAAGCGGCCCTTATGATGATTAATACCTGCTACCCCAGGCACCGAAAGACGCATCCTGAGAACGAATTAAACTTTAACTTCAATATTCAGCATGCACCCTCATAGTTAGAATTCAATGATATCCTGTAAGCCGACTAAACATCTTCATAGACAACAAGCCATTTGGACAGCGACCACAATATGACAAATGTATGTGACATTCACCAGGATACCGCACCCAAAATGGTGTCATACTTTCCATAGCATTACTCGTCATAGTTTCCGCCGCATCGAAAGGGGAACAACTCACTGGTGCTGAGCTCATGTCAGTCTGCGGCGACTCCGCCTGCAGTAACAAACTGGTGAGAGTGAAAACAGGGAGAACTCACCGCGTCAAGATGTCCAAGGAATCTTTATCTCTGATGTTCATTTTCCAAGTGCTGCGGGTTTACGGTGAGCAAGAGGCGGGGGAGAATTTTAAACCGGAATCAGCTAGAATCAGTGTTTACTGAGCTGAAAATGTGACCCGGTGCTTAGGTGAAGGGATTTGACCAGAGCATGTGAGTTTGTTTTCTGTTTTCTGCTATAAAGCGAAGAAAAGGCAAATTGCAGAATTAGTCTAACCAAGAATTATTAGAGACAGTAACGAGACGCTTCTTAAATTACGGGCGATTTTGTTCAATGGTGATGCTTCCTATCTCTCAATAATCAGTGGTAATGTAACAGTAATCTCTATAGTTACAGAAACCGAGCCCTCTCCAGCTCAGAGTCCATTCATAATGACAGCTGAAGTCGGAGAGATGGTGGAATTAGGCTGTCACCAAATTTACGAAGTGGAATTGGTGTCTAGCTATTTCTGGTACAAACAACGTGTGGGTGAAGCCCCGAAACTAATCGATATCCCTCCCTGTCAGGGGACCGACTGTAAGTTTATTTCGAAAAAAGGCAACAGCAAAAATGTACTGATTTTGGAAATTCGCAATGTCCAGGTGAATGACTCGGGATCCTACTACTGTGCTGATAACGATGTCTATGCATCGCTGCAGAATGGACCCGCGCTACTAATTGGAGGTATGAGAGCAAGTGAAATTAATTCAGATCATGCATAGCATTATCATTTGATGCAATTTAATCGTTAACTGTGTTCCAATCTCTGTCCAGACAGTTCCACCGACAAGACGGCTGTGCTGGTGTTTGTCCCGCCGGGTGACCTGCATTTGAGGGAAACCGTCCCCCTGGTGTGTTTGGTCAGTGGCGTTTCTTCCAATCAGGTTGCTATTTTCTGGAATATTTCCGGCCTTGTCACTGAGGGACAGAGCGATCCCGGTACAATGGAGGAGGACGGGACCTATAGCATCAGAAGTCACGTCACGGTGTCGAGGGAATCCTGGAGGAGCGGCGGTCTCTGTACTTGTATTGTTCAACTGGGGCCTCTAAGCAAAAACTGGACAAAGAGCGTGACATTCTCCAAGGCAGCAGGGACATGGGCAAGTGAATTTGTGACCTGTACAATGTAGGGTTGTATGCAACTTTGGTATCAGCTGGAGTAATTGTCTAGCTTCTAAGATCCTGCCGACTTTCAACTGAAGGCCTCCAAGAGATAATGTACAAGTATATCGGGTTATCTCTTGGATGTATTAATTTCACAGTCGGCACTCCAACTGACTCGAAAGTTGAATGTGTGTGTTTGTGTGTCTTTCTCTGTGTGTGTGCCTGTGTGTGTATATGTGCCTGTGTGTGTCTGCGTGTGTGAGTGTGTTGACTGTATGTTCGTGTGTGTGTTGTGCGTTCACTTGTTAAATTATGTTAAAATAAATTATTGTTTCCCCTTCCCAGGATAGGCTTTGGCTCTTGTATATACTTTCTTGTTCCGCCTTATATTTCTGCAGAGGCCTTAGAATCATAGATTTCCCCTTTGAAAGTCATTATTAAATCTGCTTGCATCGCCCTTTTCATGCAATGGATCTTGTAATGGAGCTGAGGTCAGTTCTGAACTGGATGCGCTTTGCGAGCAAACAAACAACAGCCAAGGGGCGAAATTGTTCCGTAAAATGGACATGTTTGCTGAGACTTGTCGTCCATTTAGTTTCCTCTTTTACTCCCCGGAACCACATTTATCTTCTCCAAATTCCCCTTAAAATCTATTTTAATTTTAATCCCTGATATCAGCAATCTTACGTAACATTAAACCGAGGATCTGAATTTTCAGTGAATTTGGATTGTTCGAAGCAGTTCAAGTTTATCGCACGTAAAACATGTGGGTGAGCATTGGGGTTTAGGTGCACAATTCATTGATCGTGTCAAGGCAGCGCATAAAGCATAGAGGATCCTGGCCTTTTGAAATACGGCAGGGAGTCCAAAAGAAAGGGAAGCCATGATTAATCTCTACAACATTCTGGTTTGGCCTCAACTAAATTATTCAGTCTAGTTCTGGGCACAGAAATTTAGGAAGAATGTGAAGCGGGAGAGTGCAGGAATGGTTCTCTAAAATGGTTCCAGGGATGAGGAACTTCAGTGAAATGCATTGATTGGAGAAATTGGGGCTGCTTTCCTTGGAGAAGAGAAGGTTTAGAGGAGATTTGATAGAGGTGTTCAAATTTATAAGGTTTCTGGACAGCTCAATTTGGAAGAAACTGTTCCCATTGGCGGGAGGATTGGTAACCTAAGGACACCGATTTAAACTGATTGGAAAGAAAGAGATGATAAACCTTTTTGCGCAGCGAGTGGTTAAGATCAGGAATGGAATGTTTGGGACTGTAGTGGAAACAGATTCAATCGTTGCTTTCAAAAGGGAATTGGAGAATCACCTGAAAGGGCAAACAAAATGCAAGATAACGGGGAAAGGCAGGGAAGTAGAGCTCAGTGAGTTGTTCTTGCAGAGAGCCTGCACAGACACGATGGGCTGAATGGCATGCGTCTTTGCTGTAATCATTCTCTGATATCATAAATGTTTGGAGGTGGAATGATAAACTTAAATTGCTTTTGAAAGGCGTGGAATTCTTGACTTGATTAATGGAGGAATCGAGGCTAAAAACAAGAAAGATAGGCTTAAAATTAATAAACGTCTGGCTGGCTAGGTTTGTAGCACTGTCCTCAGTTCTGGGCACTATTGGTTAGGAAGGATGTCAAGGCCTTGTGGAGGATGCAGGGGAGATTGACCAGATATAGACCTCTAATCAGAATTACCTTCAGTTAATCTGGAGGGATTGGAGAAGATGGGATTGTTCTCATTAGAGCGGAGGATGTTAGAGGATTTTTAATCGAGGCGTTCAGAATAATGAGTGCCTTTGATAGAGTAAATAAGGAGAAACTGTTTCCAGTGGCAGGAGGGTCGGTAACCAGGGGGATACATTGAAGATAATCGGCAAAAAGGAGCCAGAGGGGGAGATGACGTGTTTTCTTTTTACACAGCGAGTTGTTGTGATCTGGAAGGCTCTGTCTGAAAGGGCGGTGGAAGCAGGTTCAATGGGAATTTTCAAAAGGGGAATCGGATAAATACTTAATGGGGAAAATGTGCAGCGCTATGTGGTAAAGAACAGGGATAGTAGGAATAACGGGATAGCTCTATCAAAGAGCCAAGTCAGGCGCGATGAGCCGACTAGACTCCTTCTATAATAAAGGCAACATACTGCCGATACTGGAAATCTGAAACAAAAACAATAAATGCTGGAAAAAACCTTAGCAGGCCTGACAACATCTGTGGAGAGAAAGAAAGAGTTAACGCTTCGAGTCCATGGATGTGAAGAAGTCATATGGACTCGAAACGTTAACTCCGTCTTTCTCTCCACAGATGTTGTTAGACATTGGTATGATGCTTTTCGTCATACATGCTGATACACTAAGCATGTGGAAAAATCCTGGCCGTGCTGTTAGTTAATTCATCTCCACTAGCAAATGCAGCGCCGTTGAATCCATTCTGCACATCCACTCTCCGCTCTCAGTCCCACTGACTTTTTAAAAATTTACTTTCACACCCGAGCTTTTTAACTGGATCACGTTTTCCTTCAGAGAATCCCATGTAAGAATGGTTTAACCCAGCAGCAGTTTCTGAGTGTTTTGTCTCTGTAGGTTGGTGCAAACTGGCTCTTCCTATTGCCATAACTATCCTGCTGGTACTGATTCTACTCTTGGTGCTTATTTCCATTTGGATTCGTAAAAACAGCAGATCAGGTGAGGATTAATGGTTATTGGGGACATTTCAATACTTATTTCTCCAATATGATTCCCTTCTCGGAGTTTTCAATAACTAATTACACATTTTTCTTCCAGAAGAGCGAGGCAGGAGATCCCCCAATGAAAAGTGAGTAAATGAACCATTTGCAAAATTCATCAAGAACAATATTTTTCTATTTTACACTGTCTCAAACCCAGCACCGATTCAAATAGCGTATTCAGAAATGTTCTATGATTGTTTAAGATAGATTCTAAATCGTTGGGCAATTCTCTTCTCAACTATTTCCGGCACCTGAGCCAGGACTTCCAAGACCTAACACGTGTATGATATTTCTGTCCGTATCCAGTTTCAGCTTGAGAGAGAAAAGGCAAACCGAGAGGCCGAATCAACGACAATCGGGTAAGTTGCATTGACATGTTGGTAGAGATTAAATGCCAAAATGCGTAAATTGCCGAAATAAAGAGCATGATGTTGAAGCTTTTGGACTTGAACTCATTAGGAGAAATCACAAGAATACCGAATGTAAGGGAAACAATTTATAATTCATGAAAAGAGAGCACAGAATGTTTGGCATGTGGTTCGTGACTGGCAGAGGTGTTTGCATGGAAAATGCACAAGCTAACTGTTCATTGACAGTTAACTGCTAAGCTTTGTTAAAATTCAAACCAGACAGGTTAAGTGATTGGTCACGATATTGCCCTGGGGAAAGAACCAGAGAATGGCTGTCGCCTATTTCGTTGATTTGAAACAGTTGCAATATGTGCATATGCTCTTACTGTCTGCAGAATGCTTTTCCCACAATCAGAATGTTCTACGATCATTTTCATAGACCCATAGACTCATAGACGTTTGCAGCACAGAAGTGCGACATTCAGCCCATCGTGTCCGCGCCGGCCAACAAAGATCTGACTACACTAATCCCATTTTCAAGCGCTTGGCTTATAGCCCTGGAGGCTAGGGCAATGCAAGTGACTATCTGAATGCTTCCTAAATGTGACGAGAATTGCTGACTCAACCACCCTTTCAGGCAGTGATTTGCATACTCCCACCACCCTCAGGGCGCAACCATTTCTCCTCAATTTCCCCCTTAGACTTCAACCTCTTACCTTAAATCTGTGCCCCTTGGTTATTGGCCCTTCTACTAATGGAAAAAGTGCCTTCTTATCCACCATACCTATGCCCCTCATAACCTTATAAACCTCTATATGTTCCCCTCTCAACCTTCGCTGATCCAAGGAAACCAACCACAGCCCATCCAATCTTCCCTCAAGCTCAGACTCTCCAGCCCAGGCAGCACTCTGGTAAATCTCCTCTGCGCCCCCTCCAGTGCAATCACATCCTTCATATAATGTGGGGGCCAGAACTGCAGCCAGTACTCCAGTTGTGGTCTAACCAGCGTTTTAAACAATTCCACCATAACCTCCCTGCACCTGTATTCTACACCTCAGCTATTAAAGGCAAGCATGTCATATATCTTCTTAACCACCTTATCTACATGCCCAGCTGCCTTCAGGTATGTGTGGAAATGTACACCAAGCTCCTGAACAAAGCCATGCTGACTACCCCTGATTAATCAGTGGTTCTACAAGTGCGAGTATATTCCATCCCTCAGAATTATTTCTAGTTGCTTCACCACCACCGAGGTTAGACTGACTGGCCTGTAATTGCCTTGTCTAACGTTTCCTCCCTTTATTAGTAATGGGACAAAGTGCGCACCTCGCCTGTGCCCAGAGCGGATTTGAAAATTGCTGCCAGGGCCTTTGATAACTCTTCCCTCGCCTCACTCAGCAGCCTGGGATACGTCTCATCCAGGCCAACGGATTAATCTTGTTTTTTGGCCGCTAAAACCGCTAGTACCGCCTGTCAGTATCTGTTAATTTCCTCAGATATTTCACAGTCCTCCACCCTGATGTCTATACCTGTGTATTCCTTTCCCATTGTGAAGATCGAAGCAAAGTATTCATTGAGGACTGCGCCCACGTCTTCCAGGCCCACACAAAAATTACCTCTGTGGTCCATAATTGGCCCTATTCTTCTCCTAGTTATTCTCTTGCTCTTTATATATTTAAGTAAACAAACCCCAATGGGTTTTCCTTTATTCTACCCACAAATGCTTTCTCATGCACTCTCTTAGCTTGCCTAATTTCCTTTTAAAGTTCCCCCCAGCACTTTTTACACTCCGCTAGGGTCACTGCCGTATCGAGTCCTCGGTATTTGCCATAAGCGTCACTTTTTGCCTTGATCCTAACGTTTATGCCCCGTGACATCCAGGGTTCTCTGCACTTGCCCCTCGCACCCCCACCCCCTTGCCTTCACTGGAACATATTTGCCCTGTTTTCTCGCAATTTCCTCCTTAAATGCCTCCCACTGCTCTGACACAGTTTTATCTGCAAATAGCTGCTCCCAGTGCACTTGGGCCAAATCGTATTTCATCTTAGTAAAATAAGCCTTTCCCAAGTTTAGAACTTCTACTCCCGGCCCAAATTTATCCTTTTCCATAACTATCCTAAATCTAACCGAGTTATGTTCACTATCGCCAAAATATTCCTCTCTTGATACGCCTTCCACCTGCCCTGACTCAGTTCAGAATATTAGGTCCAGTACTATCCCCCCTTTGTTTTTGAAGTATCTGTTGGTCTCATAAAAGGGCCATTTATTGCTTCTTAATATTGGCAGTAATATACCAAATAGACAATAGACGACAGACACCGGTGTTAGGAGTCCTTATCCACCATTGTCGAATTGGGCTCTATTGAAGTTTTAGGAACAATTGGCATATTGATGAGTTTTCGCTTTTTGGAGGCCCATTGTCCTTTGTGGTCATTGGAGCATTTGTGGTCATTAGCACACAATCCTCTGTAAGTAACTATAGACTTTGTCGACTGGAATCAAATTTCAATTAATATCCTAACCATTAACACACAGGTAATCACCGTCAAACAGCGGCGAAGTGGACACATCAGGGTGGAATACAGGTGAGAGCATTAAAACTGTTGTAATAATATTCAGGAAAACATGAGTTTTGGGATAAGTCCATCGTGCCCCATGCCGGGTATTAAACATGGTTAACAGAGGGCAGGTCAGAGTCTCGAGCAGCTGAATTTTCACAATTCCTTTCCCTCTAACTGCAATCAGTACAATTCCACCCGCCCTCTCCCCATCTGATAATAGAAAGGATATGCTAATGTTCCTGGTAGAATGTCTGTATTGCCGATACCCTGCAGTTTATATTCCGGATGTCCTGCTTCCTGAGATTTTATATAAACCTTGCTTATTTCCACGGTGAGTCTAGATCCCCTCCTTCCTCCATCGTCCACTCCATAGTGTTTTTTCTAACTATCTTAGCCAATGGAATTAGAGTGAAGATAAAGCCAAACCCAGGGAAGTAAGTTGACAAAGAAGTAATGAATTCTGGAGAATATGAGTGTGCTAGTCTGTGTGTGCGTTTGATTGTGAGATTGAGCGTGATTGTGAGCCTTGACTCAATGGGAATTCCTCTATCTCTCTCCCCCCCACCCACACCACCCCAAATCCCCTTACACACCTCTTAGTCAGGAGACCGTGGGGTCGAGGCCTCACTCCAGAGACTTGAGCAATAAGTCTAGACTGACATTCAAGTGCAGGACTGAGGGAGTATTGCAATTTAGAGATGACGTTTTCAGGTGAAACTTTAAGCCGAGGTCCGGCTGGGACCTCAGGTTGGCTGAAAGATATCGCCAGCCTGTTGGAGAAGGAGCAGGGCGTGGTTCTCGCCTGTGACTAGTTTGATATTTAACCCCTCAACCAACATCTCAAAAAATAAGTCATCTGGGCCATTATCAAAATCTTTTTTAAAGGATCATGCTGTGCGCTAGATGGCTGCCGCATATCATACACGACGAACAGCAACTACGTTTCAGAGAAGTGCCTTTAAGTGATCTGTGCCTTCCTGAAGATGTGAAAGGAGCGATATAAACGAAATTATTTTGATTGTATGTACGATTCTATCTTGTACAAGACGCATGGCGAAACATGATAAACGAACTGGCCAGTGAGCAGCAGAGCAATCCATTCAAATCGATAGAGTCACCATTCCAGTTTTCTGAATAAGCTTTGGTGAATTTTGTGTTAATTGCTTATCTGTTACAAAACTTTTATTCCGGTAATTCTTGCATGGACATATTAAACAAAAAAATGTCAAATCGATACAGACGGCAATGAAAGCAGAATCAATAGTAACTTCAAGAATGAAGACTTGAAGGGGAGAAATAGTTGGGGTAAGGGGTCAGAGAAGGGGACAGTGGGACTAATTGGATGGCGTTTTCAAAAAGCCAGGAAGGAACAGAATGGGTCGAATGGCCTCCTCCTATGATGTATCATTCTATGATTCAATGAAATGCGTTTGCGAGCCGAGATAATCTGACGCGTCATCTTAAAGTATTTTTGAACATCAATGTTAAATGTGTTTCCCAGTCTCAGGGCGGACCTCTCTACGCCTCTTTGAACATGGCTGCATTGGAAAAGAGATCAAAAAAGGAGGGTCGCAGATGAGGATCCAGGTGATTTCTCTCCGATGAATGATGGAGGAGAGACGATTTTCCAAAGAACCCACGGCCTTGTGGAAATAAACATTGAGCCATGGAGACCCGCATCAAAAAAAATAAGCTTTCCCTGTGCAATCGTCGGGGCTTACAAAGACTGGCTCATTTTAAAAAAAATATGAAATAGGCTGCCTTGAATATTGCGAAGGATATTCCACTGTGTTAGTGTAATACAAGTGTGAAAATAATATTGAACAAAGGTTCTGGACTTCCTTTAGTTTTTCTCAATCTTTTATGCGGACCATGTAACTTCAGTTACTGACAGGATTCCTATTACACTGCAAATGTCTTTATATAAATAAAATAAATTATTCTTCGATTTTAACGACACAGTAGAAGTTTGTTTTGATCAATATTTAGCTTATAATTAAATGTCACCTGGGTGAAACTGCAATTTATTTTGAGATGGCAATGTCAGTCCTGAGTTGAGATGCTGGCAGTTGTGTGTTTCTCTGTCTGAGAGGAGCTCTGTTAATGATTTACAGGATTAGAACACAACAGTAGAGGAACAGGAAGTTGATGCAGAAAACTTGCGAGGGTTCAATTTTACTTTTACACAGTCGGGTTTGTTTGTGTTTAAGTTCAAACCTACAAGTTAGAATCTTAGAGTGCGTGCCGTTTGTTTTGGAAAAAAACAGTTGACCGAGGAGCAATGGTTCCCAGAAATCCCCACTACTGGAGGATTCCCTTCCCATGTCTGGGATATTGTGGGCAAACTGATAGAAGTGTATTGCCATGAAAACCCAATTATCATGGTATAATATAACTGCCAGCATGATAGAATGCAATCTAGATGGAATTTCTTATTTTTCAGCCTAGACATTACTGTTTTCCTAATCCTAGATTTACAAACATGAGCAACACGATATTCATTTATGGAGAGAGAGAGAGAGAGAAGGAGGGAGGAGGACACTTCATTGCATTACCGATCAAAGTCAGTTCAGTCTAAATGTTCCGATTTTCGTTAATCCAGAATCAGCAGATACAAACGGGTCAGGTTGCAGAGTAACAAAGAGCTCCCTTTTAAGACTCTTTTAAGATCCATCTCCCAGAAACTATCCAATAAATCCCTTGAGGGGAAAAATAAACTTTTGCAGTAGCATTCTCGTGGATGTGAATTTAGATTGTACTGTGGTGTTTCTAAACCAGATCTAAATTCAACAGGACGATATAGGAACTATAAGGTTATAATTACGAGGACAGGTTACACGGACTAGGCTTGCATTCCTCGAATGTGGGAGGTTAAAGTGTGACCTGACTGAGGAGTTTAACATGGTTAATTGATTCAGTAGAATCGGTAGAGAGAAAGTATTTCCTCTAGTGGGACAGGGAGTCCAGGGCATGGGGGCAGTAGCTCAGTGAGGTGAGATTGAGTAGGATCGGTCTATAGATTTTGGAACTGGGAAGAATTAGAGGTGATCTCAGTGAAACATGTAAAATTCTCCAAGGGATTGACAGGGTTAATGCTGAGACGTTTTCCAAACTCTCGATCCCACCCAGCCCCCGGCATGCCTGAAGCGTCCATTAGTCGGTAACAAATCTCAGGATAAGGTGTTACCTATTCAGGACTGAGTTGAGGAGAAACTTATTCACTAAGAGGTTTGTGAAATTTAGGAATTCTCCAGCTAGAGAGCTGTGGATGCCCAGTCTCTGAGTGCGTTCAATGAAGCGATCAGTAGAGTTTTGGAACGAATGGAATTAAGAGAAAGTGGAGTTGAGGCAGAAGGTCAGCCATTATTCAATGGTGGAGCAGGCGCGAAGGGCAAATCAGGCTTCTGTTCGTTATGTTCCTTTGCATGAAGATCTGTGGGAGGAGGAGGGGGAGGGTGTTGGGGGTGGGGAGGAGCGGGCTGAGATGTACAATAAGGTCCGTCCATTTAAAAGCTGCTAAAAGCCACCAAACATTTATCAGTCCAGATTAACCCACGACAACGTTGATACACATGGTTCAACAGCCAGACCTCAGTCTGTATCTTATTTTAGGTCATGATACCCAACTCAATGCTGCTTTTGGCCTGCCTATGGCATAGTACAAGTTGTGTTGTCCGCTCTTAGAGACCCTCCCAATTTTTATTCTTTCTTGCCTTCAATATAGAGCAGCAAACTGGTCAGTTATGGCCAAGAATCATCTGCCACTCAAACACATCATCACCTCTGGAAATTGTTTTTATTTTAAAGCATCAAATCATTAGGGCCAATCACACCTTTCAACTGATGAGTCCAGACCCACCGATTCCTGAGAGGATGTAACTTACAGCTCAATACGTAGCTCCCTCGCTTCGGAATCAGCATGTTGTGGATTAATCTCCTGCTCCAGAGACTTGAGCTAGATTGATGCTCCAGGTGTCAGTATTGAGGGAGTTCAGCAGTAGCAGATAAGTTGTGTTTTGGGTGATGTGTTAAATTGAGGCCCTGCCAGACATCTCAGGCAGATGTAAACGATTCCAAAATATTCCACAGGCAATATTGGAAGAAGAACAGGAGCAGAAATTATGGGGAGGGGATGCGTGCAGTTCCCCAACTCCCCAACTCACCTCTCCCCGTTCCTGGGGGCAATATTTTCTTCTCAATCAACATTTGCTCATTATCACACTGATGTTTGTGGGAGCTTGCTGTGCGCTAATTGGCTGCTGAATTTCTTACACAACAACTGAGACGGCACGTCGTGATATTATTCAACTGAATGGAAAGAACTTTGTGATCCCCTGAGTTCATTGAAGGCGCTGTGGAAATTCACGTTTGTGTTTCTATTTCAACCAAAATTGCCCATCTGCACCAATCAGCAAACTCACTTTAATCTGGGTGAAATGTGTAAACTTATGTCCCAGTGATTTATGTTATAGAGAAAGGGATAGGTTTAAATTTGTACAAATCGCAATGATGTGTGCCAAGATCAGAAGGGGAAGAATTTAGAAAGAAAAATGGGATATGCCTAACTTGGAAGCACTGTCCAAATGTTATCAGGGCTCCAAGAAGACGCTTATTATTTCAATAGGCAAGCAATATTTCCATGGGAGTTTAAAAATGTTCAGCAGGGATGATGTCACAGGGTCTGCGACTGCTGCAATTTCCCCTCCTGTCCGCACGGGGCCAGTCTAACTGTCTTCTCGCCCTCCTCGCCTGCCTGATCATCCAGGATTCACCTCTTGCCCCCACTCCCATAAACCAGGCTCTGCTCTTTGTCACTCTTGGGCCCCGGCCCCCGAGCGGGGCAAGCGGCAGTGTGACGTCTTTTCTGTTTTTTTTTAATTCATCAAGTCGTCAAACGAAGCATAAGAGATTCTTTAGACTCGAGAGGGAACCGAAATTCTGCCTGGTAATTGGCGAATGAAGGAAATAAAAAGGTCCGTTCTGGGCGGAGTTTGTGCTGAGCATGCGCGGCAGGTTCTCCAAGAGTGCAGTGCGGCCTGTTGCACTGCTGGAGGCCTTTCCCAGCCGCTGGGTATTGTCGTAACAGGAGCCGCCATTGCCCCATCGATAAATTCAAACGTAGTGTCTTCATTCCAAAACAGGAAAGCTGTCATTTAACCATTTTATACCTGACTACAAACGGATATTTCACAGAATGCTTTATTTCACTTATGTCATTTCAGAGCTAGCTCTGGGTCACTGCGTAAATGTATAAATCGCAATGATGTGCAACAACTTGAAGGATATCGGGAGCATCATTGTTGTGTTACTGTAAGAGTTAACAACTGTCACATGCAGGATAATGGAGCTGTAGAGGTGACAGAGGTGCCCTATTCTGAGCGTGTCTCGGTGTGTGTATAGTTAATGTGTCTCGCTTTCGATTTTGCTGTCAATGTGTGTGTGTGTGTGTGTGTTTGGTGTGTGTGCGTTCGGTGTGTGTTTGTGTGTGTGTGTTTGGTGTGTGTGTGTTTCTTTGGTGTGTGTGTGTGTTTGAGGCTTGTGCGTGTATGTGTGTATGTGTGTGTGTGTGTGTTTGGTGTGTGACCGAGACAGTACTGGCAGAGGGTGATTGCTGAAGGTTATCCCTGTGCCGGCTCTTTCAATGTGCACTTTAGTCCAACATCCCAGCTTATCTCACCCTGACGCTGAGAATGGGTCCTCTTGTGCCACACCACTCGAATAAGTGTTAGTGTCTTAAGGCTTATAGCACAACCCATGGCTGTGCCTGAAAGTGGTTTCCTGGTGATGTCAATAATTTGGAAACGTTAACACAATTTATTCCTCACATCAGAAGACCAGTAAAATACATGACTAAAAATTGAGAAGATGTTTCACTGAGATTTAATTTCAAAAACATTAAAAAGCTGGAGGCAGCTGTTGTTAAGACGACTGGATAATTGGATAACTCCAATCCACTCAACAATCTCTTGTCAGTCTTGTTCTAGTGGATAGAAATATTCTCAAATTATCATCGTCTTATTCTGCTGTGAAATTAGATTTTGCACAGATATTGTAAAGATAACTTGGAGAGCCTTTATACAAGATGCAGTTGGAAAAGATCATTCACTATACACTGTTCATCCATCCAGAAACGTTATGCCTCCCTCAAACATCATAACAACACCTGTTTCCTAAATAATTTCAGTGGGTTTCACCATCCACCCCAATACCCCACCCCCAACTCGCCGCACCATTCGCCCTACCCAGAGAACAATTCCCAATGTTAATCAGTCTGGTTGTCATAGACCTTCTGATATCAGTCCTCAATTTGTCTTTTAATAGTTTGACCTCCTATTCCTACAGGAACAATGCAGCAGGAGGAGGCCATTCAGCCCCTCAATTGAGTTTGTTCTGCCATTAAATCAGACTGTTGATTGATACCTTAACTGTGTCTAGCCGCCTTCATTCTATAACCCCTGTCTATCCATCTGAACACTGCCGCGCCTACCACTGCACTTTCTCTAAAGTAGAGTTTGGTTTGGTACATTCTCTTCTGCTTTTTCTATCCTGTTCCACACGCTTAACAGTCAGGGATCTTGCTCCACTCTGTCCAAGTTTATCCAACAATCCATGGTTACTATATCTAAACGTGTTGTGAGTGTACGGCTGCTGCATGGCCAAGGGCTGGAATGTTTCCAGCTTGTTGTGGGACACTTCAGCTATTAAATCGAACCAGATTCGCTTTCCACCTCGCAGTAGCTTTCTGTGCAACTCTGGCCTCCTGGCCGTACCGGGCCCCTCTCAGAGAATGGCTATATTACAGATCCAGGGTAATTGGTGCAAGGGGCTTGGGTGCGAGTGAGGGAGTAATTCTGACATAAAGTGACAGGCGGGGAGACAGGTATTGGGTGAAACAGTGACTAAAATATTAACATCTGATTCCAGCTTTCTTCAATCTGGCATGTAATTTTTGTGGAGACCAGAATAAATTAGTGTGTTGTGGAGGAATTAAACACAACTCTCGGAATTGAGGGCGTTAACCCTGCACCCACGCGTATATCACAAGCATTAATGTTGTTGAATTCAGCACCATTGCCTTTTGCCCACAGTTTGAGCCATTCTGGGCCGCGCCCCGCCTTTCACAGGCTTTTCACACGAGCTGTAACGTGTTGCCCTTTGCAGGCAGAGCTGTGCGTGGGCTCCGAACCTGTAAACAGGAAACCCAAAGCCAACAGTTACAGGGGCTGATTTTTCCAGTGTGCTATTTTTGAACAGTGGCACATAATCTCTGCAAAATGTGCATTTTCACCATGTCTTCAGGGCCCCGAGCCCGAGCACAGAGACACCGGAGAGAAGAGATGGTCTAAATAGCACAGCGACCTGTCGGGGAGCGCCGAACATGAGATTCTTAATGTCCTGCGATTTGCTGCATCTGTTTCCAGGTTTGTGTCTTCTTCACTCCTCATTCAGAATTATCTCATTGCAAGTTTGAGACCACTGAGCTAATCAGTCAGGTGTAAAATTACTCCCACACCTACAATCTATCATATTAGCTTCATGTTGAGGAAATACAATATCCCACCTGATCATAATCGATCACATGTCAACATTCTCCAATCTATCGGATTACCTGGTGAACCGAGATCCCCTGTCTGCCCCTTTGGCGTGAACCCCAACCCCCCCCCGTCCCCCCCACCCCCCCGTCCCCCACACCCCATTTCAGCAGCGAGCAAAAGAGCCAGGGCGACGCCGGGGGGCCGGAGTGGTTGGGGAACGTGGGGGTTGGTGGGTGGTGTGGGGGGGCGGGGTGGGAGTGTAGGGGGGTTGACAGTGGACGATCCGGGGGCTGATTGTATTCCTTGGCCTCCCCGGGGCAAATGTTATCCCGCAAACAACGTCAGAAAAAACAATCTGGGTGAATATCACATTGCTGTTTGTGGAATCTTGCTGTGCGCAAATTCTCCGAACTTCCTGTTTTACAACAGCGGCTGCACTTGAAAAAAAACCTTCACTGGCTGCAAACCCGTTTCTCTTTTACCCTGGTTCCTGCAATTGTTTCAAATAAAACCTTCAGCGCTTGGATCCACCGGATTTATGAATGAGGGGCTGGTCGGTTTTGTCGTTTACTGCTCTAACGAATTCTGCAGAGGAAACATGATGTCTTTCGCTGCCATAACAGAACCTCTAATGTTGATTTTTGTCCCTCTCAGTTATTGTATCTCAGGCAGTTTTGTCCTAGACTCCGGCGGCCCAGAGTCTCTCGCCTCCAACTACCTACAAGGTGCATTGTCACACAGGCTGTTTGGCAGGGGGGAGCGGTCCAGTGGTATCAATATCAGCACCAGGAGAATCTACAACTTGTTTACACCGTGACAAAATACAACT
This sequence comes from Cetorhinus maximus, assembly GCF_964194155.1. Lineage (NCBI taxonomy): Eukaryota > Metazoa > Chordata > Chondrichthyes > Lamniformes > Cetorhinidae > Cetorhinus > Cetorhinus maximus. Next base: position 2,265,577 of record NC_135914.1, on the reverse strand, counting down.
CTCCAACCGGCAGGTTTTCGGGAGAGGTTAACCAGAAATTCACTCTCTATTCCCGGGTCATTACGGACGTGCAATGATTCGGGTGTGTATTACTGTTCAACTAGGGAGCTCAGCGGAATGCCCTTGATGTTTGGAAACGGTTCCAAGTTGCTCATTACAGGTCAACATTACGCTTCTTTAACACTTTGCACCATAACTAATCAGCAGTTTATACCCAATAGCGATTGAATCCGATCTCTCCATCCCGCCAGGATCTCCAATAATCTACCTCTTAACTCCGTCACCAGCTGAAATTGTCTCAATTGACAGGGTCCCTTTGGTGTGTTTGGTGAAGGGTGTGGACCCCTATTCGCTTGCTGTCCGCTGGAATATTTCCGGGCGCGATACCGAGGGACAGAACGATTCTGGGACCATCGAGACGGACGGAACCTGTGCCGTCAGGAGCCATATACTTCTCAGGGCGTGAACTTGGAGCAGCGGCGCTCGCTTTACTTGCGCAGTTCAAATCAACTCCAGTGAAACTCTTCTCAGTGAAAGTGCCTCGTCTGAGAGAGGTAGCTATTAATAGTATCATGCTTTAGATTATATGCCGCTTAATTTTTGGCAATATCTCTTTGTACGTTTAATATTCCCCCTTCCCATGTGCCCATGGCCCCTCTCTCATACATCTCATTTTCCCAGTGTAAAGCTTTGTGAAATATTCATCTATCTGCCTCATTGGCATGAATGCGTATGGCGGGAAAAAGGGCATTCTAGAATGTGAATGATCAAATAACACCCCAGTTATCCCTTTACTACTTCCTCCGCCTATTCCCCTCTGTTATTATCTATATTCCGCAGAGTTTCCAGGACAGAAACAGGCCATTCGGCATCTCTGCTCCGTGCTGTGTTTTATGCTACGCACAAGCCCTCTCCATTCCCACTTCTAATCACACAATCAACATATCCTTCTATTCCTTTCACCCTCATGTGTTTATCCAGCTTTGCCCTAAATGCATCTCAGCTATTCACCTTAACCACTCCTGTGGTAACGAGTTCCACATTCTCCCTATTCTGTGGGTATATAAATTTCTCCTGAATCCCCGATCGGAGATATTAGGGACGGTCATATATTGATAGCCTAGAGACCGAGTCTCTACCCTGCACATGTCGAAAAAATGTTTCTACTTCTATCCTCACAAATCACTTCAAAAGCCTAAAGATCTCCATCAGGTCACCCTTCAGTCTTATCTTTTGGTAGTGAAAAGAACCCCAGCCTGTTCAAGCTTTCTGATAATTACAACCTCTCAGTGTGGATATCATCCAGGTAAAGGTTTTTTGTTTCCGCCTTTCCAATCCTCTATATCCTTGTTATAATCTTGAGATGAAAGTTGTTCACAGGACTTCAAGTGTTGTCCAACTAAGCTAATGATAACTTCAACAAAGGCTTTTCAATTCTATTTATTTTGGCATTACTCCCAGTGCTGAGTGGGTTGCTTTTTGTGGCCTTATTAATCTCCGTCTCTAATGTCAAGTGTTTGTGTGTCTGTAACCCATTTCTCTCTGCTCCTCTGTCCGATTTAGTCTCTCATTTCCAGTGAGTGTATAACCCTAGCACTAACACTAATCCTAACCCTAGCCCTAATACTGACCCTAAACCTGATCCGAAACCGAACCATAACCCCAGCCCTAATGCTAACCCTTATGCTAGCCCTTACTCTTACCCAAACCTAAGCATAACCCTAACCCTAATCCTCATCATTACTAGCAAAAACCTTCTAATCATACCGTTGCATCAAAAGCAGAGCATAGAAGTCAGTTGGAGAACGAGAAACAAGTCAGTCTAATATGACTGGCGGTCAAACCTTTACCATCCATTATTCTAAATTAAATAGGTGAGCATTTCTCAGCAGATGGAGTAGTTAAGGTCAGCCCGCCCCAGTTTGTGGAAGTGTGGTTATGTTTAAAGAGTTGGATAGAGATTTAATTCTGAAGAAATGTCTGAATGGACATTTAAAGAGAATACGTTGGATATTACGTGAATGGATTTCCACAAGGCCTTTATGTGCCTCACAAGATGGCTGTTGGGAAAAAATAAAACGCGAAGTTTGTAGGAGATGTGGGAAGATGGATAGAATGCTAGATGCATGCAGCGGGCTGGATGAGTATTCCTCAGATTGACGGGGTTTGGAAGTGCTGAATTGCAATGTGGACTTTGAAGAGTCAGCAGAAACTTGGAGATCCCGTTGCATTATCATGTGCCCCACACCATGCTGGTCTTTCTTGTGTAGTTCTATCATATACTTGTGCTTAAATATATGTATGTATGTGTTTATGTATGTATATATGTATGTATGTATGTCTGTGTGTATGTGTGTATGTATGTATTTATGTGTGTATATATGTGTGTATCTATCTATATACCTACCTGCCTCTCTGTCTAACTGTCCGTCTGTCTTTCTATCTATCCACCTCTCCTTCTATCGATCCATCTATCTATCTCTCTCTATAATTCTCCCTCCAGCTCTATTTATCTCCCAATTTCTCTATCTCTCTCCCCATATCCATCTATCTGATTTCAGCTTTGTAAATTCGCTTCGCTTTTCTAATCTGTTTCAGCTTATTTTTTTAATGACCTGGAGATGTTGATGACATTGACAAGACTGACATTATTTCCACATCTCTAGCTTCCATGTGCTAGAGTCTACTTGAACTTACTGTCAGAGACAGAAGGCTTCATTTACGGGATTTATTCTCAAATTCAATGCTTGTTATTTGCTCTCCACATTCACCGCTACCTGCCCCCTGCAGTTTCTCGCATTCCGGGAGTTTGTTGGCGGCGCTACTCCTGCTGGCGTTAGACCTGGTCGCCGGGAGAAGGATCTGCAAGACGCGGCAGACAGGTAGAGATTGTAGGGAGACGTTGTAACTCAGGAGCGCTCTTAATCTATCTACTTGTCGCAGGGCTGTGTACACTTTCAGCCGGTTCAGTGTGAAATGTGAACAGTTACACTCATTTTAAAATCCTCTTTCTAACAGGCAACATGAACATTGATAAGGAACTGACATATTCCAGAGCACGTACGGAAGAAAAGGCGGTAACTATGAATAGAAATTGTTCTTAGCGTGTGTAAATAGGGGTGGCGGATTTTAAATTCAAGTTTGAAGATATCTGGTTACTGTCATATGAGTGAATGAGACTTTGCATGACGCATGTTTTAAGATAGCACTGTTTACCTTTTCAATAGCACTGTGACAATAAATGTAAAAAAAGATTAGATAGGGGATCAGCTGAAAATGCTGAAACTCAAGGTGATAGATTTTCGTTGGATTAAGGGTTATGGTAGCAAGGAGGGTAAATAGGGTTGAGATGCGGATACAAAATGATTTAAATGTCTAGCGGGAAAGGCTCGAAGGGCTGAATGTCCTCTTTCTGCCCCCTGATGATGGTGTTTCTCATGATCACGGTTTGTGCTTTCTGTTGCAGACTCTTCATGCTCGGCTGGCGTTCAATGCGGACCCCACACTCTGATAGCAATGGAAATTGACAGCTCATACGCTGCTTCCGGGATATGACGTGCAGTGGAATGTTTCCTCTTTTTTCGTCCTCATTGGTGGAAAGCCTGGATGTGTGAACCTTCCTAATAGATTGTCATCCCAAATTCTGAACGCAGATTTATCAGTAATAATGAGGCAATTTATCGCCTACTGGATAGACTGCATGCCTGATAGAATAGGCTCCGTTTCAAGAGCATGTTGACATTCGGACATTTTAGCTTTCTGCTCAGTTTCTACATGTGTTACTTCCTTGTGTTAGTGCTTTTTTTAAAATTTAATTGCGGATCTTTGTTTCAGCTTGAGCTGGAAAGAGCGCATCAATGTCCAATTTACCAACTCATTAAATCAGGTTTTGAAATCCAAGCATTGCGTTTGTCATTTGAAGTTGTTTGGTCGCTCAGTCCAAATGTGCTCATTGAATCTGCAATTCAGGATATCTTTATAGAGCAGATGTGTGCGGTTTAAAATTTGGGAACAATTCTACTAGAATGATAACAGAAATGAGAATGCATGATTTCAGGTAGGATTGAACAGGGTGGCACTCTTTTGTCTAGAAAAGAGTAGGCTGCTGGGGTGACCTGATAGGGGTCTTCAAAATTATGAAATGATTGGATACTTGAGAGGGAAACAAGAACGATAGGCCATCAGTTTAAGATATTCACTAATAAATCCAATGGGGAATTCATGATAATCTTCTTTACTCAGTGAGTGGGTATAATGCGGAAATCGATCCTGGGGATAAGTTGAGGTGACTATCAGACGTGCTTTTCAGGGGATGTTGAATAATCATATGAGGAAAAAATGAAATGTAATGATTTGTTGATGGGGTGGGATGCAGAGGGGGTGGGAGGAGGCTCGTGTGGACCAGAAACGTAATCACGGAAGGAATGCATGCCTAGTCTGAGCAACCTTTTCTTGTGTTTAACCTTCTTAACCCGAGTCCTGGTAAACGTATATCTGCTGTAAGTAACACTACAATACAACCTAAATTCACATTAACAAGGTCACCGCAGTCAGGAGTTCAGTTAAATCCTTGACAGGTTTATTGGACAGTTTCTGGTAGATGGATCTTGAAAGTGACTTTAGCAGGAGATGTTTTTGTTGCTCACTTCTCTCATCCGGCTTTACCTTTTGAGTCCAGAATAATCAGAATGAGAATATTTAGACTGATATGACCCTGATCGACAACGAAGTGTGCCCGGGTGTTGTGTAATCCTATATCTCTCTGATTGAAAACATTGTTACAAAATTTTGCAAACCTGGGATCAGGAAAATGGGCAAATAAAAACAGACAAACAGAAAAAAAAAATCAATCTAGATGGCACCCTGACAGCCTGGCAGTTCAGTGGTACGATGATAATTTTGCTGCTATGCCAGTAAATACCTATTAATATGTCTACAACATTCCAGGCATGATCAGTGAATACCCCAGTGGTTGTCGACTTGCGGAAACATAGCTGCAAAGTCACCTCTTTTTTCCAAAACACACTGCACTGAACCAAAGGCTCTAACATATGTATTTAAAACTGAGCTCAAAGCAGAACACACTGTGTAAAAGTAAAATGGAGTCATCACAAGTTTCCAGCATGAGGGCCCGTGTCCCTCTCCTGCTGTGTTCTAATTCTGTAAATGATTAAATACATCACATCGCAGGCAGAGAACACCTTCACCAAACCATCTCAATATAGTGCTGATATTGTCAGCTCAACAGGAATTGCAGTTTCATCCATTTGGCGTTGAATTATAAGCTAATTATTGACCTATACAAACCTATTATGGAGGTTATACTGGAAGAATAATTTATTTTATTTAATTACATATAGACGTTTGCAAAAAAATAAAAATCCTGTCTGTAACTGGAATTTCAGGATCAGCAGAAAATGTCCAGAGAAACTGAAGAATGTCCCTCAGATTTGCTCAGCGTTTCTTTCACACTTGAATTCCGCGAATACAGTGGAATATCCTCAGCAATCCTGAAAACAACTTATTTCACATTTCACAAAAGGAGATGGTGTTTTGTAAATTGTGGCTGGAGTAGTTCAGTTGATTCATGGGCGTCTCCAAGGCTCCGTTTTGTTTCCACGAGGCTGCGGGTTACTTGGATAATCCTGCCTCCTCCATAATTCATCAGAGAGAAAATCTGCAGATTCTTATCTGCGACCCGTCTTCTTTATGATTTATTTTCGAATGCAGCAAACTCCAGGAAGGCGTAGAGAGGTCCGCCCTGAGACTGGGATATGTATTCACATTCAAAAATTGTTAAAGGTGAGGTCAGGTTATCTCTGTAATAGAGCTTGATCGAATCATAGAATGATACAGCACAGCAGGAAGCCATTCGGCCCATGGTGTCTCTGCCAGCTCTTTGAAAATGTAACCCAATTCGTCCCAGTGAACTCATCTCCTTCTCCATATCTTTGCATTTTTTCTACCACAAACATGCATGCCTTTTGAAATGTATTATTAGATCTGCTTCCATTGCTCCCTATAATAGTTTTATAATTGTTTTGCTAAATGTGCCGTTGCAAGAGTTGCCTGAATTATTGTATTGGAATAGAGAAGCAGAATTCGGAAAGCAACTTAATACAGAAATCACCAAGGTGTAATCAGAAAATGGGGATGATGAATCACAATTTTATTGGATTACATTGATGTTAACTCACCAGTCAGGTTACCATGTTTCGCTCTATGCCATCTATACGGTTGGGGAGATCCCACAGAATTTATCGTATCCAGAAAGAATAACACACACACACACTTAAAAGGCTTGAGTTAATAACGCGCTTTTCAAGGTTTCATGAAAGACATTCACACACACACACACATGCACACACAAAAAGACAAAGAAACATACACACACAGACACAAACACACACACACACATTAACAAACACACACACGCAAACACGCACACACACACACAGACACATACATACACACACACACACACAAAGGCACATTCTGCCCAAACTGATTCCATGCTTGTCACTCACAAAAGAAACATATTTTGCCATAACTGTAAAATGACATGGGTTAGGATTGGGCTTATCTGCAATTCCAGTGGCTAATATATGAACGCAAAACGGTTGGGTGGGGGTGAGAGGAAGGGGGAGGCAGGAGAGGGCGGAATGGCCTCATTGTAGAGATACACTAAATGAAAGGAGAACGTTGGAAGGGAAAAAGATGGAAATTTGCAGTAAAGCCTGACAGGTGAATTCTATCCTGGACATTAGATTATCATTTATATTATCAGAGCGGGAGAAGGATGAGGACTATGTTCCTATTCCAGTTAGAGGGACGAGTGGTATTTGACATAAATTCAGATGCTGCAGACTGACAGAAGCTCTCTGTTAACTACGTGAAACATTCAGTAATGGGACGCCATGAAAAGTACCCCAAAAATAAAGTCTCAGTAAAGTAATATAAGTTTCAATAACCTCACCCGAATTGCATCTTGATGTGCACAATTCCAGATACAATCTGCTCAGTACCGAGACTGGAACATATTGAATGAATTGTCTGTGGATTGTATTGAAAACTACATTAAAAGCCTGAGTGAGCTGTTGCAGTGTTGCCTGTGTGTGGGTAACAGACACTATTCACTGTGAGCCGCAGGTGAAGTGAAGGCATAATTTGTAAATAATATTGGGAACCTGTAAATTTGATTCTAAACCGGGATTGAAGATAAACAGTGACCAGATGCCACATCGATAAGGGCGCTGTAAATAAGGTTCATTGTAAACCAGCCTCTTCTCTGTTCGGTTGAATCTGTCTTTGGAGCAAAAAACCTTCTCTCTGCAGTTTAACATTGATACCCAGCGTTCCACCTCTGAAGGCAGCTCGGTACGTGAAGTTTGCATAACATAACGTAAAATAACAGGAAAACCACTAAGAGTTTCTGGCTCGGACAACTTTCCATCTCAACTGTAAAGTGGTCAGAATCTGGGCCAGCGATTTCCGCCCTCGATGTGCTTTTCACGCACTCAGAATGAGCTGTGATCGAGGCGTCTTTCTGAAGCTCGCTGTCACAGCCTCTTTGCTGCAGGCCCCGCTCTCTGCTGCAAGGTTTACTGACCCACTTCTTTGTTTTTTAAGGTCAAGCATTTCTGCAGAACAGTTCAGACACTCAGTGAGGAACAACACTGTCTGCTCATTTCAGAACCCATTCTGACAGTGTTTCATTCTATCACGTTAGTCACATTAAGATGAATGTATCTCCCTCTTCTCTCCCAGCTTCCGTCCCTCAGCATTCTCCTGAAGATTCCTTGACATGGGTTCCTGTGGAGTCTTGCAGAGAATTTGCAGCTCGGATTTGCTGCTTTAACTTTATAATTGGCTCTAGTTTCCCATGAGGGGTTCCCATAAAAGAATGATTTCAGCTAGCAGATGTTTCTAAGTGTTTTGTCTCGACTGGGATGCAGCACTTTGACCCATTGCGATGAGCATCGCGATAATCCGGGTTCTCATATTCATCCTAATTGGGATTCTGATTCATTAAACCGGCTGCTGGGATCGATATTAATGATTAACAGGGGCATATGAATGATTGCTTTTTTAATGCGCGTTACTTTTAAATACTCAGTGCAGCTCCTAGTTTGAGGAAGCAGAGTGAAGAGCTCCCACGAAGCTAGGGTGCAATGGAACCATTTTGTAAATTTCCTAACTAACAGTCTCACTGTATTTAATTCGGTGTCAAAACCAGTTCACCCTAACACCCAGTCCTTTGGTGTAGATTTTTAAAATAATTTCCTCGTTCTTTTAAGATTGATTTTAGACCAGTCAGCAATTCCCATCTGACCATTTAGTTCAACTGTCCAAATGTTAAACTATCCTGAGAAATAGGAGCAGGAGTAGAACATTTGTGTTCCCGAGCCTGTGCCATCATTCAATAAGAACATGGCTGAACGGATTGTGGCCTTGGCTTCACTTTCCTGTCTGCTCCCCATAATCTTTGGCTACCTTGTCAATCCAAAATCTGTCTAAGTCAGACTTCAGCATGATCACTGACCCAGCTTCAACTGCTCTCTGGGCAGGACAGTACAAAAATCAATCTGAGAGGAGAAACATCTCCTCATCTGAGTGGTAAATGGGAAACCCTCATTCTGAAGCTGTGAACACGAGTTTCAGCTTCCTCACGAGGGCAAACAGCTTCTCAACATCTACCCTGTCAAACCTCCCTCAGAATCTTATATCTTTCAGTAAGGTTATCTCTCATTCTTAGATTTAAACCAGCAATGCTTGTTTGATATTTTTCTCTGCATTTAGCTTCAGATTGCAAGGGATATGTCTCTCTGTTAACAGAGGGCATTAGGAGTCTGTAATCATCATCTTAAATTGAATCCGGTCCCCATCATCGATCTAACTGGAAACCGCACTGACATCTAATAATAGAATGGTCAGTTAAGTATTAAGGAGTAATTCCTTCCACAGACACAGATCCACAGTGTTATCCCTGCGGCTTCTGTTTGTTTGAGGAAACCACATTTTGCAGTGTTAAACAAGGTTTAGCTATGCAGTTATATCTCTGAATATGTCCGTGTTCATGTTGTGATATCACCGATGGCCATATAAGTGACAGATAATAATAATAATGATGGTAATAATAATGAGAACAATAATAATGACAAATCCACAGTAGGTGCCAAATCGTTTCTATATTCGAAAATACATCTGAGGGGTCATTCATTGGTGACAAGTGGATGTTACATCATTAACATAAAAGTGAAACACCGTCTAGTGGAAGTGTTGACACCTCCAGGTCTTCTAAATTACATTTCCACACCTATGCCAATGAGCGTCAAAAGACACGAGCACGGCACAAGATCGAGGAAATGATGTTGGAATTACCACTGGACAATGGTTCTTATTGAATTCCACGGTGGAAATGTTCTTCAACGCGTCATCTCCTGCTTCATCCAATGGCTGTTCTTCCCCTTCAGGACGTCGGATCTGCAGTAAACGCCAGGCAAGCATAAAGAGTCTATGAGGGAAAATAGAAACTATTATCATCTTATAAACATCAGGAGCAGTGTTAGGTCATTCGGCCCTGGACCTTGATACCCCATTCAGTTTGATCATGGTTGGTCTCTGTCTCCAAATATTTTGCAATGCTTTAGGATTGAAAGTAAATTTTAAATTCTAGCTGGTATCCCCTCCACCCCTTTGTGTGTGCTGGTGCTCTCTGATGTCACCTCAGAACGGCTGCTCCAAATGTTAAGGTTTTGTCCCCTAGCATTCACGCCTGCAACAGCTTCTCTCGACTTACCCAATCATTTCTTTATTAGTTCATGGGATGTGGGCGTCGCTGGCTAGGAGAGTACTGAGTGCCCATCCCTAATTGCAGTTAAGGGTCAACCACATTGCTGTGGGTCTGGAGTCACGTGTCAGCCAGACCAGGTGAGGGCGGCAGATCTCCTCCCCTATGGGGCATTAGTGCATCAGATGGGTTTTTAAGACAATATGATAAAAGCATACTGCGGATGCTGGGAATCTGAAAGAAAAACAGAAAATGCTGGGAAAACTCAGAAGGTCTAACAACATCTGTAGAGAGAAAAAAACAGAATTAACATTTCGAGTCCATATGAACCTACTTCAGAGGGTTTTATGACAATCAGCTATGGTTTCGAGATTTTTTAATTCCAAATTATGATTGAATTTAAATTGAACCATTTGCTGTGCTGGAATTGGAACCCGGATATCCGGGTAATTACACTGGAATAGTAGCCCAGTGACAATACCACTCTGTCACCACATCCCCCATAGATAATTTAAGCAGCTTAATCATTACAATTAGAACATGATTTATTCTTCAGTATAAACAACAAATATGTGCCAACTGTTCTCATAATTCAACCATTTTAACCCTGTTACCGTTCGATTGAAACAACATTAGATATCATTACTGATATTAAATGTCCAGATATATATTTCCAGCTGTTTCCAGTTCTAGTAATATGGTAAATGGTGCCATTTTGACTATGAGAACTTTAGTGGACTTTCGGGACCATAACTATCCCGCATAAATGTTGTTTTATAAAATCAGCGACAGGAAACTGCAAAAAAAAAGTCTCCATGTATTTACCTCATGGTTTCGCTCACGTGACCCAGAATCCGTGAATGTCTTATCCGAGTTCTCGTTGCCTGATATATAAAAAAGGGCATAAATGTCTGCAAATTTTACCCTGACCGGGTTAATTAACGCGTCAAAAAGAGGCAAAGGTTGCATCAACTCACATGCAGTGCTGTCGAGCCCAAAATTGTACAACCCTTCCTACCTGAGTGTCGCTTTATGCACCTCCATCCATCGACGACAGTCAAGGTCAATAGAAGGAGAATGATACCCAACGAACTTCCGTAAAACAACAGGAGACAAGTTGATTTTCGCGGCCCTGAAGAAGTGGTTGGGGTAGGGGTAGAGGGGGTGAGGGGGTGGGGGGTGGGTGGGGTGGGAGAAACAATATTGAAAAATCCCTTAGCCATGCCACCTGTCACTTGCCAAAATTTCAAGGATACACACCAACGCCCACTCAAAATAGCGAGGGATGGGGACTCAGAGTCAGTTTTACCAGTAGAATCAACAACCCGAGTGAAATTTTAAAAAATGAAAATGAAAAGGGATAGATAGATTGGTGGCGAGACAGAGCGAGACTGGAAGAGACAAGGACTAAGAGGTACATTCAAGAAAACACAATACGATTAGAAAACAACGTGACCATGGCGAGATTCTGCAGGACATCTTGTAGATGGTAGATATTACTGCATCTGTGCCCATGCAGAGGGTGAGCATTTATAAGGTGCCAATCAAGCGGCTTACTTTGTTTCTGATAGTGTTGTTGTTGTCTTGTGGTTTAGTATCCATTGGAGAACATTATCCTTCGCCGAAGGAATCAACAATCGGCTCCACTACTTGGACCTATCCCCATAATCTTGTATCAATCTGAATCTAATGCAAAGTCCGCTTTGTCTCCTGGAATGTCGAGCTTTCAACTCTTCTACCAATTATGTACCCCAATTGGGGTTTCAGGCGAAAGCGTGTTTTTTTCTTTTGTTCAGGGTGGATAGTATGTGGAACAAAAATAGAACATACTGGAAAAACTCAGCGGGCCTGATAGCATCTGTGGAGAGAGAAACGGAGGTAACGTTTCGAGTCTGCGTGACCCTTCTCCAAGCCTTTTTGCCCTGTTTTTGCATCAGATTTCCAGCATCCACCGTATTTTGCTTTTATCGTTGGAATGTGGAAATGGCTACAACGGAAATTATCATTGCATAGAAACTGATTAAACACACGGGGGGAAAAAGGGATATGAGGGTAAGAGCACATGCTGATGGCATTGTAATGAATGCGTTTGGGAGGATAGAAGCAAAATACAGCTCAAGTTTCAAACTGGAAATTGAAGTTCAATTTTCCAATTTTAAACAGTAAAATTTCAGACTGATTCCTTATCTCCACCATATACCTCTGGCATAGTTAAACAGATGGGCTTCAACTTTCAGGGAGCTAAACACTGAAACATTGAGAGATGCGGAAGGGGTAATTGACCCGGTAATTAGCCCCAGGACCTTTCATTTATTAGACGAGCTTTAGGATACAAGAGCAGGGAGACTATGCTGGAACTGTATAAAACATGAGTTAGGCTGCAGCGTGAGTGCTGTGTGCAGTTCTGGTCACCTCATTACAGAAAGGGTGTGATTGTATTAGAGAGGGTAGAGAACAAATTCACAAGGATCTTACCAGGAGTGGAAAATTGCAGCTATGAGGAAAGATTGGAAAGGCTGGGACTGTTCTCCTTGGAGCAGAGGAGGCTGATGGGAGATTGGGTTGAGGTGTACAAAATTGTGTGGAGTCTGGATAGAGGGAATGTGAATGGCTGTTTTACTTTAGCAGAGAGGTCAGTGTTCAGGTTTATAGTGATTTGTAGAAAGATTAAAAGGGAGACGAGGGAAGACTTTTCTCACCCAGAGGGTGGCAGGGGTCTGAGACTCACTGCCTGAAAGGGCAGGAGAGGCAGAAGCCCTCAAACCATTTAAAAGGCAATTGAATGTGTATCTGTGGCGGTGTGATCTACAGGGCTACGGACCAAATGCTGGAAAGTGGGATTGGGCTGGGTGGCTCGTTTCTCTATGGGGCAGACACCATGGCCTCTTCCTGTGCCGTAAACTTTCTACGATTCTGTGCCTGTGTCCATACACACGGAAAGGGAGCGACTATTAAAATAAAGCATGCGGTATTGCGAACAATCAAGTCTCACATCAGCAATTAAATATACCAGTAAAGAGACATTGTCAATAGTTACCTCTCTGATATGAGAACCTTTCACTGATGAGACTTTGAGTGGAGGTGATTTGAACAGAGCGAGTGCAGAACCCGCCCCCGCTGCACGTTCCTGGCGGGACTCTGATGAGGCTTCTTATATTGTGCGCCCCTTCGGAGTCGATTGTTCCAGAATCCGTCCATCCCTCGGTCTCCCACGTGGAAAAGTTCCAACGGACGGGAAGGGTAACAGAGGCCGCGTTGTTCACCAAACACATCAATGGGACAGTCTCCATCCCAACAGCTTCATCCAGCGGCGGAGCCAAGAGAAGTATTGTCGGCGGACCTGGCGAGTTTGGGAGGTAAGATGCAATTATTATTCACCGTGAATTCCTGGTTATTGGTAGTTTGGGGGAGACGGTGCGGAGTGGTATTGTCACTGGGCTGGGGTAATATAGAGAGTGAGTAATGCTCTGGGGACCCGGCTTCGAATCGCACCTCCGGCAGAGGGAGGAATTGGAACTGAAGAAGAATCTGGAATTAAAAGTCTAATGATGACCAGGAATCGATTGTCATCAATAAGAAAATAACCCCCATCTGGTTCACTAATGCCCTTTAGAGAAGGCAATCTGCCGCCATAACCCGGTCTGACCCTACATCTGACTCCAAATCTACATTTTCTCTTAAATGCTCCCTGAATATGGGTAATTCGGGATGGGTAGTAAATGCTTTGCCGAGCCAGAGACACCCACATCCTGTGGACGAAGGAAAAAACAATGATAAAGCGAGCAAACAATCTCATTTCTCTTTTTGTTTTTACCTGTGGTGAACAATTTGGAGCCGGTCCCGAAGACCAGGGACATTCCATGGGTTTTCCGGGCTGCGCAGTAATAAACACCCGAGTCATTTCTCTGAACCTCCTCGATCACCAGGGTGTAAATAGTCGATTTGTCGTTGATTTCTCCTGAAAACCTTCCCTCTACAGGGATGTGCTTTCTCACCATGTGGAGGAACTGCAAGTGCTCTCGGTGCCGCTGTTTATACCAGTAAACAGCTCCACTTGATAACCAGCCTGTGTGGCAATGCACCTTGAAGCTACTGCCCACCGAGACGGTCTGAGCGGCCGGTGTTTGCGGGAACGCGGCCTGAGAGAGGGTCACTGAGGGAACAGGACACATCACAAGAAATCCTGTTATATCAGAGAAACATAAAACCTGTTTTATACCAATGAGGCATTCCGCCTGTCACCTGGTGACAGGAACATTCTGTCAGGAAGGATCGCCAGTTCCTGACCTGTGGCCGGGATAAAGCGCTTAGGGTTAAATTTGAGATCAGATCAGGAAGAGAGGTAGGAACAAAGAAATAAAGAAATGAAGAAAGAAAGAGAGGAAAATGAAAGGAAGGTAGAGGAAGGAGATTAAGGCTCTTCAAATGACTTATTTTTTACAAGGGCGGTCACTCTTGCATTCCTGGAAATGCGGCGAACAGTTAGCGCACAGCAAGATCCCACAAATAGCGCCGTGGTAATAATCAGACAGTCTGTTGGGTGGAGGGATAAGTCTCGGCCCGGGGCAATGTCAGGGCTGTCCTGTCCTCTTCACAGTGGCAGCCAAGAGGTGTGGGACATTTCGGTTTAACTCGAGTTGTGACCTTTTGACCATTCGGCAGAGGAGGAATGTTCCAGAAAGCGGCAGCGTCGCCTCCTCGCCCTCCTGAGTTTCCGCAGTGAGCTTCCCCTGGGGTCCCCCCGTGCATCAGGAGTAAGGAAATCTAACCTGGGAAGAGGTGGAGCAGGGCGCAGAGAGTGAAGACGACCATTGTCGGCGGCCGAGGCTGTGGCTGAAGTTGTGAGTTTCACATTCGACACTTATTCTTCTGAGGGGTCGGGATCCTCAATACAGACGGGGAACCGGGTGAAACAGTGAAATGCGGAGCCGCGGAAATTAGGTGCTGCCTTTTAAACACAGGCGGATGGAAAATGCAGCAGGAGTTAAGCGGTGACTCTGAGCTTCCTCTTTACTCGCTCAGCTACGACTCACAGGTCCTGCCTGCAAAGAGCAATAGGTCACAATTCGCTTTTAACCTGTGTGGGAGGCGGGGTTTGCCGTCCAAAATTAAACGATAAATTTGCTCAACGCTCGTCGCTTTATCATTTGCACCGCTCGAATGAGGGGGAGGAAGGGATACGATTCCCAGTGTCGCTTTAACGCAGAAATGCAGCCATTTACCCCCATTGACTTGATGCCTGCGCCAATGCGCCAGGTTTGTCGAGTCACGTCTCTTCCAGGGTGGTGTTTATTGACATCTTCAGATAGAGCAGGGAAAATCTTAGATAGAGTAAATGAGGAGAAACACTATCCACTGGCAAGAGGGCCGCTAACCAGAGGGACGCAGATTGAAGTTAATTGGTTAAAGAGCCAGAGGGGGAGATGAGATTATTTCTCACAAAGCGAATTGTTGTGATCTGGAAGGAGCTGCCTGAATGGGCGATAGAAGTTGATACAATAGGAACTTTCAAAAGGGAATTGGAAAAATATTTTAAAGGGTAAAATATGCCAGGTTATGAAGGAAATAGCAGGGGGAGTGCGGAATAATGGGATAGCGCTTGAAAACAGCAGGTACGAATGCTAGTCTAAGTGGGGCAATTTCATTTCACTCTCTCTCCACGTTCGGCGTCCTTCTTTTTATAAATGCATTTTGCACATTTATGCAGTAAATCAGATCAGTAAGATATAATTTAAATAATATCTACAATGCGCCTGGTTCTGAGTTGCCATTTTCCTAAAACAGATTTGAGAACCAGTGATAGATTTGTGATGACAGCCTTTTGATGGTTCAGGGCAACTGTGCTCAGGGTGTCTTTTAGGCTAACTTACAAAGAGATTTACAGAGCGAATCTGTGTGGATGAGAAGTGGTGTTAAGGATTAACACGGCAATTCAGACACTGGCTGGGGATTTAGGCTGCATCAATCTGAAAGTTGCACTCATCTTGGCTCCCGAGCCTTCACTGTTTGTGACCTGGGAGTGAAAAATATTAAGTTTACTCTTGAAATAAGATTATTTTTCAACCCACCTTCCCTGCCGATAATACATTTCAGTGGAGTTTCCCGAGTAGAATCATAGAATCGTAGCCACTTTCAGCACAGAAGGAGGGCATTCGGTCCTTCACGCCTGTGCCGACTCATTGAATGTGCACTTTAGTACCACACCCCAGCTAACATCCGGTTACCCGCTGAAACAGACATTTTGTGGGACACCTCTCAATAAATATTAGAATCTATACTGATTATAGCAGAACCCAGTGGCTGTGACTGAGAGTGATTTGCTGGCAGCATTAATATTTTACATACGTTCACATAACCCACTCCTCACATTAGAATATTAGATAATTTTCGGAGTAAAATTGAGATGCCAGTTTTCTGAGATGATGTGAGATATTTCGAAGAAACCTTTCCTTTACGAAATATTAAGAAGCTGGACTGGAAACATTTGGTGTAATGATTGCTGGATAGTTGCGTTAGTTGTTGAACACTTATCTGATGGAAAATTCCTTGTTTTTCCTGTTCCTAACGGATATAAATATTCCCGAATTAACATCAGCTTACTCTGCTGTGAAAATACATTCTCCACAGGTGCGATCAAAAAAATTTGAGGAGGGTTGTTACAACATGCAGTTGAGAAAGGACATTCTGCTACACTTCATCCATCCGCAAAGGGTCTGTCCTTCTCAACCATTAGGACAATGACGGTTTGTTAAATCATTTCAGAGAGTTTCACATCCGCAGCCACTACCCGCCCAACCCCTCGAACAACCACCAACTCACCTCCACCACCCTCCCCCACAAACAACACACACGAACCACACCCCAATTCTCTCCACCCAGGAAGTTATTCTTGATCCTGATACCTCTTTATGTGGCCACTCTTTGATGAGGCCATTCAGCCCCACGCGCCTGTTCCAGAATTTAATTGATCATGCGTGATCAGTTTCTTAACTTTACCCGTCTGCTTTCATTCCATATCTCTTTCGCGCCTTACCGTAAAAATAATACTTTGAGCCAAACCCTCAGCTGCTTTTTGCTGAGGGACAATTGCAGATTTCCGCTCCCCTTTTGTGAAGAAATGCTTCCTGGCATCACCCCTGAACGGACTGGCTCTGGTTTTAATGTTCTGCCCCTTTGATCTGGACTCCCCCCTACCACAACCCCCTCCCCCTCCCACACAGCACCCTCATTCCGCCACCCCCGGTCAGAGGAAATATTTTCACTCTACCGACATTATTGTATTATTGAATCAGCTGAAACACCTCGATTCGAGCTGCCCTTAACCTTCTACACTGGATGGAATGGAAAGCTTGCCTATGAAATCTTTTACCCCAGTATCGTCTTGGTGCACTTAGATCCGCTTCATGCAACCTTATAGCACAATCTAAATTCACATTAACAGTTGCAATGCAGCTAAGAGTTCATTTGAATCCCAAAACGATGTATTCGGCAGTTTCTGGGGGGCGGATCCTGAAAGTATTTTACCGGGAACTTTCTTTGTTGTAATGATCAATCCAAACACATTTTGCATCATTATCATCGAAGGATAATTCATTTTATTTACATGAGGACATTTCCAAAGAAACAAAACCTGTCCGTAACTGCAGGTACATGATCAGCAGAAAATTTTCATACAATCTAGGAAATTCCCTGGTATTTTCTCAATGTTTCCTTCACACTTGTATTACACGAATAGAGAAGGTTGTTCTCAACGGTACCCAAAAGTCCTTGTTTAACTTTTAACAAAAGGAACCCGTCTTTGTAACTCTGGGGAGTGCACGGGGACAGTTTGGTTGTTTGATGGGAGTCTCCTTGGCTCCATATTCATTTCCATCAGGCTGTGGGTTCTTTGGAAAATCCTGTCTCCTTCTTAATTCATGAGTCAGAAATCACCCAGATTCACATCTGCGACCAGCCTTCTCTTATAACCTATTTCTCCAATGCAGCCAAGTCCAGGGAGGCGTGGAGATGTCCACCCCTGAGACTAAAAAATATATTGAACGTTGTCATTCAGAAAATAGCTAAAAGGCAGGACAGGTTATGAAATATGTCAGCATATATGATTGGAGCAAGTGCTGGCGTTGAATGGGCTTTGAACCATCGGTAAATAGATCGTTTGGGATAAATTTGCAAATGGTTCAGTTACTTACTTTTCATTGTGTGATCTCTTGTCTCGTTTTTTCTGTAACCAGAAACTGTGATTAGAGATTGAAAACCATGAGAAGGAAAGCACATTGAGAAAGAATTCTGAAAATGGCCCCGAAAAATCGTTAACCCTCACCTGGTCTGCCGCTTTTGTGCATGGAAATTAATATGAGGGTCAAAAGCAGCACTACAATCGCCGCCGCCATTCTGACAAAGTTTAGTGTCGGAATGCACCATCCTGCAGAGACACAAGACTTAGAAACTGCTGCTCGGTTAAATCATTATTTTCTGGGATTCCCTCATGGGAAACGTGACCATTTAAAAAGCCGGATCATTAAATTCGGGTAAGAATTAAAAAAAACACAGCCAGTGGGACTGATAACGATGCGTGGACGCACGGAATGGGACAAGTGACACACTGTTGGCTCATTGAGATGAATGGAATGAGAGCGCTGTAAGGATAGCTCGATAATTGCAGTGTTATCAGTATGAAAGCATCATAACAATGTCTATCTAAAAACTGAATTATAGAATCTCAGAATGACACGTCAGAAGAGGAGGCATAGGGGCGTAGGGACAGGGGAAATAGGACCGTGAGCAGGCCATTCGGCCGGTCGAACCTGCTGCTTCATTCAAACAGATTATGGTTGATCATCTATTCTCACGCCGTTTTCCCATTATCGATATATCTCTTGATGTCATTAGCTTCCAGAAATCTATCGACACCTTTCTTGATGACGCTCAGTGGCTGAGCTTTCACAGCGCTCTGTGATAGAGAATTCCAAAACATCACCACCGTCTGACTGAAGAAATTCCTCCTCATCTCAGTTTTGAATGGCTCGCCCCTTATTCTGACGGCATGCTCCCTATATCTAGACTCACCAAGCAGGAGAAAACATATCCTATCCTCAGATTCCCTATCGTACCCTGTAAAAAAGATTGTAACTTTCATTTATATCACCTCTCATTATTTCAAAATATAGAGAAGGCAGTCTCAGTTCCCTCAATCTCTCCTCATAAGGCAATCCCGCCATCCCAGGTATTAGTCTGGTGAGCCTCTGTTGCACTCCCTCCATGGTAAATGCATGATTCCTTAGATAAGGAGATCAAAACCGTACAAAATATTCCAGATGCGGTCTCACGAAGGCTCTATGCATTTGCAACAAGACATCTTTACTCTTTTACTCAAGTACCCTTGCGATGAAGGCCAAAATACGACTTACTTTCCTTGTTGCTTGCTGCAGCTTGCTGAAGCTGCATGGTATCTTTCAGTGACACGTGAAGGACACTCTGGTGCCTTTTGACATGAACATTTTCAAACTTCCCACCGTTTAAGAAATACTAGCCTTTCTGTTTCTTTTTTCCACCACAGTGGATAACTTCACTCTTGTTGACATGACATTCCATCTGCCATTTGCTTGTGAATTCACTCCGTCTGCCTAAACCCCCTTGTAGCCTTGTTGCAGCCTCTTCACAAATTACATTCCCACCTAGAGTTGTGTCCTCAACACATTTGGCAATATTACAATTCGTCCCCACATCCAAAGATTCTGAATAGCTGCGGCCCAAGCACTGGGGCAGTTCGGCCCATCGTGTGTGCGCCGGCTCTTTATGTATAAAGAATACAAAATCACCACATCTCCAACTTTGGATTCTGCAAGTGGAAACAGATTCCTCCTTAATTCCTCTATCAAAACCATTCATGCTATTGACATTTTTCCCTCAATTGAGCCTCAGTTAATAATACTCAGGTAACCTTCTCTGCTCTAAAGGAAACAATGCCAGATTCTCCATTCTCTCCACATTAACTGAAGTTCCTGATCCCTGGTGCCATTCTGGTAAATCTCCTCCCCAGCCTCTCCAAGGCCTAGATTTCCTTCCTATCGTACTGTGTCCAGAATTGGACAAAATAATACAGCTGTGGTTTGACGAGGTATCAATAAAGTATAACAGCGTCTAGCATATGATTCCTCTATTAATGAAGCCAAGGTTTCCATACGTCTTTTAGCGGCCAGTTCAACTTGCCCTACCTCCTCTATGCGTCACCTGCTTGATGAGAGTTTCGAATGATCCAACTTCATTGAAGTTTCATAAACCGATGTTAATGTTAATCCGACTGCTGATATTACAAAGTGTAATTAAAGTTAACTGAATTTTACCAAGCAACTGGAGATTGATAAGAGAGCTCCCAGGAAATGAAGAACGTGATGTTCGGGTTGGTGGTGGAATTGAGCGAAAATCACATCCCTGCGGACACACACATTTTCCCAAGAATCTCACCTATTCACTGCTTTATTCCCATAAACTCATTATGTGTGGACCTAATCTCAATTCCATTCCAAGAACCAGTGCCTGAA
Source organism: Cetorhinus maximus (assembly GCF_964194155.1). NCBI lineage: Eukaryota > Metazoa > Chordata > Chondrichthyes > Lamniformes > Cetorhinidae > Cetorhinus > Cetorhinus maximus. Next base: position 2,245,246 of record NC_135914.1, on the reverse strand, counting down.
AGGGTGGGTGAAGCAGATTCGATAATAACTTTCAACACGGAAATTGGATTACTAAAGGGATTATGAAGGAAGATTGTTAAAGGTTTATTGGGAAAGGGTGGGACTAATTGAATAGCAGAATGGCTCCATTCCATGCTGTGTCAATCTGTGATTCTAAGAATTCGCACCTAAATATAAAGCAAACCGAGAAAATGTGGTAACTCAAACTTATTTGAACAAAGTTAATACATGTTTTCATATATTATAGAAACACACACACAGACACGTGTGTGCACACACATCTATACATATATACCGGATGCAGATACTTACCTGATACAGACAGACAGACAACCACGCACACACACACACACACACACACGCACACAGGCACACTAACACACACTTATACACTCATCTGTTTATCACGTAGAGATGTTTAATTCAAAGAGTGCAGTTTCTTAGAATCTTGAGAACTACGCCAACTCTGAAATGAAGCTCCATCGACCAGATCACCAACTCACCTGTCCCTGGTTTGGAGAAGGACACGCTCTTTATCCAATATTTGCCAGGAGAACATAATTGAACAATACAAGTACAGACACCGCCGCTCTTCCAGGTTTCCCTCGACACCATGACGTGACTTCTGATACTGTAGGACCCGTCCGCCTCCCTTGTACCGGGATCGCTCGGTCCCTCGGTGACCAGGCCGGAAATATTCCAGAAAATAGCAATCTGGTTGGAAGAAACTCCACTGACCAAACACACTAAGGGGATGGTTTCCCTCAAATGCAGCTCAACAGGCGGGACAAACACCAGCACAGCCGTCTTGTTGGTGGAACTGTCTGGACAGAGATTGGGCCACAGTTAACGATTAATTTACTCCAAATATTAATGCTCTGCATGATCTGAATTCATTTCACTTGCTCTCTTACCTCCAACCAGTAGTGTGGGTCCATTCTGGAGCAGTGCATTGCTATGCATATGAGCACAGTAATAGGACCCCGAGTCATTCACCTGAACATTGCGAATTTCCAAAATCAATACATACTTGCTGTTACCTTTTTCAGAAATAAACTTACAGTCGGTCCCCTGACATGGAGGGATATCAATTGGTTTCGGTTCTTCACCCACACGTTTTTTGTACCAGAAATAGCTAGACACCAATTCCACTTTGTAAATGTGGTGACAGGTTAATTCCACCGTGTCTCCGACTTCAGCTGTCATTATGAAGGGACTCGGAGACAGAGAGGGCTCGGATTCTGTAACTAGAGAGATTATTGTTACATTACCACTGGTTCCTGAGAGACAGGAGGCAGTCGCTTTGAGACACTTGGTCTGTCATTTAAGAACAGTCACATTGTTGTCTTTAATTATTCTAGGTTAGATTTATTCTCTAATTTGCAGTAGCAACCAGAAAATGAAACACCCATGATCTAGTCAAGCCCCCTCACCTGTTCACTGGGTCACATTTTCAGTTTAGTAAACATTGATTCTGGCTGATTCCAATTTAAAATTCTCACCCGCCTCTAACTCATCAGAAACCCGCAGCACTTGGAAAACGAGCATCAGGGATAAAGATGCCTTGGGCATCTTGATGCGCTGAGTTCTCCCTATTCGCGCCCTTACGAGTTTGATCCTGCATGAGAAGTCACCACAGACTGAGACCACAGCGCCTTTATACGCTGTTTATAAAAGGAGGGGGGAGACATGTGTACAGTGAATCCTAGCTCTCCACATTACTTGTGCTATGAGGAATATGAGACGAGTAATGAAAATTGAAATCAACCCACACACAGATCATCCAATTCTCCAGTCTTTGTGTTAAACAAGTTGTATCAAGAACCTTGTACAAACTCATCACAGAATAGATTATATCGAGTACTGTTAAATTACATTCTCGCAAAGCTTGTACATTAAAACATACCTTCTCTGCTTCTCTATTATATTCTCCCACAAATGAACCTCAGTGCATATTTAGCATATTTGTAATAGAGATCACAAGCAACTCTATCAAAAACAACTTACTTTAGAATATTTCACAGCCTGAATGAAACAACCGTTTGGTCAACGTCAGAAACAGACAAGAACCTGAGGCCTCGCTTTACTGAGTTTGGACGGAGATAATTATCCCGCATTCTGCTATTGAGTGAGTAGCTCCATTGCAAATAGCCAGAGGAGGTATCGGCTCACACAAACCAACGCTGGTCGAGAGTTGTTTTTGTGGAGCTTTTCTTTTAACTGGGTTATGACCACGTCCGCTCTGTTGATTTTCAAACCTTGTTCCTGAACAATTCGCTTAAAACCGTTTTTCCACTGGTTAGTAGCAGTAGACATTTTTTATTAATTGCCGCAATAAGGAAGCGAATCTAAACACCGAGTGGCGAGGGGACAGACGGAAATTTAAACATGGAGCAGGTGTAGGCCATTCGGCGCGTAGAGCCTGCTTCGCCATTTAATAGGATCATGACTGATCTGAGAGTAACCGTAAATCTGCATCCCACCTACCCCCGATAACCTATCACCCCCTCTAGATCACCGAGAATCTGTCCACCTCTGCTGTAAACATACTCAAAGACTCTGCTTCCAAGTCCTTTTCAGGAAGAGATTTCCAAAGATTCACGACCCTCTGAGAGAATAAATTTCACCTCATCTCTGTTTTAAATGCCTGTAATCTGTTATTAACCTCGGGAATAAAGAATTATTACGGTCGCCATTCCCAGCGGAATGGTGCCGGTTTCCCTGAAGAGCCGCTTTAGGATTTAATTGAAAGTAATTCTCAGGGGGAATTCAGCACATGCCGGACAGAGACAATCTGTGATGAACTGTAATGAGGAAACCCTTTAGAGAAGTGAAACTGGAGGACAGTGAGTGAAAAGTTTGTAAGAATCTTCACTTCATCCTTTATACCAAAGCAAGACTCGACTAAACATTATTTCGTCGTTCCCGGGATGTGAGCGTCGCTGGCTGGGCAAAATATATCCCCTCCCCTTGTTCCCACTTGAGAAGTTGGAGGCGAGATGCCTCCTTTAACCGTTGCAGTCCATGTGGTTTGGTCACACCAACACTGCTCTTAGGAAGGGATTTCTTGGTTTTTGACCCATGGACAATGAAGAATCGACTTGCAAGTCAGGATGGTGTTTGACTTAGTGGGCAACCTACAGATGTTCCTATTTGTCTGCTGCCCTTGACTTTCTGGGCAGTGGCAGCATTAGCAAGTTGTTGCAGTGCTGCCTGTGAGTAGATAGTATGTGCACCGTAGTACCTCTGAGCCCGGTCGTGGGGCCGCATCATTTGGGTATAAAACCAGGGCATCAGTTAATCCTTTTCAAACACCGACCACTACGGATAAGCAAGGCTCACTGTCACGTGGAAGAGACACTCTCAATGAGGTTAATGTGCTGCTCTCTGTTCAGTTGAGTTTCTCTTGAAGGGACCTGACTTTGGCGCAATGACCTGTGTGTGCGTGTGTGCGTGTGTGTTTGCTGTAAACATCCTATGATTCTATGAATCGGCCCTCTGACAAACGTTCTTGTACCTGCGGTTTGACATTGAGTCTCGCTGCTGGAACTTTGCAGACAGTTCTACAGGTGAGGGCCTGAATTGTGAAGCGAGGGAAACCACAGGGTCCTCTGGCTGAGGTATTATTTTACGAGTTAAGCGCAAGTTGCTCAGAATGTAGGCCAGGGATTTCCGCCACTCGATGTACCTTTCACACTCCGAACGCAATGGTTTGTGAGAGAGGCGCCTCTGGCTGGTTCGCAGCAACAGCCGCGGATATACTCAGTGACCTTCTGCTGTCAACCTCGCTGTCCTTCTGTCTGAAGTCCCCTGGCTCGCTTAGTCGTCACTTAAGTCCTAGCATTTTTCCATAAACAGTTCTGATATACAGTCTGCCTGAATAATCCAGCTCAACTCCGAACCAATTCTGTCAGTAATTCATTATATCAGGACTTTCTGATTAAAGTTTATATTTCTCGCTCATGTCGTTCAATTTCCATGCCGCCACTGAACGTGACAATTCATGTAGATTTGTTTGAACTTGCAAAGCGCTGCACAGTCCGTACAGCACAGGAGCAGGCGATTCGGCTAACGTCACCATGTTAGTGTTGATACCCCACAAGGAATCGCTTCCAACATCTCTTCATCTCACCCCCATCAACATATCCTTCTGTTCCTTTCTCGCCCGTGCGTTTATCCAGCTTCCCCCTTAAATGCAGCTCCGCTATTCACCTCAACCACTCCCTGTGGGAACGAGTTCCACATTCTCCACATTCGTTAAGTTCGTGCTGATCATGGATAACGTGAAAACGAGGCATGGAGACAGATAGATATGCACAGGTAGCGCGATAGAAACAGAAAGAAATGGCTAGTTTGGGATACAGCAGATAGATAATTCTAAACCTAACATACTTCAAAATGGTGTTAAATTGTCAAAAAATTATTTTTTCAAATTGCAGCTCAGAATTTTAAGGTTTGTATATGCCGTGTGCGTGTATGTTTGTGACTAAGTGTGTGTCTGTTCATGCGTGTGACTGTAAGTGTGTGTGCGTTTATGTGTGTGTTTGTGTGTGTGTGACTGTGTGTGCCTGTTTATGTGTGTGGCTGTGTGTGCCTGTTGCTGTGTGTGACTAACTCTGTGTCTGTGCGTGTTTGTATGTGTCTGAATTTGTGAGTGTGTGCGTGTGAATGAGAATGACTGCGTCTTTGTACGTGTGTTCTTTCGTGAATGTGTGCGTGTGTGACTGAGCTTGTGTGTGTTTGTGTTCAGAGGCATGGCGCATTCCTCGGAGAGCTGCTTTGATTTTACTGGAGTGTAAAATGTACTGTTTTGTTTTACAGCTTCAAGATATATATTAAAGACCCTTAACCTATGCGGTTAATTTGCAAACACCGAAGCTTAAACATTGCTTTAAGAGAGAGAAAAAAGCACAAACAAAACAGCTATGAGAAATTTTATGTCCTGTTTTCTGCAGATAAAAGTTCCAACGTTGAAGCTTTTGTTTTAACCTGAAAGTTGACTTTTTTGTTCATAAAAGTGGAAAGGAAAAGAAAACAAAATTATTTAGGAATAGGAAACAATTTAAAATGGAACATGGCTCTTTATTTATGGGAAACTTTCAAAAAAGCAACATTGGGTAAAAAAAGAGACACAGTTGTGTGCAAATGTTTCTCCGCTCCCTGAAAACCAGCAGCTAATTTTACCCTTTTTTCTATTAGGCGCTTTTTAAAAAATCACTTCGCAATTTTTTGTCTTGCTAATGTAACTTCATATCATGGACATTATTAAATGTAAATATTCTAATTTTATAGATATACCCACTGGACTCCTAACTAAAGTCACAATGGATTGTTTGTGTTTTTGGCAATTGGTGGCGATCGTTTCCAGCTCCATGTTAATACTTCTGGTGCAGGAAGGAATCCAACAGTTTTGAGAATTTAATCGCAGCATGCTGACAGTTTTGAAAAAGATATTTGCCTTTCAAAGCTTGGACCATGACCGTTCAGGTAATTTGTTACCTTCCAAGAAAAACTGCTGGAGAATTGGAAATGTGTAAACTATCTCCAAACTGATAGCAAGCCTCTGTGTCTCCGATATAAAAAAAAATTAAAGCCGACAATCTTAGGTATAACTCTTTCTGAAATTTGAATGAGTTTAATAAATTGATATGAGTTGCTAGTTCAAACACTGAAAGGGAAATTTACCTGTTCTTTAAGAGGGTAATCAAATTTTAACCTTCAAACATAAAAGCTAATGGAAAAACACAGTCTAGGTGGCTTCTGGGTAGTATAAATAAAGGTTAATTTAGAGAGGAATAAATTGAGCACAAAAAGCGCCTATCAGCCCAATAACACTGCGAATTGAATCTGGGACAATTTTGAAATTGTAAAGCGTCAGACGTTGCCTCAAAGCAAAAACAAACAAACAAACTGTGTTCATGACTGGAAACACGTGAGACTGTTTGATTTCTGCTTTAAAGATCTTATGAGGATATTGTACTGTAAGGTAAAGTTTCTCCAGTGTTCCTGTATGTGATAGGATGGTAACTATTCCATGTGCAATATTGTGCGAGGAAGTAATTGATGGTGGGACATAAATGTAGGAAAAAGACAGATCATCAAATGGGAATTATTTCCCTTGGCCGTAGCTGAATAGAAAATATCAATCGGGTATTTTAGTGAAATAAAAGTGTAGATGAGGCAAGTAAGATGATAGCTTTCTTCCGGAGCTGTCTGTGCACTGTGAAGATTTTAATAAAATTAAATTTGATTGTTGCTCTACTATCCCTCACCCACCAACACGCTCCTCAGAGTCAGAAGTGGAGGGTTCGAGTCACCACGCCAGAGATTTGAGCACAAAGTGTAGACTGGCTCATCACAGGAGACCCGAGGGAGCGCTGCACTGACTAAGATGCCGCTTTCAGATTCAGCGTTAATCCTTGGCCCTTTCTGCCCGTCGGTCGGTGTGAAAGATGCACCCTCGCTACTGAATGAAGAGCTGGGATGGGAACTGGGTTTTCTCTTGTGACCTGGGCGATATTTAATCTCTCGAACAACATCTTAAAACACTTTTACAAGGTCATAATCTCATTGCGTTTTAATGGGATCTTGCTCTGCGCAATATAGCTGCTGCGTTACCAACATTACAAACAGTGAGTGCACTACAAGAAGTGTCTGAAAAACAAATGCGGTTGCTGAAGTCTTGAAAAGCGTTATTTTAACTCAAGCCTTTTAATTGTGTGTGATTCTATCTGGATACGATTAATTCTGTGGGATCTACCCAACCGTATAAATGGCATAGTGCGAAACATGGTAATCGGATTGGCAAATTAACATCGATGCAATCCAATAAAATTGAGACTCATCATATCAATTTTCTGATTACAACTTGGTGATTTCTGTATTAAATTGCTTTCCGAATTTTGCTTCTCTAATCCAAAACATTAATTCAGGCAATTCTTGCAAAGGCACATTAAGCAAAACAATCATAAAATTAAGATACGGAGCAATGAAAGCAGATATAATAATACATTTCAACAGGCAGGCATATTTGTGGTAGGAAAAATGCTAAGATATGGGTAGGAGATGAGTTCACTGGGACGAATTGGATTACTCTTTCAAAGGGCTGGAACAGACACTATGGTCCGAATGGCTTCCTTCTGTGCTCTATCATTATATAATTTGATCAAGCTCTATTACAGAGATAATCTGACCTTACTTTTAACTATTTCTGAATAATAATGTTTAATACATATCCCAGTCTCAGGGCGGACCTCTCTACGCCTTCCTGGAGTTTGCTGCAATGGAAAATAAATCATAAAGAAGACGGGTCGCAGATAAGAATCTGGACATTTTCCCTCTGATGAATTATGGAGGAGTCCGGATTTGCCAAATAACCCGCAGCCTCGTGGAAACAAAGCGGAACCAAGGAGACTCCCAAGAAACAACTAAACTACTCCGCCAGAATTTACAAAACACTGTCTCCTTTTTTGAAATGGGAAATAAGTTGTTTTCAGGATTGTTGAGGATATTCCACTGTATTCGTGTAAGTGTGAAAGAAACACTGAACAAATCTTAGGGACATTCTTCAGTTTCTCTGCACCTTTTCTGCTGTTCCTGAAATCCCAGTTACTGACAGGATTTTTATTTCTTTGCAAACTTCTGTAGGTAAGTAAATAGAATAAAGTATTTTTCCATTATAACGATTCATCAGAGATTTGTATCGATCAATAATTAGCTTATAATTCAATGTCAAATGGATGAAACTGCAATTCCTGTTGAGCTGACAATATCAGCACTGAATTGAGATGGTTTGGTGGTGGTGTTTTCTGCCTGAGATGTGATGACTTTAATCATTTACAGAATTAGAACACAGCAGGAGAGGGACACGGGCCCTCATGCAAGAACCTTGTGATGGTCCCATTTTACTTTTACACAGCGTGTTCTGCTTTGAGCTTAGTTATAAATACACATGTCAGAGCCTTTGGTTCAGTGCAGTGTGCTTTGGAAGAAGAGGTGACTTTTCTGCTATGTTTCCCCAAGCCGATCACCACTGGGGTATTCACTCCTCATGCCTGGAATGTTGTAGACAAATTAAGACGGGTTTACTGCCATGGCAACCAAATTATCATTGTACCACTGAACTGCCAGGCTGGTAGGGTGCAATCTAGACTGATTGTTTGTTTTTCCTTTGTCCATCTTGATTTTCCTATTATCCCAGTACCAGTTTTGCAAAGCTTTGGAACAATGTTTTCAGTCAGAGAGATAGAGGATTACCCCACACCCGGGCACAATTCATTTTCGATCAGGGTCATATCAGTCTAAATATTATCATTCTCTTTACACTGGAATCAAAAGTTAAAGCCGGATGAGACAAACGAGCAAGAAAAACAGTTCCTGGTAAAGTCACTTTCAAGATCCATCTCCCAGAAACTGTCTAATAAACATGTTGAGGATTTAACTGAGCTCCTGACTGTGGTGAACTTGTTAATGTGAATTTAGATTGTATTGTAGTGTTATTTACAGCAGATGTAAATTTACCAGGACTCGGGATAAAATGGTTTAAATAAAAGAAAAGGTTGATCAGACTAGACTTGTATTCCCTCCGTGATGGTGTTTCCGGTCCGCACGAGACTCCTCCCACCACCTCTGGATCTCGCCCATTCAACATATCATTCCATTGATTTTTTCCCTCATGTGATTATCCAACTTCCCCTGAAAAGTAAGTCTGATAGTCATCTCAACTGCTCCCCAACCCCACCCCCGCAACCCCCCCGCCCTCGCCCCCGGTATCGATGTGGATTCTACCCACTTTCTGGCTATAGAAGATTAACATGAATTCCCCTTTGGATTTATCAGTGAATATCTCATACTGATGGCCTATAGTTCTTGTCTCCCACTCAAGTATCCAATCATTTCATAATTTTGAAGAACTCTATCAGGTCACCCCCTCAGTGAGCCTGTTCAATCCTAACTGATATCATAAAATAAAATTTTTGTTATCATCCTAGGAGAATTGTTCCCAAATTTTAAACCGCACACATCTGCTATCTAAAGATATCCCGAACTGCAGATCCAAAGAGCACATTTGGAATGAGCGAACAAACAGCTTGTAATGACAAACGCAATGCTTCGATTTCCCAACCTCCTTTAATGGATCGGTAAATCGGACACTGATGCTCTCTTTCCTGCTCAAGTTCCACAAAGTTGCGCAATTAAATTAAGAAAAACACTAACACAAGAAAGTAACACATGTAGAAACTGAGCAGAAAGCTAAAATGTCCCAATGTCAACATTCTCTTGAAATGGAGCAGGTTCTATCAGGCATGCAGTCTATCCAGTCGGCGATAAATGTTCTCACAATTACTGATAAAACTGCGTTCAGAATTTGCGATGACAGTCTCTTAGAAAGTTTCACACATCCAGGCTTTCCTCCAATGTGGACCAAAAACAAGAGGAAACTTTCTCCAAGACGTCATATCCCGGAAGCAGCATATGAGCTGTCAATTTCCATTACTATCAGAGTGTGGGGACCGCAGTAAACGCCAGCCGAGCATAAAGAGTCTGCAGCAGAATACACAAACCGTGATCATGAGAAGCACCATCATCAGGGGGCAGAAGGCGGGCATTCAGCCCTTCGAACCTTTCCCGCCAGACAGTTCAATCAATTTGAACCCGCATGTCAAACCCACGTACCCGCCTTGCTACTATAAACCTTAGTCCAACGGAAATCTATCAACCTGAGTTTCGCCATTTTCAGCTGACCCCCCATATAGTTATTCACGTTTATTGTCACGGTTCTATTGAATAGGTAATCAGTGTTATCTTAAATCATGCGCCATGCAAAGTCTCATACACTCAAATGACAGGAATGAGGAATCTTCACCTTTAATTAAAACTCCGCCACCCCTATCTACACACGCTAAGAACCATTTCTATCCATAGTTACCGTCTTTTCTTCTGTACGCGCTCTGGAATGTGTCAGTTCCTCATAAATGTTCACAGCTGGACTCACACAATACAGACAGCATTGTATGTTACATTTTGGAAATGCTGCAAATGTTGTTAAACATCATTGCCCTTTCTGTAACAACCATTTTGAAATGGCTGCTTCTTTTATTGTATTGAAGCACTTCAGAGTACAACATGATTTAAGTAGAAAATCTGAATATCATTGCACTTTCTGAAATGTTTTGTAATCTTCTCTCAAATATTTTATGAAAAAAGAATAATTTTGCAAAAAACAAGTGTCTGCGTGTGTGTTTCTGAGATTCAATGTATTTATTCGTGATTGAAGATGATATGATAGAATGCTTGCTGAAATAACACAAAGCTACAAACTGTGGACGTCGAAAGAAAGTTGAGGGTCCATACATTTGAGCGCAGGGCAGCTTTACTCAAATTATACCAGGAAGGGGTAAATTACAAGTGGGATTGCACAAGGTCCGAATGTATTCCCAGGAATTTAGGAGGATCAGGGGTGATATCATCCTACACTTCAACACGCTTGGGTCGGTGAAGTTTGGAACTGTCTTCCGCAAGTGAAGATTGATGCTCAGACAATTGTTAATTTAAATATAATATTGAACTAAATTGATTCTGTCACTCTCTGTCCCCTGGTGTGTGTGTGTTTCACTCCCGCCAATCCCTGAATCTCTGTAAATCTCCACATACATCAATCAGACATTTTGCGTTTGTTCATGGCGGCCATTTTCTCCCCAAAACCCTGTATATTCACAGCAAATCTGAGAGTATCGAGCACAGGGTTACAACCGTAAAGGTGTGTGTGTGTGATTCTCAGGTTATCCAGCAGGGTGTAGATTGGTTAAGTTGTGTGTGTGATTCTGAAATTATCCAGCAGGGAGTAGATTGGTAAAGGTGTGTGTGTAATTCTGAGGTTATGCAGCAGCGGTATGGAACAGTGAAGGTGAGTGGGGTAAACCAGAGCTGCATTGCAAAGTGATATAATATCTAATAATAATAATAATAATAATAATATATGGTAGATTGGTAAAGGTGTGTGTGTGATTCTGACATTATCCAACAGAGGGTAAGATCGGTAAAGCTGTGTGTGTGATGCTGACATTATCCAGCAGAGGGTAGATCAGTATCAGTTGTGATCTAGGGGTCGCAGAGGATGATCTGTAGAGAAGAAATAACGCAGAAACAGGGAGAACAAAGAGGCCAAAGGTTCGGCCGGTTAAAGTAAATAATATTTTCGCAAACTCCATTGAGAGGCCGCAGCAACAGGTGTGGAATGCCGGGGAGAGCAGCCCGACTCCAAGGTGCCTCTGCTACAGTCTATTTGGGAAAGCAGACCGGTCACAGTTATTCCTCATTCTTTAACACGGGTTGCTATTATTTCACGTAATTTCAAAGCCTCATGTAGTTTGGAGATGGCCGTCATATATTGATATTTATTGGTTATTAACCGACGTTTAGAAGGATTTTTCTGAAAGCAGCCGAGCTCTGCTTGTGTCGAAATTGTGGAAGTGACAGATACATCAGTGACAGCCGGAGTGACTCTCTAGACATGACGCAGTGCATCAAACTCGTGCTGATGTGCAGGAAGAAAATGCCCAGACTGGCAAACAGAAATACGATTGTGTCCGAAGTACCACTTTAGTCCTGTGAACTGTTTATATATTCAGATCAGCAGCGGTACTGGGTCTCATTAAGCTGATGGGAGTCTGGGGTGGATAGTATATTCACGGAATAGAAACGCTGAAAATTGCCACTGGACCGTTTTCAAATGTTCTGTTTATTAATCAATTGAACAATTGAGGTAACCGGATATTTCACTGCGCTCTTGAATTTCTCTCTGAACTTGGACTGAGTCACCGCATAAATGAATGTGTTTGTGCAGCAACTTAGATTCAGCAACATATACCCGGCATGTCGAAAGATATATAAGGAATCCGTATAATCAGCGGGATTTGCGCTTGAAATGTTGTAATATAAGAAATGGATAACAAATGATAGCCACAGGAATATGAAGTTTGCCGATATGGTGAAGAGTAAAATCACAGAATTCCTCCTGCTCTCCAGCTCGGGGTCAATGCAATTCCCTCCATTCCGCCGACCCCTCAGTTCCTTACGGGCTCGACTGACCACCACAATGTGTCTGACCGTCAGAGCGTTGAGAGAGATGATTAAAGTAAATGGCAGCAATGGCGTTAAAACCGTATCAAACCAATCAAACCCCACCCATCCGGGCTCAGTGTAATAGCTTGGCTTTCTGGAACAGAACCAGGGCACATTGTCAATTATATCTCCCGGGGCATATGTAAAATAGTAGGGAACGTTTTTCAAACTGAGCAGAATGCAGGTTGCTGTGAGGACCAAGGCTGCAGTTTTGTCGGTGCAATATTTCCTTTTCAGAGTCTGGCAGCAAATGGCCACAAATCGATCGAATGTGAAATTGACAGTGAACCAGACGGAACAATGAGTGGCTGAAAACCTCAGAACAGTGAAAATACTGCACACAGGGGTGATTCTCAGGAAAAATAGCGGGAAGTAATAAGACTGGATTTGGTACAGTATGATCTCAGTGATAATAACCATTAGATCCGCCGTTGCCATGGCTACCAGGTAGCGGGTAGTGCAGGTAGATAGACCGCAGCTGCCCCGGGACAGTATCACTATCGCCACCAAGTTAACTGGAAGAGAAAGAAGGGTACAAGAAGAGGAAAAATAAATAAAGTTAGCGGTGAAACATTCCCTCTGTCAAGGAGAACGCAGCAAGGTTAAAGACTCAGAACTATGCCCCAAACGCTCGTCCAACTGGCCCACTTTTGGTATAATAGGGGCACATTATTATATACAGGACATTATATACATTATACACATGATTTTCCTATGTATCAATGCTGTCTTGCTGTTCAGCTATCAGTAAATTCGCTACATCTTTCTCTGGCCATGCATATCAATAGGAAAGAGGACACTATCAATGCACACCTTTCTGTAGTCTTACTGCCAAACACACCAAGCCAACATCACCATTTACATTCATAAAGCAGGTAAACCGCTCAATCAAAATACAGAATCAGTCGCCTGAAGGAATGATTTCGAAGCAAAACTGACTTGTTCCACTGCAGGTATTGAACAGCCACTCAGCTCAATGGTGCAATTACATACACTGCCAGTGATACATAGACTGGGCTCTTTTGCTCCAATCCATTTAGTGAACCGTACCTCGTGAAAATTCTACAGCGACAAATATTCTGTCTGGCGCCTGGTGTTTTATGCCAATTGACACACATCCTGCATTCACACTGACCGATACTTTCACTAATAACTTTGCCAAGAGAGTTGCCTACACCAATGTTCGATTCACCAATTGCAGATGTTCCACTAAAGGATGGAGTATGATAATGCAACGAACTGTTGATATCAGTGCAGTTGTTTGTGTCAAGTTTCGGTCAATTGAATAAAACAGCAGGGATCATTCAGCATGAATGAAATGATATAACTGATCCAATGACTGCATAAGAGTGACGATACATCGGCGCACAACATCATCAGGAACATCATGAGCAAACACAACCTCTACTCAGAATTATTTGAACGACTTCAACAGTTTCACTCACTCACCTGGAACACCAATAAGAGCAAGGGTTGTGTAGTACACTTTCCTGATGCCGTAGAATGTTTCAAGCATTTTCTTTGTGAAGTAACCAGTCTTTCGTTCTGCAGTCAATTCCTTTGAATTAACGTCTGAATCACTACATTCGCAGAGTCTTTAACTAATACCATGTGAGAGTTCCATGGGGGATATGTCGATTGCAAAATCTTTTCTTTTCACAATTGGAACAAACATATGACGACATCGTATTAAGTCGGTGTTATGGCTGAATATATTTAGCACTGAGACTGGATTAGAGATGCACAATTCATTGTCATGAAGGTTAGACATGTTTTATTCCAAGTAATGACGTTGTTATTGCAAACCTCATTATATTTATATCTAGATCTCCTGGCGTTTCGATGATGCCTTTCAATCTGCAGCGCTCCTTCAGTAATTAAATACCAATTGGTACACTGCGTTTCTTAGTATTTCTTTTGTACAGGCTGGGATGTAGCTTACCTCTTTAATTTTTCTCCTTCAGTAACTGAATTATACATTTTAGGGTATTCCCTTCGGGGTTGTTCTACTTCACTCCGGGATGTGCCTCAACCCTTCAGCTTTGGACCAGAAACTGAACTTGACTGGCCTTATAAATAATGTGGCTATAAGAGCATCAGAGGCTAGGAGTCCTGCAGCGAGTGAATCACCTCCTAAATCCCCAAAGCCAGTCCACCATCTATAAAGCACGAATCAGGGGTGTGATAGAATACTCTCAGCTTGCCTGGTGCAACAACAATAAAGAAGCTTGACACCATGCAGGACAAAGGGCAAATCAGCCCGCTTGTTTGGCACCCCATCCGCAAACATTCACTCCCTCCACCGCCGATGCACAGCAGCAGAATTGTGCATCATCTACAAGATGCACTGCAGGAACTCACCAAGCCTTCTTCGACATATTGATAAGAGAGGGATATATATAAAGGAGAACGAAATTCTACGTGTCACAAGGCCATGTAAGATCTAAGAGGAATGTATGAAGTAACCTTAATAAAGTCTCCAGGATTTGTGCATAAGTCTGCTATGTAACAAAACTGAAGTTAGGGAAAAGCGATTTGGAATTCCACTGCCCAGGGTATTGTGTTAAATGCTGAGTTTGTTTTAAAACTAACATCTATTTTGTAACATTGCCTTAAATGGTGTATAATTGGGGGATTAGGTTAATTAGGATTGTTACGAGGTATTACAGTCGTAACCGTAGCGTTATATATGTGCTAGACACCTTTCATTTTGTTAATAAACATTTTCATTTACCTTGTAAAAATCTCTAAATGCCTTGGTGGACGTTTTACTTCTGAATTCAGTGCACACATTTCATAACACATGCAAATTGTGAAGCCATTGTGAGAGACCTACCAACTTTCCCTCGTGTATTTGCTCTGCCTGGCACACCGCATCTGCCCTGTCATAACAATGGGTAAAGCTTTGTCTTAAGGATTAACATTGACAGAATTACCTGGGCCGAATGATCTGCTTCGGTGCTTTGCATTCTATGTAATTCAAAGTAGTGAATCGGTTGCATTAACAGAGTCACTTGCACATCTTTCACGCCTTAAATGTTTTCTGTATTATATTTTCTAGACACTCTTCTTCATAATTTTGGCACGAAAAGCCAAGATGAACAACACTAAGTGCACAACTGCTCTAAGATCCCACAGAGATAGTCCTGTTGCTTTATTTAAAGCGTTGGAAACCCTGTCCGGGTCTATTGGACCAGAAATCGGGCCAACTCCACGCCTGAAATTATCCCAGCAAAAGAAATCCTTTGTAAGGAAGCCGAAGTGGCGAACTAGAATAAGGGGGACATTTACTCTAAATAGAGCTTGCAGTATGTGTCAACTAATGTTACCAGGATGGGTACATGTTCGATGCAGACATCAATGTCCCAGAGCCTAGGAACATGAGGGGCCCGTGAGTCAATTCAGCCATTCAGGAATGTCGTTCTTGGTCTGTGTCTTAATCCCATTCTCTTGCCCAGTAATCCCAACAAAAACCTGCCAGTCTCAATTTCCTGCTGTTGAAACGAATGGGTCGCAGATTTTCAATGCCTTCTCTGTGAGGAAGTACTTGCCGGCGTTATTTCTAAACAACGGGGTTACAATTTGCTTAATCAAACAGAACCAAAGCATAAACAACACCCCCCACACCCCCCTCAATGTTAAATTAAGATGACGGACGCGCCCCCATTCCATTCCCCTCACATGGGATACCGGATGGTCAAAATCTCCTGTGCTCAGTAATTGCTTTTGAAAGCATCAGCGTTCATATTGTGCTTAATTCCAAAGGAGTCAAAACTTCCAGATCCTCCCCTTCCAAAGGTGGAATATGATTTATCAAATACGAATTGAGGAATAAAATAAATGGGCCCAACTTCACCGGTGTTTGATAAACCCCCAAAAAACCCGAAACATTTCTACAATCTTTATGAAAGCTCAATGTGTTCCGCCTTAAAGCAGCAGTTTATTGTTCAGAGTTACAGCCGCTGCTGACTGCAGTGGACACAAGGATGTGTTGCAAACCGCTTAGCGCAGCAGCGGGTGAACTTCTTCCATCACTTTACAGGCAGGACCTGTGTGTGGGAGCTGAGCGAGTAAAGAGGAAGCTCAGAATCACCGCTTAACTCCTGCTGCATTTTCCATCCGCCTGTGTTTAAAAGGCAGCGCCTAATTTCCGCGGCTCCGTATTTCACTGTTTCACCCGGTTCCCCGTCTGGATTGAGGATCCCGACCCCCCAGAGGAATAAGTGTCGAATGTGAAACTCACAACTTCAGCCACAGCCTCGGCCGCCGACAATGGGCGTCTTCACTCTCTGCGTCCTGCTGCACCTCTTCCCTGGTTAGATTTCCTCACTCCTGATGCACGGGGGGATTCCAGGGGAAGCTCACTGAGGAAACTCAGGAAGGTGAGGAGGCGACGCTGCCGCTTTCTGGAATATTCCTCCTCTGCCGAGGGACTGAATGGTCAAAAGGTCACAACTCGAGATAAAGCGAAATGTCCCACATCTCATGGATGCAATTTTGAAGAGGGCAGGACAGCCCTGACATTGCTCCGGGCCGAGACTTATCCCTCCACCCAACAGACTGTCTGGTTATTACCACGGCGCTATTTGTGGGATCTTGCTGTGCGCTAACTGTTCGCCGCATTTCCGTGAATGCAAGAGTGACCGCCCTTGAAAAATAATTCATGTCAAGCGCCTTTAACTCCTTTCTTTCTTTTTTCTTCCTTCCTCTCTTTCTCCCTTTCTTCCTTCCTTTATTTCTTTATTTCTTTGTTCCTTCCTCCCTCCCTCCAGATATGATCTCAAATTTAACCCTCAGCGCTTTACCCCGGCTACAGGTCAGGAACTGGCGATCCTTCCTGACAGAATTGGTGTGAAACAGGTTTTATGTTTCCCTGACATAACAGGATTTCTTGTGATGTGTTCTTTTCCCTCAGTGACCGTCTCTCAGGCCGCGTTCCCGCAAACACCGGCCGCTCAGACCGTCTCGGTGGGCAGTAGCTTCAAGGTGCATTGCCACACAGGCTGGTTATCAAGTGGAGCTGTTTACTGGTATAAACAGCGGCACCGAGAGCACCTGCAGTTCCTTCACATGGTGAGAAAGCACATCCCTGCAGAGGGAAGGTTTTCAGGAGAAATCAACGACAAATCGACCAGTTACACCCTGGTGATCGTGGAGGTCCAGCGAAATGACTCGGGTGTTTATTACTGCGCAGCCCGGAAAACCCATGGAATGTCCCTGGTCTTCGGGACCGGCTCCAAATTGTTCAGCACAGATATATTAAAAAAAAGAGAAATGAGATTGTTTACTCGCTTTATCATTATTTTTTCCTTCGTTCACGGGATGTGGGTGTCTCTGGCTCGGCTTAGCATTTATTACCCATCCATAATTAACCTTGTTCAGAGGGCATTGAAGGGAAAATGTGGATCTGGAGTCATATGTAGGGTCAGACCGGGTAAGGGCGGAATATCTCCTTCCCTAAAGGGCATTAGTGAACCAGATGGGGTTTATTTTCTTTTTTCTGACAATCGATTCCTGGTCATCATTAGACTTTTAATTCCAGATTCCTCTTCAGTTCCATTTCCTCCCTCTGCCGGAGGTGCCATTCAAAGCCGGGTGCCCAACGCATGCGGGTGAGAGTGTGTAAGTCTCCGTCTATGTGAGTGTGTTTGTGATTGAGTGTGTCTGTGTGAGATTGATATTATAAAGCAGCAACACATTCCACCTTTGGAACAGAATCACTTTACCCACCGTGTGCCCAGTTGCTGTTATCAGTTTCCAGACATAACTGAGATATTATTCGGCCTCTGTGTGTTTATTGTGCTTTGGGGAAGGGTCACCAGTTTCACCAGAGCCAACACTGATTTATGAAAGTAAACGTTTCCTTGGCAATTCTGTTGTGGCTGGCAGGGTGAATTAGGGGCAAGAGTGGAGGTAGTGCATTTGGTTTCCAACTCAGCTGGTCTCCCTCTGTATCACTGAAACCTACAGGGGTGCAGACCAAGAGCTGCAAAATGGGAATAGATTGCAGAGCTCTTCACTTCTGGGCCAGCACGGACACAATGTGAATAATGGCTGTAAGGATGTTAAAATAAATTCTCTGGTTTATATTGTTTGTTCTTTCAATGTTTTTTTTTCTAGGGCAAAGAATCCGAGTGGGGAATTGAGTAAAACTATCTTGGAAACATAGTTAATAAAAACCTTTAGCAAAATCCAAAGTGTCAGGTTAAACATTGACAATGTATTGTAGAGGAGGTACAGGTTACAGTAAAGTTTATCTACTCCCATTCTGAATGGGATTACAGTCTGATAACAGAACCAAATGTGCACCTTGCAGACTGAAATAATCCCCAACTACTATCTCCAGCCAATATCTTCAATGGGGAATGAGGAGAGAGCTCATGTACAGGTTGAGGTGGTAAAAGAGCCAATACACCACCCGAGCGAACTGTGCACCCTGTTGCAAACTTCAATCCCTACACTATTTGTCAATATTCACTCTTCACCGGTCTGTTTCCAGATGCAGCCATGCAGGAACTGAACTTCTCTGAGACTGGCAAAGAACAGCGCCTGTAGTGGCGGTGCGCTACCAGCAGAGGGTGGGCTTGTATCACTTTAATCACAAGACAGTGAACCTGATTTGAGAAGAGGCTTTGGCACTTTTTAAATTCATTCTTTGTTCAAAGGATAAAAAAAGACAAAACGCTGACAAAATGTGCGAGTCCAGGCTGTATCACAGCCTGTGCAGCGGAAGATAGAAATCCCAATCAAAAGACCTGGTACCCTGTAGAATGCACAATGAACGCCGTCCATAATGGGATGAAACTGTTCAGAAATCTCTCATGTGTCACAATCCGAGGCCTCCCTTCATTTTGACATCCCGATTGCAATAAATGTGTGAGCAAACTTCCCATCGTAAAACAATCAATAAATCTATAATTGAACCGCTGGCTGCAGCGTTCTTAACCACATCCCAACTCTTCCTATTTTCTTTATAACTGGGGGCAACTTCATGAAACTGAGTTTGTTGCGCGCAGTGGGATCATTGACCAAATAAAAATAACTGAGCAGAATCTCAACAAAATGACTTCACAGTCACACCCACAGATATATTCTCCCTCACACACACATACGCACGCATTTTCTCTCTCACACAAGCACACACACTCACACAAATACATTATTTCTCATACACGCAGACACACACACACATACCCTCTCACAGAGAGTCACGCTCACACAGATATATTCTCTATTTCATACACACGCACAAAAACACACACATTCTCTCTCACGCACACACACATTCTCTCTCACACACATGCACACATACTCAGACAGATGCATTCTTCATCATACACGCAGACACATACACACAGACCCTCTCACACACAGTCACACTCACACAGATACACGCTCTGTCACACGCACACAGATTCTGTCTCTTACAGTCACCAATTCTCTCTCCCTCTCTCACACACAAACACCTTCACACACAAGCACAGTCACACACACACACACACACATTCTCCCTCTCTCTCACAGTCACACTCACACAGACATATTCTCTCTCTCACACACATTTTCTCTCTCACACACATACACACACACTCGCACAGATGTATTCTTTCTCATACACGCAGACTCACACAACATCACACAAACGTTCACACACAGATGTATTCTTTCCCACACTCACACGTGGAGGCACAATCACACAATTATATTCTCTGTCACACACATATTGTCTTTAGCACACAAACACACCCACTCAGATATATTCTTTATCATATATAGGCACACACACACACACACAGTCAGACTCACACAGGTATATTCTCCTTCTTGCACACGTACACACACATTGTCTGTCTCACACACAGATACACCCACTCACGCAGTCACACTCAGACAGATACATTCTCTCCCACATGCAGACAAATTCTCTCTCTTACAAACACCAATTTTCTCTCTCTTTCTCTCATGAACACACACACTGTCACTGATGGTTGTTTTCTCCCTCACACACACATACATCACACATTCTTCCTCTCTCTCACACACACTCCCACAGATATATTATTTTTCATACACGCAGACACACACAACCTCGCACATACATTCACACACAGATATATTCTTTCTCACACACACAAGCGCATACATTTTCTCTGACACAAACACCCACACAGATATATTGCTTCTCATACGCAAACACACAAGCACACACACACACCCTCACAGACAAACAGACACTCACACACACACTCACTACCCTCCCACACACACACATACATACATTCTCTGTCTCTCATATACACACAAACACACACACTCACGCACAGATATATACTTTCTCATACACGCAGGCACACACACACAAAAACACACAGACACCCTAACAAACACATTCACACACTCACAATTATTTCTCTCTTTCACAGGCACATACACACACACACATTCTCTCTCTCTGTCCCCACACATACACACACACATACACACATATACACACTCATTCTCCCTCTCTCTCTCGCACTCTCACACACACTCTCACACACACAGATATATTCTCCCTCTCACACACACATCCTCTCTCTCTCCCTCCCTCATAAACACACAAACTCCCTCAAACACGCACATAAACACACACCCACACCCTCTCACACACTCACACATACATTCTCTCCCTCTCATATACACACAAAAACACACACACACACCCCCACATACACAGTAACACTCACACAGATATTTCTCTCTTTCACACATACACATACACACACTCACATTCTCTCTCTCTCTCCCCACACACATACACACACACATAAACACACATTCTCTGTCCCTCTCCCTCACACACGCTCACATACACTCACACACACATTCTCAAATTCACTTCTGCAATCTCTCACACACTCACTCGCACACTCTCTCTCCCCCCATCGCCTCTCTCCCACACCGCCCCCCCCCCACCCCACCCCTAACCCCCGCCGCCCACAGTCTCCCTGCACCGCCCCCCCCCACACTCTCTCTGCCCCCCCCCCCCCCCCCCCCACACTCTCTCTGCCCCCCCCCCCCCCCCACCCCGCCCACACTCTCTCTGCCCCCCGCGCTATGTCTTTCCCCGATGCTCTCTCCATTTTTGGATGAGAGATGGTTAGAGGGGATGGAGATCCTTTCTCAACCCGTTTCTTAGCCTCTCTTTCTCTCTCACCCCATCTCTATCTCTTTCTCTCCAACTATCTCTCTCGTCCCATCTCTCCCTCGCCCTGGCTCAATGTCGTTCTCTGTCCGTCTCTCTCACTCCGTCGCTCCCACCTCAGGCCCCTGTCACTCTCGCTCCCTCTCTCTCTTGCCCCGTCTCTCTGTCGCTCTCAGACTCGTCTCGCTGTCGTTCCCTGTCCTTTTCTCTCTTGCCCTGTGTTTCTCTCTCTTGCCCTCTCTCTCTATTGCTCTCTCACCCTCTCTCCCTCACTCCGAATCTCTCTCTCGCTCTCCGTCCCTCTCTCTCTCACTCAGCCATTCTCTCTCCCTCTCTCTCTCTCTGTCTATGTCTTTCGCCTTCTCTCTCTTACTCTGTCCAGAATTATCTCTCTCTCTCTCTCTCTCTCTCCCTGTCTCTCTACGCCTCTGTTTGACTCTTCCTCTCTCTCTCTCAACATTTCTTGCTCCCTCTCTCTCTGTCCCTCTCTCTCGCCCACTATTTTTTCAGCACAAATTGGATGTGAAGCTGAGGGGAAAATATTTGCAGGTTTATGGGGAAAGGATGGACAAGTGAGGACAGCAAAACTGCTCTTGCAGAGAGTCAACAGTAGCTTGATGGGCTGAATGGCCTTCTCCTGTGCAGTAACCGTTCTGTGTTACACACACAGATTATGTTTCCATTCTCAAATAAGCTTTACTCATTCCTCCATTGTAGGTTCCAGCACTTACACGTCACATGTTCGGGATGGGATATCCCTCCATGTTAAAGATGGAGAAGGTGTCTCCCTTCATTTTAAAGTTGCAGAAGGGATCTCCCTCCACTTTAAAGATAGAGATGGGATCTCCCTTCATTTTAAGGATGGAGCAGGAATCTCCCTCCTTTTTAAAGATGGAGAAGGTGTCTCCCTCCATTTTAAAGGTGGGGGAGGGATCTACCTTCATTATAAAGAGGGAGAACAAATCCCCCTCCATTTTAAAGATGGAGAAGGGACCACCCTCCATTTTAAAGAGGGATAAGGGATCTCCCTCCATTTTAAAGATAGGGAAGAGGAAGAAGGGATTCCCCTCCATCTTAAAGATGGAGAATTGGTCTCCATCCATTTACCGAGGGGGAAGGGACCACCTTCCATTTCAAAAATGGAGAAAAATCTCTCTCCATGTTAAAGATATAGAAGGGATCTCCCTCCATTTTGAAGGTGGAAAAGGTATCTCCTTTCACTTTAAAGGGGGAGATGGGATCCCCCTCCATTTTAAAGAGGGAGAAGGGGTTTCCCCTCCATTTTAAAGAGGGTGAAGGGATCTCCATCCATATTAAAGATGGGGAATTGATCTCCTTCCATTTCCTTTCTTGCTCTGCTACCCCATCTCTTTTTCTCTCTCTCCCTATTTCCTTTGCACACACACACACACACAGTCACAATTACACAGATGCATTCTCACATGCACACACATTATCTCTCTCTCAGACACCAATTCTCTCTTTCTCTCTCTAACACAGACACCAACACCTTCACACAGTCACACACAGACACACACACACACACACACACATTCTATCTCTCTCTCACACACACACATTCTCTCTCACACACACACACTCGAACAGATACATTCTTCCTCACACACACACACATTCTCTCTCTTACAGACACCAATTCTCTCTTTCTCAATCTCTCTCACACACACACCTTCACACACAAACACAGTCACACACATACACTCACACACATTCTCTCTCTCACACACAAAAAAACACCTTCACACAAGCATACACGGTCTCACACACACATTCTTTCTCTCTCACACACACATTTGCTCTCTCTTTCACACACACGCACACATACACATTCTCTCTCTCTCACACACACAAACACCTTCACAAACACACACACACAGTCACACACACACACATTCTCTCTCTCTCTCACACACACACATTCTCCTTCTCTCTCACACACACACAGTCACACTCACACAGGTATATTTTCTCTCTCCCACACGCACACAAACACACACACAGGCATTCACACACGTGGACACATACACATTCTCTCTCTCTCACACACACATGCAGGCATACTTACACAGATATATTTTCTCTCCCACACACAGATACATACAGACATATATTCTTTCTCATACACTGGCACACACAATCATATCCTCATACACACACAGTCACACTCACAGATATATTCTCCATCACAAAAACATCCACACACATGCTCTCTCTCTCTCTCACACACACAGTCACACACACACAGATAAACTCTTCCTCTTGCACACATACACACACATTCTCTCTCTCTCACACACACACACTGTCACACTCACACAGAAATATTCTTTCAGATGCACACACATTCCCTCTCTTACAGACACCAATTTTCTCTCTCTCTCTTTCTCTCATGAACACACACATTCTCGCTCACAGATATTTTCACCCTCACGCAAACATTGTTGGAAGCTTCAAATTCCAAAGAGATATGAACACCTTAAGTGAATGTGTGAAATAGAGAACGATGGATTTCATTGTAGGAAAAATGTATGGCCGCTCACATTAAAAAAGATGGAACAGATTACATTACAAATGATGAAAAGGTGGAAACAGTGGGGATCTAAAAGACTTGGGAGCCCCTGTCCATTTGTGTCAAGACAAATAAAACTTCAAATCGTTACAATGAGAAATTAAAAGTGATCGGGGTAAAGCTGGTTAACAACTCACACTACACATTCCATGAATCAGCCTCTGTAACCTGCAATTCAGCACATCACAAGAAAAATGATATTTTCAACGGTTCGTGATTTGAACCAATCATTCTACGTACAAACCCCACCGAATCCCTCGATTAGATTCCAGTCTGCAACTCACTCCCGGGTATCTGTTATTCTATATATAAACCCCTCAAACCCCTCGACTAGATTCCCATCTGTAACTCACTCCCGGGTATCTTCCATTCTATATGTAAACCACCCCGACATCTTCGATTAGATTCCAGTCTGTAACTCACTCCCGGGTATCTGTTATTCTATATATAAACCTCCACCGATCACCTCGATTAGTTTACGGTCTGTAATTCATTCCTGGGTGTCTGTTTTTCTATATTTAAACCACCCCGAAACCCTCGATTAGATTCCAGCCTGTAACTCACTCCCGGGTATCTGTTATTCTATATATAAACCACCCCGAACCGCTAGATTAGATTCCAGTCTGTAACTCACTCCCAGGTATCTGTTATAATATATGTAAACCACCCTTAACCTCTCGATTAGATTCCAGCCTGTAACTCAATCCCGGGTATCCGTAAATCTAAATATAAACTCCCCCAAACCCTTCGATTATATTCCAGCCTGTAACTCACTCCTGGGTATCTGTTATTCTATATATAAACCCCCCGAACCCCTCGATAAGATTCCAGTCTGTAATTCATTCCCGGGTGTCTGTTATCCTGTAAATAAACCAGCCTGAAACCTTCGATATGATTCCAGTCTGAACTCTCTCCCGGGTATCCGTTATTGTATATATAACGCCGCCCCCACAACCCCCCAACCCGCCCAAACCCTTCGATTAGATTCCAGTCTGTAACTCACTTCTGGGTATCCGTTATTGTGCATATAAACATACCAGAACCCATCTAGCTGCAACTGTCCTGGGAGTGTTTGATGGGGACAGTGTAGAGGGAATAACTTCTACACACAAAGGGCCGTGTATGTTTGGAACTGTCCTCAACAATTGTAGTTGATGCTGAGTCAATTTTTAATTTTCAAATCTATGATAGACCTGATCTGATGCCTTTCATAAATCCAAATATGCCTCTATTCCTCTCTGTCCCTCGCTCAATTTGTATGTGTGTGTGTGTGCCTCTTTCTGTGTGTCTGTGTGCATCTGTGTCTGTGTGTATGTGTGTGTGTCTGTGTCTGTGTGTGTATGTGCCTGTGCACCTCTTTCTGTGTGTATCTGTTTCAGTCTGTGTGTGTGTGTGTATGTGTGTACCTCTTTCTGTGTGCATCTGTTTGGTGTGTCTGTATGTGTGTGTGTTTGTGCGTCTCTGTGTTTGTGTTTCTCTGTGTGTGTGTTTGTGTGCGTGTGTGAGTGTTTCCCTGTTGCTCTCTCCGGCACCCTGGAAGCCTTTACATACATCGTTTGGCCATTTTGAGTTGGTTCATGGTGGCCATTTTCACACCTAAATTCGGTTTTACCACAGCAAGTCTTCCTTAATATTGTACACCCATTGATGGGACAGTGAAAAGGGAGCTTGAGGCTCAGTATAACCCCGTATTGTACCTGCTCTGTCTGATGGAAAGTGAAGAGGAAGGTTTACTCTGTTTCTTAGATGTGCTGCACCTGTCGTGGGCGTCTTTGAATAGGCGATTGTAGAAGGTGTTTTATTCTGTACTGTACCTGTCCAGGGAGTGTTTGGTAGGGACAGTGTAGAAGGAGCCTTACTCTGTATTCTCCCTGTCCTGAAAGTGTTTCAAAGGAGATTGTGCAGAGAAATTTACTCTGTATTTGAAGGGACAGTGTAGAGGGAGCTTGACCTACTATATAAACTGTAGTTGTTTCTGTACTGCGAGTGTCTGATGGGGCAATGAAGAGGAAGGTTTACCCAGCTTCTTACGTGTCCTGGGCATGTATGAATGGGAGATTGTTGAGGGAGCTTTACTCTGTACTGTACCTGTCCTGGAAGTGTTTGCAAGGAGATTGTAAAGGGAAATTTACTTTGTTACTAACCATGTGCTGTTCCTGCACTGGGAGTGAATATTGGGACATTGTACAGGGAGATTTTCTCTGCACATAACCATGTGCTGTAAACCTCCAGGGACTGATTATCAGTAACCATCTAAAGGGAACTTTAACCTGTCCCTAGCCCCGTACTATATCAGCCTGGGGAGTATTTGAGGATACAGTGTAGAGAGAGATTTATTCCATATCCAACAGTGTGCTGTACCTGACATGTCCTGGGAGTGTTTCATGTGACGGTTTAGAGGGTGTTAACTCTGTATTTAACCCCGTGCTGTAACTGTGCTGGGAGTGTTTTATGGGGACAGTGTAGAGGGAGATTTCCTCTTTATCTAACTCCGTGCTGTGCCTTTCCTGGGAATGTTTGATGGGAAAAGTGTAGAGGGAGCTTTACTCTGAATCAAACCCTGTGCTGTCCCTGTCCTGGGAGTGTTTGATGGGTCAACGTAGAGGAAGCTTTAATCTATAACTAAACCCGTGCTGTAACTGCCCTAGGAGTGTTTGATGGGGACAGTGTAGAGGGAGATTTACTCTGTATCTAACCCCGTGCTGTAACAGTCCTGGGAGTGTTTGATGGGGACAGTGTAGAGGGAGCTTTAATCTATAACTAAACCCGTGCTGTAACTGCCCTAGGAATGTTTGTTGGGGACAGTGTAGAGGGAGATTTACTCTGTATCTGACCCCGTGCTGTCCCTGTCCTAGGAGTGTTTGATGGGACAGTGCAGACGGAGATCTACTCTATATTTAATCTCGTGCTGCACCATCTCTGGGGGTATTTGATGGCAACATTCTCACCCAACACGAAAACATTCCACAAAGCATGACTTACAAATTCAGCTTGAGTTAACTTGTTTGATTCTCCCTGGTCTGTTCGGATTCTCTGATAGATTCCTGGAGCTTATCCACCACATGAGCAGAAATCCTAATACTGTGTACCTGCCCTGCTCCCAAACACGGCATCCGACTACAATAAGGCAAGTGATATAGGAGCGTCGCAGTGAGTGAGACAGGTGAGTCTTGAGCCTGACCCGGGTGTATGTGAGTCACCCTGGTTAATCCGACACTCCTGGGACAGTTTAGACAGTTTGAGTGCATCGCAGCTTTGCCAGAATGAGAACTGGATTCCAAGGGTAAAATTACAAAGTGAGATTGCACAAACTCGGGTTGTATTCCCTGAAATTTAGTAGCATCAGGGGTGATTTGATCAAGCTGTCAAAGTATGAGCCCTTTTCCTGTGTAACAACCTTTCGTCAGGCACCTTGTGGGATCAATCTTGAAAATCCAAGTATCCTTCCGTCACTAGCTCTCTGTCTCTCGCTCACCCTCTCGGGCTGTATCTCTCTCACTGTCTCTCTGTCTGATGTTTAAATTTTTAAACCTCTTCACAACTGCATTCACACAATACAGGCAGCAATGTGTGTTGGATTTTGGAAATGCTGTCAAGCTCAGCACGCAGGGAAACATTTTATATCTGAGAAGGGGTCCCCCTCCATCATAAAGGTGGAGTAGGGATCTCCCTCCATTTTAAAGATGGAGAAGGGATCGATCTCCATTTCAAGATGGAAAAGGTATCTTCCTCCATTTTGAAGATGTGGAAGGGATCACCCTCCATTTCAAACCTGGTTAAGGGATCTCCCTTCATTTTAAGTTTGAAAAGCGATCTCCTCCATTTTAAAGATGCAGCAGGAATCTTCCTGCATTTTAAATGCTGAGGGTGGTCCTTGCTCCATTTCGTCCTCTCTCTCTCTCTCTCTCTCTTTCTCCCTCTCGCACTATATCTTTTACTTTCTCTCGACTCGCCTCCCTGACTCTCTCTCTCACTATTCACCGCACATCTTTGTCTTCTCTCACCCCTTCTCTCCCTCTCTCGCTCGTGCCATCCCTCTTCTCTCTCTCCCCAGTCCGTTTACTTCTCTCTCTCATCCCAACGCATTTCCTCTATTTCGCCCTGCCTCTGTCTCTCTCTCTCTATTTCTCTCTCTTGCCTTGTACCTGTGTGTGTCTCTCTCTCTCGCCCAATCTTTCGCTCACATACCACCTCTTTTTCTCTCTTGCATATCGCTCTGTCTCTACCTACCTCTTGCCCCTTCCCCCTCTCTCCCTCCTGCTCTGTCTCTCTCTCTCTTCCTGTCTCGTTCCTTCTATCTCTCTCCTGCCCCATTTCTCTGCCACCCTAACCTCTTAATTCTGTTTCTCTCTCTAGCTCACCTCACTCCATAAGCTATCAAACCTTCCCTTCTATCGGTCTCTCTCTCACCACATATCTTCTTCTGTCACTTAATCACCTCTCTTTATCTCTCTCCTTCACCCTGTCTCTTTGTCTCTCTTTCCCTCTCACCCCGTCTCCCTGTCCCTCCCTGTCTATCCATCCCTCGTCCCGTCTCTCTGCCTCCCTTTCCCACTCACCACATCTCTCTGCCATTCTCGCTCTCTCTCTCGCCCTGTCTCACTCTGTCTCTCTCTCTCTCTCTTTCACCCTCTCCCTTTCCCTGTCCCTTTTAATCCAAAATTGGATGTGAAGATGAAGGGAAAATGTTTTCAGGGTGACAGAGAAAGGGCGGAAGAGTGCATTGTACATTATGTGTGTGTGTGTGTCCGTGAGTGTGTATGTGTGCCTGTCAGTGTGTCTGTTTATGTACGTCTGCGTGTGCCACTGTGTCTGTCTGTCTGTATGTGTGTGTGTATGTGTGTCGGTCTGTCTGTGTCTGTCGTGTCTTCTGAAGTATCTCCCAGTCTCCTGTGACTTCCTGCCCTACCTGGTGAAGACATCTAAAGAATTCAAGTTAAACACAACCTCATTTCCCCACCTCCCCTCTGTGTTCTGTATCTAACCCGTGCTGTCCCTGTCCTGTGAGTGTTTGATACGTAAAGTGTAGAGTGAGATTTACTCTTATCTAACCCTGTGCTGTACCTGATCTTGGAGTGTTTGATGGG
Organism: Cetorhinus maximus; assembly: GCF_964194155.1. NCBI lineage: Eukaryota > Metazoa > Chordata > Chondrichthyes > Lamniformes > Cetorhinidae > Cetorhinus > Cetorhinus maximus. Next base: position 2,216,262 of record NC_135914.1, on the reverse strand, counting down.
AGCAGTTCAGAGAGCTTTTAAGCTGCTTCTAACCCTTCGCTGTCCCTGGCCTGAGAGTGTTTGATGTGCACGGTATTAGTGGCAATTTTGCATGTATGTAATCCCATGCTGTAACAGCCCTGGGAGTGTTTAAGGGGACAGTGTAGAAAGAGATTCATTCTGTATCTAACGCTGTGCTGCACATGCCATGTGAGTGTTTTATCCAGAGAGGTTAACACTGTATCTAAACCCTGCTGTAGCTCTCCTGAGAGTGTTGGATGGGGACAGTTTAGATGGAGCTTTACTCTGTATCTAATCTCATGCTGTACCTGTCCTGGGACAGTTTCACAGGATAGTTTGGACAGACAGAGCTTTCCTCTGTATCGAACCTGTGCTATACCTGTGCTGGGAATGTTATTGGTACAGTGGAAGTGGAGAGGTCTGTGATATCTTCCTGTGGAGGAGATAATGTCTCATATTTGAATAGTGATTAAAGGGGCAGTGGCAGAATGTATGTGACATTGGCTCAGAGACTGAACACAGTGTAGTCGATAACAGTTGTTTCAGGTCTGGAGGAGGTACAGAATCCTATTCCCCAGTGGTTCATATCAGGGGCACTGCTTTTTCTGTTATATAAGAATAAACTCATCCTGTGTTCACAGGGCATAACTTCACAGTTTGCAGATGTCTCGCAAAGTGACAATGTAGTGAACATGAAAGAGAATAGCAGCAGACTTCAGGAGGATATAGTCAGTCTGGTGAAATGGACAGACTCATAGAAGGATAACATGAATATTGTGATATGTGTCGTGAACCATTTTGAATGTTAGACTGAGGAGGGGCAATGTGAAACAAATTGTCCGATGTTAAAGTGGGTGCATAGAACAGAGAAAGCTGCAGTTTCATTCCGGTGTTGCTTTCAATCTCTTTCCGATTCAGTTTTGGGCTGTTGTCCTGAAAATTTCATCCTGAAAGCTGTTATCAATTGCATGAGGGTAATTTGTCAAAAGCATTTTTCTTTCAGGGATTCCTGCATTGTGGAAATGTGAGTTATCTTTGCAGAAAGTAAAGATGGGTGGGTTTGAATTCACATGCCGGTTTTTGGTTGATTTAATAGCAAATTCAATGATGTCCCGTTGAGATAAGCTGGTTACAGTAAGTGCCCCAAGACAATTAAAAGCTTCCACACAGCCCAATTCTTCAGACACATGAAGGAAAGAAAGAGATTGTAAAATACAAAAGGTGAGATGGCAGCTAAGCATTGAATTGAAGATGTGAGTCTTGTTCACAATGTGTCCAAATCTGGAAAACTGGGCCGATCCTGAAAACAGAAATTTATCAAAAGCCGCATTGGGCTGTTATAAATTAAAATACTGTTTTCTCTAAGGATGAAAAAATGAGTTTGAAATAGAAGAAAATCTCCTAGATGGAATGATTCACTCCCTTCTGCTACTACATACATCATTTCGCCATTTTAAGTTATTTCATTGTGGTCATTTTTACATCAAATTCCTGTTTGATCACAGCAAGACTTTCTTAATATTGTAGACCAATTGATTGGACAGTGTAGAGGGAGCTTAACCTCTGTACAACCCTGTACTGTTCCTGTACATCAAGTGTTTAATGCGACAGTGAAGAAGAAGCTTTTCTCTGTTTCTTACGTGTGCTGTACCTGTCCTTGTCATGTTAAATGGGAGATTGTAGAGCGGGCTTAATTCTGTACTATCCCTATCCTGGATGTTTTTGATATGAGGTTGTTACGGGAAATTAAGTCTGTAACTCATCGTGTGCTGGTCCTGCTCGGGAAATCTTTGATGGGACAGTGTAGAAGGAGATTTACTCTGTATCTAACCTCATGCTGTACCTGTCCTGGGAGAGTTTGATGGGGACAGTGCAGATGGAGATTTACTCTATATTTAACCTCGTGCTGCACCATCTCTGGGGATATTAGATGGCAACATTCTCACCCAACACAAAAGCATTCCACAATGCAGGGTTCACAAATTGAACACGAGTTTCCTTGATTGATTCTTCCTGGCCTGTTCTAAGTCTCTGATAGATTCATGGTGCTTATCCTCCACATGAGCAGTCATTCTAATCCCTTGTACCTGCTCTTCTCCAAAACATGGCATCCGACTACAATTAGGCAAGTGATACAGGAGCGTCTCAGTGAGTGAGACAGGTGAAACTTGAGCCTGATCCAGGTGAAAGTCAGTGACCCGGGTTAATCCGACACTCCAGGGACAGTGTAGACAGTATGAGCGCAACGCTGCTTTGCCAGAATGAGACCTGGATTCCAAGGTTGAAATTACAAAGTGAGATTGCACAAAACCGGATTATATTCCCTGAAATTTAGCAGCATCAGGGGTGATTTGATCAAATTGATGAAATCCCTTTTGAAAATCCAAGTATCCTTCTGTCACTCGCCCTCTGTCTGTCGCTCACCCTCTCGGGCTGTATCTCTCTCACCATCTCTTTGTCTGATGGTTAAAATTTTTCTCTCACCTCATTTTGGATGTGTGAGAATGACAATTGTGAAGCAATATTCTAAATCTGCTTTAATTGTACTTACTGCGCATGTTCGCAACTTGCCAGAAAGAGAGAGAAAGAGAGATAGAGTGAGAGAGAGAGAGAAGGGGAGAGGAAGACAGAGAGGAAAGGAGAGATTGTGTTCGAAATTGAGAGGGAGAGAGAAAGGGGTGAATGTGAGGCGTGGGGTGAGGGGGGAGAGAAAGAGAGAATTACAAAGAGAGAGAGAGAGAGAAATATAGACGGACGGCGAGTGAGGAGAAACTTCCATGGAAATACCATTGTCTGATCAGTGATGTCCTTCAGAATTACAATCACATCAAACAAACAAGATTTCCCTTCAATAAAGCTGTACTGGCGACCACTGCTCAGTTCATTTTGCTGAAGACTCCATCCACCCTATCCTTAATGACAGCTTCTAAAAACTCCCCCACAACTGGCGATACACTGAGAGGTCCGTGGTTACCTGGACGTCCTTTCCCCCGCCCTTCTTAAACCTTTCAGGATCGGAAAGATTGTGTATAGTTCCCGACACCTCCTTACATAAAGCATCGATTGGAAGGGGCGCAGCACAGATTAACCATCGTGTTACTGGGAGTCCATGGTTTAAATTACGAGGGGGAGTTACATAGTTTGGCTTCCCTGAACTGGGGATTATTACGGGAGGATATGATAGGGATTTTGAGCATTTGGGAAAAAAATGAAGGGGTAAATAGACAGAAAATACTCTCCTGATAAGGGGCAACGTCCAAAACCAGGAGACATGTCTTTACAATGAATAAATCCAATGGGGAATTCAGGAGAAACTTATTAAACCAGAGAGTGGTTAGAATGTGGAATTCGCTCCCCAAGGAGCGGTTGAGGCGGATCGCACAGACACATATTTCCCTATTTCTCTTTTAAGTAATTCTATGTATTATTGCCTGAGCTGCCATTATTCTCTATCGGTCCTCTCAATGTCCCTTTAAGTGTTGTATAATGATGGAGAACTCTAATTTCATGGCTGTATTTCATGTTTATTCAGAGCTTCTGTTCACAAACAGTACATGGTCGTTGTCTAAAAAGGGAATTTATCCCCATTCTACAAGCAGAGAAAATTTACACATAGGATACTGGGGACAATTCGACAGGATATTTCCAGTCACAAAGTCTGACACTCATTTCACTCGCTTCCGATTTTATTCAACATTCGGGTTGTTCGCCAAAACCTGACATTGCCACAGCCACTACATTGCAGTAAAACAGAGGCGCATTTTGCACCTTCTTCTGCGGAATTACATGAAACATGAATAAATGAAACTCTAACTCCAAAAAAAGTCTCTCAGAGTGAGCAATCGCTGGAGCTGATGGTGTTGAGAGGGGGTGAGTTCAGGGAGCCGTGGCTGACACTGCAGGAATATCTGGAGCCCTTCTTCCAGTCGGTGGCCGGGACTCTCAGGTAACTGCTTAGGCTGTAGGTTTGATCGCTGTCCGGGGACACGACGCTTGTCCTCAGCCCGCTGTCTGTCTCTTTACCATCCACACTCCAGAGGACCCGCACGAAACCCGGCTTAAAGCCACTCACCAGGCAGGACAGAGTGGCCGAGCCTGAGTCTATCTCTTCCGAGGAAGGATGGAGAAGAATGACGGATGGGCTCCGATCCTCAGTACCTGCGTGTGTGAGAGAGCACAAAAAATGTATATATAGAGAGAACACTCTGACTTGTGCGTTTGTGAGAGAGAGAGAGAGAGAGAGATGGAGAGATTCATTACTCTATAGGAGACTTTGACCTGTCTGTGTCTTTGAAAGAAAATTCATTCAAACACATAACACTCTTATCCATGTGTGTTTGTGTTTGAGAGAGAGAGAGAATTCACCATAGCTGTCCTCAGCTCTTTTCAACTCATGCAAATCTGAGGTGTGGAAATCATAACTGGCCAATGAAAAATCGTAAACTGGGTTACAATAGAATTTGCCAGCCTTATTAAAATAATGTATATGCCATAATGCCTCCTGCATGCATCCTGCTACTTGTCTGCTCTCCCTACTCTGTTAAACATTGCAGTGAGACAGCTGGAGGAGGTTTCAGGATGTTTTTGAGACTCCCTACCATCTGACCAGACACCCGTGTTTACTGCCTGGGTCTCGGAGAATGTGTCATCAATAATGTGCAGTATTTTCCCCTTGTTTTTTTTACAGTTAATTTTTTGGCGACTGTCATCCTGTCCAGCAGAAAGTGTGGCCTCCAACTGCACCACGTGCTACAATGTGGCCATGACTACGCCGGGTCTACTGGTTATTATCATCGAGGTCATACTGTTTCAGATCAATTTTTATTATTCCCCCATGAGCTTCCTGGACATCAGCCCTGTGTATGGTATTCGCGCTGTCCTGATTGGTGCAGTAACATATTGTTCTTTTTGATTCACCGTCACTTTCTCCATTGATAGACATGTGGCTGTCTGTTGCAGCAATGTGAAACGGAAATATTGCGATAAAACTGCAGTTGCAATTCGAGCAACAACCAGCGTTCTATTCTGTTTAAAAATAAAACACGGTGTCGAAAATTAAAAGTCATCCCGTGATCAGACAACCTTTGCTAAAGAATCCTCAGGGTGCTACGAATTATGCTGACAACCAATCTAAGATAGTCAGTTGGGCTCAGAGTGGGGCACATTTACGTGCACTTGAATCTACGTATATTAACGCACGGGGAACTATTCTTTGCAGCCAGAAAGAACTTGTACACACATTATGCCTGTTTCAGCTACTCAAAATAAGCGTCATCCATTCATTGGTTCATTCATCAGGGCAATGTTTTGGCCAATCAGAGACAAACTGCCTGCCAAAAATTACAAACAATTCTTGACAGTTAACTGTAGGTCACCATCAACTGTAGCTTTCTCCAAGGCAAAGCGTCCACAAATCAGATCCCACTTGCCAATAAATCAACACGTTCTTCTCAGATGGTGTTTTTTTCTTCCCCCTGACATTGGCATTCTCATGCGAATTGTCCTGATGAGTGCAAGGTTAAAAGCTTCGACAAATAAGTCTCTATTTTCAGGAATATGCGGATATCTTGCTGCAAAGGTGTGCAAACGTGGATGTAGGAAAATGCAAATATCTAGATGGAAAAATTCTAAATTCCAGCTGGATTACATTCCACCATCCTATTATTTAAATGTTGCAATGATAAATGGCTTATCATGGCAATAAATTAGTATCAAATTGTCCACATCAGGTCCACATATGAGGCGAGAGAATGCTTCAGTGATGGACAGCCTTGCTCCAAAGTCATCTCTTCAGCCAAAACACACTGCACTCACCCTATTGCTCTGACATGTTGGTTTCAATTTTAACACAAATCAAAGCACACTGTATAAAAGCAAAATGGAAACATCACAGGTTTCCGGCATCACTATCCACGTCCCTCTCCTGCTGTGCTCTAATGTTGTAAATGAATGCAGAGTTGAACAGAATTTAAAGAAAGGCAGAAAGCTGGAGATCTGAACTAGAAACTGCTGGGAATCCGCAATGGAGACTGGCGGAGATATTCAACCTAGAACATTAACCTATTATTTGAATTATCAGAGTGGGAGAGGGCCGAGGTATATATTATTATTCCAGTTAGAGGGCTGAGTAGGATTTGACACAAATTCAATTGCTCTAGATTGAGACCAGCTTTTCACCGTGTGAAATGTCCAGCATGGGGCGTGTTGCACCTTACCACAAAAATGAAGTTTCTTATATTATTCCAACATCTATATAAGCTCACCTCTTTTGCACCTTGATGTGTCGCTTCGCCTCTGTCTGTCGGTTTTCACCTGTGCAACAATGGTTTAGGTATGAATTGAAACTTTATATCAGTCTAGATAAGCTATAATCAATCACAGACACTGAATGACAAATACACTAATATTCCCCAATTCGCCGATGTTTCTCCAGTATTGCATTACTTCCTCAACATGACAATGGATGGACAATGTAGATGAACCAACCACCTCCGCCTCCCCCACCCCCGCAGTGGCCATGCCTGATACAATATTGCCAATGTTAGACTCATCTGGTGGTTACAGCACAGAAGCAGTCAATTCGGCCTCTTGTGTCCGTCAAGTGTCTCAGAAAGAGGAATACACATAGTTCACCCTCTACCCATACCCGCCTTTTCCCCATAGCCGTAGAAACTGATTTTTCTTTCTACCATCTCATAATTATCTAATTTCCTCATTCCAGACCTTTCCACCAATGACATTACTCTCTACCTATCCACTGTCTCCAGACCATTCATGATTTTGAATATCTCTATTAACTCTCCTCCCCAACTTCTCCTCTCCCAATAAATCAGCCCCAGTTTCTCCAGACTAACGTTTTACCTGAAATTCTTCATCGTTGGAACCTTGTCAACAATCTTGTCTGCATCCTCCCTAAAGACTTCACATCCTTCCCAAAGTGTGGTGGCCAGAACGGGACACAATGCACCAGCCGAAGCCGAACTCAATATTTTTATGGAAGTTTATTTCAACTTTGTGCCTTTGCACTCTTTGCCCATATTATTAAGAACCTGAAACCCCTACGCTTAACTAACTACTCCGTCAACTTATTCTGATACCTTAAATGATTTCAGCACATTTACAACCAGATGACTCTGTTCCTGCACCCCTTTTACAATCGTATCCTTTGCTTTATATTGTCTCTCCTCGGTCTTCCAAACAAAACTTGTCATTTCATACTTCGGTGCATTAAATTTAACCTGCCAGTTGATCGCCCATTCCACCAACTTTTCTCTTGCGCCATGAAGCCGATCACTCTCCTCCTCAAGGTCACAAATCTTATAAGTTTTGTGTCAATCGCTAATTTGAAGTTGTATCCATTACACCCATGCCTTAGGTGGTAATATACATCAGGAAAAGCCCGGGTCCTAAAATCCTAGCCCTGAGGAACTCCAGCCTATACGTTGACTGCAGTCTCAATAATTGGCCTTTTATATGGGACCAAAAGACCGGAGAGTGATTTCAGAATATCTTGATGGTGGGAAGTGCACTTATTATTCTCTTGAATTTCCCTCATTTAATATTTAACGTGCACAAAATGTTTAGTCCAACTGACCCGTTTGTAATTCATTCCGCATCTCTTTTTGCCTTCTCCCTCCCTCTCAAGCTAACCAGGATTCGAACGAAAATATCAAGCACGTGTGAGATTTTGTAAATCCTGGCCCAGGCGCCAGATATTGTTGAGCAGTATATTGCCCTGGGGTTTTAGAAGCAATCTTGGTAGATCTTGGAAAATCTTAGCATTAATCATTGGAATGAGTTTTGGGTTTGAACTGGGTTGAACAGAGTGTTAGTTGTAGAGAGTGTGTTCGGGATAAGCTTTTCATGTGGCGCAGTTGTTCACTTTTCATTGTGGGATCCCTTGTCTCGTTCTTCTGAAAAAATAATCTGTAATTAGCAATTTAAAACTGCGAGAAGGGAATCACATTGGACAAACAATTATGAACATGTGCCTGATAAACATGGATCGTCAACTGATTTGCCGCTTTTATGTGTCCCAATGAAAATGAGGATCAAAAGTAGAACTGGGATCGCCGCCACCACTGTGACAACATTAAGCGTCGGAATGCACCATCCTACAGAGACAAAACAATTAGGAACTGCTGCTCGGTCAAATCATTATTTTCTGGGATCCTCTCATGGGAAACGTGGCTCAGTTAAAAGTCGGTGCCTCAAACAGCCAGTTCGACAGGTAGCGTCGAGTGGACGCACAGAATGAAATAAATTAAGCAATTCTTTTTCGAATTGTGATCAATTGGCGGACAACACTGTCAGGGTTGTTCCAAAATTATAATGTATCAGTATGAAAATATACCGATGTCTACCAGGAAACTGAATTGTAGATTCATAGAATGAATCAATCGACAGGGAGGCAGTTCGACACATCGTCTCTGTGGCACTATTTGTGTAAAGAAAACTCAACATGTTTCCCACGTTGGTTCTCTGCCTGTGGAAGCAGTTTCTCCGTATTTACTCTTTCAAAACAAGTTATAATTTCGGACAACAGTGCTAAATTTTCCGTTAACCTTTTCTGCTCTAAGTACAACGATTTCAGATTCCCCAGCCTCTCCACGTTAACTGAAATCCCTCATCCCGGGCCCCATTCTGGCGAATGTCCTCTGCACACTCTCCAAGCCCCTGACATCTTTCCTTAACATGGCGACCAGAATTGGGGACAATAATCCAGCTGGGGTCCGACCAGAGCTTTATAAAGTGCAATTTCCTCTCCTATTTGTTTCCTCTTTTAATGAAGCCGCCGTCTCCATATTTCTTTTATCCGCCACCTCAACTTGTCCTTCCACCGTCAGAGATTAATTTCCATGTGCTGTCTGACTGATGGGGGTTCAACTCGATCAATTCCATATTAACCCAATTTCACTGTCACTTCACCACGCGAGGTTAATGTTAAATCCGACTGCTGATATCACCAACTAATATGACTTAAACTGGATTTTCCCAGGAAAATGCAGATTGTTAAGGGAGATTCCGGGAAATGAGGAAGGTAACGGGGGTAATTGAGCGAGGGCAACGTCCCTACAGACCCATCGCTGCTCTTCTCTTCTCAACTGATCTCTTCACTGCTTTCTGCTCCTAAACCCATTGTGTAGGGAACGAATCTCAAACCTGGTCTTCATCAACTGCCTGAAAGAATGGAGCAAACAGATTAAATAATAACTTCCCTGGGGAAACCGGGTTAGTATGTTGACTATTATGAACGGGAATATGTAACAGGATTATTGAGAAAAGTTGGGATTAACTGAATATCCTCTTTCTGTTCTGTATCAATCTATGTCACACAGGAGCTTAAGGCGAGCTCAGAATGTGCTCACAAGGCGAAGTCTCCCTCTCGGACAGAGGATATCTCCAATGTATTTCAAATTATCGGATGCGCTTTTTATTAAATGGTATACACACATAAACGCACATGTACATAAGTATTATTATAACATATACATTGGATATAGAGAGACAAATACACACGCACATACATAAACTCACGCGCGCACACACACATGTCCAGATATAAATCCAAACACATATATACACACAGGCACACATATATGTATGAACAGTCATACACACGCACACAATAACTCACACACAAGCATTCACACACACACACAAGCATTCACACACACACACAAACACACCCACAAGCACTCTCTCACGTACACACGCACACACACACACACACACACACACACGACCACACACTCACAAATATCTTTATATGTATCCATTGTTATCTGTTTGTCCCGTGGAAGTGCTTAATTAGGAGACAGATTCTTAGATTCTATTGAATTCCTTCAACTGATCCTATGAATAAAAAACGTCCCTTGAACAGATCAACAACTCACCTGCCCCTGTTTCTGCTGCTTTAGGGAATACACGCTCTTAGTCAAGCTCCTTTGATGTTAATGTTTGCAGAGTTACATATAATTTGCAGCACAGAAACAGGCCATTCGACCCGACAGCTCGTGCTCCTGTTTATGCTCCGCACGAGCCTCCTCCCACCCCTTCTTCATCTCAGCCGCACAGCATATCCTTGCATTCCCTTCTTCCGCATGTGTTTACCCAGCTTCCCACCTTGATGCAAATGTGCAGTAGCCTCATCCATTCCTTGTGGGAGAGGGTTCAACATTCCCCCCAACGCCCGGGTAAAGACGTTTTTCCTGAATACCAGGCTGGATTTCACTCTTATTAATGGCCCTACGTTACAGAGGGCCATAGGGACACCGGTTTTGGGGATTGGGCCTTTCGAGCCTGTTACACTATTCAATAAGATCATGGTGGATCTCGTAGTCGTCTCGACTCCACTTCCCTCTCTTCCACCCATAGGCCTTGGATCCCTTGCCGAACAAAAACCTGTCTAACACGGCCTTGAACAAATTCAAAGAGCCAGCCACGACTGCTTTCTGAGGTGGAGAATTCCACACCCCAAAGACCCTTTGGGTGAAAAATAACTCCTCATCTTTGTCTTACAATGGAGAGCTTTAGTTTTGAATTTTCTGTGCTTCCAGTTTTATTGATGGCCAATATTGTTGAAATCCTGCAGAAGTAGAGTTATGTTCATTCAGTCTGTCTAAATGAACCATTTCATATTTTTAAAGAGCTCGACAAGATCACCCCTCAATCTTCACCTTTTTAGATTAAAGAGCTCCATCCGGTTCATTCTTTCCTGATAAGCTCCCAATTCCCATATCAACTTTATAAAACATTGTCTGTACCTTTTCCAGTGCCTCTGTATCCTTTCTAGAATATGGAGAGCTGTGTTCCGCACTGCAACTATGGTCTAACTAATATGAGTACATAACTGGTGTATTTTTTAAAGCAGATGATGAGTGCGTGACAGCATTTGGACCTGCAATAAACAGGAAAACCGCAGAGAGCTCTCTACCTCGGCACCATTTTTCAACCCCCATCGTGTATCTAAGAATAAACACATAACGCAATTCAGTCTGTAAATTTCCTTCACACCGAAAGGAGAACGAGTTCTGAGTGAAATTCGGATCAGGGGCTCTGAGTCTGACTGTCTCCAGTCACGAGCAATGAGCTTCCTCGTTGTGTGTGCATTGCCCCATCTCTTACAGGGTAAGATATCTTAACATGTTCAGATAGAGTGGAGAAGGATTGGGATAGAGTAAATAACGTGAAACGGTTTCCATTGGCAGGAGGCACGGTAACCAAAGGGACACAGATTGAAGAGAATCGTCAAAAAAAACAGTGGGGTAGGGGCGGAGGGGGACGAGACGACTTAATATTTAACTAAGCGAGTTGTTGTGATCTGGAAGGCGCCGCCTGAAAAAACGGCAGGATCATATTCAATAGGAACTTTCAAAAGGGAAATTCAATACATAATCGAAAGGGAAGCATTTGCAGGGGTGTGCGGTAAGGAGCGGGGGGCAGAATCGGATATAACTGAATAGATCTCTCAAAGTGCCAGCATCCTGAAGGGCCGAATGGCCTCCAAGTGCGATGCGGGGGTCTGTGAGATGCAATTAAGTTATCAAGTTTGATGTAAAAATAGAACGAATATAGTCAACAACGTGGAAACTGTGCATCCGTCAGTAAGAATAAATGGAATTAATCCGAAATGTAACCTCCCATGGAATTAAATATGTGATTTGGCTCTATCGACATTATTGGCGATTGAGAAGAAGACAGAGTTTCAAGTGGATCATTAGAGTGAGTTATAATCTCTTGAACAAAATATTAAGTTATTAACTTCAAACAGTTCCCATTTGTGTATCCCAGTGATTAAAGCAGAGTTACTGCTGTATGGATTCGGACTGTGCCCTTGGAAAAACAAGAATAAAACGGCGCAAGCAAACGATTGCGCCCCTTTTTTCGATATGAACTATATATTGTTTTAATAATTGTGCCTCCTCGCTATCGGTGTGTATTCGTCGGAGGCTAGCTTCCGGAGAGAGGGTGTGTGAGTGCGGGGAGACGGGCTGCACCATAACCTTAGGTGACTCTTGTTTATTTCTCCCTTGCTCAGTTCTCATATTTCAACCCATCTTGACCCAGTCTCCCCCGGTTCAGTCATTGGCTACGGGGAGTCGTGCTAAACTGAGCTGCCACACGGAGAGGGTAGTAGCTGGAGTCATCCACTGGTACAGACAGAGGGAGCGAAACGACATGAAGCTGGTTTATACAGCGGGCACGTACATAAAAGCGGAGGGGAGGTTCTCCAGCGAGATTTCTAACAAAACGCGTTATTCTTCACTGCTCATTGCGGATACCCGGAGAAATGATTCTGGAATGTATTACTGTGCAATCCGCAATTCCCAGAACTTCAGCCGAATATTCGGAAATGGCTCCCAGTTAGTGATTACAGGTAAATGTCATCATTATTCTATCGAGATGGGCATTTTTACAACAATTAAAAGTATCTGGTTTCAGCTGTTAATGGGGTTTCTCTTTCATTTGCCAAATTTAGAGGGCTCCCCCACCATATTCCTCCTCACCCCGCCGGAGGATGAGATTCCGTCGATGGAAAAGGTCCCGTTGTTGTGTTTGATCATAGGCTTGTCTCCCGATTCCTTTCCCGTTCGCTGGAATGTTTCCGGGCAGGTTAACGAGACACAAACTGATTCCGGGACAATTGAGTCGGACGGGACCTACACCATCAGGAGTTACAGCAGCCTCTCGGCGGAAACCTGGAGCAGCGGCGCTCTCTGTACTTGCGCCGTTCAAATCAACTCCAGTGAAAATCTTCTCAGTGCAAGTGTCTCATCTCATAGAGGTAGCTATTAACCGTGGCCGATGACCAACCTATTTACTCCTGATGGCAGTTTTTTCCAATTTTGTAAATTAAAACTGTCCATCTTTCCGTGTTTGCCCATGTAGCATCGTTTTCTCAATGACCTATCACAGGTCTCTCTTTCTTTCAGAGTTTAGCTATCTGAAATTCTAACTCCATCTGTTCCCTCTACCCCCAGAGAGTTATGGATGTTCAGTCACTGAGATAGATTTCTGTGCACTAAGGGATAAATGGATGAAGACAAGGCTGGAAAGCTCATTTAAAATACATGTGGTCTTATTGAATTGCGGATATCCTTGAGGCGCCGAATGGTCTCCTGCTCCTTTGTCTTGTGTTCTTCTTTCTGGATAAGCACATTGACATGGTTCCATGCAATTGGATCATTTGTCAGTGTGTAAAATTGAAAGGGGTGATTACATTCCAGGTGTACCACTTTGTCTCACCATGTCTGTGTACAATTATCCATTCATGTCTCTCTGTACTTAACATTCACAATATTTCTGTATTTCTTAGATAAACAGTGAGATATAAAATATATTCCCTATCTGTGTGTCAATCTGTTTATCTGTCTATCCATCTCTCTTGCTCCCTATCAAACAATACATTCCTGTCCTAGTGCAGTTTAAGACAGCTGATTTATATATTTGTCTGTCTGAATCTCCATCTCTTTCCCAAACCCTCTCTGTCCAACTTCCCATCTCTGTCTCTCCAGCTCCCTCTCGCTGTTTGCTTATTCACTTTCTCCCTGCCTCGCGTTCTGTCTTCATCTATTCATACATGTATTGATCTCTTATATCTCTCTCACTCTACCTCTGTTTATCTTGCCTAATTCTGTACTAGTTAAATGGTGCGTTACAGGAAACCTGGGACATTCATCCATGTTCCTATCTCTCGATCTCTCTCCATTTCCCCCTCTTTCTCTCACTTTCTCTGTTTCTCTCTCTGTCTCAGTCGCTGTCTCTGTATCCTTTCCCATTCAGTTAAAAAGTTCTGCATATGTTTTATGTTCTATCTCTCACATTCTCTTCATTTCTCTATCTCAAACTATCTATCTATGTCTCCACCCATCTCCCAGTCCGTCTCTTTGCTCCGATTATCCCACCTCTCATAATCTCCCGCTCTCGCTCTCCCCGTCTCTCCGCATATCACCCTCTCCCCCTTCTCCACCTCTCACTTCCTCCCTCACTCCCCTTTCTTCCTCTCTCCCCGGCTCTCTCCACCTCTCCCCGTCACCCACTCTCCCTCTCTCCCCAGCTGTCCTTCTCCCCAATTCGTCCTCTCTAGAACTCTCCCTCTCTCCCCTATCCACCATCTCTTCCTCTGTTCCCCTATCTCCCCATCTCTCCCACTCTCCGTCGCTCCCTCTCTCCCCAACTCTCCCTCTCAACATCATCTCTTCCTCTCTCCTCCATCTCTCCCTCTCCTCCTTCTCCACCTCTCATTTCATCACTCTCACTCATTTCTTCCTCTCTCCCCCGCCCTCTCCATCTCTCCCCCTCTCCTTCAATCCCCAGCTTCCCCTCTGCCCAATTCCCCCCTCTCGAACTCTCCATTCCTCCCCATCTCTCCCTCACTCCCTCTCTCCCCAACTCTCCCTCTCTCCACCATTTCTCCCTCTCTCCAGCATTTCTCCCTCGCTCCCCCATCTCCCCTTTTCTCCCTTTCCCTCCCCCATCTCTCCGTCTCACCGCATATATCCGCTCTCCGTCACTTCCCCTCTCCCCCCTGCCTCCCTCCCCCTCTCACCTCTCTCCCCTTCTTCAAATATTTCCTTCTGTGTTTCTATCCTAGTTAAACCGTTATCTCTAAATGACCTGCTCTCTCGAACACTCTCTGTCCATCTCTCCCTGGCTTAACATTGCTTTGCTTTTAAAACAGTGCTCTATCTATCTCTTGCTGTCATTCTCCCTCTATCTCTTTCGTTATCTCTCTATGTTTGTCCTAATTAAATAGTGTTCTATAAGATCGCTCTTCTCTCTCTCGCTTTCTCTCTCTCTAATTCACCCTTTATAAACAATGGTCTATCTATCTATTTATCGGTCTCTCGTAGTATCCGATTCAAACAGCGTTTTTAAAGAGCCCTTCTCATTCTCCCTATCTCTCTCTCTCTCTCTCTCTCGCTCTCTCTCTCTCTCTCTCCCTATATATATATATATATATAACTGCCATGTTTAAACAGTGCTCCATAAGATCTCTGCTCTCCCTTGCCACCCATCTCTCCATTTCTCTCTCCATCTCGCCTCCGTCTTTCTATCTGTTTCTACTTCTGTCCTGTTTCAACATTATTCTAAAAGATCTCTGCTCTATTTCTGGAGAATGAAATATGCAAAAATCTATTTCCTACTGCAGGTGAAATCAGGCAATCAGATTTGTGATTTTTTTCCCATTTGTTTATATAATTCCACAAACTTTCTTTTAAACAAAAGATTTATTTTGCAGATTCTTCGCCGTGCAGTTTCCTGCTTTCCGGGTGTTTCTCTGCGGCGGCGCTCTTCCTTCTGGGGATGATCCTTGTGGTCGGGATAAGGGGCTGCAGGAACCGGCAGACAGGTAGCGATTGTTGGAAGACGCTGTGACTTTGCGGCGCACTCAATCCATCCATTTATCAATGGGTTATTGACAATTTCAGCCTGTTCAGAGTGAAATGTAGTCACTCATTCCCAGTTCAAATTTTGTTTTCTAACAGGCAGCATGAACAGTGAAGATGAAATGACAGATTCCAGAGAACAACGGGAGAATAAAGAGGTAAAAGAATGGAATTGTTGTTGCCACAAGCGTGGATATATTTCACTGAATTTTAATCCGTGGTTTAAATTTCATAGTTATTGCGATTGAGTCGTGGGCACTAAAGGATGGCAGAAACTAGCCTTCACTTAATTTCCTGGGGAAGAATACGGGGTGATTTATTCGAGGGGTTTAAGATGACTTAAGGATGCGATCGTGTCTATAGAGATTAAATATTTGCTCTGATGGCGCGGTTGTGGGGGTGGGATCCGGGGTGAGTAGTGGGGGTTGGGGGGCTGGAGTCCAGAATAAGGGAGCAGAACCTTAAAATTAGCGGTAGGCCGTTCAGGGGTGATGTCAGGATGCATTAGTCACACAAAGGCGAGTGGAAATCTGGAGCTCTGTCCTCTCAAAAGCTGTTGAGGCTGCCGGATCAATTGGAAATGTCAAAACTGAGATTGATAGATTTTTGTTGGGTAAGATGATTAATGAGTTGAGCACCATGGTGCGTTGATGCAAGTTATGATACAGACCCGCCATGCTCTAATTGAATAGACTGAAGGGGCTGAATGGCCTCCTGCTATGCCTATGATGATTGTGTTCGTTATACTAATAGGTTCGGCTTTTATTTTTTCTCCACAGACACTTTATGCCCGCTTGGCCTTTAAGGAGGATCCCACATTCTGATGGGCGAGGAAAGAGGGAGAGAGCTCACAGCCTGCTTCCCGACCATGACGTGTTGTAGACATTTTCTTTTGTTGGATGGGAAGTTCCGAAAGCCCAACTTGTGCAAATTCAGGCGTATTCTCGGCGCAAATTTACAATGTCGCCCTAAACGGCAGAAGGATAATCTCTTAATGCCCGCTATGCCAACGATGAAATTTCGCATGCATTTCCACTCCAGCACCTGCAGGTTTCTGTTATCTGGTATTGGTGTTGATTTATGCATTCTGCATCTTTATTCAGTATATCAGAAAGATATTATTCCAGCAATGTATCTGTGCTCGAGTTACTTACATATTAAAACAGATTTGAAAACCAATGACAGCTCTGCGATTCCAGTTTTCTGTATCATTCAGACCAGATGCACCCTGGGTATGGCTGAGGCCAATGTAAAAATGCATTTATAGAGCAAAAGTTAGCAGGATAGAAGTAGGGTTAAGGACCGACAGGTAAGGGATGGGGATTTCGCTTGCATTGATATGAAAGCTGCAGCGTTAGTGGACCCTGAGCCTTTACTACTTGTGCCCTGGGATGGAACAATGTTGCATTTACTCCTGAAAGAAGATTGTTGACAATCCGTCAGGCGTTTTGTTAACAGCCCAATATTTAAAAAGAGAGTTAGAGAGAAAACATGGAATTATAGAACAGTCAGCCTGACGTCGGTAGTGGGCAAAATCCTAGCGTCCATTATAAGATTTAATAGCTCAGCACTTGGAATACAGTGGCAGAATCGGACAGACTCAGCATGGATTTACGAAACGGAAATCATGCTTGACAAATCTACTGGAATTTTTCGAGAATGTAACTAGTAGAGTTGATGAGGGGGAGCCATTGGATGTGGTTTATTTGGGCTTTCAGAAGTCTTTCGACAAAGTCCCACATGAGAGATTAGCGTGTAAAATTAAACCACGTGGTATTGGGAGTACTGTATTGAGATGGATAGAAAACTGGTTGGCATACAGGAAACAAAGAGTAGGAATAAACGGGTCGTTTTCCGAATGGCAGGCAGTGACTAGTGGTCTAATGCAGGGATCGTTGCTGGGTCCCCAGATATTCACAATATATATTAATGATTTAGATGAGGGAGCTTAATGTAATATTTCCGAATTTACAGATGACTCAATGCTGGGTGGGAGGTTGAGCTTTCAAAAGGATGCAGAGATGCTTCAGGGTGATTTGGACAAGCTGAGTGAGTGGGAAAATGCATGGCAGGTGCAATAAAATGCGGAAATATGTGAGGATTATCCACTTTTGTAGCAAAGACAGGAACACAGATTATTATCTGAATGGCTATAAATTGTGAGAGGGGGATGTGCAACGAGACCTGGGTGTCCTCGCACACCAGTCGCTGAAGACAAGCATGCAGGCGCAGCAGGCGGTACAGAAGGCTTCATAGCGAGTGGGTTCAAGTACAGGAGCAGGGAAGTCTTGCTGCAATTATACAGGGACTTGGTGAGACCACACTTAGAATATTGTGTTGAATTTTGGTCTCCTTATCTGAGGAAGGATGTTTTTGCTATAGAGGGGGTGCAGCGAAGCTTTACCAGACTGATTCCTGTGATGGCGGGACTGACATATGAGGAGGGATTGAGTCAGTTAGGATTATATACGCTGGAATTCAGAAGAATGAGGGGAGGTTTCATAGAAACCAATAAAATTCTAACCGGGCTAGACAGGGTAGATGTAACAAGGATGTTCCTGATGGTGAGTGAGCCCAGAACCAGGGGTCACAGTCTGTGGATACGGGGCAGACCATTTAGGACTGAGATGAGGAGAGATTTCTTCACCCAGAGAGTGGTGGGCCTATGGAATTCGCTACCACATAAACAGTTGAGGCCAAAACATTGTATGTTTTCCAGAAGGAGTTAGTTATAGCTCTAGGGGCGAAAGGGATCAATGGATATGGGGAGAATGCGGGAGCAGGCTATTGATTTGGATGATCTTCCAAGATCATAATGCATGGTGGAGGAAATTCGAAGGGCCGAAAGGACTACCCCTGCTCCTTTTTTCCATGTTTCTATGTCACACAATTTATTGCATTTTAGCGACCTAAATCACTGGTTCGAGGGCACTTAAAGCATAGGAGGAGGCCATTCATCCCTTCACGCTGGTGCCAGCTTTTTGAATGTGCACTTTAGTCCCACACCCCAGCTGTGTCCTCATGACCCTAAAATTTAGTCCCTTGTCACACACCGCCCATTAAATGTTAGTCTCTATCCTGAGTGCAGCACATCCCATCGGCTGTGACTGAAAAATGTCTTGCTGGCGATGTTAATAATCTGCAAACATGAACACAATTTGCTCCTCACATTAGATTTTCCGTCCAACGTGTAAGTAAATTTGATGTTTCACTGAGATGATGTAATCTATTTCTATGACATCTTTCATTTCATCAATGTTAAAAAGCTGCTCTGGAAACCGTTGGTGCGCTGATTACTGGATACTTTTGCTGATGAATAAATTCTGATCTGCAGACTGCCTTGTGAATCCTGTTCGTAGCAGATAGTAATATTCCCAAATTAACACTGGCTTATTTTGCTGTAAACGCTCCTCATTCTGCACAGTTATTTCGAGGGTATTTCAAGACACTTATAACAAGAGGCAGATTGAAATGTTCAATCTGCTAATCACAGTACATTCATCCGGCAAGGTTTTCTCAATCCTCATCTGCAGGAAAATAACTTTTTCTTATAAAAGCATGGGTCTTTGCAAGCCATTACATATTCCACCTACCCAGAGAACCATTCCTGGTGCTGATCACTCTTTGTGTCATTGACATCCAGGGATCAGCCCTCATAATATCTTGATCTATTAATCCCAGAGGCACATTGCAACCATTCAGTCCCATCTGGTTGGATCTGGAATCCGATTTGGTCATGGCTGAAGTTAGAAACTTGAGGTAGTTTGATTACTTTCAATGAGTTTTTGTGTTTTTTTTAAGTATAAGTTACAACTTTAAGTACAAGTTTAATTTTCATGTAATTTTTTTCTATTTGTCGATTAAAAACCTGGGATCTAGTTTCATTTTCGAATGTAGGTAGCCGGTCCAACGCCCAGTTTTTATACTTGCATTTACAATGGGTTTTATGACTCTTGAAGAGAAGGTAAAGCAATCACAAGTGTAGAACAAACGGTGCTGCTGCCAGCAATAGGGGTCCAGGGAGGGAGGCTCTCGCACATGTGTACGCCCACACACATATACATACATACATACACACACGCATGAATACAGTGAAAGAGAGAGAGAGAAAGCAACAGTTTGAGTTCACATGAATGCAGCTGCCAGACAGAGACTGGAGAGCAGAGCTACAGATAGCAAGTCCCAATTTGAAGTTGAAGCCAAGACTCCAGATAAGTAGACCACTGGGAGAAAGGACTGCAGAGAGCAGATTTCCCAAAAGAACCGAAAGCTCCCAAACCCACGGAGGGAAAGAGAAACGGTACAAAGTCCCAAGACGTCTTTCTGGTCAAATAAAGGACAGGGACCTGGTGTGGAATTGATTGGATATGTGGATAAGCTCATTTTAACGTGCGAATCTACCTCGGGAATCACAGGAAGGAAGCTCTGTTTATGCTCTAACTAAACCTTAGCTCCTCACGTGTAAAAAAGGGCAGTTGCCAGTGAGGGAGAAGCACCGTAAGATACCAAATCTGCTGCCACTGGAGAAAGAGGTTGATGATCTGAATGACACAATTCACATCCAAGTCTGAGCATTATTAAAGCGAATCATTAATCTGATTGGAGACTAGTTGACAGGAAACAGTTAATGAGTCATTCAGAGCCAAAACTAAACTGATTGGAAATTTATAACGATGGGTTGAAATACTTCAATGACGGATTTGTGGACTTTAGCCGATTATCACACTCTGACAACGTTCACTGATATCAGTCATTCTTCAAAATAAATCAGACAGAAGGCCTTCTAAATGTGTTGCCAAAGTCTTGCCTTAAATTTTAGTCGTGGATTATTCAGCGAGTGAGCCTGGTTTACCGATATTCCACATTCTAACCTCAGTGGCGGGGAAACTAATGGAAGCCACCCTGAGGGACAGAATTAATCTAAACTAGGAGAGGCAGGGATTAATCCTGGACACTCAACATGGTTTTGTTAAGGGGAGGCCATGTCTGACCAATTTGATTAAATTTTTCACGGAGGTCACCAGGCTTGTAGATGAGGGCAATGCATTTGACGTAGCCTACTTGGGCTTCAGCAAGGCTTTTGATAACGTGCCGCATGGAAGACTCAGAACGAACGTATGGGCACATGGAATTCAAGGCAGTTTGGCAAACTGGACCCAGAATTGGCTGGGTGGCAGGGAGCTGAGAATTATGGTCGAAAGGTGTTTTTGTGACTGGATGCCTGTGTCCAGTGGGGTTCCAGAGGGATCGCTGTTGGGTCTTTTGCTGTTTGTGTTTTTATAAACGAATTAGACTTGAATGTAGGAGGGTTGATCAGTAAGTTTGCGGATCACACGAAAATTAGTGGTGTGATGAATAGTAAGGAGGATCGCCTTAGATTACAGGAGATATAGTCAGGCTGGTCAGATGCGCTGATCAGTGGCAAATAAAATTTAATCCGGATAAGTGTGAGGTGATGTACTGGGGCAGGACAAACAAGTCACGGGAACACACGACGGATGGTGGGACGCTGGGAAGTACCGAGGATCAGAGGGACCTTGGTGCGCATGCCCCACGGTCCCTTAAGTTATTGGTGCAGGTATATAAGTTGATTAAGAAGGCATATGAGATACTTGCCTTTATTAGCCGAGGCATAGAATATAAGGCCCGGGAGGTTATGCTGAAGCTGTATAAAACGTTGGTTAGGCCACAGTTAAAGAATTGCATGCAGTTCTGGAATTGGCATTGTAGGAAGCATGTGATTGCACTGGAGAGAGTGCAGAGGAGATTTACCAGGCTGGAGAGTTTTAATGATGAGGAGAGATTGGATAGGCTGAGGTTATTTTCCTTGGAGCAGAGTAGATTGAGGGAGGACATGATTGAAGTGTATAAAATTATGAGGGGCATAGATAGGGTAGAAAGGAAGGAACTCATCCCTTTGGTGGAGTAATCAATAACGAGGGGCCATAGATTTAAGGTAAGGGCCAGGAAGTTTACAGGGAATGTGGGGAAGATTTTTGTCACCCAGAGGGTGTTGTGAGCCTGGAACTTACTGCCTGAAAGGGTGGTAGAGGCAGAAACCCTCATAACATTTATGAAATATTTGGATGTGCACTTGCGATGCCGTGGCATACAAGGCACTGAGCCTAGTGCTAGAAAATTGGATTAGAATACTTTGGCATGTGTTTGACCGGCGCAGGCTCTATGGGCCGAAGGGCTTTTTTCTGTGCTGTCGGCCCCTATGATTCTATGACCCTATGATTCCAACCATGTTGGATGCCTGGATGATTCAGGAAAGCACAAACTGCGGGTTGTTGGGCGCCAGATTAAATAGTTTGCGTCGAGTCAAAAAATTGTTTGCCCCGGTTTCGACGTTATAATTCCCCAGAAAGATTGAACAGGCTGCGTTTCTTTCATATAGAAAAGTGGTGGTTGAAGGGTTGACCCGATAGAGGTCTATTAACATTATGAACATATTCGATACGGTAGACCTAAATAATAAATTCCCACTTGAGGCAGAGCGACCAGAACTAGGGGCCATCGATATAATATAGTCAGCAATAAATCCATTCAGGAATTCAGGATAAACCTCTTTACTCATATCGTGCGAAGAATGTGGAATTCGCTCCCACAGGGAGTGGTCGCGATTAATCGCACAGGTGCACATAAGGGGGAATCAAGATAAACACACGAGTTGTAAGGGATAGAGGCTATGTTGATGCTGTGGAATAACAGGGGGTGGGAGAAAGTTCCTGTGGAGCTGAAAAACCCGCACAGAGCTGATGGCCGATGCGGCGCTGACCCACTGAAGTAATTCTGACACAAAGTGTCAGGCAGGGAGCCAGGTTCTGGGTGAAACAGTTATTCTTGTTTTATTTTTCAATCTGGTCTTTTTTTGTTGAAACAAGAATAAATTAATGTTGTATCGATGAATTAAGCAGAACACTCGGGCATTTCCACTCTGCCCACGCGACTGTCACAAGCAGCCGTGTTGTTGAATTCAGCACCGTCGCCTTTTGTCTCTAGTTCGAACCAGCCTGGACTGCACACCGCCTGTGACGCGTGTTTACCACGAACTGTAGCGTGTTGCCCTTTGCAGGCAGAGGCGTGTGTGGGGTCCTAGCCTGTAAACAGGAAACCCTCAGCTAAAGCTTACAGCGCGCTGATTTTTCCAGTGAGCTATTTTTAAACGTTTCACGTAATTAAAGCAGAATGTGCATTTTCACCTCGTCTTCCGAGCCCGAGGCGGAGAACAGAGACACCTGAGCGAGAAGACGTTGCAAATCTCATAGGCACCAGCCCTGGGTCGGAGACCGAGAGCTTCTTAATGTCCTGTGCGTTGCTGCATCTATTTCCAGGTTTGTGCCTTCTTCACTCCTCATTCATGATGGTTTAAGCCAAAGAGATAGTCAGCAATGTGGAAAATTATCCCCATGCCTATATCCTATAATATTAGCTTCATGTTGAAGAACTGAATTATGTCCACTTGATCAAAATTGATCACATACCAACATTCGCCAATCTATCGTATAAGATGTTCAAACGAGATCCTTTGTCTGCCTCTTTCGGATGCAAAGGATCCCAGGGCCACTATTCGCAGTGGAGTGGATGGGTTGTGGAAGGGGCTGCGGATTTCCCCCCCCTGTGCCCCTGGGGCTAATATTTATCCCCCAACAGCATCACTAAAAGAACGATCTAGGTTATAGTCACTTTGTTATTTGTGGGTCTTGCTGTGCACCGTTACGGCGGCCGCTTTTACTAAATAACAAGAGATACTACATTTCAAAAAAAAAAAGTCCTCCAGTGCACCTGAACGGCCTCTTTCCCTCTTGCTCGTGTTATTGTTTCAAATTTAACCCTCAACCTTTGACCCTATTAGAAAATATTAACCAGTTGATGGTGTATTATATATTTTACTGTTCTATCCGATTCAGCAGAGCAAGTATTTTCTCTGTCCCTCTACCATCGCAGAACACATAGTGTTGATTATGTACCTCGCAGTTATTGTATGTGAGGCAGTTTTGTCCAGGCTCCTGAGGTTCAGAGCCTCTCGCTTGGATGTGTTTATCTTTCTCAATGCTTAGTCCATCTGCCTAGTTGGGATAAAATGCCGATTTTCTGTTTACCACTTTCCCTCTCGATTCCTCTATGACATTTTCTCTATCCCTTAGGGCAAAGCTTCCAGCACTGACACAGTACAGTCTGCCCTTTGGCTTGCTGCTGGTGTTTCTGCTCCAAAAGAACCTCCTCCCACAACAGCCCATCACCATATCCTTCTACTCCTTTCTCCCTGATGTGTTTATACAGCGTCACACATCAATCCTTCCCTGGAATTCACCTCAACCACTCAGTGTGGAAACGTGCTCCACATTCTCCACACTCTCTCGTTAAAGAGTTTTCTCCTGAGTTCTCGCATGGATTTATTAGTGAATGTTTGATATTGATGTATTCTAGTTCTGGTCTCCCCGCCAAAAGTGCCAATATCTGATCTATTCCTGCCCGAAAATCCCTTTCCTATTCTTAAAGTTCTTGATCAGGTCATCCCAAAGACTTCTCTTTTCCTCAAAAAAAGAAAACAGCCTATTCAAACTATCATGACTGTTGTAACCTCTCAGTTTTGGTATCATCCCAGTCAACCTTTTCTTTTTCGCACCGCCCCTTCTTAATACCTATCTATCTATCTATCTATCTATCTATCTATCTATCTATCTATCTATCTATCTATCTATCTATCTATCTATCTATCTATCTATCTATCTATCTATCTATCTATCTATCTATCTATCTATCTATCTGTCTATCTGTCTATCTGTCTGTCTGTCTGTCTGTCTGTCTGTCTGTCTGTCTGTCTGTCTGTCTGTCTGTCTGTCTATCTATCTATCTATCTATCTATCTATCTATCTATCTATCTATCTATCTATCTATCTATCTATCTATCTATCTATCTATCTATCTATCTATCCATATATCTATCTATCCATCCGCCTCTTATCTCTCTCCCTATCATTCCCTCACATGCCGTTCATGTGACTGTCTCCGTCTATCAAGCCATCCATCTATCTTCGAATTTGTAAATCTGCTTCGCTTCTATGATCATTTTCATTTCTCATTTTATTGTGCTCGGTGATGTTGGTGACAGTGCCAAGACTGGCACTGAGTGTCCAACCCGAGCTGCCCTCTGTAAGTTGTGCTGGATCTCCTTGAATCCCCTGCAAGAGTAAAAGGCTTGGGATGCAAGGATATCTTCTGAAATACAATGGCATTTTTCAATTTATGCTCCCTACCCTCTGCAGCGCCCAATCTCCGGGGGTCGTCCGTGGCGCCGCTCCTCCTTCTGGGGATGGTTCTTGTGGCCGGGAGAGGGAGTTCCAGGAAGGTCGTCAGGGAGAGGTTGGAGGGAGACGCTATAACTCAGCTGCGCTCTCAATGCATCCATTTAGCAGTGGGTTTTTGGCACTTTCATCTGTTTGAATGTGAACTGAGATCATTTCAACTAAGTTTAAATTTCACTATCTAACAGGCAACATGAACAATGATGCGGAACTGAGACATTCCAGAGCAACGACACAAGAAAATGTGGTAACTATGGATGGAATTGTTTCCTAACATGTGCAGATACATTTCACTGAATTTTAATCTAAGATTTAAAATTCATAGTTACTGTTATATCAGTCTAGGAGATTTTGCCTCTTGAATACAGTAAGATAACACTGTTCTATTGTCCTATAACACTGCATCAATAGATGAAAATATAGATAACTGTTCAATTGAATGTCAAAATTAAGATTGATAAGTTTTGTTGGGTGAAGGGGATTAATTATTAGGGAACGAAGGAGAGGAAATGGAGTTAAAATACAGTTCAGAAAGGGGGTTATTGAAAGGCAGAACATGCTCGAAGGGCTGAATAGACTCCTCATGATGATGTGGCTCACGAAAACTGTTTGTGATTTCTCTTCCAGACTCTTTTCTCTCGGCTGGGCTTTAATGCAGACCCCACAGTCTAATTGCAAACGATATTGAGAGCTCAAGTTCTGCTTCCGATCTATGATGCGTAGTGGAAAGCTTCCTCTGTTGTGCCCTTGTTGGAGGAAAGCCTGGAGTTGTGACCATTTCCAAGAGACAGCCATCTCAAATTCTGTTCCCGGCTTAATTAATATTTATTAATAATAATGAGCAATACAGTCCCGCCGATTTGTCACCTACTGGACAGTCTTCAAGTCTGACAAAGCAGGCTCCATTTCAAGTCCAATTTGACTCCCGGAAATTTTAACTTTGTGCTCAGTGTCGATATGATTCGAGTTTTTTGTGATAGTGTTTTTAAGTGCATTGTGCATCTTTGTGTAGTGCTTGAGCAGGAAAGAGCGCATTAGTGTCCAAATTCGCAATCCATTAAAACACGTTTTGAAACCCAAGAATTGCATTTGGGAGTTCAGGTTGTTCAATTCTTTAGTGCTGGTTTGCTCAGTGAATCTGCACTGGCAGATTACAGGACATCTTCAAAGTCCAGATGTGTGCGTTTTAAAACTGGGACGAATTCTACAAGAATGACGCCAGAATTGTGATATCAGGGAAGCTTGAACAGGCTGGGCCTTATTTCTACAGAAAAGAGAAGACTAAGGGGTGCACTGATGAGGATTTTTAAAATTATGATAGGGTTCGATACGTGGAGAGGGAAAGAAAATGTTTCCATTTGCAGGAAGAGCTGAAGTAAAGAACATGAACATTAGATATTCACCGATAATTGCAATGGGGAATTCAGGAATAATTACTTTCCCAGGAGAAAGGTGAGAATGCAGAACTCGCGACCACAGCGAGTGCCCGACGTAAATTGCTGAGCTGCATTTAAAGGGGTAGCTTTTCAAATACATCATGAATAAAGCAATAGGAGGCTATGTTAATGTGGTGAGATGTAGAGGTGTGGGAGGAGGATAGTGTGGAGTAGAAACACCAGCAGAGCGCAGAGGGGCTGAATGCTCTGTTCCCGCACTGGAAATAATTTTGAATTTTGGAAAGTAGGAAACATGAGCAGTGATGAAAGCTGTTTGCTCTGAAGAGTTTGCATCAATAACAGAATTTCTTCTTCACACTAAAGCAAATAGTTCAATGTGGAAGTAGAATTCAAAAGATGTTTCACCGAGGTGACCTGGTATTTTTGCATTACAACTAAAATATTATAAACAGTAAAAAGTAACGCTTGGATCCAGTGCTTTTTAAGATACATGTCACGAATGCACCAAAAGTTATGTACTGAGCAAGACAAATCCCAGAGGGAAACCTGTCTCACTGATCATATATATTTTTTCTATTTTGAAAACGAGGGGAAAACTCTTACGATTCTTAGAGTAAAAGATTTTTAAACAAGAAGGAAAAAAGCGTATTCACACACGATTAAAATTTTACGGTTGAAGCAGCCTTACA
Organism: Cetorhinus maximus; assembly: GCF_964194155.1. Taxonomy (NCBI): domain Eukaryota; kingdom Metazoa; phylum Chordata; class Chondrichthyes; order Lamniformes; family Cetorhinidae; genus Cetorhinus; species Cetorhinus maximus. The sequence continues at coordinate 2,189,473 of NC_135914.1, read as the reverse complement.
AATTATTCCTCCAAAAAAAAAGGTTTTCAGTACAGACAAGTAAACTATTTGGTACCAGCTACCTTGTGGAGATTTTATTGTAAAAAAAATCCAGTAATATCACTCAAGGCAATAACTGCTACTACTTTAGTGCAGTATACCACACGATTCCTCACTTTCTTCCAGTCTGCTGTGGAAATCCGAAGAAAGATCGGAAACAGAAAGAAAAGACCTCACTGTCTTGCAATCGGACGTCTGCTTCATTTTTTTTTCTGAGCACAATGCAACATTCAGGACATTTCCCTCACAGAGTCACCTCAACAAAACGAAGCATTTCCCTTAAATATCTTTTCCACCCCCGCCCCCCTTTCAACCTGGGATCCATTGTCCTAAGCACCTTTTAGAACTTAATTATAAAAGTCCTTCATGTTTCCCTATTGCCTCCACTTCCAGGTCAAATAAAATTTAATAACCTTGCCTTGTTTACTTATGAAATATTTGTAATTACTAAACGTCCTTAAACTCCATTTGAAATTTAGCAGCTGAAAAGACAAGCCCTTACCTATCACCTAACGCAAATTTTAAAAACCAACGTCTTCACTTATAGCTCCAAATTTACCATAGTCTCTCATTACAAATGCATGCATCCAGCTGGATTACCCTTCACCTCTCAGTTACCACGGGCAATCTATCGTTACTAACTTTCCCCAGGTTCGATTAACCATGGACACGCACACACACACATGCGCACATAAAGCTTTCTTTACAGAATATCACCATGTTCCCAAAACTATATAAAAACAACATCCATCTTCGCGTCCAAAATTCCACAATTGTTTCCGTGTCGCTTAATACGCTTACACAACAAAATGTAATGGATACCAGTTTAACAGCTTTCTGAGCTAGACTTGCCCCCACCTTCCACGCTTCCTCTTACTACACTACTGCACTCACGATAGATCTCTGACATGTTTAAAGTTGAACATAAACCAAAAGAGACTCTGTAAAAGCGAAACGGAACCATCACAGGTTTCCTGCAATATTGCCCGTATCTCCCTCCGACTGCGTCCTTAATAAATGCTAGAATACATCATATCTCAGGCAAGGAAAGCCACCACTAACAGCGTCTCAATCCATGACTGATGTTGTCATTTCAGCAGAATTTGCAGTTTTATCCAGATGACATTTAATTATAATATAATTATTAATCGATGCAAACCAATAGTGCATCGTTATAGTCGAAGAATAATTTATTTTAATTGCATACAGACATTTGTCAACAAATGAACATCCTGTCAGTAACTGGAGTTACAGAATAAGCAGAAAAAGCCCAGAGAAACTAAGGAAAGTCCTTGGCCTTTGCTCAATGTTTCGTTCACACTTGAGTTACACGGTAACATTGGAATATTATTAACAATACACAAGACACAGTCTATATTTAGCAAAATGAGCCAGTCCTTGTAAATTATGGCGAGTGCACGGGGAAAGATAATTGTTTCATGGGAGTCTCCGTGGTTCCATGTTTACTTCCACAAGGCCGTGGGTTGTTTGCCAAATCGTGTCACCTCCATAAATCATAAGAGAGAAACAGACCCGATTCTCATCTGCGACCCGCCTTCTTTTTTGATCTTTTATCCAATGCAGCCAAGTCCAGGGAGGCGTAAAGAGGTCCGCTTTGAGTCTGGGAGACATATTAAGCATTAACAGCGAATAGTTCTTAAAGGACAGGTCTGATTACCCACTCCCGCAAACGCGTTTCAAAGTACCATGGAATGATACAGCACAAACGGTGGCCATTTGGCCCAATCTGTCTGTCCCAGGTCTTTGAAAGAGCGATGCATTTAATCCCGCTGCAGCCTTCTCTGACCCCATATCGCTGCCATTATTTTCCCCTTCCACTATTTTTCAAATTCCTTCCTGATATTTGCGATTGGTTCGGTTTCCATTGCGCTCTATATCAATTTGATGAATGTTTTGCTTCATTTGTATGTGCAAGAATTGTCTGAATTGATGTTTTGTAACAGGGCACCAGAATTCGAAAAACGACTGGAAACCCCCAAAGTTCAATCAGAAAATCGGGATGATGAGTCTTTCAATTTGTTTGAATGCCTTTGTTGTTAATTGGCCATTCCGATTACTGTGTTTCGCCCTATGTCATCTGCACGATTAATCAGAGACCACAGAATTCATCACATTCAGAAGAATCACAAAACACAATCAAAAGACTTGTGTTTATATAGCGCCTGTCACGAACTGAAGAAGCCTCATGACATTTATATCCACTCCTTTGAATTGTAGTCTCTGCTCTTAATACAACGCAGCAGCTAATGTACGCACAGCAAAATCCCATAAACAGCAATGGTAGATAATATATTTTTAACATGCGGATTGTGAGATAAAATTTGAAACCGGACGCCAGGGAGAAAACCCCCTCCCCGACCCCACCCAACAAGCAACTACTGTTTTTCTTGCAATACTGGCAGTACCATTTTTCATGCCAACCTGGGAGGGCAGACAGTGCCTTAGTGTAAGGTTTCACCTGAAATCGGCGCCTCAGACAGTGCAGCACTCGCTCCGGAGGTTCAGTCTAGACTTTCTGCTCAAGTTTCTGAACACACACACATACACAAACAAACAAACACACACACACACAAATACGCACACACACATACACAAACACACACACACACACACACACACACACCCGTTCTGCCCAAACTGATTAATTCTTAGTCCAAAAGCAACAGAAACACATTTTGATTTATCTATAAAACACTCCTGGGTTTGGTCTTATCTTCTTTGTAATTCCATTGGCTAATGTATTTACTAAATCAGCATTGTCGGGTTCGGGGCGGTGGGGGGGTGGGGGGGGGGCTGCAAAGGCGGGAAACGAGGAATGAGAATTACGCACGCTGTATAAATAAAAGAAAGTAGCAGAAATCTAATATATGAACTGCTGGAAATCCGCTGTTAAGTCAGGCGGAAAAATTCTACCCGGAAATTTAGACTATCCTTTCTATTATCAGGTGGAGCGAGGGTCAGAGGTGTATTTTCTGAAACCAGTTAGAGGGACGAGTGGAATTATACACACATTCAGATGCTCTAGACTGTGTCCTGCTCTCTGATAAATGCGTGAATTATCCAGCATGGGAAGCCTTGCACCTTATGCCAAAAAACAAGTTTTGGTATCTTATCACAACAATTTCAAAAACACTCACCTGTATTGAATCCCGATGTGGCCGCTTTCCCTCTGTTTGACGGTGGTCATCTGTGTTATTAATGGTTAAGATACAAATTTAAATGTTATCCCAGACTGACTGATTCATAATTGATGTGGATGCACGGTTCGCCAATGATCCGCCACTGTACCAATGGCCCCAATACGTCACTGAGTCCGATATGTCAGCAAGCCCCTAATCCGCGGAAGGTCCCCCAATACATCAGTGGAGTAAATTCGCCAATGGTTGGACAAGCACCCACCGTGCCTGGCGTCTATTGTCCATCTGGTATATTGCTCTCACTATTAGTGACCAGTAATTGGCTTTTAATATGAGACCTAGAGACAGCAGAGTGATTGTGAACATTTTGATGGTGGAAAATGCTCTTAGGCATCTTTACAATTCCACCCACTTGGAATTTAAAATGTTCCAACATTTCAATGCAATTTACCTGCTTTTCGCTGATTCTGCCCCTCTCTTTGCCTTCTCTCTCTCAAGCTAAACATGGATGCGAACAAAAATATGAAACACATGTTAGTTTTCTAAATCCTGAAGCAGGATCCAGAAATAGCTGAGAAGAGAATTGCCGAGCGGCCTTAGCATCAACCTTTTTAAAAAATCATGTAAAATGTCAGCATCTACCATTGGAATCAGTGTTCAGGTTGAACTGGGTTAGACCCAGTGTAAAATGCAGAGTTCGGGATGAACTTTTCAAATGGTTCAGTTACTCACTTCTCATTGTGGGATCGCTTGTCTCGTTCTCCTGAAAGCAAAAATTAAATTAGCAATTTAAATCTCCGAGAAGCGAATCAGATTAGGCAAACACTTATTATAATATCACCGGTAAATATTACTCCTTACCTGATCTGCCGCTTTTAAGAATCCAAATGGAAATAAGGACCAAGAGTAGAACCAGTATAACCAGGACAGTTATGAGAACAGGAAAGACCAGACGGCACCACCCTACAGAAACAAAACACTTAGAAACTGCTGCTCAGTTAAATCATCCTTTTCTGGGATTGTCTGATAGGAAACGTGACCCAAAATTAAGCCCAGAAGCAGCCCATTCGGACGATTGTGACAGTGCATTCCCTCTGAAAGAGGTGCCCTTTTACATGTTCTTCCCCCCAATATCCCTGAAAATGCCTTTCCGTCACGTATTTATCCAATTCCCCTTTGAAAGTAATGTTTGAATCTGCTTGCACTGCCCTTTTCAGGCAGTGCCATTCAGGTCACAAGCCGCTGCGTTAAAAATAATTCTCCTCATCTCTCCCTCTGGTTCTTTTGCTGATTCTCTCCAATCTTTGACCCTCTGGTAACCGACCCTCTTGCCAGTGGAAATAATTTCTCATTATTCACTCTGTCGAACCCCCTCATGATTTTGAACGCCACGATTAAATCTCCCCCTCAAACTTCCCTGATCTAAGGAGAACAATCCCTGAATCTACAGTCTCTCAACATTAACTCAAGTCCTTCCCCCCTGGTCACATTCTGGCAAATCTCCTGTACACCCTCCACAAAGCATTCTTGGTAGTTTCCTGCTTGTAAAGTGCATCCATTATGGAATTTACTTCAATTTCATTCCAAATTCCATTGCCTGAAATGGGTGGTTGAAGGAAATTCAACAATTACTTTCAGAAGAGGAAGCACAGTCTAACTTGAAGAAAATAAGAAGATGTGACAGTGTTGTGGGGAAAGGTTGGATCCAGTTGGATAACTCTTATAAAGAGATAACACATGCGCGATGGGCCGAAATCCCTCTTTCCGCATCTATCGTTCTAGGATTCTTCGATGTGACGGAGAAATATAAGGCAAGCCCCGAAATTGTTTACAAGGGCAAGTCTACACCTGGGGATAAGGTAACTCTAAATTATGTTAACATATTTATAAAGTGTATATTTATGGTTTAATTTACAGCCTGCAGTTTCTAAGAATCAATTAATTTCTCCAATTGATTATCAAGTCGAATAAAAGCCGAACAGATCGCCAACTCACCAGTCCCTGTCCCTGCTGGTTTGGAGAACGACACGCTCTTTGTCAAATATTTGTTTGGAGATCCCAGTTGAACAATACAGGTGCAGAGACCGCCACTTCCCCAGGTTTCGCTCGACACCATGACGTGACTTGAGATACTGTAGGTTCCGTCCGCCTCCATTGTACCGGGATCGCTCGGTCCCTCGGTGACCAGGCCGGAAATATTCCAGAAAATAGCAATCTGATTGGGAGAAACTCCACTGACCAAACACACTAAGGGGACAGTTTCATTCAAATGCAGCTCACCCGGCGGGACGAACACCAGCACAGCCGTCTTGTTGGTGGAACTGTCTGGACAGAGAATGAGAGATTAGGACACAGTTATCGATCGATTTGCGGAAAATTATAATGCCGTGCATGATCTGAATTCATTTCACTTGCTCTCTTACCTCCAACTAGTAGTGTGGGTCCATTCTGGAGCGGTGCATAGCTATCCCTATGAGCACAGTAATAGGAACCCGAGTCACTCACCTCGACATTGCGAATTTCCAGTATCAATTGACGTTTGTTGTTGCCTTTTTTAGAAATAAACTTACAATCAGCCCCCTGACATGACTGGATATCGATTAGCTTCGGGGCTTCACCCACACGTTGTTTGTACCAGAAATAGCTAGACGCGAATTCCACTTCGTAAATGTACTGACAGGTTAATTCCACCGTGCCTCCGACTTCAGCTGTCATTGTGAAGTGACTCTGAGACAGAGAGGGCTCGGATTCTGTAACTAGAGAGATTATTGCTACATTAATATTGGTTAATTGGAGATCGAAAGCAGAAGCTTTTAAAGACTCCGCCTGTTATTTTAGAAAAGCCACCTCATTGTCTTTAACTATTGGTGGTGAGATACATTCTCCAGTTTGATTCATTCGCTTTCTCCAAGGAACCAGTAAATAAACGCACATGATCAGGTCAAACCCCTTCACCTCACCACTGGGTCAAGTTTTCAGCTTAGTGAACATTCATTCTTGCTGATTCTAGTTTAAAATTCTCACCCGCATCTTCCTCACCGTAAGCCCGCAGCGCTTGGATAATGAGTATCAGAAACAAATATTCCTTGGACATCTTGACGCCGTGAGTTCTCCCTGTTTTCGATCGCACCAGTTCGTTTGTGCAGGCGGAGTGACCGCAGGCTGACCTGAGCTCAGTCCCAGTGAGTTGCTCCCCTTTCAGATGCGGTGGAAATTATGACGAGCTCTGCTGTGGAACGTATGACACCATTTTGGCTGCGGCGTCCTGGTGAATGTCACGTGTGTTTGACGTACTGTGGTCACAGTCTGTGCGTCACAGCGGTCAAGTGGCAGCATGTCTATAAAGAGCTATACTGGATTGTCGCTCAGATGGCGTGGCAGAATAACAATTGTATGTTTGTATGCTGAATATTATTGTTAAAGTTTAATTAAAGTTAAACATCCTCAATTGTCATTGAGAAGGTGGCGGGGAGTCCGTTTTAAAAATCTCTGTCAGGTCGCTCCTCAGTCTTGTATTTAGAGAAAAGAGCCGCAGCTTGTTCAGTTATCCCTGTTAGTTTAACCGCTCAGCTCTGGAAACAGCCTCGTCAATCTTGTTTGCGTCGTCTCCAGTGCCTCATCATTCCTTTTATAAAATTGAGTCGAGAAATGTGCAAAGTTAGTGCAAATTTTGTTTGAACAAGGTTCTATAGACGAGCATAACGTCTTTGTTTTTCGCTTATATTCCTCTGCCCATGAGGCCCGGTGCTGATTTGCATTTTTCCAGTTAAGATCACAGGCAATTGCATCAAAGTGAACTTCCAATATAATTAATCACATGGCGAACGAACCAATCCTTTGATCCGCGTCAGAAACTGACCGGGACCTGAGGGCAAGATAAAAGCAAAATTCTGCGGATGCTGAAAATCTGAAATAAAAACCGAAAATGCTGCTAAATCTCAGCAGGAAGACTTAGAAGAACGGTCATACGGACTAGAAACGTTAGGTCTGCGTCCGTTCCAGAAAATATAAGATTTCCGAGCATTTTCTGTTTTTAGAGTTGCTGCCAGGCGGGCTGATTTTTCCAGCATTTTTTATTATTTATTTCAGAACCTGAGGCCTCTGTTTACCGGGTTTGTATTTAAATCCTGAACGGGGATCACACTCACACATTCTGCTGTCGAGTGAACGGCAGAACTGGCTCACATCGCCCAGCGGCAATAACAATGGACATGATTCATGCCCGAATAAGGAAGCGATTTTAAACCCCGAAACCATAAGGAGATTTTTCCCTGTCTGCAATCTGTTAGTAACCTCGGGAATAAGGATTTCCGAGGATCGTAGTTCTGAGAGGAAAATTGCCGTTTTTCCTTAAGAGCCGCGTTAGGGTTTAATGCAAATTATTTCTCAGCGAGGATTCAGCACACGCCGGACAGAGAGAATATCCTGGAATCTCTAATGAGAAAATCTTTCATGGTGGTGAATCTGAGGGTCAATGGGCGAAAGGTTTATAAGAATCTGATATAAATACAAGCGGCCTTCATCTTTCGCTGAAGACAAGAGTCTGCCAATTTATGCGTATCCGTTGATCGGATGTGAGGGTCACGGGGCTAGGGCAGCGTTTATTGCCATCCCTAGTTGCTCCTTGAGAAGGTGGTGGTGAACCGCTTTCTTGAAAAGCTGCAGTCCCTGTGATAAAGACACGCCCACAGTGCTGTTAGGGAGGGAGTTCCAGGATATTGACCCAGAGACAGTGAAGCGTTGGCGATATTGTTCCAAGTCAGGATAGTGTTTGTGTTGGAGGGTAATCGGAGGTGGTGGTGCTTACTTGGCCCCCTTGCCATTGCCCTTCTAGGCGGTGGCAGCCTTGGCGATTGGTCGCAGTGGCGCCTGTGCATAAGTAGCACAAGCTGCAATCTCTCTGAGCCTCTGTTGAAGCGAGTCCAGCAATTTTGAATAATATTGGGGATCAGTTTTTTTTTCAAGTACCCGACATCGCAGACAAACAGTGACCCGGTATCAGGTCGATGAGGACACTGTAAATGAAGTGAATGTAAACCAGCCTGTTCTCTGTTCAGTTGAATCTCCCCTGGACGGCAAAACCTCTTCAGTCTGCGGTTTAACATTGAGTCAATTGCAGACGGTTCTGTACATGAAGCGCCTCAACTGTAAAAACAGGAAAACCACCGAGAGCTTCTGGGTCGAACATCATTTTCCATCTGAAGCGAAAAGCGGGCACAATCTCGGCCAGCGGTTTACGCCAATCGATGTGTTTTGCACAGCCCCCGAATGGGCTGTGAATAAGGCGTCTTTCTGAGACTCGCAGTAAACAGCCGCGGTCACAGCCAATGCACCTCTTTGCTGCCCGGCCCCGCTCTCTGCTGCAAGGTTTATTGACCCACTTCTTTGTTATTCAAGGTCAAGCATTTCTGCAGAACAGTTCAGACACTCAGTGAGGAACAACACTGTCTGCTCATTTCAGAACCCATTCTGACAGTATTTCACTCTACCAGATACGTCACAGTAAGATGAATGTATCTCGCTCTTCTCTCCCAGCTTCCGCCCCTCAGCTTTCTCCTGAAGATCCCTTGGCATAGGTTCCTGTGGAGTATTGCAGACATTTTGCAGCACGGATTTGCTGCTTTTACTTTATAATAGGTTCAAGTTTCCCATGAGGGAATCCCATAAAATAATTATTTGACCCAGCAGCAGTTTCTAAGTAATTTGTCTCGGTCGGGATGGCGCATTTTGATCCTTGGCCACAACTGTCACCATTATCCGGGTTCTAGTCTTCATCCTCACTGAGATTTGGATTAAGTAAAAGGGTTGATCTGGTGAGTATTGATGCCCATTTTAATAGGCGTTTCTTTAAATTGCATCGATTTTAAATATTAATTGCAGTATATTGATTCAGAAAGCCGAGTGAATATCTGCCACAAAGGAATGCGAGTAACTGAACTAGTTTCGAAAATTTATCACTAACAACCTCGCTCTGTTTAACACTGAATCTAAACCAGTTCAACCCAAACACCCATTCGCATGGGAAAGATATTTTAACATGTTCCACGTTCTTCTCAGATTGATTCTGAGACCAATCAATAATACCCATCTCAATATTTAATTCAAGTGACCAAAGATTAAAAGATCATAAGAAAGTGGAGCAGGAGTCGGCCCTCCATATTGCTCCGACACTCAATAAGATCTTGGCTAATCTGGTTGTGGCCTCAAGTGCACTGCCCTGCCCATAACCCTCGGCTCGCTTGTCCATCAGAATTCCGCCCAACTCAGCCTTGAATACATTCAATAGCCCGGCCTCCAGTGCTCTCTGGGGAAGGGAATTCCAAAAAGCTAACGACCAACTGAGCGCAAAAATCGTCCACATCTCCGTCTTAAGTGGGAAATCACTTATTCTGAAACTGTGCCCCTAGTTCTTCATTCCCGCACGACTCGAAACATCCTCTCAGCATCTACCCTGTGAAGCCCCCTCAGAATCTTATACGTTTTAATAAGTTCACCTCACATTCTTATATTCAGAACCAGCAATGATTGTTTGATATTTTTATCTGTATGTAGTTTGGGCTGGCAATGAAGGATTCTCCGCGTTAACCGAGGGCATTAGGAATTCATATTGATCATCTTCATCTGCACCCCAATCGCTTTTATCGCTCTATATAGAAACTCGTTGTCACCGAACAATATAAAAAATATTTTAAGGCTTAGGGAGCAATGCCTCCGTCAGACTCTTCACCCAGGAATGGATTTGGCTGCATTGAAAATGCATCCAATGGGAAGACGGGAAGGGAGGGAGAACTCAAATTGATTCTATCAGATTCCCAAAGGGATCCACTGTTTGCGGGGTCACTAAATTTAGTTAAGTTTGATTGGGTGGAGAGAGAGAAACTAATTCCTACCGTGCGTGGGAAGTGTGTGTATGGCGTGGGTTGTGGGGTGTGGAGTTAAGTAAGTTCAAATTAGGGCAGTCCGTCCAGGGGTGAAGTCCAGCAGCAGTTCTCCCCCCACCACACCCCAACAAAGACATGACTGCTAGGACGATAAGATGTTGTGCGCTGCTGAAAATATGATGTGCGGTGAAGGCTCAGACACTTAAAGGCATCTGCAATTGCAGGGTCATAGCTGATTAGCACAGGTCTTTTTTTTTAAATCACACTCCACAGTCACCTTCACCTTGAGGAAAGCCTCTCCATTGGATAATGTCATAATCGCTGTCTCACACACACTTATCATGCGGATCCTCACTCAATTACACAGGTACATTTCCCTGTGTGTGAGAAAGGCCCTCCCCGTCAGATCCTTCCTACACGCCAGGAGTCTCACCCACTCGGCACGTTGCCCTCGAGGTGGCTGTTGTGGGGAAGAGACCGTTGTTCACCTCCTTGTAGATTGTGCCTTTGCAAAGAAGGTCTGGAGAGAGATGCAGTGGTTGCTGTCGAGCTTCATCCCGAGCAGTTCTGTGACACAGGACTCTGTGCTCTAAGGGCTGTTCCCAGGGACACACACCAAGACAAACATCAACTGCAGCTGGAGGATCATCAACTCGGTGAAAGACGCGCTTTGGTCTGCCCTAAACTTGTTGGTCTTCCAGCACAAAGAGTTGTCCCCGACCGAGTGTTGCAGACTGGCACAATCCAAAGTCCAGGACTACGTGCTGAGGGACGCACTAAAGCTTGGGGCAGCCGCCGCAAAGGCGCAATGGGGAAGGGTCGCTGTCTAAGACCTTTCTGCCACAGGGCACCGAGGGACTGGGAACTGTTTAAATCCCCTCGGGCCGTACAACTCAAAATTTAGGACTGTAAATGATTGTAATATTGTTTGTACTGATGCACCTGGTGATACATTTTGTAAAAGTTGAACCGGATTGTACCCTTGTAATGGTGTTTTTGAAATGGTTTGAGATGTGGTTGAAGATATTTTATGAATAAGGTATATTTATGCAAAAAAAAAATAATAAATTTCCTGTGTGCGTGTAATGCTAACATTTACAGATATACAGGACACAATGACCCTCTCTATATTCTTCACGAATCAGGGTGCCTGCTTCTCCATTTTGATTTGCAGCACAAAGACGTGAATGAATGATCCATTTGTGTAGCGACCCAGACAAATTTCAGGAGAGAAAGGAGATAAAGCATATCTTTAAAAATTCTGCAGATGCTCGCTTTTCTTTGACGAATTTATTTTTAAAAAATAAACGGAGAAGACGTCACGCCCAGAGCAGCGACCGGGCTCCGGGGATGGCAAGAGCTGACTGCGGGAGGGCCAGAGAGTATAGAAGGATATGAAGGGCGTTAGAACGGCCCCCTGTGGATAGGAGGGGAAACAGCAGCAGCCACATTCTCAGTGAAAGGATCCCTGCTGAAAAACGTTAAACTCTGATGGAATTATTGCTCTCCTCTTGAAATAATGAGCCCTGCTAACATTTGGGAACTGCTTCGAAGACCCGCGATTTAAATTCGCATCTGAGAAATTGCTCCACCGATAGTGTAACCTGTTCTCAGTACTGATAATGGGAGCATCATTCTCTGGAGTGGGACATGATTTTGAGTGACAGTGAATGGTGGCAAATATCTGATCAATTTCCTGTTCTATATTAGAGGTAATAAAGGAAGAAAATGGAGAGAGTGTATAACAGTGGGATAACCCATTCATTCCTGTTGCAGAATATCTTAATAATTGAAACGTATTACTGTTTTTAATATTTATCCACAGGGTATGGATATTGCTGGCAAGACAAGCATTTGTTTCCGAAACCTAATTGCCCCTGAGAACGTGATGGAACACATGAATCGTTAAATAACTAACCTACCGATATCTGGGCACCGTATGAAGTGGGGACATCGGAAGTTTTAATCTCTCGTCTAGACTGAGTTAACTGACCTCAGTGGAGGTTAGATAATCTAATTACTTTGTAAGGGTGTTAAAGCACCTCAGAGCGCCACATACTGTTTTGACGGAGGTTCACCTGTACTGCACTTTAACACAAAGTGGAAAAGACATGTTATGTACCTTAACATATCTTATAAATAAAGTATTGTTTTTGGAAAACTAAAGCATTACACAGTCTGCAGCCGTTTGCTGCCCTATGGGGCGGTATTTGGTATTTAACTCAGTGTGCATCCCTGGGATCTGCAAGTAGAGCACAGAGTCCTGTGTCACGGATGAAGCCCGGGATCTTTCTCGACAAAGACTACGGCCTCTCCTTCCACAGGTGCTTCACAAAGACAGATTGCAGTAATAAATCTGCCCTGTTCTCCGTTTTATCACAGGCCGATCGTTTTTAGTCATTTCCTCCCTTCCCCGCTCTTTGTTTATGAAACTTGTAAACTGTGTAACCTTTGGGAGCTCTGACCTGAAACATTAAGTCAGTGAGGTTCTTAGAAAGATAAAGAGTTAGTCAGGTCTTTAGAAGACAAAAGAATTGTCTTGTAAGTGTCAACAATATTTGTAAATGTGGTGAACAACTTGCAATATTGGTAGAAACTAATCTTATGTAATGTCACATATTAAGGGTCGTGTAATGCACTTTTACAAGGATTTATGAATAAATTGTATTTTAGGAAAAAAAATGACTTTCCTGAAACTCCCTCAGCCCCTGACAAAGCCCCATGTCTCCTGCCTGACCAAGTTTTCATAATCATTCGAAGTTTTGCTCATGCGTTTGCAAGGTTTTATTTAGCGGTTTTGGGCTCAGTGAAACATTGTTCATTTATGTATCCCCTCCTTGGAAAATACACCAGGTTTAGTCCAGCTGAAATGAGCCGCGAGCGGAAAGTTGGCTGTTTGGCCGTAAACCGGCTGCTGAAATTTGGAAATTGCAGCGCAAATACGGTAGATTCTTTGGCAAATTTTGTCTCCTCCACAACTAATCGGAGAGAGTCCATCCCGGGTTCCCATCGGCGACCCGACATATTTTTTGATCCATTTTCCAATTCAGCAAACTGCAGGGAGGCATAGCGAGATCCTCTCCGAAACTGGAATATATTTAAAAATAACATTAAAAATACGGAAAAGACAGGTCAGATTATCTGTCAAAAATTTATCAATGTCCTTCCAGGTTTTTCTGTGCGCCCTATTAAAGAATGCTCAGCTCTATCTCCACGCTGAATGTCTGGCTGCGTTGATGTTCCTGCCATTTTCTATTGATCTGATCCTGCCTATTGGCGCAATCCTGATGATTTCTCCTCTGCTTGTACATTAACTGCGGTCCGCCAGCAGAGGCAGGGCTTGTATCACTTTAATCAAAAAACAGGGAAACATTCTTGCGGAGTAGAGGATTCGACGCCTTTTAATTCACTCATTGACCAAAAGACAAATGATCACCCGTTGCCACCACCTCTGCTGCTTCTGACATGACTTTTGGCTTCTCACCCCCAACGCCAAATCAGTTCCGGAACTGATTTTTTTTTTTTTTTGCCCCTGGAATGATATTCCTCTTTAAGTACTGATCTGAATTCCTTTTCAAGGTTAATATTGACAGCGGAATATGCGCCAAGAACATACACGGCGACGCGCATACACACACACACAGGCACAGTGACACACTACGACACACACACACACACACACACAGACAGATGCACACACACAAACACACACACACAGTGACACGCACACAGCGACACACATGCGCATGCATACAAATAAACTGTGTGTTCTGGTACTCTACCGCACCCCGCCCCCACCACCCCGCACCCAGCCACCAATGGGAATTGTGTCTCTGATCCACACAGTAAGATTCATAGAAATGTTACGGCACAGAAAGCGGCCAATTGACCCATGGTGTCTCCGCCGGCCGAAAATCAAGCCACTCAGCCCAATTCCACTGGGCAGCATTTGGTCCAACACCCTGCAGGTTCGCGCACTTGAGATATCCAGACACATTGTAAATGAGTTGAGGGTTACTGCCTCTACTTCCGTTTTCGACAGTGAGTCCCACACCCTCACTAACTTTTGGATGACTAAAACATCATCATCTTACATTATTCCGAGCACCTCTATCAATTCATCAACCTCCTCATCTCCAAGGTTAAAACTGCCCGCTTCTCCAACCTATCCATGGAACTGAAGACTCTGGAACAATTCTTATAAATCTTCTCTGGTACTTCCCTGATGCCTTCACATTATTCATAAGGTGTAGTGCCCTGAATTGCAGACAGTTGATACTGAACCAGTGTTCTATAAAGGTTCATTGTAACTTCCTTACTTTTATATCTAACGCCACTATTAATACAGCCCAGTTTCTCGTCTGTCTTTAATAACTTATTGCCTCTCTGCCAATGGAAGGATATAGTAACAACTAAGTAACATCAGTCAAAGAATGTGAGTAAATCTGATGCATGACTGATGAATGCCCTTTGCGTGTGTTAAAAAGCGAGATGGTAGAAGAATGTACTAAAAGGAGAGGCCTGGCCTATATTTGACTCGAGGGACACGCTCACTGTGAATGTCCGCAGAGCAACTTAGTGGTGGGCATCTATAAATCACTTAACATGAATTTAGGCTATCCCAAAGCAGATTGCAGGCAAAGGAACAGAGCTGATGTATAGTCGTTTTTGTTTAGACAATAGATAAGCTAATTTCAGAGAGAGATGTGGAGACAGATTCACCACGGAAGACTGAGATTTTGCCCTATATATTTTTCATTGTTGGCACTGAAATACACAAGTTGTACAGCAGCAGATGTGAGTGAATCATTCCCTTTTACCTGTAGTGCAATGGATATGTACAGGAACTGACAACAACACCTTATACTTACATAGCGCCTTCAACCACAATAAAACGTCATAAGACGTTTCTCCAGAGCATCATGGAGCAAAATTACAGACCAAGATATTATGCTCAATTTTTGGCATCGTCAAAGAAATTGGTGTCAGGGAGCATCTTTAATGAGGAAATTGAGACATAGATTTTGAGGGAGAAATTGCACAGTAATGGGTTTGGCAGTTCGACGCATCGTCAACAATGAGCACAGAAACACACAATAGTTACAGTTCGGAAGGAGGTCATGCTTCCAATCGGGTCTGCACTGGCTGTCTTAAAGAGCATTTGCCTAGTCCCACTCCCCCGCATTATCTCCGGATTGCCATGATTAGAATTGGGGTCCCTCAAGAAGATAGAATCGAAGGGGCACTCATAGCAGAGGATTATTGAACTGGAAGGGAAAAATCCTAGTTTCAAACTTCTACCATCCCTTGTGTATCCAAGTGCTTCTTATTTTCACTCTTGTAAAGGTTTGGGACAACCGTTAGATTTACGACTGTTCTCCTCTCCATGGATTCCCCAAGCAGTAGTAATAGTTTCTCTCTGCTCGCCCTATCAATTATCATTATTTCTTGGAAAACATTGATCAACTCACAGCTACTTCTAAATTCTAGGAATAAAGTGCGAATTAATTCATTGCGTTTGAAACATTCGCGAGGATTTCAATTAGCCCCGAACCTGTGTGAAGGATTTTTCAGTAATTCTCAAAAAATTGTTTTTGTGTTGTTTTAGGTAGGGTGATGTGAGTTTGACGTTGAAATAAAATATTCAGTGATCATTTAAATTTATTTTACTGAGGATTTGAGCGCGGCTGGGGCTGGGGGAGGTGAAATTCTCGCTCTATCTCCACCCAAGCTCCACCCCCACCCCATCACTCTGCTCTCTCTCTCTCTCTTATGCTATTCATTAACAACACGGCAAAAACAGCAATATGATGTCAATTTGAAAGCACATTTCAATGAAGATTACACCCAGACAAGTTGCATAGAGAGAGATAAAGTGACACAGAGAGACACAGAGGCACACAAAGAGAGGGGTGAATGTGAAATATATTTGCCTGCCCCGGCTTTCCAGCAATCCTCACCAGAAACACATTGATCCCACCGTGACCCCATTCTCTGTGATATCCTGCTCGTTGCACGCGGCCAGCTCACTGTTTTGTTCATTGCAACAGTGACCTCGCTTTAAAAATAAAAGATTTGTGAAAAAGAAGGGGCGGGGTTCAGTGGAATGACGACAAAAAAGAAACAGAGATAAGAGGGAAAAACGGATGGGAAGGGGTGTGTTGGAGGCTTGGGTGGAAGGGAAATAGACTCAAGTCCGAAGGTTGTCTTCCCATTGTGGTGATGTCCCTGGTGATACAGCGAGTTGGATGCTGCTGTGCAAAACTGCCTCAGTTGCAATTTTTAATTCATGCTCCAGGTCCTGGAATTAATTTCTAAATGCGAAGTTGTGTAAAGGCTTGTTACACTTCCTGAATAACGCCTGTGTTTTAGACAGAGGGACGAATTGATCATTGAAATGTGTTTTCAGGAAGGCGAAACATGTATTTGAATTCAGTTCATGTGGTTTTCTGAAAAACCTTTAAGAAGGTTTTACAAAAGGATCAGAGGCTCCTTCCCAGTTGGAAAGAGGGAAGTTGCTACTTTTTTGAGCCACTGGGGTTGCGGAAGCGGGGGTGTTGTAGGGGAATACCTGTCAAATATAGCATTGTTACAGTGGGTTCTTGCTGGGCAAAAATTGCCCACAGCCTTCCCTGCAATGCAAACTTGGCGACGCTGCCCAGATTCAGTTTACTGGGAATGTACGTGTGGATTCTCAATATAAAACAGGGCTACAATGTCATGTATGTCAGCTCAAATGGTAAGACAGAAACTTCACAGAGTGCATTTCAATCAAGATTCATCCCGAGTTAGACAAAGGGAACAGAGAGATGGACAGATGCAACGAAAGCAGGAGAAATGGAAAGATGAATAGAGATGGAGGTTGAACAGCGACAGAGGGGTAGAGAAACAGCAAGGGAGGTGACTGTGCCAGGTGTACACACAGCACCTATCATGGATTGAGCAGGTAGCAGCGGGGCGGGGGTGTGGGGGAGGGGCTGTAGTGAATGGGAGAGGGATCTAAGAGAATCATCAGTGTTTGTCTGTTGTACAATGAGGCAGAAAATATCCCTGGAGATGGCAGGTTAATCAGAGAGGGAGAGGTTAAGACTCTGGGGGTGTTGGTGGGAGCGGGGGTGGAGGTACGGATCCAGTGTTTGTAGACAGTCCAGCCTCTGGATTAAAGACCCCACCCCTACCATCCCCGTCTTCCACTGTGTGAGGTATATAAAAAATACATTCTGGGGCAGTCATGAGACATTCACACTTTCATTATATTTGAAATCTGTTCCCATTGCCTGGGTTTAATTTCAGGGCATGTGTTTTGAAATGGTAACCACTGAGATTGTTTATGTCAGTGAATGAGGGGAGTCCTGGGATCTTGCTGTGTCTTTTTCTTCCCATAACCTTCGCTCTGTTTTAATCAATTTCAATCCTTCTCTCACTCTCACGCCGAGCTTATGTGGAAGCTGCAACTTTTGACGAGGAAAAGAGAGAATACTTTTACCACCAGGAATCCCGAAACAAGAGCTTTAACAAGAGGAGGAAATAATAATAAATGCATATGTCTCATTGTCTCTCATTTGCATATGCAGCTAAAATGTATCTTTAAATTAATCCGTGGGGTGATTACAATATGGGGCAGGGTCTGGCGGGGTGCCGATGAATGGGGGTGCGGGGGGGTTTGCGGTTGAGCTGCGTGGAGGAGGGAACCAGAGCTGAGGAGCTTGAGGCTCCCTGTTGCAGACGGGTCCCAACGTAATCCCATAGATTTCAGTCCCTCCACCTCTTCCTGCAACTCTGCACCTCCCTCCATATTCGTACTTATTTCCCCACATCTTCAAATTTATCCCTCTCTCCACATCCTTTACATCTCCGTCTCTCAAAATATATATAAATCTCTTTTCAAAAATATTTGCATATTTAACCCCCTCTCTCTCTTTCTGAAACTTTGGCGCTCTGTCTCCCTCCTCCTTGAGTGTTGTTGGAACTGTATTCATCCTGGTAAGTGGAGAGTATTGCATCACACTCCTGGCGTTGCCTTCGAGATGGTGGACCGGCTTTGGGGAGCCAGGGGTGAGTTTCTCGGTGGAGGATTCCTAGTCTTTGACCTGCTCTTGTAGCCACAGTATGTATATGGCTAGCCCAGTTCAGTTTCTCGTGAATGGCAACCCCAAGGATGCTGATAGTGGGGGATTTAGCGATAGCAATGACATTAACTATCAATGGGCCATGGTTAGTTTCTCTCTTGTTGGAGATGATCATTTCCTGATACTTGGGAGGCGCAAATGTCACCTGCCATGTGTCAGCCCAAGCCTGCATATTGTCCAGGTTTTGCTGCATTTGGACATGGACTGTTTCAGTATCTGAGGTGTCACAAATGGTGCTGAACATTGTGCAATCATCACCGAACATCTCCACTTCTGGCCTTATGATGGGAGGAAGGTCATTGATGAAGCGGCTGAAAATTGTTGGTCCGAGGACACTACCCTGTGGAATTCCTGAAGTGATGTCTTGGAGTTCTGATGACTATCCTCCAACAACTACGACCATTGTTCTTTGTGCTCGGTATGTTTCAACCCAGCGGGAAGTTTTTCTGTTTATTCCCATTGACTCCAGTTTAGCTAGGGCATCCTGATGCCACGCAAGGGCAAATGCTGCCTGGGTGTCATGGTCAGTCATTCCCTCCTCACCTAGGGATTTCAGCTGTTTTTTCCATGTTTTAACCAAGGCTGTAATGAGGTCAGCAGCTTAGTGATCCTGTCGGAACACAAACTGACTGGCAGTGTTGAGGTTATTGCTAAGCAAGTGCCGCTTGATAGCACTGTTGATGACCCCTTCCATTACTTTTCTAAGGATGGAGATTAGACTAATGGGGAGGTAATTGGCTGGGTTGGATTTGTCCTGCACTCTGTACAGGACATACCTAGGATATCTTCCACATTGTCGGGTAGATGCCTGGGCTGTAGCTATACCAGAGGCATTTGGCTATCCGTGCAATTTCAGGAAAAAAAGCACAATTGCTGGAATATTTACAGCGCTGCTTGATATCCTTTTGTTTGTGCCCATGTGTCTCTCCCTGTCGGTCATTCTTGATAACTGCATTGCAGCATTTTCCACCCCCGCCCCACCTCTCATTCCTCCCCACTCTCTCTCTTGCATTAGACCTCCAGCTGTCTACTTCTTCATCTCTCTCTCCATTTCTCACTGTCTACTCTTCTTTCTCTCGGTACCTGTGCTCTCAGTTTCTCTTCCTGGGGTTTCACTCCCTTTACTTCCTCTGTTACTCTCAGTTCTGTCATTCTCCCTGGATTTCTCTGCTCGCTGTCCCTCTGGCTGGGGGAGCAGTAAACTCAGTACCATGGTATTGTGTAGCTGATAATTCTATCGCAATCCTCCTGTTATCCATCTTTCCCGAGTTTTATACTCATTGAGTGGTAGCAACAAAGGCAGAGAGGTGAAAACGAGCGGATGGTTCATGAGCACCCGGTTGCGCAATTGCACCGAATCAAGGTCTATCCCAATGTTTTCTTTCCCTCTCGATGTGCCAGCTCAAACACTGTGTCTACCTCACTTTCTAATGGGGAAAGTGGAGGGGGTGGGGGCAAAAGGCAGATCAGCCATTCACTAATATTATGGCGAAAGTTTCAAATGGGCAGAATGGCCTCCTCCTGCTTCTGTGCAAAGTTTGTGTGTGTATTTGCAATGTCTTCTGGAGGGCATTGGGGGTGGGGTGGAGGGATTAATCGGTGTGTGGGAGATGCGGTTGGTGTTGGAGGAGGTAGGGGCGTTGGTTGGTGATCAGTAAGATAAGGTTTTGATTATGATTTAGAGCTCAGGAAAGCGTTTTCTACAATGGAGAGGAAAGTCACTGGTTGAAGGAATTTTGCGTGAAAGGACATATATTGGGGGCGGGACGGGGCGGGGAGTGGGTGGGGGAAATTTTACGGTTGGGGGGAATTATACTGTGGGGGCGGGGGGGCTGGCGAATAGGGACTGGCGGCTCTTCAAATAGAGGGGGCTGCTTGGACGGGTGGGGGAGTGTGTGGGTGGTGAGCGGTGGGGATTCTTGCTAATGTTGAGAATGAGGAGGGTTCCCTGCTCAAGATTTTAAATGATGAATTTCGATCCGGGACCGACTGATCATGTGAATTTCATTTCACACAGAAGTTCGGAGATGGGCTGAGTGTGGTGGGTTTGGATGGGAGGAGTGACGGAGAATTAATCGCCTGTCTAAATGGGGAAGTAGCAAAACAAACTGGCGATCTGTTTCCAGGGAAGGGATGAATCAGACATGGATCTGTTCACAGGTTTGGGGAATCAGAGAGCGATCTGTTCAAGGGATGGGGGAATCATTTCGGTATCTATTCATGAGTTGGGGAAATCAAGACAGGGGGTCTGCTCCCAGGGAGGGTGAAGTAGACAGGGATCTGTTCTTAGGGAGGTGGCACATCAGATAGAGGTATGTTCACAGTGAGGGCGAGTTATCCACGGGAACTTTCATCGGGGGAATAATCTAGGGGGCAGATTCGCACGTATTGGGGTAGGAAGAGTGGTGGTAGTGGTGGGGAGGGTCATTATGTAGGGAGCTGTTTCTGACGTGGGGGCGTTGAGAAATATTCAGGATAGAGCCTCAGAGGGAAGACATGATCAGGAATCTGTTTGCTGTGGTAATTAACGAGCACTTTAGGGAAGAGAAAGTGATCCACAATTTACGGCTGGGGGGAGATAAACGTAGGGGTGGGATATTCAGGAGATGGGAGAATTTGTGGTCGCTAAATTGTGCCGTCGGGACAAATTGTGGGGGAGAAATTTCGGGGGAGAAATTGCGGGCTGGGAGAAATTGCGGGCTGGGAGAAATTGCGGGCTGGGAGAAATTGCGGGCTGGGAGAAATTGCGGGCTGGGAGAAATTGCGGCATGGGAGAAATTGCGTGCTGGTTGCGAGGAAATTGAAGAGGCCGAATTGCGTGGTCGGTGGGCACATTTGGCGGGTAGGCCCTGCATAACTGATCAGATTTCTGGCAGGTGTGGAATTTGGAGGCAAAATTCCTTGGGGTGGAGGGGCGGTCTTAGGAAGAAGGGACAAGATTATCGAGGGTAATGTGGAATGGAGGCACATGGAAAAAGGAATTGAGAGGAAAAGAGAGGGAGCGAGTCAGTGAGAGATCAAAGAGGAAAGAAAGACAGAAAGAGGGAGCCAGAGAGAGAGAAAGAGAGTGAGAGAGAGAGAGAAAGAGAAGAAAGAGAAAAGGATGTTAGAGAGAAAAATTCAGAGTAAATGACGGAGCATGAATGACGGATGGAGAGAGAGAGAGAGAGAGGGAAAAGGACACAGAGAGAGAAAGGCAGAAAGGAAAAAAATACATAAAGACAGAGGGAAAAATAGAAAGGCGGAAAGAGAATGGAAGAGCGAACAGGTGAGCGCTAGAGCAAAAAGACAGAGAGTGAAAAAGAAGAAATATATAGTATACGAGGGATTGAGGGGAAGCAGGATGGAAATAAACAGAGATAGGCAGAGAAGAGAGTGATCGATAGAGAAAAGGAGATTCAGGGATAGCGAGATAATGAGAGATAGAGAGAAAGCAAAGAGATAGAGACAGGGAGGGAAAGGCAGAGAGATGAAGGCAGAAAGGCAAAGGCAGGGTGACAAAGCAAGGCAGAGAAAGGGACAGAGAGAGAGAAATAAAGGAAGAGAGAGGCAAGGGTAGAGAGATTCAGGCAATGAAAGAAAAACAGACATGAGGCAGAGAAAGACAGGGAGAGGTAGTAAAGGTGATCGTTACCATTCCACGTAGTCTGGGTTCTCCGGATAGGCTGTCAGACTCCCCCCATCGCCTCTTTTATGGGGAGAGACATCCTATGCCAGCGTGTTTGGCGCTGGTTGGCAGTGAGGTGGGGTCAAAACGATCAGAGCAGTGATTCCATTCAGGCAAGTCCCACAAATGCGCACAGACAAAGGCAGACAGAAAAACCTCACATAGATACAGGTTTTCACTCAAGCCTGCATGGTCAAGAGCAAGGCAGATGGCTTCTCCAATAGTTTTATGCCCCTATGTTTGTCACACAAACACGCCACACCTCCTAAATCAACCCCATCCAGCCATCTTTCAGCTATTTCCATCATAAACACACCTTCCCAGGTGTTGCACAGACCAACATGAATCTTTGTGTGACAGTGAGGTTGAAGGACACAAGGAAAAATGGTTTAGCCCCTGGCTGTCTGTCTCTGACTCTCTCCCTTCCTCTACCCGACCCTCCACGCCATCCCCATACCTCAGTAAGATTGGATCTCAGATAGATTGCAGTTTTACACGTTCAGCAGCCTAACTTTGATGCAAGAGCATTCATGCTATAGCCCCTTGACACTGGACTAACTCAGGTGGAATTTTTCATCATCCACTTATTTACGTTACATTTCATAAGGTACAGACTAAATCTCTTTCTTCAAATATTGTTTGTTATTCACTGCATTTACATGTACTATACCCATTTACAAGTCAGCCCCTTTGTTCACTGAAAACGCCGACTGAATCCAGCTTTCTATTTCCGACCTTACTGATGCCAATGATAATGCAACATGGTTAATGTTTCCGGCCAGTGACCATATATCAGAGCTGGCAGAAGTAGAGGCATTTTTTAGCACAGAGTTGGGTGTTCTGGGAGCATATGGCCCCAAATCGATGAAATATGAAATTGACAATGAACCAGACAGACAATGTGTGGATGAAAACCGCAGAACATTGAAAGTCCCACAAACATGAGTGATTCTCCCGGAACATAATGGGAAATAATATTAATTGACTTGGTACAGCGTGATATCAAGTGAAAGCAGAAGGGAGATTGGTATTGGTTTGCTTGTGTGTGTTTGTGTGTGTGTGCTTGTGTGTGTGTGTGTGTGTGCGTGAGAGAGCGAGAGAGAGAGAAATTTGTAGAGAGATTGTGGCAGTGTCCAGCAGAGTGTAGATTGATGAAGTTGTGCGATTGTGTCTGTGTGATTCTGACAGTATCCAGCAGAGGGTAGATTGGTAAATCTCTGTTTATGTTTGTGCGTATGATTCTGACAGTATCCGGCAGATTGGTAAAGGTGTATATGTGTGTGTGTGTCTGTGTGTGTGCGCGCCCGTGTGTGCCTGTGTGCGCACGCGAGCGTTTGCATGCATACGTGCGTGCATGTGTGTGTGTGTGTGTGTGTCTGATATAGAGAATGTGTGTGATACAGGGGATGCCATTAAAGATGAAGGCGTGCATGTGTCTTTGCAGTGCGTCCTGCGTCCTGAGTGTGAACATTGCCTCCTTTCTCCTCTCCGCACCATTCCATCCTTCGACTCTGACCTCTGTGCCTCCGGAGCTTCCAACGCTGCTTGTACACATTCCTATTCCTTTCCTTAATGTCATCATGTCATGCTGCCAGCAGTATGCTGAGTGTGGTAAAACCAGTTTTGCACTTAACTTTGATATAGCATCTCTGCTTCTCAATTCAGTAACTGGGAATTAGCACCAGTTCGTCCTTCGCATTGGAATGTTCTTGCTAACCTGATTGTTGATAGGAATGATTTGTTAGCCATGATGAAATGTATTCATTAATATATTCATAAATGTATTACTGAATACATTTAACTATTGCTGAATGCATTATTGCATTTAATAATTCAGTAACAAAACTATCGATTGTTTGTGAGCTTGATTAACTAGGGTGTGCATTCACAAGATTCAACATTGCAAAACAAGAAGGAAACACAGCTGTGCGTGAGCGTGTGTGTGAGAGCGTGTGTGTGAGAGCGTGTGTGTGAAAGAGAGAGAGAGAGAGAGCGAGAGAGTGAGATAGAGCGTGGGTGTGTGACAGCCTGTCTTCGTGAGAGCGTGTGTGTGTGAGTGTATGTGTCTGCCTTTGTGCGTGTGCCTCTGTGGTTACGACAGTACCCAGCAGAGGAAAGTGGGGGTGGACAATATTGCTGACCTAGCCAGCGATGCCAGCAACCCGTAAAAAAAAAATTAAAAACAAGTTAGTGTCTCGGCCCCTAATCTTTGTTTGTTCCGTAAATATGGGGCGAGTGTCTAAGTGTCCAAATAATTATGATTAGCATAGTCGTTCCGACCACCATGATGTCCCCGGGCGTTAATTGCCTTTGGTAATGGAGGCAGCATAAAGTGAAATGTGGTTGTGACATCCTTCGACAGTTTGTTCTGAATTCTGAAATGACCTGATATATTTGCCGCTTCGTCTTTAATCTGAAAGGCAAAGTGAGGCAGACCCTGGTTGATCAATATTAGTAATGTGAGTTAGTGTGAGTTGAGAGAGCCCTCATATACCTGAGCTGTAAGCGGACATGATTTTGTGGGTACCAGGGAAGTGATAAAATATCTGCGAAAATAAAATTCAAAAGCCATTTTCTCCAAAGATGAAAGCTGAAGTATAGCTGACAGTTGTTTAATACGTGGCAAACTATCTCAGAGATATCTTGATATTGTTCTGGGCTGCTGCCAATCTGACCTCTATAACACAACCCAGTGAATGTTTTATATGAAGTGAGAATTGTAAATCTAATCATGTTGTAACGGGATTGAAATAACTCAGAGTGCCACATACTGTATTGAACGAACATGAATTGCATTGCACTTAATGTCAACCTGGGAGTCATGCAATGTATTTCACATGTATTATGAATAAAGTATATTTTTGGAAAGTTAATTGCAGATTCCAGCATAAACAGGAATTCAAGCTGATCTCGGTGTGTGCACCTGAGGGCAGCGAGCAGAGCAAAGAAACACAGTGTTGGTGAAATCCCGGAGGAAAACGTGAAACGACTGCCAGAACCAATTTTTGCAATTTGTATGTTTCGAAATGCAGACTTTGAATTCCGTTATAATATGACTGCAACGTTTAAAGAGGTTTTCGTTAAACGAAATCAAACATCTGTTAATTAAAACTTTGTAAGCACGTACAGAAGACTACAAAATGCTACTAAAATAACTTCTAAAAATCCCATAATTATACCGACTCTCACTTATACATCTGTTAAGTCAACAGTAAACAAAAATATTTAAACAGACCCCTGGCAAAGCACACTCTGGAAAGTCGATTTCAAAAGGAGTTTCTTTCAGCTCTGGGTCCTTGAGGCTTACAGGATGGAAATTTTAGGTCTTAGTATCCTGTCAGATTTACCAATAGCCTTCTCTTCCACTATACATATTTTGCTATTTGAATGCAAATTCTCATTGTTCACTAGGTTTTTTGAACTTTACCTCTTCTAACAATAAAACCCTTGGAAAACACCAATTTTATTAATAACCTTTCTTAAAATAAACACAGTCTTTGGCTTCATCTGTCTATGTGCCATATTTCACCCACTCTTTTGAATGGCTTATTTTAAAATGAAAACTGCCCCCTTTCCACTTCACCTTCTGACTTCCCTATGTTTACCCAATTAAAACTTCAAACCTGCTTCGCTTTTATGCATCAAAGCCTCGAGACCAGCTGGCTCTAATCCAATTAAGACACAGCCATTTGGATACACAACATGAACTCTATTTTGAAATAATTTCCAGTGACATTATAACCACTATTATATCTTATTGATATCGCCCATCCTTATCGAAACATGAACAATCATAATTCTAAAAGACAGATTCATTTTGATTAACCCACCTTAAACTACCTCCTATCTTTATCTATGTACTTTATTATATTACCAGGTGCATGCATTACCATAAGAATATCAATACAAATCCTTGGAATCCACAAAATTTTTACAAGTTCAGTCTCCAGGTTTTAAATGTCCAATTTTCCCTTTAAAACTACAAACTCCTGATAAGACACCTGAAATCAGATTTACCCTACCAGCAACGTGTATAGTCTGTAGATTTAATGGTTGCTATAATATACTCCATATGAATAGCCTTGCGCTTCTGTCTCGAAATTTGACCAGAAGCTTTAAAGAATTGTGCTCTGCATAAACAATTCTTTCTGATGAATTGTTTGCCACATTGATTTCAAAATCCTGCAAGGTCAACACCGAATCCTACACCTCAAAGAACAAAGAACAAATAAAAGTACAGCACAGGAACAGGCCCTTCGGCCCTCCAAGCCTGCGCCCATTATATTGCCGGTCAACAAAAACATTCTCACTTCCGGGGTCCGTATCCCTCTATTCCCATACTATTCATGTAGTTGTCAAGCTGCCTCCTAAACACCACTATCGTACTTGCTTCCAGCACCTCCTCTGGCAGCGAATTCCAAACACTTACTACCCTCTGCATAATAAACTTGCCCCGCACATCACCTTCATAGTTTTCTCCTCTCATCTTCAATCTATGTCCCCATGTAATTGACTCTTCCACCCTGGGAAAAATCTTCTGGCTATTTACTCTGTCCATGCCACTCATAATTTTGTAAACTTCTATCAAGTCGGTCCTCATTCTCCGTCGCTCTAGTGAGAAAAGTCCGAGTTTATGTACCTCTCCTCATAGATAATAACCCCCATCATTATACAAATTGATTTGAGGAAAACCAATTCCATAGTCCTGCAATTCCACCTCTTTCTCATTTTCTGCGACTACTCACATTTCCTTTTGGCCCTTTTCCCTGCCAAAGTACTTTTCAAACATGTTTCCACGGCACAGCCTGTGCTTCTTTCTTCTATTTCGAATATTTATTAAATAATTTGTTTCACTCACTTTCTTTTCAATCCAGTAAACCCACTATACTTTGCTTTTAATGAGTCGCCCAGTACTAGTAACAGAAATAGCAATTTCTCTCCAGCAACAAAATTCTGAGCTGTAGCCTTCCGGCCTGCTTTAAGTTTCACAACTTGCTGTGATACCTTTAACTGTTCCCTATCCAATTCACATGCTCTTTCTAATCTCTCCCAGAACTTTCATACGTAATCCAACTGGTTAGTTTCTGAATTTTTAACCATCAATATCTCATGGGTCTATTTCAGTGGTCCCATTACCTCATGACCGTAAATGAGTTCAAAATGGTTAAAGCCAGTCGATGCTTTGGGAGCGTCTTTAATACAAAATAATGAGAATGGAATTTCCAAATCGCCTATTGAAAATTGCCCAACATTTCCTGTTTTATTATAAATTTAGCTCATCTCTGCGAACCATATCAGTCTTCATGGGTGGCAGAAGTTTTAAAAATCTGCAATACTCCCACATTTTCCCATTGAAGAGTTCCACATTTATTTCATATTACCATGCATAGATATCTGCGAAAATGAAGCGAGGGGAGAGGCGTTCGAGAAGAGGCAAAGCTGCTTTTAGATGCAGTGAGGCCGCCCGTCGTGCCCTCCTACTGCACGTGCATGATAAAAAACTCATGCCAAGAATTGGGAAGAAGTGGAATCCCAGGATCATGCTGCGTGGGAGGTGGTGGACGATTGGGTCAACAGCATTGAGGGGCTTAGAATGCTGGTTGCTGTGAGAAAGCTGCAGTTTCCTCCTTGTGATATTTAGTTTTCTGCTTCTGTCTGCAAATGGTCACAAATCGATCACATTTGAAATTGACAGTCAAACAGACAGAACAATATGTGGCTGAAAACCTCATATCATTTAAAATAACCACATGGGGGTGATCTCGGGGAACATCATGGGAAATGATGGTAATGTATTTAGTAGAGTGTTATCACAGTGATAGAAGAGGGTAGATTTCTGCAGGTGGGTTTGCGTGATTCTGGCACCATCCAGTAGAGGGCAGATTGGTAAAGGTGTTTGCGTGTTTGTGTGTGTGTGTGTGTGTGTGTGCGTGTGTCTCTTTGTGTGAGATTCTGGCAGTAACCAGCTGAGGGTACATAGTGATTTGCGAGTGTCTGATTCTTACAGTATGGAACGGAGGGTAGATTGGGAAGGAAAGTATTTGGGAGAGTGGGGGACATTGCCTGAGCGTGTGTTTGCGTGTGTGTTTGTTTGTGTGTGTGTGTGTGTGTGTGTGTGTGTGTGTGTGTGTGAGTGAGTGTATGTGTTTGTGTTTGTGTGTGAGTGAGTCTCTCTGTCTGTGTGTGAGTGAGTCTGTGTGTGTGTGTTTGCATGTGCGTGTGATTCTGGCAGTATTCAACGGAGGGTAGATTGGGAAAGAAGAGCTGTGGGTGTGTGGTGGACTCTGCCTGGGTATGTGTGTGTTTGTGAGTGATTCTGGAAATATCCAGCAGAGTGCAGATAGCCAGTGATTTCTGGTTTTGTGATTCTGACACTATCCAACGGAGGTTAGATTAGTGAACATGTGTGTGTGTGTGTGTGTGTGTGTGCGTGTGTGTGTGATACAAAGGCAGTTCAACGAAGGGGAACTACACAACGTGAAACAGTCTGTGTGTGTGTCTCTTCAGTGCGTCATACTGCGCCGTGAGTTTGAAATTTGCCTCCTTTGTCCTCTCAGCTTCTTTCAATCCTTCAACTCTCAGTCTGCGTCTCCTAATCTCCCAGTGTTGATTGTAGAATTTCCTATTCCTCACCTTAGACGCCATCATTACACACTGCCAACAGTATGGTGAGTGTGATATAAGCAAGGTTACATGTTAGTTTAAAATCAAAATACTGTGGATGCTGGAAATCTGAAAGGAAAACAGAAAATTCTAGAAAAACTCAGCTGGCCTGACAAAATCTGTGGGGAGAAAAACAGAGTTAACGTTTCGAGTCCGTATGACGCTTCTTCAGGGCTACAGAGAAGTAGAGAGTAAGCTTGATTCTCTCTGCCTTTCCATTCAATTCCTATGCAAATTAGCACCAGTCCTTCCTTCGCGTTGTAATGGTCTTTCTAACCTGATGTTAGAAATGAGTTGTTAATCTGGAGCTGTAGAATCCAATGATCTCATTATAAACTTTACCAATTATCTCTGACCTTATTTCATAATGGCCTTTTACGAATTTATTCAATTATTGCTGAATGGGTTAACCTGTATGATTGAAGTTAATAAAGCCAGTAACACTGCAATCATGATCATCTAGGGTGTTAATTTACAAGATTCAACATTTCTGGTCAAGAAGGAAGCTTGATATTCGCAGGGGGAAATCTGTGAAGCAGCATCTCGAATGAACGGATTAGAGAAAGATTCCAACTGTAAGAAAGCCTGGAGTCATTTGTAAATATCTTCCACATGCTTACAGGTTCCAACAGTTAGTTTCCATTGCATTAAAGCTTCCTCGCAGACGAGCTGCCAAATCGCGGGCCTGTCAGCCATCTCAGTAGGATACAAAGATCCCACAGCCTCTATTGGAAGAAGAGCAGTCAGGGTGACTTTCTCCCCTCTATGCTGGGACCAATGTCTGCCTCTCAATCAAGTCTGTTCATTTGTTACATTAATGGCTGTGGGAGCTTGCTGTGTGCAAATTGGCTGCTGAGTCTCCTGCATTACAACAGCGACGACATTTCAAAAACCTCCTTAATTGATTGTAAATCTCTTTGGGATGCCCAGAGGTAGTGGAAGGTGCTGTACAAATACAAGTCTGTCTTTATATTTAAAAGCAGAGTTCTCATGCTATATGAGGGAACCGAGAGGCCAGGCCAATTCAATGTGACTGAAATGCGAAATCTCATGTCCCAGCGAATTATTTTATGGAGGGGGGAGGTAGGATGAAATGTATATAAAAGACAAACTTGTGAAGCCACATGACAAGGAAGGTAAAGAATGAAGAAAGATGGGGGTTGCCTGCCTTGAAAGGGGGGACGAAATATTATCAGAGTTCCAAAGGGGCGCCCATTATTTCAATAGGAGAACAATAATTCCATGAGAGTTTAAAGTTCTTCAGCGGGGACCCTGTCACCGAGGCGGTGGCTGCTGTCGTTTGCTGCCCTGTCCACTGGGGCCGCATTAAATCTCTTCAAGGCCTCCTCTCCCCCCCCAAGTTCTCCCTGAGTCACCTCTTGCCTCCCCCCGTGCCCGGCGGCTGCTTTGTGTTAAATACCGGCCACGCCCCCCTGACAGAGCGCGTGGCCCACAACTTGGCGTGACATTTATTTCAGTTTTTAAAAATCAAACCGAAAAGTTAAGATGAGGCACCTCAGAGTTTTAAATGCTTGCTTCATCTCCTTTATCCCCTTTCTGAACTTGTTCTGGTTCAGTGCATCAATACATGTGCTAGTGCAGCAACACAAAATGGAGAAGCAGACATTCTGATTCTTGAAGCATATAGAGAGGATCACTGCGTCCTGTGTAACTATAAGAGTTAGCAATTCAATCATACAGGATAACGTGTCTGTACGGGCGAGTGAGGCTCCGATTGATGAGTGTCGGTGTCTGTGAGATAGAGAGAGATTTCGACGATATACAATAGAGGGGCATTGCTCAGGGTGAAGGTGTCTGTGAAGTTTGAGATTATTTAACATAATCTGTGGTAATCAGCGATTACTCTACAATTCCAGAGGTCTAAAAGTTCCTGAGCCCTCAGCGCACAACATGTTTTCAACAGTGCACAGCAACTTAATGCCCCAACAGCCATTCCTTGGGGCGAAGAATTGCTTCCGGGCATCAACCCTGGACGGTCTGGTTATAAATTGAACGTAGTGACCCTTTGGTCTGGACCCCCCCCCACTCCCCCCACCCCTCCCCCAACATCCCCCCCCAACCCCCACCCCACACACACACACACACGCACTCCACCCACACACACGCACTCCACCCACTTGAGGAAATGGTATCTCTGGCTCCACCCAAATTAATTTTAATTCTTTTACTCAACCTAGATTAAGAGAGTTTATTTGTTGGTTGAAAGTCTCCGATGTTTTACACTGAAAGTTAAGTTAGTGACTAAGACATCAGTGGATCCGTTTGGAAAGCTGGTGGAATCCATTTAAGTTCTCCATTCCCTCCTGCCTTCTCATTGGCGGCGTTTACAATGCAGCAAAATCCATTCCTGGCTAAAGAACCTGACTTTGAGAAGCAAAGTTTTCAAAGTGTCCAGCAAGGGAAATTGACGGGGTTAAACTGTTTTATTTCAATGCAAGGAGTATTACAAGCAACGGAGATGAGTTAAGGGCACAGGATGCAGCAGGATGCCAATGCTATAACGGAGACCTGGCTAAAGGAGGGGCAAAACTGGCAGCTTAATATCCCTGGTTATAGTGTCTTCAGATACGATAGAGCAGGAGATTAAAAAAAAGGAGAGTGGGGGATCTGGGGGTGGTTAGCACAAACGGTTAAAGAATCAATTCCAGTTGTGAGAAGGGATGATACACTAAATGGGTCAACAAACGAGGCTTTATGGATTGAGCTTAGAAATACAAAAGGGGCAGTCACGCTACTGGGAGTATACTACAGATCCCCAAATAGTGAAAGGGGATAGAAGAACAAATATATTGGTAAATTTCTGCTTGTAAGAACAAGAGGGCAACAATAGTAGGAGACTTCAACTACCCTAATATCAACTAGGATTTAAGCAATATCAGGGGCACTGAGGGGAAAAAGAAATTCTTGCACTGTGTCCAGGAAAATATCTTCAACAATTAGTGACAAACCCAACGGGAGGAGATGCAATTCTAGACCTAGTCTTGGGGATCAAAGAAGGGCAAGTGGGTGAATAGACAGTTGGCGACCATATCAGGGACTGTGATCACAATTCAGTTAGATTTAGCATTATCATGGAAAAGGACAGAGATAAGGCAGGAGTAAAACTCTTGAACTGGGGGAAGGCAAAATTTGCAGAAATGAGAAGGGACTTGGCTGAGGTGGAATGGACAGCATTGCTAGAGGATAAAACAGTGGAAAAGCAGTGGGAAGCACTAAAAAGCGAGATCCTAATTGTACAAAGTAGACATGTCCCCTGCAAAAATAAGAGTAATACTGCCAAATCTAGACTCCCCTGGTTGTCGAGTGGAATACAGGGGAAGATTAAACAGAAAAAGAAAGTGTACGATAGGCACAAAGAACTAAGCACTCAGATCGCCTAGATGAATATAGGAAGTGCAGGGACGAAGTGAACATGGAAATAAGGAAATCAAACAGAGGGCATGAAAAATGATTAGCAAGTAAAGTTAAAGAAAACCCAAAGATTCTTCACCATTACATTAATGCTAAAAGGTTAGTTAAGGAAAAATGCGACCTATCAGAGATGAAGATGGAAACTTGTGTATAGATGCAGAGGCTGTGGGTTTTGAATGAATATTTTCTCTCCGTGTTTACAAAGGAAAGGGAGATGTAGATATAGAAGTCCAAGAGTAACACTGCGAGATATTGGACGGGATAGTTATAAAGAGAGAGGAAGTACTCGAAGGGTTGAAATCCTTGAAAGTTGATAAGTCATCACGGCCAGATGGATTGTTTCCGCGGCTGCTGAAGGAAGTCAGTGAAGAGCTAACAGATGCTCTGAGGATGATTTTCCAATTTCACAAGATACAGGGGAGGGACACGAGGACTGGAGAAATGCAAACGTACTTCCGTTGTTTAAAAAAGGGATCAAAGGAAATGCCAAACAAGTATAGGCCAGTTAGTTTTACATCGGTGGTGAGCAAATTAGTAGAATCAATCATGAGAGATAGGATTAACTGTCCTGTGGAAAGGCACGGACTAGTCAGGGATGGTCAGCATCGATTTGTTAAAGGAAGGTCTTGCCTCGCAAATTTGATTGAGTTCTTTGAGGAAGTGACAAGAAGGGTTGATGAAGGTAGTGCAGTGGATGTTGTGCACATGGATTATAGCAAGGCATTGGAAAAGGTCCAACATGGCAGATTGGTCAGGAAAGTAAACGCCCATGGGATTGAGGTTAATGTGGCACACTGGATAACAGGTTGGCTTTGTAACAGGAAACAACGGGTAATTGTCGAAGGATGCTCTTGCGAATATACAGTTATCTCAAAGGGTGTTCCACAGGGCTCAGTGTTAGGGCCCTTGATGTTTGCGTTATATATTAACGATTTGGATGTGAACCTGGGGGGCCCGTTTGGGAAATTTGCAGATGACACAAAGATTGGTTGAGTAGCGGATAGTGTAAAGGATAGACATAATCTCCAAAACGATATAGATGTTTTGGTGGAGTGGGCGGTAAAGTGGCAGATGGATTTTAACATAGACAAGTGTGAGATCATACATTTAGGGAGGTCAAACAGTTACAGGGATTACACAATAAATGGGAATATACTAAAAGGGGTAGATGAAGTGAGAGATCTTTTCGTAGAAGTACACAGGTCCCTTAAGGCAGCACTTCAAGTAGACAAGTTTGTAAAGAAGGCCTATGGAATGCTGTCCTTCACTGGCAGAGGTATAGAATATAAAAGTAAGGATATGATGTTGGAATTGTATAAAACAATGGTGAGGCCACAACTGGAGTACTGTGTGCAGTTCTGGTAACCAAATTACAGGAAGGACGTAAGAGCTCTGGAGAGAGTGCAGAGGAGGTTTACAAAAATGTTGCCAAGGTTAGAAAAGAGTAGCTAAGAGGAGAGATTGGATAGGTTGGGGTTATTTTCCTTAGAACAAAGAAGGCGAAGAGGTGGCTTGATTTAGATGTACAAAACTATGAGGGGAATAGATAGATTGTACAGGATAAAATTGTTTCCCTTGGTGGAGAATTCTAGAACCAGGGAACATAGATTCAATATAAGTGGCAGAAGGTGTAGGGGGAACATGAGGAAGAACGCAGTGGGTTTCTGGAATTCGCTGCCCAAGCTGGTGGTATAGGGAGAAACTCTAAACTCCTTTTAAAAGTACCTGGATCTGCACCTTAAATGATGTAAGCTGCAGGGCTATGGGCCTGGAACAGGAAGGTGGGATTAGAAAGGAAACCTGGCTGTCCTCGGGCTGGCATGGTCAAGATGGGCCGAATGGTCTCCTTCTGTGCTGTAACTTTTCTAAGGATCTATGGATGTATGGAAGGCATTGCCCCCGAGCCTTCACTAATGCTTCTATTGTTCATGACAGTGAATTTCCAGTTGGAGCGATAATAGTGATTGCGATGCAAATGAAGATGCTCGTTATTGACCCCCAATACCCTCTGTTAACCGGGTGAAATATTCATTGTAAACTCAAATTACATGCAGACAAAAATATCAAACAAGCATTGCTGGTTGTAAATCTAAGAATGAGAGGTGAACTCATTGAAGCATATAAGATTCTGAGGAGGCTTCACAGGATAGGTGCTGTGAGGATGTATCGACTCATGCGGGAGTGCAGACCTAGGGGCACAGTTTCAGAATAAGTGACCTCCCATTTAACACGCAAATGCGGAATTTTTTTTTTCTCTTCGTTGGTCGTTTCCGTTTTTGGAATTCCTTTCCCCAGAGAGCACTGGAGGCTGGGCCATTCAATATATTCAAGGCTGAGTTGGGAAAATTTTTCATTGACAACGGGGTCATGGGTTTTAAGCAGTCAAATGCACTTGAGGCCGCAACCACATTAGGCAACATCTTATTCAATGGCGGATCAGGATCGAGGGCCTATTCCTGCACCTCTTCCTTATGATCTTTTAATCTTTGGTCACTTGAAATTAATATTGAGATGGTAAATGTTGATGTTCTTAGAATCAATCTGAAAAGGACGTGGAAAATATTAAAGTATCTGTACCAATGGAATGGGTGTTTGGATTGAACTGACTTGACTCAATGATAAATACAGCGAGATTGTTCGTGATGAATTTTACAAAATGATTCAGTTAGTCGGTTTTCTTTGTGGGAGATATTCTCTCAGGTTTTTTAAAACAAGAAACTGCATTTAGCATTTAAAAGCGAAGCACATTACCACACGCTTGCTGCGATGTCCCTGTTAAGCATTAATACTCACCCGACTAATTGCTTTAATGAGTCCAAATCCGAATGAGGGTGAAGAGTAGAACCCGGATAATTGTGACAATTATGGCACAGGATCAAAATGCACCATCCCAACCGAGACAAGTTACTAGAAACTGCTGCTGGGCCAAATCACTCTTTTATGGGACTTCCTCGTGTCAAACTTGAACCAATTATAAAGTCAAAGCAGCAAATCCGTGCTGCAACTTCTCTGCAAGGCTCCAAAGGGACCCATGTCAAGGAATCTTCAGGAGAATTCTGAGGGACTGAATCTGGAAGAGAAGAGTGAAATACATTCATTTTAGTGTGGTGAAACTGATTGTATGAATTACTGACAGAATGGGTTCCGAAATGAGCAGACAGTGTTGCGCCTTACTGGGTCTGAACCGTTCTGCAGAAATGCTTGACCTTGAATAATAGAGAAGTGGGTCAGTAAACCTTGCAGCAGAGAGCGGGGCTGGGCAGCAAAGAGGCGCATTGGATGTGACCGCGGCTGTTTACTGCGAGTCTCAGAAAGACGCCTCGCTCACACCCCATGCGGGGGCTGTGCAAAGCATATCAATTGGCACCAATCGCTGACCGAGTTTCTGGCCGCTTTTGACTTGAGATGGAAAATGATGTTCTGTCCAAAAGCTCTCTGTGGTTTTTACAGTTGAGGAGCTTCATGTACAGAACCGCCTGCATTTTACTAAATGTTAAACCGCAGACAGCAGAGGCCTTGACGTCAAGGGTAGATTCCTCAGAGCAGAGAACAGGCTGGTGCACATTCATCCTATTTACAATGTCCTCATTGACCTGAGACCGGGTCACTGCTTACCTGCTGTGCCCGATATTTGCAAAAAATAACTGATCCCCAACATTATTCACAATTGATGCACTCCCTTCATCAGAGGTTCAGAGTACTATCTATACACAGGCATCACTGCAACCAATCGCCAAGGCTGCCAACGCCGAGATGGACAAGGGCAGAGGGTGCATGTGAGAGCCACGGCCTCCAATTACCCCCCAAGACAAACACTATCCTGACTCGGAACTGGACCGCCGTTGCTTCATTGAATCTGGGTCAAAATCCTGGAAATCCCTCCCTGACAGCATTGTGGGTGCACCTAAACTGCAGGAACTGCAGCTTTTGAAGAAAGCGGCTCACCACCATCTCCTCAAGGGGCAATTATGGGGGACAATAAGTGCTGGCCAAGCCCGCGACCCTCACATCCCTTGAACGAATAAAAATAAGTCAATAGGCTCTTGCTTTCAACAAAGGAAAAAGGACAGTGTGTGTTTATATCAGATTCTTATAAACTTTTCACACTGTCCCTCAGTTTCACTTCCCTAGAGGATGTTCTCTCTACAGATTCCCGGAGACCCTCTCTGTCCGGCTTGTGCTGAATTTCCTCTGAGAATTAGGTTCCATTAAACCCTAACGCGGATCTTTAGAAAAACTTAAAGCATGCCGCTGGGAATGGCGAAGATCGGAAATCTTTATTCCCGAGGTAGCCAACAGATTGCAGACTGGGAAAAATCCCCATTATGCATTCGAGGTTTATAATCACGGCCTCATTGTGGCGCTTTCTTTAAAATCATGTCCACTGTTATCTCCCAGTGTAGAAACCTTTCTCAGTGAAATGTTTAAGAACACGGATTGCAAAACAACGGAGCAAACAAGGTGCGCTTCTGGTTAGAAGGAAAACTCCCTAATGACTTCCCTCGACCACTATTCGGTTATGTGAGCCTGTTCTGTCCCGTCTTTTTACAGTGAAGTCGCTCACTCAACAGCAGAATGTGTGAATGCGATCTCCGCTCAGGAGGTGAATACAAACCCGTTAAACAGAGGCCTCAGGTTCCGAAATAAAAATAGAAAATGCTGGAAAAACTCAGTAGGTCAGGTCGCATCGCTAAAAACAGAAAATTTTGGAGAAGAACTCAACAGGAAGACTCGACACGTTAACGCTGTCCCTCTCTCTCTCTCTCTGAACAGATGCTGCCAAGCCGACACAGTTCTTCCAGAATTTTCTGTTTTTATTTCAGATTTCCAGGATCTGCAGTATTTTGCTTTTGCATTGGCCTCGGGCCTGGTCTGTTTCTGACGCTGATCTAACGGTTCCTTCATTGAGCCTGTGAATAATTCTGCAGCAAGTTGCTTTTGATGCAATTATCTGTGATCTTAACTGGAAAAAAGTACAAATCAGCAGCGGGATTTATTTGCAGATGAATATAATTGAATAACAAAGAAGTCATGTTCGTCTGTAGAACCTTGTTCAGATTCAGACCACACTTGGACTAACTGTGCACATTTCTGGATTCAATTTTATAAAAGGTATATTGAGGCAATGGAGTCGGTGCAAACACGAATGACAAAGCGGTTATCAGAGCTGAGGTTAAACTAACAGCAATGACTGTACAGGTTAGGTCCCTTTTCTCTAAAGACAAAACTGAGGAGTAACCTGCCAGAGGTTTTGAAAACTGGCGCAAGCGCCACCCTCTCATTGTCAATTAGGAATGTCTAAACTTCAATTAACTTTAACTGCAATATTCAAAAACACCTATACAATTATTATTCTACCACCCACTCTGAGTGACAACACAGTAAACTTCTTTATAAACATTCTGCCACTTGACCGCTGTGACACCCAGGCGGTGACAACGGTAAATCAAAAGCATGTGACATTCACCAGGACACCGCGCCCAAAATGATGTCATACTTTCCATAGCATAGCTCGTCATAGTTTCCACTGCATCTGAAAGGGGAGCAACTCACTGGGACTGAGCATAGATCAGTGGCGGCCACTCCGCCTGCAGAAACAAACTGGTGAGAGCGGAAAAAGGGAGAAATCACCGCGTCAAGATGTCCAAGGGATTTTTATCGCTGATTCTAATTTTCCAAGTGCTGCGGATTTACGGTGGGTAAAGGGCGGGAGATAATTCTAAATTGAAATCAACCAGAATCAGTGGTTACTTAGCTGAAAATGCGACCCAGTGATCAGGTCAAGGGATTTGACCTGAACATTTGAGTTTATTTACAATTTCCTACTACAAGACGAATAAAAACATATTGGAGAATTAACCTAACCAAGACTGATTGAGGTCAATGTGGTGATTCTACTTAAATTACACGCGATGTATTTCAAATCGGCTGCTTCCTATCTCTCAGTAACCAGTAGTGATGAAACAATAACCTCTCTAGTTACAGAATCCGAGCCCTCACTGACTCAGGGTCCCTTCATAATGACAGCTGAAGTCGGACAGACGGTGGAATTAGCCTGTCAATACAGTTACCATGTGGTATTGGTGTCGAGCTATTTCTGGTGCAAACAACTTCTGGGTGAATCCCCGAAACAAATCGACATCCAGCCCTGTCAGGGGGACAATTGTAAGTTTATTTCCAAAAAGGGCAGCAGCAAAAATGTGTTGATTCTAGAAATTCGCAATGTCCAGGTGAATGACTCGGGTTCCTACTACTGTGCTCATAGGGTTAGCTATGCAACGCTCCAGAATGGACCGACACTACTGGTTGGAGGTAAGAGAGCAAGTGAAATGAATCCAGATCATGCACAGCAGTATAATTTGGTGTAAATCAATCGTTAACTGTGTCCCAATCTCTGTCCAGACAGTTCCACCAACAAGACGGCTGTACTGGTGTTCGTCCCGCCAGGTGAGCTGCATTTGAATGAAACCGTCCCCTTAGTGTGTTTTGTCAGTGGTGTTTCTTCGAAACAGATTGTTATTTTCTGGAACATTTCCGGCCTTGTCACCGAGGGACCGATTGATCCCGGTACAAGGGAGGCGGACGGGACCTACAGTGTCAGAAGTCACGTCATGGTGTCGAGGGAAACCTGGAGAAGCAGCGGTCTCTGTACGTGCATTGTTCAACTGGGATCTCCAGGCAAATATTGGACGAAGAGCGTGTCGTTTCCCAAAGCAGCAGAGACTGGGACAGGTGAGTTGCTGGTCTGTGCAGTGGAGGCTGTTATTCGACTTTGAAGTAATTTGGAGTAAATCATGAGCTTCTTCTAGCCATATATATATATATATATATATATATAAATATATGTATATGTGTGTATGTGTGTGTGTGTGTGTTTATGTGTGTGTGTGTGTGTGTGTCTGTGTGTTTGTGTGTGTGTGTGTGTGTGTGTGTGTGTCTGTGTGTTTGTGTGTGTGTGTGTGCTTTCAGCCTGTTCAAGTATTTTAAAATAAGTTATGGTTATCTTAGCCCAAGGTGTAGTCATGTCCTTGTAAACAATTCCTGGATTTGTCTTATATTTCTCCATCACATCGTAGAATCCTAGAACATTAGATGTGAAAAGAGTGATTTCGGCCCATCGTGCCGGTGCTATCTCTTTCGAAGAGTTGTTCCCTTTTCAGGCAATGTATCTTGGAATGGATTTGAGGTCAGTTCTACACTGGGATCACTTTGCAAGCAGGAAACAGCCAAGGATGCCTTGTGGTGGTTGGGGGGTTTTGATGGGGGGAGAGAAGATTTGGCAGAATAGCACCAGGGATGAGGGACCTCAGTTAATGTCGAGAGACTGCAGAAGCTAGGATTGTTCTCCTTAGAGCGGAGGAGGTTTAAGGGGGAGATTTAATTCAAAATAATTAGGCGTGTCTATGTCGTAAATAAGGATAAAACGTTCCGCTGGCGGGAGGGTCGGTAACGAATGGGACACAGATGGAAGATAATCAATAAATTATCCAGAGCGGGGCACGGTGAGAGTTTTTTTGTTACACAGCGAGTTGCTCTGACCTGGCAGGCGCTGCCTGGAAGGGCGGTGGACTCAAATTTGAGGGGAAGAGCAGGGAGACTAGGAATAATCAGAAATACCTTTCAAAGAGCCTTTACTGGCACGATCGTCTGAATGGACTGATTCTGGGCTTCCTTTTGGGTCACCTTTCCCATCAGAGAATCCCAGAAAAGGATGACTTGAACGAGCAGCAGTTTCTAAGTGTTTTGTCTCTGTAGGATGGTGCAATCTGGCCCTTCCTGTTGTCAGAACTGTCCTGGTGATACTGGTTCTACTCTTGGTCCCTATTTCCATTTGGATTCATAAAAGCGGCAGATCAGGTCAGGATTAATATTTATCTGGGATATTTGAAACATTGTTTCCCTTATTTGATTCCCTTCTTGTAGTTTACAATTCATGATTACATTTTCTGCTTTCAGAAGAACGAGACAAGAGATCCCAAAATGAAAACTGAGTAACTGAACCATTTTCAAAGTTCATCCCGAATACCCTCTCTATGTTTAGCTCTATCTATAACCCAGTTCAACACCGACACTGATTCTAATGATGTATAATGACATTGTCCATGATTTTTTAAGGTTGATTCTAAGGCTGCTCTACAATTCTCTTCTCAAGTGTTGCTGGCACCTGAGCCAGGATTTAAAAGACATAACATGTGTTTGATATTTTTGTTCGAATCCAGTTTTAGCTTGAGAGAGAGAAGGCAAAGAGAGGGCCGGAATGAGCGACAAACGGGTAAGTTGCATTGAAATGTTGGCACCAATTGAAGTTCAAGTGGGCGGAATTGGAAGATGCATAAGAGCATTCCCTGCCATGAAAATGTTCTACAATCGCTCTATCTGTGAGAACCATGTAAAATGCCATTTACTGATTATTAATAATGGCAGTAATATACCAGATGGACAATAGACACCACGCAGTGGGGTAGATAGTACGTGTTCATCCATTGGCGAAATTCACCCCACTGTATTGAAGTATTGAGAGACTTTGCTCGCATTGGGGGGATCTCCCGCCGAATGGGGGCCCAGAGACATATGGGGCCGATTGGCCGATTGGGGCCATTGGTAAATTGGCGGATCAATGGCGAACAATGTATCTGCATTGAATTATGTATTGACCAGACTGGGATAACGTTTCAATTCATAACACAGATTACCAGCGTCAAGCAGAGGCAAAGCGGACACATCAGGATGCAATACGGGTGAGTTTTTTGAATCTGTTGTGACAATATATAAAAAATTCGTTTTTGGGATAAGATGCAATGGTTCCCATGCTAGATATTTCTCGCTGTTATCAGAGAGCAGGTCAGAGTGTTGAGCATCTGAATTTGTATAAAATCCCATTCATCCTTCTATCTAAAATCAGAAAATTCCCCACAGTCCTCTCCCCATCTGATACTACAAAGGATAGGGTGATGTTCCATGTAGAATGCTTCCGTCTGGCTAAACGGCGGATTCGCAGCAGTTTCCACTTTAGCATTAAGCTATTTTCTTTTATGTCCACATTGGGTCTCATCCCCCACCACCAAATTTCCCACATTTCTCCTTCCCCCGAACAAACCAATTTAGAAATACATTAGCCAATGGAATTACAATGAAGGTAACACCAAAATTAGGGGAGTTTTATGGAATATTGAATTTGTGTTGCTGTTTTAAGTGGACTAAGAATGATTCAGTTTGGGTGGAAAGTATGTGTGCCTCTCTGTCTGTGTATGCGTGTGTGTGTGTGAGAGAGAGAGTGTGTGTGTCCAGAAACTTCAGCATAAAGTCTAGACTGAATCTCCAATGCGAGTGCTGCACTGTCTGAGGTGCCGTTTTTGCATCAAACTTTAAACCGTGTCACTGTTTGCCCTTTCAGCTCGGCATAAAAGATGGAATCGCCATTATTGCAAGTAGATGGGTGAAGGGGGCGTGGGGGGGGGGGGGGTGGCGGCGGGGCTGGGGGGGGTGGAGGGCGTTTCATATTTTGTGCCTCAAACAACATCAAACAGATTTACGAATGCTGCTTCTCTGTTACAAAACATT
The DNA here is from genome assembly GCF_964194155.1 of Cetorhinus maximus. Lineage (NCBI taxonomy): Eukaryota > Metazoa > Chordata > Chondrichthyes > Lamniformes > Cetorhinidae > Cetorhinus > Cetorhinus maximus. The sequence continues at coordinate 2,147,943 of NC_135914.1, read as the reverse complement.
AATTCGGACAATTATTACACGTACAAATAAAGCGAAATATCCCCTCAAATTGATCGAGAAGGAAATGGAAGCAGATTCAATAGGGACATTCAAGAAGGAAATAGAAAATAGTGGAAGGGGAAAATAATGGTAGCGATATGGAGACAGATAAATGTTCAAGGGGGCAAATTGCATAACTCTTTCAGAGAGCTGGCACAATGGGCCGAATGTCCTTCATCAGTGTTGTATCATTATATGGTTCTATGAAACGCGATTGTGGGATTGGGTAATCTGACCTGTTTTTTAACTACTTTCCGGTATTAATGTGTAAAATGTTTCACAGACCCAAGGCGGACCTCTCTACGCCTCCCTGGACATGGCTGCATTGGATAAAAGATCAAAAAAGAAGGCGGGTCGCAGATGAGAAACGGGACTGTTTCTCTCTGATCAATTATCGAGGTGACAGGATTTACCAAATAACCCATAGCCTTGTGGAAACAACATGGTGCCAAAGAGACTCCCATCAAACAATTATCTTTCCCCGTGGACTCGGCAGAGGCTACAAAGACCGGCTCATTTTGAGAAGGGATCTTGAGTATGATTAAGGATTTTCCACGGTTATCGTGTATTTTAAGTGTGAAAGAAACAATAAACAAAGACTAAGGACTTTCCTTAGTTTCTCTGGGCTTGTTCTGCTGATCCTGTAACTCAAGGCACTGACTGGATGTTCATTTGTTGACAAATGTCTGTACGTAAAATACAATAAATTATTCTTCGATTATAACGATGCCCCAGAGATTTGTATTGATTAATAATTAAATTATAATTAAATGTCATCTTGATAAAACTGCAATTTCTGTTGAGCTGGCAATATCAGTCCTGAATGGAGATGCTGTTCGGAGTGGGTTTCTTTCTCTGATTTATGATGTGCTCTATCATTTAATTAATTAGAATACAGCAGGGGAGGGGCACGGGCAGTGATTCAGGAAACTTGTGATGGTCCCATTTCACTTCCACAGAGTGTCTTTTGGTTTATGTTGAACTTTAAACCTACTTTTCGGAGATTATCCATGAGTATAGTGTGTTTTGGAGCAAGAGGTGCTGTGGAAGCTGGAGTGGAAATCTGGATCTATATCCCTCAGGAAGCTGTTGAAGCTGGTATCGATTATATTTTGTTGTGCGCACTTATTAATGGATCTGGAAACAAGGTGAATGGTTTCTGTAAATGGATGCTATTTTTATGTATTTTGGGAACATGGTGGTATTCTATGAAGAAAGCTGCCTGTGTCTCTGTGTCAATAAGTAATTAAAGTGGGGAAAGTTCGTAAAGACAGATTGCCTGTGGGAAATTAGAGATGAAAGATGAAGCAGTTCGATGCATGCATTTGTAATGAGAGGCTATGGTGATATTGGGATTATAAATTAATATGCTGTTTTTTTAAAAATTTGAATTAGCTGTTAGGAAGGACTTGTGTTTTCAGCAGCCGATATTTCATAAGTAAACAAGGGTAGGTTATTAAATTTATTTTGACGTGGATGTGAATTCAATATGAAGGCATGAAGGAGTTTTTAGTTTTGGAAATTTGAGTTCAAAGGAATGCTTAGGACATTGGAACCAAGGATGAAAGGGGGTCAGAAATATACTTAAGGTAAATGCTTAGTTGAGTTGAGGTGGCTGTGTGGGGAAAATGTCCTGAGACTAGCTCTGTGCCGATAAGAATATCGCATTTGAAGCAGCCATCCGATATCAACACAAAGAAGTCTTTCCTTTCAAGACGGGGCGTGTTTCTGAGCATCCTTTGGATTTCCACAGTAGACTGGAAGAGAGTGAGAAGTCGTGTGGCATACTGTACTAAAGTAGCAGCAGTATTTGCCTTGGGTAATACTACTGCATTTTTACGGTTAGAACTCCAGAAGAACGCTGTTTGCAAACAGTTTGCTTGTGTGTTCTGAAAGGCGGGGCGGGGGGGTGGGTTTCTCGGAACAATACTTTGTGAGACTGCTTCAAGCGTGTAATTTTAGTCTTGTATGATTGAGTTTTTTTTTCTCCTTGTTAATAAATCTTTTAATATTGGAATCGTAAAAGATTACCCCTCTTTTTCAAAATAGAAAAAAATATATATATGACCAGTGAGCCAAATCTCCCTCTGGGATTTTTCTTGCTCAGTGAATAACATTGGTTGAAGTCGTAACATGTTTCTTAAAAAGCAGTGGTCTCAAACCTTACTTTTTAATGATAATAATACTGAAGGGGTAACGCAAAGATATTAGATCATGTGGGTGAAATTTCCTTTGAATTCCAATTTCACATTTCACTATTTATTTTAGTGTGAAGAAGAAATTCTTTTATCGATGCAAATTCCTCAGAGCAAAGTGCTTTCAGTCACTTCTCATGTTCTCTACTTTACAAAATTCAAAATTATTATCAGAGCAAAAACGGGCCATTCAGCCCCTCTGCTCTCTGCTGGTGTTTATGCTCCACAGGAGCCCCCTTCCACGCCCTCTACATCCCATCAACATATCTTCCTGTCCCGTTATTCATGATGTATTTATCCAACTTCGCCCTTAACTGCATCTCAGTTATTTTCCCCAAACATTCGCTGTGGTTGCAAGTTCCGCATTCTCTCCTTTCCCCTGGGAAAGTAATTATTCCTGAATTACGGATTGAATTTATTGGCGAATATCTAATGTTCACGGCATTTACTTCAGTTCTTCCTGAAAAGGAGAACATTCTCTTTCCGTCTCCACGTATTAAATAGTTTCATAATTTTATTATCGCCATCAGGTCACCACTCAGTAATCTCTTTTGTGGAGAGTTAATCAGTGATATCATAAAATCTCATTTCTGGTATGATTCTTGTAGGATTGTTCCCACTTTTAAACCGCTCACATCTGGACCATAAAGATGTCCTGTAACCTGCCATTGCAGATCCAATGAGCACATCTGCACTGAGGAATCAAACAGCCTGAACTCCCAAATACAATGCTTGCGTTTCAAAATGTGTTTAATAGATTGCGAACGTGAACGCTGATGCGCTCCTCCCTGCTCGAGTGCTACACACAGATGCACAATGAATTATAAACACACTACCATAAGAAAATTCAAACATATCGAGACTGAACAAAAAGCAAAAATTTCCGACAGTCAAATTGGGCTTGAAATAGAGTCTGTTCTGACAGATTTGAAGACTGTCCGGTAGGTGACAAATCGGCGGCCTGTATTGCTTATTATTATTGATAAATATGAATACAGCCGGGGTCAGAATTTACGATGGCTGTCTCTTGGAAATGGTCACACCTCCAGGCTTTCCTCGAATAAGGACTCAACAGAGGAAACTTTCCACTACCCGTCATAGCCCGGAAGCAGAACTTGAGCCCTCAATATCGTTTGCAATCTGACTGTGGGATCCGCATTAAGCGCCAGCCGAGCAAAAACAATCTGTAAGAGACAACACAAACAATTATCGGAGCCACACCATCATCAGGAGGACATTCAGTCCGTCGAGCATCTACTGTCTTTCTATAAGCCTCGTCCTGGTCTTTATTTTAACCACATCTCCTCGCCTTCGTTCCCTAAAACTAAATCCCCTTTACCCATCAGAAACTTATCATTCTCAATTTTGACACATTAAGTTGAATTCCTAACTATATTTTCATCTATTGCCGCAGTGTTATAGGACAGTTAAACAGTGTTATCTTGCGATATGCGCGAAGCAAATTCAACTAGGCTCATATGACAGTAACTATTAATTTTAAAGCTTAGATTTCAATTGAGTGAAATGTACCTACACATGTTAGGAAACAATTCCATCCATAGCTACCGGCTTCCCTTCTGTCCGTGCTCTGGAATGTGTCACTTCCGCCTCACTGTTCATGTTGCCTGTTAGAAAGTGAATTTTAAACTTATTTGAGATGGCCTGATTTGACATTCAAACAGCTGAAAGTGCAAAAAACCCGCTGATTAATGGATGCATTGAAAGCGCCGGTGAGTTACAGGGTCTCTTTCTAATCTCTCCCTGCCTTCCTTTTCCTGCAACTCCTTCACCCGGCCGCAAGGATCATCCCCAGAAGGAGAACTGCCGCCGCGGACAAATTCCCGGGAAGTGGGAAACTGCAGGCGGTCGGGGGGAAAATTGAAAAATGGCATTGTTTTCCAGAACAAATCCCGCAACCCGAGCATTTTGGCTCTTGCACAAGGTACAAGGAGATCCAGCACCATCTACAAAGGGCAGCTCGGGATGGGCAATCAAGTCAGTCTTGTAACTGTCACCAACATCACCAAGCACATTAAAAAAAGTTTTTAAATGATTAGGTAAGCGAAGCTGATTTAAAAACTTGAAGGTAAATGGATGGCTAGATGGAGAGACAGTCACATAGACAGCGTTTGAGAGAATGATAGAGAGAGAGAGGGACGGATAGATAGCTCGGTAGATAGATCGATCGATTATCAATAGATGGATAGAGGGAGATAGATAGATAGAGAGAGAGAGAGATCGAGAGATCGATCGATAGATAGATAGATGGATAGATAGATAGATAGATAGATAGATAGATAGATAGATAGATAGATAGATAGATAGATAGATAGATAGATAGATAGATAGATAGATAGATAGATAGATAGATAGATAGATAGATAGATAGATAGATAGATAGATAGATAGATAGATAGATAGATAGATAGATAGATAGATAGATAGATAGATAGATAGATAGATAGATAGATAGATAGATAGATAGATAGATAGATAGATAAAGATGAGGGGTGTGAGAGATAGCGCTGACAGCTCATACAGAACTGTTTACATAGGGTACAAAAGGATAGAAAGAGAGAAAGAGATTTAGAGACAGATACAGAGGGAGTGCGAGAGAGGCAACAAGAAACAGAGAGACAGAGAGGGAGAGAGACAGGTGGAGAGGGCGGGGGAGAGGTGAGTAGATAGGTAAATGGACTGGATGCCGTATGCCGCACCATTTAACGACGGTAGAAATGGACAAGATAATCAGAGGAAGAGTGAGATAGGTAAATAGAGGAATCAATAAATAAATCAATAGAGACAACGTAAGAGGCAGACATAAAGCGACAGACAAACAGAGCGAGCGACAGGGAGTGACACAGACAGAGAGAGGCAGTTGGAGAGGGAGAGGAACTCAGAGAGAGAGAGAAAGACTGAGAGAGTCAGGCAGGCAGACAGACAGATGTCTCAGATACATTAAACTGCGCTAGGACAGAAATAGATTTACTGAGAGTGAGAGAGAGAAAAAAAATATATAGACAGATGAACAGATAGACAGATACAGAAAATATCTTATACTTCACTGTTTAACTGAGACAGGCAGTAATATTGTTAATGTTAAGGAGATAGAGATGAATAGAGAAGATAGACAGGCAAGGTGAGACAAAGTTGTACAGTGGGAATGTAATCACACATTTCAATTTTACACACTGACAAGTCATCCGTAGCATGCAACCATGTCAATATGCCTAATCAGGAACAAGAACGCAAGAAATCGGAGCAGGAGACCATTCGGTCGCTCAAAGCTGATGCGCCATTCAATAAGGCCATGGCTAATCTTGTACATAAACTTTACATTCCCTCATTGTCCACATTTCTTTTTCCCTTAGTGTACAAACATCTATCTCAGGGACTCAACATCCATAGGGTAGGAAGAACAGAGAGAGTAGGGAGAACAGAGAGTTGGAATTTCAGAAAGCTAAATTCTGAAAGGTTAAGAGGCCTGTAATAGATCAAAGACAAAATGATGATACATGGGTACACGGAAAGATGGACAATTCTAATTTTGAAAATTGACAAAGCCTCAAATCACCATTAAATAGATTGGTAACGGTCACTTTTAATAGCTACCTCTCTGAGATGAGACACTTGCACTGAGAAGATTTTCACTGGAGTTGATTTGAACGGCGCAAGTACAGAGAGCGCCGCTGCTCCAAGTTTCCGCCGAGAGGCTGGTGTAACTCCTGATGGTGTAGGTCCCGTCCATCTCAATTGTCCCGGAATCGGTCTGTCCCTCGGTGTCCCGTCCGGAAACATTCCAGCAGACTGGAAGTGAATCGGTGGACAAGCCTCTGATCAAACACAACAACGGGACCCTTTCCATGGAGGGAATCTCATCCTCCGGCGGGGTGAGGAGGAATATGGTGGGGGAGCCCTCTAAAATGGCAAATGTAACAGAAACCCCATTAAGAGTTCAATCTAGACACTTTTAATTGCTGTAAGAAAGCCCAATTCAATGGAATATTCATTAAATTTACCTGTAATCACTAACTGGGAGCCATTTCCGAATATTTGGGCCAGGTTCTGGTAATTGCTGGTTGCGCAGTAATACATTCCAGAATCATTTCTCCGGGTATCCGCAATGAGCAGTGAATAATAACCCTCTTTTTCAGAAATCTCGCTGGAAAATCTCCCCACTGCTTGGAGGTATTTGCTCGCTGTGTAAACCAGCTTCATGTCGTTTCGCTCTCGCTGTCTGTACCAGAAGACGTAGTCAACTACTGAGCTCCCTGTGTGGCAGCTCAGTTTAGCGCGGCTCCCCGCAGAGAGTGTTTGAACCGCCTGAGACATAATAACTAAGCAAGAGAGAAATAAACAAGATTTACTTCAGGTTATGGCGCTTCCCGCCACTCCGCACCCGCACACCCTCTCTCCTGAAGCCTGCCTCCGGTAAAGACACCCCGATAGGGAGGAAGCACACTCCTTTAAAAACATAGCCCACATCGAAAAATCGCGCGAATCGGTTGTTTGCGCCGTTTTATTCCTGTCTTTCTAAGGGCGCAGTAGGAGTTCATTCACCAGTACATCTGGTTTAATCACTGGGAGACACACGAGGGAACTGTGTGAAGTTAATAACTTCAAAGAGCTGCTTCAAAGCTAAATGTTCCAACTGTTTTCTTTTTCTCTAATCCACCCTTCGTTCCCTCTTCTCCGTTGATTTTGGGCGCTATATTTAGGTCAAGAGATTATAACCTACTCTAATGATCCAATTGAAACCATTTCCTCTTCTCAATCGCCAATAATGTCAATGGAGCCAAATCACATATTTTTTTCCAGGAGCGGTTCCATTTCGGATTAATTCCATTCATTGTTCCTGACGGATGCACATTTCCCATGTCATTGACGATATTCGTTCTATTTGTGCACCGAACTTGATACATCTGAAAGAACCACACAGCGCAGGCTGAGGCCATTCGGCCCTTCAGAGAGCTGGCACCTTGAGACATCTATCCAATTAACCCCCAATCTCCCGCCAGCCCCTTCCCCAATACCCCTGCAAATGTTTCCCTTTCAAGTATTCATCCAATTCCGCTTTTGGAAGTTCCTGTTGAATCTACTTCTACCGTTCTTTCATACGGAGCCATCCAGATGACTACAACACGCTTAGTTAAAAAAATATCTTCTCGTCCCCCACTCTGGTTTTCTGGCCGATTATCTTCAATCTGTGTCATTCTGGTTCCAGCTCTCCTGCCAGTGAAAACAAATTTTCCTTATTTACTCTATCCCAACCCTTCCCCACTATACCTGAACATGTTAGGATATCTCACCGTGGAAGAGATGAGACAATACACACACAGCGAGGAAGCTCATTGTCTGTGATTTCAGACGGTGATCCGAATCTCATTGAGAACTCGTTCTGGTTCTCTCGGTGTGAAGGGGGTGTGCAATATGCAGATTGAATGGGGCTTTGTGTTTACTCATAGATACACGATCAGGGTTGGAAAATGGTGCCGAGTTGGACAGTTTTCTGTGATTTCCTGTTTATTGCAGTTCAAAATGATGTCACGCGCTCATCATCTGTTTTGCAAAATACACCAGCTAGGTACTCACATTAGTTAAACCAGAGATGGAGCACAGAACACAGCTCTGCATATTCCAAAAATGATGCAGAGGCATTGGAAAAGGTACAGTTAATATTTCATAAGGATAATATCAGAACTGAGAGATAATCACTATCAGGAAAGAATGAACCGGCTGGAACTCTTTAGTCTACAAATGGGGAATATTGAGGGGTGACTTGATTGATGTTTTTTAAATTATGAAATTGTTTATTTAGGCAGCTGTATGGAAGATGGGTCTAATTCTGCATGATTTCAAAATATTGGTCATCAATGATCCAATCGGGAATTCCGGAGAGTTCAGGAATTCCCATTGGGATTTAGAAGAATGAAAGTTGATCTTAATGAAGCATATATGTTCCTACGGGGCCTTATAGGGCAGGTACCCGAAGGATGTTTTCTGTTGTGGCCGAAGCGATGGACACGGATCAAAGATAGAGGTCTCCATTATAACGCAGAGATGAGAACATTACTTTTCACCCAAAGGGTTGTTGGTGTGTGGAATTCTCTTCCCCAGAAAATAGTCGCGGCTGGGCCTTTGATTTTTTTCAAGGCCCCGTGTTAGGCAGATTTTTGCTACGCAAGGTAACCAATGCGGCAGGCAGAAAATTGGAGACGAGACCACAACCAGATCAGCTATGATCGTAATGAACATTGGACCAGGCTCGAATGGCCAAATGGCCAAATCCTGCTCCGATGTTCCTATGGTCCCGTGTCAACAGGGGCCATTAATAGGGGATAAATCTAGTCGGGAATTCAGGAGAAACTTTTTACCCGAGGCAGCGGTGAGAATGTGGAACTCGCTTCCACAGGGAATGGTTGAAGCGATGGAAGGGATCCATTTAATTGGAACGTTGGACAAACACTTGATGGAGAATGGAATAAAAGGATATGTTTTTGGGATGAGATCAAGAAGGGGCGGGGGGGGCTCGTGAGGAGAATGAAGACGAGCACGAGAAGACGGGTCGAATGGCTTGTTTATGTGCTGTAAATTCTATGTAACTCTGTAAACTGTAAACGGAAAGAAGCTTAACAGCTAGTTCAAAGTCTTAACTGCGCAATGAATTTTCCACTGAACTGCTGTAAACGCGCTTAAACTAAATACAAAGGGAAACATGTATTATTGTTTGAAACTCCCTTCACGCAGTCAATCAAATCAGTCGTAAATAGAATTCTACCAAGAACCCAGGACACTGGATTCAGGTTAATCCCCATTGGCGTTTTATATCATAGTATCAGTCAGTTAATCACATAGTCAATGACATACATCAGAAAGGGGGACGGTGCACGGAACGTTTGAGGAGTGGAACTGAATTCGAAAGAGATTCGTTCACTTAGATTCGCGAAAAGTGCAGTGAATGGTCGTTTTTGTTCCACTAGAATTCGACTGTAGGTCACTGCATAACTTCTGTTATGGAAAATAAGATACTAGTAATTCACATTCAATTCAATCCATAGATATTTCATTCAATATTTCCCAGGCTCTGTGTTAACCAGATTGTATAAAGAGTGTTATACAACCTCTTCACAGAATAAGTTATATGGAGAACAATGACACTACTTTCTGAATTCCAGGCGTTCACCTTCCAAACATCCGACCTCTACAACCTTCAAGTACCAGGCAGCAGATACATAGGAACACCAGCACCTCCAAGTACCCTCCAAGCCACGTGCCACCTTGACTTGGAAAGGGCTGCAGACCCTTCATTGTCACTGGGTCAAAATACTGGAACTCCGTTCCTAACTGTACTGTGGGTGTACCTACACCACGTGGACTGCAGCAGTTTAAGAAGGCGGCTCACCATCATCTGCTCAAGAAGCAATTTGGGGTGGTTAATACATGCTTGCCTTGCCAGTGAGGCTGTCACCCCTAGAATGAATCAACCCTTAACTGACATTGGAAAACCTCGGCTTCATTAATGGAGGAATCAGATAGGAGGGAAACTTGCACTTTATAAAGCCTGGTCTGACCCCAGCTGGAGTATTGTGTCCAATTCTGGACACCATGCTTAAGGAAAGATGACACGGCCTCGGGGAGGGTGCAGTGTACATTTACCAGAGTGAGCCTGTTAATGTGGAGAGACTGGGGAAGCTGGGAATTTTCTCCTTAGAGCAGAGAAGGTTAACCGGAAATCTGTGCACAGATGTTCAAAGTCATGAAGGGTTTTCATAGAATGAAAAAGGAGAAACTATTTTCACTGACAAGGAACCAATGGGAAAAATGATTTGATTTATTTTTACACAAAGAGCTGGCACAGATATGATGGGCCGAACTGTCTCCTTCTGTGTTGCTTCGTTCTATGATTCTACAATTCAGTTTCCAGTTGGACATCGGTATGATATTTCTGTACTGAAAGATTATAATTTTGGTACAATCCTGACAGTGCTGTCCGCCAATTCTTCTCAATTCGAAAACATTGCTTCATTTATTTCATTCTGTGCGTCCACTCGCCGCGATCCCACCTATTTCCATTATTTTTAAATGTATTGCACCCATCATTTATCTATACCTTTTATGCCCTTTTAGTCTTATTTCACCCCACCCCCACTAGAGCTATCTGTACCTTGCTTGTCCTGCTATCCACTCTTAATTAGCACATTCTTTTAGATAATATCACCACCTTCAACACCTCTTTGTTCTTTTGTCTATGACATATTTTGGTTATCTCCTCCTATCACTGCTTCCTTGTCCCAACAACCCCAGCCACAAACCCCCCCCCCCCCCCCCCCCCCCCACACACACACACACACACACTTAAACCAGTTTATATTTCACACCTCTCCTATTTTTACTTAGTTCTGTTGAAGGGTCGTGAGGACTCGAAACTTCAACTGTGCTCTTCTTCGCTGATGCTGCCAGACCTGCTGAGTTTTCCCAGGTATTTCTGTCTCTGTTTTTGTTTTAGCTTTTCAGCATCCGCAGTTTTTTGTTTTTATATTTTTGTTTTTATCAAGAGTGTGTTTATTGTCCTCCCCCTGGCATCAATCACAGCAATTTCTAGACTGCGCTCATGGACCAGGCCTTCAATGGGCCTCGGGTCAGAGTCTGAGACGTTGTATCTCGACTTGGAAACAATGGAACAGATCCCTGGGCACAATGTACAATTTGCAAAGTGATCATTAACATTTAACAATGTGCCGGCAGGAGCGAAGGGGCTTCACAGAATGAAAGCCCAACGCCATTGACTAATTATTGTTGGATCAACTCTGCAGGCTTAGTTTTTAGCGCGATTCCAACTAAACGGTGTCTTAAAACAACAACCTGTAGCTGGAGATGTTTGTGCTTTGCACGACATATTATTTGCATTGGAATCAAAGCTGCTGATGCAAGTTGTTTGTTCATGTCGGTGTATCTAATCGCAATGATCTGGGGATTAGCCGGAGCAGAACAGGTTTAAGATGCTCCTCAAATCAGGGCTCCTTCAAATGCTGAATCTCGGCGCGCCCACTGGAGCTGTGGATTCAACACAACCGGCTTCAGCGTTTCTCAATCATGGGATATGCATTCATTCTTCAGATAGAGCATATTTACCATCCTTTTCTCGCAGCAGCTGGAGTTCCTGGTGAGTTTTTATTTAATCTGTTGATGATGTATAATTGCGCTGATGCATGTGGCAATATTTCTGTCGCCTCATTGTTTTTCCCATTAGCTCTTTGCTCTGTTCACTCGGGTGCATGATGAAAGGAATTAAATCTCTTTTTCTTCGCTCTTTTAATCTCCCCATAAGATTTGAAATTATCTTTACAAACCCAACTCTGATGATGCAACTGTATTAGCCTTGGCATTGAATGCACTGGGAACAGAGGAACTATTATCTGGCCATCAGGGGATAATACGGTTCCATATTGAGCAACAAAGCAGTCCTGAAACATTTCTTCACAAATATACATTCGAGCGACTGATAATTGGAAATCACACGGTCTGAGTATTACGAGGCAGAGAGCAGGAATCTCTCCCAAATCATGGTATTCATTTTAACTGGGCAGTCATTGTATTTATGGGTCATCCCCCTCATGAAATGTTATTTCATTATATGCGTATCTGACACAGGTCCAGAGGTCTCCCGGAGTCATAGAGCCTTAGAATTATTACAACTCGGAGGAAGGTCACTCTACCATGGAGGGCATACCCGTTATCTTGGATTAACGCAATCAAAACCCTAACTCCGGTGTTCGACATTGAGTCTGTAAGATTATTTGCCTCAGTAAATGTCCTTTTATAATCATTCATGCTCTCCCCTTTCACCACACTTGGTCTGTGAGTTCCAGGTAATTAACACTCACTGCATGAAATAGGATATACCTCACATCCCCCTGCATCTCTTGGCCAAACATGAAAATGTGTATTCCCTAGTCCTTGTACCTCACTCAATAGGGGCTGAATGTGCATTGCCTCACGTATCTATGCTTACCACAATTTTGTCAATCTCCAAGAAAGCTTTCCACAATAGATTTTCTTCACTGAAACAATAATTGATTAATTCAGAATGAAACGGGGCTCTGAGAGACTCAGAGTTTTGTTTCTAATCCTTCTGAATGATCTACCTCAGTGTGTTTTTTTAAACTTGGTTGGAAATAATGAAATGTCGCCACGCTCAAATGAAAACTTTTTAGAATCAGGTTTTGTAGAACTCGCTGTTGAGTTTTATCACTAAATTTCAGTGTCATTTCTCTCCCCTCCCCCCTCCTCGCTCTCATTCTCTTTTACAGTTAACTTGATTGCGATGGTGACACTGACCCGGGGAAAGTGCGGTCTTTCCAAATGTATCACTAGCTGCATGTTGGCAATGGTGGTGTCGGATCTACCCGTCATTATCACAGAGGTCATATCATTTCGGATAGGTTATCAATTATACCCTGGGTCATTACTCTCCCTTACCCCTGTGTGCAGCGCTATTGCTGTTCTGACTCATGCATTGAGAGACTGCTCAGTTTGGTTAACCATTAGTTTCTCGTTTCATCACTTCATCGCCATCTGTTGCCAAAAGCAGAGAACAAAATATTGCACAAAGAAAACTGCATCTGTAATTGTAGCAACGACGTGCATTCTGCTGAGTTTGAAAAGCGCTGCTTGGTATTTTATATATGAACCTGTGGAGATAATTGACAATACACCGTGGTGTTGTTCTGTTAAGCCAAACTGTTTTATTGAGCCTGGGTGGGTGGCTTTGGACTGTTTTAATACAATTTTAACATCATTGTTCCTAATATTACTGCCAAACACTCTGACAGTCAGACACATATTAGTGGCCAGCAGAGTCCAGAAGGCACTGAGGGGTCAGAACAACGGAGAGAGCCCCAGTGACCAAGAGATGGAGAGCAGAAGGAAGTCCGTTATTTTACTCTTCACAATTTCAGGCAGCTTCATTCTTATGTGGCTGCCATATGTTGCAGATTTCTTATATTATAACATTGCAGAAAAAACTTCCTTAGATTACACTGATACGTTAAACACTTTTGCTCGTATCAGGTTTATGCTGCAGAATTTAAGCTCCAGCATAAATACATTTATTTATGGGGTGACCCAGAGCAGGTTCAGAGAGCAGTTCAAGAGCATGTTGATATATCCGATCCTGGTGATTGTTAAATTGGTTATCAATAAAAATTATTGAGCTTTGTAAAGAGGAAAACCGACCCTTTCCATGTCACATTATACAATATAACAGAGATGCAATATAGATGGAGAATAAATCTTTAGACTTGTCAGCCAGTTTGTTTGGATAATCCTCCAATTTTTTTTTTCCAGGTGCAGGGAAGTGATTTTGTTGAGATTCTGCTCAGTTCTTTTTATTTCGTCAATGCTTCCACTACGTTTCCGGGTTGTCACTAAATTTTACTCTTTCACTGATGTAGGCGTCGCTGGCTGGGCCAGCATTCATTGCCTATACCTAACTGCCCCTTGGGTAGGTGGCGATGAAACACCTTCTGGAAATGCTGTTGCCCGTGTGGTGTAGGGAATCCCAGATTGCTGTTCTGAAGGGACATCCAGGATTTTGACCCAGCAACAGAAAAGGAACAGCAATAATTGTCCAATTCAGTTGCTTGGATGGGATCTGGCAGGTGAGCATTTTCCAATCCATCTGCTGCCCTTGGCTTCGTCTGTGGTAGAAATCCCGAGTTTGTAAGGTGCTGGCTCATGGCGTTTGGTGAGATCCTACCTTGCATTTTGAAAATGGTGCACATGCTGTCATTGTTCATCAGTGGCTTAGGAAGTGAAGTTCACTGTGTTCTGACATAGATCTTACAAGATATATCCCCCTCCCCAGCGATCTGGATGTTGGGTGATTTGTGCCACTTCTGTGGACTGATTGTTTTCCACATGCCAATCACTTATTTGATCAGCTCTGGCCAATGGGGGTGTCACAGGTACCCAAGATGTCAGGGTGTTCACCTACTCCATTGTCCCTCACTTCACCTCAAGTTCTCTGTTTGTCATTTGCAGAGGCTTGTATAGAGAATAATGTGCACACGGTGCCAGAAGAGACCCTGGTGTCATTTCCGTCTAGCGCCCTCTATACGACTCCCATGCAAGCCCTGACTTTGGGACATTAAGATCTGTCTTGATTTGATTCGTGACTGATGGGAATGGCTTTTTTCTGTTACACACACACAGAGAGAGAGAGAGAGAGAGAGAGAGAGAGAGACAGAGAGAGGGAGAAAGAGAGAGATGGATCGAGAAAAGCAGAGTAAGAAGCAAAACTAGTCAGGACAAAGGGGAAGCAGAGATATAACGTTGCAAGTGCGGGCAGGCAGAAAGTTGGGGTTACAGAGAGAGGCAGAGAAGGGCAAATAGAGATAAAAAATATAAATACAGATGAATAGATATCGACATGGAGAGAGAGGGAATATCATAATCCCTGGAGGGACAATTAATTTTCGAGAGAGGAAAACAAACAATAACCGGATATGCAATGTGATATATTAAGGTAGAACGTCAAGGAATAGGGAAGGTAAAGTGATACAGAGATTCAAAGGCAAACAGGAAGGCAGAGACCGAAAAGGGGGCAAAGACAAGCTGCGTTAGAGATAGCCAGAGTAAGTGAGCGGCAGAGAGAGAGTGAGAGAGGTAATATGAGCGTTAAATCAAGTGAGTGATAGAAACTGAGATAGACAGACTGATAGATGGGGACGATGAAATGAGATCATAAAATAGCAGGTTATAGATAGAGGTAGAGGCGAATATATTTGGTAATATTTGGCATATTTGGTATCCTGCCCTTTGTTTGTATGTTTGCAAGTCGTTAAAATGAGAGGGGAATTAAAAGAGAGGGGGACAGAGTGCTATATAGGAGAGAAAAGGTGTACCGGTAAAAGAGGAGAGAAAGGTAAAATCGTAGATCCTGGCAAAGTATGCGTTTTAATACAGGATGTGATCTCAGGTCTTTTCACTGCTAAAGAGCAGCTACTAGGAATATGGATTTCTTTTTAGGAGAAGGTGGGGTAAATCCCATCAAGTTATATCAACAGAAGCAGGAATTGATAGTTCAAAATATATTCGAAACAGAAACAGGAGCAGAGCATCAGAGATAGGAGCATCGCTGAGAGAGGGGAAGACGCTGACCTTCACCAAAGGCTAACCTCTAAGTTCGGACCGCTTAGGGCCAGGGAATCTCATGCGGTGGGGTAATGGTCACCATACCAAAACCAGTATGGACCAATTCTATTCCTGGGCAGTCTTTATTCCACATTGTGGTACCATGTGGTACCATACCATGCTGGCGCAGAACGCAAAAGGGTCAATTCTATGGCTGACCTGTGTTAATCCCACACAATGTGGCTCTGAGACACAGAAAAAGAGGAAGAAAGCGATAGTTCCACAAGCGGTCTATTTAAATACCAACAGATGTGTTACTGAAACTCACACAGAGTAAAGTAAAGGCTGCATCTGTTTTGGTACTGAGTCCCAATCGCAGACCAACAAATGACTAATTCTACCCAGAGGCTGCCCTGCAAGTAGGCCATGAGGGAATTGTAGTTCATATCCTACACATGATATAAGTAACTTCTCAGTGTAATATGAACAGTGGGCAATGAGTTTCATTTGCATATAACAGGTACAATACACACCTTAGAACAGATGGATGGAACATTATTGTTATTTCCAACTCATGAAATTTCTGTGTATTAAAAGTCGTGACAGTGTTTGTGTTAATAAGTGCTGTTCTTCCAGAACCTGCCTATCGCTAGGTTTTGGGTTCCACGAGTAGACACTTCTTTGTTCAGTGCTGAGCGTGGCTATTGGACCATTGGAGCTACCACAGTCACTGTCCATTGACGCTTCCCTCTGCAGGTTCTATTTTCTGACTCTGCCTACCACCAGGCAGACAGTTTCTGAGGCTGGTACAGCTCGTTCACACCCATAGCATTCCACTTTATAATCAGCTCAGCTGAACTTTCAAATCAACAGCCTCCCCATCACCAAGACCCCACACTTCTCGGCGCATTTTCTTGCATATCGCTGCCCCGCCTTAACTCCTGTGCTGCTGAAATCAGGAAACAGGGGTTTGCTAGCTCCTTGCTAGATTAGTCTAATGCTATCCACCTTTCTTCCTCCTGGTCCATGCAATAGATTTCAGTTAATCCAAAATTCTACTGCCTGACACTAACGCTCACCGAGTAGCGTACATCCACTACCCGAAAGGTCACTGACATACATTCGTTCCGTGTTTAGTAACTGATTGGTTTCAAACACAGCTGATTGCAAAGTGCCCAGTGAGGTACATTCATCCCCAAAATACCAAACGGTAACTTTCATAATTTTGCCATAATTACTTTGCACCACAGGGGCTGCAGTTGGATTCTTAATTGACATAAGAGGAACAAGAGAAATAGCACAGACATAGGATGTGTTTCTAAAATAAATAACAAAACGCTCGCGCTTTCAAGCTCCCCCCTGCAAGACTTGGACACATACCACTGTTTCTTTAGCTCGGGAGAAGAGTGATACAGACATTCATACGTACACATTCACACACACATACACTCACATACACAGACACCCTCACACACACTCAGTCATTTTCATACACACACACTCACTCTCGGAAACACACACATACAAGGTCATACACAAATGAATACAAAGAAACACATACACACACACAAAACACAGTCATGCAAATGTACAAAAACACAAATACTCTCTCAGACAGACACGCAATCACTCGCACACTTACAGTTGCATGCACCGACACACTCATACACAATCAGATACACAAAAAGATGCACAGACTCACACACACACACTGGCACACACAGCCATAAACACACACACATTCATACATACACATACTCTCACAGACACCGACATTCACAAACAAAGAGTCACATACACATATTCGCAAAACACAGAGCCACATACACACATTCGCACAAAAACACCCTCACAGACACAAACACACACACACACAGACACACAGACACAGCACACAGACAGAGAGCAGGGGGTGGGGGTTAATGTCAATCTCATTCTAGTCAACCCAGGTAATTTATTAGAAGAATAAGACAAGCAGAGCTGAAAGTCTCTGTGCTTGTTATTCTGAAATTAGACAATGCAAATATATCCCCATAGCCCAGGTTGGAAGTGTAATTGATGATGTGACTGATGTCTGACCCCAAAACAGTTATTAAATGTGACCCAGGGCTAGTTTTTGCTGTAAATATCTCAGGGTGTAAAGTATGTGAGAGCACAGTTGCTGCGAAAGAGGTGGAATACAGGGTGGGAATGGAGAGTGAAGCTGCTCTGCAGAGGGAATGGTTCTTGCTGGTGGTGGATCAGGAAGCTGAAGTTTATATTTGAAGAAGTTCCCAGAGCCTCAAACAGCAGAACTGGGGCCTTTGGGAAGAGAGACAGTTTCTGCTGCTGTTTCCACTCCTGTCCGCTAGAGGCCGCGCTCACTCTTCTCAGGACCTCCTGCTCCAACAGCGGCTCCTCCCAGTGTCACCTCTTGCCCAACACTTGTCCCGGCCGCTGCTCTTTGTCCAACTGCCGTGGGGAGGAGGGGCAGCGGCCGCCATGTTGGCAAGACGTCACCGCCAGCTCCTCCCCGTTTATTTAATTAAAGCGAAAAGGAAGAAGAGACCCTTCAGGATGAGTCGGGAACTGAGATATTGAGCCGGCGAGGAGGTGATTAATATTATTAATAATAACAAATAAAAAGCAGTTGGTGCAGGACGGGAGCGGAGCTGCGCATGTGCACTGGGGTCTCCCTCCCAGAGTGCAGCGCGGCCTGTGTCACTGTGACTTTCCCATCCGCGGGGGACTGTGGGAAAAGGAACCGCCATTGATCCAGCAACAACTGAGTTACTGGATTGCTGCCTGAAAGGGGAGGAAGGTACAGGTTAACGCATCATTTTCAATATTAATCATGTTAACAAGGGCCGGACACAACAAAGGAGGCACTGTTGCAAATTTCCCCAGGTATAGAGTTAAAACGCAGAGATATTATATCAATCTGCAATGCCGCTCAGGTTTCTCCACACACCTTTAACAATCTACTGGATGCTCTCAGAATCACACACACACACTTTACTGATCTAACCTCTGCTGGATGCTCCCAGAATCACACTCTCAGCTCGACTGATCTACCTTCTGATGGATAATGTGAGATTTACACACATACACCTTTCCCAATCTACCCTCTGATGGATAATGTCAGATTCACACACACCCCTTTACCAATCTACCCTCTGGTGGACACTCTCATAATCACACACGCACACCTTTACTGTTTTAACCCTGTGCTCGAAACTCGCAGATTTCCTGTGAATATACAAGGCTTTGGAGAGAAAATGGCCACCATGAACAAACACAAAATGTCTGATTGATGTGTGCGGAGATTTACAGAGATTCGCAGAGAGGGGAGTGAAACACATGGACAAAACAGGGGACAGAGAGTGACAGAATAAATTTAGTTCAATATTATATTTAAAAATTAACAATTAGCTGAGCATCAATCTTCACTTGCCGAAGACAGTTCCAAAGCTCTCCAACTCAAGGGTGCTGAAGTGCAGGATGGAATCTTTCTAAATTCCTGGGAATACATCACCACTTTGTGTAATCTTACTTTGTAATTTACCCCTTGGAGAGATTTGCTCGAGGTGTGCTAGATTAGGACATGTTGTAATCCTCAGGTCAGGGTTCTCTCCCAGCTCCAGTCCTCCTGAAACACGGATACCGAAGAATTGAGGCTATAAAAGGATGAGGAGCCTACAGAGTGTGGATAGGGAGGATCCTCTTTCCCTGAGCAGAGAGCTCAATAACCTGGGACCATCGATTGAATGTGAAGGATTTATGAGGAACTGAGCAGTAATATTTTCACCCAGAGACTGGTGGGTATCTGGAACTCACTGTCTGAATGGGTGGGAGAGGCAGGATCCCTCAGCACGTTTCAAACACACTTTGATATGAACTTGAATGATTACCTTCTACACATCTGCACCATTCCATCCAACACTAAGCGAAGGTACAGCACGGTTTAGGTACAGAGTGATGGCCAGTTTCTATTGTCCCTGGAATTAAGCCTTGTCACGTACACGCCTGACTCAGGATCGATAGTCACCCTGTCTAAGTCACTCAGACACTCCTGTATCACTTGCCTTATTGTAGTCGGATGCTGTGTTTGGGAGCACGACAGGCACACGGGAACAGGATGACTGCTCATATGGAGGGTAAGCACCAAGAATCTATCAGAGAATCAGAACAGACCGGGGAGAATGAAACAAGGAAAATTGTGTTGGATTTGTGAGCCTTTCTTTGTGGGGCGGTTTATTGTTTGGTGAGAATGCTGACCCAGTGAAGTTTTGCCCATGTGGGCTGACAGTTGTCTGACTAGATATTATAACATTGCTTCATGAAGTTAGCGTGTGTACTGAGTGAAACAGTGTTGGCTGCTTCCCATCATATAATAGACTTTGTCATGTGTATTGTGTGAATCCAGATGTGAAATATCCAGAGGCAGCACACCGAAGTCTCAATAGGGAATGACAGAGGGGGCTGGGGGGTGGGAGGGGTGGGGGGGTGCTCGAGGGGGTCTGGTGGGCTACTCCTGCTCTTATTTCTTAGATTCTTAGACAGAGAGGGACAGAAGGACAGAGAGGCCTAGAAAGAGAGAGGGAGCAGAGCGGAAACAAGCAGCAAACACAGATTTCAGGAAAGAAAGGTTCCAGCTGATTTCCTGCTCTGAAAATTCTGAGAGCAGGAATTAAAGGAAAACGGACATTGGTGGATGGTGGGACAGGAAGAGATAGGGAGGGAACATTTACAGAAGTTCTCATTCCGCATGTGTGAATAAATGTTTCTTAATTACACTCAGATAAGGGGTTCAGGCTATTGTTAAATATTTAGTCTACGATCCTGGTCCTAGACCCCGCAGCTAGTAAGCATTTCACTCTATCTACCTATCAGTTTCCATTATTCTCCTGAAAACTTTGGTCAAGTTGGCCCGGATCGTTCAGCATTCCAGGGAATACAATTCTCGTTTGTATCTGAATAGCTGTGTCTCTGCCATGTTTAATGTACTAACGATTCCTTAGTGAGGAGACAAATCAGTCATTAATGTGACAGTGCTGTTCGCACATAAAATGGCCACTGAAAACAAATCTAAAAGGGCTGAATGACATTTGTGGATATTTTCTATATTTCCAGAGAGAGAGGGAAGGGGAGACACTAATGGAAGTCACAGGCCGAGCAAGTGTTAGAAAGAGAGAGAGACACTGATCGAGAGGGAGACGGAGTCACAGAGAGTGAAAGAAGGATATTGGTCATAGCACATGGGAAGAGGAGATTTCCATTTAATCAATCAACTCTGTTCTGACACTCAATGAGATCACTGGTTATCTGTGATCTTACTCTATATCGCTTGCAAGTGGTTTACTTTGTCAGATATCTGGTGCACAAGATTAAATGTTGCTCCGATGAGACATGCATTTGAGGAGAAAATGGCCACAATGAAGAAACTTAAAATGGCTGACTGATGTTTCTGAGTTTTCTTTTTTACAGATTCCCAAAGGGAGAGGGAGGGAGAGACAAAGAAAGGTCAATAACCGGGGGACATCGATTATTGAGTATAACAAAATTGGCAGCTTCAGATCAGACAATATAGACTGCCAATTATGTTGTATGAATCCAGCATTGAAATATCAAGATAGACACACACACAGAAGAAAATAATTCACATGTGTCATATATCTGTTATCCCTCCTTGGGTCTGGGGATGAAATCTCTCCTCAGTATTCCAGGTGTGGTCTCAGCAGAACACTTGCAGCAAGACCTCTTACTCTTGTACTCCAATCCCTTTGCAATAAAGGCCAACACTTCATTTCACTTCCCCCTGGTTAGCTGTTCCTGTATGTTAACTTTCTGTGTGACTTCTGTACAAGGAATCCAAAATTCCTCAGAACTCAACTATATAATGCAATGTCTGCTAAGAAGGTGGCGACTGATTCAATAGGATCCTTCAAAAGGAGAATCGGATAAATGATTGAATGAGAATAACATGCAGGATTATGGGGAAAAGAGTGCGGCAGTGAGACTAACTGGATCCCTCTTCAAAAGAGCCAGCACATCTGGATGGGCAGAATAGCCTCCTCCAGTACTGGACTATACTATGACTGTATCTCTGACCCTTTTCTGATCACTATTTATCAATATATCTGTGAGTCTGACTGTGTGTGTGTGAGGGTATGTAAATGTGTTTCTGTCTGCTTGTATGAGAGAGTATATCTGTGCGAGTTTGTGTGTGTGAATGTGTGTGTGATTGTGTGGGAAAGAGAAAATGCGTGTGTGTCAGAGAGAGAATATATCTGTGTGTGTGTGTGTGTGTGTGTCTATGCTTGAGAGAGAATATATCTCTGTGGGTGTGGTTGTGTGAGAGAGAATGTTCCCTTTCTAATTAAAACCTTCATGCACCCGGCCCATAGTCCTGCAGCGTGCAGCACTTTAGTTGCCGATCCAAGTACTTTTTAAAAGAGTTTAAAGTTTATATCTCTACCACCAACTTGGGCAGCGAATTTCAGACACCCGCTACCCTCTGCATAAAAAAGTTCTTCCTCATGTCCCCCCTAAACCTTCTACCACTTATTTTGAATCTATATCACCTGGTTCTAGAATTCTCCATCAAGGGAAACAATGTTATCCTCTCCACTCTCTCTATTCCCCTCATAATTTTGTACACCTAAATCAAGTCACCTCTCAGCCTTCTTTGTTCCAGGGAAAATAACCCCAACCCATCTAATCTCTACTCGTAGCGACACTTTTCTAACCCTGGCAACATTCTCGTAAACCTCCTCTGTACTCTCTCCGGAGCTATTACGTCCTTCCTGTAATGTGGCGACCAGAAAAGCACACAACACTGAAGTTGTGGCCTCACCAGTGTTCTATACAATTCCAACATTATATCCTTATTTATTTTATTCTATACCTCTGCCAATGAAGGATAGCATTCCATATGTCTTCTTTACAACCTTGCCGACTTGAAATGCAGCCTTCATGGACCTGTGTACTTGCACGCCAAGATCTCTCACTTTATCTACCCCTCTTAGTATATTCCCATTTATTTTGCAATCCCTGTAACTGTTTGACTTCCATAAATGTATGACCTTACACTTCTCTAAGTTAAAAACCATCTGCCACTTTACCGCCCATTCCACCAACCAAGTATTCCCAGTGACACATCATCACAGCAGTCAGTTTCCTCCACGGCAGTTAGCAACCCACCCTCAGTACAATTTCACAATGATAAATACTCCCACTGGTACATCCTCACACGGATCAGGATTTCTGATCAGTTTCCTGACACGCCCGAACTATAAATCTGCATTAAATATACACCCAATGGTCACAGGAGTCAAGTGTTCGACTTCCGTTAAGGAACCACACTGATCTCAGCTCTACAAAGGAGCATGTTCCCAGCAATGAAAACAAATCACTATGGTTGCTGGAAATCTGAAACAAAATAGAAACTGCCGAGAATACTCAACAGATCTGGAAGCAATTGCTGAGAGCGAAGCAGAGTTGAGTTTCAGAATCGAATATTTGGCTCTAATCATTAATTCTGCTTCTCTCTACAAATGATGCCCAATCTGTTGAGAATTTCCAGCACTTTCTGTGTTTCTACACTCCATAATGCACAGGCACCAGCATCAGGCGTCCCCACTCTAGTTGGAGACCCACATTCCCAACAGTTCCTCACAGGGTAGGACTTCCAATGATACATGTTACACTGGGACCAGATGCTCCACGGAGGTTGTTCTCCATAGCTCTACATTGACATATAGCCCCAGTGACACGTGCCCCATTCAGGTCTAACTGTCCGGTTAAACTCCAGATTAAGGTAACTCCGAGTGTGAATGGTTTTGCGGCCTACGCAGACAAGATGGACCATGGCCTTTTTCTATGCTTTAAACTTCCCATGATTACATGTTTCTTAGTGCCGTTCTACAGTGACAGATAGTCCCCTTGATCCGTGATCACTGGGGTCGTTTGCTTTACTTCATTTAGTGGGCCATAGGTTGCGTGAAATCACAGTGACTGAGACTCCCCCACAGTGTTTTCCTCAGGGCCATGTCTGCACTGAGGTCTGATACAACAGGATGCAATTCTCAAAAGAAGCAACTAACTGGACAATTCGGAGATCCTGGGAGCTACAAACAAAGATTCCTTTTCAAGTGAGGCAATGGAATTATGTCGCGAAGATAATTCAGGATTTTTGAATTAATGAAATGATATCACTGGACAGATGTGTGGATAACTGTCAAATCTAAAAAAGCATGTAACGCTGTCAGTCACAGAGTAAATCCAGAAACACTGCACAACGTCAATGGTTACAGTAACTCACCAGGAACACCAATGACGGCAAGAATCATGTCATATATTTTCCTGAAATTGCAGAATATGCCCATGATCTTTTGCGTGAACCGACCTGTCCCTTCGCGCTGCAGGTAATATCTCTGAATTAAGCACTAGCATAACGCATTCCCAAAGACTTCCATTTATATCATTCGGTATGTCCACGAGGACACCGACATTACATCGTTGTTCAAATAGCCTGTTTTTTATACAAACGTATTACGTCATCAGCTTATATCCTTGTTTTGACAGAATATATTCTGTACATTGTCTGCTTTGCAAAAAATCCAAAACTTGTAAATTCCGAGATTACTAATTAGCTAAAGAAAATAGATACCATGGACACAAAGAAACGGTGCATTATTTCAAACAGCATCATGCCAATCTCTACATTTCATTCTGTCTCAGTGATGCCCTTTACTCTGTTGTCGCGATTCAAGAATTTAATTTCTAACATAAGTTTGCTCTGGCAAGTCTGGTTGTCAGGTGCTCTGGGATGTGGCTGCCCCTTTTCACTGCTGACACTCAGTAGGACAATTCCAAATGTTGGATTGTGAAAGTCGTAGTTATGGACTACAGGGCTAAACTGAATTAGCAATAAAACTAATACAACTCGTCAAGATAATGAAATCCCACCAAATTATACTGTCCTTCATAATCAAACAGGTGGTCTAACTGATTCAGTCCTTCAATCCAATACACCGGCTGAAAATATTGTCCCATCTCGAATAACTGGAGATCATTATTTATCGGGTCGAGTTCCTCCTTAGATTGAATTATGCCGATTGGCTCAGTGAAGGCTTAATCGATCATTTAATACACCTGCCCTGCAATGGCAGGCGAACAGGGGCACCTTACGCGCACTCCAAGAGGATTACGTGAAACACCGCATTCTTCAAACTTGACTCTGAGAAGGGAAACGGTGAAGAATGCTAGCACGGTGAGCTCCTGAAGAGAGGTAAGGGCATTGATTCGGGACTTAGAGGCATTTTGAGTAGAGAGCTGATGGAGTTCGAGAGTTCCCCAGAATGTTTGGTGTGGTTGCTTGCATGACTTGGGGCGCTGGCGTAGCGGATGGAGCGGGGAATAAACAGAAAGGTTGTACGACGTGGCCCGAGAGAGGAGTGGAGAATGCACGCTGTCGTTTGGTATGTGTGGGAGGTCGCTGTGATAGTCAGCGGTTCATGCTTAAAGTGATTGTCGGGGAGCGGGAAGAGTTTTCGAATCGATTCACGAGAATATTGGAAAGCAATGGAACTTGTCAAGAAGGCAGAAGGAGTTTATCTTTGTTCTGTTAATGATTTGTCCGATATCATTCGTGATGGGTGGTGTTTGAGGGAGAAGGAAGTGGGCCGCTTGGCACTAAGAGCGCTGTTGAACCAAACCATCGAGAGGAGAATTTTGGATCAGGGTTGTGGGATCCGGGACAAGAGCAGCCAGCAATTCCGAGGCCGCAGTCAGTAGTCAGCGAAGGGATACGGGTTAAGAGTAGAACTTGAGTTCAGGAATGAGCAGGAGACGTCGGAGCTTCACCCATCACGGAGTGGAAAGGCTGTCCGAAATAAGTCTTGGGTGTCAGGACTAAATAGGCAGTTTCGCTTTAGCTAGCGTTCATATCGAGTAAATATTGACTCGGCCTCATTGTTGAATTTTAGAACATGGGGACAACATGGGTTCAATGGGCAAGGTAGAATTCATGGCTGGTTTATTTACTGAAGCTCGTCAATTGCTTTATAATGTTCTCGAAAAAGGTGGAATCCAGTCACTAAGAATCATCAGCGGAGCCAAGGACATGATCCAACACGAGAAGTTTCAAGTGCCTCCCCTGAGGAAGTGGATGGAGCACATGTGCACACCCCATACACAGGAACTGTAATTGTTGGGGAATAGCGGGGGAAACCTAACATTGCCCACAGTTGAGAGGACCAGCGCTAAGGGTCTTATTAAAAAAACTGAACTGGGAAACAGTGAAGACGCCATGTGGCAGCTCCCTCTAATGTGTCCTCCGACTGAATTGCCAGTCCTCCGACTGAATTGCCAGCAGAACGAAAGCGATATGGCGAAGGGAAGTGGGAATTCCCTGGAGATGGGCATTAGCAAGCAGAAAAACTGGTCGCATTGCAAATATTCCCCCTTCAGCCCTGGGGTAATTTCTCCTCTACATGCTCGTTTTACATTTTGTTGCCAAACTTTTGTCGTTCATTACTTCGCATTTTGTGCAACATAAGGATGTTTCAGCAGATAAGTAGATAGATAGATAGATAGATAGAGAGAGAGAGAGAGAGAGAGAGAGAGAGAGAGAGAGATAGATAGATAGATAGATAGATAGATAGATAGATAGATAGATAGATAGATAGATAGATAGATAGATAGATAGATAGATAGATAGATAGATAGATAGATAGATAGATAGATAGATAGATAGATAGATAGATAGATAGATAGATAGATAGATAGATAGATAGATAGATAGATAGATAGATAGATAGATAGATAGATAGATAGATAGATAGATAGATAGATAGATAGATAGATAGATAGATAGATAGATAGATAGATAGATAGATAGATAGATAGATAGATAGATAGATAGATAGATAGATAGATAGATAGATAGATAGATAGATAGATAGATAGATAGATAGATAGATAGATAGATAGATAGATAGATAGATAGATAGATAGATAGATAGATAGATAGATAGATAGATAGATAGATAGATAGATAGATAGATAGAAGGACGGACTGAGAGAGAGAGAGATAGATGGAGGGAGTGATGGATGACGAGAGAGATTGAGAGATAGATGGAGAGATAGATGGATGGATATATATAGATAATGACAGAGAGATGGACGGGCAGACAAATATATTTATAGATAGATTGCTTGATAGATAGATGGGTAGATAGATAGATAAATATATATATATATATATATATATATATTGATTTATAAGTATAAAGAAGTCAGGGAGCGAACAGTAGCTGCATTCTGTTGCATCATGGAACGATTCAACAATGACTAGCATAGTGCAGGACACAGACTGAGGCAACGAGGGTATCCATGTCTCTACTGGCTCTTTGATAAATTCATTTAAAGCATTTCTCACTACCCACATCTCGCCCCATATTCTTACATCAATTCCAAACTTATAGTGAAGTCCTCACCGGAATGTAACACTTCCAACCGTCCCTCGACATGAGGAACAGTCCTTTCTCCCTGTCTGTATTTGTGTCTATATCCATCTACCAACACCTTCTTCACGCTGGGCGCGTTATTATTTCAATTCAGCATCTTGAGAGACACATGAAGACCTGCTAGAAATCCCTACACGTTCTATCGACTGCTTTCATTTTAACTGTCCTTTCGGAGACGTCTTGTGAAGTAAGCCGTTATTAAATGTGTTCAGCATTGTGACACTTTCACAACTCGGTGCTGTCTGACCGTAACGAACCCAAATATTGAGAAATGCTCACCAATTCCATTTATTATAATGGACGCTAACCGTTTGTACTCCACGCATGAAAGACCAACTAGTTTATAGTTATCCGGCGAATTTCTGTCTTTTGTCCTGGATGAAATATCATATAGACACCATTTTCCCAGGAAGGAAGCAGATTGTGGTTTGGGTGAGGCTTAGCTCTAGGGTGATGACTACACACTCATTGGAGTAGAGAAGCTGAGCGTTCTTAGGTGCAGACAACAAAATCATTGAAATTGGTGACAGGTTAATAAGGTCATAAAAAACAGAGGACCAATGTGTGGACATGTCTACATAAACAAGCATGAAAAGAAGAAAGGCAATATCAAACGGATATTAAAACTTAACTTGACCACACGTAGGCTCCTGTGAATACTCTAGTCTCTATGTCATAAAAAATAATATGGAGAAACAGGGGAAGGTGAAAAACAAATACTGTAACGATTCCAAACCTGAGAGGCTGCAACAGTAAAAATAAATGAACAGATTGTCTTCATTTCTCAAGAAAAGAGAAGACTGAGTAGTGACCTGAGATCTTGAAGTGTGGAAAGATTTTTTCAGGCAGGCGTAGACAAGGCGTTTGCACTTGTTGGGGGAGTCCACAGCTCGAATCCATCAATATCAGATAACCACTGATAAATGCAAGCGGGAATTCAGGAGAAACCACTTTAACCAGAGAGCGGGGAGAATGTGGAAGTCGCTCCCACAGGGAGTGGTTGAGGTCACTTGCAGAGATGGATTTATGGGTGAAGCTGTATAAACACATGAGTGAGAAGGGACGAATAGAATATGATGATGGGGTGAAATGAAGAGGGGTGGGAGGAGGTTCGTGTGGTGCAGCAATACTAGCACCGAGCAAAAGGGCCGAATGCACTTTTTCTGTGCAGGAAGGTCAATGGAGTACAGGTGATGACTTAGATGAATCGGGAGAGAAATTTGTAAACAGAAAATTGGGTTTTGATTTAATCATTGACATGTCAAAACAGCATATCTCCCTCCATCCGCTTTTACGCCAAACAGACAGGCTTAAAAATTCAGAAAGCTATGCACTGAAATGATGAGCCACATGAGAACGGAGTAAGGGGTCAGAAATTATACATAGGCACATAAACAGTGAACAGAAACTCCATGTGCCATTAACTTCGCCCTAAAATACCTTTGGTGGAGGGTCGTATTCTGTCACCGTATAAACCAATTGCAGACGCGTCCGGTTTATGCCAGGGGATCGGGGACCGCATCCGCCCCTTCCCCCTCCCCCTCCCCCTCTCCCTCCTCCTCCCCCTCCCCAGCACCGTCCCCGCCCCCTCCCCAGCAGCGCCCGTGCACCCTCCTCCTCCCCAGCACTGCCAACTAAGCCATGTCGCAGTGCACATTGTAGGTACTTCCAAGCGAGAGACTCTGAACCGCTGGAGCCTGG
Organism: Cetorhinus maximus; assembly: GCF_964194155.1. Taxonomy (NCBI): domain Eukaryota; kingdom Metazoa; phylum Chordata; class Chondrichthyes; order Lamniformes; family Cetorhinidae; genus Cetorhinus; species Cetorhinus maximus. Next base: position 2,119,364 of record NC_135914.1, on the reverse strand, counting down.
GACAAAACAGCCTGAGATACACTAACTGAGACGTACAAGATCAACACCCTGGGTTCTGTTATGACCGGGAGAGAGAAAATTATTCCTATGAAGAAGCGGCTACAACAGTGCGGCAGCGGTAACTACGCAGAGCAAGACCCACAAATTAGAATGTGTTTGTGACACAGATCATGCATTTAATGATGTTGTTCGGGGGATAAACATGCGCACCTCCCACGCCCCTGGCCCATACACACATGTACACTCACTGGAAAAAACAGCGCGGTGTTTAATTTTAGCAGAGGGTTTCCTGTTTACAGGTTAGGAGACCACAAACGGTTCTACCTGGAAAACACGCGTCACAGGCGGTGCGCAGCCCAGACTGGGTCAAACTGAGGTCAAAGGCAATAGTGATGAATTGAACAACATTTCTGTTTATGACATTCGCGTGAAGGGGGGCAAAAGGCCCCTAATTCTGAGTGTCATGTTTAATTCATTGAGAACAGGTTAATTTATTCTGGTTTCAACAGAAACACACCCGATTGAAGAAACCTGAAACTAGATGCAAATATTTTAGTAACTGTTTTACCCAAACTCCCTCTTCCCGCCTGTCTCGTTCTGTCAGAATTACTCCTTTGGATCAGCGGAGCAGGGACCATCTGTCATGTGCCGTTCTTTTATCTCCACGCGATCTTCCTCCCATAGGAACAAAGGAACAGAAGGCCATTCAGCCCGTCAATACGATGCCATCAATGCCTTTTACTCATTCTATCCCCATGACCACTCTGTCAATTGTTAATCAGAAAGCTATCAATCTTCACCTTAAACATACTCAATGACTGAGCTTCCAGGTTCTTTCGGGGTAGAGAATTCCAAAGATTCACAACCGTCTGAGTGAAGCATTTTCTCGTCTCCTCGGTCCTAAGGGTCCCTTTTATTTTGAACTTGTGTCCCCTGGTTCTAGACTCCCAACCAGAGGAAAAGTCTTACCTGAGTTTACCCTGTCTACTCTTTTAAGTGTTTTATTTTTCGGTTTCAATGAGATCATCTTTCATTCTTCAAAATACTAGAGAATACAGGCCCCGTTTTCCCCATTCCTTTTCATAACACAGTCCCGCCATCTCCAGAACAAGCCTGGTGATCATTTGTTGCACTCCCCGTATGGCAATAATTTCCTTTCAGAGGAAAGGTTACCAAAACTGCACACAGTACTCCAGGTGCTGTCTAACAAGCTTCTATACAATTGAAGCAATACGTCAATACTCCTGTACTCAAACCCACTTGAGATAAAGACTAAAATTCCCTTAGCCTTCCCAATAGCTTGCTGCATCTGCATGCTAGCCTTCAGTGACTTGTTACAATGACACACATGTTCCATTGTACATCTAGACGTTCTAATCTCTAACCATTTAGGGAATACTCTGAACATCTGATCATTCTACCAAAATGAATAACCTCACATTTTCCCAGGTTTTAATCTGCCTGCCATGGTCTTCCCACTCACTAAGTCTGTCCAAATCCTCCTGAAGCGGTTTTACATTTTCCTCAAAGCACACATTCCATCCTAACTTTGCATTATCCGCGAGCTTGGAAATATTACAATTGTTCCCCACAGCCAAATCATTGATGTATATTGTGAACAGCTGGGGCTCGAGTACTGATCCTTGCGGTACCGCACTAGTCGCAGACTGCAAATGCAAGAAGGATCCGTTCATTCCTACTCTCTGTTTTCTGCCTGTTACCCAATCCTTAACCCATGCCAGTGTTGCTTCTTAGCCTATCTGCTTTTATTTTGCTAATCAACCTCCTCTGGGGTACTTTATCAAAAGCGTTCTGAAAATCCAAGTATACTACGTCCATCCATCGACTCTCCTCTAACAATTTTGTTGGAACATGCTTAAAAAAACTCCAACAAGTTAGTCAACCATCATTTCCCATTCGCAAATCCATGTTGACTATGCCCAATCAGACCATGATTATCCAACTATCCATTTGTCACATTCTTTATAATAGATTCTAGCATTTTCCCTACTGCTGATGTAAGGCTAACAGGTCTGTAGTTTACTGATTTCTCTCTCTCCGTCCCTTCTTAAGTAAGGATGACATTTTCTACCATCCAAATTTCGGAATTCATTCCAGAATCTACAGAATTTAGGAATATGATCACCAAAGCATCCAATATCTCTACAGCAAACTCTTTTAACAGTCTGAGATGCAGAATATCATGTCCCGCGCACTTGTCAAGTTTCAGCCCCATTAATTTATCCAATACAACCTTCTTACTGATAGGAATTTCCTCCCGCCCTCTCTTCATCACACCCCATCACCACATCCTTCTATTCCTTTCTCCCTCATGTGTTTATCCAGCTTTCCTCTTCAGTGCATCTCTGTGATTCACCTCAACCACTCCCTATAGCAGCGAATCCCACATTCTCCCCACTCTCCGGCTAAAGAAGTTTCTCCTGAATCCTCATTGGATTTTTTAGTGACTGTATTATAATGATGCCCCCCTAGTTCAGGCCTCGCTCCCAGAAGTGGAAACGCCTCTTTTCGTCTACCCTATCGAACATTATCTTTATTTTGAAGACCTCTATGTTGTCACCCCCTCAGCGTCCACTCTTCTAGAGGAAAGAGCACCGGCCTGTTCAATATTTCCTGATAGTTATGACCTCGAAACCGGGATCAACATTTTCGTGACCCGACGCAAACCATTTAACCTGATATCCAGTAACCCGCATTTTGTGATATCCTGAATCATTCACGCATCCAAGATTTGTTGAATATCGGTAAATCAGATTCAGTTGCAGAATGGTCCACGAATACACTTTAAGGAAATGCTTTGGAGAAATAATTTATAAAATATTATATCTGGTTTATTTACCCACACAATATTATACAAATGAACAATGTGATAATCGGCTCAAATCTACAAATCCACCATTAAAGTTTTCCAACTCTCTGTCGAGTGAAAACAATTTAATTGTGCTTTTGAAGGTCTCGTGAACTATTTCCCGTGAACTAGTCTCGGAGCGGATTGATGATTCACTTTAAGAATATTCCAATCTGAATGTGAATAAGGTCACTGAGTTCATCAACCACCTTCTCCGGTAGCAGCAGCGTGGGTTTTCCTCCCTCACTGGCAGGTGCCCTTTTTTATACCTGTGGAGCTGAGGTTTTGAAGCAGATTTGCTTCCCTTGTACCCGCTAAAAGCCTCCCTTTTCCTTCTCATGGTATCCTGAATATCTCTGGTCACCCATGGTTATCTGGCGTGTTACTCCTTCCTATCACCCTAGAGGTAACATGTTGAGCCTGTACCCTCCCCATTTCCTTTCTGAACGCCCCTCAATGCCCCCTGTAGATTTCCCCACAAGTAGCTGTGACCAGTATACCTTGGCCAGGTCCTACCTGATTTAACTAAAATCCGCTCTCCCCCAATCGAAAACATTTTTTTTGCAACTTGACTATTTCTTTGTCTATAAGAAGCTTAAATTGTACCATGTTGTGGTCGCTATCACTAAAATTCTCCCCCACCTACACCTCAGCCATCTGTCCGGCTCCATTACTCAGAATTAGGTCCAGTACTGCCACGTCGCTTGTTGGACCCTCTACATATTGACATAAAATTTTCTCCTGCACACATTTCAAGAAATCCACTCCATCCAAGCCCTTAACACTTTGTCTATCCCAGTTAATGTTGGGAAGTTGAAATCACCAAATATAATATAATTTACACTATTGTTATTGTTTTTACACACCTCCGCAAATTGTGCACATATTTGTTCCTCAATTTCCCGCTGACTATCTGGGGGTCTATAATAAACACCTAGCAATCTGGCTGCCCCTTTTCTACTCTTAAGCTCCACCCACAAATATTCATTCGATGCCCCCACCAAGATATCATCTTTCCTTACTGCAGTAACCGACTTAAGAGATTATTCAATTGTCAATTGCAATTTCTCTATTTCTTTGTCTATAACAAGCTTAAATTGTACCATGTTGTGGTCGCAATCACTAAAATGCTAAAGTGCTAAAATGTTCTGATGAAGAGTCATACGGACTCGAAACGTTGACTGTCTTCCTCTCCGCAGATGCTGTCAGATCTGCTGATTTTTTCCAGCTATTTTTGTTTTTGTTTCAGATTTCCAGCATCCGTAGTATTTTTCTTTTATCTAAGAGAATATCCAGTTCACTCTTTGGGCGACATCACGAAATCGCGCCGAGAATGCACCTGAATTTGCTCCGGTTGGACTTTTGGACTTGCCCTCCCAACAGAGGAAACTTTCTATAACACGTTATGTTCGTAAAGCAGATTGTGATCTTTCCCCCTCAATCTCTCCTCAGATGACAAGCCCCGCATCTCTGGAATCAATCTAATGAACGTACTTTGAACCACGTCCAGTGCAACTACATCCTTAAAGTCCAAGCGCGCATAAAGTGCCTGTGGAGAAACAATAAAAAACCGAATCTATTTTTATAACAAACACCAACATCATAGGGATAGGCGGAGGCCATTCAGCTCCTCCAGTCTATTCAATTAGATCATGGCGGGTCTGTATCATAACTTCCATCTACCCACCTTGGTTCCATACTACTTTAGCAGATTGACCTTTCCCATCTGCACCTTGTAATAAGTGTCTCGAAAAACTTTCGAAATATCTGCGCAGAATGAACCTTTACAACAAAATAAGTTACTGTTAATTTGGGAATGTTCATATCTGCCACGAACAGGATTCCCGAGACACTCTGCCGCCCAGAGTTTAATCATCAACAAAAATATCCGATAATCAGCGCACCAACGGTTTCCAGAGCAACTTTTTATTATTGATGAAATGAAAGATGTCATGGAAATAGGTTACATCATCTCAGTGAAACATCAAATTTACTCACGCGTTTGACTGATATTCTAGTGTGGGGAGCGAATTGTGTTAATGTTTGATAATTATTAACATCGCCAGCAAGCCTCTTTCAGTCACAGCCGATGGGATGTGCTGTACTCAGGATAGAGGCTAATATTTAATGGGCGGTGTGTTACAAGAGGACAAATTCATAAGGGATGTTGGAATAAAGTGCACATTCAAAAAGCTGGCCCAGGCGTGACGGACCAAATTTTCTCCTCCTGTCCTTTCAGTGCCTTCGAACCAGTGATTTTATTCGTTAAAATGCACTAAATTGAATTTACAAAAGGGCGGATGGATTCTCAATAATCTTGTTTCAAGAGTAAATTTAACATTTCTCCCTCCTTGGACACAACCAGTGAAGGCTCTGTGTCCAATAACAATGCAGCTTTCATATCAATGCAGCCTAAATCTCCATCCAGTACCTGTCGGCTCTTAACCATGCTTCTATACTGCTTACATTCGCTCCATAAATGACTTTGTAATTTGGCCTCAGCGATATCCTGGGAGCATCTCCGCTGAATAAATAAAAAAAATGGCATCACAGAGCCGTCACTGGTTTTAAAGTCTTTTTAATATTTAGGTAACTCGAGCACAGATCCATTGTAAAGGCTGCTTGAATAATTTCTTGCTGACATACTGAATAAAGATGCAGAATGCCATAATAAACCAGAAAAAAGAAACCTGGAGAGGCAGGAATAGTTGATAATGTTTGATAATTATTAATATCGCGAGCAAGCCTCTTTCAGTCACAACCGACAGGATGTGCTGTACACAGGACAGAGGCTAACATTTAATGGGCGGCGTGTTACAAGAGGACAAGAGAGAGATAATTCTGGAGAGGCGATAATTCATCGTTGGAATAGCGGGCATTAAAAGATTATTCAGTTCACGCTTTGCGTGGCATCACAAAATTGCGCTGAGAATGCGCCTGAATTTGCACCGGTTGGAGTTTCGGTCTTTCCTGCCCAACAGAGGAAACTTTCATCAACACGTCATGTTCCGGAAGCAGACCATGATCTCTCTCCAAACAGAGTGTGGGATCCTATTTAAAGGCCAAGCGGGCATAATGTGTCTGTGGAGCAAAAATAAAAAACGAATCTATTAATATAACAAAAACCATCATCAGAGGGATAGGAGCAGGCCATTCATCCCATCTAGTCTATTCAATTTGATCATGGCGGGTCTGTATCATAACTTCCATCAACTCACCTTGGTTCCATAATCCTTAATCCCGATACCCAACAAAAATCTATAAATCTCAGTTTTGACATCTCCAATTGATCCAACAGCCTCAGCAGCTTTTGAGGGTAGAGAACTTTAGATTTCCACTCGCCTTTGTGTGACTAAGTGCTTCCTGACATCACCCCCGAGCGACCTAGCGTTATTTTTAATGTTCTGCCCTCCCGTTCAAGGACTCCCCACTACGTAGCCCAACGCGCCCCCCCCACCCCACCCCCCCAACCCCCTCCACTCCCGCGCCACCAGGGCAATTAATTTCTCTCTATTGTTTTATCATCTTAATCCCCTCGATTAGATCACCCCTGAATCTTCCCTACGAGAGGGACTAAAACCTACTTTCTGCCATCCTGTGGTTCCCACGGCGCAAAGTCTTCGAGATTCATCGCAATAACTATGAACTTTAAACCTTAAAGTTCAGTGAAATGTATCCACGCTTGTGGCAACAACAATTCCATTCTTTTACCTCTTTATTATCTCGTTGTTCCCTGGAATCTTTCGGTTCCTCATCAATGTTCATGCTGCCTGTTAGAAAGTAAAATTTGAACTGAGCGTAAGTGGCTACATTTCCCGCTGAACCGGATGAAGCTTTCAGTAACCCATTGATAACTGAATGGATTGAGAGCGCCGCGGAGTTGCACTGTCTCCCAACAATCGCTACCTGTCTGCCGGTTCCTGCAGCTCCTTCTCCCGGCCACAAGGATCATCCCCAGAAGGAGAAGCGCTGCCGCCGACAGACCCCCTGAAAGCAGGAAACTGCAGGTGGTCGGGAGCGGAGAATCTGCAAAAAAAAACCTTTCATTTAAAAGAAAGCTTATGAAATAAATTAAACACGTGGGGAAAAATGACAAACTGAATGTGCGATTTCACCTGGAGACGGAAATGGATGTTTGCATATGTCATTACCCCGAAATAGAGCAGAGATCTTTTAGAAGAATGTTGAAACAGGACAGAAGTAGAAAGAGATAGAAAGAGCGAGAAGAGATAGAGAGATTGTGAGATGGATGGAAGAGAGAGCAGAGATCTTATAAAGCACAGTTTAAACCCGACAAATATATATGTATGGAGAGAGAGAGTGAGAGAGATAGGGAGAATGATAACGAGACCGGGGGAGCAGAGATCTTTAAAAACCCTGTTTTAATAGGACACTGAGGCAGAGAGTGATAGAGAGGTAGATAGAGCACGGTTAAAAGAGACTGAAAGAGAGAGAAATCGAGAGAGGGAGAGCAGCGATCTGAAAGAACACTATTTAAATTGGACAAACATAGAGAAATAACGAAAGAGAGATAGAGGGAGAATGACAGAGGGAGGTAGATAGATCACTGTTTTAATAGCAAAGAAATGTTAAGCCAGAGAGAGATGGACAGAGGGTGATCGAGAGAGCATTTCACTTAAAGAAAACTATTTAACTAGGATACGAATAGAGAGGGAAACAGTTGAAGAGGGGGAGAGAGGTGAGAGGTGGAGGGAGGGGAAACAGGGCAGAGAGGGGTAGAGAGGGGGAGGAGGGAGATGCGCAGAGAGGGGGAAATGGGGGATAGAAAGGCGATATGGGGGTGATGGTGGAGAGAGGGAGAGATGGTGGAGAGAGGGAGAGATGGTGGAGAGAGGGAGAGTTGGGGAGAGAGGAGCAGAGGGAGACATAGGGAGAGAGGGAGCGAGAGAGACAGGGGGAGATAGGGAGAGAGATCAAGAGTGGGAGAGATGGGATTAGGGGAGAGAGGCAGAGTTCGAGAGTGGGAGATTTGGGGAGAGACAAAAAGAGGGAAACAAAGGGGAGAGGGACAGATGGAGAGGGGGAGAGGTGTATAGAGTGAGGGAGAGAGAGAAAGAACTGGAAGATAGGGGAGAAAAGGAGGAAGGGAGAGGTGGAGGTTGGAGAGGGAGAGATGGGGAGAAAGAGAGGATCGAGAGCGGGATTTTAGGTGAGTGGGAGAAGCGAAGGAAAGAGATGGAAGGAGAGATGGATGGAGAGGCGAATGGAGGGATATTTAGACAGATACAGAAAGGGAAATGAAGAGAGTGTGATATATAGAGCATATAACTTATATAGAAGTGTTTAACTGGATAGAAAAGGATGGAGAGAGCGCGCGATGGAGACAGAGGGAGAAAGAGAGAATGAGAGAGAAAGGGAGAGATGGCGACAGATCGAGAGATAGGAAGATAGATGAATGTCTCAGATTTATTCTTACACACCATTTAACTAGCATAGAAATAGGCAAATAAACAGGGATAGAGTGATATAGATAAGAGATACCAATACATGTATGAATAGATAAAGACAGATCGCGAGACGGGCAGAAAGTGAATAGATAAACAGCGAGTGGTACCGGGAGAGAGAGAGGGGGGGATTTGTAGAGAGAGGGTTTCAGAGAGACAGGGAGAGAGAGAGATGTCATACAGACAAATATATCAGCTATCTTAAACTGCACTAGGACAAGAATGGATTGATTGATACAGAGCAAGAGAGATGGATAGACAGATAAACAGATAGACACGCAGAGAGAGAAGATGTCTTATACCTCACTGTTTAACGAAGACAGACATAAATATTGTGAGTGTTAAGCAGATAGAGATATGAATAGATTATTTTACACAGGCATGGTGAGACAAAGTGGTACACTGGGAATGCAATCACACCATTCATTTTTGCACACTGACAAATGATCCAGTGGCATGGAACCATGTCAATATGCTGAGACAGACACAGGAACACAATGAATAGGAGCAGGAGACCATTCAAGGAGATCCGCCTTTCAATAAGGTTAATATTGTACATTAAATGCACTTTCCTGCCCTGTCCACATCCCTTATTCCCTTAGTTCACAAAAATCTGCTCAGTGACTGAGCATCCATAACTCTCTGGTTTGGATAGAACAGATGGTGTTAGAATTTCAGAAATCTGAACACTGAAAAATGGAGATATCTATGATAGGCCTAAGATAAAATCATGATACATAGACACACACGGAAAATGGACAATTCTAATTTACAAAGTTGACAAAGCCTCCCATCAGCATTAAATAGATGGGTAAACGGTCACTGTTAATAGCTACCTCTCTGAGATGAGACACTTGCACTGAGAAGATTTTCACTGGAGTTGATTTGAACGGCGCAAGTACAGAGAGCGCCGCTGCTCCAAGTTTCCACCGAGAGGCTGGTGTAACTCTTGATCGTGTAGGTCCCGTCCGTCTCAATTTTCCCGGAATCGGTCTGCCCCTCAACACTCCTCCCGAAAACATTCCAGCGGACGGGAAAGGAATCGGTAGACAAGCCTCTGATCAAACACAACAACGGGACACTTTCCATGGAAGGAATCTCATCCTCCGGCGGGGTGAGGAGGAATATGGTGGGGGAGCCGTCTAAATTTGGCAAATAGAACAGACAACCCATTAACAGTTCAATGTAGACATCTTTACTTGCTGTAGAAAAGCTCAATTCGGTGGAATAAAAATGACATTTACCTGTAATTACTAACTGGGAGCCATTTCCGAATATTAAAGTCCGGTTCTGGTAACTGTTGATTGCACAGTAATACATTCCAGAATCATTTCTCCGGGTATCCGCAATGAGCAGTGAATAATAACCCGCTTCGTCAGAAATCTCGCTGGAAAACCTCCCCAGGGCTGGGAAGTGCTCATGCGTTGTGTAAACCAGCTTAATGTCCTTTCGCTCTCGCTGTATGTACCAAAGGATGATCCCAGGTTTAGAGCTCTCCGTGTGGCAGTTCAGTTTAGCGCGACCCCCCGCAGCGAGTGTCTGAACGCGCGGAGACTGGGACAAGACGGGCTGAGACACAATAACTGAGCACGAGAGAAATAAACACGAGTCACTTCAGGTGATGGTACAACCCGCCACCCCGCTACCGCACACCCTCTCTCCTGAAGCCAGCCTCCGGCGAATACACCCCGATAAGGAGAAGGCACAATTATTAAAACAATATACAGTTCATATCGATAAATCGCGCGCAATCGGTTGTTTGCGCCATTCTATTCCTGTCTTTCCAAGGGCACAGTACCAGTCCATTCAGCAGGAAATCTGGGAAAATCACTGGGATACACTAATGGGAACGGTGTGAAGTTAATAAATTAAAAGAGCTGTTTGAAATCTAAATTTTCGAACTGTTACATTTTTTCCCTCATCCACCTGTCGTTTCCTGTTCTCCTCCGCTGACTTTGGGCATTTTATTTTGTTCAAGAGATTATAACTCACTCTAATGATCCACTTGAAACTCTGTGCTCTTCCCAATCGCCAATAATGTCGATAGAGCCAATTCAATTTCTTTATTCCAGGGGAGGTTAAATTTCGGATTAATTCCATTCATTTTTACTGATCGATGCAGTTTCCACGTTGTTGTCTATATTCGCTTTATTTTTTACATCGAACTTGCTGATTGAATTGCATCTTATAGAACCGTGGAGGCCATTCGGCTCTTCAGAATGCTGGCACTTTGAGAGATCTATTCTGTTACCCTCTATTCTGTCCCCCGCTCCTTCCCGCATATCCCTGCAAATGTTTCCCTTTCAGGTATTTATCCAATTTCCCTGTTGAAAGTTCCTACTGAATCTGCTTCTGTCGCCTGTTCAGGCAGCGCCTTCCAGATCACAACAACTCGCTTTGTTAAGAAAAATCTTCTCGTCCGCCCGCACCCCCAAATCCCCTACCCCCCCGCCACCCCGCCCCCACCCCCCACCCCACCCCCAAAACACCTCTTTTTTTGCCGATTCTCAACAATCTGTGTCCCTCTGATTGCCGCGCCTACAGCCAGTTGAAACTATTTCTCCTTATTTACTCTATCTCAACCCTTCTCCACTCTATCTGAACATGTTAAGATATCTTACCCTGGAAGAGATAGGGCAATGCACACACAGCGAGGAAGCTCATTGTCCGTGACTTCAGACGGTCAGACTCTTGGCCCCCGACCCAACCTCACTGAGAAATCGTTTTTGTTCTCTAGGTATGTAGGAGGTGTGAAATATGCAGACTGGATGGCGTTCTGTTTCTATTCATAGATATACGATACGGGTTGGAAAATGGTGCCGAGTTAGACAGATCTCTGCGGTTTTCCTGTTTATTGCAGGTCGAACTGCAGTCACGCACTCATCATATGTTTTGCAAGATACACCAGGTTTGTACTCACACTAATTAGACTACAGTTGGAGTGCAGAACACTGTTCTGCATTTTCTGGAAAGGATACAAGGGCACTGGAAATTGAACAGTTAATATTTCTCAAGGATTGCATCAGACTGAGAGCTTATAACTATCAAGAAAGAATGAACCGGTTGGGCTCTTTTCTCTGAAAAAGAGGAAGATCGAGGGGCAACCCGGCCAAGGTCTTTAAAATTATAAAATGGTTTATTTCGACAGACTTAACGGAGGTAATTCTACATCGGCAGGATTTCAACAATATTGGACATCAATAAATCCAATCGGCAATCCCGGAGAACTCAGGAATTCCCATTTGGATTTAGATAAATGAACGGTAAACTTATTTTAAAAAAAATAGTTCCTCAGGTGTCCTGAGAGAGCGCATACCCGGAGGATGTTTCCTGCTGTGGCCAAACCTAGTTGCATGGGTCAAAAATAAAGGTCTCCATTTTAAGGCAGAGCTGAAAACATTTTTTTTCGCCCAAAGGGTCGATGGTGTATGGAAATTTGTTCCCCAAAAAGTTGTCGCGGATGGGTCTTTGAATTTATTCAAGGCCCCGAGTTAGATAGATTTTTGTTCGGTGTGGGAGCGAAGGCCTATGGGCGGCAGACAGAAAAGTGGATTCGATCCACTACCAGATCGGCCATGATCTTATTGAATGGTGCAGCAGGCTCAAGGGGCCCAATGGCCTAAGGCTGTGTTTCTATGGTCCTCTGTAATCCGGTCATTAATATGAAATAAATCCAGTCTGGAATTCAGGAGCAAATTTTTTACCCAGACTTTGGGGTGAATGTGGAACCCTCTCCCGCAAGGAATGGGTGAGGCTCTTGCAGAATTGCATTTAAGTGGGAAGCTGGGTAAAACATGAGGGAGAAATGAATAGAAGGTTAAGCTGTTCGGCTGAGATGAAGTGGGGGTGGGAGGAAGCTTTTGCGGGAAATAAATACGGGCACAAGCATTCGGATCGAATGGCCTGTTTCTGTGCTGCAAATTCTAATTAAATCTGTAAACGGTAACATCAAAGGAGCTTAACAGCTATTTCAAAGTAGTAACTGTGCTGTGAATTTTCCATTGAACTGCTGTAAATGCACTTAGAGCACAATACAAAGTGCAACATGTATTATTGTTTGATACTCTCTGCATGGGGTCAATCAATAAATCATTGGTAAAAAGAATTCTACAATGAGTGCAGAACACTGAATTCAGATCAATCACCAATCCTGTTTTATATTATAGAATAAGTCAGTCGAAAACCTGCTCCGTGAGACTTCCTAGAAAGGAGGAACTTGCACGGACGTATTAAGAAGTAGAACTGAAATCGAAAAGAGGATCGTTCATTTCGAATCCCGATAAGTGCAGTGAAAGACCGTGTTTGTTCCATTACAATTCCCCTTTAGATTTCTGCATAATTTGCGTTATGTCGAATCAGATACTAGTTTTTAAAATTCAAATCAAACCACATACATTTTATTCAATATATTCCAGTCTCTGTCTTAAATAGATTGTGTCATGAATCTTGCACAAACTGTTTACAGGATGAATTATATTGAGCACAATGACATAACACTCTTAATTCCTGGCGTTCATCTTCCAAACCTCTGACCCCCACAAACTTCAATTACATGTGCAGCAGATACGTGGGAACGCCACCATTTGCAAGTCCCCTCCTCCCCACCCCCCAAATCACCACCCTAACTTGAAAATATATCGGCCGTTCCGTTACTGTCGCTGGGTCAAAATTTTGAAATTCCCTCCCTAACAGCACTGTGGGTGCACCAACACCACAGGGACTGCAGCGGTTCAAGGAGGCAGCTCACCACCGCATTCTCAAGGGGCAATTAGGGATGGGGAAGACAAGCTGCCCTTTCCAGCTACTCTGACATTCCGAGATTGAATCAGTATTTAACTGCAATTTTAAGCATCCATTCATACAGTTTGCATTCTCGTACCCCGGCGCCCCCCACCCCGCGAAGTATAACCCAGCAAAGCTCTTCATAGACAGGCTGTCACATGTCCGCTGTGACGCACAGACGGTGGCCACAGTATGTTAAATGTATGCGACATCACCAGGACAGCGCACCCAAAATGGCGTCATACTTTCCACAGCATAACTCGTCATAGATTCCACCGCCTATGAAAGGGGAGCAACTCACTGGGACTGACCAGAGATCAGTCTGCGGCCACTCCGCCTGCACAAACAAACTGGTGAGAGCGGAAAAAGGGAGATATCACCGCGTCAAGATGCCCAAGGAATCTTTATTTCTGATGCTAATTTTCCATGTGCTGCGGGTTCACGGTGAGTAAGAGGCGGGTCAAAATTTTAAACTGGAATCAGCAAGAATCCGTGTTTACTAAGCTGTAAATATGGCCTAGTGGTCAGCTGGAGGGATTTTACCTGTTGATGTGAGTTTATTTATTGGTTCCTCTGACAAAGTGAAGGAATCAAACTGGAGACTTAATCTAACCACCAATAAATAAAGACAATGATGTAACTTATAAAATTGCAGGCGAAGACTTTTAAAGCGGCTGCTTTCAATCTCCCATTAACCAATAGTAATGTAACAATAATCTCTCTAGTTACAGAACCTGAGCCCTCTCTGTCTCAGGGCCCCGTCATAATGACGGCTAAAGTCGGAGAGACGGTGAAAATAACCTGTCACTGCATTTACGAATTGAAATCGGTGCCTAGCTATCTCTGGTACAAACAACGTGTGGATGAAGCCCCGAAACCAATCGACAGCCAGTCCTGTCAGGGGGCCAATTGCAAATTTATTTCCAAAAAAGGCGACAGCGAAAATGTGTTGATTCTGGAAATTCTCAATGTCCAGTTGAATTACTCGGGTTCCTAATACTTTGCTGATAAGGATGGCGATGAAGTGCGACAGAATTGCCCCATATTACTCTTTGGAAGTAAGAGAGCAAGTGAAATTAATTCAGATCATGCAAGGCATTATTATTTGGTGCAATTTAATCGTTAGCTGTGTCCCAATCTCTGTCCAAACAGTTCCACCAACAAGACGGCTGTTCTGCTGTTTGCCCCGCCGGGTGAGCTGCATTTGAGGGAAATGGTCCCCTGAGTGTGTTTGGTCAGTGGAGTTTCTTCCAACCAGATTGTTATTTTCTGGAACATTTCCGGCCTGGTCACCGAGGGACCGAGCGATCCCGGTACAATGGAGGCGGACGGGACCTACGGCATCAGAAGTCACGTCATGGTGTTGAGGGAAACCTGGAAAACTGGCGTTGTGTGTACTTGTATTGTTCAACTGGAGTCTCCGGGCAAATATTGGACGAAAAGTTTGTCGTTCACGAAAGCAACAGAGACAGCGAGAGGTGAGTTGGCGATCTGTTCGATGGAGGCTTTTGTTCGACGTTAGAGTCAATTGGAGAAATTCATTAATTCATAGAACCTGCAGGCTGTAAATTAAAGTGTAAATATCTATATTATAAATATGTTAAAATAAGTTAGGGTTTCCTTAACCCCAGGTGTAGTCTTGTCCTTGTAAACAATTTCTGGACTTGCCTTATATTTCCCCGTCGTAGAATCTTCGAACAATAGACGCGGAAAGAGGGATTTCGGCCCATCGTGCCTGTGCAATCTCTTTGTAAGAGTTATCCCATTGGATCCATCCTTTCCACACAACACTGTCTTCAAGTTAGAATGAGATTTATCTTCTGAAAGTTATTGTTGAACCTCCTTCAACCGCCCATTTAAGGCAGTGAATCTTGCAGTAAAATTGAGGTCAGTGCTACACTGGATGCTCTTTGCAAGCAGGAGACAGCCAAGAATGCTTTGGTGAGGGTGCACAGGAGATTTATCAGAATGGGACCAGGGATGAGGGATTTCAGTTAACGTGGAGAGACTGTAGAATCTGGGAATGTTCTCCTTAGAGCAGAAAGGGTTGAGGGAGAGATTTAGTCGTGGCGTTCAAAATCATGAGGGGCTTCGGTAGAGTAAACAAGGAGAAACTGTTTCCACTGGCAGGAGGGTCGGTAACCAGAGGGACACAGATTGAAGAGAATCAGCAAAAGAACCAGAGGGGGAGATGAAGAGATTTTTTTAATATATATCTCAGCGGGTTGTGCTCTGGAAGGCGCTACCTGAAAGTGCTGTGGATGCAGGATCAAAATTAACTTTCAAAAGGGGAATTGGATAAATACCTGATGGAAAGTCACTTTCAGGAATATTGGGGGTAGAGCAGGATGAATAGGGCTATTTAGTTACCTCTTTCAAAGAGCCAGCACTGGCACATCCGCCCAAATGGACTGTTTCTGGGCTTCCATTTGGGTCACGTTTCCCATCAGATAGTCTCAGAATAGGCTGATTTGACCAAGCAGCAATTTCTAAGATTTTTGTCTCTGTAGGATCGTGCAATCTGCCCCATCCTGTTATCATAACTCCACTGGTGATACTGGTTCTCCTCATGGTCCTTATTTCCATTTGGATTTTTAAAAGCGGCACATCAGGTGAGGGTTAATCTTTATTTTAATAATTGATTGTGTATCTGATTCCCCTCTCGTAATTTTAAATTGCTAATTAACTTTCTGCCTTCAGGAGAACGAGAGAAGAGATCCCACAATGAAAAGTGAGTAACAGAACCATTTGAAAACTTCATCTCAAACATCCCCTCTATATTTATCACTGGGCCTAACCTAGTTCGGTCCCAACACTGATTCCAATGGTATATGCTGACATTTTCCATGAGTTTTTTAGGATTGATTCTAAGACCACTCGACATTCTCTTCTCAACTATTTCTGGCACCTCCGTCAGTATTCACAGAACATAACAAGTCTTTGATATTTTTGTTCGCATCCAGGTTTAGCTTGACAGGGAGAAGGCAAAGAGGGAGGCAGAATGAGCGACAAACAGGTAAGTTGCATTGAAATGTTGGCACAGATTAAATGTCAAGTTGGTGGAATTGGAAAGATGCATAAGAG
This sequence comes from Cetorhinus maximus, assembly GCF_964194155.1. NCBI lineage: Eukaryota > Metazoa > Chordata > Chondrichthyes > Lamniformes > Cetorhinidae > Cetorhinus > Cetorhinus maximus. Next base: position 2,103,164 of record NC_135914.1, on the reverse strand, counting down.
CATTTCCAGCCATAAAAATGTTCACAATCAGCCTGCTGTCTCTGGGTCCCATATAAAATACCAATTATTGGTTATTAATAGTGGCAGTAGTATACCAGATGGGCAATAGACGCCAGGCACGGTGGTTAGATAGTGTTTGTCCGTCCATTGGCGATTTTCACTCCACTGAAACATTGAGGGAACTTTCCCGTATTGGGGTCCTTCCGTGGATTGGGGCCCTGGTAACAAATAGGGCCCATTGGCGTGTTGGCACCATTGGCACATTTGTGAATCATTGTCTCACGGTGTATCTCTGATAGTTATGAATCAGCCAGACTGGGATAATATTTCAATTCATATCTTAACCATTAATAACACAGATGACCACCGTCAAACTGAGGGAAAGAGGCCACATCGGGATGCAATACAGGTGAGTTTTTTGAAATTGTTGTTATAACATTCAAAAACTTGTTTAGCACGATAAGGTACATGGCTTCCCATGCTAGACATTTCTCGCTTTTATCAGAGAGCAGGCCACAGTCCAGAGCATCTGAATTTGTTTAAAATCCCATTCTCCCTGGAATTCGAATCAGAAGATATCCCCCAGTCCCTCTCCCCATCTGATAATAGAGAAGATAGTGTAATTTTCCAGGCGGAATATCTCCGCCAGACTTAAAGGCGTATTTCCAGCAGTTCATATTTTAGATTTGTGCTATTATCCTTTATCTCTACAGTCAGCCGAATCCCCTTCCCTCGTTTCCCACCTTTGTCCCTCCTCCGACCCAACCGATTTAGTAAATACATTACCAATGGAATTAGAATGATGATAAGACCAAAGCAGGGTTTTTTTTAGCGTTAAATCAAAATGTGCTCCTGTTGTCAGCGGACTGCGAAGGAGTCAGCATGGGGAAAAAGTCTGCGTGCGTGTGTGTGTGTGTAAATGTGTGTGTGGCATATATAGTTTGTGTGTGTGTCTGTTTATGTGTATATGTGTATGCGTTTGCTGTGTGTGTGTGTGTGTGTGTGTATGTGCGAATGTGTGTGGAATGTGTGTGTGTTTATGTGTGTGTGGTGTCTCTATGGGTGTGTGTGTGTGTGTTTATGCGTGTGTGTGAATGTGTGTGTAGTGTGTGTGTGTAATGTGTGTCTGTGTGTGCTATTATGTGTGTGTGTACGCGAATGTTTGTGTGGTGTGTGGGTGTGTGAGTGTGTGTATGGTGTGTGAATGTGTGTGTGGTGTATGTAGTTTGTGTGTGTGTCTGCTTATGTGTATATGTGTATGTGTTTGCTGTGTGTGTGTCTATGTGTGTGTGTGTGTGTACTTATGCCTGTGTCTGCGTGAGTGCGTTTGTATGTGTGTGTTTATGTCTGTGTGTTTATGTGTGTGTGTGTGCTTATGTGTGTGTCTGTTTATGTGTGTTTGTGTGTCCAGAAACTTGAGCAGAAGGTCTAGACTGAACCTTCAGAGCGAAAGCTGCACTGTCTGAGGTGCCAAATTACATGAAACGTTAAACCTAGGCCTTCTCAGCCCTCTGAGGTCGGCATAAAAGATGGAACTGCCATTAGTGCAGGAAGAGTAGTGGTGGGGTGTTGGGGGATGGGGGTTCCGGGTTTGGGTGGGTTCTCTCTGGTGTACCGTTCCATATTTTATCTCTCAACCAGCGTCTTAAAAATAAATTGTTTAGGTCATTAATTAATTGCTCTTTATGAGCGCATACTGTGCGTAAATTCACTGCCGCCTTGCATTAAGAACAGAGGCTACACTTCAAAGAAGTGGATGCAAATGTTCTGGGTCTTCTTCAGTTCGTGACAGGCGCTATATAAACACAAATCTTTTTATTGTGTTTGTGTCATTCTTCTGAATGTGATGAATTCTGTGGACTCTACTCAATTGTGTAGATGGCACATAGTGAAACAAAGTAATCGGATTGGCCAATTAACAGCAAAGGAATTCAATCAAATTGATAGACTCATCATCCCAATTTTCTGATTAAACTTTGGTGATTTCCAGTTGCTTTGTGAATTCTGCAGCTCTATTGGAAAGTATCAATTCAGACAATTCTTTTACATACAAATGAAGCTAAACTTTCCTCAAGTTGCTATAAAGTGCAATGGAAACTGATTCATTGGGATGGTTTCAAGACGGAATTATAAAAATAGTGGAAGGGAGAAGTGATGGCAACGATATGGGGTCAGTGAAGGGTACAGTGGGAGTAATTGCATAGATCTTTCACAGAGCTGGCACAGACACAGTGTTCGGAACCTTCTGTGCTGTATCATTCTATGATTCTATAAAACCTGGTTGCGGAAGTGGGTAATCTTACCTATCTTTCAATTACTTTTCGCTGTTAATGTTTAATATGTCTCCCAGACTCCAGGCGGACCTCTCTACGCCTCCCTGGACTTGGCTGCATTGGATAAAATGTCAGAAAAAAAGGCGGGTCACAGTTGACAATCTGGTCTGTTTCTCTCTGATGAATTATGGAGGTGAGAGGATTTGCCAAAGAACCCACAGCCTTGTGGAAATAAACGTGGAGCCAAGGAGACTTCCATGATATAATTATCTTTCCGGATGATCTTCAAAGGTTGGCCTATTTTGCTAAATGTAGAAATTGCTTTGAATATTGTTAAGTATATCCCACCGTTATTGTGTATCTCAATTGTGCAAGAAACATTAAGCAAAGACTAAGGATTTTCTTTAATTTCTCTGGACTTTTCCTGCTGATTCTGTAACTCCAGTTACTGTCAGGATGCTCATTTTTGGCAAATGTCTGCATGTAAATTAAATAAATTATTCTTCTATTATAACGATGCCCCAGAGATTGCTATTGATTAATAATTGAGATATAATTAAATGTCATCTGGATAAAGCTACAATTTCTCCTGAGTTGGCAATATCAGTCCTGGATTGAGATGCTGTTCGTTGTGGGTTTCTTTGCCGGAGATGTGATTCATCATTTACTGAATTAGAACAAAGCGGGAGAGGGGCACTAGCAGTGATTCATAAAACTTGTGATGGTTTAATTTCACTTTTACACAATGTCTTTTGATTTGTGTTCAAATCTGAACCTACTTATCAGAGATTTACCGTGAGTGTAGTGTGTTTTGAAAGCAGATGTGCTGTGGAAGGTGGAGCGAAATTTTAGAAGTCTCTCTGCCAGAAATCTGTTGAACCTAGTATCCCGTATATTTTGCAGTCTAAGTGTATTAACTGATAGGGAAACAAGGTGAATGCGCGGAATTTTGTACCTGAATATGGATGCTACTTTTATATATTTCTGGGAACATAGTGATATCCTATAAGGAAAGCTGTGTGTGTGTGCTTTCATGGGTAATTAAACTGGGGAACGTTCGTAAAGTCAGCTTGTCTGTGGAAAGTGAGAGATGTAAGATAAACATGCTGAATGCGTATATTTGTAACGAGAGACTATGGTGCGTTTGGGAGTATTAGTAAATGTGTTAGGCTTCTTAAACTTGCAATAGGTGATAGGTAAGGACTTGTGTTTTCAGCTGCTAAATTGCAACGGAAGTTTAAGAACTTTTACCACTTACAAATATTTCATAAGTTATTCAATGATATTTGGCCCGAAGGTAGAGGCAATAGGAAGACATGAATGATTTTTATATTTTGGAAATGTTGAGCTCAAAGAGGTCCTTAGGACAATGGAGGCCAGGATGAAAGGGGCGGGGAAAGATATTTAAGGGCAATGCTTAGTTGAGTGGAGGTGGCTCTATGGGCTAGATGCCCTGAGACCAGCATTTTGCTGAGAAAAATTGAGGATTCTATGCAGCCATTACTGCTTTCAAGCCAGGGAAGTCTTTGCTTTCAGGACAAAATCTTTATTTGAACTTCCTTCGGGTTTCCAGGGCAGACTGGAAGAGAATGAGAGGAAGTGTCGAATATTTTACTAAAGTACCAGTAATTTTTTCCTTGGGTAATATTACTGGATTTTTACAGTTAAAACTGCATAAGGGAGTTGTTGCCAAATAGTTTACTTGTGTGTTCGAAAAATGTTTTTTTTTTTTTTGGAGGAATAAGAATCGTTCCATTTTTCCCCTCGTTTTCAAAATAGGAGAAAGAAATGATCAGCAAGACAAGTATCCCTCTGGGATTTCACTTGCTCAGTGAATAAGACTGTTTGAAGTCATAACGTGTATCTCAAGCAGTCGTCTCAAACCTTAATTTTTAATTTTTATAACCTTGTAGGTATAATGCGAAAATATCAGGTCACCTCAGTGAAACGTCCTTTGAATCCTACTTCCACATTTAAATATGTCTTTTAGTGCGAAGAAGAAATTCTGTTAATGATGCAAACTTTTCCGAGCAAAGGGATTTCAGTCACTGCTCATCTTTTCTGCTTTACAAAATTCAAAATTATTTCCAGAGCAGAAACAAGCCATTCAGCCCCTTTGCTCTCTGCTGGTGCTTCTGCTTTAGACGAGTCTCCTCCAACACCCTCAACATCTCACCCTATCAGCATGTCCTCCTATTTCTTTATTCATGATGTAGTTATCCAGCTTCCCCCTTAAGTCCATCTCAGATATTTACCTCGGTCGCTCGCTGTCGTTGCGAGCTCTGCTTTCCCCCCTTTCTCCCGCGAAAGTAATTCTTCGTGAATTCGCCAATGGATTTATTGGCAAATATTAATGTTCATGTCCTTTACTTCAGCTCTGCCTGCAAATGGAAGCACTCCTTCTCCGTCACCACATATCAATTTTTTCATAATTTTAATTATCGCCATCAGGTCACCTCTCAGTTTTCTCTTTTGCCGAGATAAGAGGCCCAGCCTGTTCAATATTCCCTGATATCAAAAACTCTCAGGTCCGGTATCATTCCTGTAGAACTGGTCCCACCATTAAACTGCACACACCTGGCCTATAAAGATGCCCTGTAAGCAGCCATTGCACATTCACTGAGCACCTCTGCACTCAGGGATCAAGCAATCTAAATTCCTAAATGCAATGCTTGGATTGCATAAAGTGTTTTAATGGGATGTTAACTTGGACACTGATTCGCTCCTTCCTGCTCAAGCGCTAGACAAAGATGCACAATGAGCTTAAAAACACTACCACAAGAATGTAGAAACATATCGATACTGAGCACAAAGCTAAAATTTCCGAGAGCCAATTTGGGCTTCAAAAAGAGCCTGTTCTTTCGGACTTGAACACTCTCCAAAAAGTGACGAATCAGTGGGCTATATTGCTCATTGTTATTAACAAATATGAATTCAGCCGGGAACAGAATTTGCCGTGGCTGTCTCTTGGAAAGTCTCACACCCCCAGGCTTTCCTCCAATAAGAACACAAGAGCGAGAACTTTCCACTACGCATCATAGCCCGGAAGCATAAATTGAACTCTCAATATCATTTGAAATCAGACTGTGGGATCAGCATTAAACGCCAGCCGAGCAAAAATAGCCTGTAAGAGAAAACACAAACAGTTATCGTGAGCCATATCATCATCAGGAGGCCATTCAGCCCTTCGAGCATGTTCTGCCTTTCAATTATGCCTTTTCTGATTTGGAACTTAACCCACCTCCTCTCCTTCGTTCCCTAAAAGTTAACCCCCTTTACCCGACAAAAACTTATCAGTCTCAATTTTGACATATTCAATATATGACATATTTGACATATTCAATGTCTATATTTTTGATCTATTGTCGCAATGTTATATGACATGTAAACATTGTTACCTTGCAATGTGCACTATGTAAAATCTCTTAGGCTCATATGTCATTAACTATGAATGTTAAAACTTACATTAAAATTCAGTGAAATGTATCTGTACATGTTAGGAAACAATTCCATCTATAGTTACCGCATTTTCTTGTGTAGTTGCTCTGGAATGTGTCAGTTCCGCATCACTCTTCATGTTGCCTGTTAGAAAGTGAAATTTAAACTTAGTTGAAATGACCTCAGTTCATATTCAAACTAAGCTCTGCTATGCATGGGAGCTGCAATCATTCCTAAGAATGAAGACCCAGCTCCCAGGTTGATTGTGTTTCATTGCTTTTGTACTTTTCCTTAACATAATACAGTGAGTACATTTAAATACATCCAGTCGGTAACCGACACACAGGTCTCATGCTAACTCTATCCTATTGAGTACATAAACACGTGATTTTGCTAACCAATTATTCTAAAGCCGGTATACATAATTAGATTATCCAATCAAAATTAAAACACGTACGCAAAGACATTGGTTCTCACAGCTCAAGACAGCTTGTGTACCATCAAAGTCCCCTCTTTGTCTATTGTATGTCCTCCCATATCTAAGCTAAAACCATCTGCCCCTTCCCTATGTGAGAGGAGAGTACACTTAATCTGATTTATGTCCTGCTTGTGTCCCCAGTCAGGCTCTCAAGGTTATGCAATGTTCATCAGGTAATCTTCAACTCTTAATATATTTAGCAGCCATGTCTGCCTGGAGATTTTAGGGGTTTTGCAGTAAATTCTTACAGTGTGCTCTGATAGCATTTCTAATTTCCACCTCACATCAGTGAGCGGGGAGAATGTGGAGCACGTTACCACAGGGAGTGGCTGAGATGAATTACAGAGACGCATTGATGGGTGACGCTGTATAAGGAGAAAGGTGTGGAAGGATATGTTGCTGGGATGAGATGAAGAGGGGTAGGTGGATGTTCTTTTGGAGCAGAAACACCAGCACTGAACCAAAGGGCAGAAAGCACTGTGTCGTTGCTGGAAGTTCTATGGAATACAAAGAATGAAATAGAGGAATCGAGAGAGAAAGTGGTAAACAGAAAATTGAGATTTTATTTAATCATTGACAGGCCAAAATAGTTTATCTCTTTCCATCAGCTATTATCCCAGCTAGAAAGATGGCTTAAGAATTCAGATAGATTAACACTGAAATGATGAGATACATGACAGCGGGATAAGGGGCCAGAAAATGATACGTGAAAACACTGAGGGGGAGAGTTCAAATGTGGAAAGAGTTATTACGAATAAATAGGCCGCACATTAAATGCACGAGGTAACTGTTAAAAGCTACCTCTCTGAGATGCGAGACTTTCTTTTGGAATATTTTCAATGGAGTTGATTTGAAAGCGTAAGTATAGAGAGCGCCGCTGCTTCAAGTTTCCGCCCAGAGAATTATATAACTCCTGATGGTGCCGGTTCGGTCCAGCTCGATTGTCCTGGAATCGCTCTGTCCCTGCGCATCCCGTCTGGAAACATTCCAGCGGATGGTAAAAGAATCGGGACCCACAAACTTTTCCAAACTCACCAATAGCTCCCCTCCAACCGAGAGAAATTCAGCTGGAGGCGGAGTTAAAAGGTCGATTATTCGGGAACGTGGTGGGATCGGGCGCTGAGATTCGATCACTATTGGCCATAACTTCCTGATTATTGATGATACAAAGTGTAGATTAATCGTAATTTGTACCTGTGATAAACCATTTTGAACCATTTCCAAACGTAAAGGACATCCCACTGATCTTCGTAGCTGCACAATAATACATGCCCGCAACACTGGCCTGGACACCTCCAATATTCAGAGAATAAAGAGTCGATTCTGGTGAACTTCTCCCAAATATCTCCCGGTTGGAGTTTTGTATTCTGTTACCGTGTAAACCAGTTGCAGATGCGTCCGCTGGTTCGGTTTATACCAGTCTACCGCCCCCTCCACACCACCGCCAACTAAGCCGTGTCACAATGCACCTTGTTTTACATCCAAGCGAGAGACTGTGAACCTCCGGAGTCTGGGACGAAACTTCTTGAGATACAATAACTGAGAGGTACAAAATCAACATTATGGGTTCTGCTATGGCAGGGACAAAGTACTTGTTATTAGGAATCAGCGACAACAGTAAAATATATAATAGACCATCCGCTGATAAATATAGGCTAATGGGGTCAAACGTTGAGGGTTAAATTTGAAACAATAACAGGAGCAAGAGGGAAGGAGGCGCTTCAGGGACAATGGAAGACTTTTTTTTTATTTCAAGAGTAGTCTCTCTTGTTATGAAGGAAATGCGGCAGCCGTAATTGCGCACAGCAAGACCCACAAATAACAAAGTGATTATGACTCAGATCGTGCATTTAATGATCCTGTTTGGGGATAAATATTGGCCCCAGGGACACTGGGGGAACTTACGTGAAACGTTTAAAACAGCACACTGGAAAATTCAGCACGGTGTAAATTTTAGCTGAGGACTTCCTGTTTACAGGTGAGGCGACCACACACGGCTCTGCATGCAAAGGGCAACACGCTACAGATCCTGGTAGACACGCGTCACAGGCGGTGCGCAGTCCAGACTGGTTCAAACTGGAGACAAAAGCCAATGATGCTGAATTCAACAACATTACTCCTTAGAACATTTGCGAGGGCAAAGGGGAAATACCCCTCGCTCCAAGTGTTCTATTTAATTCACCCAGAACACATTAATTTATTCTGATTTCAACAAAACACACCAAGTTAAAAAAAAACAAGAATATGGCTCTAATATTTGAGTGAATATTTCACCCGGAATCTGTCTTCCCGCCTGCCTCTTTGTGTCTGAATTACTCCTGTGGGTCAGCGGAGCATGCACCATCTGCTCTGTGCCGGCGTTTCTGCTGTACAGGAACTTTCTCCCACCTCCTGTAATCCCACACCATCAACATATCCGCTATCCCTTACAACTCGTGTGTTTATCCTGATTCCCCCTTCAGTGCATCTCGGCGATTCACCTCGACCTTTGGGAGCGAGTTCCACATTCTCCACACTGTATGAGTAAAGTGACTTCTCCTGCATTCCTGATTGGATTTATTGGTGATTTTGTTATATTTATGATCCCGAGTTCTGGTCTCACTGCCACAAGTGGAAATATCTTCTTACTTCTAGCGTATCGAATATGTTCATAATTTTAAAGGCCTCTATCAGGTCACCCCCTCTGCCTCCACTTTTATAGTGGAAAGAGCCCCGGCCTGTTCAATCTTTCCCAATAGTTATAACGTCGAAGCCGGGACCAACAATTTCGTGATCCGACGCAAACCATTTAACCTGTAGCCGATTAACCCGCATTTTGTCGTTTTCAGAATCAGACAGGTATCCAACCTGGGTGCAGACATAGAGCCATAGCACCATAGGGGTCGGCGGCACAGAAAAAGGCCCTTCGGCCCATCGAGTATGCTCCCGTCATACAAGTACCAAAATATTCTAATCCAATTTTCCAGAACTAAGCCCATAGCCTTGTATGTCAAGGCATCGCAAGTGCACATCTAAATGCTTCTTAAATGTTATGAGGGTTTCTGCCTCTACTACCCTTTCAGCCAATGTTTTCCAATTTCCCACCGCCCTCTGGGTGAAAACAATCTTCCTCAAATCCCCTCTACACCTCCTGCCCCTTACCTTAAATCCATGCCCCCTGGTTATTGATCCCTCCACCAAAGGGCAAAGTTCCATCCTGTCAGCCCTCTCTAAGGCCCTCATAATTTTATACACCTCAATCATGTGCCACCTCAATCATCTCTACTCCAACGGAAATAACCCCAGTCTATCCAATCTCTCCTCATAACTAAAACTCTCCAGCCCAGGTAACATCCAGGTATATCTCCTCAGCACTCTCTCCAGTGCAATTACATCCTTCCTACAATGCGGATTCCAGAACTGCATGCAATACTCTAGCTGTGGCCTAACCAGCAATTTATACAGTTCCAGCATAAACTCCCTGCCATTATATTCTCTGCCTCGTATAATAAAGGCAAATATCCCATATGCCTTCATAACCACCTTATCTACCTGACCCGCTACATGAAAGGATAGGTGAACATGCACACCAAGGCCCCTCTGATCCTCTTTATTTCCGGGATCCTACCATTCATCGTGTATTCCCTTGCCTTGCTCGTCCTGCCCCAACGCATCACCTCACAGTTATTTGGATTAAATTCCATTTGCCACTGATCAACCCATCTGACCAGCCCGTCTGTATCCTCCTCTAACCTGAGGCTATCCTCCTCACTATTTACCACCTGACCAATTTTCGTGTCATCCGCGAACTTACTGATCTACCCACCTACATTCAAGTCTAAACCGTTTAAAAACAGCAAAGAACCCAATACCGATACCTTTGGAACTCCACTGGACACACGCATCCAGTCACAAAAACACCCTTCGACCATCACCCTCTGCTTCCTGCCACTCAGTCAATTGTGGATCCAATTTATCAAAAACATCGCTGAAGTCCAAGTAGACTACGTCAGATAGATTTCGCTCATCTACAAACCTGTTCAACTCTTCGAAAACTTCAATCAAATTGGTCAGACATGACCTCGCCTTAACACAACCATGCGCCTGTCCTTGGTTAACTCTTGCTCTCCAAGTGTAGATCAATTCTGTCCCTCAGGTTTGCTTCCAATAGTTTCCTCACCGCTGAGGTTAGACTGTGGAATGTCGGTCAACCAAGTTCTCTCGTCGAATATAAGCTGGTAGAAGGGGGTGGGACAGGAGAGCTCGACAGGGGAACATTGATAGGTGGAGGCCAAGAACACCACTTTGTCCTTTTGCCTATGACATTTTTGGCAGTCTCTTCTTGGCCTCCACCTATCACTAGCGCCCTATCGAGCTCTCCTGTCCCACCCCCTTCTACCAGCTTATATTTCATCTCATTTCTGTCTGTTTTAGTCGTGATAAAGGTTCATACGGTCTCGAAAAGTCAACTGTATCCCTCTCCGCAAATGCTGTCAGACCTGCTGAGTTTTTCCAGGTATTTTTGCTTTTGTAGCAGTTTCTAATTGTTTTGTTTCTGCAGGATGGCGAATTCCGATTCGCAATGTTGTCGGAATGGTGGCTGCCATCCCAGTTCTACTCTTGATTCTCATTTTAATTAGGACAAAAAAAAACCGGCAGATCAGGTCAGGATCGACGTTTATCAGAGGCATTTTCATAACTGGTTGTCCAATGTCCCTTCTCGCAGTTTTAAATTGCTACTTACAGATTATCCTCTCAGGAGAACGAGGCAAGAGACCCCACAATGAAAAGTGAGTAACTGAGCCGTTTGAAAAGTTTAATCCGAACACCCTTTCTCTATTTAACACTGGGTATAACCCGGTCCAAACCCAACACTAATTCCAATGATATATGCTGACATGCTCCATGATCTTCCAAGTTTGAATCTGAGACGGATCGACGATTTTCTGCATAAGATTTTTTCTGGCACATCAGCCAGGATTTAGAAGACCAAATACTTGATTGATATTTTTGTTCGAATCCAATTCGAGAGAGCGAGAGAGGGTAAAGTGCGGCGCGGAATGAGAGGCAAACGGGTCAGATTGACTGGCATTGTTGTGCCGATTAAATATCACATTCGGGAAATTCACGAGATTAAGAAGTGCATTTCTCGCCATCAATATATTCTGAAATCACTCTCCAGTCTGTTGGCCCCATAAAAACGGTCAATTATTGGTTATTAATGGAGTCTGCAGGGAAGTCTGGATTGGGGTTCCCCGGGGCTTGGTTTTGAGGACCCGCGCTTTGCTTAATACATATTAATGTCCTAGACATGGGTGTATAGGGTACAGATTCAAAATTAGCGATTGACACAAAACGTGGAAGTTTTCTGACCTGTGAGAGGGAGAGTGATCGACGTCAAGGGAACACAGACAGGTTGGTGCAATGGGCTGACAGGCGCCAGATTAAATTTAATACACAGAAGTGTGAAGTGATCCGTTTTGTTAGGAAGAACAAGGTGAGGCAATATTAAATACAGGGTGCGATTCTAAAAGGGGCTCAGGAACAGGGTCATCTGGTTGTGTACGTGTTCAGATCATTTAATGTGACGGAATAGATTCATGGAGCAGTTAGTAAAGCGCAGGGGATTCCGGATTTTATTAATACGGACACAAAGTACAAAAGCACAAATTTATACTAAAGCTGCATAAAAAGATTGAGTTCGGCCTCGGCCGGAGTAGTGTGTCCAGTTCTAGGCGCCACACTTTGGGAAGGGTGTGAGGGCTGTCGAGAGGATGCAGACAAGATCGTTGAGAATGTTTCCAAGGATACGGAACTTCAGTTCCAAAGTTAGTTAGGGGAAATTGGGGCTATTTTCCCGGGAGGAGAGAAGGTTGAGAGGAGATTTGATAGGGATATTCAAAATCATGAAGTGTCTGGAGGCAGTGGATAGGGATAAAGTGTTGTCATTGGTGGAAGGGTCCAGAATGTGGAAATTGGTTAATTATGAGAAGTTAGAAAGAAAAATAATTTCCAGGGCTACGGGGAAACGGCGGGGATGTGGAGGGGGTGGACCAAGTGCGATTCTCTTTCAGAGACCCAACACGGACACAAAAGGCTGAATTGGCTACTTCTCAGCTGTAACTACCCCATGAGTCTAACATTGGCAATATTGTATCAGGCGGACAAGTAGAAATGGCCATTGAAGGGGTGGGAGAAGGGAGGTGGTCTTGTTGTGTACATTGTCCATGCTCATCCATTTTCATGTTGTGGAAACAATGCAATGTTGGTGGAACATTGGCTTATTGGGGAACATTTGAGTATTTATCATGCAGTGTTTGTGTAATTGATTATAGATTATCCAGACTGGTAAAAAGTTTAAATTTATACCTAAACCATTAATACACAGTCGACCAGTGTCTAACAGAGGCGAGAGGACCTGACAGGATGCAAAAGAGCTGAGTTTATTCAGCTGTTGGAATAATATACAAAAACTTCATTTTTGGGATAAGGTGCAAGACGTCCCATACAGGATATTTATCTTGCAGTTTGTTTCGGGGATAGTGCGCGAAACTGCACCGTGCGTTTGAAATTTGCCTCTTTTCGCCTCCCAACTTCTTTTAATACTTGAAATCTGACCCCTGCGCCTCCGAATCTCCGAATGTTGATGGTAGTCCTTTCCTTAAAGGCCATAATTACATGTTGCCAACAGTATGCTGTGTGTGCTATCAGCAAGGTTACATTTACGTTTCATATAGTTCTCCTGCTTTTCAATTCAATTCCCCTGGAAATTAGCACCAGCCATTCCTTTCACTGCAATGGTCTTGCTAACTTGATTGTTGTTACAAATGCTTTGTCAAACTGAACCTATGGAATGCACTGTTCCTATTGCATACTTTACCAATTATCTCCCAATTTATATCTTAAAGGACTTTGATGAACTCGCTCAATATTTGCTATATGGTTTAGTCTGAATTATTGCAGTTAATAAAGTCAGTAAAATACTATCTATTGTTTGTGAGCTTGATTATCTTGGTTGTGAATTCACAAGATTCGCCATTTCAGATCAAGGAGGAAACACAACTTGATCTTCGCTGGTAAAAGGCTGTAAACCAACATCTCTAGTGGACAGATTAGAGAAAGATTCCAACTGTAAGAAAGCCTGGAGTGATCTGTAAGCATCTTTCAAATGCTTACAGGTTCCTACTCTTAGATTCAATTACATTGAATTGAATGGAAGGTGAGAAAGCGTCTGGAGAGGAGGATATAAAGCAGAATTATGGCCACTATCACTGTGACTCTAGATGTTATGTAAGTGTCTGTGTGAGAATGTTTGCCTGTGAGAACCTATGGGAGGGCATGTGCATGAGAGAGTGCATGTGTTTGTGTGTGTGAGAGGATTTGTGTGTAAGAGAGAGGGTATGTGTGTAATCGAGCTTGTGACAGGACGTGTGTGTAAGAGATCATGTGTGTGAGAGAGTGCATGTGTTTGTGTGTGTGAGAGTGTGTGTGAGAGAGAGAGGGTATGTGTGTAATCGAGTTTGTGACAGGACGTGTGTGTGAGAGAACATCCGTGTGTGAGAGAAAGCGCGTGACTTTGTAAGCGTGTATGTGTGTGAGAGAGCGTGTATTTCTGAGAGCACGGTTGTCTTTGTGTATGCGTCTGAGAGAGAGGGAAAGAGTGTGAGCGTGTGTATGTGTCTGTATGTCTGAGTCTGTGATTATGACAGCGCCCAGCACAGTCAATTAGGGATGGGAAATAAGTGCTGACACAGCCAGCGATGCCCACATCCTGTGAAAGAATAAATAAATTAAAAGTTAGTGTCTGGCCTTCCGTTCTTTGCTGGTTCTGCATATTTTGGCCGAGTGCCTATAGTCCAAGCAATTGTGATTTATATAGTCCCTCCGACCACCGTGACACCCCTGGGTGTGAATTGCACTTGGTAATGGAAGTAGCATGAGATGAATTGCCGTAGTGACATCCTTCAAAAGCTTATTCTGCATTTTGAAGTGACCTGTTATGTGTGCAGCTCATGTTTAACCTGTATGCCCCAGTAAGTCAATAGTAGTCAGTTGAGTTAGTGTGATACAAAGATTGTCCTTACATATCTGAGCTGTTAGCACGTATCATGATTTAAATGGGAGTTAGGGAGGTGAGAAAATAAATGCAAAAATTAAAGTCAAAAACCATTTTCTTCAAAGGTACAAGCTGAGCAGAGCTGACAATTGTTTATTACATGGCAACTTATCCAGGTGACCTCCTGATAATGTCCTGCGCTGTCAATCTGACCTCTGTCACACAAGGCAGCAGAAAATGTTTGATATGAAATGAGAACTGTAAACCTAATCAAGCTGTCAGTCTATTGAAGTACCGTAGAGAACCACATACTGTACTGATAGAGAGTGAGTAGTAGTTTCGTAGCACAAAATTTGAGTATCTCTGTAAAAAGGCATTTTGTTGAAGTTTTCCGTCCTGCACTCATCAGGACAATCACAAGAATATCAATATCAGGGGAAGCAACAACTCTGTGCATAATGAGAAGAGTGCTGATTGGTTAGCGAGTGGGTTCTGGTCGGTAGGGGCGTTGCCATGGTGTATGCACCAGTGATGGTGACTGACAGTTAACTGCGAAGCATAGTTTCAAATAGAAAACAGGCAGCTTGAATCTGATTGGTCAAGGTGTTGCACTGAGGAATAAACCAGCGAATGACAATCACTTATTATGTTCAGCTGAAACAGGCGCAATGTGTTTGCATGTTCTTTCTGTCTGCAAGTGTTCCTGTGTATAACTGTATGCAGCTTCCAGTACACGAAAACCTGCCTCATTACGAGCCGGACTGACAATCTTAAATTGTTTGTCAGAGTAATATTTTGCACGCTAAGGATTATTTAGCAAACGTTGTCCAGTCGCATGATCACATCAAACTTTGGACACTTTGTTATGAGTTTTGCAAGCACGGGCTGCTTGTGTCTGATCTGTACCTTGCCCGTTGTGAACAGCGGAAGAGACATGCTATCTGATACCATCCACCACTATTTGAGACATACTGCTTACATACCTGGTGTCTGTTTCCATACCAAGCAATCTGCCCCTTGGATAGTTCTACATTACCCCCGCCGTAACTGCTCCCTAGATAATTAACCCGCACCCGAAAATGCCCCCTGGATGATCCTCCCTCCGATGCTTCCTGCGGATAACTCCCTATCCCTATGAACAGAAAACTGTCTGATCTCCCACCACCCTGTGAACCTATCCGTACCTGATATCCCGCTCCCTGTGAGCTGAACCCCTGTCTTGATCTCCGCCCCTGTGAACAGGTCCTTGACTGATTCACCCCCGCCCCATGTGAACAGGTACCTGTATGATTGTCACACCTTGTGTACAGGCCACTGTCTGATTTGCCAGCACCCACTGAACAAATCCCTGTCTTCATTCCTTACGCTGTGAATTGATCACTACCTGATTCACTTCTTACCAGTGAACAGATCATGCATCATTCCAACTTCCCCGCTCCCCCCCCCCTCGCCCCGTGAGTAGACCCCTGTCTGATTCCCCCTCTCCCTGAATAGAAACCTGCCTAATTCGCCCCTTCCATGTGAACAGATCCAAATTTGATTGATCTCCTCTCCCTTAGACCTGAAAGTATTAATCTTTCTGTCCTCCCCTCCAACCCCTGTCAGCCTATCTCTGATCTTCTGTGTAAAATGACATTCACACCATCAGTCAGTCTCTGTTGGCAAATCATCATTTCAAACCTTCAGTAAAACTATCCTTCTCGCTTTAAATATTCTTTCCAAACCCAAGAGCACTACCACCTAGAAAGACAAGGGCAGCAGATAGGTGGGAACACCATCACCTGGAATTACCCCTCCAAACCACTCACCATCCTGACTTGGAAATATTCCTTCCTACAGTGTAGCTGTTTGAAAATCCTGGAACTCTCTCCCTAACAGCACTGTGGGTGTACCGATACTACAGGGACTGCAGCGGTTCAAGAAGGCAGCTCATCACCACCTTCTCAAGGGGCAATGAGGAATGGGCAATAAGTGCCAGACTAAAATCACGTGAATGATTTTTTTAAAAAGTCAGCGATACGAAATGATACATGGACATGTAAATAGTGAGAGAAATAACGTTCGTCGTGGGGGGCGGAGGGGAACGGTTTGCGGTGGGGAGGGGGAGAGACACCGAAAATGGTTCAGAAAGGGAGAGAGGACAAATATGCAAAGAGGTTAAGAAAAAGATTTGTCTAAATTTTCTTAGAGAGTGAGAGAGATGAATGATGTGTAGAGAGGGAGGAATTTGAAGATGTGTGGAAACAGCTATGAAAGTGAAGGTGATGTAGAGTTGCAGGAAGTAATGGAGGGATTGAAATCTATGGAATTACTTAGGGCTCCCTCTACAGCAGCGAGTCTGAAACTTCTTAACTCCGAGTTCACCCCACCCCGCAGACCCTGTCCCTTATTGTAAACATCCCACAAACTACCTCAAAGATAAGACTTTTCTCTGTGTAGAGAAATGGATAACAACGTGATATATACATTTATTAACAGTTCCTCCTCATGTTACAGCTCTTGTCCGAGGATTCCTGGTCGCAAAAGTATTCTCTCTTTGCCTCGTCAGAAAATGCAGCTTCCAAATAAATTCGGCTCGGGAGAGAGAGAGAACATGGAAATTCATCAAATGAAAGCAAGTATTATGGAAACGAAAAGAGAGAGCAAGATCCCAGGGCTCCTCTCACTCACTGACATACACAATCTCAGGGGATACCATTGTAAAACGCATGCCCTGATATTGAAAGCAGAAAATGGGAACAGATTTCAAATGAAATGAAGGTGCCAATGCCACATGACTGTCAATTAAATTAAATTAAATTAAATTAAAAAATGACACATTACACACACTGGAATGAGGGAGGGTGTGTGTGTGTGTGTGTGTGTGTGTGTGTGTGTGTGTGTTGGGGGAGGGGGGGGCGGTGTTGGAAGGTTGTGGGGGAGCGGGGCTTACTCCAGAATCTGGACAATCAATAAACACTGGAACCCTACCCCCAGACCCATTCCCATCTACACTCCCAGAGCCTGTACCTCTCCCTCTGCGTTTAATCTGTCACCTCCAGATGTATTTTCTGCCTCATTGTGAAACAGGCAAACACTGATGATTCCCCTCTACAACTCGCCCATTCACTACGCCCCTATCCCCACCGCCACTCCACTCTACCCGATCAATCCAGGATTGGTGCTGTTGTACATTCGGTGTTTGACAATGAATCTTACACTTCTCGCACAGTCCCCTGCCTCGCTGTTCCTCTCCCCAACTCTCTCTGTACCTGTATAGCCCTACATCTCTGCTCAACTTTCTCTTCCTCCTGCTCTCAATAAATCTATCCATGTCTCTGTTCTTTTTTCACTATCTTGGGATGAATTTTGATTGAAATGCATTCTGTGATTTTCTGCCTTACCATTTTCACTTTGATACATGACACTGTAACCATGTTTTGTATTGAAAATCCACAATTACAATTCAATAAACTGGTTTTGGGCAGTGTCGCCACGGTTTTACTGCAGGGAAGGTTGTGGGCAACATGTGCACAGCCGGATCCCACTGCAGCAATGTGATAATATGCAGTTATTCCCCCCTTCCCCGCACCCCATCCCCAGTCACTCCAGAAAGGACTAACCTCCCGCTGTCCAACTGGGAAGAAGCAGCGGTTCCCTTTGGAAAACTTTTTAAGAGGCTTTTCAGAAAATATTATGAACTGAATTCAAATTACTCACCCTCCTCAAAGCACATTACATTTCAATGCCCAATTCGTCACTCTGTCTACAACACAGACGCTATTCAGGGATTATAACAAGTGTTTACACAGCTTCACATTTAGTAAATCAATTCCAGGCCCTCGGGAGCTGTCATTCCATTAAAAGTTGTTCCTATTTCCCCTACCACCCAAACCTCCAACATGCCTCCCATCTATTTTGCTCTCTTTAACTGTTTCTCTCTCTCTCTTTTTCGCCCTTCCCCCCGCTCCCCGCACCTTCTTTCTCTCCAACCTGGTATTTCCAAAGTGAGTTTATTCTTGCAGTGGACGGAAGAGGGCGCAGGCACTGTACACACAACACGATCTCACAGAGAATGCGGTCACGGTGAGATAAATGTGTTTTAGGTGAGGATTTCTGGAAACAAGGCAACGAAACAATTTTCACTTTGAACCCTATCTTTTTCTGTCTCTTTTTATGTCTCGGTATCTCTCTCGGTGTCTCTTCATCTCCCTCTCTGCACCTTGTCTGTGTGTAATCTTCATTGGAATGTGCTTTCAAATATCCTGTTAATGACATCATATTGCTGTATTTCCCTGTCGCGAATTAACAGAGAGCGAGAAAGCTCGATTGAGATAGAGAGACAGCAGGAATTTCACCCCCAGCTCCCAACCGCTCTGGGGTCTGCAGTAAAATGAATTTAAATTATCACTGAATATTTCATTTAAACCTCAAACTCACACCGCCCTGTCTAAAAAAACACGAAAATAATTGTTTGAGAATTTCAGAAAAATCTTTTACACAGGCTCGAGACTAGTTGAAGTCCTTCCGAATGCTTTACATGCAATGAATTAATTCACACGTTATTCCTGGAATTTAGAAGCGGATGTGAGCTGGTCAAAGTTTTCAATATAATAATGGGAACTGATAGGGCAAATTGACTATTTCCGCTGCTGGGGGAATCTAGGGCTAGGGAAAGAATCTATAATTTAACAGTTGTCCCAAACAGTTGCAAGAGTGAAAATAAGAAACACGAAGGATGGTAGAAGTTTGGAAATGGCTTCCCCAAAGGACTCTTCACAACCTGTAACCTCTTCCAGTTCCACAATCCTCCGATATGAGGGTCCCTCTAATTCTGTCTTCTTGACGACCCCCAACTTTGATAACCCATTGCCAGAATGGAGAGAAAGTGCCGGGTTACGGAGATAAGGCAGGGGAGTGGATCCAGACCAAATGCTCTTTCAGAGATCCAATGTAGATACGATGATTCTGTGATTCTGTGAATATTGTTGGCCTTGCCTTGGGCTTCTAAAGCCCGAACTGTGGAACTCATTGCCTCGAACTCCCTTCCCCACTACATTTCTCTCTTTCCTCATTGAAGACGCTCTGTAAAAGCGGCCTCTTTGAAGAAACTGATCATTGAGGCTAATCTCTTGGTGTCAAATTCTGCCCCAAAAGGCTCTGGTGAAACATCTCATGGCGCTTTTTTTTTTCGGTTAAACGTGCCATATAATTATAAGGCGTTGCCTGCCAGATCTTGTACATATCTATTACACTACAGGCAAAAGGGAGCGATTCATTCACATCTGTTGCTGTACAACCCGCCTGTCTCAGCGTCAACTCTGAAACATGTACAGCACAATCTCATCCTTTATCTGTGAGTCTCTGTCTCCGTATATCTCTCTGAAATGAGCTTCTCTATTATAGGACAAAGAGCAAAGAAAAGTACAGCACAGGAACAGGCCCTTCGGCCCTCCAAGCCTGCGCCGATCATTATTGCCTGTCAAATGGAATTCAGATAAATACCTAAAGAGAAAAATAAGTCCATGGGAAAAAATATAAAGTGTTAGTTCTGGAACTTATTTGGCATTGGGGGTGAAGAGCCTAAAGTCATGTCTGAAGCAGCAGGGGCGGTGGCAATGGGTGATCTTTTGTCTCTTGGCGAATGAATGAATTAAAATGGGCCAAATCCCCTTCTCCGCAAACATGTTTCTCTATCACAAAACAAAAACAAAAATACCTAGAAGAACACAGCAGGTCTGATAGCATCTGCGGAGAAGAACACAGTTAACGTTTCAAATCTTTATGACTCTTCAACGGAACTAAGGGAAAATAGAAAAGAAGTGAAGATGTTTCTCTATCCTTTGATTAAAGTGATACAATCCCGCCCTCTGCTGGCGGACTGCAGCTCCTGCACAGGCAGGGGGTAAATCATCAAGGAATCACCAAGAGGGAGGACAATATCAAAGTAAAATGGCAGGAACATCAACGCAGCGACAACTTCAGTGTGGAGGTAGAGCTGGGCATTTTTTAACATGACGCAAAGAAAACCTTGTAAGACTTTGATAAATTATGGAGGTATATAAATTACCTGACATGTCTTTTACTTACTTTTAATGGTAATGTTTAATATGTTTCCCACTCACGGCGAGGACCTTTCTTTGCCTCCCTGGAGTTTGCTGCATTGGGAAATAGATCAAAAAAGAATTTGGGTGTCAGATGAGAATCCGGATGAATTCTCTCTCACGAATTGTGGAGGAGACAGCATTTGCCAAAGAACCCACCGCATTTGCGTTGCAATTTCCAAACTTCAGCAGCCTGTTTGAGGCCAAAAAGGAACTTTACGCTCACAACTCATTTCAACTGGACTACACCCGGTGTATTTTCCAAGGAGGAGATATAGAAGTGAGCAATGTTTCACTGAACTCAAAACAGATCAATAAATCCTCGCAAATCCATATGCAAAGCTTCAAATGATTTTGAAGACTTGGTCAGGCGGGAGACATGAGGCTTTGTCATGGGTGAGGGATTTGGAGAAAAGTATTTCTCTCTCCAAAAATGCATTTTATTAATGAAATTTTACAAAACTGCTTAGGCAACCCTTAACATGTGACATTCCATAGAATGTAATCCAAATGAATTTCTTCCAATAAAGTCTGTTGATCACCACATTTACAAATAGAGTTGACATTTACAAGACAAGTCTTTGTAATTTAAAGAGCTGACTAACTCTTTGTCTTTCTATGAACCTCACTGACTTAATGCTTCAGACCAGAGCTCGGAAGGTTTACTCCCTTTCGAAGTTTCAAAAAAAGAGCGGATAGGGGAGGAAATAAAAAAAAACGATCGGCCTGCGATAAAATGGAGAAGAGGGCAGGTTAAATGCTGCAATGTGTTTTTGCGAAGCAACTGTGGAAAGAAAGAGGCTGGACTTTAGCGAGAAGGAGCCTGGGCTTCATCTTGCCGTTCCGAGGGATGCACAATCAGATAAACATCAACTAACATCCTGTAGGGCAGCAACCCGCTGCAAACTGTGTAATGCTTTAGTTGTCCAAAAAATATACTTTATTCATTCGATATGCTAAGCTACATAACATGATTGTTCTGCTTTGTGATAAAGTGCAATACTGTTCAATCTTTTTCAAAACAGTATGTGGCGCTCTGAGGTACTTCAACACCCTTGCAAACTGGTTAGATTTTCTGACCTCCACTGAGATAAATTAACTCTGTCTAGAGGAAAGATTAAGTCTTCCTATCCCCCCACTTCATACGGTGCCCGGTTAACGGGAGGTTAGTTATCGAACGATTCAGGTGTTTCCATCACTTCTCTACAGCAGCAAAGGGGTTCATTTGAACATTCAGAAAAGGTGTAAAATAAGTTCTATTTAATTAATCACCTGTCAGACAGGAAACTTATGTGTGTTTTCTCATGATTATTATGTCAATGTTGCTCATTTCAATCTGTTTCGTAGGTATGGGATTGTTACCCAGACTGTCCCTGGGCCAGTCTGCTTGAGCGACACCTCATCCAAAACTTCAAATGTTCACCCTCTTCAGCACCAAATCACAGTGACTTCAGCGCGTAGCATCAACAAGTTGCACTGCAGCAACTCGCCAACGTCCTTTCGACAGCACATTCCAAACCTGAAACCTCTACCACGTCAAAGGACAGAGGCCAAAGGGGGCACCACGATCTGCAAGTTGCACAACAGCGAGAAATAAACATATTTCCTCCTTCATCGCTGGGTCAAAATCCTGGAACTCCTTTTCTAACGGATTTGTGGAGCATTTTCGCCACAGGGACTGCATTGTTTCAAGGACGCGGCTCACGATCACTTTCTCAGCGGCAATAAGGAAACAAATGTTTGCCTTGCCATCGCTGCCCATATCCTGTGAATAAATATTAAAAAATTAATACATTTTAACTTTGGAAATAGTCTGTATCAGGGATAAATGGATCATTCCGCAGTTAGACAGTTTCTTAATTCCTTTCTTACCTTCAATATAGGGCAGGAAATTGATCAGATGTTTCCCAGAATTCACTATCATTCAAACTCAACATCGCCCCCGCAAATTGATTTTAGGAACATCAAAGTATTGAGGACTTTCATAGAGTTAAACTGACAAATCCAGGCTGCTGGCTGGCTTTGACTTACGGATTAGATGGTACCTCCCTCACCTTTGAATAAGAAGGTTGTGGGTTCATGTCCACTCCAGAGAGTGATGCTTTCAGTATCAGTACTGAGAAAGGGGTGCACTTGGGAAGGAGCTGTTTCTCAGGCGCGATTTTAAATTGCGAGCCTGTCAGCCATCTCAGGTGAATGCAAAAGATCCCACAGCCGCCATTGGAAGACGTGCAGGCGGGGGTGAAAAACTCCTCTGCGTCCTGGGACCAAAGTTTACCCGGCTGTCAAATCTATCCATTGTCACATTGATGGTTGTGCGAATTGCTCTGCACAAATTGGCTTCTGCGTTTCCCACATTACAACGGAAATGACATTTCAAAAAAGAACTTAATTGACTGCCAATCGCTAAGGGAATGCCCTGAGGTCGTGAAAGGCGCTATAGGAATGCACGCCTGTCTCTGTTTTTAAACTCCGAGACCTCATGTTAAATTGGGGCACCGAGCGGCCAGGTCATTTTAATGTGACTGGAAAGTGTAAAGTGTAAGTGGAGAATAGCGAGGGGGGAAGGGGTGAAATTTGAACAAAACACTAGCTTGTGGGACCCGATAACAAGGAAGATGAAGAATGAAGAAAGACTGGATATGAGACACTTGGACGGAGTGCCCAAATGTTCGCAGGGACCCAAAGGGACGCTATTTTTTTAAATAGGAGAATAATAGTTCCTTCAGAGATTAACATTAGTTCAGCAGAGATCCTTTCACAGAGACTGTGGTTGCTGCTGTTTCCCCCTCCTGCTCTACCCCCACTCATGTCCTTCTATACTGTCTGGTCCTCCCGCAGTCACCACTTGCCTGCACCCGGGCCCGGCTGCTGATCTTGGCGTGACTTCTGCTCTCTTTCTAAAAACCAAATCGTCAAAGGAAGGAGAGCCTCTGCAGATTATTTACAGATTGCTATATCTCCATTCTCTCCTTCCTGAAATGTGTCTGTGTCGGTGCATAAATGGAGCTTGATACACATGTTTGTGCAGCAAACCATACTGGAGAAGCAGCCTCCCTGATTCCTGAGGGAGACAGAAAGGATCACTGTGTCCTGTATTTCTGTAAGAGTTAGCAATTCACTCAGATATGATAATGTAACTGTACAAGTGAGGGATATAGAGTGGATCACTGTGACCTTTATATGTGTAGGTTTTAGCAATTCACACACACAGGGTAAAATACATGTACAAATGAAGGATATAGAGAGGATCACTGTGTTCTGTATATCTGTAAGTTATCAATTCACACACACAGGACAATGTACCTCTACAAGTGAGGGATATAGAGTGGATCACTGTGCCCTGTATGTCTGTAAGTGTTAGCAATTCACACAGACAGGATAATGTACCTATACAAGTGGGGGATATAGAGTGGATCACTGTGCCCTGTATGTCTGTAAGTGTTAGCAATTCACACACACAGGATAATGTACCTGTACAAGTGAGTGTTATAGGGAGGATCACTGTGTCCTGTATATCTGTAAGAGTTAGCAGTTCACACACACAGGATAATGTACCTGTACAAGTGAAGGATATAGAGAGGATTACTGTGTCCTGTATATCTGCAAGAGTTAGCAATTCACACACACAGGATAATGTACCTGTACAAGTGAAGGATATAGAGAGGATTACAGTGTCCTGTATATCTGCAAGAGTTAGCAATTCACACATACAGGATAATATGCGTGTACAGTGAGGGAGGCTCCGTATGATAAGTGTGTGTTTGTGAGAGAGATAGGGAGAGAGGGTTTCCGACAGTATCCAGTCGAGGGAGATTGCTCAAGGTGAAGGTGACTGTGGAGCGTGTGATTTATTTTAAACATAATCTGTGTTAATCAGCAATTACCCTACAATTTCAGAGGCCTTCACGTGCCTGAGCCGTCACCGCACATCATGTTTCAGTGGCGAAGCGCAACCTAAAATCCCGGAAGCCACTTTTTTGGTGAGGTGGGGTTTGCTTCCGGACATCACCCCTGGATGGTCTGCCCTAATGTGAAGTTAATGACTCTTTACTCTGGACCTCACCAACGCCACCCACCCCCACAACCACTACCCCCCATCCCGCTGAAGCCCCGCCACACACAAACACCCCACCCACTGTAGTTAATAGCATCTCTCCCTCCACCCGAATGAACTTAACTTCTCTTTAGCAGCCCAGTTTACTATAGTTTAGTTGTTGCTTGAGAGTCTCCAATGCTTTGCACTGACTGTTACATTAGTGACCCGACCAACAATCGATCCTTTGGAAAGCTGATAGGATCGATTTGAGTTCTCCCCCCTTTCCCACCTTCCTACTGGCGGCGAGTTCAATGCAGCCAAATTCATTCCTGGATAAAGAGTCGGTCGGAAGCATTACTCCATAAGCTTTAACTTATGTTTGTATTGTTAGGTGACAGAGAGATTCCAGATAGAGCGATAATAGTTATTGAGGTACAAATGAAGATGATCATTATAGTCTCTTAATAACCTCTGTTAATCGGCAGGAATATTCTTTGCAATCTAAAACTATAAGCAGACAGAAATATCAAAAAAGCATTGCTGGATGTAAATCTAAGAATGAGAGGTGAACTTATTGAAACATATAAGATTCTGCGGGTGCTTCACAGGGTAGATGCTGAGAGGATGTATCGGCTCATGGGGGGGATGTAGAACTAGGGGGACAGTTTCAGAACAAGAGATCTTTCATTTAAGACCGAGATGCGGAGTAATTTCTTCTCTCGGTTTGTCGCTAGTTTATTGGAATTCACTTCCCCATAGAACACTGGAGTCTAGGGCATTGAATATATTCAAAGCTGAGTTGGGTGGATTTCTGGTTGACAAGGGAGTCTAGGGTGATGGACACGAAAGCGCCCCTGAGGCCACAATCAGATTAGCCAAAAACTTACTGAATTGTGGAGCAGGATCGAGGGCCTACTCGTGCTCTGATTTCTTCTGATCTTTTCATCTTCTGTCACTTGAAATAAATATTGAAATAGGAATTGTCTATTGGTCTCAGAATCAAACTGAAGAGAATGTGGAAAATATTAAAATATCTTTACCATGCGAATAGGTGTTTGCGTTGCCCTGGTTTAGACTCATTGTTAAATAAAACGAGATTGTTAGTGAAGGACTTTACAAATTAGTTCAGCTAGCTCATTTTCTTTGTGGGAAAGGATCAATCGGCTTTCGGATTCAAGTCAAGTCATATTTAAAAGCGATGCACATTAAAGAAACGTTTCTTAAAATGTCCCTTGTTAAACATCAATACTCACACAATCAACCGCTTTACTGATCCAAATCAGAATTAGGATGAAGAGTAGAACCCGGATGATGGCGACAGTTATGGCAATGGATCAAAATGCACCATCCCAACTGAGACAAATTAATTAGAAACTGCTGCTGGGTCAAATCATTATTTTTATGGGACTCCCTCATGGGAAATTTGAGCCAATTATAAAGTCAAAGAAGCAAATCCGTGCTGCAAATTCTCTGCAAGACTCCACAGGAACCCATGCCAGGGAATGTTCAGGCGAATGCCTAGGATCGGAAGCTGGGAGAGAAGAGAGAAATACATTCATCTTAATGTAACTAACCTGGTTGAATGAATTACTGTCAGAATGGGTTCTGAAATGAGCAGACAGTGTTGTTCATTCCTGAGTGTCTGAACTGTTCTGCAGAAATGCTTGACCTTGAATAACAAAGAGGCGACTCAGTGAACCTTGCAGCAGAGAGCGGGGCTCGGCAGCAAAAAGACGCATTGGCTGTGACCGCGGCAGTTTACTGCAGGGCTCAGAAAGGCGCCTCGCTCACAGCCCATTCGGGGGCTGTGCAAACACATCGATTGAGGTAAATAGCTGGACTTGATTCTGATCGCTTTTCTCTTGAGATGGAAAATGATGTTCGATCCAGAAGCTCTCGGTGATTTTTCTGTTTTTACAGTTGAGGCGCTTCATGTACAGAACCGCCTGCATTTGATTTAATGTTAATCCACAGACAGAAGAGGTTTTTCCGTCCAGGGTAGATTCAACTGAACAGAGAACAGGCTGGTGCACATTCACCTCATTTACAGTGTCCACATCGACCTGACACCGGGTCACTGTTTATATGCGATGCCGGGTATTTTATTAAAAAAAATAACTGATCCACAATATTATTGACAATTGATGCACTCGCTTCATCAGAGATTCAGGGAGATTGCAGCTTGTACTATCTATCCACAGGCAGCACTGCAACCAAGCGCCAAGTCTGCCACCGCCCAGAAGGGCAAGGGCAGAGGGGGCAAGTGAGCACCACCAACTCCAATTACCCCGCAAAACAAACTCAACCCTGACTTAGAACTATATCGTTTTCTCTTCACCATCTCTGGATCAGAATCCTGGAACTCCCTCCCTGACAGCACTGTGGGTCTCCCGACACCACAGGGAATGCAGCGGTTCAAGAAAGCTGCTCACCACCTTCTCAAGGGGCAACTCGGGATGGGCAATAAACGCTGCCCTATCCCGCGACCCTCACATCCCATTAATGGATACAAATAAATTAGTAGATTGCTGCCTTCAGCAAAAGATAAAGGAAAGTGTGTTTTTATATCAGTTTCTGATAAACCTTTCACCCACTGTCCCTCAGTTTCACGGCTCTGAAGGATTTTTTCATTACCGATTCCCGGAGATTCTCTCTGTGCGCTTTGTGCTGAATTCCCGCTGAGAATTCGTTTCCATTAAACCCTAAGGCAGATCTTTAGGAAAATCTGCAACGTTCCGCTGGGACATTCCGTCGGAAATCTTTATAACCGAGGTTACTAACAGATGGCAGACAGGGAAAAATCTCCTTATATATTCGGGGTTTAACAACGCTTCCTTATTGTGGCGTTTTTAAAAATCATGTCCACTGTTATTGCCGCTGGTTACGTGAGCCGGTTCTGCCCGGGTTATTTACAGTGACGCCGCCCACTCAACAGCAGAATGCGGGAGCCTGATCCCCGTTCAGGATCTAAATCCAAATCCGGTAAACAGAGGCCTCAGGTTCTGAAATAAAAATAGAAAATGCTGGAAAGACTCATCTGGTCTGAAACAGAAACAAACCTGACGTTTCCACTCCGTGTGACCCTCCTTCCGAAACTTCCTGCTGAGATTTTCCAGCATTTCCTGTTTTTATTTCAGATTTCCAGCATCCGCAGTATTTTGCTTTTATCTTGACCTCAGGTCCTGGTCTGTTTCTGACGCGGATCAAACGGTTGGTTCATTCGTTCTGTGAAAAATTGTATAGGAAGTTCCCGTTGGTGCATTTGCCTGTGATCTTATCTGGAAAAAATGCAAATCAGCTCCGGGACCAGGAATATAATTGAAAACAAATAAGTTATGTTCGTTTCTAGTTCCTTGTTCAGACCACACATGGACTAACTGCAAATTTTTGGACTCAATTTTATAAAAGGTTGACAAGCCTGATACAGGAGCTGAGAGGTTATAACTAACATGAATAACTGAATAGCCTAGGTCTCTTTTCTCTAAAGACAAGACTAGGAGAGACCTGACAGAGGTTTTTAAAACTGGATCAACCGCGACCTTCTCAATGACAATTAGGGAAGATTAAACTAGAATTAAACTTCAACTGCAATATTCAGCATACATCCGTACAATTATTATTCTGTCACCCCTTCTGAACGACATCCCAATAAATTTATTTATAAACATTCCGCGACGCACAGACGGTGACCACAGTAAGACCACATGTGGCATTCACCAGAACGGCTCGCCCAAAATTGTGTCACACTTTCCATAGCATAGCTCGTCATAGTTTCCACCGCATCTGAAAGGGGAGTAACTCACTGGGACTGAGCTCAGGTCAGTCAGCGGCCACTCCGCCTGCACAAACAAACTGGTGAGAGCGAAAACAGGGAGAACTCACCGCGTCAAGATGTCCAAGGAATCTTTATTTCTGATGGTCATTTTCCAAGTGCTGAGGGTTTACGGTGAGTAAGAGGCAGGTGAGAATTTTAAACCGAACTCTGCCAGAATCAGGATTTAAGAAGCTGAAAACGTGACCCAGTGACCAGGTGCATGGATTTGACCTGATCATGAGAGTTTATTTACTGGTTTCTCCGAAAAGGCGAAGGAATAAAATTGGAGAATTAATCTAAGCGCGAAAAATTAAAGCCATTGATGTAACTATTGTAAAATTACAGGCGAAGTCTTTCCCAGCGGCTGCTTTCAATCCCCCAATAACCAATAGTAGTTTAACAATAATGTTTCTAGTTACAGAATCCGAGTCCTGTCTGCCTCAGAGTTCCATAATAATGACAGCTGAAGTCGGAGAGACGGTGGAATTAGCCTGTCACTACAGTTACGTAGTGGTATTGGTGTCCAGCTATTTCTGGTACAAACAGCGCGTGGGTGAAGCCCCGAAACTAATCGACAGCCAGTCCTGTCAGGGAGCCGATTGTACGTTTATTTCTAAAAAAGGTAACAGCGAAAATGTGTTGATTCTGGAAATTCGCAATGTCCACGTGAATGACTCGGGTTCCTACTACTGTGCTCGTAGAGGTAACTATACACCGCTCCAGAATGGACCCATACTACTGGTTGGAGGTAAGTGAATTAAATTCAGGTGGTGCACAGCTTTAACATTTGGTGCAAATTAATCGTTAACTGTGCCCCAATCTCTGTCCAGACAGTTCCACCAACAAGACGGCTGTGCTGGCGTTTGTCCCGACGGGTGAGCTGCATTTGAGGGAAACCGTCCCCTTAGTGTGTTTGGTCAGTGGAGTTTCTTCCAACCAGATTGCTATTTTCTGGAATATTTCCGGCCTGGTCACCGAGGGACAGAGCGATCCCGGTACAATGGAAGCGGACGGGACTTACAGTTTCAGAAGTCACGTCAAGGTGTCGAGGTAAACCTGGAGAAGTGGCGGCGTCTGTACTTGCATCGTTCAACTGGGGTCTCGAAACAAATATTGGACAAAAAGCGTGTCGTTCCCCAAACGAGCAGAGGCAGGGACAGGTGATTTGCCGAGCTGTTCAATGGAGGGTTTTAAGCGACTTATGAGTCAATTAGAGAATTAATTAGCATTTAAGAACCTGCAGGATTTAAATTTAGCTATAAATATACATCTTATAAATATGTTAAATAAGCTCGGGTTACCTTTGCCCCAAGTGCAGGCTTCTTCTTGTAAACAATTTCTGGGCTTGTCTTATATTTCCCCCTCATATCGTAGAATCCTAGAACGATAGACGCGGAAAGAGGGATTTCGGCCCATCGTGCCCGTGCTATCTCCTTGTAAAAGTTAACCCATTGGATCCACCCTTTCCCCACAACACTGACACATTTTCCTCTTCATGTTAGAACGTGATTCCATTTCTGAAAGTTATTGTTGAATCTACTTCCACCGCCCACTTCAGGCAGTGGATCTTGGAATAAAATTGTGGTCAGTTCCACACTGGATGCGCTTTACAAGCGGGAAACAGGCAAGAATGCTTTGGCGAGGGTGTACAGGAGATTTACCAGAATGGGAGCAGGGATGAAGGACTTCAGTTATTGTGGAGAGACTGTAGAATCTGGGTTTTTTTCTCCTTAGAGCAGAGAAGGTTCAGGGGGCAGTTTAATAGAGGCGTTCAAAATCATGAGGGGTATCGATGGGGTAAATAAGCAGAAGCTGTTTCCACTGGGCAGGAGGGTCGGTAACCAGACTTGAAGAGAATCGGGGAAAGAACCAGAGGAGAAGGTGAGGAGATTTTTCTTTAACTAAGCGGGTTGTGATCTGGAACACTCTGCCCAAAAGGGCAGTGGAAACAGATTCAAAGGGAAATTTCCAAAGGGGAAATCGGATAAATGCCAGATGGAGAGAATTTTTCAGGGATATTGCGGGAAGAGCAGAGAGAATAGGACTAATTAGACACCTCCTTCAAAGGGACTGCACTGGCGCGATCTTCCAAATGGACTGTTTCCGGTCTTCCTTTTGTATCACGTTTCCCATCAGAGAGTCCCAGAAAAAAAAACATTTGACCGATCAGCAGTTTCTAAGTGTTTTGTCTCTGTAGGATGGTGCAGTCCGGCCCTCCATGTTATCATAACTGTCCTGGTGATACTGGCTCTACTCCTGGTCCTTATTTCCATTTGGATTCGTAAAAGCAGCAGATCAGGTGAGGATTAATATTTATCGGGGACATTTTCATAGTTGGTTCTCCAATGTGATTCCCTTCTCGTAGTTTTAAATTGAAAATTTACTTTCTCCTTTCAGAAGAACGAGACAAGAGATCCCACAATGAAAAGTGAGTAACTGAGTCATTTGAAAAGTTCATGGCGAAATCCCTGTTCATATTTAACATTGTGTCCAGCACCGTTGAACCCTAGCATTGATTCCAATGATATATTCTGTCATTTTCCATGAGCTTTTAAGATTAATGCAAACACCGCTCGATAATTTCCTTCTGCGCCAGATTTCACAAAACATAACACGTGTTTGAAATTTTTGTTCGCATCCAGGTTTAACTTGAGAGAGAGAGAAAGCAAAGAGAGAGGCAGAATGAGCGACAAACGGGTAAGTTGTATTGAAATGTTGGCACAGATTAAATGTCAAGTGGGTGGAATTGGAAAGATGCATAAGAGCATTTCCCGCCATCAAATTCCAGAATCACAGTGCTTTCTGTGAATCACACTGAAAATGCCAATTACTGGTTAATAATAGTAGCAATAGTATGCCAGTTTGACAACAGGCCCCAGTGAGTAGATAGTGCTTGTCCATCCATTGGCGATTTTCACTCCACTGATGTATTGAGGGACCTTCTGTGGATTTGGGGCCTGGTGACATAGGGGGCCCATTGACGTATTTGGGGCCATTGGTACATTGGCGGATCATTGGCGCATGGTGTATCTGGAATAATTATGTATTAACTAGGCTGGGATAATATTTTAATTTATACCTTATCCATTAATAACACAGATGACCACCGTCAAACAGAAGCAAAGCGGCCACATCGGGATGCAATACTGGTGAGTTTTTTTCAAATCGTTGTAATAACATACAAAAACTTCTTTTTTGAGGATAAGGTACAAGGCTTCCCAAGCTGTGTATTCCACGCGTTTACCAGAGAGCAGGTCACAGTCCAGAGCATCTGAATTTGTATAAAATCCCACTCGCCCCTCTAACTGAAATCAGAAAATATACCTCCGTCCCTCTGCCCATCTGATAATAGAAAGGCAGGGTAATTTTCGGGGTAGAATGTCTCCATCGGGTTAACGGCGGATTTCCAGCAGTTCATGTTTCAGATATCTGCGATTTTCTTTTATCTCTACAGTGACTCTTATCCCCCTCGCTCAACTCCCACCTTTGTCCCTCCTCCGACTCAACCGAATTAGTAAATACATTGGCGAATGGAATTTCAGGGAAGATAAGGCCAAACCCACAGGAGTTTTGTCGATAAATCAAAATGTGCTGCTGTTGTAATTGGACTAAGAAGGATTCAGTTTGAGCAGAAGTTTTGTGTTTGTGTGTGTGTGTGTGTGTGTTTATGTGTGTATGTCTGTATGTCTGCGTACTTGTGTGTACAGAGGCTTGGCAAAGTGTCTAGACTCCAGAGCACGTGCTGCACCTTCGGAGGTGCCGATTTCACATGAATCGTTAAACCGAGGCCCTGTCTGCCCTCTCAGATGGGGATAAAAGATAGTGCGTGGCATACAAGGCCATGGGCCTAGTGCTGGAAAATGGGATTAAAATAGTTAGGTGCTTGTTTGACCGGCACAGACTCGATGGGCCGGAGGGATTTTTTCTGCGCTGTTGACCTCTATGGCTCTACGATTACCGCCATTATTGCAAGAAGAACAGTGGTGGGGTCTTAGGGGGATGGTAGGTGCCGGATTTGGGGGTTCTCTCCGGTATTGGTTTTCATATTTTATCTTTCAACCAGCATCTTAAAAAAATAAATTATCTAGCTCATCAATTCATTGCTATTTAGGGATCTTACTGTGCGTAAGTTCGCTGCCGTCTTGCATTAAGAACAGAGACTACACTTCAAAAAAGTGGATGCAAATGTTCTGAGGCTTCTTCAGTTCGTGGCAGGCGCTATATAAACGCATGTCTTTTGATTGTGTTTGCGTCATTCTTCTCAATGTGATGAATTCTGTGGCCTCTACTCAATTGTGTAGATGGCACATGGCGAAATACAGTAATCGGATTCACCAATGGAATCCAATCAAATTGATAGACTCATCATCCCAGTTTTCTGATTAAACCTTGGTCAGTTCCAGTTGCTTTACAAATTCTGTTGCTCGGTCACAAAACATCAATTCAGACAATTTTTTGACATACAAATGAAGCAAAACATTCCTCAAATTGATATACAGGGCAATTAAAACCGATCCAACAGAAAACTTCAGGAAGGGATTAGAAAAATATTGGAATGGGAAAATAATGGCGGCGATATGGGAGCAGAGAAGTGTAGAGCCGGTCTAACTGTATAGCTCTTTCAAATAGTTGACACAGACACAATGGACTCAACGGGCACCTTCTGTGCTGTATCATTCTATAATTGTGTGAAACGCGGTTACGGGAGTGGGTATATTGCCTATCTCAGAGACTCATAGTCAGAGAATCGTAGAGGTCTACAGCACAGAAAAAGACCCTTCTGCCCATCGAGTCTGTGCCGTTCAAACAAGTACCTAACTATTCTACTCCCATTTCCCAGGGGCTAGGTCCATAGCTTTGTATGCCATGGCATCGCAAATGCATATCCAAATACTTCTTAAATGTTATTTAAGGGATTCTGCCTCTACCACCTTTTCAGTCAGTGAGTTCCAAATTCCCAACACCCTCTGCGTGAAATCTTTTAGCAACTTTACGCTGTTAATGTTTAATATGTCTCCCAGGCACAAGGCGGACCTCTTTACACGTCCCTGGACTTGGCTGCATTGGATAAAAGATCAAAAAAGAAGGCGGGTCGCAGATGAGAATCCGGCCTCTTGCTCTCTGATGAATTATGGAGGTGACAAGATCTGCCAAAAAACCCATAGCCTTTTGGAAATACACATGGAGCCAAAGAGGCTCCCATGAAACAGTTATCTTTCCCTGTGCACTCGCCAGAGCTTGCAAAGACTGGCTCGTTTTGTTAAATGTAGAAGTTGTTTCGAATATTATTAAGGATATCCCACCGCTATCGTGTAACTCAAGTGTGAAAGAAACATTGAGCAAAGACTAAGGACTTTCCTTATTTTCTCTGGAATTTGCCTGCTGATTATGTTAGTCCAGTTACTGACAAGATGTTCATTTCTTGACAAATGTCTGTATGTAAATAAAATAAATTATTCTTCGATTATAAAGATGCACCAGAGGTTTGTGTTGATTAATTCTTAAATTATAATTAAATGTCACTTGGTTCAAACTGCAATTTCAGCAAATCTAGCAATATCAGTCCTGGGTTAAGATTCTCTCAGTGCTGTGTTTCTTTCTCTGAGATATTATGTATTCTATCATTTACTGAATTAGAGCACAACAAGAGAGAGACACGGGCAGTGATTAAGGAAACTTGTGATTGTTCCATTTCATTTTTACAAAGCCCCTTCTGGTTTATGTTCAACTTTAAACCTACATGTCAGAGTTGTCACGTGAGTATCGCTTGTCTTGGAGCAAGAGGTGCTGTCGGAGGTGGAGTGGAAATCTGGATCTCTCTCCCTCAGAAAGCTGTTGATGTGCAAGTGTACCAAGTGGCCGGGAAACAAGGTGAATGGGTGGTGTTTTGTACGTGAAGTGAACATGAATGTTGTTTTTATATATTTTGGGGACATGGTGATATTCGATGAAGAAAGATGTTTGTGTGTGTGTGTTTGTGTGTGTGTGTGTGCCTTTGTGTCCATGGGTATTTAAACTGGGGAAATTTAGTAAAGAGATATTGCCTGTGGGAGCTTAGAGATGAAATACAAAGGAGCTGGATGCATGTATTTATAATGAGAGGCTCTGGTGATGTTGGCATTATAAGCAAATCCGTTGTTTTTTTAAATTTTGAATGAGATGTTAGGTCAGGGCTTGTCTTTTCAGTTACCAATCTTTCATAAATGAGCAAGGGAAGGTTATTAAATTTTATTTGACGCGGATGTGGAGGCAATAGAGAGCCATGGAGGATTTTTTAGTTTGGAAAATTTGAGTTAAAGGGATGATTAGGACAGTGGAGCTCAGGATGAAAGGGGGAAAATGATATTTAGGGGAAATGCTTAGTTGAGTTGAGGTGGCTGTGTGGGGGGAATGCCCTGAACCCAGCTCTGAGCCGAGGAAAATGTGGAATTTGATGCAGCTGCCAGATTTAAACGCAGAAAAGTTTTTGCTTTCAGGAAGGAGTCTGTTTCTGAACTTCCTTCGGATTCTCACAGCAGACTGGAAGGGAATGAGAAGTCGTGTGGTATACTGCACTAAAGTAGCAGCAGTATTTGACTTGGGTAATATTATTGGATTTTTACGATTAAAATTCCTAAGGGAGCTGCTTCGAAATAGGTTACTTGTGTATTCTGAAAAGCGAGGTCTTGTTGGGAGGAATACATTGTAAGACTGCTTCATGTTCTTAAATATTTTACTATAAGAATCGTAAAAGTTTCCCCCTCGTTTTCAAAACAAAAAAAATGTGTACATATATATATATATATATATATATATATATATATGACCAGTGAGACAAGCATCCCTCTGGTATTTCTCTTGCTCAGTGAAATACAATGGTTGAAGTCGTAACATGTATCTGAAAAAGCACTGGTCTCAAACCTTACTTTTTAATGTTTATAATAGTGACGGTGTGACGCAAAAATATCAGATCACCTCAGTGAAACGTCCTTTGAATTCCACTTTCAGTTTTAACTTTTTATTTTAGTGCGAAGAAGAAACTATTTTATTGATGCAAACTCTTCAGAGCAAACAGCTTTCAGTCACTGCTCATGTTTTCTGCTTTGCAAAATTCAACGTTATTTTCAGAGCAGTAACAGCCCATTCGGACCCTTTGCTCTATGCTGGTGTTTGTGCTCCACACGATGCTCCTCTCACACCCTCAATATCCCCTCAGCATACGCTCCTATTGATTTATTGATAATATATTTATCTAGCTTCCCCCTTAAATGCATCTCAGCCATTTACCTCGGCCACTAGCTGTGGCTGCGAGTTTTGCATTCTCCCCTTTCCCCTGGGAGAATTCCTGTATTCTTAATTGGAATTATTAGTGAATATCTAATGTTCATGACCTTTTCTTCAGCTCTGCCTGCAAATGGAAACATTCTCTCTCCGTCTCAATGCCAGTAGGTCACCCCTCAGCCTTACCTTTTGTGGGGAAAAGGGTCCCAGTCTGTTCAATCTTCAGTGATATTATAACTTCTCAGTTCTGGTATCGTTCTTGTAGAATTATTCCCACTTTTAAACCGCACACATGTGGCCTATAAATATATCCTGTAACCTGCCATTGCCGAATCACTAAGCACAACCGCACTAAGGGATCAAACAGCCTGAACTCCCAAATACAATACTTGAGTTTCAAATATGTATGAATGGATTGTAAACTTGGACACTGATTCGCTCATTCCTGCTGAAGCGCTACGCAAAGATGCACAATGAACTTAAACACACCACCACAAGAAAGCAAAAACATATCAAAACTGAACTGAAAGCTAAAATTTCCGAGAGCAAAATTGGACTTGTAATGGAAACTGTTCTGTCAGACTCGAAGACTCTCCAGTAGCTGACGAATCAGCGGGCTGCATTGCTCATTACTGTTGATAAATATGAATTCAGCGGGAACAGAATTTGAGATGGCAGCCTCTTGGAAAGGATCACAACTCCAGGCTTTCCTCCAATAAGAACACAAGAGAGAAAGCTTTCCACTACACGTCATAGCCCGGAAGCAGAACTTGAGTTCTCAATTTCGTTTGCAATCAGACTGTGGGATGCGCATCAAACTCCAGCCGAGCAAAAACAGTCTGTAAGAGGAAGCACAAGCAGTTATCGTGAGCCACACCATCACCGGGAGGCCATTCAGCCCTTCGGGCAAGTTCTGCCTTTCAATAAACTTCTTTCTGATCTGTATCTTAATGCCATCTCCTCTCCTTCGTTCATAACACTTTAACCAACAAAAACTTATCAAACTCAATTTTGTCATATTCAGTTGAATTCGTATCTATATTTTCATCTATTGGCGCAGTGTAATGCGGCGCGTAAACAGTGTTATCTTGCAGTATGCACAATGCAAAACCCCCTAGACTCATATGACAGTAACTACGAATTTTAAAACTTAGTTTAAAATTCAGTCAAATGTATCTACACATGTTAGGAAACAATTCCATCCATAGACCAACTTGGTTTGTGCCCATGCTCTGGAATGTGTCAGTTCCGCATCACTGTCCATGTTGCCACTTAGAAAGTGAAGTGTAATTGGAGTTGAAACAGCGACATTTCACATTCAAACAGCTGAAAGTGCCAAAAATCCAGTGATTAATGAATGCATTTAGAGCGCTGAGGAGTTAGAGCGCCTCTCTATAATCACTCCCTCATTTCCTGCAACTCCTTCTCCCGGCCCCAAGAACCATAGATAGATAGATAGATAGATAGATAGATAGACAGACAGACAGACAGACAGACAGACAGACAGACAGACAGACAGACAGACAGACAGACAGACAGACAGATAGACAGACAGATAGACAGACAGATAGATAGATAGATAGATAGATAGATAGATAGATAGATAGATAGATAGATAGATAGATAGATAGATAGATAGATAGATAGATAGATAGATAGATAGATAGATAGATAGATAGATAGATAGATAGATAGATAGATAGATAGATAGATAGATAGATAGATAGATAGATAGATAGATAGATAGATAGATAGATAGATAGATAGATAGATAGATAGATAGATAGATAGATATAAAGATGACCGGGTGCGAGTGAGGGATACATAGGTAAATTCATAAAACACAAATAAATGAATACCTTGTGGAAATTCATACAGGTTCTATCTACTGCATTCAGTTTAACTGTCCACTCGGACACTTCTAGAAGAGCAATCTCTATTAAATGTGTTAAGCATGACTACACTTTCACAAATCGGTGGTTGCTGGCCTTAATTAGCCTATTTAATTAGAAATTCTCACCATATTGATTTATAATATTTTTTGCTAAGCGTTTGTCCGCCACGTGTGAAAGTATAATTATCTTATAGTCATCCAATGGATCTTTTTCTTTTGTCCTGAATGAAACGTTATATAGAGACCGTCTTGCTCGGATGGATAAGGATTGGGGTTTGGATTAGATTTAGTGATAGGGTTTTGGCTACATACTCATGGGAAAATAAGAGTTTAAATCGGAATGATGAGCAGAAGGTTCTGAGGTACAGGCACAAAAATAATTGAAACAAGGGAAAGAGGTTAATATGGTGAATTAAAAAAAAGACCCAGCATTGAAAAGAAGAAAGGCGACAATAAACTTATTACAAAACTTAGCTGGACCGCACTTAGAGTCCTGTGAAGAATTCTGGTCACAATATCATTAAAAAATAGAGAAGCACAGGGGAAGGTGCAAAAAAGAAAAGGTTTACTGGAATGATACCAAAACCGAGAGGTTATAACAGTCAGGAAAGTTTGAATAGTCTATCTTCTGTTTTTCTAGAAAAGAGAAGTCTGTGGGGTGATCTGATGAAAGTCTTTAAGAATACGAAGGGGATTTTCGGGCAGCCGTAGAGAAGGTATTAGCACTTTTTGGGAGAAACTAGAACTAGAAGCCATCAATATCAGGTAGTCATTAACAAATCCAATCCAGAATTCAACAGAAAACTCTTTAACCAGAGGCCGGTGAGAATTTGGAGCTCGTTCCCATTGGGCTGTACAAACACATGAGGGAGAAAGGAACAGACGGATATGTTGATGGGGTGAGATGAAGAGAGGGTAGGAGGAGGTTATTTTGGAGCAAAAACAACAGCACCGAACCAAAGGACCGAATGAACTGTTTCTGTGCTGGAAGCTCTATGGAGTACAGGTAATGACAAAGAGGAATCTAGAGAGAAATTGATAAACAGAAAATTAAGATTTCATTTGATCATTGACGTGTCAAAACAGTTTATCTCTCTCCATACGTTTTTATCCCAAGTAGACAGGTAGACTTAAAATTGAGAAAGCTAAACACTGAAATGCTGAGATACATGGAAGTGAAGTAAGGGCTCAGAAAATTATCAATGGACACATAGAAAGTGGGAGTTTTAACACACAAAGCGATATTGCGAACAAATAGGCCGCACATTAATTGCACGAGGTAACTGTTAACAGCTCCCTCTCTGAGATGAGACAATTTCACTTGAAGGATTTTCATTGGAGTTGATTTGAACGGCGCAAGTACAGAGAGCGCCGCTGCTTCCAATTTCCCCCAGAGAATTATGTAACACCTGATGGGGTAGGTCCCGTCCGGCTCGATTGTCCTGGAATCGCTCTGTCCCTGGGGACCCCGCCCGGAAATATTCCAGCGGACGGCAAAGGAATCGGGGCCCACACCCTTCACCAAACTCATCAGAGGGACACTTTACATTGGGAGAATTTCAGTTGGAGGCGGAGTTAAAAGGTCGAATATTGGAGAACGTGGTGGGATCGGGCGTTAAGTTTGGATCACTATTGGCCATAGCTTCCTGGTTGTGGAATATTTAATGTGTAAAATGACTGTGGTTTGTATCAGCGATGAGCAATTTTGAACCATTTCTAAACGTAAAGAACTTCCCGCTGAGCAATACATGCCCGAATCACTGGTCTGGGCATCCGCAATATTCAAAAATAGTATCCATTCTGGTTAAATTCTGTCGAATACCTCCCGGTTGGAAATTTGTATTCTGTCACGGTGTAAAATAGTGGCAGATGCGTCCAATGATTCCGTTTATAAAAGATCTCGGCCCCGGCACCCACCACCCTTCCCCACCTCTCCCCCCCCCCCCCCCCCCCCCCCCCGCCACCCACCTCAACACCGCCCCACCCCTCTTCCCCACCACCGCTAACTAAGAAGTGTCAAAATGCACCGTGTAGGTACTTCCAAGCGAGATACTCTGAACCCCCGGATTCTGGCACAAAACTGCCTGAGATACAGGAACTGAGAGGTACAAAACCAACACGATGGGTTCTGCTATGGCAGGCAGAGGTAAAATACCTCCGATGGCGAATCGGCTACAACAGTAAAACATATCATATACCAACCTCTCGTTAATGCAGGCGAATGGAGTCAAAAGTTGAGGATTAAATTTGAAACAATAACAGGAACAAGAGGGAAAAAGGCGCTTCAGGGACACTAAAGGACTTTTTTTGACGTTAGTCTCTGTTGTCATGTAGGAAAAGCAGCAGCTGTAACTGAGCACAGCAAGACCCACAAATTACAACGTGATTATGATCCAGATTGTAATTTTAATGATGTTGTTTTGGGGATAAATATTGGCCCCAGGGACACAGAGGGGAAATTCCGCAGCCTCTCTCACCCCACCCCACCCCTCCGTTCCTCTGCTAATAGTGGCCCTGGGACCCTGCCCATCCCAAAGGGACAGACAGAGGGTGTCGGTTTTACATCTCATCCTAGAATGTTGATAAGTGATCGATTTTGAACAGATGGACAAAATTCAGTCCATCAACATGAAGCTGTTATATAATATAGGTATTGGGATAATTTTCCACTTGGCTATCTTACAGGTCTGAAACCAATCTGACTGAGGAGTGAAGAAGACACAAACCTGGAAACAGACGCAGCAACGCACGGGGCATTAAAAAGCTCTCTGTCTCGGATCCCGGGCCGGTTGCTCTAAGATTTTCACCGTCTCTTCGCTCGGGTGCCTCTGTTCTCGGCCCCGGGTTCGGAAGACGTGGTGAAAATGCACATTTCACGGAAATTACGTGCAACGTTTAAAAATAGCGCACTGGAAAAATCAGCGCGGTGTAAGTTTTAGCAGAGGGTTTCCTGTTTACAGATTAGGAGACCGCACACGACTCTGCCTGCAAAGGGCAACACGCTGCAGATCGTGGTAAACACGCGTCACAGGCGGTGCACAGTCCAGGCTGGTGCAACCGACAGACAAGAGGCAATGGTGCTGAATTCAACAACATTGCCGCTTATGACACGTGCGTGGGCAGAGTAGAGATGCCTCTCATTCCGAGTGTTCTGCTTAATTCACCGAGACAACGTTAATTTATTCTGGTTTCAATAAAAACACACCAGATTGAAGAAAGCTAGAATATGACGCTAATATGTTAGTAATTGTTTCACCCAGAATCTGTCTTCCTGCCTGCCTCTTTGTGTCAGAATTACTCCTGTGGATCAGCGGAATAACGGCCATCTGCTCTGTGCCGGTGTTTCTGCTCCACGCGATCTTCCTCCCACCCCCTCTTCATCTCACCCCATCAGCATATCCTTCTGTTCCTTTCTCCCTCGTGTGTTTATCCTCAATCCCCCTTCACCCCATCTATGCAATTCACCTCGGCCACTGGTCTCTCTGCCACAAGTGGGAATAACTTCTTTACGTCTGCCGTATCGAATATGTTCATAATTTTAAATACTTCTATGAGGTCACCCCCTCAGCCCCCACTTTTCTAGGGGAAAGAGCCTCCGCATGTTCAATCTTTCCTAATAGTTATAACGTCGAAACCGGGACCAACAATTTCGTGACCCTGCGCAAACCATTTAACCTGTTGTCCAGTAACACGCATTTTGTGATATCCTGAATCATCCAGGTATCCAACTTGAGGGAAATATCGGCGAATCAGATTCACTCGCAGAATAAGCCACGACGAAATTTTAAGGCAACCTTTATAAGATTTTCTATCTGATTTGTTTTGAAGAATAAATTATACCAATGAACAGTGTC
Organism: Cetorhinus maximus; assembly: GCF_964194155.1. Classification (NCBI taxonomy): domain Eukaryota; kingdom Metazoa; phylum Chordata; class Chondrichthyes; order Lamniformes; family Cetorhinidae; genus Cetorhinus; species Cetorhinus maximus. The sequence continues at coordinate 2,061,996 of NC_135914.1, read as the reverse complement.
AGAGTGTGATAATCGGCTAAAATCCAGAAAATCACCATTAAAGTATTTGAATCCGTTATTATATATTTCAAACCAGTTTATTTTTGTCTCTGAAGGACTCATTAGCTCTTTCCTGTTAAATAGTCTCCGAACAGATTAATTATTGACTTTATGAATACACAAATTTAGATGTGAGTTGGGTAATTGAGTTCACGAAACACATTACCCGGTGTCAGCAGAGTGGGTGTCTGATGGTGTTTCTCCATCACTGGCAGCTGCCCTTTTTTACACCTGAGGAGCTGAGGTTTAGAGTTAGCGTGAGCAGAACTTCCTTGCAGTGACTCCCCAGGTAGCTTTGCCAGTTAAAACGAGCATATCCACATATCCAATCAATTCCAACCACAACCCGACCCACACCTGAAACAGGTGCAATCGATGCGTCATCAATTCCCATCTCCAACACGCCCCCACCATCCCCGACCAACCACCCCCCCCCCCGCCCCCGTACCGCCACCCCCCCCTCCCCCACTCCTCGCCCCACAAGATGCTTGTCACACTGTGCGCCAACCAGTTTCACTGAGCTCCGTCCTTTACACGAGAGTTTCCAATCTCCACTCTCCAGCACCTCGCTTTGCAGCCTTCTTCCAAACCAACGCTGCCTCCCAGACGCCTTCTGCAAGGGTCCACCTCCAGTGTTTCGAGTTTCCTGAAAAAGTTTCTCTCCCCAGGGTCACCATGTACATTCAAGATTCCATTCACGCACTCTCTTTCACTGACTCAGTCGTCACCAGTGTGCCACTGATTCACATCTACATAGTAAAGAGTTACAGACCATCAGCTCTCTCCTTGGAATTTCCGGTTCCTCATAATATTATCCCGCATTAATCTGCTTCTTGATTTTTTTTCCCTTTAAGCTTGAAGTCTTCCTCAGCTCCTCACTCTTAACTTCAAGTAGCAGGACCTTTTTCAGTTTCCTGTCCTTCATTTGACAAGAACTTCTTCTTGGGACTTTCTGCCATTTCTGTCTTACTCCCTGGCCTTAGGAACTTTCAGCTCTTTTGGAAAATCTGCTCTCTGCCGTCCCTTCTCCCAGTAGTCTGCTTATCTGGAGTCTTGGCTTCAAATTGTGCTTGGGCCTTGCTAACTGTACCTCTGCCATCTAGCCTCTCTCTTGCAGCTCCTTTCAGGTGAACAGAAAAGGTTGCTTTCTATGTGTGTATGTGTGTGCGTGTTTCTGTGTGTGTATGTGTGTGTGTATTTATCTGTCCATTTGTTTATGTGTGCGACAGCCACCCTCCTTGGACCCCTATTGCAGTGGAACAGCACCGTTTCGTTTCTACTCTTGTGTTTGCTTTAATTTCTCTTCAAGGGTCATAAAACCCTATAGTAATGCAAGTGTACAAACAGCTTTAGGCATGCTCCCTCCACTTAAAAATAAAACTAGATGCCAGGTTTCATATTTTTATCGACAAATAGAAAAAAACACGATATAAACTTACAGATGTACCTTAAACCTATACCTAAATATACATATAATTTACTTAAACTATCTCAATTTCCTAACATCAGCCATGATCATATCGAATGCCAGATCCAAACAGAGGGACTGAATGGCTCCAGTGTGCCTGCAGGATTAATGCGTCATTATATTAATTGACGGATGCCTGGGGGTCGATGACGCACAGAGTAATCAGCACTAAGAATGGCTCCCTGCATAGGGGCAATACGGAGCCTGTTGAGAATGCCCTGAGTTTCTTTTCTTTTAAGAAGTAGTCGCTCTCCTGCAGGTTGAAGATGATAGAGCCTTTACAGACGGATGAACTGTGTTTCGCTTTTCCATGTGCATCTTGTCATAAGTGTCTCTAAAAACTCCCAGATCTCTGCGCAGAAAGAGTCTTTACAGCAGAATAAGCCAGTATTAATTTTGGAATGTTTCAAATCGTTACGAACGGGGATCATAAGACGTTCTGCAGATCAGAGTTTAATCACTAACAGAAATATCCGGCAATCAGCACACCAAGGGATTACAGACCAGCCGTTTCATATTGATGAAATTAAAGATGTCATGGAAATAGATTACATCATCTCAATGAAACATCAGCTCAAATTCACTCACGCTTTTGACTGATATTCTAATGTGAGGTGCGAATTGTGTTCACGTTTGCCAATTATTAACACGGCCAACAAGGCACTTCAGTCACAGCTGATGTGATGTGTAGGACAGATACTAACATTTAATGGGCGGTGTGCTACAAGAAGACTAATTCTTAGGACCATATGACTGATATGGTGTATAACTAAAGAGTGCATTCAAAGAGCTGGCACGGGCGTGACGGGCAGAATGGCCTCTTCCTGTGCTTTAAGTGTCTTCGAGCCAGAGAATTTAGCCGGTAAAATCCACTCAACTGTGTTATCAAGAGGGCGGATGAATTGTAAATAATCTTCCTTCTAGAGTAATTGTAACACTGTTCCCTCCCAGGACACAACCAATGAAGGATGGGGGATTATTAACACTGCAGCTTCCATATCAATGCAGCCTGAATCCCCTTCCAGTACCCTTCAGCCTTAACCCTAATTCTATCCTGTTTACATTCGCTCTATAAATGTGTTTGCATCTTGACCTCAGAGGTACCTGAGCGCATCTGGCCTGAATGGAAAAGAAAATCGAATCACAGAGCCGTCATTGGTTTTCAATTCTGTTTTAATATCTAGGTAACTCGAGCACAGATACATTGTAAAATCTATTTGAATAGTGTCTCGCTCACATACTGTATAATAATGCAGAATTCGAATAAAAATACTAATGCGAGATCACAGAAACGTGGAGAAGCTGGAATTTGATATTTGATCGTTCGAACAGCGAGCATTAAGAGAGAAATCAGTCTCCGCTTTGCGCAAAATCACAAAATTGCACAGAGAATGGGCCTGAATTTGCGCCGATTGGAATTTCAGTCATTCCTGTGATCAGAGGAAACTTTCTACAGCACGTCATGTTCGGGAAGCAGACTGTGAGCGCTCCCCCTCTTTCCTTTCCAATCATAGTGTGGCATCCCCTTTAAAGGCCAATCGGGCATAAAGTGTCTGTGGAGAAAAAGTAAAAACAGAATCTATTAAAATAACCAGCACCATCATTATAGGGTTTGGAAGAGGCCATTCAGCACCTTCAGTCTATTCAATTAGATCATGGCGGATCTGTATCATAACTTCCATCCACCCAGCTTGGTTCTATAATCTCTAATCCCCTTACACAACAAATATCTGTTAGTCTCAGTTTTGACATGTCCAATTGATCCCGCAGCCTCAAAAGCTTTTGAGGAGAGAGAGTTCCAGATTTACACTGGCTCTTGTGTGACGAATTGCTTCCTGATACCATCCCTGAACGCGCTGCTCTAATTATAGCGCCCTGCCCCTTATTCTCGATTCCGCACTTCCCAACCTCACCAGGGGGAAATAGTTTATCTCCATTGACCCTATCGGATCCATTAACCATCTTAAAACCCTCAGTAACATCACCCCTTAATCTTCTGCACTCGAGGGATTGAAGCCTTGTTTCCGCCACCCTGTAGTGCTCACTTGGCAAAGCTGTCCAGGCTCATATAACATTAGCTATGAAATTTAAAACTTGAATTAAAAGTAGGTGAAAAGCATCCACACGTAGTGGCAGAAACGATTCCTTTCATTTACCTCTTTGTTCTCTCTTTGTTTTCTGGAATCTGTCAGTTCCTCATCATTATTCATGTTTCCTGTTAGAAAGTAAAATTTCAACAGATCATAAATGGTTACATTTCACAAAGAAATGGCTGAAAGTGTCAATAACCCATTGATAAATGGATGGATTGAGAGCGCGGCGGAATTACAGCGTCTCCCAACAATCGCTACCTGTCTTCCGGTTCCTGCAGCTCCTTCTCCCGGCCAGAAGGATCACCCCCAGAAGGAAAAGCGCCGCTGCCGACACACCCCTGGTAAGTGGGACACTGCAGCTGGTATATGCAACAAAAAAAAATATGAAACTCCAATTTAAAGAAGTTTGTGGAATTAATTAAAGAAGATAAATTTTGTCAATTTACATGTTTGATATCAACCGAAAACGGAAATAGATTTTTTGCAAACTTCATCATCCTGAAATAGAGCAGAGGTCTGATAGAACTATATTGAAACAGGACAGGAATAGAAAGAGATAGAAATAGAGAGGAGAAATGGGGAGAGAGAGAAAGGTAGAGAGATGCAGAGATGGATAGCAAGAGAGAGCAGAGATTTTATACTGATTAAGCAGGACATAATTAATAAGATAGAGAAAGGGGGAGAGAGATTGACCGAGAAAGCAGATATATGATACAAAACAGATTGACTAGGGTAGAAATACAGAGCTGAATCGTTAGATAGAGAGATATATTATGAAAGGGAGATAGGGACGGAAACAGAGAGAGAGAGAAATAGAGGTCTTATGGAACACCGTTCAAATCGGAGAAATAGAGGGAGTTGGGGTACAGACAGATGAAGATAGATAAATAGACAGACAGACAGGCAGACGGAGAGATAGACGGATAGATAGATGGATAGATGGATAGATAGATAGATAGATAGATAGATAGATAGATAGATAGATAGATAGATAGATAGATAGATAGATAGATAGATAGATAGATAGATAGATAGATAGATAGATAGATAGATAGATAGATAGATAGATAGATAGATAGATAGATAGATAGATAGATAGATAGATAGATAGATAGATAGATAGATAGATAGATAGATAGATAGATAGATAGATAGATAGATAGATAGATAGATAGATAGATAGATAGATAGATAGATAGATAGATAGATAGATAGATAGATAGATAGATAGATAGATAGATAGATAGATAGATAGATAGATAGATAGATAGATAGATAGATAGATAGATAGATAGATAGATAGATAGATAGATAGATAGATAGATAGATAGATAGATAGATAGATAGATAGATAGATAGATAGATAGATAGATGGATAGGTGTATGGATAGATAGTGCTGACAGCGTATACAGAACTGTTTAAAGAAAAGGATAGAAACAGAGCGAGAGATTTAGAGACAGAGAGAGATGGGGCAAGAGATAGTGGCAGGAAGAAGCAGAGAGAAAGACTGGGAGAGAGGTGTGGAGAGAGCGTGAGTGAGATAAGTAGAGAGATAAATGGACATATATGCATTTTGCAGCACCATTTCAATACGGTAGAGATATTCAAGGTTAATAGAGGGGAAGTGAGATAGGTAAATAGAGGAAACAATAAATAAATCATTAGGGCAGAGAACGAGACAGACAGAAAGCGACACACAAACAGGGAGAACGACAGGGAGAGACAGAGACAAAGAGATGCAGTTGGAGAGCGAGAGGAGGTCAGAGAGAGAAAGACAGAGTCAGACAGACAAACAGACAGGCAGATGGGCCAGATATATTAAACTGCACTAGCACAGAAGTAGATTGATTGATTGAGAGAGACAGAGAGAGGTAGAGAGAGTGAGAGAGAGAGAAATAGATAGAAAGATGAACAGATAGACAGACAGATACAGAAAATGTCTTATACCTCACTGTTTAACTGAGGCGGACAGAAATATTGTGAATGTTAAGTAGATAGAGAGATGAATGCATAACTGTACACAGCATGGTGAGACAAAGTAGTACACTGGGAATGTAATCACACCTTTCAATTTTACACACTGATAAATACTCAAGCAGCATGCAGCCATGTCAATATGTCTAGACAGAAACAACACAAGAAATCGGAGCAGGAGGCCATTCGGTCCCTCAAAGCTGATGCACCATTCAATAAGGCCATGGCTAATCTTGTACGTCAACTTTACATTCCCGCGCTGTCCGCAACACTTGTTCCCTTAGTGTACAAAAATCTATCTTAGTGACTGAACATCCATAACTCTCTGGGGTAGAGAGAACAGACGGAGTTAAAATTTCAGAAAGCTAAAGTCTGAAAGATTGAGAGACCTGTGATAGGTCAATGACAAAATGATGACACATGGACACACACACGAAAAGATAGATAATTCTAATTTTCAGAATTGCAAAGCCTGCCATCAGCATTAAATAGATAAGTAAACGGTCACTCTTAATAGCTACCTCCTTGAGATGAGACACTTGCACTGAGAAGATTTTCACTGGAGTTGATTTGAACGGCGCAAGTACAGAGAGCGCCGCTGCTCCAAGTTTCCGCCGAGAGGCTGGTGTAACTCCTGATGGTGTAGGTCCCGTCCGTCTCAATTGTCCCGGGATCGGTCTGTGCCTCGGTAACCCGCCCGGAAACATTCCAGCGGACCGGGAAGGAATCGGGGGACGAGCCTCTGATCAAACACAACAACGGGACCCTTTCCATCGAATGAATCTCATCCTCCGGCGGGGTGAGGAGGAATATGGTGGGGGGGCCCTCTAAATTTGGCAAATGGAACAAAAACCCCATTAACAGCTGAAACTAGAGACTTTTATTTGCCGTAGAAGGGCCCAATTCAATGGAATAATGAATAAATTTACCTGTTATCACTAACTGGGAGCCATTTCCGAATGTTTGGGCCATGTTTGTGTAATTGCTTATTGCACAGTAATACATTCCAGAATCATTTCTCCGGGTATCTTCAATGAACAGTGAAGAATAACCCTCTTTTTCGGAAATCTCGCTGGAAACCCTCCCCACAGCTGGGAGGTGCTTGTGCGCTCTGTAAAACAACTTCATGCCGCTTCGATCCGACTGCCTGTACCAAAAGACGTAGCCAACTACTGGTCTCTCCGTGTGGCAGCTCAGTTTAGCGGGACTCCCCGCAGGGAGTGTCTGTACCGGCGGAGACTGGGACAAGACAGACTGAGACACAATAACTGAGCAAGAGAGAAATAAACAAGAGTTAGCTCAGGTTATGGTGCAACCCGCCACCCCGCACCCGCACACCCTCTCTCCTGAGACCAGCCTCTGGCGAATACAGCCCGATAGGGAGGAGGCACAAACATTTTTTAAATATAGCCCATATCGAAAAATCTCACGCAATGGATTGTTCGCGCGTTTTTATCCCTGTCTTTCCAAGGGCCCAGTAGGAATTCATTCAGCAGTAAATCTGGTTTAATCACTGGGGTTCACACTTGGGAACTGTGTGAAGTTAATACATTCAAAGAGCTACTTCAACTCTGAAATTTCCAACTTTTTTTATTTTCTCTCATCCACCCTTCGTTTCCTGTTCTTCTCCGCCTGTATTGGGCGCTTTATTTTGTTCAAGAAATTATAACTTACTCTAACTATCTGCTTGAAACTCTGTCCTCTCCTCAATCGCCAATAGTGTCAATGGCGCCAACTCACACCTTTTATCCCAGGAGAGGTTACATTTCGAATCAATTCCATCCATTGATCCTGACGGATGCACTTTTTCCACGTTGTTGACGATATTCGCTCTATTTGTACGTACAACTTGATAACTGAATTTCATCTTATAGAACCGCTCAGCGCAGGTGGAGGACATTCGGCCCTTCAGAGTGCTGGCACTTTGAGAGATCTATGCACTTAGGCCCCACTCTCCCGCCCGCTCCTTCTCCCATATCCCTGCAAATGTTTCCCTTTCAAGTATTTATCCAATTCCCCTTTTGAAAGTTCCTATTGAATCTGCTTCCACCGCCTTTTCAAGCAGAGGCTTCCAGATCACAACAACTCGCTTAGTCAAAGAAAAATCTTCTCATCTCCTCCTCTGGTTTTCTGGCCGATCCTATTCAATCTGTGTCCCTCTGATTTTAGGCCTCCCTGCCAGTTTCTCCTTATTTACTCTATCCAATCCCTTCTCCACTCTATCTGAACGTGTTAAGATATCTCACCCTGGAAGAGATGGGACAATGCACACACAGCGAGGAAGCTCATTTTCCGTGACTTCAGCCGGTCAGACTCTGATCCCCGACCCGAAACTCACTGAGAACTCGCTCTCGTTCTCTAGGTGTGAAGGAGATGTGCAAGGTGCAGATGAATGACGTTCTGTGTTTATTCATAGATACACGAAAGGGGTTGGAAAATGGTGCCGAGGTAGACAGCTGTCTGCGGTTTTCCTGTTTATTACAGGCCAAAATGCCTTCACGCACGCAAGAAATGTTTTTACCCAATACCAGTGCCTGAGTTAGGCCACACTTGGAGCACAGAACACAGTTCTGCATATTCTAGAAAGAATACAGAGGCACTGGGAAAGCTGCAGTTAATGTTTCACACGAGTGATATCAGAACTGAGAGCTTATATCTATCAGCAAACAATAAACCGGCTGGAGTTGTTTTTTCTAAAAAGGGGGCAGTTTGAGGGGTGATCTGATCGAGGTCTTTAAAATGACGAAGTGGTTTATTTTGGCAGAGGGAGGGGAAGATGACTCTACATATGCCGGATTTCAAAAATATTCGTCTTCAATAAATCCAACCGGAATCCCGGAGAATTCAGGAATTCCCATTGGTGTTTAGAAGAATGAAAGGTGATCTTATCGAAACATGTAAATTCCTAAGGGGTCTTGATATGGCGGATACCCGGAGGATGATTCCTGTTGTGGCCAAAGCTAGGGGCATGGATCAAAGATAGAGGTATCCATTTTAAGACAGAGATGAGGAGATTATTTTTCACCCAAAGGATCGTCGGTGACTGGAATTCCCTTCCCCAGAAAGTAGTGGATGTTGGGTCTTTGAATATATTCAAGGCCGTGTTAGACAGATTTTTATCGGCAAGGGAGTCAAGGCCTATGCGCAGCAGACAGGAAAGTGGGGTCGAGACCAGAAACAGATTGGCCATGATCTTATTGAATGGTGGAGCAGGCTTGAAGGGCCCAATGGCCTAATTCCGCTCCTGCGTGCCTACGGCCCTCGGTAACTATGGGTCATTAATAGGAGATAAATCCATTCGGGAATTCAGGAGAACCTTTTTTTACACAGGCAGTGGGGAGAATGTGGAACCCTCTCTCACAGGGAATGGTTGAAGCTATTGCAGAGATCCATTTAAATGGGAACCTGTACAAACACTCGAGGGAGAAAAGAATAAAAGGGTTTGTTTTTGTAGTGAGATCAAGGACGGGTGGGAGGAGGCTCGTGCGGAGCATGAAGAGGAGCTCGAGCATTCGGGTCGAATGGCCTATTTCTGAGCTGTGAATTCGATGTAACTTTGTAAACTGTAACATCAAAGATGCTTAACAGCTACTTGCACGGCATAACTGCAGACTGAATTTTCCATTGAACTGCTGTGAACGCACTTAGCCTAAAACACAAAGCGAAATATGTATTATTGTTTGAAACTCCCTTCACGGGATCAATCAAATCGTAGGCAAATAGAATTCTACCACGAACTCAGAACACTGGATTTAGGTTAATCCCCATTGGTGTTTTATATCACAGACTAAGACTGTTGAAAACCTAGTCAATGAGACTGAACAGAAAGGAGGGCGATGTACGGAACTTTTAAGGAGTAGAACTGAATTTGAAAGAGCTTCGTTCACTTAGATTCTCGATAAGCGTCGTGAATGAACGTGTTTGTCCCATTAGAATTCCACTCTAGGTCTCTGCGTAACTTGTGTTATAGACAATAAGATGCTAGTAATTCACATACAAATCAATCCATGCCTATTTCATTCAATGTTTCCCAAACTCGGGGTTAACCAGATTGTATCAAGAATGTTGTACAACCTCTTCACAGAATAAATTAAATGCAGTACAATTTTAGTCCTTTCTGAATTCCAGCTGTTCACCTTCCAAACCTGCGACCTCTACAACCTTGAAGTACCAGGGCAGCAGTTACATGGGATCACCACCACCTGCAAGTACTCTCCAAGCCACGTGCCATCCTGACTTGGAAAGGACTGCAGGCCCTTCACTGTCACTGGGTCAAAACACTGGAACTCTCTTCATAACTGCACTTTGGGTGTACCTACACCACGTGGACTGCAGCAGCTCAAGAAGGCGGCTGACCTTCATCTTCTCAAGAGGCAATTAGAGATGGTTAATACATGCTTGCCTTGCCAGTGAGGCTTACATCCCTGGAATGAATCAATCTTTAACTGCAACATTGAGGATGCACCATACAATGAGTATTCTGTTACCCCCCGCTGCCGCCCCCGTGAACGACTGCCCAGTAAAGTTCTTTATAAACATTCTGCTACTTGACAGCTGTGACGCACAGATGGTGACATTAGTGTGTTAAATGCATGTGGCACTCACCAGGACTCGTACCTAAAAAATGACATCTGTTCAATAGCATAGCTCGTCATAGTTTCCACCGCATCTGAAAGGGGAGCAAGTCACTGGGACTGAGTTCAGGTCAGTCCGCGGCCACTCCACCTGCAGTAACAAACAGGGAGAACTCACCGAATCAAGATGTCCAAGGAATCTTTACCTCTGATGCTCATTTTCCAACTGCTGCGAGTTTCAGGTGAGTAAGAGTCGGGTGAAAATTTTAAACTGGAATCAACAGAAACAGTGGAAACTAAGCTGAAATTTTGACCCAGTGATCAGGTGAACAGATTTGCCCGGATCATGTGAGTTCATTTACTGGTTCCTTCCATAAAGTGAAAAAAAACGCAAATTCCAGAATTAATCTAACCAAGACTAATTGAAAATACTGATGTGACTGTTCTTGAATTAACGCGACGTGTTTCAACGCGGCTGCTTCCTATCTCTCAATAACTTGTGGTAATGTAACAATAATCTCTCTAGTTGCAGAATCCGAGCCCTCTCTGTTTCAGGGTCCCTTCATAATGGCAGCTGAAGTCGGAGACCCGGTGGAATTAACCTGTCACTGCATTTACGAAGTGGAATTGGTGTCGAGCTATTTCTGGTACAAACAGCGTTTGTGTGAAGACCCGAATCTAACCGATATCTCTCCTTCTCAGTGGGCCGATTGTATGTTTATTTCCAAAAACAGGTAACAGCGAATATGAATTGCTTCTGCAAATTCGCAATCTCCGGGTGAATGAGTGGGCCAGATTTTATGAAGAGTCTTGTACAACCTCTTCACAGAATAAATGAGGTGGAGTACAATGATGCTAATTTCCGAAATCCAGGCGTTCACCTTCTAAGCCTGCGACCTTTACAAACCTGAAGTTTATCTTTGCTGGTAAGGATGGCTATGCACTTCTCCCGAATGGATCGACACTACTGGTTGGAGGTGAGAGAGTAAGTGAAATGAATTCAGGTCGTACACAACATTAATATATAGTGCAAATTAATCGTTAACTGTCTCGCAATCTCTGTCCAGACAGTTCCACCAACAAGACGGTTGTGCTGGTGTTTGCCCAGTCAAGTGAGCTGCATTTGAGGGAAACCGTCCCCTTAGTGTGTTTGGTCAGTGGTGTTTCATTCAACCAGATTGCTATTTTCTAGAGTATTTCCTGCCTGGTCACCGAGGGACCGAGCGATTCCGGTTCAAGTGAGGCGGGTGGGACCATACAGTATCAGAAGTCACGTCATGGTGTCGAGGGAAACCTGGAATAGAGACGCTGTGTGTACTTATATTGTTCAGCTGGGGTGTCCAGGCAAATATTGGACCAAGAGCACGTTGTCCAAAGCAGCAGAGGCAGGGACAGGTGAGCTGGTGATCTGTGCAATGGAGGCTTTTATTCAAAGAATCAGTTGGAGTAATTCGGTAGTTTCTAATTGCCCGAATTAATCACGTCCAGGACATCAACAGAAAACCATGGATATATATATATAATCTACAGGTGTGTGTGCCTGTCTGGAAATATGTGTGCATATGAATATGTGTGTATATGTGTCTCTATGTGTGTATGTTTGTGTATATACATATATCTTATATACATATGTATGCATGCGTTGTGTCTGTCTATAATGTAAGTAAAAAGTGCATTCAATGTCTTGGCATAACTTAATGTTTCCCTCTGTCTGAGACGGAGACTTTCTGGACTCGCCTTATGTTACTATGTGACATCTTAAATTTACAGAGTGATACAACACAGAAAGGGGATATTCAATTAATCACACTCTTTCCCAATAACCTGTAACACTTTCCTCTTCATAATATCCCCTTAAATATTCCGAAATCCCTGATGAAAGTTATAAATTAATCAGTTTGCCCGTCATTTCAGGCAGTGGATGAGGAACAGGATTGAGATTAGTTCCACACTGAATGCGCTTATGAGCAGAAAGCAGTGAAGAGATGAGGTCGCTGGGGAAAAACGATGCATCTGCAGGGACGTGACTCCCGCTCAATTCCCCCCATCTCCTTCTTCATTTCCCGGAATGTACTTTATCAATCTGCATTTACCTGGAAAAATGCAGTTTAATTTTAATATCAGTTGGTGATAACAGCAGTCGGATTTAACACTATCCTCGGGTTATCAGCCGACAGTGAAATTGGGTTGTTTGGAACTGATCGGTTTGAACTCTCATAGGCAGGTAGCGCATGTATATTAATCTCTGAAGGTGGCAGGACAAGTTGTGTTTGCCGCTAAAAGACATTGGGAGACCTCGGCTTAATTAATGGAGGAATCAAATAGGAGGGAAACGTGCACTTTATAAAGCCTGGTCAGAGCCCAGCTTGAGTGTTGTGCCCTGTTCTGGACACCATACTAAAGGAAAGATTACGCGGCCTAGGAGAAGGTGCTTTGAACATTTACCAGAATGTGCCCGTTAATGTGGAGAGACTGGAGAAGCTGGGATTGTTCTCCTTACAGGAGAGAAGGTTAATGGGAAATTTTTGCATAGATGCTCAAAATCATGAATGATTTTGATAGAGTGAATAAGGAGAAACTGTTTTCAATGACAGAGAAACAAAGGTAAATATGTGTTGATTTATTTTTACACAAAGAACTGGCACAGACATGATGGGCCGAACTGCCTCCTTCCGTGTTGGTTCATTCTATGATTCTCCAGTTCAGTTTCCAGGTAGACAATGGTAAGAACTTTTCATCCTGATACACTATAAGCTTGGACCAATCCTGACAGTGCTGTCCGCCAATTGATCTCAAGTCGAAAACATTGCTTCATATATTTCATTCTGTGCGTCCACTCGCCACGACCTGTCGTAGTGGCTATTTGAGGCACCAACTTTCAACTGGGTCACGTTTCCCATGAGGGAATCCCAGCAAATAATGATTTGACCGAGTAGCAGTTTCTAATTGTTTTTTCTCTGTAGGATGCTGCATTTGGACTCTTAATGTTGTCAGAATGGTGGCGGCGATCCCAGTTCTACTCTTGATTCTCATTTTCATTTGGACACATAAAAGCGGCAGATCAGGTCAGGATCAATATTTATCAGGGACATTTTCATAATTGGTTGTCCAATGTGATTCCCTTCTCGCAGTTTTAATTTGTGAATTACAGATTCTCCTTTCAGGAGAACGAGACAAGAGATTCCGCAATGAAAAATGAGTAACTGAGCCATTTGAACAGCTTATCCCGAACACCCTCTCCATATTTAACACTGTGTCTAACCCAGTTCAACCCCAACCCCATTGATTCCAATGATAGACGCTGACATGTTCCATAATCTTTCAAGTTTGATTCTAAGGCCGCTGGAAAATTTTCTGCATTGCTTTTTTTTCTGGCACATCAGCCAGGATTTAGAAGACCTAACATTTGTTTTGTATTTTTGTTCGAATCCAGTTTGTTTTGTGTGTGTGTGTATATATATATATATATATTTATGTGCGCGCGTGTGTCGTTCCGTGTGTGTGCGCGCGTCGATGTGTGAGTTCTTGGCGCAGCTTCCGCTGTCAATATTAACTTTTAAATGGAATACAGGTAAATACCTAAAGAGAAAAATAATCCCAAGTACAAAAATAAAATATCAGTCCTGGAACTGATTTGGCATTGGGGGTGAAAAGCCTAAAGTCATGTCAGAAGCAGCAGGGCTGGTTGCAATTGGTGGTATTTTGTCTCTGGGTGAATGAATGAATTAAAAAGGGCCAAATCCTCTTCTCCGGAAACGTGTTTCTCTATCATTTGATTAAAGTGATACAGACCCTCCCTCTGCTGGCGGACTGGAGCTACTACACGGGCAGAGGGGAAACCATCAGGGATTGACAAAGGGGGAGCATATTATCAATGTTAAATGGCAGGAACATCAACGCAGCCACAGGGTCAGCGTGTAGATAGAGCTGAGCATTACATAACAGAACGCATAGAAAAATAAGGAAAGACTTTGATAAATTTCGGAGAGATTACCTGACCTGTCTTGTTTTAATGTTAATGTTTAATATATTTCCCAGTCTCGGGGAGGATCTCCCTTTCCGTCCCTGAAGTTTGCTGCATCGGAAAAGAGATCGAAAAAGAAGGCGGGTCGCAGATGGGAACCCCGGATGGATTCACTCTGATGAAATGTGGAGGAGTCAGAATTTCCCAAAGAATCCACCGCATTTACGCTGCAATTTCCAAACTTCAGCAGCCAGTTTACGCCGAACAGCCAGCTTTCCGCTCGCAACTCATTTCAACTGGACTAAACCTGGTGTAATTTCCAAGAGGGAGATATGGAATTGAGCAATGTTTCACTGAACTCAGAGCCGATAAATAAAACCTTGCAAATCCATGTGCAAAACTTCAAATAATTTTGAAAACTTGTTCAGGCGGGAGGCATGAGGCTTTGTAAGGGGGTGAGGGAGTTTGAGAAAAGTCTTTCTTTCTCCTCAAATATACCTTATTCATGAAAATTTATAAACGTTCTTACGCGACCCTTAATATCTGAAATTACATATTATGCAAACCAAGTTACTTTCTTCCAATACTGTATTTTGCTCACCACATTTACAAATAGAGTTGACATTTACAAGACAAGTCTTTGTCTTCTGAAGACCTGAAAAACCCGTCGTCTTTTATGAGCCTCACTGACGTAATGCTTCAGACCAGAGCTGGAAACGTTTGCTCACTTTATAAGTATCACACAAAGAGCGGGGAGGGCAGGAAATGAAGATAAACGATTAGACCGTGATAAAATGGAAAAGAAGGCAGATTAAATGCTGCAATGTGTCTTTGTGAAGCAACTGTGGAAAGAGAGGCTGTGGTCCTTCTCGAGAAAGATACCGGGCTTCATGCGTGATGCAGGACTCTGTGCTCTACTTGCAGTTGCCAGGGATGAAAATTCAGATAAACGTCAAATACCGTCCCATAGGACAGCAAACTGCTGCAGACTGTAATACTTCAGTTTTCCAAAAAAAAAGTTATTCATACGACATAATAAGGTGCATAACGGGACTGATCCACTTTGTGATATATTACAATACTGTTCAATCTCTTTCAAAACAGTATGTGGCGCACTGAGGTACTTAAACTCCATTACAAACTGGCTGGACTCTCTGGCCTCCACTGAGGTGAGTTAACTCAGCCTAGGCGGGAGATTAAGCTGCCTATTTGCCCACTTCATAACGTACCCAGTTAACGGGAGGTTAGTTGTCGAGCGATTCAGATGTTTTAATCAGGTCTCTGCAGGAGCAAAGAGATCATTTAAACATTGAGAGGGAGTGTAAAATAATCTATTTATTAAATCACCTGTCAGACAGGGAATGTGAGTGTGATTTCTCATGGTCAGTTATGTCTATGTTGCTCATTTCAATCTTTCTCGAAAATGTGGTCTTGATATCCAGGCTGTCACTGGTCCAGTCTGCTTGAGCGACACCTCATCCATAACCTCAAATATTCACCCGCTCCAACACCGATGAACAGTAGAAGCAATGTGAAGCATCCACGAGGTGAACTGCAGGTATTCCTCAAGGTCCCTTCGGCAGCACATTCCAAACCCTCAAACTCTACCACCTCAAAGAAGAGGGGCAGAAGGGGACACCACGATCTGCAAGTTACACAACATCTAGGAATGGACATTTTTCCTGCTGCAAGTACTCCCCACTTGCCTGGATGTGTGCCACTTCTACTGAAGAAGCTGGACACCGTCCAGGGCAAAGCAATCCGCTTGATTGGCACCCCATCCACAAACATTCACTCCCTCCAACTCCAAAGCACGGTAGCACATTGTGTACCTTCTACAAGATGCACTGCAGGAATTTACCAAGGCTCCTTAGACAGCACCTTTCAAACCGATGACTTCTACTTCTACCACCTGGAAGGACGAGGGTAGCAGCTAGATGGGAACACCATCACCTGGAAGGTCCCCTCCAATTCACTCACCATCGTGACTTGGGAATGTATCGACATTCCTTCACTGTCGCTGGGTCAAAATCCTGGAACACCCTCCCTGACAGCACTGTGGGTGTGCATACACCACATCGACTGCAGCCGTTCAAAAAGACAGCTCACAACCACATTCTCAAGGGCAATTAGGGATAGGCAATAAATGCTGGAACAGCCAGCGAAGCACACGTCCTGGGAATAATTTTTAAAAATATCGCCTAAAGTCATAAATCCACCATTAAAGTGCGTCATTGTAATTTCAAACCAGTTTAACTGGGTCTCTGAAGGAATCATTAACTATTTCCTGTCAACTAGCAACTGGGCAGATTAATTATTCTCTTTAAAAATTCTCAAACTTGGATGTGAATTGGGTCATTCAGTTCTTCAACCACCTTCTCCGGTGGCAGCAGAGTGAGTGTCTGATGTTGTTTCTCCCTCACTGGCAGCTGCCCTTTTTTACACGTGAGAGACTGAGGTTTAGATAGAGCCTGAGCAGAGCTTTCTTCCTGTAACTCCCCAGGTATATTTGCATGGTAAATTGAAGATATAGAAAATATCCAATCAACTCGACCCATCACGTGCTGCGCACCCCAAACAGATGCTATGGGCCTCTCTTAAAACCCCAATGCCACGCTCCCTCACCCCCCGCCCGACAGGACGCTTGTCACACCGTGAGACAACCAGGTTGACTGAACTCCGTCTCTCAGCAGAGGCTTTGCCGTCTCCACTCTCCAGGAACTCGCTTTGGGACCTTCTCCCAAACCGATGATTTCTGCCAGGCGCCTTTCGCAAGTGTCCACCTCCAGGGCTTCGACTCTCCTTCCAATGTTTCTCTCCACAGGATCACCACGTGCAATGAAACTTTCCTCCACGGACTCTATTTCACTGACTCAACCGTCAACAGCGCAGCACTGATTCACTTGCACATTATAAAGAGTTACAGACCATTAGCTGTCTCCTTGGACATTCTGCCTCGTCTCAAGCATATCTCGAACTAAATTTGCTTCCTGCAGCTTCCTCTCTTTAATCTTAAAGTTTGGAGCCTTCCTCTGCCCCTCACTCTTAATTTCACGAAGCAGGACCTTTTCCAGGTTACTGTCCTTCATTTGGTTAGAAAGCCACCTTGGGACATTCTCCTGTTCCTGTTTCGCTCCTTGGCCTTGGGACCTGTCAGCTCTTTTGGAAAATCTGGTCTCTGCAGCTCCTTCTCCCAGTAGACTGATTCTCTGGAGTCTTGGCTTCAACTTCAGTTTGGGACTTGCTATCTGTCCCTCTGCTGCCTAGCCTCTCTCTGGCAGCTCCTCTCAAGTGAACTCAAACTGCTGCTTTCTCTCCCCCACCCCAACCCAACCCCACCCTTCTCTCTCTCTCCCTCTATCTCTCTCTCTGTTGTGTATGAGCGTGTGTGTGTGTGTGTGTTTGTGTGTGTGTGTGTCTGTGTGCGTGTGTGTGAGCCCACCCTCTCTGGTTCCCTGTTGCTAGGCAACAACAACACTTTATCTACTCTTGTGTTTGATTTACCTTCTTTTCAAGAGTCATAAAACCCATTGCAAATGCAAGTGTACAAACAGTGCTTCAGACCTCTGCCCCTACACAAAACTGAAACTATATCACAGGTTTCACATTTTAACACTCAAACAGAAAAAAATATATATATAAAATAAACCTGAACTGAAAGATGTATTTTATACATAGGAAACCCAAATGTACATATAAATTACTTAAGCTATATATATTTCCTAACATCACCCATGATCAGGCCGATTGCCAGTTCCAACCAGAGGGAATTAATGGCTACAATGTGCCTGACGGATTAATCGGTCCAGATATTAAGAGGACTGATACCTGAGGGTCCATGACACACAGGGTGATCAGCACGAGGAATGGTTCTCTGGGTAAGAAGAACAGGGAAGTGCTCGCTGGATTCCCTGCCAATTTTTGTAAGGAAACAATTGTTTTCCTGCAGGTTGTGGAGGACAGAAATTGCCGGACAGATGAGCTTTGTTTAGCAGAATGAGCCTTTCTAGCTGCATGTTTAAATAAGTATCTGGAAATACTCGCTAAATATCTGTGCAAAATTAATCTTTACAGTAAAATGCGCTGGTGTTCATTTGGGGAAGTTTCTACCCTGTAGGAACTGGAATCACAAGACGTTCTGCAGTTCAAAGTTTAATCACCAACAGAAATATCCAGTAATCAGCACAACAAGGGCTCCAGTCCATCTTTTAATATTTATGAGGTTAAAGATGTGATGGAAGTAAATCGCATCATCTCAGTGAACCAGCATTTACTCACCTGTTTGAAAGACCTTCCAATGTGAGGATCGAATTGTGTTCACGTTTGCGAATTATTAACATCGCCAGAAAACCTCTTTCAGTCACAGCCACTGGGTGGTGCTGTAAGCAGGATAGATGCTAACATTTACTGGCATGTGTGCTACAAGAGGAATAATTCTTAGGGTCATGGGGAGACAGCTTGGTGTGTGGGGCTAAAGTGAACATCCAAAGAGCTGGCACAGGCATAACGGAACGAATGGCCTCCTGCTGTGCTTTAAGTGTCTTCGAAACAGTGATTTTAGTCTGAAAAACCCTCCCAACTGTATTATCAAAAGAGTGGATAATTTGTAAATAATCTTCTTTCAAGAGCAAATGTAACTTTGTTCACTCCCAGGACACGACCAGTGAAAGCTTGGGATCCACTAATGCTGCAGCTTTCGCATCAATGCTGCCTAAATCCCCATCCAGCATCTGTCGGTCCTTAACCATACTTCTATCCTGCTTACATTGCTCTATAAATGTATTTGTAAATTGGTCTCAGAAATACCCTGGGTGCATCTGGTCTGAAAGATTTAAAAAAAAACTGGAATTGCAGAGCTAACATTGGTTTTAAAATCTATACTAATATATAGGTAACTCGAGCACAGATGCATTGTAAAACCTATTTGAATAATATCTTGTCACATACTGCATAACGATTCAGAATGCATTTATAAACACCAATACCAGATAACAGAAACCTGGAGAGGCCGGAGTGGAACTGCAGGCGATATTTCATCGTTAGAATAGCGGGAATTGAGAGATTCTTCAGTTCCCGCACTACGCGACATCACAAAAATGCGCCTGAATTTGCACAGGTTGGGCTTTAGGAATTTCCCGCCCAACAGAGGAAACTTTCTATAAAACGTCATATTCGGGAAGCAGACCGTGATCTCTCTCCCTCTTTCCTCTCCATTCAGAGTGTGGGATACTCCTTATAGGCAAAGCGGGCATAAATGTATGTGGAGAAACAATAAAAACCGAATCTATTAATATAACAAACAGCATCACCATAGGGATAGGAGGAGGCCATTCAGCCCCTCTTGCCAATTCAATTAGATCACGTCGGGTGAGTATCTTAATTTCCATCTACCCAGCTTGGTTCCATAATCGTTAATCTCCTCACCCCCAAAAAATCTTTCAATCACAGTTTTGATTTTTTCAACTTGAAGCCACAGCCTCAATCGTTTTTTTTTTGGTGGGGCGGGGGTGGGGAGGGGTGAGAGTTCCAGATTTCCACACGTTTTTGTGTGACGAGGAGTTGCCCGACATCACGCCTGAATGTTCTGGCTCCAATTTTAAGGTTCTGTCGCCTTGTTCTCGACGGCCCACCGCCCCTCCCCGACACACACGCCCCCTCCTCCCTCCCTCCCAACCCCGCTGCCTGAGGAGGTAGTTTCTCTCTAACGACCCTATCGTATCTTTTAATCATCTTAAACCCCCCGATTAGATCACGACTTAATCTTCTAAACTCGAGGCACTGATGTCCAGTTTCTGTTATCCTGAACTGCTCGCTACTCAAAGTTTTCTAGACTCATGTAACAATAATTATGAATTTTAAACCTTTGATAAAAAATCAGTGAGAAATATCCACGCGTGCTGGCAACATTTCCATTTTTGAACGTCTTTATTCTGCTCGTGTCCTCTGGAAACTGTCAGTTTCTCATTAATGTTCATCCTGCCTCTTGGAAAGTAAAATTTAATTTGAGCTTTAAGGGCCACATTTGACACTGAACCGGCTGAAAGTGTCAATAACCCATTGATAAATGGATAGATTGAGAGCGCCGCGGAGTTACAGCGTCTCCCAACAATCGCCACCTGTCTGCCGGTTCCTGCAGCTCCTTCTCCCGGCCACAACGATCATCCCCAAAAGGAGGAGTGCCGCCGCCGACACACTCCCGGAAAGCGGCAAACTGCGGGTGGTAGGGAGCGGAGAGTCCACATAAAAAAACAACCTTTCATTTAAAAGAAAGTTCGTGGAATTGATTAAACAAGTGAAATTTGGGAAACCTCGATATGTGAGTTTAGCCGAAAACGAAAATAGATTTTTGCATATTTCTTCACCCTGAAATAAAGCAGAGATCTAAAAGAACAGGATTGAAATAGGTCAGAAGTAGAAATAAATAGAGAGAGGGAAAGAGATAGAGAGAAAGATGGAGAGATTGATAGCAAGAAAGAGCAGGGGATCTTATTGAACAACGTTGAAACAGAGAGAAGAAGAATGAAATAGAAAGAGGGAGAAGAGATAGAGAGAGAAAATAGTAGCAAGAAAAAGCAGAGATCTTATAGAGCACTGTTTAAACATGGCAAAAATGCATTTAGAGAGAGAAATGGTGAGAGAGAGAGAGAAAGAGAGAATGATAGCGAGAGAGATGGAACAAAGATCCTTTGAAGCGCCGTTTAAATGGGGTACAGAGAGAGAATGATAGAGAGATATATAGGACAGTGTTTATAATTGGCAGAAATAGAGAGAGAGAAAGAGCTGACATCTTATAAAACATTGTTTAAACAGGACAAACATAGCGAGATAGCGAGAGAAAGAGATAGAAGGAGAATGAAGCGAGAGATAGATAGAACACAGTATTAATAGGACTGAAATACAGATAGGGATCAAGAGAATGACAGTGAGACGAATGTGTCTGTGAAGAGTGTCCTCTGCAGCCACCGTCGCCGAGTGTAAAAAAAATCAAAGAGTGACATCACAGGGAAAACCGTAAGTTCATTGGTTGGTAAGTAACTGCTAGTTTGAGCTACCTATTCTAAACTGATTTAAGATTAAAGGTGGCTACTGGGGCCCAGGATCGGAGGCCTAACGCTTCAGCTTCAACTCTACCGTGAGAGCGAGTTCCAGTTGTTTTAAAGAGTGCATTTTGAATCTCTATTCTAACTTGCTTTTAGATTAAAGTTAAATATGAGAAATATTTTACAGATTGATAAACTAAAGACTGGTAGGAAATTTAAAAGCAAATTGAAAAACTAATTAAATAACACAGATAAGCAGGGCCAGGTGATGTGTTGTCGCTGCATGATGTGGGAGCTGGTGGACCCCATTGTGGTTCCTAGTGACCACATCTGCAGAAAACGTTGGTTGCTCGAGGAACTCCGGCTCAGAGTTGATGAGCTGGAGTCTGAGCTTCGGACACTGCGACACATCTGGAAGGGGGAGAGTTACCTGGACGCTGTGTTTCAGGAGACAGTCACACCCCTTAGGTTAACTGACTTAAATTCAGCCAGTAGTCAGGGACAGGAGGGTGTGACTACTCACTCTATCAGCTCCTTTCATGAACCCAGATCCTTATTAGGATGCAGGATAGAACCCGGATGATCGTGACAGCTATGGCAAAGGGTCAAAATGCGTCACACTAACAGAGACAAAACACTGAGAAACTGTTGCTGGGTCAGATCATTCTTTTCATGGGAGCCCCTCATTGGAAATTTCACCCAGTTATAAAGTCAAAGCAGCAAATTCACTGCAAGAATCGTCAAGAACCAATGTCAAGGAATCTTCAGGGTAATGATGAGGAACAGAATCTGGGAGACTAGAGCGGGCTCCATTCATCTTCAAGTGAATTACTTGCAGAATGGGTTCTGAAGTGAGCAGAGAGTATTGTTCCTTACTGAGTGTCTGAACTTTTCTGCAGCAATGCTTGACCGTGAATGATAAAGAAGCGAGTCAGTGAACCTTGCAGTTGTGACCACCGCTGTTTGCTGCGAGTCTCAGAAAGACGCCGCCCTCAGAGCCCATTCGGGGGCTGGGCAAAGCACAATGAGGGGTGAAAATCACTGTCCGAGATTCTGTCTATTTTAGGCTTGAGATGGAAAATGAATTTCGAGCCATAATCTCTCAGCGGCTTTCCTGTTTTTAAAGTTGAGACGATTCGCGCGCATAAGTGCCTTTAGAGATTAAACATTAGGATTTAGCGTTAAACCGCAGGCAGTTCAGGGTCTGTCGCCCAGGGTTGATGCAACTGAACAGGTCGCTGGTGCACAACTGAACGCATTTACACTGTGATCATCGACGTGACACCGGTTACATGTGTATCTGCAATGCCCGGCATAAGAATAAAATGTACAAATCCCCAACATTATTCACAAATGAAGCGTTCCTTTAATCAGCAGCTCGCGGAAATTGAGCTGTGTACTTTCCACAAACAGGGAATACCGGGACCGCTCACTGAGGCTGCCGTCATAAATTTCAAATCAATCCATTCAATGCGATGGTCATTCAATGTTTCCCAGGCTCTGTGTTAAGCAGGTTGTATCAAGAATCCTGCACAACCTCTTTACAGAGTGAATTTTACTGAGCACTATTGCATTACATTCTGAATTCTGGCCGCTCACCCTGCTAATCCAAAACCTCTATCTCCCAGAAAGATAAGGGCAGCAGACTGATGGGAACACCACCACCTGCAAGTTCCCCTCCGAGTCACGCGCAAGCCTGTTTTGGAACTGCATCGCCGTTCATTCACTGCCAATTTACATACACCACATGGGCTGCAGTTATTCAAGACTTGGTCGCTGTGACAGTGACCACAATATGACAAATGTATGTGGCATCCACTAGGGCACCGCACCCAAATTGGTGTCATACTTTCCACAGCGTAACTCGTCATAGTTTCCACCGCATCGAAAGGGGAGCAACTCACTGGTGCTGAGCTCAGGTCAGTCTGCGGCCGCTCCGCCTGCAGTAACAAACTGGTGAGAGCGAAAACAGGGAGAACTCACCGCGTCAAGATGTCCAAGGAATCTTTATCTCTGATGCTCATTTTCCGAGTGCTGCGGGTCTATGGTGAGTAAGAGGCGGGTGGGAATTTTAAACTGGAATCAGCCAGAATCAGTGTTTAATAAACTGAAAATGTGACCCGGTGATTAGGTCAAGGGATCTGACCAGAGCATGTGAGTTTGTTTTCTGTTTTCTGCTATAAAGCGAAGCAAAGGCAAATTGCAAAATTAGTCTAACCAAAAATATTTAAAGACAGTAACGAGATCCTTCTTAAATTACGGGCGAATTTGTTCCAAGAACATTCCTCCTATCTCTCAATAATCAGTGGTAGTGTAACAATAATCTCTCTAGTAACAGAATCCGAGCCCTCTCTGTCTCCGAGTCCCTTCATGATGACAGCTGAAGTCGGAGAGACGGTGGAATTAACCTGTTACCAGATTTACGAAGTGGAATTGGTGTCTAGCTATTTCAGGTACAAACAACGCGTGGGTGAAGAACTGAAACTAATCGATATCCCTACCTGTCAGGGTGCCGACTGTAGGTTTATTTCTGAAAAAGGCAACAGCAAATATGTATTGATTTTGGAAATTCGCAATGTCCAGGTGAATGACTCGGGATCCTATTACTGTGCTCATATGCATAGCAATGCCCTGCTCCAGAACGGACCCACACTACTGGTTGGAGGTAAGAGAGCAAGTGAACTGAATTCAGATCATGCACAGCATTAACATTTGGAGCAAATTAATCGTTAACTGTGGCCCAATCTCTGTCCAGACAGTTCCACCAACAAGACGGCTGTGCTTGTGTTTGTCCCGCCGGGTGAGCTGCATTTGAAGGAAACCGTCCCCTTAGTGTGTTTGGTCAGTGGAGTTTCTTCCAACCAGATTGCTATTTTCTGGAATATTTCCGGCCTTGTCACTGAGGGACAGAGCGATCCCGGTACAAGGGAGGCGGACTTGACATACAGCATCAAAAGTCACGTCACGGTGTCCAGGGAAACCTGGGGGAGCGGCGGCCTCTGTACTTGTATTGTTCAACTGGGATCTCTCAGCAAAAACTGGATGAAGAGCGTGTTGTTCTCCAAGGCAGCAGGGACATGGACAAGTGAGTTGGTGATATGTACAATGGAGGGTTCTATTCAACTTTGGTTTCAATTGTACTAATTGTCTAGCTTCTAAGATCCTGCCGAAAGTGAACTGAAGACCTCCAAGACATAATCGACAAATACATAAGGTTATCTGTTGGAGGTATTCATTTCACAGTCGGCACTCCAACTGACTCTAAAGTTGAATGTGTGTGGGTGTGTGTGTGTGCGTGTGTCTTTCTGTGCGGCCGTGTCATTCTGTGTGTTTGTGTGTGTGTTCGTGTGTGTGTGCCTCTGTGTTTGTGTGTGTGTGTGTGTCTCTGTGTGTTTGTGTGTGTGTTTGCGTTTGTGTGTATGTGTGTCTGTGCCTGTGTGTGTATATGTGTGTGTTGGTGTGCGTGTTGTGCGTTCACTTGTTAAGTTATGTTAAAATAAATTATTGCTTTATCAGTCCAGAATAGTCTTTTGTTCTTGTTTATACTTTCTTGATTTGCTTTATATTTCTGCAGAGACTTTAGAATCATATATTTCCCCTTTGAAAGTCATGATTGAATCTGCTTGCATCGTCCCTTTCATGCAAAGGGTCTTGTAATGTGGCTGAGGTCAGTTCTGAACTGGATGCGCTTTGCGAGCAAACAAACAACGGCCAAGAAGCGAATTTGCTCCGTAAAATGGACATGTTTGCTGAGACTTGTCGTCCATTCAGTTTCCTCTTTTACCCCCAGGAACCTTATTTATCATCTCCAAATTCCCCTTAAAACCTATTTTAATTTTAATCCTTGATATCAGCAATCTTACGTAACATTAAGCCAAGGATCTGAATTTTCACTGAGTTTGGATTGTTCGAAGCAGCTCAAGTTTATCACACGTAAAACATATGGGCGAGCATGCGGGGTTCAGGTGTACAATTCATTGATCGTGTCAGGGCCGCGCATAAAGCATCGAGGATCCTGGCCTTTAGAAATACGGCAGGGAGTCCAAAAGAAAGGGAAGCCATGATGAATCTCTACAATATTCTGGTTTGGCCTCAACTAAATTATTCTGTCTAGTTCTGGGCACAGAACTTTAGGAATAATGTGAAGAGAGAGAAAGGGTGCAGGTTCTCTAAAATGGTTCCAGGGATGAGGAACTTCAGTTAAATGGATGAATTGCAGAAAATGGGGCTGCTTACCTTGGAGAAGAGAAGGTTTAGAGGAGATTTGATAGGGGTGTTCAAAGTTATAAGGTTTATGGACAGCACCGTTAGGATGAAACCGTTCCCATTGGCGGGCTGATTGGGAAGCGAAGGGCACGGATTTAAACTGATTGGGAACAAAAGGAGTTACAGAGACAAGACGATAAACCCTTCTCTGCAGCGTGTGGTTAAAATATGGAGTGTAATATCTGGCACTGTAGTAGAGGCAGATTCAATCGTTGCTTTCCAAAGAAAATTGGAGAATTACCTGAAAAGGATAACAAAATGCAAGATGACGTGGAAAAGCAGGGAAGTGGAGCTCAGTGAGTTGTTCTTGCAGAGAGCCTGCACAGACACGATGGGCTGAATGGCCTCCTTCTTTGTTATAATCATTCTCTAATACCATAAATGCTTGGAGGTGGAAGGATAAACAGAAATAGCTGTTGAATGTCGGGGAATTCTTCACTTTATTAATTGAGGAAACGAGACTAAATACAAGAAAGATAGACTTAAAATTCATAAACCTCCGGCTGGCCAAGTTTCTAGCATTGTCCTCAGTTCTGGGCACTATTGGTTCGGAAGGATGTCAAGGCCTTGTAGGGGATGCAGGGGAGATTGACCAGAATGGGGCCGCTAATCAGAATTAGCATCAGTTAATCTGGAGGGATTGGGGAAACTGGGATTTTTCTTCTTAGAGCGGAAGAGGTTAAGAGGATTTTTAATCGAGGCGTTCAGAATAATGATTGCCTTTGAAGGAGTAAATAAGGAGAAACTGTTTCCAGTGGCAGGAGGGTCGGTAACAAGGGATATACACAATGAAGAGGATCGGGAAAAGAACCAGAGGGGGAGATGAGGGGATTTTTTTTTTTTTACGCAGCGAGTTGTTGTGATCTGGAAGGCGCTGCCTAAAAGGGCGGTGGAAGCAGATTCAATAGGAACTTTCAAAAGGTGAATCGGATAAATACTTAATGGGGAAAATGTGCAGTGTTATGTGGCAAAGAACAGAGAGAGTAGTAATAACTGGATTGCTATTTCAAAGAGCCAAGTCAGGTACGATGGGCCGACTCAACTGCTTCTTTTATGAAGGCAACATACTGCGGATACTGGAAATCTGAAACAAAAACAAAAATTGCTGGCAAAAAAACTCAGCAGGTCTGACAACATCTGTGGAGAGAAAGACAGAGTTAACGCTTCGAGTCCGTGGCTCTGAAGAAGAGACATACGGACTCGAAACGTTAACTGTCTTTCTCTCCACAGATACTTTTAGATTCCTTCTTTGTCGTATCATTCTAAGATTCAATTTTCAACTGAGACATTGGTATGATGTTTTTCATCATACATACTGATACATTAAGCATGTGAAAAAATCCTGGCCGTGCTGTTAGTTAATTCATCTCCACTAGCAAACACTGCGCCGTTGAATCCATTCTGCGCATCCACTCTCCGCTCTCAGTCCCACTGACTGTTTTTTTTTAAATTTACCTTCACACCCGAGTTTGAGGCTCCAACTTTTTAACTGGATCACGTTTCCCTTCAGAGAATCCCAGGTAAGAATGATTTAACCCAGCAGCAGTTTCTAAGTGTTTTGTCTCTGTAGGTTGGTGCAAACTGTCTCTTCCTGTTGCCATAACTATCCTGTTGGTACTGATTCTACTCTTGGTGCTCATTTCCATTTGGATTCGTAAAAACAGCAGATCAGGTGAGGATTAATGGTTATCAGGGATATTTCAGTATTTATTTTTCCAGTGAGATTCCTTTCTCGGAGATTTCAATAACTAATTACACATTCTTCTTCCAGAAGAGCGAGACAGGAGATCCCCCAACGGAAAGTGAGTTACTGAACAATTTGCAAAGTTCATCACCAACAATATTTTTCTACTTTACACTGTGTCAAACCGAGTTCAACCCCAACACCGATTCAAATAGCATATTCAGAAATGTTCTATGATTGTTTAAGGTAGATTCTAAGATCGTTGGGCAATTCTCTTCTCAACTATTTCCGGCACCTGAGCCAGGACTTACACGACCTAACACGTGTTTGATATTTCTGTCCGCATCCAGTTTTAGCTTGAGAGAAAAAAGGCAAAGCAAGAAGCCGAATGAGCGCCAAACGGGTAAGTTGTATTGAAATATTGGGAGAGATTAAATGCCAAAATGGGTAAATTGCCGAAATAAAGAGCATGATGTCGAAGCTTTTGGTCTTGCACTCCTCAGGAAAAAATCGCAAGAATACCAAATGTAAGAGGAACAATTTATATTTCATGAAAAGAGAGTACAGATTATTTGGCATGTGGTCCGTGACTGGCAGAGGTGTTTGCATTGAAAATGCACAAGTTAATTGACAGTTCACTGCCAAGCTTTGTTAAAATTTAAACCAGACAGGTTATCTGATTGGTCACGACATTGCACTGGGGAAATAACCAGAGAATGGCTGTCGCCTATTTCGTTGATTTGAAACAGTTACAATATGTGCATATGACCTTAGTGTCTGCAGAGTGCTTTTCTCACAATCAGAATGTTCCTCGATTATTTTCATAGACTCATATACGTTTGCAGCACAGATGCAGGACATTCAGCCCATCGTGTCTGCGCCGGCCAACAAAGATCTGACTACACAAATCCCATTATCAAACGCTTGGCTTTTAGCCCTGGAGGCTAAGGCAACGCAAGTGAATATCTGAATAATTCCTAAATGTGATGAGAATTGCTGACTCAACCATCCTTTCATGCAGTGATTTGCATGCTCCCACCACCCTCAGAGCGAAACCATTTCTCCTCAATTTCCCCCTTAGTCTTCTACCTCTTACCTTAAATCTGTGCCCCTTGGTTATTGGCCTTTCTACTAATGGAAAAAGTGCCTTCTTATCCTCCTGACCTATGCCCCTCATAACATTATACAACTCTATCAGTTCCCTTCTCAATCTTCGCTGATCCAAGGAAACCAACCACAGCCCATCCAATCCTTCCTCAAGCTCAGACTCCCCAGCCCAGGCAGTACCCTGTTAAATCTCCTCTGCGCCTTCTGCAGTGAAATCACATCCTTCATATAATGTTGGGGCCAGAACTGCACGCAGCACTCCAGTTATGGCCTAACCAGCGTTCTAAACAGTTCCACCATAACCTCCCTGCTCTTGTATTCTCCACCACAGCTATTAAAGGCAAGCATCCCATATGCCTTCTTAACCACCTTATCTACCTGCCCGGCTGCCTTCAGGTATGTGTGGATATGGACACCAAGCTCCTGAACAAAACCATGCTGACTATCCCTCATTAATCCGTGTCTCTACAAGTGTAGGTATATTCCACCCTTCAGAGTTATTTCTAGTGGCTTCACCACTACGGAGGTTAGACTGACTGGCCTGGAATTTCCTTGTCTAACTTTTGCTCCCTTTATTAATAATAGGACAAAGTGAGCACCTCACCTGTGGCCAGAGCGGATTTGAAAATTACTGACAGGGACCTTGATATCTCTTCCCTTGCCTCCCTCAACAGCCTGGGACGCATCTCATCTGCGCCTACAGATTTATCCAGTTTTAAGGCCGCTAAAACCGCTAGTGCCCCCTTTCAGTATATGTTAATTTCAACTTATATTTCACAGGCCTCCACCTTGGTGTCTATACCTGTGTTGTCATTTTCCGTTGTGAAGACCGAAGCAAAGTGGTCATTGAGGACTATACCCACATCTTCTGCGTCCACACACAGATTACCTCCAAGGACCATAATCAGCCCTACTCTTCCTCTACTTATTATCTAGCTCTTTATATATTTATTTAAAAAGCTCTTTGGGTTTTCCGTTATTCTGCCAACCAATGTTTTCTCATGCACTCTCTTAGCTTTCCCAGTTTCCTTTTAAAGCTCTCCCCTGCACTTTTTATAATCCTCTCGGGACACTGCCGTATTGTGTCCTCGGTATTTGCCATCAGCGTCTCTTTTTGTCTTAATCCGAACCTTTATGACCCTTGACATCAAGGGTTCTCCGCACTTGCAGCCCCCCGCACACCCCAACCCACTTATCTTCACTGGAACATATTTGCCCTGTACTCTCCCTATTTCCTCCTTAAATGCCTCCCATTTCTCTGATACAGTTTTATCTGCAAGGAGCTGCCCCCAGTGCACTTGGGCCAAATCTTACCTCATGTTAGTAAAATTTGCCTTTCCCAAGTTTAGAACTTATACTGCCAGCCTAAATTTATCCTTTTCCATTTCTATCCTAAATCTAACTGTGTTATGTTCACTATCGCGAAAATGGTCCTCTATTGATACACCTCCCACCTACCCTGACGCAGTTCCGAATATTAAGTCCAGAACTTCCCGCTCCTTCTTGTAGAAGCCTTTCCTCTCTGTTAGTCTCATAAAAGGCCAATTTATTGCTTCTTAATACTGGCAGTAATATACCAAATAGGCCACAAACTCTGGTGTTAGGGCTACGTTTCCACAATTGTCGAATTGGACTCCATTGAAGTTCTAGGAACAATTTGCATATTGATGAGTTTTCGCGGTTTGGGGGCCCATTGATGTTTGTGGCCCATTGGTGCATTCGTGGTCATTGGCACGCAATCCTCTGTAAGTAACTATAGACTTTCTCGACTGGGATAAAATTTCTATTCATATCTAACCATTAACACACAGGTGATCACCGTCAAATAGCGGCGAAGCGGACAGATCACGGCGAAATACAGGTGAGAGCATTGAAACTGCTGTAATAATATGCAGAAAAAATGAGTTTTGGGATAAGGTCAATGGCGTCCCATCCCGGATATTACACGTGGTTAACAGAGGGCAGGTCACAGTCTCGAGCAGCTGAATTTATGTCATAATTCCTTTCCCTCTAACTGGAATCAGGACAATTCTCCCCGCCCTCTCCCCATCTGATAATACAAAGTATATGCTTATGTTCCTGGTAGAATGTCTCTTCCAGCTGTTTTTATTTCGGATCTCGAGCTTTCTGTGATATTTATTTTTACTTTGTTAATTTCTACGGTGAGTCTAGCTCCCATCCTCCTCGGCCCTCGTTCCTCCGTCCTCCACCCAACAATTTTGTTTCTAAATATCTTAGCCACTGGAATTACCATGAAGAAAAGGCCTAACCCAGGATAATTTTTTAGGTTAATCGAAATATGTTCCTGTTGTAAGTGGACAAAGAAGGAATACGTTCTGGAGAATATGAGTGTGCGAGACTGTGTGTGCGTTTTATTGTGAGATTGCGTGAGCGATTGTGAGCCTTGACTCAATGGGTATGCCTGTAGCTGTCTCTCCCCCCCCACCCCGTTAACCAAACCTCCCCATACACACCTCTTAATCAGGAGGCCGTGGGTTCGAGGCCTCACTTCAGAGACTGAGCAATAAGTCTGGACAGACATTCAAGTGCAGGACTGAGTGAGTATTGCAATTTCGAGATGCTGTTTTCAGGTGAAACTTTAAACCGAGGCCCGGCTGCGATCTCCGGTTGGCTGAAAGATGACGCCAGCGGTGTTGGAGAAGGAGCAGGGCGGGGTTCTCACCTGTGTCCTGTTTGATATTTAATCCCTGAGCCAATATCTGAAAAAATAAATCATCTGGACCATTATCAAAATCCTTTCTATGGGATATTAATGTGCGCAAAATTGCTGCCGCGTTTCATACACGAAGAACAGTAATTACGTTTCAGGGACGTGCCTTTGAGTGATCTGTGCCTTCCTGAAGACGTGAAAGGAGCGATATAAATGAAATTATTTTGATTGTGTGTACGATTCTATCTTGTACCTGGCGCATGGCAAAACATGACAACCCAATTGTCCAGTGAACTGCAGAGCAATCCATTCAAATCCATAGAGTCACTTTTCCAGTTTCGTGATTAAACTTTGGTAATTTTTGTGTTAATTGCTTTCCGAATTTTACTTATCGGTTACAAAACATTTATTCAGATAATTCTTGCATGGACACATTAAACAAAAAAATGTCAAATTGGTAGTGACGGCAATGAAAGCAGAATCAATGACAGATTCAAGAATGAAGAATTGAAGAGGAGAAAATAGTTGGGGTAAGGGGTCAGAGAAGGGGAGAGTGGGACTAATTGGATGGCGTTTACAAAAAGTCCAGAAGGGAAATAATGGGCCGAATGGCCTCCTCCTTGGATGTATCATTCTCTGTTTCTATGAAACGCGATTGCGGGCCTAGATAATCTGACGCGTCTTCTTAAAGTATTTTTGAACAACAATGTTGAATGTGTTTCCCAGTCTCAGGGCGGACCTCTCTATGCCTCTTTGGACATAGCTGCATTGGAAAAGAGATCAAAAAAGAAGGCTGGCCGCAGATGAGAATCCGGATGTTTTCTCTTCGATGATTTATGGAGGAGAGAGGATTTGCCAAAGAACCCACAGCCTTGTAGAAATAACCATTGAGCCATGGAGATCCCCATCAAACAATTAAGATTTCCCCCATGCAATCGTCAGGGCTTACAAAGACAGGCTCATTTTTTATAAAATATGAAATAGGTTGCCTTGAATATTGTGAAGGATATTCTACTCTATTAGTGTAATTCAAGCATGAAAGTAACATTGATAAAAATTAGGGACTTTCTTGTGTTTCTCTCAATCGTTTATGCGCACCCTGTAACTCCAGTTACTGAAAGGCTTATTATTTCCCTGCAAATGTCTTTATGTAACTAAAATAAATTATTATTTTTAGCTTATAATTAAATGTCACCTCCAATATGAATCTCCAATTAATTTTGAAATGGCAATATCAGTCCTGGGTTGAGTTGCTGGTAGTTGTGGGTTTCTCTGGCTGAGAGGAATTGTGTTAATGATTTACAGGATTAGAAAACAACAGTAGAGGAACAGGAAACAGATGCAGGAGACCTATGAGGGTTCAAATTTACTTTTACACAGTTTGTTTTTGATTGTATTTAAGTTTAAGCCTACAAGTTAGAGACATGGGGTGAGTGCAGTTTGTTTTGGAAAAAGAAAGCTGACCGAGGAATAATGGTTCCCAAAAATCCCCACCGCTGGAGGATTCTTTTCACATGTCTGGGATATTGTTGCCAAATTGATAGAAATGTATTGCCATGGAAACCCAATTATCATTGTATAATGTAACTGCCAGCATGATAAAATGCAATATTGATGGAATTTCTTATTTTTCAGTCTAGATATTACTGTTTTGCTAATCCTAGGTTTGCAAACATTAGCAACAAGATGTTCAGTTAGAGAGAGAGAGAGAGAGACAGAGGGAGAGAAGGGGGGAGGAGGACACCACATCTGGGTGTTACACTGCAATACCGATCAAAGTCACATCAGTCTGCATATTCCCATTCTTATTACTCCAGGATCAGTGAATGGAAACGGGTCAGATTCCGGCGGAACAAAGAACTCCCTGTTAAAACTCTTTCAAGATCCATATCCCAGGAACTTTCCAATAAATCTCTTGCTGGTAAAATTGAACTATTAACAGTAGCATTCTTGTGGATGTGAATTTAGATTTTGCTCTGGGTTTATGCAAATCAGATCTAAACTGAACAGGACGATATAGGAGCTATAAGGTTTAAATTACAGGGGCAGCTTTCCCCGTGCAATCGTCAGGGCTTACAAAGGCTGGCTCATTTTTAAAAAAATATGAAATAGGTTGCATTGAATATTGCGAATGATATTCCACTGTATTAGTGTAATTCAAGCATGAACGTAACATTGAGCAAATATTCGGGACTTCCTTGAGGTTTAATCAATCTTTTATGCGGACTCTGTAACTCCAGTTACTGACAGGGTTATTATTTCCTTCCAAATGTCTGTATATAAATAAAATAAATTATTCTTCGATTTTAACGACACAGTAGAAGTTTGTTTTGATGAATATTTAGCTTATAATTAAATGTCGCCTGGGTGAATCTGCAATTTGTTTTGAGATGGCAATATCAGTCCTGGGTTGAGATGTTGGTAGTTGTGGGTTTCTCTGTCTGAGAAGAGCTGTCTTAATGATTTACACGATTAGAACACAACAGGAGAGGAACAGGAAGGTGATGCAGAAATCATACGAGAGTTCAACTTTACTTTTACACAGTCTGTTTTTGTTTGCGTTTAAGTTTAAACCTACAAGTCAGAATCTTAAGAGTGAGTGCCGTTTGTTTTGGAAAAAAAAACAAGTGACCAAGCAGCAATGATTCCCCGAAACCTCCACCACTGGAGGATTCCCTTCTCATGTTTGCGATATTGTGGGCAAATTGCTAGAAGTGTATAGCCATAAAAACCCAATTATCATTGTATAATGTAACTTCCAGCAAGATAAAATGCAATCTAGATGGAATTTCTCATTTTTCCGTCTAGATATTACTGTTTTCCTGATCCTAGGTTTGCAAACATTAGCAGCACGATATTCAGTTATGGAGAGATAGAGAGAGAGAGAGAGAGAAGGATGGAGGAGAACACCACGCCTGCTTCATTGCATTGCCGATCAAAGTCACGTCAGTCCAGATGTTCCGATTCTCGTTACTCCAGAATCAGCAGATACAAACGGGTCAGGTACCAGGCTAACAAAGAGCTCCCTTTTAAGACTCTTTCAAGATCCATCTCCCAGAAACTATCCAATAAATCCCTTGCGGGTAAAAATAAACATTTAGCAGTAGCTTTCTCATGAATGTGAATTTAGATTGTGCTGTGGGGGTATATAAACAGGAAGTTCAACAGGGCGATACAGGTACTATAAGGTTATAATTACGGGGACAGGTTTCACGGGCTAGGCTTGCATTGCCTCGAATGTGGGAAGTTAAATTGTGACCTAATTGCGGAGTTTAAGATGATTAGTTGATTCAGTAGAATCGGTAGAGAGGAACTATTTCCTCTCGTGGGTCAGGGAGTCCAGGGCAAGGGGGCAGTAGCTCAATGAGGAGAGATTGAGTACGTTCGGTCTATAGATTTTGGAGTTTAGAAGAATGAGAGGTGATCTCATTAAAACATGTAAAATTCTGCAAGAGCTTGACAGGGTTAATGCTGAGAGTGTTTCCTAACTCTAGACCCCGCCCAGCCCCCGCCATGCCTGGAGCGTCCAGTAATCGGTATCAAATCTCAGGATAAGGTGTTAGCTATTTAGGACTGAGTTGAGTAGAAATTTATTCACTAAGAGTTTTGAGAATCTTTGGAATTCTCCACCCAGAGAGCTGGGGATGCACAGTCTCTGAGTGTGCTCAATGCAGCGATCAGTAGAGTTAAGATGACTGGATAACTCCAATCCACTCAACAATCTCTTGTCAGTCCTGTTGTAGCGATTAGAAATATTCTCAAATTATCATCGTTTATTTTCCTGTGAAATTAGATTTCTCACAGAAATCGTAATGATAATTTGGAGAGCCTTTTTGCAAGATGCAGATGGGAAAGATCGTTCACTATACACTGTTCATCCTTCCAGAAACGTTATGCCTCACTCAAGCATCAGAACAACATCCGTTTCCTAAATAATTTCAGTGGGTTTCACCATCCACGCCGATACTCAACCCCCAACTCGCCGCACCATTCTCCCTACCCAGAGAACAATTCCCAATGTTAATCAATTTAATTGTCATGGACCTTCTGATATCAATCCTCAATTTGTCTTTTAATAATTTGACCTCCTAATCCTACTGGAACAATGCAGCAGGTGGAGGCCATTCATCCTCTCAATTGAGTTTGTTCTGCCATTAAATCAGGCTATTGATCGATACCTTAACTCCATCTAGACACCTTCAATCTATAACCCCTGTCTATCCATCTGAACACCGCCGCGCCCACCACCACACTTTCTCTCAAGTAGAGCTTATTTGGTACATTCTCTTCTGCTTTTTCTATCCTGTTCCACACGCTTAACAGTCAGGGATCTTGCTATACTCTGTCCAAGTTTATCCAACAATCCATGGTTACTATATCTAAACGTGTTGTGAGTGAATGGCTGCTGCATGGCCAAGGGCTGGAATGTTTCCAGTTTGTTATGGGACACTTCAGCAATTAAATCGAACCAGATTCACTTTCCACCTCGCAGTAGCTTTCTGTGCAACTCTGGCCTCCTGGCCGTA
This sequence comes from Cetorhinus maximus, assembly GCF_964194155.1. Lineage (NCBI taxonomy): Eukaryota > Metazoa > Chordata > Chondrichthyes > Lamniformes > Cetorhinidae > Cetorhinus > Cetorhinus maximus. Next base: position 2,026,589 of record NC_135914.1, on the reverse strand, counting down.
CCGGGCCCCTCTCAGAGAATGGCAATGTTACACATCCCGGGTAATTGGTTCAAGGGGCTTGGGTGCGAGTGAGGGAGTAATTCTGACACAAAGTGACAGGCGGGGAGACAGGTATTGGGTGAAACAGTGACTAAAATATTAACATCTGATTCCAGCTTTCTTCAATCTGGCATGTAATTTTTGTGGAGACCAGAATAAATTAGTGTTTTGTGGAGGAATTAAACACAACGCTCGGAATTGAGGGCGTTAACCCTGCACCCACGCGTACATCACAAGCGTTAATGTTGTGGAATTCTGCACCATTGCCTTTTGCCCACAGTTTGAGCAACTCTGGGCCGCGCCCCGCCTTTCACAGGCTTTTCACACGAGCTGTAACGTGTTGCCCTTTTCAGGCAGAGCTGTGAGTGGGCTCCGAACCTGTAAACAGGAAACCCACAGCCAACAGTTACAGGGGCTGATTTTTCCAGTATACTATTTTTAATCAGTGCACATAATCTCTGCAAAATGTGCATTTTCTCCATGTCTTCCGGGCTCCGAGCCCGAGCACAGAGACACCGGAGGGAAGAGACGGTGTAAATATCACAGCGACCTTTCCGGGAGCGCCAAGCATGAGATTCTTAATGTCCTGCGCGTTGCTGCATCTGTTTCCAGGTTTGTGTCTTCTTCACTCTTCATTCAGAAATGTCTCATTGCAAGTTTGAGACCACTGAGCTAGTCAGTCAGGTGTAAAATTATTCCCAAACCTACATTCTATCATATTAGCTTCATATTGAAGAAATACATTATCCCACCTGATCAAAATCGATCACATGTCAACATTCTCCAATCTATCGGATTCCCTGGTGAACCGAGATCTCCTGTCTGCCCCTTTGACATGAAACCCACCCGCATTTCACCACCCAGCAAAAGAGCTGGGGGCGACGCCGGGGGGACGGAGGAGGGGTGGGGGCGGTTGGGGAACGTGGGGGTGCGTGGGTGGTGTGGGGAGACGACGCTGGGTGGGGGGTGTGGGGACGGGTGTGGGGACGGGGGGTGGGTGTGTGTGTGTGTGGGGGTGGGGGGGGCAGTGGATGACCCAGGGAATGAGTGTTTTCCTCGGCCTCCCTGGGACAAATTTTATCCCTCAAACAACTTCAGAACTAACAATATGGGTGAATATCACATTGCTGTTTGTGGATTCTTGCTGTGCGCAATTTCTCCGAACTTCCTGTTTTACAACAGCGGCTGCACTTGAAAAAAAATCCTTCATCGGCTGCAAACCCGTTTCTCTTTCGCCCTGGCGCCTGCAATTGTTTCAAATAGAACCTTCAGCGCTTGGATCGACCGGATTTAAGAATGACACGCTGGTCGGTTTTGTAGTTTACTGCTCTAACCAATTCTGCAGAGGAAACATGATGTTTTTCGCTGCCAAAACAGAACCTCTATTGTTGATTTTTGTCCCTCTCAGTTATTCTATCTGAGGCAGTTTTCTCCTAGACTCCGGCGGCCCAGATTCTCTCGCATGGAAGTACCTACAAGGTGCATTGTCACACAGGCTGTTTGGCAGGGGGAACGGTCCAGTGGTATTAATATCAGCACCTGGAGAATCTACAACTTGTTTACACCGTGACAAAATACAACTCTCCAACCGGGAGATTTTCGAGAGAGGTTAACCAGAAATCCACTGTCTATTCTCTGGTCATTACGGACGTGCAATGATTCGCGTGTGTATTACTGTTCAGCTAAGGGGCTCAGCGGAATGCCCTTGATGCTTGGAAACGGTTCCAAATTGCTCATTACAGGTAAACATTACGATTATTTTACACTTTGCACCATAACTAATCAGCAGTTTATACCCAATAGTGATTGAATCCTATCTCTCCATCCCGCCAGGATCTCCCATAATCTACCTCTTAACTCCGTCACCAGCTGAAATTGCCTCAATGGAAAGGGTCCCTTTGGTGTGTTTGGTGAAGGGTGTGGACCCCGATTCGGTTGCTGTCCGCTGGAATGTTTCCGGGCGCGATACCGAGGGACAGAACGATTCTGGAACCATCGAGACGGACGGAACCTGTGCCGTCAGGAGCCATATAATTCTCAGGGCGGAAACTTGGAGCAGCGGCGCTCGCTTTACTTGCGCCGTCCAAATCAACTCCAGTGAAACTCTTCTCAGTGAAAGTGCCTCGTCTGAGAGAGGTAGCTCTTAATAGTTTCCTGCTTTAGTTGATATGCCGCTTATTCTTTTGGCAATATCTCTTTGTACGTTAAATATTCCCCCTTTCCATGTGCCCATGTCTCCTCTCTCATACAGCTCATTTTCCCAGTGTAAAGCTTTATGAAATATTCATCTATCTGTCTCATTGGGATTAATGTGTATGGCGGGAAAAAGGACATTCTAGATTGTCGATGATCAAATAACACCACAGTTTTCCCTTTACTACTTCCTCCGCCGATTCCTCTCTGTTATTATCTATATTCCGCAGAGTTTCCAGGACAGAAACAGGCCATTCGGCTCCTCTGCTCCGTGCTGCTTTTTATGCTCCGCACAAGCCCTCTCCATTCCAACTTCAAATCACACAATCAGCATATCCTTCTATTCCTTTCGACCTCATGTGTTTATCCAGCTTTGAACTAAATGCATCTCTGCTATTCACCTTAACCACTCCTGTGGTAACGAGTTCCACATTCTCCCTATTCTGTGGGTATAAAATTTTCTCCTGAATCCCCGATTGGAGATATTAGGGAATGTCATATATTGATGGCCTAGAGACCGGGTCTCTACCCTGCACATGTCGAAAAACATTTTCTACCTCTATCCTCACAAATCACTTCAAAAGCCTAAAGTTCTCCATCAGGTCACCCTTCAGTCTTCTATTTTGCAGAGAATAGAACCCCAGCCTGTTCAAGCTTTCTGATAATTACAACCTCTCAGTGTGGATATCATCCAGGTAAAGGTTCTTTGTTTCCCCCTTTCCAATCCTCTATATCCTTTTTATAATCTGGAGATGAAGGTTGTTCACAGGACTACAAGTGTTGTCCAACTAAGCTAATGATAACTTCAACAAAGGCTTTTCAATTCTATTTATTTAGGCATTACTCCCAGTGCTGGGTGGGTTGCTTTTTGTGGCCTTATTAACCTCTGTCTCTAATGTCAAGTGTTTGGGTGTCTGTGTAACCAATTTATCTCTGCTCCTCTGTCCGATTTAGACTCTCATTTCCAGTGAGTGTATAACCCTAGCACTAACAGTAATCCTAACCCTAATCCTAATACTCACCTTAAACCTGATCCGAAACCGAACCATAACCCCAACCCTAATGCTAACCCTTATGCTAGCCCTTACTCTTACCCAAACCTAAGCAGAACCCTAACCCTAATCCTCATCATTCCTAGCAAAAACCTTCTAATCATAGCGTTGCATCAAAAGCAGAGCATAGAAGTCAGTTGCGAAATTATAAACAAGTCAGTCTAACATCACTGGCGGGCAAACTTTTACCATCCATTATTCTAAATGAAATAGGTGAGCGTTTCTAAGCAGATGGGGTAGTTAAGGTCAGCCGCCCCGGTTTGTGGAAGTGTGGTTATGTTTAAAGAGTTGAATAGAGCTTTTCTTCTGAAGAAATGTCCGAATGGATATTTAAAGAGAATACGTTGGATGTTACGTGAATGGATTTCCGCAAGGCCTTTATGTGCCTCACAAGATGGCTGTTGGGAAAAAATAAAACACGCAGCTTGTAGGAGATGTGGGAAGATGGATAGAAAGTTAGATGCATGCACGGGGGTGGATGAGTATTCCTCAGATTGACGGGGTTTGGAAGTGCTGAATTGCAATGTGGACTTTGAAGAGTCAGCAGAAACTTGGAGATCCCGTTGCATCATCCTGTGCCCCACACCACGCTGGCCGTTCTTGTGTAGTTCTATCATATTCTTCTGCTTAAATATATGTATGTATGTGTCTATGTATGTCTGTGTTTATGTGTGTATGTATGTATGTCTGTGTGTATGTGTATATGGATGTATGTATGTATTTATGTGTGTATGTATGTGTATCTATCTATATACCTACGTGCCTCTCTGTCTAACTGTCCGTCTGTCTTTCTATCTATCCACCTCTCCTTCTATCGAACCATCCATCTCTCTCTCTATATAATTCTCCCTCTAACTCTATTTATCTCCCAATTTCTCTATCTCTCTCTCCATATCCATCTACCTGATTTCAGCTTTGTAATTTCGCTTCGTTTTTCTAATCTGTTTCAGCTTATTTTTTTTTAATGACCTGGAGATGTTGATGATATTGACAAGACTTACATTATTTCCCCATCTCTAGCTCCCATGTGCGAGAGTCTACTTGAACGTACTGTCAGAGTCAGAAGGCTTCAGTTACGGGATTTATTCTCAAATGCAATGCTTTTTATTTGCTCTCCATATTCACCGCTACCTGCCCCCTGCAGTTTCTCGCATTCCGGGAGTTTGTTGGCGGCGCTACTCCTTGTGGCGTTAGACCTGCTCGACGGGAGAAGGATCCACAAGACCCGGCAGACAGGAAGAGATTGTAAGGAGACGTTGTAAATCAGGAGCGCTCTTAATCTATATACTTGTCGCAGGGCTGTGTACACTTTCAGCCGGTTCAGTGTGAAATGTGGACAGTTACACTCATTTTAAAATCCTCTTTCTAACAGGCAACATGAACATTGATAAGGAACTGACATATTCCAGAGCACGTACGGAAGAAAAGGCGGTAACTATGAATAGAAATGGTTCTTAGCGTGTGTAAATAGGGGTGGCGGATTTTAAATTCAAGTTTGAAGATATCTGGTTGCTGTCATATGAGTGTATGAGACTTTGCATGGCGCATGTTTTAAGATAGCACTGTTTACCTTTTCAATAGCACTGTGACAATAAATGTAAAGAAGAATAGATGGGGGATCAGCTGAAAACGCTGAAACTCAAGGTGATAGATTTTCGTTGGATTAAGCGTTATGGTAGCAAGGAGCGTCAATAGGGTTGAGATGCGGATCCAAAATTTATTTAAATGTCTAGCGGGAAAGGCTCGAAGGGCTGAATGTCCTCTTTATGCCCCCTGATGATGCTGTTTCTCATGATCACGGTTTGTGTTTTCTGTTGCAGACTCTTTATGCTCGGCTGGCGTTTAATGCGGATCCCACACTCTGATAGCAATGGAAATTGACAGCCCATATGCTGCTTCCGGGATATGACGTGCTGTGGAAAGTTTCCTCCTTTTTCGTCCTCATTGTCGGAAAGCCTGGCCGTGTGAACCTTCCTAATAGATTGACATCCCAAATTCTGAACGCAGATTTATCAGTAATAATGAGGAAATTTATCGACTTCTGGAGAGACTGCATTCCTGATAGAACCGCCTCCATTTCAAGAGAATGTTGACATTCGGACATTTTAGCTTTCTGCTCAGTTTCTACATGTGTTACTTTCTTGTGTCAGAGTTTTTTTTTAAATTTAATTACGGATCTTTGTTTCAGCATGAACAGGAAAGAGCACATCAATGTCAAATTTACCTAGCCATTAAAGCAGGTTTTGAAATCCAAGCATTGCGTTTGTCATTTGAAGTTGTTTGGTCGCTCAGTCCAAATGTGCTCTTTGAATCTGCAATTCAGGGTATCTTTATAGACCAGATGCGTGCGGTTTAAAGTTTGGGAACAATTCTACTGGAATGATAACAAAAATGAGAGTTTATGACTTCAGGTAGGATTGAACAGGGTGGCACTCTTTTCCCTAGAAAAGAGTAGACTGAGGGGGTGACCCGATAAATGTCTTCAAAATAATGAAATTATTGCACACTTGAGGGGGTGACAAGAACGATAGGCCATCAGTTTAAGATATTCACTACTAAATCCAATGGGGAATTCATCATAATCTTCTTTACCCAGTGAGTGGGTATATTGCGGAACTCGATCCCAAGGGGAGAAGTTGAGGTGACTATGAGGCGTGCTTTTCAGTGGAAGTTGAATAATCACATGAGGGAAAAATGAATGGAATGATATGTTGATGGGGTGAGATGCAGAGGGGTGGGAGGAGGCTCGTGTGGACCAGAAACATCATCACGGAGGGAATGCAAGCCTAGTCTGAGCAACCTTTTCTTGTAGTTTAACCTTCTTAACACTAGTCCTGTTAAAAATATATCTGTTGTAAATAACACTACAATACAACCTAAATTCACATTAACAAGGTCACCACAGTCAGGAGCTCAGTTAAATCCTCGACAGGTTTATTGGACAGTTTCTGGGAGATGGATCTTGAAAGTGACTTTACCAGGAGCTGTTTTTTGTTGCTCGTTTCTCTCATCCGGCTTTACCTTTTGATTCCAGAGTGAACAGAATGAGAATATTTAGACTGATGTGACCCTGATCAACAATGAAGTGTGCCCGGGTGTGGGGTCATCATCTATCTCTCTGATTGAAAACATTGTTGCAAAATTTTGCAAACTTGGGATCAGGAAAATAGGGAAATAAAAACAGAAAAATGGAGAAAAAAAAACATCAATCCAGATTGCACCCTACCAGCCTGGCAGTTCAGTGGTACAATGATAATTGGGCTGCTATGTCAATAAATCCCTGTTAATTTGTCTACAACATTCCAGGCATGAGCAGTGAATACCCCAGTGGTGATTGGCGTGGGGAAACATAGCTGCAAAGTCACCTTTTCTTCCAAAGCACACTGCACTGGACCAAAGGCTCTGACATATGGATTTAAAACTGAGCCCAAAGCAGAACACACTGTGTAAAAGTAAAATGGGACCATCACAAGGTGCCAGCCTGAGGGCCCGTGTCCCTCTCCTGCTGTGTTCTAATTCTGTAAATGATTAAACACATCACATCTCAGGCAGTAAACACCACCACCAAACCATCTCAATCCAGTGCTGATATTGTAAGCTCAACAGGAATTGCAATTTGATCCATTTGACGTTGAATTTTAAGTTAATTATTGATCGATACAAACCTCTGATGAATCGTTATAATGGAAGAATAATTTATTTTATTTACTTACATACAGACGTTGGCAAAGAAACAAAGATCCTGTCAGTATCTGGAATTTCAGGATCAGCAGAAAAGGTCCGCAGAAACTGAAGAATGTCCCTAAGATTTGTTCAGTGTTTCTTTCACACATGAATGACACAAATACAGTGGAATATCCTTAACAATCCTGAAAACAACTTATTTCACATTTCACACAAGCAGACGGTGTTTTGTAAATTCTGGCGGTTGTAGTTTAGTCCATTTATGGGGGTCTCCATGGCTCCATTATGTTTCCACGAGGCTGCGGGTTATTTGGCAAATCCTGCCTCCTCCACAATTCATCAGAGAGAAAATGACCAGATTCTTATCTGCTTCTTTATGATTTATTTTCGAATGCAGCAAACTCCAGGAAGGCGTAGAGAGGTCCGCCCTGAGACTGGGATATGTATTCACATTCAAAAATAGTTAAAGGTGAGGTCAGGTTATCTCTGTAATAGAGCTTGATCGAATCATAGAATGATTCACCACAGACGGAAACCATTCGGCCCATGCTTTCTGTGCCAGCTCTTTGAAAATGTAACCCAATTCGTCCCAGTAAACTCATCTCCTTCTCCATATCTTTGCAATTTTTTCTATCACAAATATGCATGCCTTTTGAAATGTATTATTATATCTGCTTTCATTGCTCCCTATACTAGTTTTATAATTGTTTTTGCTAAATGTGCCGTTGCAAGAGTTACCTGAATTAATGTATTGGAATAGAGAAGCAGAATTCGGAAAGCAACTTAATACAGAAATCACCAAGGTGTAATCAGAAAATCGGGGTGATGAATCTCAATTTTATTGGATTGCATTGATGTTAACTTGCCAATCTGATTACCATGTTTCGCTCTATGCCATCTATGCGATTGGGGAGATCCCACAGAATTAATCGTATCCAGATAGAATAACACACACACAATTAAAAGGCTTGTGTTAATATCGCGCTTTTCAAGGTTTCAGGAACCCCATTTGTTTTTCAGACACTTCTTGTAGCGCACTCATGTTTTGTAATGTTGTTAACGCGGCAGCTATATTGCGCAGAGTAAGATCCCAGGAAAAAACAAGAAGATTGTGACCTAGAAAATGTGTTTTTAGACGTTGGTCGAGAGCTTAAATATCGCCCATGTCACAGGAGAGAATCCAATTCCCACCCCACCTCTTCACGGAATAGCGACAGTGCATCTTGCAATCCGATCGACGGGCCAAAAGCGCCAAGGTTTAACGCTGAATCTGAAAGCGGCACCTTAGTCAGTGCAGCACTCCCTCGGGTCTGCATTGATGAGCCAGTCTACACTTATTGCTCAAATCTCTGGCGTGAAGACTCGAAGCCTCCACTTCTGACACTGAGCGGCGTGTAGGTGGGTGAGGGAGGTGGGTGGGGACAGAGGTAGACAGCGACCCACGGAGGTACGGACAATCACATTCACACACAAACACATGCACAAATACAAACACACACCAATACACACACATACACAGACACACACACACACCCATAGACACACAAACACACGCACACACAAACACACGCACACAGATACACACACACACAAACACACACACACACACACATGCACTCACACACTCATCCATAGGCACACAAACACACACACAGACACACAAGCACACACACGCACAGACACAAACACACACACGCACACACACACAAACACACACATACATACAGACATACACTCACACACACACACACCCATAGACACACAAACACACACACACACATACAAACACACACACGCACAGACAGAAACACACACATACGCATACAGACACAAACACATACACAAACACGCACACGCACACACACAAACACACACACACACACACACACACACAAAGACACATTCTGCCCAAACTGATTCCTTCTCTGTCACTCACAACATAAACATATTTTACCAAAACTATAAAATGACATTGGGTTGGGATTGGCCTCATCTGCAATTCCATTGGCTAATATATGAAAGCAAAACAGTTGGGTGGGGGTGAGAGCAAGGGGGGAGGGAGGAGAGGGCGGAATGGCCTCATTGTAGAGATAAACTAAATGAAAGGAGAACGTTTAAAGGGAAAGAGCTGGAAATTCGCAGAAAAGTCTGACAGGTAAATACTATCCTGGACATTAGCTTATCATTTATATTATCAGATCGGGAGAAGGATGAGGAATATGTTCCGATTCCATTTAGAGGGACGAGTGGGATTTGAGTAAAAATCAGATGCTGCAGACTGACAGAAGCTCTCTGTTAACTACGTGAAACATTCAGTAATGGGACTCCATTAAAATTACCCCAAAAATAAAGTCAATAAAGTAATATAAGTTTCAATAACCTCACCTGCATTGCACCTTGATATGCACAATTCCTGGTACAATCTGCTCAATACCGAGACTGAAACATATGAATGAATTGTGTGTGCATTGAATTGAAAACTACATTAAAAGAGCGAGTGAGCTGTTGCAGTGTTGCCTGTGTGTGGGTAACAGGCACTGTGAGCCGCAGGTGAAGTGAGGGCATCATTTGTGAATAATATTGGGAACCTGTAAATTTTAGCCGAATTGATTGAAGATAAACAGTGACCAGATGCCACATCGATAAGGGCGCTGTAAATGAGGTTCATTGTAAACCAGCCTCTTCTCTGTTCGGTTGAATCTATTTTTGGAGCAAGCCGCCTTCTCTCTGCAGTTTAACATTGATACCCAGCGTTTCACCTCTGAAGGCAGCTCGGTATGTGAAGCTTCCATAACATGAAAACCACTACGAGCTTTTAGCTCGGACAACTTTCCATCTCAACTGTAAAGTGGTCAGAATCTGGGCCAGCGATTTCCGCCCTCGATGTGCTTTTCACGCTCTCTGAATGGGCTGTGATCGAGGCGTCTTTCTGAAGCTCGCTGTCACAGCCTCTTTGCTGCCCGGCCCCGCTCTCTGCTGCAAGGTTTACTGACCCACTTCTTTGTTTTTTAAGGTCAAGCATTTCTGCAAAACAGTTCAGACACTCAGTGAGGAACAACACTGTCTGCTCATTTCAGAACCCATTCTGACAGTGTTTCATTCTATCACGTTAGTCACATTAAGATGAATTTAACTCCCTCTTCTCTCCCAGCTTCCGTCCCTCAGCATTCTCCTGAAGATTCCTTGACATGGGTTACTGTGGAGTATGGCAGAGAATTTGCAGCTCGGATTTGCTGCTTTAACTTTATAATTGGCTCAAGTTCCCCATGAGGGGTTCCCATAAAAGAATGATATCAGCCAGCAGAAGTTTCTAACTGTTTTGTCTTGATTGGGATGCAGCACATTGACCCTTTGCGATGAGCATCGCGATAATCCGGGTTCTCATATTCATCCTAATTGGGATTCTGATTCATTAATCCGGCTGCTGGGGTCGATATTAATGATTAACAGGGGCATATGAATGATTGTTTGTTTAATGCGCATTATTTTACATAATCAGTGCAGCTCCTAGTTTCAGGAAGCGGAGTGAAGAGCTCCCACGAAGCGAGGGTGCAATGGAACCATTTTGTAAATTTCATTACTAACAGTCTCACTGTATTTAATTCGGTGTCAAAACCAGTTCACCCTAACACCCAGTCCTTTGGTGTAGATTTTTAAAATAATTTCCTCGTTCTTTTAAGATTGATTTTAGACCATTCAGCAATTCCCATCTGACCATTTAGTTCAATTGTCCAAATGTTAAACTATCCTGAGAAATAGGAGCAGGAGTAGAACATTTGTCCTCCCGAGCCTGTGCCATCATTCAATAAGAACATGGCTGAACTGATTGTGGCCTTGGCTTCACTTTCCTGTCTGCTCCCCATAATCTTTGTCTACCTTGTCAATCAAAAATCTGTCTAACTCAGACTTCAGCATGATCACTGACCCAGCTTCAAATGCTCTCTGGGCAGGACAATACAAAAATCAATCTGAGAGGAGAAACATCTCCTCATCTGAATGGTAAATGGGAAACCCTCTTTCTGAAGCTGTGAACACGAGTTTCAGATTCCTCACGAGGGCAAACAGCTTCTCAACATCTACCCTGTCAAAGCTCCCTCAAAATCTTGTATGTTTCAGTCAGGTTATCTCTCATTCTTAGATTTAAACCAGCAATGCTTGTTTGATATTTTTTCTCTGCATTTAGCTTCAGATTGCAAGGGATATGTCTCTCTGTTAACAGAGGGCAATAGGAGTCTGCAATCATAATCTTGATTTGAATCCGGTCCCCATCATCGATCTAACTGGAAACCGCACTGACATCTAATAATAGAAGGGTCAGTTAAGTATTAAGGAGTAATTCCTTCGACAGACACAGATCCACAGTGCTATCCCTGCCGCTTCTGTTTGTTTGAGGAAACCAAATTTTGCAGTGTTAAACAAGGTTTAGCTATGCAGTTATATCTCTGTATATGTCCGTGTTCATGTTGTGATATCACCAATCGCCATGTATGTGACGGATAATGATAATAATAATGGTAATAATAATGAGAACAATAAAAATGACAAATCCACAGTAGGTGCTCAATCGTTTCTATATTGGAAAATACATCTGAGGGGTCATTCATTGGTGACAAGTGGATGTTACATCATTAACATAAAAGTGAAACACCGTCTAGTGGAAGTGCTGTCACCTCCAGGTCTTCTAAATTACATTTCCACACCTATGCCAATGAGCGTCAAAACACACGAGCACGGCACAAGATCAAGGAAATGATGTTGGAATTACCACTGGATAATGTTTCTTATTGAATTCCACGGAGGGAATGTTCTTCAACGCGTCATCTCCTGCTTCATCCAATGACTGTTCATCCCCGTCAGGACGTCGAATCTGTAGTAAACGCCAGGCGAGCATAAAGAGTCTATGAGGGAAAATAGAAACTATTATCATCATATAAACATCAGAAGCAGTGTTAAGTCATCCGGCCCTGGACCTTGACACCCCATTCTATTAGATAGTGGTTGGTCTCTATCTCCAAATACTTTGCAATGCTTTAGGATTGAAAGGAAATATTAAAATCTAGCGGGTATTCCCACCTCCCCTTTGTCTGTGCTGGTGCTCTCTGATGACACCTCTGAACGGCTGCTCCAAATGTTAGGGTTTTGACCCCTAGCTTTTGTCACGCCTGCAACAGATTCTCTCGTCTTATCCAATTATTTCTTTTTTCGTTGATGGGATGTGGGCGTCGCTGGCTAGGAGAGTACTGAGTGCCCATCCCTAATTGCAGTTAAGGGTCAACCACAGTGCTGTGGGTCTGTAGAAACGTGTCAGCCAGACCAGGTGAGGGCGGCAGATGTCCTCCCCTATGGGGCATTAGTGCATCAGATGGGTTTTTACGACAATATAATAAAAGAATACTGCAGATGCTGGGAATCTGAAAGAAAACCAGTAAATGCTGGAAAAACTTAGCAGGTCTAACAGCGTCCGTGCAGAGAAAAAAACAGAATTAACATTTCGAGTCCATATTAACCTCCGTCAGAGGGTTTTATGACAATCAGCTATGGTTTCGAGATTTTTTAATTCCAAATTATGATTGAATTCAAATTGAACCATTTGCTGCGCTGGAATTGGAACCCGGATATCCGGGTAATTACACTGGAATAGTAGCCCAGTGACAATACCACTCTGCCACCACATCCCCCATAGATAATTTAAGCAGCTTAATCATTACAATTAGAACATGATTTATTCTTCAGTATAAAAAACAAATATGTGCCAACTGTTCTCATAATTCAACCATTTTAACCCTGCTATCGTTCGATTGAAACATCATTAAATGTCATTACTGATATTAAATCTCCAGATATATATTTCCAGCTGTTTCCAGTTCTAGTAATATGGTAAATGGTGCCATTTTGACTATGAGAAGTTTAGTAGACATTCGGGAACATAACGACCCCGCATAAATGTTGTTTTATCAAATCAGCGGCAGGAAACTGCAAAAAAAAAGTCTCCATGTATTTACCTCATGGTTCCGTTCACGTGGCTCAGAATCCGTGAATGTCTTATCCGAGTTCCCGTTGCCTGATATTTAAAAAAGGACATCAATGTCTGCAAATTTTACCCTGATCGGGTTAATTAACGTGTCAAAAAGAGGCAAAGGTTGCATCTCACATGCAGTGTTGTCGAGCCCCAAAAATGTACAGCCCTTCCTACCTGAGTGTCGCTTTATGCAGGTCCATCCGGCGACGACAGTCAAGGTCAATAGAAGGAGAATGATCCCCAACGAACTTCCGTAAAACAACAGAAGACAGGTAGATTTTCGCGGCTCTGATGAAGTGGTTGGGGTAGGGGTAGAGGGGGTGAGGGGGTGGGGGGTGGGGAGAAACAATATTGAAAAATCCCTTAGCGATGCCACCTGTCACTTGCCAAAATTTCAAGGATACACACGACCGCCCATTCAAAATAGCGAGGGATGGGGCTCAAAGTCAGTTTTGCTAGTAGAATCAACAACCGAGTGAAATAAAAAAAAATAAAATGAAAAGGGATAGACAGATTGGTGGCGCGACAGAGCGAGACTGGAAGAGAGAAGGACTTAGAGGTACATTCAAGAAAACACAACACGATTAGCGAATAAAGTGACCGTGGCGAGATTCTGCAGGACATCTTGTAGATGGTAGATATTACTGCCACTGTGCCCATGCAGAGGGTGAGCATTTATAAGGTGCCAATCAAGCGGCTTACTTGGTCCCTGATAGTGTTGTTGTTGTCTTGTGGTTTAGTGTCCATTGCAGAACATTATCCTTCGCCAAAGGGATCAAAACTCCGCCCCACTACTTGGACCTTTCCCCATACTCTTGTATCAATCCGAATCTAATGCAAAGTTCGCTTTGTCTCCTGGAATGTCGAACTTTCAACTCTTCTACCAATTATGAACCCCAATTGGGGTTTCAGGCGAAAGCGTGTTTTTTTTCTTTTGTTCAGGGTGGTTAGAAAGCGGAACAAAAATATAAAATACTGGAAAAACTCAGCGGGCCTGACAGCATCTGTGGGGAGAGAAACGGAGTTAACGTTTCGAGTCTGCGTGACCCTTCTCCAGGCCTTTTCTTCCATGTTTTTGCTTCAGATTTCCAGCATCCGCCGTATTTTCCTCTTATCGTTATAATTTGGAAATGGCTACAACGGAAAGTATCATTGCATAGAAACTCCTTAAACACACGGGGGGGAAAGGGATATGAGGCTAAGAGCACATGCTAATGGGATTGTAATGAATGCATTTGGGAGGATAGAAGCAAAATACTGCTCAAGTTTCAAACTGGAAATTGAATTTCAATTTTCCAATTTTAAACTGCAAGATTTCAGGCTGATTCCTTATCTCCCACCATATACCTCTGGCATAGTTAAACAGATGGACTTTAAATTTCAGGGAGCTAAACAATGAAACATTGAGGGATAGGGAAGAGGTAATTGACCGGGTAATTAGCCCCAGTTCTTTCATTTATTAGGCGAGCTTTAAGATACAAGAGCAGAAGGCTATGCTGGAACTGTATAAAACATGAGTTAGACTGCAGCGTGAGTGTTGTGTTCAGTTCTGGTCACCTCATTACAGAAAGGAGGTGATTGCATTATAGAGGGTAAAGAACAAATTCACAAGGATGTTACCAGGACTGGAAAATTGCAGCTATGAGGAAAGATTGGATAGGCTGGGACTGTTCTCCATGGAGCAGAGGAGGATGAGGGGAGATTGGGTTGAGGTGTACAAAATTGTGTGGAGTCTGGATAGAGGGGATAGGAATGGCTTTTTAAATTTAGCAGAGAGGTCAGTGTTCATGTTTATAGTGATTTGTAGAAAGATCAGAGGGGAGACGAGGGAAGATTTTTCTCACCCAGAGGGTTGCAGGGGTCTGAGACTCGCTGCCTGAAAGGGCAGGAGAGGCAGAATCCCTCAAATCATTTAAAAGGCAATTGGATTTGTATCTGTAGCGGTGTGTTCTGCAGGGCTACGGACCAAATGCTGGAAAGTGGGATTGGGCTGGGTGGCTCGTTTTTCTATGGGGCAGACACTGTCGTAAACTTTCTACGATTCAGTGCCTGTGTCCATACACACGGAAAGGGAACTACTATTAAAATAAAGCATGCGGTATTGCGAACAATCAAGTCTCACATCAGCAAATAAATATACCAGTAAAGGGACATTGTCAATAGTTACCTCTCTGATATGAGAACCTTTCACTGATGAGACTTTGAGTGGAGGTGATTTGAACAGAGCAAGTGCAGAACCCGCCACCGCTGCACGTTCCTGGCGGGACTCTGATGAGGCTTCTTATATTGTGCGCCCCTTCGGAGTCGATTGTTCCAGAATCCGTCCATCCCTCGGTCTCCCACGTGGAAAAATTCCAGCGGACGGGAAGGGTAACAGAGGCCGCGTTGTTCACCAAACACATCAATGGGACAGTCTCCATCCCAACAGCTTCATCCACATGCGGAGCAAAGAGAATATTGTCGCCGGACCTGGCGAGTTTGGGAGGTAAGATGCAATTATTATTCACCGTGAATTCCTGGTTATTGGTAGTTTGGGGGAGACGGTGCGGAGTGGTATTGTCACTGGGCTGGGGTAATCTAGAGAGTGAGTAATGCTCTGGGGACCCGGTTTCTAATCGCACCTCCGGCAGAGGGAGGAATTGGAACTGAAGAAGAATCTGGAATTAAAAGTCTAATGATGACCAGGAATCGATTGTCATCAATAAGAAAATAACTTCCTTCTGGTTCACTAATGCCCTTTAGGAAAGGAAATCTGCCGCCCTTACCGGGTCTGACCCTACATCTGACTCCAGACCCACACTTTCTCTTAAATGCCCCCTGACCATGGGTAATTAGGCATGGGTAATAAATGCTTTGCCGAGCCAGAGACACCCACATCCCGTGAACGAAGGAAAAAACAATGAAAAAGCGAGTAAACAGTCTCATTTCTCTTTTTGTTTTTACCTGTGGTGAACATTTTGGAGCCGGTCCCGAAGACCAGGGGCATTCCATGGGTTTTCCGGGCTGCGCAGTAATAAACACCCGAGTCATTTCTCTGGACATCCTCGATCACCAGGGTGTAAATGGTCGATTTGTCGTAGATTTCTCCTGAAAACCTTCCCTCTACAGGGATGTGCTTTCTCACCATGTGGAGGAACTGCAGGTGCTTTCGGTGCCGCTGTTTATACCAGTAAACAGCTCCACTTGATAACCAGCCTGTGTGGCAATGCACCTTGAAGCTACTGCCCACCGAGACGGTCTGAGCGGCCGGAGTTTGCGGGAACGCGGCCTGAGAGACGGTCACTGAGGGAAAAGAACACATCACAAGAAATCCTGTTATGTCAGGGAAGCATAAAACCTGTTTTATACCAATGAGACATTCCGCCTGTCACCTGGTGACAGGAACATTCTGTCAGGAAGGATGGCCAGTTCCTGACCTGTAGCCGCGATAAAGCGCTGAGGGTTAAATTTGAGATCAGACCTGGAGGAAGAGAGGAAGGAACAAAGAAATAAAGAAATGAAGAAAGAAAGAGAGGAAAAAGAAAGGAAGGTAGAGGAAGGAAATTAAGGCTCTTCAAATGACTTATTTTTTTCAAGGGCGGTCACTCTTGCATTCCCGGAAATGCGGCGAACAGTTAGCGCACAGCAAGATCCCACAAATAGCGCCGTGGTAATGATCAGACAGTCTGTTGGGTGGAGGGATAAGTCTCGGCCCGGGGCAATGTCAGGGCTGTCCTGTCCTCTTCACAGTGGCAGCCAAGAGGTGTGGGACATTTCGGTTTAACTCGAGTTGTGACCTTTTGACCATTCAGTCCCTCGGCAGAGGAGGAATGTTCCAGAAAGCGGCAGCGTCGCCTCCTCGCCCTCCTGAGTTTCCTCAGTGAGCTTCCCCTGGGGTCCCCCCGTGCATCAGGAGTAAGGAAATCTAACCTGGGAAGAGGTGGAGCAGGGCGCAGAGAGTGAAGACGCCCATTGTCGGCGGCCGAGGCTGTGGCTGAAGTTGTGAGTTTCACATTCGACACTTATTCCTCTGGGGGGTCGGGAACCTCAATCCAGACGGAGAACCGGGTGAAGCAGTGAAATGCGGAGCCGCGGAAATTAGGCGCTGCCTTTTAAACACAGGCGGATGGAAAATGCAGCAGGAGTTAAGCGGTGACTCTGAGCTTCCTCTTTACTCGCTCAGCTACGACTCACAGGTCCTGCCTGCAAAGAGCAACAGGTAACAATTCGCTTTTAACCTGTGTAGGGGTTGGGGTTTGCCGTCCAAAATTAAACGATAAATTTGCTCAACGCTCGTCGCTTTATCATTTGCACCGCTCGAATGAGGGGGAGGAAGGGATACGATTCCCAGTGTCGCTTTAACGCAGAAATGCAGCCATTTACCCCCATTGACTTGATGCCTGCGCCAATGCGCCAGGTTTGTCGAGTCACGTCTCTTCCAGGGTGGTGTTTATTGACATCTTCAGATAGAGCAGGGAAAATCTTGGATAGAGTAAATGAGGAGAAACACTATCCACTGGCAAGAGGGCCGCTAACCAGAGGGACGCAGATTGAAGTTAATTGGTTAAAGAGCCAGAGGGGGAGATGAGATTATTTCTCACAAAGCGAGTTGTTGTGATCTGGAAGGAGCTGCCTGAATGGGCGATAGAAGTTGATACAATAGGAACTTTCAAAAGGGAATTGGAAAAATATTTTAAGGGATAAAATATGCCAGGTTATGAAGGAAATAGCAGGGGGAGTGCGGAATAATGGGATAGCGCTTTCAAACAGCAGGTACGAATGCTAGTCTAAGTGGAGCAATTTCATTTCACTCTCTCTCCACGTTCGGCGTCCTTCTGTTTATAAATGCATTTTGCACATTTATGCAGTAAATCAGATCAGTAAGATATAATTTAAATAATATCTACAATGCGCCTGGTTCTGAGTTGCCATTTTCCTAAAACAGATTTGAGAACCAGTGATAGATTTGTGATGACAGCCTTTTGATGGTTCAGGGCAACTGTGCTCAGGGTGTCTTTTAGGCTAACTTACAAAGAGATTTACAGAGCGAATCTGTGTGGATGAGAAGTGGTGTTAAGGATTAACACGGCAATTCAGACACTGGCTGGGGATTTAGGCTGCATCAATATGAAAGTTGCACTCATCTTGGCTCCCGAGCCTTCACTGTTTGTGACCTGGGAGTGAAAAATATTAAGTTTACTCTTGAAATAAGATTATTTTTCAACCCACCTTCCCTGCCGATAATACATTTCAGTGGAGTTTCCCGAGTAGAATCATAGAATCGTAGCCACTTTCAGCACAGAAGGAGGCCATTGGGTCCTTCACGCCTGTGCCGACTCATTGAATGTGCACTTTAGTACCACACCCCAGCTAACATCCGGTTACCCGCTGAAACAGACATTTTGTGGGACACCTCTCAATAAATATTAGAATCTATACTGATTATAGCAGAACCCAGTGGCTGTGACTGAGAGTGATTTGCTGGCAGCATTAATATTTTACATACGTTCACATAACCCACTCCTCACATTAGAATATTAGATAATTTTCGGAGTAAAATTGAGATGCCAGTTTTCTGAGATGATGTGAGATATTTCGAAGAAACCTTTCCTTTATGAAATATTAAGAAGCTGGACTGGAAACATTTGGTGTAATGATTGCTGGATAGTTGCGTTAGTTGTTGAACACTTATCGGATGGAAAATTCCTTGCTTTTCCTGTTCCTAACGGATATAAATATTCCCGAATTAACATCAGCTTACTCTGCTGTGAAAATACATTCTCCACAGGTGCGATCAAAAAAATTTGAGGAGGGTTGTTACAACATGCAGTTGAGAAAGGACATTCTGCTACACTTCATCCATCCGCAAAGGGTCTGTCCTTCTCAACCATTAGGACAATGACGGTTTGTTAAATCATTTCAGAGAGTTTCACATCCGCAGCCACTACCCGCCCAACCCCTCGAACAACCACCAACTCACCTCCACCACCCTCCCCCACAAACAACACACACGAACCACACCCCAATTCTCTCCACCCAGGAAGTTATTCTTGATCCTGATACCTCTTTATGTGGCCACTCTTTGATGAGGCCATTCAGCCCCACGCGCCTGTTCCAGAATTTAATTGATCATGCGTGATCAGTTTCTTAACTTTACCCGTCTGCTTTCATTCCATATCTCTTTCGCGCCTTACCGTAAAAATAATACTTTGAGCCAAACCCTCAGTTGCTTTTTGCTGAGGGACAATTGCAGATTTCCGCTCCCCTTTTGTGAAGAAATGCTTCCTGGCATCACCCCTGAACGGACTGGCTCTGGTTTTAATGTTCTGCCCCTTTGATCTGGACTCCCCCCCTCACCACAACCCCCTCCCCCACCCACACACCACCCTCATCCCGCCACCCCCCGGTCAGAGGAAATATTTTCACTCTACCGACATTATTGTATTATTGAATCAGCTGAAACACCTCGATTCGAGCTGCCCTTAACCTTCTACACTGGATGGAATAGACAGCTTGCCTATGAAATCTTTTACCCCAGTATCGTCTTGGTGCACTTAGATCCGCTTCATGCAACCTTATAGCACAATCTAAATTCACATTAACAGTTGCAATGCAGCTAAGAGTTCATTTGAATCCCAAAACGATGTATTCGGCAGTTTCTGGGGGGCGGATCCTGAAAGTATTTTACCGGGAACTTTCTTTGTTGTAATGATCAATCCAAACACATTTTGCATCATTATCATCGAAGGATAATTCATTTTATTTACATGAGGACATTTCCAAAGAAACAAAACCTGTCCGTAACTGCAGGTACATGATCAGCAGAAAATTTTCATACAATCTAGGAAATTCCCTGGTATTTTCTCAATGTTTCCTTCACACTTGTATTACACGAATAGAGAAGGTTGTTCTCAACGGTACCCAAAAGTCCTTGTTTAACTTTTAACAAAAGGAACCCGTCTTTGTAACTCTGGGGAGTGCACGGGGACAGTTTGGTTGTTTGATGGGAGTCTCCGTGGCTCCATATTCATTTCCATCAGGCTGTGGGTTCTTTGGAAAATCCTGTCTCCTTCTTAATTCATGAGTCAGAAATCACCCAGATTCACATCTGCGACCAGCCTTCTCTTATAACCTATTTCTCCAATGCAGCCAAGTCCAGGGAGGCGTGGAGATGTCCACCCCTGAGACTAAAAAATATATTGAACGTTGTCATTCAGAAAATAGCTAAAAGGCAGGACAGGTTATGAAATATGTCAGCATATATCATTGGAGCAAGTGCTGGCATTGAATGGGCTTTGAACCATCGGTAAATAGATCGTTTGGGATAAATTTGCAAATGGTTCAGTTACTTACTTTTCATTGTGTGATCTCTTGTCTCGTTTTTTCTGTAACCAGAAACTGTGATTAGAGATTGAAAACCATGAGAAGGAAAGCACATTGAGAAAGAATTCTGAAAATGGCCCCGAAAAATCGTTAACCCTCACCTGGTCTGCCGCTTTTGTGCATGGAAATTAATATGAGGGTCAAAAGCAGCACTACAATCGCCGCCGCCATTCTGACAAAGTTTAGTGTCGGAATGCACCATCCTGCAGAGACACAAGACTTAGAAACTGCTGCTCGGTTAAATCATTATTTTCTGGGATTCCCTCATGGGAAACGTGACCATTTAAAAAGCCGGATCATTAAATTCGGGTAAGAATTAAAAAAAACACAGCCAGCGGGACTGATAACGATGCGTGGACGCACAGAATGGGACAAGTGACACACTGTTGGCTCATTGAGATGAATGGAATGAGAGCGCTGTAAGGATAGCTCGATAATTACAGTGTTATCAGTATGAAAGCATCATAACAATGTCTCTCTAAAAACTGAATTATAGAATCTCAGAATGACACGTCAGAAGAGGAGGCATAGGGGCGTAGGGACAGGGGAAATAGGACCGTGAGCAGGCCATTCGGCCGGTCGAACCTGCTGCTTCATTCAAACAGATTATGGTTGATCATCTATTCTCACGCCGTTTTCCCATTATCGATATATCTCTTGATGTCATTAGCTTCCAGAAATCTATCGACACCTTTCTTGATGACGCTCAGTGGCTGAGCTTTCACAGCGCTCTGTGATAGAGAATTCCAAAACATCACCACCGTCTGACTGAAGAAATTCCTCCTCATCTCAGTTTTGAATGGCTCGCCCCTTATTCTGACGGCGTGCTCCCTATATCTAGACTCACCAAGCAGGAGAAAACATATCCTATCCTCAGATTCCCTATCGTACCCTGTAAAAAAGATTGTAACTTTCATTTATATCACCTCTCATTATTTCAAACTATAGAGAAGGCAGTCTCAGTTCCCTCAATCTCTCCTCATCAGGCAATCCCGCCATCCCAGGTATTAGTCTGGTGAGCCTCTGTTGCACTCCCTCCATGGTAAATGCATGATTCCTTAGATAAGGAGATCAAAACCGTACAAAATATTCCAGGTGCGGTCTCACGAAGGCTCTATGCATTTGCAACAAGACATCTTTACTCTTTTACTCAAGTACCCTTGCGATGAAGGCCAAAATACGACTTACTTTCCTTGTTGCTTGCTGCAGCTTGCTGAAGCTGCATGGTATCTTTCAGTGACACGTGAAGGACACTCTGGTGCCTTTTGACATGAACATTTTCAAACTTCCCACCGTTTAAGAAATACTAGCCTTTCTGTTTCTTTTTTCCACCACAGTGGATAACTTCACTCTTGTTGACATGACATTCCATCTGCCATTTGCTTGTGAATTCACTCCGTCTGCCTAAACCCCCTTGTAGCCTTGTTGCAGCCTCTTCACAAATTACATTCCCACCTAGAGTTGTGTCCTCAACACATTTGGCAATATTACAATTCGTCCCCACATCCAAAGATTCTGAATAGCTGCGGCCCAAGCACTGGGGCAGTTCGGCCCATCGTGTGTGCGCCGGCTCTTTATGTATAAAGAATACAAAATCACCACATCTCCAGCTTTGGATTCTGCAAGTGGAAACAGATTCCTCCTTAATTCTCTATCAAAACCATTCATGCTATTGACATTTTTCCCTCAATTGAGCCTCAGTTAATAATACTCAGGTAACCTTCTCTGCTCTAAAGGAAACAATGCCAGATTCTCCATTCTCTCCACATTAACTGAAGTTCCTGATCCCTGGTGCCATTCTGGTAAATCTCCTCCCCAGCCTCTCCAAGGCCTAGATTTCCTTCCTATCGTACTGTGTCCAGAATTGGACAAAATAATACAGCTGTGGTTTGACGAGGTATCAATAAAGTATAACAGCGTCTGGCATATGATTCCTCTATTAATGAAGCCAAGGTTTCCATACGTCTTTTAGCGGCCAGTTCAACTTGCCCTACCTCCTCTGTGCGTCACCTGCTTGATGAGAGTTTCGAATGACCCAACTTCATTGAAGTTTCATAAACCGATGTTAATGTTAATCCGACTGCTGATATTACAAAGTGTAATTAAAGTTAACTGAATTTTACCAAGCAACTGGAGATTGATAAGAGAGCTCACAGGAAATGAAGAACGTGATGTTCGGGTTGGTGGTGGAATTGAGCGAAAATCACATCCCTGCGGACACACGCATTTTCCCAAGAATCTCACCTATTCACTGCTTTATTCCCATAAACTCATTCTGTGTGGACCTAATCTCAATTCCATTCCAAGAACCACTGCCTGAAAGGGCGGGTGAAGCAGATTCGATAATAACTTTCAACACGGAAATTGGATTACTAAAGGGATTATGAAGGAAGATTGTTAAAGGTTTATTGGGAAAGGGTGGGACTAATTGAATAGCAGAATGGATCCATTCCATGCTGTGTCAATCTGTGATTCTAAGAATTCGCACCTAAATATAAAGCAAACCGAGAAAATGTGGTAACTCAAACTTATTTGAACAAAGTTAATACATGTTTTCATATATTATAGAAACACACACACAGACACGTGTGTGCACACACATCTATACATATATACCGGATGCAGATACTTACCTGATACAGACAGACAGACAACCACGCACACACACACACACACACACGCACACAGGCACACTAACTCACACTTATACACTCATCTGTTTATCACGTAGAGATGTTTAATTCAAAGAGCGCAGTTTCTTAGAATCTTGAGAACTACGCCAACTCTGAAATGAAGCTCCATCGACCAGATCACCAACTCACCTGTCCCTGGTTTGGAGAAGGACACGCTCTTTATCCAATATTTGCCAGGAGAACATAATTGAACAATACAAGTACAGACACCGCCGCTCTTCCAGGTTTCCCTCGACACCATGACGTGACTTCTGATACTGTAGGACCCGTCCGCCTCCCTTGTACCGGGATCGTTCGGTCCCTCGGTGACCAGGCCGGAAATATTCCAGAAAATAGCAATCTGGTTGGAAGAAACTCCACTGACCAAACACACTAAGGGGATGGTTTCCCTCAAATGCAGCTCAACAGGCGGGACAAACACCAGCACAGCCGTCTTGTTGGTGGAACTGTCTGGACAGAGATTGGGCCACAGTTAACGATTAATTTACTCCAAATATTAATGCTCTGCATGATCTGAATTCATTTCACTTGCTCTCTTACCTCCAACCAGTAGTGTGGGTCCATTCTGGAGCAGTGCATTGCTATGCATATGAGCACAGTAATAGGACTCCGAGTCATTCACCTGAACATTGCGAATTTCCAAAATCAATACATACTTGCTGTTACCTTTTTCAGAAATAAACTTACAGTCGGGCCCCTGACATGGAGGGATATCAATTGGTTTCGGTTCTTCACCCACACGTTTTTTGTACCAGAAATAGCTAGACACCAATTCCACTTTGTAAATGTGGTGACAGGTTAATTCCACCGTGTCTCCGACTTCAGCTGTCATTATGAAGGGACTCGGAGACAGAGAGGGCTCGGATTCTGTAACTAGAGAGATTATTGTTACATTACCACTGGTTCCTGAGAGACAGGAGGCAGTCGCTTTGAGACACTTGGTCTGTCATTTAAGAACAGTCACATTGTTGTCTTTAATTATTCTAGGTTAGATTTATTCTCTAATTTGCAGTAGCAACCAGAAAATGAAACACCCATGATCTAGTCAAGCCCCCTCACCTGTTCACTGGGTCACATTTTCAGTTTAGTAAACATTGATTCTGGCTGATTCCAATTTAAAATTCTCACCCGCCTCTAACTCATCAGAAACCCGCAGCACTTGGAAAACGAGCATCAGGGATAAAGATGTCTTGGGCATCTTGATGCGCTGAGTTCTCCCTATTCGCGCCCTTACGAGTTTGATCCTGCATGAGAAGTCACCACAGACTGAGACCACAGCGCCTTTATACGCTGTTTATAAAAGGAGGGGGGAGACATGTGTACAGTGAATCCTAGCTCTCCACATTACTTGTGCTATGAGGAATATGAGACGAGTAATGAAAATTGAAATCAACCCACACACAGATCATCCAATTCTCCAGTCTTTGTGTTAAACAAGTTGTATCAAGAACCTTGTACAAACTCATCACAGAATAGATTATATCGAGTACTGTTAAATTACATTCTCGCAAAGCTTGTACATTAAAACATACCTTCTCTGCTTCTCTATTATATTCTCCCACAAATGAACCTCAGTGCATATTTAGCATATTTCTAATAGAGATCATAAGCAACTCCATCAAAAACAACTTACTTTAGAATATTTCACAGCCTGAATGAAACAACCGTTTGGTCAGCGTCAGAAACAGACAAGAACCTGAGGCCTCGCTTTACTGAGTTTGGACGGAGATAATTATCCCGCATTCTGCTATTGAGTGAGTAGCTCCATTGCAAATAGCCAGAAGAGGTATAGGCTCACACAAACCAACGCTGGTCGAGAGTTGTTTTTGTGGAGCTTTTCTTTTAACTGGGTTATGACCACGTCCGCTCTGTTGATTTGCAAACCTTGTTTCTGAACAATTCGCTTAAAACCGTTTTTCCACTGGTTAGTAGCAGTAGACATTTTTTAATAATTGCCGCAATAAGGAAGCGAATCTAAACACCGAGTGGCGAGGGGACAGACGGAAATTTAAACATGGAGCAGGTGTAGGCCATTCGGCGCGTAGAGCCTGCTTCGCCATTTAATAGGATCATGACTGATCTGAGAGTAACCGTAAATCTGCATCCCACCTACCCCCGATAACCTATCACCCCCTCTAGATCACCGAGAATCCGTCCACCTCTGCTGTAAACATACTCAAAGACTCTGCTTCCAAGTCCTTTTCAGGAAGAGATTTCCAAAGATTCACGACCCTCTGAGAGAATAAATTTCACCTCATCTCTGTTTTAAATGCCTGTAATCTGTTATTAACCTCGGGAATAAAGAATTATGACGGTCGCCATTCCCAGCGGAATGGTGCCGGTTTCCCTGAAGAGCCGCTTTAGGATTTAATTGAAAGTAATTCTCAGGGGGAATTCAGCACATGCCGGACAGAGACAATCTGTGATGAACTGTAATGAGGAAACCCTTTAGAGAAGTGAAACTGGAGGACAGTGAGTGAAAAGTTTGTAAGAATCTTCACTTCATCCTTTATACCAAAGCAAGACTCGTCTAAACACTATTTCGTCGTTCCCGGGATGTGAGCGTCGCTGGCTGGGGCAAAATATATCGCCTCCCCTTGTTCCCACTTGAGAAGTTGGAGGCGAGATGCCTCCTTTAACCGTTGCAGTCCATGTGGTGTGGTCACACCAACACTGCTCTTAGGAAGGGATTTCTTGGTTTTT
Source organism: Cetorhinus maximus (assembly GCF_964194155.1). Classification (NCBI taxonomy): domain Eukaryota; kingdom Metazoa; phylum Chordata; class Chondrichthyes; order Lamniformes; family Cetorhinidae; genus Cetorhinus; species Cetorhinus maximus. The sequence goes on along the minus strand of NC_135914.1, from coordinate 2,000,844 downwards.
GACCCATGGACAATGAAGAATCGACTTGCAAGTCAGGATGGTGTTTGACTTAGTGGGCAACTTGCAGATGTTCCTATGTGTCTGCTGCCCTTGACTTTCTGGGCAGTGGCAGCATTAGCAAGTTGTTGCAGTGCTGCCTGTGAGTAGATAGTATGTGCACCGTAGTACCTCTGAGCCCGGTCGTGGGGCCGCATCATTTGGGTATAAAACCAGGGCATCAGTTAATCCTTTTCAAACACCGACCAATACGGATAAGCAAGGCTCACTGTCACGTGGAAGAGACACTCTCAATGAGGTTAATGTGCTGCTCTCTGTTCAGTTGAGTTTCTCTTGAAGGGACCTGACTTTGGCGCAATGACCTGTGTGTGCGTGTGTGCGTGTGTGTTTGCTGTAAACATCCTATGATTCTATGAATCGGCCCTCTGACAAACGTTCTTGTACCTGCGGTTTGACATTGAGTCTCGCTGCTGGAACTTTGCAGACAGTTCTACAGGTGAGGGCCTGAATTGTGAAGCGAGGGAAACCACAGGGTCCTCTGGCTGAGGTATTATTTTACGAGTTAAGCGCAAGTTGCTCAGAATGTAGGCCAGGGATTTCCGCCACTCGATGTACCTTTCACACTCCGAACGCAATGGTTTGTGAGAGAGGCGCCTCTGGCTGGTTCGCAGCAACAGCCGCGGATATACTCAGTGACCTTCTGCTGTCAACCTCGCTGTCCTTCTGTCTGAAGTCCCCTGGCTCGCTTAGTCGTCACTTAAGTCCTAGCATTTTTCCATAAACAGTTCTGATATACAGTCTGCCTGAATAATCCAGCTCAACTCCGAACCAATTCTGTCAGTAATTCATTATATCAGGACTTTCTGATTAAAGTTTATATTTCTCGCTCATGTCGTTCAATTTCCATGCCGCCACTGAACGTGACAATTCATGTAGATTTGTTTGAACTTGCAAAGCGCTGCACAGTCCGTACAGCACAGGAGCAGGCGATTCGGCTAACGTCACCATGTTAGTGTTGATACCCCACAAGGAATCGCTTCCAACATCTCTTCATCTCACCCCCATCAACATATCCTTCTGTTCCTTTCTCGCCCGTGCGTTTATCCAGCTTCCCCCTTAAATGCAGCTCCGCTATTCACCTCAACCACTCCCTGTGGGAACGAGTTCCACATTCTCCACATTCGTTAAGTTTGTGCTGATCATGGATAACGTGAAAACGAGGCATGGAGACAGATAGATATGCACAGGTAGCGCGATAGAAACAGAAAGAAATGGCTAGTTTGGGATACAGCAGATAGATAATTCTAAACCTAACATACTTCAAAATGGTGTTAAATTGTCAAAAAATTATTTTTTCAAATTGCAGCTCAGAATTTTAAGGTTTGTATATGCCGTGTGTGTGTATGTTTGTGACTAAGTGTGTGTCTGTTCATGCGTGTGACTGTAAGTGTGTGTGCGTTTATGTGTGTGTTTGTGCGTGTGTGACTGTGTGTGCCTGTTTATGTGTGTGGCTGTGTGTGCCTGTTGCTGTGTGTGACTAACTCTGTGTCTGTGCGTGTTTGTATGTGTCTGAATTTGTGAGTGTGTGCGTGTGAATGAGAATGACTGCGTCTTTGTACGTGTGTTCTTTCGTGAATGTGTGCGTGTGTGACTGAGCTTGTGTGTGTTTGTGTTCAGAGGCATGGCGCATTCCTCGGAGAGCTGCTTTGATTTTACTGGAGTGTAAAATGTACTGTTTTGTTTTACAGCTTCAAGATATATATTAAAGACCCTTAACCTATGCGGTTAATTTGCAAACACCGAAGCTTAAACATTGCTTTAAGAGAGAGAAAAAAGCACAAACAAAACAGCTATGAGAAAGTTTATGTCCTGTTTTCTGCAGATAAAAGTTCCAACGTTGAAGCTTTTGTTCTAACCTGAAAGTTGACTTTTTTGTTCATAAAAGTGGAAAGGAAAAGAAAACAAAATTATTTAGGAATAGGAAACAATTTAAAATGGAACATGGCTCTTTATTTATGGGAAACTTTCAAAAAAGCAACATTGGGTAAAAAAAGAGACACAGTTGTGTGCAAATGTTTCTCCGCTCCCTGAAAACCAGCAGCTAATTTTACCCTTTTTTCTATTAGGCGCTTTTTAAAAAATCACTTCGCAATTTTTTGTCTTGCTAATGTAACTTCATATCATGGACATTATTAAATGTAAATATTCTAATTTTATAGATATACCCACTGGACTCCTAACTAAAGTCACAATGGATTGTTTGTGTTTTTGGCAATTGGTGGCGATCGTTTCCAGCTCCATGTTAATACTGCTGGTGCAGGAAGGAATCCAACAGTTTTGAGAATTTAATCGCAGCATGCTGACAGTTTTGAAAAAGATATTTGCCTTTCAAAGCCTGGACCATGACCGTTCAGGTAATTTGTTACCTTCCAAGAAAAACTGCTGGAGAATTGGAAATGTGTAAACTATCTCCAAACTGATAGCAAGCCTCTGTGTCTCCGATATAAAAAAAAATTAAAGCCGACAATCTTAGGTATAACTCTTTCTGAAATTTGAATGAGTATAATAAATTGATATGAGTTGCTAGTTCAAACACTGAAAGGGAAATTTACCTGTTCTTTAAGAGGGTAATCAAATTTTAACCTTCAAACATAAAAGCTAATGGAAAAACACAGTCTAGGTGGCTTCTGGGTAGTATAAATAAAGGTTAATTTAGAGAGGAATAAATTGAGCACAAAAAGCGCCTATCAGCCCAATAACACTGCGAATTGAATCTGGGACAATTTTGAAATTGTAAAGCGTCAGACGTTGCCTCAAAGCAAAAACAAACAAACAAACTGTGTTCATGACTGGAAACACGTGAGACTGTTTGATTTCTGCTTTAAAGATCTTATGAGGATATTGTACTGTAAGGTAAAGTTTCTCCAGTGTTCCTGTATGTGATAGGATGGTAACTATTCCATGTGCAATATTGTGCGAGGAAGTAATTGATGGTGGGACATAAATGTAGGAAAAAGACAGATCATCAAATGGGAATTATTTCCCTTGGCCGTAGTTGAATAGAAAATATCAATCGGGTATTTTAGTGAAATAAAAGTGTAGATGAGGCAAGTAAGATGATAGCTTTCTTCCGGAGCTGTCTGTGCACTGTGAAGATTTTAATAAAATTAAATTTGATTGTTGCTCTACTATCCCTCACCCACCAACACGCTCCTCAGAGTCAGAAGTGGAGGGTTCGAGTCACCACGCCAGAGATTTGAGCACAAAGTGTAGACTGGCTCATCACAGGAGACCCGAGGGAGCGCTGCACTGCCTAAGATGCCGCTTTCAGATTCAGCGTTAATCCTTGGCCCTTTCTGCCCGTCGGTCGGTGTGAAAGATGCACCCTCGCTACTGAATGAAGAGCTGGGATGGGAACTGGGTTTTCTCTTGTGACCTGGGCGATATTTAATCTCTCGAACAACATCTTAAAACACTTTTACAAGGTCATAATCTCATTGCGTTTTAATGGGATCTTGCTCTGCGCAATATAGCTGCTGCGTTACCAACATTACAAACAGTGAGTGCACTACAAGAAGTGTCTGAAAAACAAATGCGGTTGCTGAAGTCTTGAAAAGCGTTATTTTAACTCAAGCCTTTTAATTGTGTGTGATTCTATCTGGATACGATTAATTCTGTGGGATCTACCCAACCGTATAAATGGCATAGTGCGAAACATGGTAATCGGATTGGCAAGTTAACATCGATGCAATCCAATAAAATTGAGACTCATCATATCAATTTTCTGATTACAACTTGGTGATTTCTGTATTAAATTGCTTTCCGAATTTTGCTTCTCTAATCCAAAACATTAATTCAGGCAATTCTTGCAAAGGCACATTAAGCAAAACAATCATAAAATTAAGATACGGAGCAATGAAAGCAGATATAATAATACATTTCAACAGGCAGGCATATTTGTGGTAGGAAAAATGCTAAGATATGGGTAGGAGATGAGTTCACTGGGACGAATTGGATTACTCTTTCAAAGGGCTGGAACAGACACTATGGTCCGAATGGCTTCCTTCTGTGCTCTATCATTATATAATTTGATCAAGCTCTATTACAGAGATAATCTGACCTTACTTTTAACTATTTCTGAATAATAATGTTTAATACATATCCCAGTCTCAGGGCGGACCTCTCTACGCCTTCCTGGAGTTTGCTGCAATGGAAAATAAATCATAAAGAAGACGGGTCGCAGATAAGAATCTGGACATTTTCCCTCTGATGAATTATGGAGGAGTCCGGATTTGCCAAATAACCCGCAGCCTCGTGGAAACAAAGCGGAACCAAGGAGACTCCCAAGAAACAACTAAACTACTCCCGCCAGAATTTACAAAACACTGTCTCCTTTTTTGAAATGGGAAATAAGTTGTTTTCAGGATTGTTGAGGATATTCCACTGTATTCGTGTAAGTGTGAAAGAAACACTGAACAAATCTTAGGGACATTCTTCAGTTTCTCTGCACCTTTTCTGCTGTTCCTGAAATCCCAGTTACTGACAGGATTTTTATTTCTTTGCAAACTTCTGTAGGTAAGTAAATAGAATAAAGTATTTTTCCATTATAACGATTCATCAGAGATTTGTATCGATCAATAATTAGCTTATAATTCAATGTCAAATGGATGAAACTGCAATTCCTGTTGAGCTGACAATATCAGCACTGAATTGAGATGGTTTGGTGGTGGTGTTTTCTGCCTGAGATGTGATGACTTTAATCATTTACAGAATTAGAACACAGCAGGAGAGGGACACGGGCCCTCATGCAAGAACCTTGTGATGGTCCCATTTTACTTTTACACAGTGTGTTCTGCTTTGAGCTTAGTTATAAATACACATGTCAGAGCCTTTGGTTCAGTGCAGTGTGCTTTGGAAGAAGAGGTGACTTTTCTGCTATGTTTCCCCAAGCCGATCACCACTGGGGTATTCACTCCTCATGCCTGGAATGTTGTAGACAAATTAAGACGGGTTTACTGCCATGGCAACCAAATTATCATTGTACCACTGAACTGCCAGGCTGGTAGGGTGCAATCTAGACTGATTGTTTGTTTTTCCTTTGTCCATCTTGATTTTCCTATTATCCCAGTACCAGTTTTGCAAAGCTTTGGAACAATGTTTTCAGTCAGAGAGATAGAGGATTACCCCACACCCGGGCACAATTCATTTTCGATCAGGGTCATATCAGTCTAAATATTATCATTCTCTTTACACTGGAATCAAAAGTTAAAGCCGGATGAGACAAACGAGCAAGAAAAACAGTTCCTGGTAAAGTCACTTTCAAGATCCATCTCCCAGAAACTGTCTAATAAACATGTTGAGGATTTAACTGAGCTCCTGACTGTGGTGAACTTGTTAATGTGAATTTAGATTGTATTGTAGTGTTATTTACAGCAGATGTAAATTTACCAGGACTCGGGACAAAATGGTTTAAATAAAAGAAAAGGTTGATCAGACTAGACTTGTATTCCCTCCGTGATGGTGTTTCCGGTCCGCACGAGACTCCTCCCACCACCTCTGGATCTCGCCCATTCAACATATCATTCCATTGATTTTTTCCCTCATGTGATTATCCAACTTCCCCTGAAAAGTAAGTCTGATAGTCATCTCAACTGCTCCCCAACCCCACCCCCGCAACCCCCCCCGCCCTCGCCCCCGGTATCGATGTGGATTCTACCCACTTTCTGGCTATAGAAGATTAACATGAATTCCCCTTTGGATTTATCAGTGAATATCTCATACTGATGGCCTATAGTTCTTGTCTCCCACTCAAGTATCCAATCATTTCATAATTTTGAAGAACTCTATCAGGTCACCCCCTCAGTGAGCCTGTTCAATCCTAACTGATATCATAAAATAAAATTTTTGTTATCATCCTAGGAGAATTGTTCCCAAATTTTAAACCGCACACATCTGCTATCTAAAGATATCCCGAACTGCAGATCCAAAGAGCACATTTGGAATGAGCGAACAAACAGCTTGTAATGACAAACGCAATGCTTCGATTTCCCAACCTCCTTTAATGGATCGGTAAATCGGACACTGATGCTCTCTTTCCTGCTCAAGTTCCACAAAGTTGCGCAATTAAATTAAGAAAAACACTAACACAAGAAAGTAACACATGTAGAAACTGAGCAGAAAGCTAAAATGTCCCAATGTCAACATTCTCTTGAAATGGAGCAGGTTCTATCAGGCATGCAGTCTATCCAGTCGGCGATAAATGTTCTCACAATTACTGATAAAACTGCGTTCAGAATTTGCGATGACAGTCTCTTAGAAAGTTTCACACATCCAGGCTTTCCTCCAATGTGGACCAAAAACAAGAGGAAACTTTCTCCAAGACGTCATATCCCGGAAGCAGCATATGAGCTGTCAATTTCCATTACTATCAGAGTGTGGGGACCGCAGTAAACGCCAGCCGAGCATAAAGAGTCTGCAGCAGAATACACAAACCGTGATCATGAGAAGCACCATCATCAGGGGGCAGAAGGCGGGCATTCAGCCCTTCGAACCTTTCCCGCCAGACAGTTCAATCAATTTGAACCCGCATGTCAAACCCACGTACCCGCCTTGCTACTATAAACCTTAGTCCAACGGAAATCTATCAACCTGAGTTTCGCCATTTTCAGCTGACCCCCCATATAGTTATTCACGTTTATTGTCACGGTTCTATTGAATAGGTAATCAGTGTTATCTTAAATCATGCGCCATGCAAAGTCTCATACACTCAAATGACAGGAATGAGGAATCTTCACCTTTAATTAAAACTCCGCCACCCCTATCTACACACGCTAAGAACCATTTCTATCCATAGTTACCGTCTTTTCTTCTGTACGCGCTCTGGAATGTGTCAGTTCCTCATAAATGTTCACAGCTGGACTCACACAATACAGACAGCATTGTATGTTACATTTTGGAAATGCTGCAAATGTTGTTAAACATCATTGCCCTTTCTGTAACAACCATTTTGAAATGGCTGCTTCTTTTATTGTATTGAAGCACTTCAGAGTACAACATGATTTAAGTAGAAAATCTGAATATCATTGCACTTTCTGAAATGTTTTGTAATCTTCTCTCAAATATTTTATGAAAAAAGAATAATTTTGCAAAAAACAAGTGTCTGCGTGTGTGTTTCTGAGATTCAATGTATTTATTCGTGATTGAAGATGATATGATAGAATGCTTGCTGAAATAACACAAAGCTACAAACTGTGGACGTCGAAAGAAAGTTGAGGGTCCATACATTTGAGCGCAGGGCAGCTTTACTCAAATTATACCAGGAAGGGGTAAATTACAAGTGGGATTGCACAAGGTCCGAATGTATTCCCAGGAATTTAGGAGGATCAGGGGTGATATCATCCTACACTTCAACACGCTTGGGTCGGTGAAGTTTGGAACTGTCTTCCGCAAGTGAAGATTGATGCTCAGACAATTGTTAATTTAAATATAATATTGAACTAAATTGATTCTGTCACTCTCTGTCCCCTGGTGTGTGTGTGTTTCACTCCCGCCAATCCCTGAATCTCTGTAAATCTCCACATACATCAATCAGACATTTTGCGTTTGTTCATGGCGGCCATTTTCTCCCCAAAACCCTGTATATTCACAGCAAATCTGAGAGTATCGAGCACAGGGTTACAACCGTAAAGGTGTGTGTGTGTGATTCTCAGGTTATCCAGCAGGGTGTAGATTGGTTAAGTTGTGTGTGTGATTCTGAAATTATCCAGCAGGGAGTAGATTGGTAAAGGTGTGTGTGTAATTCTGAGGTTATGCAGCAGCGGTATGGAACAGTGAAGGTGAGTGGGGTAAACCAGAGCTGCATTGCAAAGTGATATAATATCTAATAATAATAATAATAATAATAATATATGGTAGATTGGTAAAGGTGTGTGTGTGTGATTCTGACATTATCCAACAGAGGGTAAGATCGGTAAAGCTGTGTGTGTGATGCTGACATTATCCAGCAGAGGGTAGATCAGTATCAGTTGTGATCTAGGGGTCGCAGAGGATGATCTGTAGAGAAGAAATAACGCAGAAACAGGGAGAACAAAGAGGCCAAAGGTTCGGCCGGTTAAAGTAAATAATATTTTCGCAAACTCCATTGAGAGGCCGCAGCAACAGGTGTGGAATGCCGGGGAGAGCAGCCCGACTCCAAGGTGCCTCTGCTACAGTCTATTTGGGAAAGCAGACCGGTCACAGTTATTCCTCATTCTTTAACACGGGTTGCTATTATTTCACGTAATTTCAAAGCCTCATGTAGTTTGGAGATGGCCGTCATATATTGATATTTATTGGTTATTAACCGACGTTTAGAAGGATTTTTCTGAAAGCAGCCGAGCTCTGCTTGTGTCGAAATTGTGGAAGTGACAGATACATCAGTGACAGCCGGAGTGACTCTCTACACATGACGCAGTGCATCAAACTCGTGCTGATGTGCAGGAAGAAAATGCCCAGACTGGCAAACAGAAATACGATTGTGTCCGAAGTACCACTTTAGTCCTGTGAACTGTTTATATATTCAGATCAGCAGCGGTACTGGGTCTCATTAAGCTGATGGGAGTCTGGGGTGGATAGTATATTCACGGAATAGAAACGCTGAAAATTGCCCCTGGACCGTTTTCAAATGTTCTGTTGATGAATCAATTGAACAATTGAGGTAACCGGATATTTCACTGCGCTCTTGAATTTCTCTCTGAACTTGGACTGAGTCACCGCATAAATGAATGTGTTTGTGCAGCAACTTAGATTCAGCAACATATACCCGGCATGTCGAAAGATATATAAGGAATCCGTATAATCAGCGGGATTTGCGCTTGAAATGTTGTAATATAAGAAATGGATAACAAATGATAGCCACAGGAATATGAAGTTTGCCGATATGGTGAAGAGTAAAATCACAGAATTCCTCCTGCTCTCCAGCTCGGGGTCAATGCAATTCCCTCCATTCCGCCGACCCCTCAGTTCCTTACGGGCTCGACTGACCACCACAATGTGTCTGACCGTCAGAGCGTTGAGAGAGATGATTAAAGTAAATGGCAGCAATGGCGTTAAAACCGTATCAAACCAATCAAACCCCACCCATCCGGGCTCAGTGTAATAGCTTGGCTTTCTGGAACAGAACCAGGGCACATTGTCAATTATATCTCCCGGGGCATATGTAAAATAGTAGGGAACGTTTTTCAAACTGAGCAGAATGCAGGTTGCTGTGAGGACCAAGGCTGCAGTTTTGTCGGTGCAATATTTCCTTTTCAGAGTCTGGCAGCAAATGGCCACAAATCGATCGAATGTGAAATTGACAGTGAACCAGACGGAACAATGAGTGGCTGAAAACCTCAGAACAGTGAAAATACTGCACACAGGGGTGATTCTCAGGAAAAATAGCGGGAAGTAATAAGACTGGATTTGGTACAGTATGATCTCAGTGATAATAACCATTAGATCCGCCGTTGCCATGGCTACCAGGTAGCGGGTAGTGCAGGTAGATAGACCGCAGCTGCCCCGGGACAGTATCACTATCGCCACCAAGTTAACTGGAAGAGAAAGAAGGGTACAAGAAGAGGAAAAATAAATAAAGTTAGCGGTGAAACATTCCCTCTGTCAAGGAGAACGCAGCAAGGTTAAAGACTCAGAACTATGCCCCAAACGCTCGTCCAACTGGCCCACTTTTGGTATAATAGGGGCACAGGATTATATACAGGACATTATATACATTATACACATGATTTTCCTATGTATCAATGCTGTCTTGCTGTTCAGCTATCAGTAAATTCGCTACATCTTTCTCTGGCCATGCATATCAATAGGAAAGAGGACACTATCAATGCACACCTTTCTGTAGTCTTACTGCCAAACACACCAAGCCAACATCACCATTTACATTCATAAAGCAGGTAAACCGCTCAATCAAAATACAGAATCAGTCGCCTGAAGGAATGATTTCGAAGCAAAACTGACTTGTTCCACTGCAGGTATTGAACAGCCACTCAGCTCAATGGTGCAATTACATACACTGCCAGTGATACATAGACTGGGCTCTTTTGCTCCAATCCATTTAGTGAACCGTACCTCGTGAAAATTCTACAGCGACAAATATTCTGTCTGGCGCCTGGTGTTTTATGCCAATTGACACACATCCTGCATTCACACTGACCGATACTTTCACTAATAACTTTGCCAAGAGAGTTGCCTACACCAATGTTCGATTCACCAATTGCAGATGTTCCACTAAAGGATGGAGTATGATAATGCAACGAACTGTTGATATCAGTGCAGTTGTTTGTGTCAAGTTTCGGTCAATTGAATAAAACAGCAGGGATCATTCAGCATGAATGAAATGATATAACTGATCCAATGACTGCATAAGAGTGACGATACATCGGCGCACAACATCATCAGGAACATCATGAGCAAACACAACCTCTACTCAGAATTATTTGAACGACTTCAACAGTTTCACTCACTCACCTGGAACACCAATAAGAGCAAGGGTTGTGTAGTACACTTTCCTGATGCCGTAGAATGTTTCAAGCATTTTCTTTGTGAAGTAACCAGTCTTTCGTTCTGCAGTCAATTCCTTTGAATTAACGTCTGAATCACTACATTCGCAGAGTCTTTAACTAATACCATGTGAGAGTTCCATGGGGGATATGTCGATTGCAAAATCTTTTCTTTTCACAATTGGAACAAACATATGACGACATCGTATTAAGTCGGTGTTATGGCTGAATATATTTAGCACTGAGACTGGATTAGAGATGCACAATTCATTGTCATGAAGGTTAGACATGTTTTATTCCAAGTAATGACGTTGTTATTGCAAACCTCATTATATTTATATCTAGATCTCCTGGCGTTTCGATGATGCCTTTCAATCTGCAGCGCTCCTTCAGTAATTAAATACCAATTGGTACACTGCGTTTCTTAGTATTTCTTTTGTACAGGCTGGGATGTAGCTTACCTCTTTAATTTTTCTCCTTCAGTAACTGAATTATACATTTTAGGGTATTCCCTTCGGGGTTGTTCTACTTCACTCCGGGATGTGCCTCAACCCTTCAGCTTTGGACCAGAAACTGAACTTGACTGGCCTTATAAATAATGTGGCTATAAGAGCATCAGAGGCTAGGAGTCCTGCAGCGAGTGAATCACCTCCTAAATCCCCAAAGCCAGTCCACCATCTATAAAGCACGAATCAGGGGTGTGATAGAATACTCTCAGCTTGCCTGGTGCAACAACAATAAAGAAGCTTGACACCATGCAGGACAAAGGGCAAATCAGCCCGCTTGTTTGGCACCCCATCCGCAAACATTCACTCCCTCCACCGCCGATGCACAGCAGCAGAATTGTGCATCATCTACAAGATGCACTGCAGGAACTCACCAAGCCTTCTTCGACATATTGATAAGAGAGGGATATATATAAAGGAGAACGAAATTCTACGTGTCACAAGGCCATGTAAGATCTAAGAGGAATGTATGAAGTAACCTTAATAAAGTCTCCAGGATTTGTGCATAAGTCTGCTATGTAACAAAACTGAAGTTAGGGAAAAGCGATTTGGAATTCCACTGCCCAGGGTATTGTGTTAAATGCTGAGTTTGTTTTAAAACTAACATCTATTTTGTAACATTGCCTTAAATGGTGTATAATTGGGGGATTAGGTTAATTAGGATTGTTACGAGGTATTACAGTCGTAACCGTAGCGTTATATATGTGCTAGACACCTTTCATTTTGTTAATAAACATTTTCATTTACCTTGTAAAAATCTCTAAATGCCTTGGTGGACGTTTTACTTCTGAATTCAGTGCACACATTTCATAACACATGCAAATTGTGAAGCCATTGTGAGAGACCTACCAACTTTCCCTCGTGTATTTGCTCTGCCTGGCACACCGCATCTGCCCTGTCATAACAATGGGTAAAGCTTTGTCTTAAGGATTAACATTGACAGAATTACCTGGGCCGAATGATCTGCTTCGGTGCTTTGCATTCTATGTAATTCAAAGTAGTGAATCGGTTGCATTAACAGAGTCACTTGCACATCTTTCACGCCTTAAATGTTTTCTGTATTATATTTTCTAGACACTCTTCTTCATAATTTTGGCACGAAAAGCCAAGATGAACAACACTAAGTGCACAACTGCTCTAAGATCCCACAGAGATAGTCCTGTTGCTTTATTTAAAGCGTTGGAAACCCTGTCCGGGTCTATTGGACCAGAAATCGGGCCAACTCCACGCCTGAAATTATCCCAGCAAAAGAAATCCTTTGTAAGGAAGCCGAAGTGGCGAACTAGAATAAGGGGGACATTTACTCTAAATAGAGCTTGCAGTATGTGTCAACTAATGTTACCAGGATGGGTACATGTTCGATGCAGACATCAATGTCCCAGAGCCTAGGAACATGAGGGGCCCGTGAGTCAATTCAGCCATTCAGGAATGTCGTTCTTGGTCTGTGTCTTAATCCCATTCTCTTGCCCAGTAATCCCAACAAAAACCTGCCAGTCTCAATTTCCTGCTGTTGAAACGAATGGGTCGCAGATTTTCAATGCCTTCTCTGTGAGGAAGTACTTGCCGGCGTTATTTCTAAACAACGGGGTTACAATTTGCTTAATCAAACAGAACCAAAGCATAAACAACACCCCCCACACCCCCCTCAATGTTAAATTAAGATGACGGACGCGCCCCCATTCCATTCCCCTCACATGGGATACCGGATGGTCAAAATCTCCTGTGCTCAGTAATTGCTTTTGAAAGCATCAGCGTTCATATTGTGCTTAATTCCAAAGGAGTCAAAACTTCCAGATCCTCCCCTTCCAAAGGTGGAATATGATTTATCAAATACGAATTGAGGAATAAAATAAATGGGCCCAACTTCACCGGTGTTTGATAAACCCCCAAAAAACCCGAAACATTTCTACAATCTTTATGAAAGCTCAATGTGTTCCGCCTTAAAGCAGCAGTTTATTGTTCAGAGTTACAGCCGCTGCTGACTGCAGTGGACACAAGGATGTGTTGCAAACCGCTTAGCGCAGCAGCGGGTGAACTTCTTCCATCACTTTACAGGCAGGACCTGTGTGTGGGAGCTGAGCGAGTAAAGAGGAAGCTCAGAATCACCGCTTAACTCCTGCTGCATTTTCCATCCGCCTGTGTTTAAAAGGCAGCGCCTAATTTCCGCGGCTCCGTATTTCACTGTTTCACCCGGTTCCCCGTCTGGATTGAGGATCCCGACCCCCCAGAGGAATAAGTGTCGAATGTGAAACTCACAACTTCAGCCACAGCCTCGGCCGCCGACAATGGGCGTCTTCACTCTCTGCGTCCTGCTGCACCTCTTCCCTGGTTAGATTTCCTCACTCCTGATGCACGGGGGGATTCCAGGGGAAGCTCACTGAGGAAACTCAGGAAGGTGAGGAGGCGACGCTGCCGCTTTCTGGAATATTCCTCCTCTGCCGAGGGACTGAATGGTCAAAAGGTCACAACTCGAGATAAAGCGAAATGTCCCACATCTCATGGATGCAATTTTGAAGAGGGCAGGACAGCCCTGACATTGCTCCGGGCCGAGACTTATCCCTCCACCCAACAGACTGTCTGGTTATTACCACGGCGCTATTTGTGGGATCTTGCTGTGCGCTAACTGTTCGCCGCATTTCCGTGAATGCAAGAGTGACCGCCCTTGAAAAATAATTCATGTCAAGCGCCTTTAACTCCTTTCTTTCTTTTTTCTTCCTTCCTCTCTTTCTCCCTTTCTTCCTTCCTTTATTTCTTTATTTCTTTGTTCCTTCCTCCCTCCCTCCAGATATGATCTCAAATTTAACCCTCAGCGCTTTACCCCGGCTACAGGTCAGGAACTGGCGATCCTTCCTGACAGAATTGGTGTGAAACAGGTTTTATGTTTCCCTGACATAACAGGATTTCTTGTGATGTGTTCTTTTCCCTCAGTGACCGTCTCTCAGGCCGCGTTCCCGCAAACACCGGCCGCTCAGACCGTCTCGGTGGGCAGTAGCTTCAAGGTGCATTGCCACACAGGCTGGTTATCAAGTGGAGCTGTTTACTGGTATAAACAGCGGCACCGAGAGCACCTGCAGTTCCTTCACATGGTGAGAAAGCACATCCCTGCAGAGGGAAGGTTTTCAGGAGAAATCAACGACAAATCGACCAGTTACACCCTGGTGATCGTGGAGGTCCAGCGAAATGACTCGGGTGTTTATTACTGCGCAGCCCGGAAAACCCATGGAATGTCCCTGGTCTTCGGGACCGGCTCCAAATTGTTCAGCACAGATATATTAAAAAAAAGAGAAATGAGATTGTTTACTCGCTTTATCATTATTTTTTCCTTCGTTCACGGGTTGTGGGTGTCTCTGGCTCGGCTTAGCATTTATTACCCATCCATAATTAACCTTGTTCAGAGGGCATTGAAGGGAAAATGTGGATCTGGAGTCATATGTAGGGTCAGACCGGGTAAGGGCGGAATATCTCCTTCCCTAAAGGGCATTAGTGAACCAGATGGGGTTTATTTTCTTTTTTCTGACAATCGATTCCTGGTCATCATTAGACTTTTAATTCCAGATTCCTCTTCAGTTCCATTTCCTCCCTCTGCCGGAGGTGCCATTCAAAGCCGGGTGCCCAACGCATGCGGGTGAGAGTTTGTAAGTCTCCGTCTATGTGAGTGTGTTTGTGATTGAGTGTGTCTGTGTGAGATTGATATTATAAAGCAGCAACACATTCCACCTTTGGAACAGAATCACTTTACCCACCGTGTGCCCAGTTGCTGTTATCAGTTTCCAGACATAACTGAGATATTATTCGGCCTCTGTGTGTTTATTGTGCTTTGGGGAAGGGTCACCAGTTTCACCAGAGCCAACACTGATTTATGAAAGTAAACGTTTCCTTGGCAATTCTGTTGTGGCTGGCAGGGTGAATTAGGGGCAAGAGTGGAGGTAGTGCATTTGGTTTCCAACTCAGCTGGTCTCCCTCTGTATCACTGAAACCTACAGGGGTGCAGACCAAGAGCTGCAAAATGGGAATAGATTGCAGAGCTCTTCACTTCTGGGCCAGCACGGACACAATGTGAATAATGGCTGTAAGGATGTTAAAATAAATTCTCTGGTTTATATTGTTTGTTCTTTCAATGTTTTTTTTTCTAGGGCAAAGAATCCGAGTGGGGAATTGAGTAAAACTATCTTGGAAACATAGTTAATAAAAACCTTTAGCAAAATCCAAAGTGTCAGGTTAAACATTGAAAATGTATTGCAGAGGAGGTACAGGTTACAGCAAAGTTTATCCATTCCCATTCTGAATGGGATTACAGTCTGATAACAGAACCAAATGTGCACCTTGCAGACTGAAATAATCCCCAACTACCATCTCCAGCCAATATCTCCAATGGGGAATGAGGAGAGAGCTCATGTACAGGTTGAGGTGGTAAAAGAGCCAATACACCACCCGAGCGAACTGTGCACCCTGTTGCAAACTTCAATCCCTACACTATTTGTCAATATTCACTCTTCACCGGTCTGTTTCCAGATGCAGCCTTGCAGGAACTGAACTTCTCTGAGACTGGCAAAGAACAGCGCCTGTAGTGGCGGTGCGCTACCAGCAGAGGGTGGGCTTGTATCACTTTAATCACAAGACAGTGAACCTGATTTGAGAAGAGGCTTTGGCACTTTTTAAATTCATTCTTTGTTCAAAGGATAAAAAAAGACAAAACGCTGACAAAATGTGCGAGTTCAGGCTGTATCACAGCCTGTGCAGCGGAAGATAGAAATCCCAATCAAAAGACCTGGTACCCTGTAGAATGCACAATGAACGCCGTCCATAATGGGATGAAACTGTTCAGAAATCTCTCATGTGTCACAATCCGAGGCCTCCCTTCATTTTGACATCCCGATTGCAATAAATGTGTGAGCAAACTTCCCATCGTAAAACAATCAATAAATCTATAATTGAACCGCTGGCTGCAGCGTTCTTAACCACATCCCAACTCTTCCTATTTTCTTTATAACTGGGGGCAACTTCATGAAACTGAGTTTGTTGCGCGCAGTGGGATCATTGACCAAATAAAAATAACTGAGCAGAATCTCAACAAAATGACTTCACAGTCACACCCACAGATATATTCTCCCTCACACACACATACGCACGCATTTTCTCTCTCACACAAGCACACACACTCACACAAATACATTATTTCTCATACACGCAGACACACACACACATACCCTCTCACAGAGAGTCACGCTCACACAGATATATTCTCTATTTCATACACACGCACAAAAACACACACATTCTCTCTCACGCACACACACATTCTCTCTCACACACATGCACACATACTCAGACAGATGCATTCTTCATCATACACGCAGACACATACACACAGACCCTCTCACACACAGTCACACTCACACAGATACACGCTCTGTCACACGCACACAGATTCTGTCTCTTACAGTCACCAATTCTCTCTCCCTCTCTCACACACAAACACCTTCACACACAAGCACAGTCACACACACACACACACACATTCTCCCTCTCTCTCACAGTCACACTCACACAGACATATTCTCTCTCTCACACACATTTTCTCTCTCACACACATACACACACACTCGCACAGATGTATTCTTTCTCATACACGCAGACTCACACAACATCACACAAACGTTCACACACAGATGTATTCTTTCCCACACTCACACGTGGAGGCACAATCACACAATTATATTCTCTGTCACACACATATTGTCTTTAGCACACAAACACACCCACTCAGATATATTCTTTATCATATATAGGCACACACACACACACACAGTCAGACTCACACAGGTATATTCTCCTTCTTGCACACGTACACACACATTGTCTGTCTCACACACAGATACACCCACTCACGCAGTCACACTCAGACAGATACATTCTCTCCCACATGCAGACAAATTCTCTCTCTTACAAACACCAATTTTCTCTCTCTTTCTCTCATGAACACACACACTGTCACTGATGGTTGTTTTCTCCCTCACACACACATACATCACACATTCTTCCTCTCTCTCACACACACTCCCACAGATATATTATTTTTCATACACGCAGACACACACAACCTCGCACATACATTCACACACAGATATATTCTTTCTCACACACACAAGCGCATACATTTTCTCTGACACAAACACCCACACAGATATATTGCTTCTCATACGCAAACACACAAGCACACACACACACCCTCACAGACAAACAGACACTCACACACACACTCACTACCCTCCCACACACACACATACATACATTCTCTGTCTCTCATATACACACAAACACACACACTCACGCACAGATATATACTTTCTCATACACGCAGGCACACACACACAAAAACACACAGACACCCTAACAAACACATTCACACACTCACAATTATTTCTCTCTTTCACAGGCACATACACACACACACATTCTCTCTCTCTGTCCCCACACATACACACACACATACACACATATACACACTCATTCTCCCTCTCTCTCTCGCACTCTCACACACACTCTCACACACACAGATATATTCTCCCTCTCACACACACATCCTCTCTCTCTCCCTCCCTCATAAACACACAAACTCCCTCAAACACGCACATAAACACACACCCACACCCTCTCACACACTCACACATACATTCTCTCCCTCTCATATACACACAAAAACACACACACACACCCCCACATACACAGTAACACTCACACAGATATTTCTCTCTTTCACACATACACATACACACACTCACATTCTCTCTCTCTCCCCACACACATACACACACACATAAACACACATTCTCTGTCCCTCTCTCTCACACACGCTCACATACTCTCACACACACATTCTCAAATTCACTTCTGCAATCTCTCACACACTCACTCGCACACTCTCTCTCCCCCCATCGCCTCTCTCCCACACCGCCCCCCCCCCACCCCACCCCTAACCCCCGCCGCCCACAGTCTCCCTGCACCGCCCCCCCCCACACTCTCTCTGCCCCCCCCCCCCCCACCCCGCCCACACTCTCTCTGCCCCCCGCGCTATGTCTTTCCCCGATGCTCTCTCCATTTTTGGATGAGAGATGGTTAGAGGGGATGGAGATCCTTTCTCAACCCGTTTCTTAGCCTCTCTTTCTCTCTCACCCCATCTCTATCTCTTTCTCTCCAACTATCTCTCTCGTCCCATCTCTCCCTCGCCCTGGCTCAATGTCGTTCTCTGTCCGTCTCTCTCACTCCGTCGCTCTCACCTCCGGCCCCTGTCACTCTCGCTCCCTCTCTCTCTTGCCCCGTCTCTCTGTCGCTCTCAGACTCGTCTCGCTGTCGTTCCCTGTCCTTTTCTCTCTTGCCCTGTGTTTCTCTCTCTTGCCCTCTCTCTCTATTGCTCTCTCACCCTCTCTCCCTCACTCCGAATCTCTCTCTCGCTCTCCGTCCCTCTCTCTCTCACTCAGCCATTCTCTCTCCCTCTCTCTCTCTCTGTCTATGTCTTTCGCCTTCTCTCTCTTACTCTGTCCAGAATTATCTCTCTCTCTCTCTCTCTCTCTCCCTGTCTCTCTACGCCTCTGTTTGACTCTTCCTCTCTCTCTCTCAACATTTCTTGCTCCCTCTCTCTCTGTCCCTCTCTCTCGCCCACTATTTTTTCAGCACAAATTGGATGTGAAGCTGAGGGGAAAATATTTGCAGGTTTATGGGGAAAGGATGGACAAGTGAGGACAGCAAAACTGCTCTTGCAGAGAGTCAACAGTAGCTTGATGGGCTGAATGGCCTTCTCCTGTGCAGTAACCGTTCTGTGTTACACACACAGATTATGTTTCCATTCTCAAATAAGCTTTACTCATTCCTCCATTGTAGGTTCCAGCACTTACACGTCACATGTTCGGGATGGGATATCCCTCCATGTTAAAGATGGAGAAGGTGTCTCCCTTCATTTTAAAGTTGCAGAAGGGATCTCCCTCCACTTTAAAGATAGAGATGGGATCTCCCTTCATTTTAAGGATGGAGCAGGAATCTCCCTCCTTTTTAAAGATGGAGAAGGTGTCTCCCTCCATTTTAAAGGTGGGGGAGGGATCTACCTTCATTATAAAGAGGGAGAACAAATCCCCCTCCATTTTAAAGATGGAGAAGGGACCACCCTCCATTTTAAAGAGGGATAAGGGATCTCCCTCCATTTTAAAGATAGGGAAGAGGAAGAAGGGATTCCCCTCCATCTTAAAGATGGAGAATTGGTCTCCATCCATTTACCGAGGGGGAAGGGACCACCTTCCATTTCAAAAATGGAGAAAAATCTCTCTCCATGTTAAAGATATAGAAGGGATCTCCCTCCATTTTGAAGGTGGAAAAGGTATCTCCTTTCACTTTAAAGAGGGAGATGGGATCCCCCTCCATTTTAAAGAGGGAGAAGGGGTTTCCCCTCCATTTTAAAGAGGGTGAAGGGATCTCCATCCATATTAAAGATGGGGAATTGATCTCCTTCCATTTCCTTTCTTGCTCTGCTACCCCATCTCTTTTTCTCTCTCTCCCTATTTCCTTTGCACACACACACACACACAGTCACAATTACACAGATGCATTCTCACATGCACACACATTATCTCTCTCTCAGACACCAATTCTCTCTTTCTCTCTCTAACACAGACACCAACACCTTCACACAGTCACACACAGACACACACACACACACACACACATTCTATCTCTCTCTCACACACACACATTCTCTCTCACACACACACACTCGAACAGATACATTCTTCCTCACACACACACACATTCTCTCTCTTACAGACACCAATTCTCTCTTTCTCAATCTCTCTCACACACACACCTTCACACACAAACACAGTCACACACATACACTCACACACATTCTCTCTCTCACACACAAAAAAACACCTTCACACAAGCATACACGGTCTCACACACACATTCTTTCTCTCTCACACACACATTTGCTCTCTCTTTCACACACACGCACACATACACATTCTCTCTCTCTCACACACACAAACACCTTCACAAACACACACACACAGTCACACACACACACATTCTCTCTCTCTCTCTCACACACACACATTCTCCTTCTCTCTCACACACACACAGTCACACTCACACAGGTATATTTTCTCTCTCCCACACGCACACAAACACACACACAGGCATTCACACACGTGGACACATACACATTCTCTCTCTCTCACACACACATGCAGGCATACTTACACAGATATATTTTCTCTCCCACACACAGATACATACAGACATATATTCTTTCTCATACACTGGCACACACAATCATATCCTCATACACACACAGTCACACTCACAGATATATTCTCCATCACAAAAACATCCACACACATGCTCTCTCTCTCTCTCACACACACAGTCACACACACACAGATAAACTCTTCCTCTTGCACACATACACACACATTCTCTCTCTCTCACACACACACACTGTCACACTCACACAGAAATATTCTTTCAGATGCACACACATTCCCTCTCTTACAGACACCAATTTTCTCTCTCTCTCTTTCTCTCATGAACACACACATTCTCGCTCACAGATATTTTCACCCTCACGCAAACATTGTTGGAAGCTTCAAATTCCAAAGAGATATGAACACCTTAAGTGAATGTGTGAAATAGAGAACGATGGATTTCATTGTAGGAAAAATGTATGGCCGCTCACATTAAAAAAGATGGAACAGATTACATTACAAATGATGAAAAGGTGGAAACAGTGGGGATCTAAAAGACTTGGGAGCCCCTGTCCATTTGTGTCAAGACAAATAAAACTTCAAATCGTTACAATGAGAAATTAAAAGTGATCGGGGTAAAGCTGGTTAACAACTCACACTACACATTCCATGAATCAGCCTCTGTAACCTGCAATTCAGCACATCACAAGAAAAATGATATTTTCAACGGTTCGTGATTTGAACCAATCATTCTACGTACAAACCCCACCGAATCCCTCGATTAGATTCCAGTCTGCAACTCACTCCCGGGTATCTGTTATTCTATATATAAACCCCTCAAACCCCTCGACTAGATTCCCATCTGTAACTCACTCCCGGGTATCTTCCATTCTATATGTAAACCACCCCGACATCTTCGATTAGATTCCAGTCTGTAACTCACTCCCGGGTATCTGTTATTCTATATATAAACCTCCACCGATCACCTCGATTAGTTTACGGTCTGTAATTCATTCCTGGGTGTCTGTTTTTCTATATTTAAACCACCCCGAAACCCTCGATTAGATTCCAGCCTGTAACTCACTCCCGGGTATCTGTTATTCTATATATAAACCACCCCGAACCGCTAGATTAGATTGCAGTCAGTAACTCACTCCCGGGTATCTGTTATAATATATGTAAACCACCCTTAACCTCTCGATTAGATTCCAGCCTGTAACTCAATCCCGGGTATCCGTAAATCTAAATATAAACTCCCCCAAACCCTTCGATTATATTCCAGCCTGTAACTCACTCCTGGGTATCTGTTATTCTATATATAAACCACCCGAACCCCTCGATAAGATTCCAGTCTGTAATTCATTCCCGGGTGTCTGTTATCCTGTAAATAAACCAGCCTGAAACCTTCGATATGATTCCAGTCTGAACTCTCTCCCGGGTATCCGTTATTGTATATATAACGCCGCCCCCACAACCCCCCAACCCGCCCAAACCCTTCGATTAGATTCCAGTCTGTAACTCACTTCTGGGTATCCGTTATTGTGCATATAAACATACCAGAACCCATCTAGCTGCAACTGTCCTGGGAGTGTTTGATGGGGACAGTGTAGAGGGAATAACTTCTACACACAAAGGGCCGTGTATGTTTGGAACTGTCCTCAACAATTGTAGTTGATGCTGAGTCAATTTTTAATTTTCAAATCTATGATAGACCTGATCTGATGCCTTTCATAAATCCAAATATGCCTCTATTCCTCTCTGTCCCTCGCTCAATTTGTATGTGTGTGTGTGTGCCTCTTTCTGTGTGTCTGTGTGCATCTGTGTCTGTGTGTATGTGTGTGTGTCTGTGTCTGTGTGTGTATGTGCCTGTGCACCTCTTTCTGTGTGTATCTGTTTCAGTCTGTGTGTGTGTGTGTATGTGTGTACCTCTTTCTGTGTGCATCTGTTTGGTGTGTCTGTATGTGTGTGTGTTTGTGCGTCTCTGTGTTTGTGTTTCTCTGTGTGTGTGTTTGTGTGCGTGTGTGAGTGTTTCCCTGTTGCTCTCTCCGGCACCCTGGAAGCCTTTACATACATCGTTTGGCCATTTTGAGTTGGTTCATGGTGGCCATTTTCACACCAAAATTCGGTTTTACCACAGCAAGTCTTCCTTAATATTGTACACCCATTGATGGGACAGTGAAAAGGGAGCTTGAGGCTCAGTATAACCCCGTATTGTACCTGCTCTGTCTGATGGAAAGTGAAGAGGAAGGTTTACTCTGTTTCTTAGATGTGCTGCACCTGTCGTGGGCGTCTTTGAATAGGCGATTGTAGAAGGTGTTTTATTCTGTACTGTACCTGTCCAGGGAGTGTTTGGTAGGGACAGTGTAGAAGGAGCCTTACTCTGTATTCTCCCTGTCCTGAAAGTGTTTCAAAGGAGATTGTGCAGAGAAATTTACTCTGTATTTGAAGGGACAGTGTAGAGGGAGCTTGACCTACTATATAAACTGTAGTTGTTTCTGTACTGCGAGTGTCTGATGGGGCAATGAAGAGGAAGGTTTACCCAGCTTCTTACGTGTCCTGGGCATGTATGAATGGGAGATTGTTGAGGGAGCTTTACTCTGTACTGTACCTGTCCTGGAAGTGTTTGCAAGGAGATTGTAAAGGGAAATTTACTTTGTTACTAACCATGTGCTGTTCCTGCACTGGGAGTGAATATTGGGACATTGTACAGGGAGATTTTCTCTGCACATAACCATGTGCTGTAAACCTCCAGGGACTGATTATCAGTAACCATCTAAAGGGAACTTTAACCTGTCCCTAGCCCCGTACTATATCAGCCTGGGGAGTATTTGAGGATACAGTGTAGAGAGAGATTTATTCCATATCCAACAGTGTGCTGTACCTGACATGTCCTGGGAGTGTTTCATGTGACGGTTTAGAGGGTGTTAACTCTGTATTTAACCCCGTGCTGTAACTGTGCTGGGAGTGTTTTATGGGGACAGTGTAGAGGGAGATTTCCTCTTTATCTAACTCCGTGCTGTGCCTTTCCTGGGAATGTTTGATGGGAAAAGTGTAGAGGGAGCTTTACTCTGAATCAAACCCTGTGCTGTCCCTGTCCTGGGAGTGTTTGATGGGTCAACGTAGAGGAAGCTTTAATCTATAACTAAACCCGTGCTGTAACTGCCCTAGGAGTGTTTGATGGGGACAGTGTAGAGGGAGATTTACTCTGTATCTAACCCCGTGCTGTAACAGTCCTGGGAGTGTTTGATGGGGACAGTGTAGAGGGAGCTTTAATCTATAACTAAACCCGTGCTGTAACTGCCCTAGGAATGTTTGTTGGGGACAGTGTAGAGGGAGATTTACTCTGTATCTGACCCCGTGCTGTCCCTGTCCTAGGAGTGTTTGATGGGACAGTGCAGACGGAGATCTACTCTATATTTAATCTCGTGCTGCACCATCTCTGGGGGTATTTGATGGCAACATTCTCACCCAACACGAAAACATTCCACAAAGCATGACTTACAAATTCAGCTTGAGTTAACTTGTTTGATTCTCCCTGGTCTGTTCGGATTCTCTGATAGATTCCTGGAGCTTATCCACCACATGAGCAGAAATCCTAATACTGTGTACCTGCCCTGCTCCCAAACACGGCATCCGACTACAATAAGGCAAGTGATATAGGAGCGTCGCAGTGAGTGAGACAGGTGAGTCTTGAGCCTGACCCGGGTGTATGTGAGTCACCCTGGTTAATCCGACACTCCTGGGACAGTTTAGACAGTTTGAGTGCATCGCAGCTTTGCCAGAATGAGAACTGGATTCCAAGGGTAAAATTACAAAGTGAGATTGCACAAACTCGGGTTGTATTCCCTGAAATTTAGTAGCATCAGGGGTGATTTGATCAAGCTGTCAAAGTATGAGCCCTTTTCCTGTGTAACAACCTTTCGTCAGGCACCTTGTGGGATCAATCTTGAAAATCCAAGTATCCTTCCGTCACTAGCTCTCTGTCTCTCGCTCACCCTCTCGGGCTGTATCTCTCTCACTGTCTCTCTGTCTGATGTTTAAATTTTTAAACCTCTTCACAACTGCATTCACACAATACAGGCAGCAATGTGTGTTGGATTTTGGAAATGCTGTCAAGCTCAGCACGCAGGGAAACATTTTATATCTGAGAAGGGGTCCCCCTCCATCATAAAGGTGGAGTAGGGATCTCCCTCCATTTTAAAGATGGAGAAGGGATCGATCTCCATTTCAAGATGGAAAAGGTATCTTCCTCCATTTTGAAGATGTGGAAGGGATCACCCTCCATTTCAAACCTGGTTAAGGGATCTCCCTTCATTTTAAGTTTGAAAAGCGATCTCCTCCATTTTAAAGATGCAGCAGGAATCTTCCTGCATTTTAAATGCTGAGGGTGGTCCTTGCTCCATTTCGTCCTCTCTCTCTCTCTCTCTCTCTTTCTCCCTCTCGCACTATATCTTTTACTTTCTCTCGACTCGCCTCCCTGACTCTCTCTCTCACTATTCACCGCACATCTTTGTCTTCTCTCACCCCTTCTCTCCCTCTCTCGCTCGTGCCATCCCTCTTCTCTCTCTCCCCAGTCCGTTTACTTCTCTCTCTCATCCCAACGCATTTCCTCTATTTCGCCCTGCCTCTGTCTCTCTCTCTCTATTTCTCTCTCTTGCCTTGTACCTGTGTGTGTCTCTCTCTCTCGCCCAATCTTTCGCTCACATACCACCTCTTTTTCTCTCTTGCATATCGCTCTGTCTCTACCTACCTCTTGCCCCTTCCCCCTCTCTCCCTCCTGCTCTGTCTCTCTCTCTCTTCCTGTCTCGTTCCTTCTATCTCTCTCCTGCCCCATTTCTCTGCCACCCTAACCTCTTAATTCTGTTTCTCTCTCTAGCTCACCTCACTCCATAAGCTATCAAACCTTCCCTTCTATCGGTCTCTCTCTCACCACATATCTTCTTCTGTCACTTAATCACCTCTCTTTATCTCTCTCCTTCACCCTGTCTCTTTGTCTCTCTTTCCCTCTCACCCCGTCTCCCTGTCCCTCCCTGTCTATCCATCCCTCGTCCCGTCTCTCTGCCTCCCTTTCCCACTCACCACATCTCTCTGCCATTCTCGCTCTCTCTCTCGCCCTGTCTCACTCTGTCTCTCTCTCTCTCTCTTTCACCCTCTCCCTTTCCCTGTCCCTTTTAATCCAAAATTGGATGTGAAGATGAAGGGAAAATGTTTTCAGGGTGACAGAGAAAGGGCGGAAGAGTGCATTGTACATTATGTGTGTGTGTGTGTCCGTGAGTGTGTATGTGTGCCTGTCAGTGTGTCTGTTTATGTACGTCTGCGTGTGCCACTGTGTCTGTCTGTCTGTATGTGTGTGTGTATGTGTGTCGGTCTGTCTGTGTCTGTCGTGTCTTCTGAAGTATCTCCCAGTCTCCTGTGACTTCCTGCCCTACCTGGTGAAGACATCTAAAGAATTCAAGTTAAACACAACCTCATTTCCCCACCTCCCCTCTGTGTTCTGTATCTAACCCGTGCTGTCCCTGTCCTGTGAGTGTTTGATACGTAAAGTGTAGAGTGAGATTTACTCTTATCTAACCCTGTGCTGTACCTGATCTTGGAGTGTTTGATGGGAGCAGTTCAGAGAGCTTTTAAGCTGCTTCTAACCCTTCGCTGTCCCTGGCCTGAGAGTGTTTGATGTGCACGGTATTAGTGGCAATTTTGCATGTATGTAATCCCATGCTGTAACAGCCCTGGGAGTGTTTAAGGGGACAGTGTAGAAAGAGATTCATTCTGTATCTAACGCTGTGCTGCACATGCCATGTGAGTGTTTTATCCAGAGAGGTTAACACTGTATCTAAACCCTGCTGTAGCTCTCCTGAGAGTGTTGGATGGGGACAGTTTAGATGGAGCTTTACTCTGTATCTAATCTCATGCTGTACCTGTCCTGGGACAGTTTCACAGGATAGTTTGGACAGACAGAGCTTTCCTCTGTATCGAACCTGTGCTATACCTGTGCTGGGAATGTTATTGGTACAGTGGAAGTGGAGAGGTCTGTGATATCTTCCTGTGGAGGAGATAATGTCTCATATTTGAATAGTGATTAAAGGGGCAGTGGCAGAATGTATGTGACATTGGCTCAGAGACTGAACACAGTGTAGTCGATAACAGTTGTTTCAGGTCTGGAGGAGGTACAGAATCCTATTCCCCAGTGGTTCATATCAGGGGCACTGCTTTTTCTGTTATATAAGAATAAACTCATCCTGTGTTCACAGGGCATAACTTCACAGTTTGCAGATGTCTCGCAAAGTGACAATGTAGTGAACATGAAAGAGAATAGCAGCAGACTTCAGGAGGATATAGTCAGTCTGGTGAAATGGACAGACTCATAGAAGGATAACATGAATATTGTGATATGTGTCGTGAACCATTTTGAATGTTAGACTGAGGAGGGGCAATGTGAAACAAATTGTCCGATGTTAAAGTGGGTGCATAGAACAGAGAAAGCTGCAGTTTCATTCCGGTGTTGCTTTCAATCTCTTTCCGATTCAGTTTTGGGCTGTTGTCCTGAAAATTTCATCCTGAAAGCTGTTATCAATTGCATGAGGGTAATTTGTCAAAAGCATTTTTCTTTCAGGGATTCCTGCATTGTGGAAATGTGAGTTATCTTTGCAGAAAGTAAAGATGGGTGGGTTTGAATTCACATGCCGGTTTTTGGTTGATTTAATAGCAAATTCAATGATGTCCCGTTGAGATAAGCTGGTTACAGTAAGTGCCCCAAGACAATTAAAAGCTTCCACACAGCCCAATTCTTCAGACACATGAAGGAAAGAAAGAGATTGTAAAATACAAAAGGTGAGATGGCAGCTAAGCATTGAATTGAAGATGTGAGTCTTGTTCACAATGTGTCCAAATCTGGAAAACTGGGCCGATCCTGAAAACAGAAATTTATCAAAAGCCGCATTGGGCTGTTATAAATTAAAATACTGTTTTCTCTAAGGATGAAAAAATGAGTTTGAAATAGAAGAAAATCTCCTAGATGGAATGATTCACTCCCTTCTGCTACTACATACATCATTTCGCCATTTTAAGTTATTTCATTGTGGTCATTTTTACATCAAATTCCTGTTTGATCACAGCAAGACTTTCTTAATATTGTAGACCAATTGATTGGACAGTGTAGAGGGAGCTTAACCTCTGTACAACCCTGTACTGTTCCTGTACATCAAGTGTTTAATGCGACAGTGAAGAAGAAGCTTTTCTCTGTTTCTTACGTGTGCTGTACCTGTCCTTGTCATGTTAAATGGGAGATTGTAGAGCGGGCTTAATTCTGTACTATCCCTATCCTGGATGTTTTTGATATGAGGTTGTTACGGGAAATTAAGTCTGTAACTCATCGTGTGCTGGTCCTGCTCGGGAAATCTTTGATGGGACAGTGTAGAAGGAGATTTACTCTGTATCTAACCTCATGCTGTACCTGTCCTGGGAGAGTTTGATGGGGACAGTGCAGATGGAGATTTACTCTATATTTAACCTCGTGCTGCACCATCTCTGGGGATATTAGATGGCAACATTCTCACCCAACACAAAAGCATTCCACAATGCAGGGTTCACAAATTGAACACGAGTTTCCTTGATTGATTCTTCCTGGCCTGTTCTAAGTCTCTGATAGATTCATGGTGCTTATCCTCCACATGAGCAGTCATTCTAATCCCTTGTACCTGCTCTTCTCCAAAACATGGCATCCGACTACAATTAGGCAAGTGATACAGGAGCGTCTCAGTGAGTGAGACAGGTGAAACTTGAGCCTGATCCAGGTGAAAGTCAGTGACCCGGGTTAATCCGACACTCCAGGGACAGTGTAGACAGTATGAGCGCAACGCTGCTTTGCCAGAATGAGACCTGGATTCCAAGGTTGAAATTACAAAGTGAGATTGCACAAAACCGGATTATATTCCCTGAAATTTAGCAGCATCAGGGGTGATTTGATCAAATTGATGAAATCCCTTTTGAAAATCCAAGTATCCTTCTGTCACTCGCCCTCTGTCTGTCGCTCACCCTCTCGGGCTGTATCTCTCTCACCATCTCTTTGTCTGATGGTTAAAATTTTTCTCTCACCTCATTTTGGATGTGTGAGAATGACAATTGTGAAGCAATATTCTAAATCTGCTTTAATTGTACTTACTGCGCATGTTCGCAACTTGCCAGAAAGAGAGAGAAAGAGAGATAGAGTGAGAGAGAGAGAGAAGGGGAGAGGAAGACAGAGAGGAAAGGAGAGATTGTGTTCGAAATTGAGAGGGAGAGAGAAAGGGGTGAATGTGAGGCGTGGGGTGAGGGGGGAGAGAAAGAGAGAATTACAAAGAGAGAGAGAGAGAGAAATATAGACGGACGGCGAGTGAGGAGAAACTTCCATGGAAATACCATTGTCTGATCAGTGATGTCCTTCAGAATTACAATCACATCAAACAAACAAGATTTCCCTTCAATAAAGCTGTACTGGCGACCACTGCTCAGTTCATTTTGCTGAAGACTCCATCCACCCTATCCTTAATGACAGCTTCTAAAAACTCCCCCACAACTGGCGATACACTGAGAGGTCCGTGGTTACCTGGACGTCCTTTCCCCCGCCCTTCTTAAACCTTTCAGGATCGGAAAGATTGTGTATAGTTCCCGACACCTCCTTACATAAAGCATCGATTGGAAGGGGCGCAGCACAGATTAACCATCGTGTTACTGGGAGTCCATGGTTTAAATTACGAGGGGGAGTTACATAGTTTGGCTTCCCTGAACTGGGGATTATTACGGGAGGATATGATAGGGATTTTGAGCATTTGGGAAAAAAATGAAGGGGTAAATAGACAGAAAATACTCTCCTGATAAGGGGCAACGTCCAAAACCAGGAGACATGTCTTTACAATGAATAAATCCAATGGGGAATTCAGGAGAAACTTATTAAACCAGAGAGTGGTTAGAATGTGGAATTCGCTCCCCAGGGAGCGGTTGAGGCGGATCGCACAGACACATATTTCCCTATTTCTCTTTTAAGTAATTCTATGTATTATTGCCTGAGCTGCCATTATTCTCTATCGGTCCTCTCAATGTCCCTTTAAGTGTTGTATAATGATGGAGAACTCTAATTTCATGGCTGTATTTCATGTTTATTCAGAGCTTCTGTTCACAAACAGTACATGGTCGTTGTCTAAAAAGGGAATTTATCCCCATTCTACAAGCAGAGAAAATTTACACATAGGATACTGGGGACAATTCGACAGGATATTTCCAGTCACAAAGTCTGACACTCATTTCACTCGCTTCCGATTTTATTCAACATTCGGGTTGTTCGCCAAAACCTGACATTGCCACAGCCACTACATTGCAGTAAAACAGAGGCGCATTTTGCACCTTCTTCTGCGGAATTACATGAAACATGAATAAATGAAACTCTAACTCCAAAAAAAGTCTCTCAGAGTGAGCAATCGCTGGAGCTGATGGTGTTGAGAGGGGGTGAGTTCAGGGAGCCGTGGCTGACACTGCAGGAATATCTGGAGCCCTTCTTCCAGTCGGTGGCCGGGACTCTCAGGTAACTGCTTAGGCTGTAGGTTTGATCGCTGTCCGGGGACACGACGCTTGTCCTCAGCCCGCTGTCTGTCTCTTTACCATCCACACTCCAGAGGACCCGCACGAAACCCGGCTTAAAGCCACTCACCAGGCAGGACAGAGTGGCCGAGCCTGAGTCTATCTCTTCCGAGGAAGGATGGAGAAGAATGACGGATGGGCTCCGATCCTCAGTACCTGCGTGTGTGAGAGAGCACAAAAAATGTATATATAGAGAGAACACTCTGACTTGTGCGTTTGTGAGAGAGAGAGAGAGAGAGATGGAGAGATTCATTACTCTATAGGAGACTTTGACCTGTCTGTGTCTTTGAAAGAAAATTCATTCAAACACATAACACTCTTATCCATGTGTGTTTGTGTTTGAGAGAGAGAGAGAATTCACCATAGCTGTCCTCAGCTCTTTTCAACTCATGCAAATCTGAGGTGTGGAAATCATAACTGGCCAATGAAAAATCGTAAACTGGGTTACAATAGAATTTGCCAGCCTTATTAAAATAATGTATATGCCATAATGCCTCCTGCATGCATCCTGCTACTTGTCTGCTCTCCCTACTCTGTTAAACATTGCAGTGAGACAGCTGGAGGAGGTTTCAGGATGTTTTTGAGACTCCCTGCCATCTGACCAGACACCCGTGTTTACTGCCTGGGTCTCGGAGAATGTGTCATCAATAATGTGCAGTATTTTCCCCTTGTTTTTTTTACAGTTAATTTTTTGGCGACTGTCATCCTGTCCAGCAGAAAGTGTGGCCTCCAACTGCACCACGTGCTACAATGTGGCCATGACTACGCCGGGTCTACTGGTTATTATCATCGAGGTCATACTGTTTCAGATCAATTTTTATTATTCCCCCATGAGCTTCCTGGACATCAGCCCTGTGTATGGTATTCGCGCTGTCCTGATTGGTGCAGTAACATATTGTTCTTTTTGATTCACCGTCACTTTCTCCATTGATAGACATGTGGCTGTCTGTTGCAGCAATGTGAAACGGAAATATTGCGATAAAACTGCAGTTGCAATTCGAGCAACAACCAGCGTTCTATTCTGTTTAAAAATAAAACACGGTGTCGAAAATTAAAAGTCATCCCGTGATCAGACAACCTTTGCTAAAGAATCCTCAGGGTGCTACGAATTATGCTGACAACCAATCTAAGATAGTCAGTTGGGCTCAGAGTGGGGCACATTTACGTGCACTTGAATCTACGTATATTAACGCACGGGGAACTATTCTTTGCAGCCAGAAAGAACTTGTACACACATTATGCCTGTTTCAGCTACTCAAAATAAGCGTCATCCATTCATTGGTTCATTCATCAGGGCAATGTTTTGGCCAATCAGAGACAAACTGCCTGCCAAAAATTACAAACAATTCTTGACAGTTAACTGTAGGTCACCATCAACTGTAGCTTTCTCCAAGGCAAAGCGTCCACAAATCAGATCCCACTTGCCAATAAATCAACACGTTCTTCTCAGATGGTGTTTTTTTCTTCCCCCTGACATTGGCATTCTCATGCGAATTGTCCTGATGAGTGCAAGGTTAAAAGCTTCGACAAATAAGTCTCTATTTTCAGGAATATGCGGATATCTTGCTGCAAAGGTGTGCAAACGTGGATGTAGGAAAATGCAAATATCTAGATGGAAAAATTCTAAATTCCAGCTGGATTACATTCCACCATCCTATTATTTAAATGTTGCAATGATAAATGGCTTATCATGGCAATAAATTAGTATCAAATTGTCCACATCAGGTCCACATATGAGGCGAGAGAATGCTTCAGTGATGGACAGCCTTGCTCCAAAGTCATCTCTTCAGCCAAAACACACTGCACTCACCCTATTGCTCTGACATGTTGGTTTCAATTTTAACACAAATCAAAGCACACTGTATAAAAGCAAAATGGAAACATCACAGGTTTCCGGCATCACTATCCACGTCCCTCTCCTGCTGTGCTCTAATGTTGTAAATGAATGCAGAGTTGAACAGAATTTAAAGAAAGGCAGAAAGCTGGAGATCTGAACTAGAAACTGCTGGGAATCCGCAATGGAGACTGGCGGAGATATTCAACCTAGAACATTAACCTATTATTTGAATTATCAGAGTGGGAGAGGGCCGAGGTATATATTATTATTCCAGTTAGAGGGCTGAGTAGGATTTGACACAAATTCAATTGCTCTAGATTGAGACCAGCTTTTCACCGTGTGAAATGTCCAGCATGGGGCGTGTTGCACCTTACCACAAAAATGAAGTTTCTTATATTATTCCAACATCTATATAAGCTCACCTCTTTTGCACCTTGATGTGTCGCTTCGCCTCTGTCTGTCGGTTTTCACCTGTGCAACAATGGTTTAGGTATGAATTGAAACTTTATATCAGTCTAGATAAGCTATAATCAATCACAGACACTGAATGACAAATACACTAATATTCCCCAATTCGCCGATGTTTCTCCAGTATTGCATTACTTCCTCAACATGACAATGGATGGACAATGTAGATGAACCAACCACCTCCGCCTCCCCCACCCCCGCAGTGGCCATGCCTGATACAATATTGCCAATGTTAGACTCATCTGGTGGTTACAGCACAGAAGCAGTCAATTCGGCCTCTTGTGTCCGTCAAGTGTCTCAGAAAGAGGAATACACATAGTTCACCCTCTACCCATACCCGCCTTTTCCCCATAGCCGTAGAAACTGATTTTTCTTTCTACCATCTCATAATTATCTAATTTCCTCATTCCAGACCTTTCCACCAATGACATTACTCTCTACCTATCCACTGTCTCCAGACCATTCATGATTTTGAATATCTCTATTAACTCTCCTCCCCAACTTCTCCTCTCCCAATAAATCAGCCCCAGTTTCTCCAGACTAACGTTTTACCTGAAATTCTTCATCGTTGGAACCTTGTCAACAATCTTGTCTGCATCCTCCCTAAAGACTTCACATCCTTCCCAAAGTGTGGTGGCCAGAACGGGACACAATGCACCAGCCGAAGCCGAACTCAATATTTTTATGGAAGTTTATTTCAACTTTGTGCCTTTGCACTCTTTGCCCATATTATTAAGAACCTGAAACCCCTACGCTTAACTAACTACTCCGTCAACTTATTCTGATACCTTAAATGATTTCAGCACATTTACAACCAGATGACTCTGTTCCTGCACCCCTTTTACAATCGTATCCTTTGCTTTATATTGTCTCTCCTCGGTCTTCCAAACAAAACTTGTCATTTCATACTTCGGTGCATTAAATTTAACCTGCCAGTTGATCGCCCATTCCACCAACCTTTCTCTTGCGCCATGAAGCCGATCACTCTCCTCCTCAAGGTCACAAATCTTATAAGTTTTGTGTCAATCGCTAATTTGAAGTTGTATCCATTACACCCATGCCTTAGGTGGTAATATACATCAGGAAAAGCCCGGGTCCTAAAATCCTAGCCCTGAGGAACTCCAGCCTATACGTTGACTGCAGTCTCAATAATTGGCCTTTTATATGGGACCAAAAGACCGGAGAGTGATTTCAGAATATCTTGATGGTGGGAAGTGCACTTATTATTCTCTTGAATTTCCCTCATTTAATATTTAACGTGCACAAAATGTTTAGTCCAACTGACCCGTTTGTAATTCATTCCGCATCTCTTTTTGCCTTCTCCCTCCCTCTCAAGCTAACCAGGATTCGAACGAAAATATCAAGCACGTGTGAGATTTTGTAAATCCTGGCCCAGGCGCCAGATATTGTTGAGCAGTATATTGCCCTGGGGTTTTAGAAGCAATCTTGGTAGATCTTGGAAAATCTTAGCATTAATCATTGGAATCAGTTTTGGGTTTGAACTGGGTTGAACAGAGTGTTAGTTGTAGAGAGTGTGTTCGGGATAAGCTTTTCATGTGGCGCAGTTGTTCACTTTTCATTGTGGGATCCCTTGTCTCGTTCTTCTGAAAAAATAATCTGTAATTAGCAATTTAAAACTGCGAGAAGGGAATCACATTGGACAAACAATTATGAACATGTGCCTGATAAACATGGATCGTCAACTGATTTGCCGCTTTTATGTGTCCCAATGAAAATGAGGATCAAAAGTAGAACTGGGATCGCCGCCACCACTGTGACAACATTAAGCGTCGGAATGCACCATCCTACAGAGACAAAACAATTAGGAACTGCTGCTCAGTCAAATCATTATTTTCTGGGATCCTCTCATGGGAAACGTGGCTCAGTTAAAAGTCGGTGCCTCAAACAGCCAGTTCGACAGGTAGCGTCGAGTGGACGCACAGAATGAAATAAATTAAGCAATTCTTTTTCGAATTGTGATCAATTGGCGGACAACACTGTCAGGGTTGTTCCAAAATTATAATGTATCAGTATGAAAATATACCGATGTCTACCAGGAAACTGAATTGTAGATTCATAGAATGAATCAATCAACAGGGAGGCAGTTCGACACATCGTCTCTGTGGCACTATTTGTGTAAAGAAAACTCAACATGTTTCCCACGTTGGTTCTCTGCCTGTGGAAGCAGTTTCTCCGTATTTACTCTTTCAAAACAAGTTATAATTTCGGACAACAGTGCTAAATTTTCCGTTAACCTTTTCTGCTCTAAGTACAACGATTTCAGATTCCCCAGCCTCTCCACGTTAACTGAAATCCCTCATCCCGGGCCCCATTCTGGCGAATGTCCTCTGCACACTCTCCAAGCCCCTGACATCTTTCCTTAACATGGCGACCAGAATTGGGGACAATAATCCAGCTGGGGTCCGACCAGAGCTTTATAAAGTGCAATTTCCTCTCCTATTTGTTTCCTCTTTTAATGAAGCCGCCGTCTCCATATTTCTTTTATCCGCCACCTCAACTTGTCCTTCCACCGTCAGAGATTAATTTCCATGTGCTGTCTGACTGATGGGGGTTCAACTCGATCAATTCCATATTAACCCAATTTCACTGTCACTTCACCACGCGAGGTTAATGTTAAATCCGACTGCTGATATCACCAACTAATATGACTTAAACTGGATTTTCCCAGGAAAATGCAGATTGATAAGGGAGATTCCGGGAAATGAGGAAGGTAACGGGGGTAATTGAGCGAGGGCAACGTCCCTACAGACCCATCGCTGCTCTTCTCTTCTCAACTGATCTCTTCACTGCTTTCTGCTCCTAAACCCATTGTGTAGGGAACGAATCTCAAACCTGGTCTTCATCAACTGCCTGAAAGAATGGAGCAAACAGATTAAATAATAACTTCCCTGGGGAAACCGGGTTAGTATGTTGACTATTATGAACGGGAATATGTAACAGGATTATTGAGAAAAGTTGGGATTAACTGAATATCCTCTTTCTGTTCTGTATCAATCTATGTCACACAGGAGCTTAAGGCGAGCTCAGAATGTGCTCACAAGGCGAAGTCTCCCTCTCGGACAGAGGATATCTCCAATGTATTTCAAATTATCGGATGCGCTTTTTATTAAATGGTATACACACATAAACGCACATGTACATAAGTATTATTATAACATATACATTGGATATAGAGAGACAAATACACACGCACATACATAAACTCACGCGCGCACACACACATGTCCAGATATAAATCCAAACACATATATACACACAGGCACACATATATGTATGAACAGTCATACACACGCACACAATAACTCACACACAAGCATTCACACACACACACAAGCATTCACACACACACACAAACACACCCACAAGCACTCTCTCACGTACACACGCACACACACACACACACACACACACACGACCACACACTCACAAATATCTTTATATGTATCCATTGTTATCTGTTTGTCCCGTGGAAGTGCTTAATTAGGAGACAGATTCTTAGATTCTATTGAATTCCTTCAACTGATCCTATGAATAAAAAACGTCCCTTGAACAGATCAACAACTCACCTGCCCCTGTTTCTGCTGCTTTAGGGAATACACGCTCTTAGTCAAGCTCCTTTGATGTTAATGTTTGCAGAGTTACATATAATTTGCAGCACAGAAACAGGCCATTCGACCCGACAGCTCGTGCTCCTGTTTATGCTCCGCACGAGCCTCCTCCCACCCCTTCTTCATCTCAGCCGCACAGCATATCCTTGCATTCCCTTCTTCCGCATGTGTTTACCCAGCTTCCCACCTTGATGCAAATGTGCAGTAGCCTCATCCATTCCTTGTGGGAGAGGGTTCAACATTCCCCCCAACGCCCGGGTAAAGACGTTTTTCCTGAATACCAGGCTGGATTTCACTCTTATTAATGGCCCTACGTTACAGAGGGCCATAGGGACACCGGTTTTGGGGATTGGGCCTTTCGAGCCTGTTACACTATTCAATAAGATCATGGTGGATCTCGTAGTCGTCTCGACTCCACTTCCCTCTCTTCCACCCATAGGCCTTGGATCCCTTGCCGAACAAAAACCTGTCTAACACGGCCTTGAACAAATTCAAAGAGCCAGCCACGACTGCTTTCTGAGGTGGAGAATTCCACACCCCAAAGACCCTTTGGGTGAAAAATAACTCCTCATCTTTGTCTTACAATGGAGAGCTTTAGTTTTGAATTTTCTGTGCTTCCAGTTTTATTGATGGCCAATATTGTTGAAATCCTGCAGAAGTAGAGTTATGTTCATTCAGTCTGTCTAAATGAACCATTTCATATTTTTAAAGAGCTCGACAAGATCACCCCTCAATCTTCACCTTTTTAGATTAAAGAGCTCCATCCGGTTCATTCTTTCCTGATAAGCTCCCAATTCCCATATCAACTTTATAAAACATTGTCTGTACCTTTTCCAGTGCCTCTGTATCCTTTCTAGAATATGGAGAGCTGTGTTCTGCACTGCAACTATGGTCTAACTAATATGAGTACATAACTGGTGTATTTTTTAAAGCAGATGATGAGTGCGTGACAGCATTTGGACCTGCAATAAACAGGAAAACCGCAGAGAGCTCTCTACCTCGGCACCATTTTTCAACCCCCATCGTGTATCTAAGAATAAACACATAACGCAATTCAGTCTGTAAATTTCCTTCACACCGAAAGGAGAACGAGTTCTGAGTGAAATTCGGATCAGGGGCTCTGAGTCTGACTGTCTCCAGTCACGAGCAATGAGCTTCCTCGTTGTGTGTGCATTGCCCCATCTCTTACAGGGTAAGATATCTTAACATGTTCAGATAGAGTGGAGAAGGATTGGGATAGAGTAAATAACGTGAAACGGTTTCCATTGGCAGGAGGCACGGTAACCAAAGGGACACAGATTGAAGAGAATCGTCAAAAAAAACAGTGGGGTAGGGGCGGAGGGGGACGAGACGACTTAATATTTAACTAAGCGAGTTGTTGTGATCTGGAAGGCGCCGCCTGAAA
This sequence comes from Cetorhinus maximus, assembly GCF_964194155.1. Classification (NCBI taxonomy): domain Eukaryota; kingdom Metazoa; phylum Chordata; class Chondrichthyes; order Lamniformes; family Cetorhinidae; genus Cetorhinus; species Cetorhinus maximus. The sequence continues at coordinate 1,963,625 of NC_135914.1, read as the reverse complement.
AAACGGCAGGATCATATTCAATAGGAACTTTCAAAAGGGAAATTCAATACATAATCGAAAGGGAAGCATTTGCAGGGGTGTGCGGTAAGGAGCGGGGGGCAGAATCGGATATAACTGAATAGATCTCTCAAAGTGCCAGCATCCTGAAGGGCCGAATGGCCTCCAAGTGCGATGCGGGGGTCTGTGAGATGCAATTAAGTTATCAAGTTTGATGTAAAAATAGAACGAATATAGTCAACAACGTGGAAACTGTGCATCCGTCAGTAAGAATAAATGGAATTAATCCGAAATGTAACCTCCCATGGAATTAAATATGTGATTTGGCTCTATCGACATTATTGGCGATTGAGAAGAAGACAGAGTTTCAAGTGGATCATTAGAGTGAGTTATAATCTCTTGAACAAAATATTAAGTTATTAACTTCAAACAGTTCCCATTTGTGTATCCCAGTGATTAAAGCAGAGTTACTGCTGTATGGATTCGGACTGTGCCCTTGGAAAAACAAGAATAAAACGGCGCAAGCAAACGATTGCGCCCCTTTTTTCGATATGAACTATATATTGTTTTAATAATTGTGCCTCCTCGCTATCGGTGTGTATTCGTCGGAGGCTAGCTTCCGGAGAGAGGGTGTGTGAGTGCGGGGAGACGGGCTGCACCATAACCTTAGGTGACTCTTGTTTATTTCTCCCTTGCTCAGTTCTCATATTTCAACCCATCTTGACCCAGTCTCCCCCGGTTCAGTCATTGGCTACGGGGAGTCGTGCTAAACTGAGCTGCCACACGGAGAGGGTAGTAGCTGGAGTCATCCACTGGTACAGACAGAGGGAGCGAAACGACATGAAGCTGGTTTATACAGCGGGCACGTACATAAAAGCGGAGGGGAGGTTCTCCAGCGAGATTTCTAACAAAACGCGTTATTCTTCACTGCTCATTGCGGATACCCGGAGAAATGATTCTGGAATGTATTACTGTGCAATCCGCAATTCCCAGAACTTCAGCCGAATATTCGGAAATGGCTCCCAGTTAGTGATTACAGGTAAATGTCATCATTATTCTATCGAGATGGGCATTTTTACAACAATTAAAAGTATCTGGTTTCAGCTGTTAATGGGGTTTCTCTTTCATTTGCCAAATTTAGAGGGCTCCCCCACCATATTCCTCCTCACCCCGCCGGAGGATGAGATTCCGTCGATGGAAAAGGTCCCGTTGTTGTGTTTGATCATAGGCTTGTCCCCCGATTCCTTTCCCGTTCGCTGGAATGTTTCCGGGCAGGTTAACGAGACACAAACTGATTCCGGGACAATTGAGTCGGACGGGACCTACACCATCAGGAGTTACAGCAGCCTCTCGGCGGAAACCTGGAGCAGCGGCGCTCTCTGTACTTGCGCCGTTCAAATCAACTCCAGTGAAAATCTTCTCAGTGCAAGTGTCTCATCTCATAGAGGTAGCTATTAACCGTGGCCGATGACCAACCTATTTACTCCTGATGGCAGTTTTTTCCAATTTTGTAAATTAAAACTGTCCATCTTTCCGTGTTTGCCCATGTAGCATCGTTTTCTCAATGACCTATCACAGGTCTCTCTTTCTTTCAGAGTTTAGCTATCTGAAATTCTAACTCCATCTGTTCCCTCTACCCCCAGAGAGTTATGGATGTTCAGTCACTGAGATAGATTTCTGTGCACTAAGGGATAAATGGATGAAGACAAGGCTGGAAAGCTCATTTAAAATACATGTGGTCTTATTGAATTGCGGATATCCTTGAGGCGCCGAATGGTCTCCTGCTCCTTTGTCTTGTGTTCTTCTTTCTGGATAAGCACATTGACATGGTTCCATGCAATTGGATCATTTGTCAGTGTGTAAAATTGAAAGGGGTGATTACATTCCAGGTGTACCACTTTGTCTCACCATGTCTGTGTACAATTATCCATTCATGTCTCTCTGTACTTAACATTCACAATATTTCTGTATTTCTTAGATAAACAGTGAGATATAAAATATATTCCCTATCTGTGTGTCAATCTGTTTATCTGTCTATCCATCTCTCTTGCTCCCTATCAAACAATACATTCCTGTCCTAGTGCAGTTTAAGACAGCTGATTTATATATTTGTCTGTCTGAATCTCCATCTCTTTCCCAAACCCTCTCTGTCCAACTTCCCATCTCTGTCTCTCCAGCTCCCTCTCGCTGTTTGCTTATTCACTTTCTCCCTGCCTCGCGTTCTGTCTTCATCTATTCATACATGTATTGATCTCTTATATCTCTCTCACTCTACCTCTGTTTATCTTGCCTAATTCTGTACTAGTTAAATGGTGCGTTACAGGAAACCTGGGACATTCATCCATGTTCCTATCTCTCGATCTCTCTCTATTTCTCCCTCTTTCTCTCACTTTCTCTGTTTCTCTCTCTGTCTCAGTCGCTGTCTCTCTATCCTTTCCCATTCAGTTAAAAAGTTCTGCATATGTTTTATGTTCTATCTCTCACATTCTCTTCATTTCTCTATCTCAAACTATCTATCTATGTCTCCATCCATCTCCCAGCCCGTCTCTTTGCTCCGATTATCCCACCTCTCATAATCTCCCGCTCTCGCTCTCCCCGTCTCTCCGCATCTCACCCTCTCCCCCTTCTCCACCTCTCACTTCCTCCCTCACTCTCCTTTCTTCCTCTCTCCCCGGCTCTCTCCACCTCTCCCCGTCACCCACTCTCCCTCTCTCCCCAGCTGTCCTTCTCCCCAATTCGTCCTCTCTAGAACTCTGCCTCCCTCCCCTATCCACCATCTCTTCCTCTGTTCCCCTATCTCCCCATCTCTCCCACTCTCCGTCGCTCCCTCTCTCCCCAACTCTCCCTCTCAACATCATCTTTTCCTCTCTCCTCCATCTCTCCCTCTCCTCCTTCTTCACCTCTCATATCATCACTCTCACTCATTTCTTCCTCTCTCCCCCGCCCTCTCCATCTCTCCCCCTCTCCTTCAATCCCCAGCTTCCCCTCTGCCCAATTCCCCCCTCTCGAACTCTCCATTCCTCCCCATCTCTCCCTCACTCCATCTCTCCCCAACTCTCCCTCTCTCCACCATTTCTCCCTCTCTCTAGCATTTCTCTCTCGCTCCCCCATCTCCCCTTTTCTCCCTTTCCCTCCCCCATCTCTCCGTCTCACCGCATATATCCGCTCTCCGTCATTTCCCCTCTCCCCCCTGCCTCCCTCCCCCTCTCACCTCTCTCCCCTTCTTCAAATATTTCCCTCTCTGTTTCTATCCTAGTTAAACCGTTATCTCTAAGTGACCTGCTCTCTCGAACGCTCTCTGTCCATCTCTCCCTGGGTTAACATTGCTTTGCTTTTAAAACAGTGCTCTATCTATCTCTTGCTGTCATTCTCCCTCTATCTCTTTCGTTAGCTCTCTATGTTTGTCCTAATTAAATAGTGTTCTATAAGATCGCTCTTCTCTCTCTCGCTTTCTCTCTCTCTCTAATTCACCCTTTATAAACAGTGGTCTATCTATCTATTTATCGGTCTCTCGTAGTATCCGATTCAAACAGCGTTTTTAAAGAGCCCTTCTCATTCTCCCTATCTCTCTCTCTCTCTCTCTCTCTCGCTCTCTCTCTCTCTCTCCCTCCCTATATATATATATATATATATATATATATATATATATATACCTGCCCTGTTTAAACAGTGCTCTATAAGATCTCTGCTCTCCCTTGCCACCCATCTCTCCATTTCTCTCTCCATCTCGCCTCCGTCTTTCTATCTGTTTCTACTTCTGTCCTGTTTCAACATTATTCTAAAAGATCTCTACTCTATTTCTGGAGAATGAAATATGCAGAAATCTATTTCCTACTGCAGGTGAAATCAGGCAATCAGATTTGTGATTTTTTTCCCATTTGTTTATATAATTCCACAAACTTTCTTTTAAACAAAAGGTTTATTTTGCAGATTCTGCGCCGTGCAGTTTCCTGCTTTCCGGGTGTTTCTCTGCGGCGGCGCTCTTCCTTCTGGGGATGATCCTTGTGGTCGGGATAAAGGGCTGCAGGAACCGGCAGACAGGTAGCGATTGTTGGAAGACACTGTGACTTCGCGGCGCACTCAATCCATCCATTTATCAATGGGTTATTGACAATTTCAGCCTGTTCAGAGTGAAATGTAGTCACTCATGCCCAGTTCAAATTTTGTTTTCTAACAGGCAGCATGAACAGTGAAGATGAAATGACAGATTCCAGAGAACAACGGGAGAATAAAGAGGTAAAAGAATGGAATTGTTGTTGCCACAAGCGTGGATATATTTCACTGAATTTTAATCCGTGGTTTAAATTTCATAGTTATTGGGATTAATCTAGATAACTTTGAGTCGTGGGCACTAAAGGATGGCAGAAACTAGCCTTCACTTCATCTCGTGGGGAAGAATACGGGGTGATTTATTCGAGGGGTTTAAGATGACTTAAGGATGCGATCGTGTCTATAGAGATTAAATATTTGCTCTGATGGCGCTGTTGTGGGGGTGGGGTCCGGGGTGAGTAGTGGGGGATGGGGGGCTGGAGTCCAGAATAAGGGAGCAGAACCTTAAAATTAGCGGTAGGCCGTTCAGGGGTGATGTCAGGATGCACTTAGTCACACAAAGGCGAGTGGAAATCTGGAGCTCTGTCCTCTCAAAAGCTGTTGAGGTTGCCGGATCAATTGGAAATGTCAAAACTGAGATTGATAGATTTTTGTTGGGTAAGATGATTAATGAGTTGAGCACCATGGTGCGTTGATGCAAGTTATGATACAGACCCGCCATGCTCTAATTGAATAGACTGAAGGGGCTGAATGGCCTCCTGCTATGCCTATGATGATTGTGTTCGTTATACTAATAGGTTCGGCTTTTATTTTTTCTCCACAGACACTTTATGCCCGCTTGGCCTTTAAGGAGGATCCCACATTCTGATGGGCGAGGAAAGAGGGAGAGAGCTCACAGCCTGCTTCCCGACCATGACGTGTTGTAGACATTTTCTTTTGTTGGACGGGAAGTTCCGAAAGCCCAACTTGTGCAAATTCAGGTGTATTCTTGGCGCAAATTTACAATGTCGTCCTAAGCGGCAGAAGGATAATCTTTTAATGCCCGCTATGCCAACGATGAAATTTCGCATGCATTTCCACTCCAGCACCTGCAGGTTTCTGTTATCTGGTATTGGTGTTGATTTATGCATTCTGCATCTTTATTCAGTATATCAGAAAGATATTATTCCAGCAATGTATCTGTGCTCGAGTTACTTACATATTAAAACAGATTTGAAAACCAATGACAGCTCTGCGATTCCAGTTTTCTGTATCATTCAGACCAGATGCACCCTGGGTATGGCTGAGGCCAATGTAAAAATGCATTTATAGAGCAAAAGTTAGCAGGATAGAAGTAGGGCTAAGGACCGACAGGTAAGGGATGGGGATTTCGCTTGCATTGATATGAAAGCTGCAGCGTTAGTGGACCCTGAGCCTTTACTGCTTGTGCCCTGGGAGGGAACAATGTTGCATTTACTCCTGAAAGAAGATTGTTGACAATCCGTCAGCCGTTTTGTTAACAGCCCAATATTTAAAAAGAGAGTTAGAGAGAAAACATGGAATTATAGAACAGTCAGCCTGACGTCGGTAGTGGGCAAAATCCTAGCGTCCATTATAAGATTTAATAGCTCAGCACTTGGAATACAGTGGCAGAATCGGACAGAGTCAGCATGGATTTACGAAACGGAAATCATGCTTGACAAATCTACTGGAATTTTTCGAGAATGTAACTAGTAGAGTTGATGAGGGGGAGCCATTGGATGTGGTTTATTTGGACTTTCAGAAGTCTTTCGACAAAGTCCCACATGAGAGATTAGCGTGTTAAATTAAACCACGTGGTATTGGGAGTACTGTATTGAGATGGATAGAAAACTGGTTGGCATACAGGAAACAAAGAGTAGGAATAAACGGGTCGTTTTCCGAATGGCAGGCAGTGACTAGTGGTCTAATGCAGGGATCGTTGCTGGGTCCCCAGATATTCACAATATATATTAATGATTTAGATGAGGGAGCTTAATGTAATATTTCCGAATTTACAGATGACTCAATGCTGGGTGGGAGGTTGAGCTTTCAAAAGGATGCAGAGATGCTTCAGGATGATTTGGACATGCTGAGTGAGTGGGAAAATGCATGGCAGGTGCAAGAATATGCGGAAAAATGTGAGGATTATCCACTTTTGTAGCAAAGACAGGAACGCAGATTATTATCTTAATGGCTATAAATTGTGAGAGGGGGATGTGCAACGAGACCTGGGTGTCCTCGCACACCAGTCGCTGAAGACAAGCATGCAGGCGCAGCAGGCGGTACAGAAGGCTTCATAGCGAGTGGGTTCAAGTACAGGAGCAGGGAAGTCTTGCTGCAATTATACAGGGACTTGGTGAGACCACACTTAGAATATTGTGTTGAATTTTGGTCTCCTTATCTGAGGAAGGATGTTTTTGCTATAGAGGGGGTGCAGCGAAGCTTTACCAGACTGATTCCTGTGATGGCGGGACTGACATATGAGGAGGGATTGAGTCAGTTAGGATTATATACGCTGGAATTCAGAAGAATGAGGGGAGGTTTCATAGAAACCAATAAAATTCTAACCGGGCTAGACAGGGTAGATGTAACAAGGATGTTCCTGATGGTGGGTGAGCCCAGAACCAGGGGTCACAGTCTGTGGATACGGGGCAGACCATTTAGGACTGAGATGAGGAGAGATTTCTTCACCCAGAGAGTGGTGGGCCTATGGAATTCGCTACCACATAAACAGTTGAGGCCAAAACATTGTATGTTTTCCAGAAGGAGTTAGTTATAGCTCTTGGGGCGAAAGGGATCAATGGATATGGGGAGAATGCGGGAGCAGGCTATTGAGTTGGATGATCTTCCAAGATCATAATGCATGGTGGAGGAGACTCGAAGGGCCGAAAGGACTACCCCTGCTCCTTTTTTCCATGTTTCTATGTCACACAATTTATTGCATTTTAGCGACCTAAATCACTGGTTCGAGGGCACTTAAAGCATAGGAGGAGGCCATTCATCGCTTCACGCTGGTGCCAGCTTTTTGAATGTGCACTTTAGTCCCACACCCCAGCTGTGTCCTCATGACCCTAAAATTTAGTCCCTTGTCACACACCGCCCATTAAATGTTAGTCTCTATCCTGAGTGCAGCACATCCCATCGGCTGTGACTGAAAAATGTCTTGCTGGCGATGTTAATAATCTGCAAACATGAACACAATTTGCTCCTCACATTAGATTTTCCGTCCAACGTGTAAGTAAATTTGATGTTTCACTGAGATGATGTAATCTATTTCTATGACATCTTTCATTTCATCAATGTTAAAAAGCTGCTCTGGAAACCGTTGGTGCGCTGATTACTGGATACTTTTGCTGATGAATAAATTCTGATCTGCAGACTGCCTTGTGAATCCTGTTCGTAGCAGATAGTAATATTCCCAAATTAACACTGGCTTATTTTGCTGTAAACGCTCCTTATTCTGCACAGTTATTTCGAGGGTATTTCCAGACACTTATTACAAGAGGCAGATAGAAATGGTCAATCTGCTAATCACAGTACATTCATCCGGCAAGGTTTTCTCAATCCTCAACTGCAGGAAAATAACTTTTTCTTATAAATACCAGGGGTCTTTGCAAGCCATTACATATTCCACCTACCCAGAGAACCATTCCTGGTGCTGATCACTCTTTGTGTCATTGACATCCAGGGATCAGCCCTCATAATATCTTGATCTATTAATCCCAGAGGCACATTGCAGCCATTCAGTCCCATCTGGTTGGATCTGGAATCCGATTTGGTCATGGCTGAAGTTAGAAACTTGAGGTAGTTTGATTACGTTCAATGAGTTTTTGTGTTTTTTTTAAGTATAAGTTACATCTTTAAGTACAAGTTTAATTTTCATGTAATTTTTTTCTATTTGTCGATTAACAACCTGGGATCTAGTTTCATTTTCGAATGTAGGTAGCAGGTCCAACGCTCTGTTTTTATACTTGCATTTACAATGGGTTTTATGACTCTTGAAGAGAAGGTAAAGCAATCACAAGTGTAGAACAAACGGTGCTGCTGCCAGCAATAGGGGTCCAGGGAGGGAGGCTCTCGCACATGTGTACGCCCACACACATATACATACATACATACACACACGCATGAATACAGTGAAAGAGAGAGAGAGAAAGCAACAGTTTGAGTTCACATGAATGCAGCTGCCAGACAGAGACTGGAGAGCAGAGCTACAGATAGCAAGTCCCAAATTGAAGTTGAAGCCAAGACTCCAGATAAGTAGACCACTGGGAGAAAGGACTGCAGAGAGCAGATTTCCATAAGAAAGGAAAGCTCCCAAACCCACGGAGGTAAAGAGAAACGGTACAAAGTCCCAAGACGTCTTTCTGGTCAAATAAAGGACAGGGACCAGGTGTGTAATTGATTGGATATGTGGATAAGCTCATTTTAACGTGCGAATCTACCTCGGGAGTCACAGGAAGGAAGCTCTGTTTACGCTCTAACTAAACCTTAGCTCCTCACGTGTAAAAAGGGGCAGTTACCAGTGAGGGAGAAGCACCGTAAGATACCAAATCTGCTGCCACTGGAGAAAGAGGTTGATGATCTGAATGACACAATTCACATCCAAGACTGAGCATTATTAAAGCGAATCATTAATCTGATTGGAGACTAGTTGACAGGAAACAGTTAATGAGTCCTTCAGAGCCAAAACTAAACTGATTGGAAATTTATAATGATGGGTTGAAATACTTCAATGACGGATTTGTGGACTTTAGCCGATTATCACACTCAGACAACGTTCACTGATATCAGCCATTCTTCAAAATAAATCAGACAGAAGGCCTTCTAAATGTGTTGCCAAAGTCTTGCCTTAAATTTTAGTCTTGGATTATTCAGTGAGCGAGCCTGGTTTACCGATATTCCACATTCTAACCTCAGTGGCGGGGAAACTAATGGAAGCCACCCTGAGGGACAGAATTAATCTAAACTAGGAGAGGCAGGGATTAATCCTGGACACTCAACATGGTTTTGTTAAGGGGAGGCCATGTCTGACCAATTTGATTAAATTTTTCACGGAGGTCACCAGGCTTGTAGATGAGGGCAATCCCATTTGACGTAGCCTACTTGGGCTTCAGCAAGGCTTTTGATAACGTGCCGCATGGAAGACTCAGAACGAACGTATGGGCACATGGAATTCAAGGCAGTTTGGCAAACTGGACCCAGAATTGGCTGGGTGGCAGGGAGCTGAGCATTATGGTCGAAGGGTGTTTTTGTGACTGGATGCCTGTGTCCAGTGGGGTTCCAGAGGGATCGCTGTTGGGTCTTTTGCTGTTTGTGTTTTTATAAACGAATTAGACTTGAATGTAGGAGGGTTGATCAGTAAGTTTGCGGATCACACGAAAATTAGTGGTGTGATGAATAGTAAGGAGGATCGCCTTAGATTACAGGAGATATAGTCAGGCTGGTCAGATGCGCTGATCAGTGGCAAATAGAATTTAATCCGGATAAGTGTGAGGTGATGTACTGGGGCAGGACAAACAAGGCACGGGAACACACGACGGATGGTGGGACGCTGGGAAGTACCGAGGATCAGAGGGACCTTGGTGCGCATGCCCCACGGTCCCTTAAGTTATTGGTGCAGGTAGATAAGTTGATTAAGAAGGCATATGAGATACTTGCCTTTATTAGCCGAGGCATAGAATATAAGGCCCGGGAGGTTATGCTGAAGCTGTATAAAACGTTGGTTAGGCCACAGTTAAAGAATTGCATGCAGTTCTGGAATTGGCATTGTAGGAAGCATGTGATTGCACTGGAGAGAGTGCAGAGGAGATTTACCAGGCTGGAGAGTTTTAATGATGAGGAGAGATTGGATAGGCTGAGGTTATTTTCCTTGGAGCAGAGTAGATTGAGGGAGGACATGATTGAAGTGTATAAAATTATGAGGGGCATAGATAAGGTAGAATGGAAGGAACTCATCCCTTTGGTGGAGTAATCAATAACGAGGGGCCATAGATTTAAGGTAAGGGCCAGGAAGTTTACAGGGAATGTGGGGAAGATTTTTGTCACCCAGAGGGTGATGTGGGCCTGGAACTTACTGCCTGAAAGGGTGGTAGAGGCAGAAACCCTCATAACATTTAAGAAATATTTGGATGTGCACTTGCGATGCCGTGGCATACAAGGCACTGAGCCTAGTGCTGGAAAATTGGATTAGAATAGTTTGGCATGTGTTTGACCGGCGCAGGCTCTATGGGCCGATGGGCTTTTTTCTGTGCTGTCGGCCCCTATGACTCTATGACCCTATGATTTCAACCATGTTGGATGCCTGGATGATTCAGGAAAGCACAAACTGCGGGTTGTTGGGCGCCAGATTAAATAGTTTGCGTCGAGTCAAAAAATTGTTTGCCCCGGTTTCGAGGTTATAATTCCCCAGAAAGATTGAACAGGCTGTGCTTCTTTCATATAGAAAAGTGGTGGTTGAAGGGGTGACCCGATAGAGGTCTATTAACATTATGAACATATTCGATACGGTAGACCTAAAGAATATATTCCCACTTGAGGCAGAGCGACCAGAACTAGGGGCCATCAATATAGCATAGTCAGCAATAAATACATTCAGGAATTCAGGATAAACCTCTTTACTCATATCGTGCGAAGAATGTGGAATTCGCTCCCACTGGGAGTGGTCGCGATTAATCGCACAGGTGCACATAAGGGGGAATCAAGATAAACACACGGGTTGTAAGGGATAGAGGATATGTTGATGCTGTGGAATAACAGGGGGTGGGAGAAAGTTCCTGTGGAGCTGAAAAACCCGTACAGAGCTGATGGCCGATGCGGCGCTGACCCACTGAAGTAATTCTGACACAAAGTGTCAGGCAGGGAGCCAGGTTCTGGGTGAAACAGTTATTCTTGTTTTATTTTTCAATCTGGTCTTTTTTTGTTGAAACAAGAATAAATTAATGTTGTATCGATGAATTAAGCAGAACACTCGGGCATTTCCACTCTGCCCACGCGACTGTCACAAGCAGCCGTGTTGTTGAATTCAGCACCGTCGCCTTTTGTCTCTAGTTCGAACCAGCCTGGACTGCACACCGCCTGTGACGCGTGTTTACCACGAACTGTAGCGTGTTGCCTTTTGCAGGCAGAGGCGTGTGTGGGGTCCTAGCCTGTAAACAGGAAACCCTCAGCTAAAGCTTACAGCGCGCTGATTTTTCCAGTGAGCTATTTTTAAACGTTTCACGTAATTAAAGCAGAATGTGCATTTTCACCTCGTCTTCCGAGCCCGAGGCGGAGAACAGAGACACCTGAGCGAGGAGACGTTGCAAATCTCATAGGCACCAGCCCTGGGTCGGAGACGGAGAGCTTCTTAATGTCCTGTGCGTTGCTGCATCTATTTCCAGGTTTGTGCCTTCTTCACTCCTCATTCATGATGGTTTAAGCCAAAGAGATAGTCAGCAATGTGGAAAATTATCCCCATGCCTATATCCTATAATATTAGCTTCATGTTGAAGAACTGAATTATGTCCACTTGATCAAAATTGATCACATATCAACATTCGACAATCTATCGTATAAGATGTTCAAACGAGATCCTTTGTCTGCCTCTTTCGGGTGCAAAGGACCCCAGGGCCCCTATTCGCAGTGGAACGGATGGGCTGGGGAAGGGGCTGCGGATTTTCCCCCCTGTGCCCCTGGGGCTAATATTTATCCCCCAAACAGCATCACTAAAACAACGATCTAGGTTATAGTCACTTTGTTATTTGTGGATCTTGCTGTGCACCGTTACGGCGGCCGCTTTTCCTAAATAACAAGAGATACTACATTTCAAAAAAAAAAGTCCTTCAGTGCACCTGAACGGCCTCTTTCCCTCTTGCTCGTGTTATTGTTTCAAATTTAACCCTCAACCTTTGACCCTATTAGAAAATATTAACCAGTTGATGGTGTATTATATATGTTACTGTTCTATCCGATTCAGCAGAGCAAGTATTTTCTCTGTCCCTCTACCATCGCAGAACACATAGTGTTGATTATGTACCTCGCAGTTATTGTATGTGAGGCAGTTTTGTCCAGGCTCCTGAGGTTCAGAGCCTCTCGCTTGGAAGTGTTTATCTTTCTCAATGCTTAGTCCATCTGCCTAGTTGGGATAAAATGCCGATTTTCTGTTTACCACTTTCCCTTTCGATTCATCTATGACATTTTCTCTATCCCTTAGGGCAAAGCTTGCAGCACTGACACAGTACAGTCTGCCCTTTGGCTTGCTGCTGGTGTTTCTGCTCCAAAAGAACCTCCTCCCACAACAGCCCATCACCATATCCTTCTACTCCTTTCTCCCTGATGTGTTTATACAGCGTCACACATCAATCCTTCCCTGGAATTCACCTCAACCACTCAGTGTGGAAACGTGCTCCACATTCTCCACACTCTCTCGTTAAAGAGTTTTCTCCTGAGTTCTCGCATGGATTTATTAGTGAATGTTTGATATTGATGTATTCTAGTTCTGGTCTCCCCGCCAAAAGTGCCAATATCTGATCTATTCCTGCCCGAAAATCCCTTTCATGCTCTTAAAGTTCTTGATCAGGTCATCCCAAATACTTTTCTTTTCCTCAAAAAAAGAAAACAGCCTGTTCAAACTATCATGACTGTTGTAACCTCTCAGTTTTGGTATCATCCCAGTCAACCTTTTCTTTTTCGCACCGCCCCTTCTTAATACATATCTATCTATCTATCTATCTATCTATCTATCTATCTATCTATCTATCTATCTATCTATCTATCTATCTATCTATCTATCTATCTATCTATCTATCTATCTATCTATCTATCTATCTATCTATCTATCTATCTATCTATCTATCTGTCTATCTGTCTGTCTGTCTGTCTGTCTGTCTGTCTGTCTGTCTGTCTGTCTGTCTGTCTGTCTATCTGTCTGTCTGTCTGTCTTTCTATCTATCTATCTATCTATCTATCTATCTATCTATCTATCTATCTATCTATCTATCTATCTATCTATCTATCTATCTATCTATCTATCTATCTATCTATCTATCTATCTATCTATCTATCTATCTATCTATCTATCTATCTATCTATCCATATATCTATCTATCCATCCGCCTCTTATCTCTCTCCCTATCATTCCCTCACATGCCGTTCATGTGACTGTCTCCGTCTATCAAGCCATCCATCTATCTTCGAATTTGTAAATCTGCTTCGCTTCTATGATCATTTTCATTTCTCATTTTAATGTGCTCGGTGATGTTGGTGACAGTGCCAAGACTGGCACTGAGTGTCCAACCCGAGCTGCCCTCTGTAAGTTGTGCTGGATCTCCTTGAATCCCCTGCAAGAGTAAAAGGCTCGGGATGCAAGGATTTCTTCTGAAATACAATGGCATTTTTCAATTTATGCTCCCTACCCTCTGCAGCGCCCAATCTCCGGGGGTCGTCCGTGGCGCCGCTCCTCCTTCTGGGGGTGGTTCTTGTGGCCGGGAGAGGGAGTTCCAGGAAGGTCGTCAGGGAGAGGTTGGAGGGAGACGCTATAACTCAGCTGCGCTCTCAATGCATCCATTTAGCAGTGGGTTTTTGGCACTTTCATCTGTTTGAATGTGAACTGAGATCATTTCAACTAAGTTTAAATTTCACTATCTAACAGGCAACATGAACAATGATGCGGAACTGAGACATTCCAGAGCAACGACACAAGAAAATGTGGTAACTATGGATGGAATTGTTTCCTAACATGTGCAGATACATTTCACTGAATTTTAATCTAAGATTTAAAATTCATAGTTACTGTTATATCAGTCTAGGAGATTTTGCCTCTTGAATACAGTAAGATAACACTGTTCTATTGTCCTATAACACTGCAACAATAGATGCAAATATAGATAACTGTTCAATTGAATGTCAAAATTAAGATTGATAAGTTTTGTTGCGTGAAGGGGATTAATTATTAGGGAACGAAGGAGAGGAAATGGAGTTAAAATACAGTTCAGAAAGGGGGTTATTGAAAGGCAGAACATGCTCGAAGGGCTGAATGGACTCCTCATGATGATGTGGCTCACGAAAACTGTTTGTGATTTCTCTTCCAGACTCTTTTCTCTCGGCTGGAGTTTAATGCAGACCCCACAGTCTAATTGCAAACGATATTCAGAGCTCAAGTTCTGCTTCCGATCTATGATGCGTAGTGGAAAGCTTCCTCTGCTGTGCCCTTGTTGGAGGAAAGCCTGGAGTTGTGACCATTTCCAAGAGACAGCCATCTCAAATTCTGTTCCCGGCTTAATTAATATTTATTAATAATAATGAGCAATACAGTCCGCCGATTCGTCACCTACTGGACAGTCTTCAAGTCTGACAAAGCAGGCTCCATTTCAAGTCCAATTTGACTCCCGGAAATTTTAACTTTGTGCTCAGTGTCGATATGATTCGAGTTTTTTGTGATAGTGTTTTTAAGTGCATTGTGCATCTTTGTGTAGTGCTTGAGCAGGAAAGAGCGCATTAGTGTCCAAGTTCGCAATCCATTAAAACACGTTTTGAAACCCAAGAATTGCATTTGGGCGTTCAGGTTGTTCAATTCTTTAGTGCTGGTTTGCTCAGTGAATCTGCACTGGCAGATTACAGGACATCTTCAAAGTCCAGATGTGTGCGTTTTAAAACTGGGACGAATTCTACAAGAATGACGCCAGAATTGTGATATCAGGGAAGCTTGAACAGGCTGGGCCTTATTTCTACAGAAAAGAGAAGACTAAGGGGTGCACTGATGAGGATTTTGAATATTATGATAGGGTTCGATACGTGGAGAGGGAAAGAAAATGTTTCCATTTGCAGGAAGAGCTGAAGTAAAGAACATGAACATTAGGTATTCACTGATAATTGCAATGGGGAATTCAGGAATAATTACTTTCCCAGGAGAAAGGTGAGAATGCAGAACTCGCGACCACAGCGAGTGCCCGACGTAAATTGCTGAGCTGCATTTAAAGGGGTAGCTTTTTAAATACATCATGAATAAAGCAATAGGAGGCTATGTTGATGTGGTGAGATGTAGAGGTGTGGGAGGAGGATAGTGTGGAGTAGAAACACCAGCAGACCGCAGAGGGGCTGAATGCTCTGTTCCCGCACTGGAAATAATTTTGAATTTTGGAAAGTAGGAAACATGAGCAGTGATGAAAGCTGTTTGCTCTGAAGAGTTTGCATCAATAACAGAATTTCTTCTTCACACTAAAGCAAATAGTTCAATGTGGAAGTAGAATTCAAAAGATGTTTCACCGAGGTGACCTGGTATTTTTGCATTACAACTAAAATATTATAAACAGTAAAAAGTAACGCTTGGATCCAGTGCTTTTTAAGATACATGTCACGAATGCACCAAAAGTTATGTACTGAGCAAGACAAATCCCAGAGGGAAACCTATCTCACTGATCATATATATTTTTTCTATTTTGAAAACGAGGGGAAAACCCTTACGATTCTTAGAGTAAAAGATTTTTAAACAAGAAGGAAAAAAGCGTATTCACACACGATTAAAATTTTACGGTTGAAGCAGCCTTACAAATTATTCCTCCAAAAAAAAAGGTTTTCAGTACAGACAAGTAAACTATTTGGTACCAGCTCCCTTGTGGAGATTTTATTGTAAAAAAAAATCCAGTAATATCACTCAAGGCAATAACTGCTACTACTTTAGTGCAGTATACCACACGATTCCTCACTTTCTTCCAGTCTGCTGTGGAAATCCGAAGAAAGATCGCAAACAGAAAGAAAAGACCTCACTGTCTTGCAATCGGACGTCTGCTTCATTTTTTTATCTGAGCACAATGCAACATTCAGGACATTTCCCTCACAGAGTCACCTCAACTAAACGAAGCATTTTCCTTAAATATCTTTTCCACCCCCGCCCCCCTTTCAACCTGGGATCCATTGTCCTAAGCACCTTTTAGAACTTAATTATAAAAATCCTTCATGTTTCCCTATTGCCTCCACTTCCAGGTCAAATAACATTTAATAACCTTGCCTTGTTTACTTATGAAATATTTGTAATTACTAAACGTCCTTAAACTCCATTTGAAATTTAGCAGCTGAAAAGACAAGCCCTTACCTATCACCTAACGCAAATTTTAAAACCCAACGTCTTCACTTATAGCTCCAAATTTACCATAGTCTCTCATTACAAATGCATGCATCCAGCTGGATTACCCTTCACCTCTCAGTTACCACGGGCAATCTATCGTTACTAACTTTCCCCAGGTTTGATTAACCATGGACACGCACACACACACACACGCACATAAAGCTTTCTTTACAGAATATCAACATGTTCCCAAAACTATATAAAAACAACATCCATCTTTCCGTCCAAAATTCCACAATTGTTTCCGTGTCGCTTAATACGCTTACACAACAAAATGTAATGGATACCAGTTTAACAGCTTTCTGAGCTAGACTTGCCCCCACCTTCCACAGTTCCTCTTACTACACTACTGCACTCACGATAAATCTCTGACATGTTTAAAGTTGAACATAAACCAAAAGAGACTCTGTAAAAGCGAAACGGAACCATCACAGGTTTCCTGCAATATTGCCCGTATCTCCCTCCGACTGCGTCCTTAATAAATGCTAGAATACATCATATCTCAGGCAAGGAAAGCCACCACTAACAGCGTCTCAATCCATGACTGATGTTGTCATTTCAGCAGAATTTGCAGTTTTATCCAGATGACATTTAATTATAATATAATTATTAATCGATGCAAACCAATAGTGCATCGTTATAATCGAAGAATAATTTATTTTAATTGCATACAGACATTTGTCAACAAATGAACATCCTGTCAGTAACTGGAGTTACAGAATAAGCAGAAAAAGCCCAGAGAAACTAAGGAAAGTCCTTGGCCTTTGCTCAATGTTTCGTTCACACTTGAGTTACACGGTAACATTGGAATATTATTAACAATACACACGACACAGTCTATATTTAGCAAAATGAGCCAGTCCTTGTAAATCCTGGCGAGTGCACGGGGAAAGATAATTGTTTCATGGGAGTCTCCGTGGTTCCATGTTTACTTCCACAAGGCCGTGGGTTGTTTGCCAAATCGTGTCACCTCCATAAATCATAAGAGAGAAACAGACCCGATTCTCATCTGCGACCCGCCTTCTTTTTTGATCTTTTATCCAATGCAGCCAAGTCCAGGGAGGCGTAAAGAGGTTCGCTTTGAGTCTGGGAGACATATTAAGCATTAACAGCGAAAAGTTCTTAAAGGACAGGTCTGATTACCCACTCCCGCAAACGCGTTTCAAAGTACCATGGAATGATACAGCACAAACGGTGGCCATTTGGCCCAATCTGTCTGCCCCAGATCTTTGAAAGAGCAATGCATTTAATCCCGCTGCAGCCTTCTCTGACCCCATATCGCTGCCATTATTTTCCCCTTCCACTATTTTTCAAATTCCTTACTGATATTTGCGATTGGTTCGGTTTCCATTGCGCTCTATATCAATTTGAGGAATGTTTTGCTTCATTTGTATGTGCAAGAATTGTCTGAATTGATGTTTTGTAACAGGGCACCAGAATTCGAAAAACGACTGGAAATCCCCAAAGTTCAATCAGAAAATTGGGATCATGAGTCTTTCAATTTGTTTGAATGCCTTTGTTGTTAATTGGCCATTCCGATTACTGTATTTCGCCCTATGTCATCTGCACGATTAATCAGAGACCACAGAATTCATCACATTCAGAAGAATCACAAAACACAATCAAAAGACTTGTGTTTATATAGCGCCTGTCACGAACTGAAGAAGCCTCATGACATTTACATCCACTCCTTTGAATTGTAGTCTCTGCTCTTAATACAACGCAGCAGCTAATGTACGCACAGCAAAATCCCATAAACAGCAATGGTAGATAATATATTTTTAACATGCGGATTGTGAGATAAAATTTGAAACCGGACGCCAGGGAGAAAACCCCCTCCCCGACCCCACCCAACAACCAACTACTGTTTTTCTTGCAATACTGGCAGTACCATTTTTCATGCCAACCTGGGAGGGCAGACAGGGCCTTAGTGTAAGGTTTCACCTGAAATCGGCGCCTCAGACAGTGCAGCACTCGCTCCGGAGGTTCAGTCTAGACTTTCTGCTCAAGTTTCTGAACACACACACATACACAAACAAACAAACACACACACACAAATACACACACACACATACACAAACACACACACACACACACACACACACACACACACACCCGTTCTGCCCAAACTGATTAATTCTTAGTCCAAATACAACAGAAACACATTTTGATTTATCTATAAAACGCTCCTGGGTTTGGTCTTATCTTCTTTGTAATTCCATTGGCTAATGTATTTACTAAATCAGCATTTTCGGGTTCGGGGCGGTGGGGGGGTGGGGGGGTGCAAAGGCGGGAAACGAGGAATGAGAATTACGCACGCTGTATAAATAAAAGAAAGTAGCAGAAATCTAATATATGAACTGCTGGAAATCCGCTGTTAAGTCAGGCGGAAAAATTCTACCCGGAAATTTAGACTATCCTTTCTATTATCAGGTGGAGCGAGGGTCAGAGGTGTATTTTCTGAAACCAGTTAGAGGGACGAGTGGAATTATACACACATTCAGATGCTCTAGACTGTGTCCTGCTCTCTGATAAATGCGTGAATTATCCAGCATGGGAAGCCTTGCACCTTATGCCAAAAAACAAGTTTTGGTATCTTATCACAACAATTTCAAAAACACTCACCTGTATTGAATCCCGATGTGGCCGCTTTCCCTCTGTTTGACGGTGGTCATCTGTGTTATTAATGGTTAAGATACAAATTTAAATGTTATCCCAGACTGACTGATTCATAATTGATGTGGATGCACGGTTCGCCAATGATCCGCCACTGTACCAATGGCCCCAATACGTCACTGAGTCCGATATGTCAGCAAGCCCCTAATCCGCGGAAGGTCCCCCAATACATCAGTGGAGTAAATTCGCCAATGGTTGGACAAGCACCCACCGTGCCTGGCGTCTATTGTCCATCTGGTATATTGCTCTCACTATTAGTGACCAGTAATTGGCTTTTAATATGAGACCCAGAGACAGCAGAGTGATTGTGAACATTTTGATGGTGGAAAATGCTCTTAGGCATCTTTACAATTCCACCCACTTGGAATTTAAAATGTTCCAACATTTCAATGCAATTTACCTGCTTTTCGCTGATTCTGCCCCTCTCTTTGCCTTCTCTCTCTCAAGCTAAACATGGATGCGAACAAAAATATGAAACACATGTTAGTTTTCTAAATCCTGAAGCAGGATCCAGAAATAGCTGAGAAGAGAATTGCCGAGCGGACTTAGCATCAACCTTTTTAAAAAATCATGTAAAATGTCAGCATCTACCATTGGAATCAGTGTTCAGGTTGAACTGGGTTAGACCCAGTGTAAAATGCAGAGTTCGGGATGAACTTTTCAAATGTTTCAGTTACTCACTTCTCATTGTGGGATCGCTTGTCTCGTTCTCCTGAAAGCAAAAATTAAATTAGCAATTTAAATCTCCGAGAAGCGAATCAGATTAGGCAAACACTTATTATAATATCACCGGTAAATATTACTCCTTACCTGATCTGCCGCTTTTAAGAATCCAAATGGAAATAAGGACCAAGAGTAGAGCCAGTATCACCAGGACAGTTATGAGAACAGGAAAGACCAGACGGCACCACCCTACAGAAACAAAACACTTAGAAACTGCTGCTCAGTTAAATCATCCTTTTCTGGGATTGTCTGATAGGAAACGTGACCCAAAATTAAGCCCAGAAGCAGCCCATTCGGACGATTGTGACAGTGCATTCCCTCTGAAAGAGGTGCCCTTTTACATGTTCTTCCCCCAATATCCCTGAAAATGCCTTTCCGTCACGTATTTATCCAATTCCCCTTTGAAAGTAATGTTTGAATCTGCTTGCACTGCCCTTTTCAGGCAGTGCCATTCAGGTCACAAGCCGCTGCGTTAAAAATAATTCTCCTCATCTCTCCCTCTGGTTCTTTTGCTGATTCTCTCCAATCTTTGACCCTCTGGTAACCGACCCTCTTGCCAGTGGAAATAATTTCTCATTATTCACTCTGTCGAACCCCCTCATGATTTTGAACGCCACGATTAAATCTCCCCCTCAAACTTCCCTGATCTAAGGAGAACAATCCCCGAATCTACAGTCTCTCAACATTAACTCAAGTCCTTCCCCCCTGGTCACATTCTGGCAAATCTCCTGTACACCCTCCACAAAGCATTCTTGGTAGTTTCCTGCTTGTAAAGTGCATCCATTATGGAATTTACTTCAATTTCATTCCAAATTCCATTGCCTGAAATGGGTGGTTGAAGGAAATTCAACAATTACTTTCAGAAGAGGAAGCACAGTCTAACTTGAAGAAAATAAGAAGATGTGACAGTGTTGTGGGGAAAGGTTGGATCCAGTTGGATAACTCTTATAAAGAGATAACACATGCGCGATGGGCCGAAATCCCTCTTTCCGCATCTATCGTTCTAGGATTCTTCGATGTGACGGAGAAATATAAGGCAAGCCCCGAAATTGTTTACAAGGGCAAGTCTACACCTGGGGATAAGGTAACTCTAAATTATGTTAACATATTTATAAAGTGTATATTTATGGTTTAATTTACAGCCTGCAGTTTCTAAGAATCAATTAATTTCTCCAATTGATTATCAAGTCGAATAAAAGCCGAACAGATCGCCAACTCACCAGTCCCTGTCCCTGCTGGTTTGGAGAACGACACGCTCTTTGTCAAATATTTGTTTGGAGATCCCAGTTGAACAATACAGGTGCAGAGACCGCCACTTCCCCAGGTTTCGCTCGACACCATGACGTGACTTGAGATACTGTAGGTTCCGTCCGCCTCCATTGTACCGGGATCGCTCGGTCCCTCGGTGACCAGGCCGGAAATATTCCAGAAAATAGCAATCTGATTGGGAGAAACTCCACTGACCAAACACACTAAGGGGACAGTTTCATTCAAATGCAGCTCACCCGGCGGGACGAACACCAGCACAGCCGTCTTGTTGGTGGAACTGTCTGGACAGAGAATAAGAGATTAGGACACAGTTATCGATCGATTTGCGGAAAATTATAATGCCGTGCATGATCTGAATTCATTTCACTTGCTCTCTTACCTCCAACTAGTAGTGTGGGTCCATTCTGGAGCGGTGCATAGCTATCCCTATGAGCACAGGAATAGGAACCCGAGTCACTCACCTCGACATTGCGAATTTCCAGTATCAATTGACGTTTGTTGTTGCCTTTTTTAGAAATAAACTTACAATCCGCCCCCTGACATGACTGGATATCGATTAGCTTCGGGGCTTCACCCACACGTTGTTTGTACCAGAAATAGCTAGACGCGAATTCCACTTCGTAAATGTACTGACAGGTTAATTCCACCGTGCCTCCGACTTCAGCTGTCATTGTGAAGTGACTCTGAGACAGAGAGGGCTCGGATTCTGTAACTAGAGAGATTATTGCTACATTAATATTGGTTAATTGGAGATCGAAAGCAGAAGCTTTTAAAGACTCCGCCTGTTATTTTAGAAAAGCCACCTCATTGTCTTTAACTATTGGTGGTGAGATACATTCTCCAGTTTGATTCATTCGCTTTCTCCAAGGAACCAGTAAATAAACGCACATGATCAGGTCAAACCCCTTCACCTCACCACTGGGTCAAGTTTTCAGCTTAGTGAACATTCATTCTTGCTGATTCTAGTTTAAAATTCTCACCCGCATCTTCCTCACCGTAAGCCCGCAGCGCTTGGATAATGAGTATCAGAAACAAATATTCCTTGGACATCTTGACGCCCTGAGTTCTCCCTGTTTTCGATCGCACCAGTTCGTTTGTGCAGGCGGAGTGACCGCAGGCTGACCTGAGCTCAGTCCCAGTGAGTTGCTCCCCTTTCAGATGCGGTGGAAATTATGACGAGCTCTGCTGTGGAACGTATGACACCATTTTGGCTGCGGCGTCCTGGTGAATGTCACGTGTGTTTGACGTACTGTGGTCACAGTCTGTGCGTCACAGCGGTCAAGTGGCAGCATGTCTATAAAGAGCTATACTGGATTGTCGCTCAGATGGCGTGGCAGAATAACAATTGTATGTTTGTATGCTGAATATTATTGTTAAAGTTTAATTAAAGTTAAACATCCTCAATTGTCATTGAGAAGGTGGCGGGGAGTCCGTTTTAAAAATCTCTGTCAGGTCGCTCCTCAGTCTTGTATTTAGAGAAAAGAGCCGCAGCTTGTTCAGTTATCCCTGTTAGTTTAACCGCTCAGCTCTGGAAACAGCCTCGTCAATCTTGTTTGCGTCGTCTCCAGTGCCTCATCATTCCTTTTATAAAATTGAGTCGAGAAATGTGCAAAGTTAGTGCAAATTTTGTTTGAACAAGGTTCTATAGACGAGCATAACGTCTTTGTTTTTCGCTTATATTCCTCTGCCCATGAGGCCCGGTGCTGATTTGCATTTTTCCAGTTAAGATCACAGGCAATTGCATCAAAGTGAACTTCCAATATAATTAATCACATGGCGAACGAACCAATCCTTTGATCCGCGTCAGAAACTGACCGGGACCTGAGGGCAAGATAAAAGCAAAATTCTGCGGATGCTGAAAATCTGAAATAAAAACCGAAAATGCTGCTAAATCTCAGCAGGAAGACTTAGAAGAACGGTCATACGGATTAGAAACGTTAGGTCTGCGTCCGTTCCAGAAAATATAAGATTTCCGAGCATTTTCTGTTTTTAGAGTTGCTGCCAGGCGGGCTGATTTTTCCAGCATTTTTTATTATTTATTTCAGAACCTGAGGCCTCTGTTTACCGGGTTTGTATTTAAATCCTGAACGGGGATCACATTCACACATTCTGCTGTCGAGTGAACGGCAGAACTGGCTCACATCGCCCAGCGGCAATAACAATGGACATGATTCATGCCCGAATAAGGAAGCGATTTTAAACCCCGAAACCATAAGGAGATTTTTCCCTGTCTGCAATCTGTTAGTAACCTCGGGAATAAGGATTTCCGAGGATCGTAGTTCTGAGAGGAAAATTGCCGTTTTTCCTTAAGAGCCGCGTTAGGGTTTAATGCAAATTATTTCTCAGCGAGGATTCAGCACACGCCGGACAGAGAGAATATCCTGGAATCTCTAATGAGAAAATATTTCATGGTGGTGAATCTGAGGGTCAATGGGCGAAAGGTTTATAAGAATCTGATATAAATACAAGCGGCCTTCATCTTTCGCTGAAGACAAGAGTCTGCCAATTTATGCGTATCCGTTGATCGGATGTGAGGGTCGCGGGGCTAGGGCAGCGTTTATTGCCATCCCTAGTTGCTCCTTGAGAAGGTGGTGGTGAACCGCTTTCTTGAAAAGCTGCAGTCCCTGTGATAAAGACACGCCCACAGTGCTGTTAGGGAGGGAGTTCCAGGATATTGACCCAGAGACAGTGAAGCGTTGGCGATATTGTTCCAAGTCAGGATAGTGTTTGTGTTGGAGGGTAATCGGAGGTGGTGGTGCTTACTTGGCCCCCTTGCCATTGCCCTTCTAGGCGGTGGCAGCCTTGGCGATTGGTCGCAGTGGCGCCTGTGCAGAAGTAGCACAAGCTGCAATCTCTCTGATCCTCTGTTGAAGCGAGTCCAGCAATTTTGAATAATATTGGGGATCAGTTTTTTTTTCAAGTACCCGACATCGCAGACAAACAGTGACCCGGTATCAGGTCGATGAGGACACTGTAAATGAAGTGAATGTAAATCAGCCTGTTCTCTGTTCAGTTGAACCTCCCCTGGACGGCAAAACCTCTTCAGTCTGCGGTTTAACATTGAGTCAATTGCCGACGGTTCTGTACATGAAGCGCCTCAACTGTAAAAACAGGAAAACCACCGAGAGCTTCTGGGTCGAACATCATTTTCCATCTGAAGTGAAATGCGGGCACAATCTCGGCCAGCGGTTTACGCCAATCGATGTGTTTTGCGCAGCCCCCGAATGGGCTGTGAATAAGGCGTCTTTCTGAGACTCGCAGTAAACAGCCGCGGTCACAGCCAATGCACCTCTTTGCTGCCCGGCCCCGCTCTCTGCTGCAAGGTTTATTGACCCACTTCTTTGTTATTCAAGGTCAAGCATTTCTGCAGAACGGTTCAGACACTCAGTAAGGAACAACACTGTCTGCTCATTTCAGAACCCATTCTGACAGTATTTCACTCTACCAGATACGTCACAGTAAGATGAATGTATCTCGCTCTTCTCTCCCAGCTTCCGCCCCTCAGCTTTCTCCTGAAGATCCCTTGGCATAGGTTCCTGTGGAGTATTGCAGACATTTTGCAGCACGGATTTGCTGCTTTTACTTTATAATAGGTTCAAGTTTCCCATGAGGGAATCCCATAAAATAATTATTTGACCCAGCAGCAGTTTCTAAGTAATTTGTCTCGGTCGGGATGGCGCATTTTGATCCTTGGCCACAACTGTCACCATTATCCGGGTTCTAGTCTTCATCCTCACTGAGATTTGGATTAAGTAAAAGGGTTGATCTGGTGAGTATTGATGGCCATTTTAATAGGCGTTTCTTTAAATTGCATCGATTTTAAATATTAATTGCAGTATATTGATTCAGAAAGCCGAGTGAATATCTGCCACAAAGGAATGCGAGTAACTGAATTAGTTTCGAAAATTTATCACTAACAACCTCGCTCTGTTTAACACTGAATCTAAACCAGTTCAACCCAAACACCCATTCGCATGGGAAAGATATTTTAACATGTTCCACGTTCTTCTCAGATTGATTCTGAGACCAATCAATAATACCCATCTCAATATTTAATTCAAGTGACTAAAGATTAAAAGATCATAAGAAAGTGGAGCAGGAGTCGGCCCTCCATATGGCTCCGACACTCAATAAGATCTTGGCTAATCTGGTTGTGGCCTCAAGTGCACTGCCGTGCCCATAACCCTAGGCTCGCTTGTCCATCAGAATTCCGCCCAACTCAGCCTTGAATACATTCAATGGCCCGGCCTCCAGTGCTCTCTGGGGAAGGGAATTCCAAAAAGCTAACGACCAACTGAGCGCAAAAATCGTCCACATCTCCGTCTTAAGTGGGAAATCACTTATTCTGAAACTGTGCCCCTAGTTCTTCATTCCCGCACGACTCGAAACATCCTCTCAGCATCTAACCTGTGAAGCCCCCTCAGAATCTTATAAGTTTTAATAAGTTCACCTCACATTCTTATATTCAGAACCAGCAATGATTGTTTGATATTTTTATCTGTATGTAGTTTGGGCTGGCAACGAAGGATACTCCGCGTTAACCGAGGGCATTAGGAATTCATATTGATCATCTTCATCTGCACCCCAATCGCTTTTATCGCTCTATATAGAAACTCGTTGTCACCGAACAATATAAAAAATATTTTAAGGCTTAGGGAGCAATGCCTCCGTCAGACTCTTCACCCAGGAATGGATTTGGCTGCACTGAAAATGCATCCAATGGGAAGACGGGAAGGGAGGGAGAACTCAAATTGATTCTATCAGATTCCCAAAGGGATCCACTGTTTGCGGGGTCACTAAATTTAGTTAAGTTTGATTGGGTGGAGAGAGAGAAACTAATTCCTACCGTGCGTGGGAAGTGTGTGTGTGGCGTGGGTTGTGGGGTGTGGAGTTAAGTAAGTTCAAATTAGGGCAGTCCGTCCAGGGGTGAAGTCCAGCAGCAGTTCTCCCCCCACCACACCCCAACAAAGACATGACTGCTAGGACGATAAGATGTTGTGCGCTGCTGAAAATATGATGTGCGGTGAAGGCTCAGACACTTAAAGACATCTGCAATTGCAGGGTCATAGCTGATTAGCACAGGTCTTTTTTTTTAAATCACACTCCACAGTCACCTTCACCTTGAGGAAAGCCTCTCCATTGGATAATGTCATAATCGCTGTCTCACACACACTTATCATGCGGATCCTCACTCACTTACACAGGTACATTTCCCTGTGTGTGAGAAAAGCCCTCCCCGTCAGATCCTTCCTACACGCCAGGAGTCTCACCCACTCGGCACGTTGCCCTCGAGGTGGCTGTTGTGGGGAAGAGACCGTTGTTCACCTCCTTGTAGATTGTGCCTTTGCAAAGAAGGTCTGGAGAGAGATGCAGTGGTTGCTGTCGAGGTTCATCCCGAGCAGTTCTGTGACACAGGACTCTGTGCTCTAAGGGCTGTTCCCAGGGACACACACCAAGACAAACATCAACTGCAGCTGGAGGATCATCAACTCGGTGAAAGACGCGCTTTGGTCTGCCCTAAACTTGTTGGTCTTCCAGCACAAAGAGTTGTCCCCGACCGAGTGTTGCAGACTGGCACAATTCAAAGTCCAGGACTACGTGCTGAGGGACGCACTAAAGCTTGGGGCAGCCGCCGCAAAGGCGCAATGGGGAAGGGTCGCTGTCTAAGACCTTTCTGCCACAGGGCACCGAGGGACTGGGAACTGTTTAAATCCCCTCGGGCCGTACAACTCAAAATTTAGGGCTGTAAATGATTGTAATATTGTTTGTACTGATGCACCTGGTGATACATTTTGTAAAAGTTGAACCGGATTGTACCCTTGTAATGGTGTTTTTGAAATGGTTTGGGATGTGGTTGAAGATATTTTATGAATAAGGTATATTTATGCAAAAAAAAAAATAAATTTCCTGTGTGCGTGTAATGCTAACATTTACAGATATACAGGACACAATGACCCTCTCTATATTCTTCACGAATCAGGGTGCCTGCTTCTCCATTTTGATTTGCAGCACAAAGACGTGTATGAATGATCCATTTGTGTAGCGACCCAGACAAATTTCAGGAGAGAAAGGAGATAAAGCATATCTTTAAAAATTCTGCAGATGCTCGCTTTTCTTTGACGAATTTATTTTTAAAAAATAAACGAAGAAGACGTCACGCCCAGAGCAGAGACCGGGCTCCGGGGATGGCAAGAGCTGACTGCGGGAGGGCCAGAGAGTATAGAAGGATATGAAGGGCGTTAGAACGGCCCCCTGTGGATAGGAGGGGAAACAGCAGCAGCCACATTCTCAGTGAAAGGATCCCTGCTGAAAAACGTTAAACTCTGATGGAATTATTGCTCTCCTCTTGAAATAATGAGCCCTGCTAACATTTGGGAACTGCTTCCAAGACCCGCGATTTAAATTCGCATCTGAGAAATTGCTCCACCGATAGTGTAACCTGTTCTCAGTACTGATAATGGGAGCATCATTCTCTGGAGTGGGACATGATTTTGAGTGACAGTGAATGGTGGCAAATATCTGATCAATTTCCTGTTCTATATTAGAGGTAATAAAGGAAGAAAATGGAGAGAGTGTATAACAGTGGGATAACCCATTCATTCCTGTTGCAGAATATCTTAATAATTGAAACGTATTACTGTTTTTAATATTTATCCACAGGGTATGGATATTGCTGGCAAGACAAGCATTTGTTTCCGAAACCTAATTGCCCCTGAGAACGTGATGGAACACATGAATCGTTAAATAACTAACCTACCGATAGCTGGGCACCGTATGAAGTGGGGACATCGGAAGTTTTAATCTCTCGTCTAGACTGAGTTAACTGACCTCAGTGGAGGTTAGATAATCTAATTACTTTGTAAGGGTGTTAAAGCACCTCAGAGCGCCACATACTGTTTTGACGGAGGTTGACCTGTACTGCACTTTAACACAAAGTGGAAAAGACATGTTATGTACCTTAACATATCTTATAAATAAAGTATTGTTTTTGGAAAACTAAAGCATTACACAGTCTGCAGCCGTTTGCTGCCCTATGGGGCGGTATTTGGTATTTAACTCAGTGTGCATCCCTGGGATCTGCAAGTAGAGCACAGAGTCCTGTGTCACGGATGAAGCCCGGGATCTTTCTCGACAAAGACTACGGCCTCTCCTTCCACAGGTGCTTCACAAAGACAGATTGCAGTAATAAATCTGCCCTGTTCTCCGTTTTATCACAGGCCGATCGTTTTTATTCATTTCCTCCCTTCCCCGCTCTTTGTTTATGAAACTTGTAAACTGTGTAACCTTTGGGAGCTCTGACCTGAAATATTAAGTCAGTGAGGTTCTTAGAAAGATAAAGAGTTAGTCAGGTCTTTAGAAGACAAAAGAATTGTCTTGTAAGTGTCAACAATATTTGTAAATGTGGTGAACAACTTGCAATATTGGTAGAAACTAATCTTATGTAATGTCACATATTAAGGGTCGTGTAATGCACTTTTACAAGGATTTATGAATAAATTGTATTTTAGGAAAAAAAATGACTTTCCTGAAACTCCCTCAGCCCCTGACAAAGCCCCATGTCTCCTGCCTGACCAAGTTTTCATAATCATTCGAAGTTTTGCTCATGCGTTTGCAAGGTTTTATTTAGCGGTTTTGGGCTCAGTGAAACATTGTTCATTTATGTATCCCCTCCTTGGAAAATACACCAGGTTTAGTCCAGCTGAAATGAGCCGCGAGCGGAAAGTTGGCTGTTTGGCCGTAAACCGGCTGCTGAAATTTGGAAATTGCAGCGCAAATACGGTAGATTCTTTGGCAAATTTTGTCTCCTCCACAACTAATCGGAGAGAGTCCATCCCGGGTTCCCATCGGCGACCCGACATATTTTTTGATCCATTTTCCAATTCAGCAAACTGCAGGGAGGCATAGCGAGGTCCTCTCCGAAACTGGAATATATTTAAAAATAACATTAAAAATACGGAAAAGACAGGTCAGATTATCTGTCAAAAATTTATCAATGTCCTTCCAGGTTTTTCTGTGCGCCCTATTAAAGAATGCTCAGCTCTATCTCCACGCTGAATGTCTGGCTGCGTTGATGTTCCTGCCATTTTCTATTGATCTGATCCTGCCTATTGGCGCAATCCTGATGATTTCTCCTCTGCTTGTACATTAACTGCGGTCCGCCAGCAGAGGCAGGGCTTGTATCACTTTAATCAAAAAACAGGGAAACATTCTTGCGGAGTAGAGGATTCGACGCCTTTTAATTCACTCATTGACCAAAAGACAAATGATCACCCGTTGCCACCACCTCTGCTGCTTCTGACATGACTTTTGGCTTCTCACCCCCAACGCCAAATCAGTTCCGGAACTGATTTTTTTTTTTGCCCCTGGAATGATATTCCTCTTTAAGTACTGATCTGAATTCCTTTTCAAGGTTAATATTGACAGCGGAATATGCGCCAAGAACATACACGGCGACGCGCATACACACACACACAGGCACAGTGACACACTACGACACACACACACACACACACACAGACAGATGCACACACACAAACACACACACACAGTGACACGCACACAGCGACACACATGCGCATGCATACAAATAAACTGTGTGTTCTGGTACTCTACCGCACCCCGCCCCCACCACCCCGCACCCAGCCACCAATGGGAATTGTGTCTCTGATCCACACAGTAAGATTCATAGAAATGTTACGGCACAGAAAGCGGCCAATTGACCCATGGTGTCTCCGCCGGCCGAAAATCAAGCCACTCAGCCCAATTCCACTGGGCAGCATTTGGTCCAACACCCTGCAGGTTCGTGCACTTGAGATATCCAGACACATTGTAAATGAGTTGAGGGTTACTGCCTCTACTTCCGTTTTCGACAGTGAGTCCCACACCCTCACTAACTTTTGGATGACTAAAACATCATCATCTTACATTATTCCGAGCACCTCTATCAATTCATCAACCTCCTCATCTCCAAGGTTAAAACTGCCCGCTTCTCCAACCTATCCATGGAACTGAAGACTCTGGAACAATTCTTATAAATCTTCTCTGGTACTTCCCTGATGCCTTCACATTATTCATAAGGTGTAGTGCCCTGAATTGCAGACAGTTGATACTGAACCAGTGTTCTATAAAGGTTCATTGTAACTTCCTTACTTTTATATCTTACGCCACTATTAATACAGCCCAGTTTCTCGTCTGTCTTTAATAACTTATTGCCTCTCTGCCAATGGAAGGATATAGTAACAACTAAGTAACATCAGTCAAAGAATGCGAGTAAATCTGATGCATGACTGATGAATGCCCTTTGTGTGTGTTAAAAAGCGAGATGGTAGAAGAATGTACTAAAAGGAGAGGCCTGGCCTATATTTGACTCGAGTGACACGCTCACTGTGAATGTCCGCAGAGCAACTTAGTGGTGGGCATCTATAAACCACTTAACATGAATTTAGGCTATCCCAAAGCAGATTGCAGGCAAAGGAACAGAGCTGATGTATAGTCGTTTTTGTTTAGACAATAGATAAGCTAATTTCAGAGAGAGATGTGGAGACAGATTCACCACGGAAGACTGAGATTTTGCCCTATATATTTTTCATTGTTGGCACTGAAATACACAAGTTGTACAGCAGCAGATGTGAGTGAATCATTCCCTTTTACCTGTAGTGCAATGGATATGTACAGGAACTGACAACAACACCTTATACTTACATAGCGCCTTCAACCACAATAAAACGTCATAAGACGTTTCTCCAGAGCATCATGGAGCAAAATTACAGACCAAGATATTATGCTCAATTTTTGGCATCGTCAAAGAAATTGGTGTCAGGGAGCATCTTTAATGAGGAAATTGAGACATAGATTTTGAGGGAGAAATTGCACAGTAATGGGTTTGGCAGTTCGACGCATCATCAACAATGAGCACAGAAACACACAATAGTTACAGTTCGGAAGGAGGTCATGCTTCCAATCGGGTCTGCACTGGCCGTCTTAAAGAGCATTTGCCTAGTCCCACTCCCCCGCATTATCTCCGGATTGCCATGATTAGAATTGGGGTCCCTCAAGAAGATAGAATCGAAGGGGCACTCATAGCAGAGGATTATTGAACTGGAAGGGAAAAATCCTAGTTTCAAACTTCTACCATCCCTTGTGTATCCAAGTGCTTCTTATTTTCACTCTTGTAAAGGTTTGGGACAACCGTTAGATTTACGACTGTTCTCCTCTCCATGGATTCCCCAAGCAGTAGTAATAGTTTCTCTCTGCTCGCCCTATCAATTATCATTATTTCTTGGAAAACATTGATCAACTCACAGCTACTTCTAAATTCTAGGAATAAAGTGCGAATTAATTCATTGCGTTTGAAACATTCGCGAGGATTTCAATTAGCCCCGAACCTGTGTGAAGGATTTTTCAGTAATTCTCAAAAAATTGTTTTTGTGTTGTTTTAGGTAGGGCGATGTGAGTTTGACGTTGAAATAAAATATTCAGTGATCATTTAAATTTATTTTACTGAGGATTTGAGCGCGGCTGGGGCTGGGGGAGGTGAAATTCTCGCTCTATCTCCACCCAAGCACCACCCCCACCCCATCACTCTGCTCTCTCTCTCTCTCTTATGCTATTCATTAACAACACGGCAAAAACAGCAATATGATGTCAATTTGAAAGCACATTTCAATGAAGATTACACCCAGACAAGTTGCATAGAGAGAGATAAAGTGACACCGAGAGAGACACAGAGGCACACAAAGAGAGGGGTGAATGTGAAATATATTTGCCTGCCCCGGCTTTCCAGCAATCCTCACCAGAAACACATTGATCCCACCGTGACCCCATTCTCTGTGATATCCTGCTCGTTGCACGCGGCCAGCTCACTGTTTTGTTCATTGCAACAGTGACCTCGCTTTAAAAATAAAAGATTTGTGAAAAAGAAGGGGCGGGGTTCAGTGGAATGACGACAAAAAAGAAACAGAGATAAGAGGGAAAAACGGATGGGAAGGGGTGTGTTGGAGGCTTGGGTGGAAGGGAAATAGACTCAAGTCCGAAGGTTGTCTTCCCATTGTGGTGATGTCCCTGGTGATACAGCGAGTTGGATGCTGCTGTGCAAAACTGCCTCAGTTGCAATTTTTAATTCATGCTCCAGGTCCTGGAATTAATTTCTAAATGCGAAGCTGTGTAAAGGCTTGTTACACTTCCTGAATAACGCCTGTGTTTTAGGCAGAGGGACGAATTGATCATTGAAATGTGTTTTCAGGAAGGCGAAAGATGTATTTGAATTCAGTTCATGTGGTTTTCTGAAAAACCTTTAAGAAGGTTTTACAAAAGGATCAGAGGCTCCTTCCCAGTTGGAAAGAGGGAAGTTGCTACTTTTTGGAGCCACTGGGGTTGCGGAAGCGGGGGTGTTGTAGGGGAATACCTGTCAAATATAGCATTGTTACAGTGGGTTCTTGCTGGGCAAAAATTGCCCACAGCCTTCCCTGCAATGCAAACTTGGCGACGCTGCCCAGATTCAGTTTACTGGGAATGTACGTGTGGATTCTCAATATAAAACAGGGCTACAATGTCATGTATGTCAGCTCAAATGGTAAGACAGAAACTTCACAGAGTGCATTTCAATCAAGAGTCATCCCGAGTTAGACAAAGGGAACAGAGACATGGACAGATGCAACGAAAGCAGGAGAAATGGAAAGATGAATAGAGATGGAAGTTGAACAGCGACAGAGGGGTAGAGAAACAGCAAGGGAGGTGACTGTGCCAGATGTACACACAGCACCTATCATGGATTGAGCAGGTAGCAGCGGGGCGGGGGTGTGGGGGAGGGGCTGTAGTGAATGGGAGAGGGATCTAAGAGAATCATCAGTGTTTGTCTGTTGTACAATGAGACAGAAAATATCCCTGGAGAAAGCAGGTTAATCAGAGAGGGAGAGGTTAAGACTCTGTGGGTGTTGGTGGGAGCGGGGGTGGGGGTACGGATCCAGTGTTTGTAGACAGTCCAGCCTCTGGATTAAAGACCCCACCCCTACCATCCCCGTCTTCCACTGTGTGAGGTATATAAAAAATACATTCTGGGGCAGTCATGAGACATTCACACTTTCATTATATTTGAAATCTGTTCCCATTGCCTGGGTTTAATTTCAGGGCATGTGTTTTGAAATGGTAACCACTGAGATTGTTTATGTCAGTGAATGAGGGGAGTCCTGGGATCTTGCTGTGTCTTTTTCTTCCCATAACCTTCGCTCTGTTTTAATCAATTTCAATCCTTCTCTCTCTCTCGCGCCGAGCTTATGTGGAAGCTGCAACTTTTGACGAGGAAAAGAGAGAATACTTTTACCACCAGGAATCCCGAAACAAGAGCTTTAACAAGAGGAGGAAATAATAATAAATGCATATGTCTCATTGTCTCTCATTTGCATATGCAGCTAAAATGTATCTTTAAATTAATCCGTGGGGTGATTACAATATGGGGCAGCGTCTGGCGGGGTGCCGATGAATGGGGGTGCGGGGGGGTTTGCGGTTGAGCTGCGTGGAGGAGGGAACCAGAGCTGAGGAGCTTGAGGCTCCCTGTTGCAGACGGGTCCCAACGTAATCCCATAGATTTCAGTCCCTCCACCTCTTCCTGGAACTCTGCACTTCCCTCCATATTCGTACTTATTTCCCCACATCTTCAAATTTATCCCTCTCTCCACATCCTTTACATCTCCGTCTCTCAAAATATATATAAATCTCTTTTCAAAAATATTTGCATATTTAACCCCCTCTCTCTCTTTCTGAAACTTTGGCGCTCTGTCTCCCTCCTTCTTGAGTGTTGTTGGAACTGTATTCATCCTGGTAAGTGGAGAGTATTGCATCACACTCCTGGCGTTGCCTTCGAGATGGTGGACCGGCTTTGGGGAGCCAGGGGTGAGTTTCTCGGTGGAGGATTCCTAGTCTTTGACCTGCTCTTGTAGCCACAGTATGTATATGGCTAGCCCAGTTCAGTTTCTCATGAATGGCAACCTCAAGGATGCTGATAGTGGGGGATTTAGCGATAGCAATGACATTAACTATCAATGGGCCATGGTTAGTTTCTCTCGTGTTGGAGATGATCATTTCCTGATACTTGGGAGGCGCAAATGTCACCTGCCATGTGTCAGGCCAAGCCTGCTTTTGTCCAGGTTTTGCTGCATTTGGACATGGACTGTTTCAGTATCTGAGGTGTCACAAATGGTGCTGAACATTGTGCAATCATCACCGAACATGTCCACTTCTGGCCTTATGATGGGAGGAAGGTCATTGATGAAGCGGCTGAAAATTGTTGGTCCGAGGACACTACCCTGTGGAATTCCTGAAGTGATGTCTTGGAGTTCTGATGTCTATCCTCCAACAACTACGACCATTGTTCTTTGTGCTCGGTATGTTTCAACCCAGCGGGAAGTTTTTCTGTTTATTCCCATTGATTCCAGTTTAGCTAGGGCATCCTGATGCCACGCAAGGGCAAATGCTGCCTGGGTGTCATGGTCAGTCATTCCCCCCTCACCTCGGGATTTCATCTGTTTTTTCCATGTTTTAACCAAGGCTGTAATGAGGTCAGCAGCTTAGTGATCCTGTCGGAACACAAACTGACTGGCAGTGTTGAGGTTATTGCTAAGCAAGTGCCGCTTGATAGCACTGTTGCTGACCCCTTCCATTACTTTTCTAAGGATGGAGATTAGACTAATGGGGAGGTAACTGGCCGGGTTGGATTTGTCCTGCACTCTGTACAGGACATACCTAGGATATCTTCCACATTGTCGGGTAGATGCCTGGGCTGTAGCTATACCAGAGGCATTTGGCTATCCGTGCAATTTCAGGAAAAAAAGCACAATTGCTGGAATATTTACAGCGCTGCTTGATATCCTTTTGTTTGTGCCCATGTGTCTCTCCCTGTCGGTCATTCTTGATAACTGCATTGCAGCATTTTCCACCCCCGCCCCACCTCTCATTCCTCCCCACTCTCTCTCTTGCATTAGACCTCCAGCTGTCTACTTCTTCATCTCTCTCTCCATTTCTCACTGTCTACTCTTCTTTCTCTCGGTACCTGTGCTCTCAGTTTCTCTTCCTGGGGTTTCACTCCCTTTACTTCCTCTGTTACTCTCAGTTCTGTCATTCTCCCTGGATTTCTCTGCTCGCTGTCCCTCTGGCTGGGGGAGCAGTAAACTCAGTACCATGGTATTGTGTAGCTGATAATTCTATCGCAATCCTCCTGTTATCCATCTTTCCCGAGTTTTATACTCATTGAGTGGTAGCAACAAAGGCAGAGAGGTGAAAACGAGCGGATGGTTCACGAGCACCCGGTTGCGCAATTGCACCGAATCAAGGTCTATCCCAATGTTTTCTTTCCCTCTCGATGTGCCAGCTCAAACACTGTGTCTACCTCACTTTCTAATGGGGAAAGTGGAGGGGGTGGGGGCAAAAGGCAGATCAGCCATTCACTAATATTATGGCGAAAGTTTCAAATGGGCAGAATGGCCTCCTCCTGCTTCTGTGCAAAGTTTGTGTGTGTATTTGCAATGTCTTCTGGAGGGCATTGGGGGTGGGGTGGAGGGGTTAATCGGTGTGTGGGAGATGCGGTTGGTGTTGGAGGAGGTAGGGGCGTTGGTTGGTGATCAGTAAGATAAGGTTTTGATTATGATTTAGAGCTCAGGAAAGCGTTTTCTACAATGGAGAGGAAAGTCACTGGTTGAAGGAATTTTGCGTGAAAGGACATATATTGGGGGCGGGACGGGGCGGGGAGTGGGTGGGGGAAATTTTACGGTTGGGGGGAATTATACTGTGGGGGCGGGGGGGCTGGCGAATAGGGACTGGCGGCTCTTAAAATAGAGGGGGCTGCTTGGACGGGTGGGGGAGTGTGTGGGTGGAGAGCGGTGGGGATTCTTGCTAATGTTGAGAATGAGGAGGGTTCCCTGCTCAAGATTTTAAATGATGAATTTCGATCCGGGACCGACTGATCATGTGAATTTCATTTCACACAGAAGTTCGGAGATGGGCTGAGAGTGGTGGGTTTGGATGGGAGGAGTGACGGAGAATTAATCGCCTGTCTAAATGGGGAAGTAGCAAAACAAACTGGCGATCTGTTTCCAGGGAAGGGATGAATCAGACATGGATCTGTTCACAGGTTTGGGGAATCAGAGAGCGATCTGTTCAAGGGATGGGGGAATCATTTCGGTATCTATTCATGAGTTGGGGAAATCAAGACAGGGGGTCTGCTACCAGGGAGGGTGAAGTAGACAGGGATCTGTTCTTAGGGAGGTGGCACATCAGATAGAGGTATGTTCACAGTGAGGGCGAGTTATCCACGGGAACTTTCATCGGGGGAATAATCTAGGGGGCAGATTCGCACGTATTGGGGTAGGAAGAGTGGTGGTAGTGGTGGGGAGGGTCATTCTGCAGAGAGCTGTTTCTGACGTGGGGGCGTTGAGAAATATTCAGGATAGAGCCTCAGAGGGAAGACATGATCAGGAATCTGTTTGCTGTGGTAATTAACGAGCACTTTAGGGAAGAGAAAGTGATCCACGATTTACGGCTGGGGGGAGATTTACGTAGGGGTGGGATATTCAGGAGATGGGAGAATTTGCGGTCGCTAAATTGTGCCGTCGGGACAAATTGTGGGGGAGAAATTTCGGGGGAGAAATTGCGGGCTGGGAGAAATTGCGGGCTGGGAGAAATTGCGGGCTGGGAGAAATTGCGGCATGGGAGAAATTGCGTGCTGGTTGCGAGGGAATTGAAGAGGCCGAATTGCGTGGTCGGTGGGCACATTTGGCGGGTAGGCCCTGCTTAACTGATCAGATTTCTGGCAGGTGTGGAATTTGGAGGCAAAATTCCTTGGGGTGGAGGGGCGGTCTTAGGAAGAAGGGACAAGATTATCGAGGGTAATGTGGAATGGAGGCACATGGAAAAAGGAATTGAGAGGAAAAGAGAGGGAGCGAGTCAGTGAGAGATCAAAGAGGAAAGAAAGACAGAAAGAGGGAGCCAGAGAGAGAGAAAGAGAGTGAGAGAGAGAGAGAGAGAGAGAAAGAGAAGAAAGAGAAAAGGATGTTAGAGAGAAAAATTCAGAGTAAATGACGGAGCATGAATGACGGATGGAGAGAGAGAGAGAGAGAGGGAAAAGGACACAGAGAGAGAAAGGCAGAAAGGAAAAAAAATACATAAAGACAGAGGGAAAAATAGAAAGGCGGAGAGAGAATGGAAGAGCGAACAGGTGAGCGCTAGAGCAAAAAGACAGAGAGTGAAAAAGAAGAAATATATAGTATACGAGGGATTGAGGGGAAGCAGGGTGGAAATAAACAGAGATAGGCAGAGAAGAGAGTGATCGATAGAGAAAAGGAGATTGAGGGATAGCGAGATAATGAGAGATATAGAGAAAGCAAAGAGATAGAGACAGGGAGGGAAAGGCAGAGAGATGAAGGCAGAAAGGCAAAGGCAGGGTGACAAAGCAAGGCAGAGAAAGGGACAGAGAGAGAGAAATAAAGGAAGAGAGAGACAAGGGTAGAGAGATTCAGGCAATGAAAGAAAAACAGACATGAGGCAGAGAAAGACAGGGAGAGGTAGTAAAGGTGATCGTTACCATTCCACGTAGTCTGGGTTCTCCGGATAGGCTGTCAGACTCCCCCCATCGCCTCTTTTATGGGGAGAGACATCCTATGCCAGCGTGTTTGGCGCTGGTTGGCAGTGAGGTGGGGTCAAAACGATCAGATCAGTGATTCCATTCAGGCAAGTCCCACAAATGCGCACAGACAAAGGCAGACAGAAAAACCTCACATAGATACAGGTTTTCACTCAAGCCTGCATGGTCAAGAGCAAGGCAGATGGCTTCTCCAATAGTTTTATGCCCCTATGTTTGTCACACAAACACGCCACACCTCCTAAATCAACCCCATCCAGCCATCTTTCAGCTATTTCCATCATAAACACACCTTCCCAGGTGTTGCACAGACCAACATGAATCATTGTGTGACAGTGGGGTTGAAGGACACAAGGAAAAATGGTTTCGCCCCTGGCTGTCTGTCTCTGACTCTCTCCCTTCCTCTACCCGACCCTCCACGCCATCCCCATACCTCAGTAAGATTGGATCTCAGATAGATTGCTGTTTTACACGTTCAGCAGCCTAACTTTGATGCAAGAGCATTCATGCTATAGCCCCTTGACACTGGACTAACTCAGGTGGAATTTTTCATCATCCACTTATTTACGTTACATTTCATAAGGTACAGACTAAATCTCTTTCTTCCAATATTGTTTGTTATTCACTGCATTTACATGTACTATACCCATTTACAAGTCAGCCCCTTTGTTCACTGAAAACGCCGACTGAATCCAGCTTTCTATTTCCGACCTTACTGATGCCAATGATAATGCAACATGGTTAATGTTTCCGGCCAGTGACCATATATCAGAGCTGGCAGAAGTAGAGGCATTTTTTAGCACAGAGTTGGGTGTTCTGGGAGCATATGGCCCCAAATCGATGAAATATGAAATTGACAATGAACCAGACAATGTGTGGATGAAAACCGCAGAACATTGAAAGTCCCACAAACATGAGTGATTCTCCCGGAACATAATGGGAAATAATATTAATTGACTTGGTACAGCGTGATCTCAAGTGAAAGCAGAAGGGAGATTGGTATTGGTTTGCTTGTGTGTGTGTGTGTGTGCTTGTGTGTGTGTGTGTGTGTGTGCGTGAGAGAGCGAGAGAGAGAGAAATTTGTAGAGAGATTGTGGCAGTGTCCAGCAGAGTGTAGATTGATGAAGTTGTGCGATTGTGTCTGTGTGATTCTGACAGTATCCAGCAGAGGGTAGATTGGTAAATCTCTGTTTATGTTTGTGCGTATGATTCTGACAGTATCCGGCAGATTGGTAAAGGTGTATATGTGTGTGTGTGTGTGTGTCTGTGTGTGTGCGCGCCCGTGTGTGCCTGTGTGCGCACGCGAGCGTTTGCATGCATACGTGCGTGCATGTGTGTGTGTGTGTGTGTGTGTGTGTGTGATATAGAGAATGTGTGTGATACAGGGGATGCCACTAAAGATGAAGGCGTGCATGTGTCTTTGCAGTGCGTCCTGCGTCCTGAGTTTGAACATTGCCTCCTTTCTCCTCTCCGCACCATTCCATCCTTCGACTCTGACCTCTGTGCCTCCGGAGCTCCCAACGCTGCTTGTACACATTCCTATTCCTTTCCTTAATGTCATCATGTCATGCTGCCAGCAGTATGCTGAGTGTGGTAAAACCAGTGTTGCACTTAACTTTGATATAGCATCTCTGCTTCTCTATTCAGTAACTGGGAATTAGCACCAGTTCGTCTTTCGCATTGGAATGTTCTTGCTAACCTGATTGTTGATAGGAATGATTTGTTAGCCATGATGAAATGTATTCATTAATATATTCATAAATGTATTACTGAATACATTTAACTATTGCTGAATGCATTATTGCATTTAATAATTCAGTAAAAAAACTATCGATTGTTTGTGAGCTTGATTAACTAGGGTGTGCATTCACAAGATTCAACATTGCAAAACAAGAAGGAAACACAGCTGTGCGTGAGCGTGTGTGTGAGAGCGTGTGTGTGAGAGCGTGTGTGTGAAAGAGAGAGAGAGAGAGAGCGAGAGAGTGAGATAGAGCGTGGGTGTGTGACAGCCTTTCTTCGTGAGAGCGTGTGTGTGTGAGTGTATGTGTCTGCCTTTGTGCGTGTGCCTGTGTGGTTACGACAGTACCCAGCAGAGGAAAGTGGGGGTGGACAATATTGCTGACCTAGCCAGCGATGCCAGCAACCCGTAAAAAAAAAATTAAAAACAAGTTAGTGTCTCGGCCCCTAATCTTTGTTTGTTCCGTAAATATGGGGCGAGTGTCTAAGTGTCCAAATAATTATGATTAGCATAGTCGTTCCGACCACCATGATGTCCCCGGGCGTGAATTGCCTTTGGTAATGGAGGCAGCATAAAGTGAAATGTGGTTGTGACATCCTTCGACAGTTTGTTCTGAATTCTGAAATGACCTGATATATTTGCCGCTTCGTCTTTAATCTGAAAGGCAAAGTGAGGCAGACCCTGGTTGATCAATATTAGTAATGTGAGTTAGTGTGAGTTAGAGAGAGCCCTCATATACCTGAGCTGTAAGCGGACATGATTTTGTGGGTACCAGGGAAGTGATAAAATATCTGCGAAAATAAAATTCAAAAGCCATTTTCTCCAAAGATGGAAGCTGAAGTATAGCTGACAGTTGTTTAA
This sequence comes from Cetorhinus maximus, assembly GCF_964194155.1. Classification (NCBI taxonomy): domain Eukaryota; kingdom Metazoa; phylum Chordata; class Chondrichthyes; order Lamniformes; family Cetorhinidae; genus Cetorhinus; species Cetorhinus maximus. Next base: position 1,923,581 of record NC_135914.1, on the reverse strand, counting down.
TACGTGGCAAACTATCTCAGAGATATCTTGATATTGTTCTGGGCTGCTGCCAATCTGACCTCTATAACACAACCCAGTGAATGTTTGATATGAAGTGAGAATTGTAAATCTAATCATGTTGTAACGGGATTGAAATAACTCAGAGTGCCACATACTGTATTGAACGAACATGAATTGCATTGCACTTTATGTCAACCTGGGAGTCATGCAATGTATTTCACATGTATTATGAATAAAGTATATTTTTGGAAAGTTAATTGCAGATTCCAGCATAAACAGGAATTCAAGCTGATCTCGGTGTGTGCACCTGAGGGCAGCGAGCAGAGCAAAGAAACACAGTGTTGGTGAAATCCCGGAGGAAAACGTGAAACGACTGCCAGAACCAATTTTTGCAATTTGTATGTTTCGAAATGCAGACTTTGAATTCCGTTATAATATGACTGCAACGTTTAAAAAGGTTTTAGTTAAACGAAATCAAACATCTGTTAATTAAAACTTTGTAAGCACGTACAGAAGACTACAAAATGCTACTAAAATAATTTCTAAAAATCCCATAATTATACCGACTCTCACTTATACATCTGTTAAGTCAACAGTAAACAAAAATATTTAAACAGACCCCTGGCAAAGCACACTCTGGAAAGTCGATTTCAAAAGGAGTTTCTTTCAGCTCTGGGTCCTTGAGGCTTACAGGATGGAAATTTTAGGTCTTAGTATCCTGTCAGATTTACCAATAGCCTTCTCTTCCACTATACATATTTTGCTATTTGAATGCAAATTCTCATTGTTCACTAGGTTTTTTGAACTTTACCTCTTCTAACAATAAAACCCTTGGAAAACACCAATTTTATTAGTAACCTTTCTTAAAATAAACACAGTCTTTGGCTTCATCTGTCTATGTGCCATATTTCACCCACTCTTTTGAATGGCTTATTTTAAAATGAAAACTGCCCCCTCTCCACTTCACCTTCTGACTTCCCTATGTTTACCCAATTAAAACTTCAAACCTGCTTCGCTTTTATGCATCAAAGCCTCGAGACCAGCTGGCTCTAATCCAATTAAGACACAGCCATTTGGATACACAACATGAACTCTATTTTGAAATAATTTCCAGTGACATTATAAACACTATTATATCTTATGATATCGCCCATCCTTATCGAAACATGAACAATCATAATTCTAAAAGACAGATTCATTTTGATTAACCCACCTTAAACTACCTCCTGTCTTTATCTATGTACTTTATTATATTACCAGGTGCATGCATTACCATAAGAATATCAATACAAATCCTTGGAATCCACAAAATTTTTACAAGTTCAGTCTCCAGGTTTTAAATGTCCAATTTTCCCTTTAAAACTACAAACTCCTGATAAGACACCTGAAATCAGATTTACCCTACCAGCAACGTGTATAGTCTGTAGATTTAATGGTTGCTATAATATACTCCATATGAATAGCCTTGCGCTTCTGTCTCGAAATTTGACCAGAAGCTTTAAAGAATTGTGCTCTGCATAAACAATTCTTTCTGATGAATTGTTTGCCACATTGATTTCAAAATCCTGCAAGGTCAACACCGAATCCTACACCTCAAAGAACAAAGAACAAATAAAAGTACAGCACAGGAACAGGCCCTTCGGCCCTCCAAGCCTGCGCCGATTATATTGCCGGTCAACTAAAACATTCTCACTTCCGGGGTCCGTATCCCTCTATTCCCATACTATTCATGTAGTTGTCAAGCTGCCTCCTAAACACCACTATCGTACTTGCTTCCAGCACCTCCTCTGGCAGCGAATTCCAAACACTTACTACCCTCTGCATAATAAACTTGCCCCGCACATCACCTTCATAGTTTTCTCCTCTCATCTTCAATCTATGTCCCCATGTAATTGACTCTTCCACCCTGGGAAAAAGCTTCTGGCTATTTACTCTGTCCATGCCACTCATAATTTTGTAAACTTCTATCAAGTCGGTCCTCATTCTCCGTCGCTCTAGTGAGAAAAGTCCGAGTTTATGTACCTCTCCTCATAGATAATAACCCCCCTCATTATACAAATTGATTTGAGGAAAACCAATTCCATAGTCCTGCAATTCCACCTCTTTCTCATTTTCTGCGACTACTCACATTTCCTTTTGGCCCTTTTCCCTGCCAAAGTACTTTTCAAACATGTTTCCACGGCACACCCTCTGCTTCTTTCTTCTATTTCGAATATTTATTAAATAATTTGTTTCACTCACTTTCTTTTCAATCCAGTAAGCCCACTATACTTTGCTTTTAATGAGTCGCCCAGTACTAGTAACAGAAATAGCAATTTCTCTCCAGCAACAAAATTCTGAGCTGTAGCCTTCCGGCCTGCTTTAAGTTTCACAACTTGCTGTGATACCTTTAACTGTTCCCTATCCAATTCACATGCTCTTTCTAATCTCTCCCAGAACTTTCATACGTAATCCAGCAGGTTAGTTTCTGAATTTTTAACCATCAATATCTCATGGGTCTATTTCAGTGGTCCCATTACCTCATGACCGTAAATGAGTTCAAAATGGTTAAAGCCAGTCGATGCTTTGGGAGCGTCTTTAATACAAAATAATGAGAATGGAATTTCCAAATCGCCTATTGAAAATTGCCCAACATTTCCTGTTTTATTATAAATTTAGCTCATCTCTGCGAACCATATCAGTCTTCATGGGTGGCAGAAGTTTTAAAAATCTGCAATACTCCCACATTTTCCCATTGAAGAGTTCCACATTTATTTCATATTACCATGCATAGATATCTGCGAAAATGAAGCGAGGGGAGAGGCGTTCGAGAAGAGACAAAGCTGCTTTTAGATGCAGTGAGGCCGCCCGTCGTGCCCTCCTACTGCACGTGCATGATAAAAAAACTCATGCCAAGAATTGGGAAGAAGTGGAATCCCAGGATCATGCTGCGTGGGAGGTGGTGGACGATTGGGTCAACAGCATTGAGGGGCTTAGAATGCTGGTTGCTGTGAGAAAGCTGCAGTTTCCTCCTTGTGATATTTAGTTTTCTGCTTCTGTCTGCAAATGGTCACAAATCGATCACATTTGAAATTGACAGTCAAACAGACAGAACAATATGTGGCTGAAAACCTCATATCATTTAAAATAACCACATGGAGGTGATTCTCGGGGAACATCATGGGAAATGATGGTAATGTATTTAGTAGAGTGTTATCACAGTGATAGAAGAGGGTAGATTTCTGCAGGTGGGTTTGCGTGATTCTGGCACCATCCAGTAGAGGGCAGATTGGTAAAGGTGTTTGCGTGTTTGTGTGTGTGTGTGTGTGTGTGCGTGTGTCCCTGTGTGTGAGATTCTGGCAGTAACCAGCTGAGGGTACATAGTGATTTGCGAGTGTCTGATTCTTACAGTATGGAACGGAGGGTAGATTGGGAAGGAAAGTATTTGGGAGAGTGGGGGACATTGCCTGAGCGTGTGTTTGCGTGTGTGTTTGTTTGTGTATGTGTGTGTGTGTGTGTGTGTGTGTGTGTGAGTGAGTGTATGTGTTTGTGTGTGTGTGTGAGTGAGTCTCTCTGTCTGTGTGTGAGTGAGTCTGTGTGTGTGTGTTTGCGTGTGCGTGTGATTCTGGCAGTATTCAACGGAGGGTAGATTGGGAAAGAAGAGCTGTGGGTGTGTGGTGGACTCTGCCTGGGTATGTGTGTGTTTGTGAGTGATTCTGGAAATATCCAGCAGAGTGCAGATAGCCAGTGATTTCTGGTTGTGTGATTCTGACACTATCCAACGGAGGTTAGATTAGTGAACATGTGTGTGTGTGTGTGTGTGTATGTGCGTGTGTGTGTGATACAAAGGCAGTTCAACGAAGGGGAACTACTCAACGTGAAACAGTCTGTGTGTGTGTCTCTTCAGTGCATCATACTGCGCCGTGAGTTTGAAATTTGCCTCCTTTGTCCTCTCAGCTTCTTTCAATCCTTCAACTCTCAGTCTGCGTCTCCTAATCTCCCAGTGTTGATTGTAGAATTTCCTATTCCTCACCTTAGACGCCATCATTACACACTGCCAACAGTATGGTGAGTGTGATATAAGCAAGGTTACATGTTAGTTTAAAATCAAAATACTGTGGATGCTGGAAATCTGAAAGGAAAACAGAAAATTCTAGAAAAACTCAGCTGGCCTGACAAAATCTGTGGGGAGAAAAACAGAGTTAACGTTTCGAGTCCGTATGACGCTTCTTCAGGGCTACAGAGAAGTAGAGAGTAAGCTTGATTCTCTCTGCCTTTCCATTCAATTCCTAGGCAAATTAGCACCAGTCCTTCCTTCGCGTTGTAATGGTCTTTCTAACCTGCTGTTAGAAATGAGTTGTTAATCTGGACCTGTAGAATCCAATGATCTCATTATAAACTTTACCAATTATCTCTCACCTTATTTCATAATGGCCTTTTACGAATTTATTCAATTATTGCTGAATGGGTTAACCTGTATGATTGAAGTTAATAAAGCCAGTAACAATGCAATCATGATCATCTAGGGTGTTAATTTACAAGATTCAACATTTCTGGTCAAGAAGGAAGCTTGATATTCGCAGGGGGAAATCTGTGAAGCAGCATCTCGAATGAACGGATTAGAGAAAGATTCCAACTGTAAGAAAGCCTGGAGTCATTTGTAAATATCTTCCACATGCTTACAGTTTCCAACAGTTAGTTTCCATTGCATTAAAGCTTCCTCGCAGACGAGCTGCCAAATCGAGGGCCTGTCAGCCATCTCAGTAGGATACAAAGATCCCACAGCCTCTATTGGATGAAGAGCAGTCAGGGTGACTTTCTCCCCTCTATGCTGGGACCAATGTCTGCCTCTCAATCAAATCTGTTCATTTGTTACATTAATGGCTGTGGGAGCTTGCTGTGTGCAAATTGGCTGCTGAGTCTCCTGCATTACAACAGCGACGACATTTCAAAAACCTCCTTAATTGATTGTAAATCTCTTTGGGATGCCCAGAGGTAGTGGAAGGTGCTGTACAAATACAAGTCTGTCTTTATATTTAAAAGCAGAGTTCTCATGCTATATGAGGGAACCGAGAGGCCAGGCCAATTCAATGTGACTGAAATGCGAAATCTCATGACCCAGCGAATTATTTTATGGAGGGGGGAGGTAGGAAGAAATGTATATAAAAGACAAACTTGTGAAGCCACATGACAAGGAAGGTAAAGAATGAAGAAAGATGGGGGTTGCCTGCCTTGAAAGGGGGGACGAAATACTATCAGAGTTCCAAAGGGGCGCCCATTATTTCAATAGGAGAACAATAATTCCATGAGAGTTTAAAGTTCTTCAGTGGGGTCACTGTCACCGAGGCGGTGGCTGCTGTCGTTTGCTGCCCTGTCCACTGGGGCCGCATTAAATCTCTTCAAGGCCTCCTCTCCCCCCCCCAGTTCTCCCTGAGTCACCTCTTGCCTCCCCCCGTGCCCGGCGGCTGCTTTGTGTTAAATACCGGCCACGCCCCCCTGACAGAGCGCGTGGCCCACAACTTGGCGTGACATTTATTTCAGTTTTTAAAAATCAAACCGAAAAGTTAAGACAAGGCACCTCAGAGTTTTAAATGCTTGCTTCATCTCCTTTATCCCCTTTCTGAACTTGTTCTGGTTCAGTGCATCAATACATGTGCTAGTGCAGCAACACAAAATGGAGAAGCAGACATTCTGATTCTTGAAGCATATAGAGAGGATCACTGCGTCCTGTGTAACTATAAGAGTTAGCAATTCAATCATACAGGATAACGTGTCTGTACGGGCGAGTGAGGCTCCGATTGATGAGTGTCGGTGTCTGTGAGATAGAGAGAGATTTCGACGATATACAATAGAGGGGCATTGCTCAGGGTGAAGGTGTCTGTGAAGTTTGAGATTATTTAACATAATCTGTGGTAATCAGCGATTACTCTACAATTCCAGAGGTCTAAAAGTTCCTGAGCCCTCAGCGCACAACATGTTTTCAACAGCGCACAGCAACTTAATGCCCCATCAGCCATTCCTTGGGGCAAAGAATTGCTTCCGGGCATCAACCCTGGACGGTCTGGTTACAAATTGAACGTAGTGACCCTTTGGTCTGGACCCCCCCCACTCCCCCCACCCCTCCCCCAACATCCCCCCCCAACCCCCACCCCACACACACACACACACGCACTCCACCCACACACACGCACTCCACCCACTTGAGGAAATGGTATCTCTGGCTCCACCCAAATTAATTTTAATTCTTTTACTCAACCTAGATTAAGAGTGTTTATTTGTTGGTTGAAAGTCTCCGATGTTTTACACTGAAAGTTAAGTTAGTGACTAAGACATCAGTGGATCCGTTTGGAAAGCTGGTGGAATCCATTTAAGTTCTCCATTCCCTCCTGCCTTCTCACTGGCGGCGTTTACAATGCAGCAAAATCCATTCCTGGCTAAAGAACCTGACTTTGAGAAGCAAAGTTTTCAATGTGTCCAGCAAGGGAAATTGACGGGGTTAAACTGTTTTACTTCAATGCAAGGAGTATTACAAGCAACGGAGATGAGTTAAGGGCACAGGATGCAGCAGGATGCCAATGCTATAACGGAGACCTGGCTAAAGGAGGGGCAAAACTGGCAGCTTAATATCCCTGGTTATAGTGTCTTCAGATACGATAGAGCAGGAGATTAAAAAAAAGGAGAGTGGGGGAGCTGGGGGTGGTCAGCACAAACGGTTAAAGAATCAATTCCAGTTGTGAGAAGGGATGATACACTAAATGGGTCAACAAACGAGGCTTTATGGATTCAGCTTAGAAATACAAAAGGGCCAGTCACGCTACTGGGAGTATACTACAGATCCCCAAATAGTGAAAGGGGATAGAAGAACAAATATATTGGTAAATTTCTGCTTGTAAGAACAAGAGGGCAACAATAGTAGGAGACTTCAACTACCCTAATATCAACTAGGATTTAAGCAATATCAGGGGCACTGAGGGGAAAAAGAAATTCTTGCACTGTGTCCAGGAAAATATCTTCAACAATTAGTGACAAACCCAACGGGAGGAGATGCAATTCTAGACCTCGTCTTGGGGATCAAAGAAGGGCAAGTGGGTGAATAGACAGTTGGCGACCGTATCAGGGACTGTGATCACAATTCAGTTAGATTTAGCGTTATCATGGAAAAGGACAGAGATAAGGCAGGAGTAAAACTCTTGAACTGGGGGAAGGCAAAATTTGCAGAAATGAGAAGGGACTTGGCTGAGGTGGAATGGACAGCATTGCTAGAGGATAAAACAGTGGAAAACCAGTGGGAAGCACTAAAAAGCGAGATCCTAATTGTACAAAGTAGACATGTCCCCTGCAAAAATAAGAGTAATACTGCCAAATCTAGACTCCCCTGGTTGTCGAGTGGAATACAGGGGAAGATTAAACAGAAAAAGAAAGTGTACGATAGGCACAAAGAACTAAGCACTGCAGATCGCCTAGATGAATATAGGAAGTGCAGGGACGAAGTGAAAATGGAAATAAGGAAATCAAACAGAGGGCATGAAAAATGATTAGCAAGTAAAGTTAAAGAAAACCCAAAGATTCTTCACCATTACATTAATGCTAAAAGGTTAGTTAAGGAAAAATGCGACCTATCAGAGATGAAGATGGAAACTTGTGTGTAGATGCAGAGGCTGTGGGTTTTGAATGAATATTTTGTCTCCGTGTTTACAAAGGAAAGGGAGATGTAGATATAGTAGTCCACGAGTAACACTGCGAGATATTGGACGGGATAGTCATAAAGACAGAGGAAGTACTCGAAGGGTTGAAATCCTTGAAAGTTGATAAGTCATCACGGCCAGATGGATTGTTTCCACAGCTGCTGAAGGAAGTCAGTGAAGAGCTAACAGATGCTCTGAGGATGTTTTTCCAATTTCACGAGATACAGGGGAGGTACCCGAGGACTGGAGAAATGCAAACGTACTTCCGTTGTTTAAAAAAGGGATCAAAGGAAATGCCAAACAAGTATAGGCCAGTTAGTTTTACATCGGTGGTGAGCAAATTAGTAGAATCAATCCTGAATGATACTATTAACTGTCATGTGGAAAGGCATGGACTAGTCAGGGATGGTCAGCATCGATTTGTTAAAGGAAGGTCTTGCCTCACAAATTTGATTGAGTTCTTTGAGGAAGTGACAAGAAGGGTTTGATGAAGGTAGTGCAGTGGCTGTGGTGCACATGGATTATAGCAAGGCATTGGAAAAGGTCCAACATGGCAGATTGGTCAGGAAAGAAAACGCCCATGGGATTGAGGTTAATGTGACACACTGGATAACAGGTTGGCTTTGTACCAGGAAACATTGGGTAATTGTCGAGGGATGCTCTTGCGAATGAACAGTTTTCTCAAAGGGTGTTCCACAGGTCTCAGTGTTAGGACCCTTGCTGTTTGCGTTATATATTAACGATTTGGACGTGAACCTGGGGGGCCCGTATGGGAAATTTGCAGATGACACAAAGATTGGTTGAGTAGCGGATAGTGTAAAGGATACACATAATCTCCAAAACGATATAGATGTTTTGGTGGAGTGGGCGGTAAAGTGGCAGATGGATTTTAACGTAGACAAGTGTGAGATCATACATTTAGGGAGGTCAAACAGTTACAGGGATTACACAATAAATGGGAATACACTAAGAGGGGTAGATGAAGTGAGAGATCTTTTCAAACAAGTACACAGGTCCCTGAAGGCAGCCGTTCAAGTAGACAAGTATGTAAAGAAGGTATATGGAATGCTGTCCTTCATTGGCAGAGGTATAGAATATAAAAGTAAGGATATGATGTTGGAATTGTATTAAACAATGGTGAGGCCACAACTGGAGTATTGTGTGCAGTTCTGGTAACCAAATTACAGGAAGGACGTAATAGCTCTGGAGAGAGTGCAGAGGTGGTTTACAAAAATGTTGCCAGGGTTAGAAAAGTGTAGCTACGTGGAGAGATTGGATAGGTTGGGGTTAGTTTTCTTTTAACAAAGAAGGTTAAGAGGTGGCTTGATTTAGGTGTACAAAACTATGAGGGGAATAGATAGATTGGACAGGATAAAATTGTTTCCTTTGGTGGAGAATTCTAGAACCAGGGTACATAGATTCAATATAAGTGGCAGAAGGTGTAAGGGGAACATGAGGAAGAACTTTTTTACGCAGTGGTTTTCTGGAGTTCGTTGCCCAAGCTGGTGGTATAGGCAGAAACTCTAAACTCTTTTTAAAAGTACCTGGATCTGCACCTTAAGTGCTGTAAACTGCAGGGCTATCGGCCTGGTACAGGAAGGTGGGATTAGAAAGGACACCTGGTTGTCCTCTGGATGGCATGGGCAAGATGGGCCGAATGGTCTCCTTCTGTGCTGTAACTTTTCTATGGATCTATGGATGTATGGAAGGCATTACCCCCGAGCCTTCGCTAATGCTTCTATTGTTGGTGACAGTGAGTTTCCAGTTGGAGCGATAATAGTGATTGCCATGCAAATTAAGATGCTCGACATTGACCCCTCAATGCCCTCTGTTAACCGGGTGAAATATTCATTATAAACTCAAATTACATGCAGACAAAAATATCAAACAAGCATTGCTGGTTGTAAATCTAAGAATGAGAGGTGAACTCATTGAAGCATATAAGATTCTGAGGAGGCTTCACAGGATAGGTGCTGTGAGGATGTTTCGACTCATGCGGGAGTGCAGAACTAGGGGCACAGTTTCAGAATAAGTGACCTTTTCCGATTAAATCTGGAGTCAGGCAGGGCTGTCCTCTCTCGCCTGTCCTTTTCGTGTGTTGCATAGAACCCTTTGCCGAGTCCATCAGGAAGGATCCGGGCATAAGAGGAGTGACGATCCCAGGCAGTGGAGGCACTCAGGTAAAAGCCTCCCTGTACATGGACGACATCGCCGTCTTCTGCTCGGATCCGCTGTCGGTGCGCAGACTGATGCACATCTGCGACCAGTTCGAACTGGCCTCGGGAGCCAGGGTAAATCGTGGGAAGAGCGAGGCCATGTTCTTTGGGAACTGGGCTGACCGATCCTTTGTCCCCTTCACTGTCAGGGCTGACGGCCTGAAGGTGCTGGGGATATGGTTCGGAGGGACCGGGGCATGTGTTAGAAACTGGAAGGAGCGAGTGGCTATGGTGAAAAGGAAACTGGGCATGTGGGAGCGACGCTCCCTCTCCATTGCGGGTAAGAACCTGGTCATCAGGTGTGAGGTACTCTCGCTGTTGCTGTACGTGGCGCAGGTCTGGCCCATTCCAGACTCCTGCGCGATGGCGATCACTCGAGCCATCTTCCGCTTTATCTGGAGGTCGAAAATGGATCGTGTCCGCAGGGACGCGATGTACAAGCCTCTAGATAAAGGGGGAAAAAACGTGCCCAACATCGCCCTCATACTGATGGCCACCTTTGTGTGTGGCTGCATCAAGCGGTGCGTAGACCCTCAGTACGCAAACACCAAGTGTCACTACGTGCTGAGGTTCTACCTGTCCCCGGTGTTGCGAAGGATGGGTCTGGCCACGCTGCCGCGGAACGCTCCAAGTAGTTGGACCGTGCCGTACCACCTGTCCCTGGTGGAAAAATTTATGCAGAAAAACACCTTTGACCACAAGTCCATCAGGCAGTGGTCAGCACGTAACGTCCTAGAGGCCCTGAGGGAAAAGGAGAGGGTGGACCCTGTGGGATGGTTCCCCGAGCAGACTGTCAAAGTCATTTGGCAGAATGCCTCATCGCCAGAACTTTCCAACAAGCACCAAGACGTAGCTTGGCTGGTGGTGAGAAAGGCCCTCCCCGTCAGATCCTTCCTACACGCCAGGAGGCTCACCCCCTCTGCACGTTGCCCTCGAGGTGGCTGTGGTGGGGAAGAGACCGTTGTTCACCTCCTTGTGGATTGTGCCTTTGCAAAGAAAGTCTGGAGAGAGATGCAGTGGTTGCTGTCGAGGTTCATCCCGAGCAGTTCTGTGACACAGGACTCTGTGCTCTACGGGCTGTTCCCGGGGACACACACCGAGACAAACATCAACTGCAGCTGGAGGATCATCAACTCGGTGAAAGAGGCGCTTTGGTCTGCCCGAAACTTGTTGGTCTTCCAGCACAAAGAGTTGTCCCCGACCGATTGTTGCGGACTGGCACAATCCAAAGTCCAGGACTACGTGCTGAGGGACACACTAAAGCTTGGGGCAGCTGCCGCAAAGGCGCAATGGGGAAGGGTCGCTGTCTAAGACCTTTCTACCACAGCGCACCGAGAGACTGGGAACTGTTTAGAGCCCCTCGGGCTGTACAGATCAAAATGAAAGGCTGTAAATGACTGTAATATTGTTTGTACTGATGCACCTGGTGATACATTTTGTAAAAGTTTAACCTGGCTGTACCCTTGTAATGTTGTTTTTGAAATGGTTTTGAATGTGATTGAAGATAATTTATGAATAAAGTATATTTTTACAAAAAAAAAAGACCTCCCATTTAACACGGAAATGCGGAAGATTTTGTTTTCTCTTCGTTGGTCGTTTCTGTTTATGGAATTCCTTTCCCCAGAGAGCACTGGAGGCTGGGCCATTCAATATATTCAAGGCTGAGTTGGGAAAATTTTTCATTGACAACGGGGTCATGGGTTTTAGGCAGTCAAATGCACTTGAGGCCGCAAGCACATTAGGCAACATCTTATTCAATGGCGGATCAGGATCGAGGGCCTATTCCTGCACCTCTTCCTTATGATCTTTTAATCTTTGGTCACTTGAAATAAATATTGAGATGGTAAATGTTGATGTTCTTAGAATCAATCTGAAAAGGACGTGGAAAATATTAAAGTATCTGTACCAATGGAATGGGTGTTTGGATTGAACTGGCTTCAATCAATGATAAATACAGCGAGATTGTTAGTGATTAATTTTACAAAATGATTCAGTTAGTCGGTTTTCTTCGTGGGAGATATTCTCTCAGGTTTTTTTTTAAACAGGAAACTGCATTTAGCATTTAATAGCGAAGCACTTTACCACATGCTTACTGCGATGTCCCTGTTAAGCATTAATACTCACCCGACTAACCGCTTTAATGAATCCAAATCCGAATGAGGGTGAAAAGTAGAACCCGGATAATTGTGACAATTATGGCACAGGATCAAAACCGAGACAAGTTACTAGAAACTGCTGCTGGGCCAAATCACTCTTTTATGGGACTCCCTCGTCTCAAACGTGAACCAATTATAAAGTCAAAGCAGCAAATCCGTGCTGCAACTTCTCTGCAAGGCTCCACAGGGACCCATGTCAAGGAATCTTCAGGAGAATTCTGAGGGACGGAATCTGGAAGAGAAGAGTGAGATACATTTATTTTAGTGTGGCGAAACTGATAGTATGAATTACTGACAGAATGGGTTCTGAAATGAGCAGACAGTGTTGCTCCTTATTGGGTCTGAACCGTTCTGCAGAAATGCTTGACCTTGAATAACAAAGAAGTGGGTCAGTGAACCTTGCAGCAGAGAGCGGGGCTGGGCAGCAAAGAGGCGCATTGGATGTGACCGCGGCTGTTTACTGCGAGTCTCAGAAAGACGCCTCGCTCACACCCCATGCGGGGGCTGTGCAAAGCATATCATTTGGCATAAATCGCTGACCGAGTTTCTGGCCGCTTTTGGCTTGAGATGGAAAATGATGTTCTGTCCAAAAGCTCTCTGTGGTTTTTGCAGTTGAGGCGCTTCATGTACAGAACCGCCTGCATTTCACTAAATGTTAAACCGCAGACAGCAGAGGCCTTGACGTCAAGGGTAGATTCCTCAGAGCAGAGAACAGGCTGGTGCACATTCACCTTATTTACAGTGTCCTCAGTGACCTGAGACCGGGTCACTGCTTACCTGCTGTGCCCGATATTTTCAAAAAATAACTGATCCCCAATATTATTGACAATTGATGCACTCGCTTCATCAGAGACTCAGAGAGATTGCAATTTGTACTATCCATATACAGGAAGCACTGCAACCAATCGCCAAGGCTGCCACCGTCGAGAAGGACAAGGGCAGAGGGGGCATGTGAGAGCCACGGCCTCCAATTACCCCCCAAGACAAACACTAGCCATGCCTGGGACTGTACGGCCGTTCCCTCATTGTATCTGGGTCAAAATCCTGGAAATCCCTCCCTGACAGCACTGTGGGTGCACCTAAACTGCAGGGACCGCAGCTTTTGAAGAAACCGGCTCACCACCATCTCCTCAAGGGGCAATTATGGGGGACAATAAGTGCTGGCCTAGCCCGCGACCCTCACATCCCTTGATCGAATAAAAATAAGGCAATAGGTTCTTTCTTTCAACAAAAGAAAACGGGAAGTGTGTGTTTATATCAGATTCTTAAAGACTTCTCACCCACTGTCCCTCAGTTTCACTCCTGTAGAGGATTTTCTCTCTACAGATCCCCGGAGACTCTCTCTGTCCGGCTTGTGCTGAATTCCCTCTGAGATTTCGGTTCCATTAAACCCTAACGCGGATCTTTAGTAAAACCTACAGAATTCCGCTGGGAATGGCGAAGATCGGAAATCTTTATTCCCGAGTTTGCCAACAGATTGCAGACTGGGAAAAATCCCCATTATGCATTCGAGGTTTATAATCACGGCCTCATTGTGGCGCTTTATTTAAAATCATGTGCATTGTTATTCCCCAGTGGAAAAACCCTTCTCAGTGAAATGTTTAGGAACACGGATTGCAAAACAACGGAGCAAACACGGTGCGCTTCCGGTTAAAAGGAAAACTCCCGAAAGACTTCCCTCGACCATGATTGGGTTATGTGAACCTGTTCTGCCCCGGTTTTTTACAGTGAAGTCGCTCACTCAACAGCAGAATGTGTGATTGTGACCTCCGTTCAGGAGGTAAATACAAACCCGTTAAACAGAGGCCTCAGGTTCCGAAATCAAAATAGAAAATGCTGGAAAAGCTCAGCAGGTCAGGTAGCATCACTAAAAACAGAAAATTGTGGAGAAGAACTAAGCAGGAAGACTCGACACGTTAACGTTTATCCTCTCTCTATGTGAACAGATGCTGCCAAGCCGGCACAGTTCTTCCAGCATTTTCTGTTTTTATTTCAGATTTCCAGGATCTGCAGTATTTTGCTTTTGCATTGGTCTCGGGCCTGGTCAGTTTCTGAAGCTGATTTAACGGTTGCTTCTTTGACCCTGTCAATAATTCTATAACAAGTTGCTTTTTATGCAATTGTCTGTGCTCTTAACTGGAAAAAAGTACAAATCAGCAGTGGGATTTATTTGCAGAGGAATATAATTGAAAAACAAAAAAGTCATGTTCGTCTGTAGAACCTTGTTCAGACCACACTTGGACTAACTGTGCACATTTCTGGACTCAATTTTATAAAAGGTATATTGAGGCAATGGAGTCGGTGCAAACACAAATGATAAAGCGGTTACCAGAGCTGAGGTAAAACTAACAGCAATGACTGTACAGGTTATGTCTCTTTTCTCTAAAGACAAGACTGAGGAGTAACCTGACAGAGGTTTTTAAAACTGGCTCAACCGCCACCCTCTCATTGTCAATTAGGAATGGCTAAACTTGAATTAACTTTAACTGCAATATTCAAAAACACCTATACAATTATTATTCTACCATCCACTCTGAATGACAACACAGTAAACTTCTTTATAGACATTCTGCCACTTGACCGCTGTGACACACAGACGGTGACCACGGTAAATCAAAAGCATGTGACATTCACCAGGACACCGCGCCCAAAATGGTGTCATACTTTCCATAGCATAGCTCGTCATAGTTTCCACTGCATCTGAAAGGGGAGCAACTCACTGGGACTGAGCATAGATCAGTGGCGGCCACTCCGCCTGCAGAAACGAACTGGTGAGAGCGGAAAAAGGGAGAAATCACCGCGTCAAGATGTCCAAGGGATTTTTATCGCTGATTCTAATTTTCCAAGTGCTGCGGATTTACGGTGGGTAAAGGGCGGGAGATAATTCTAAATTGAAATCAACCAGAATCAGTGGTTACTTAGCTGAAAATGCGACCCAGTGATCTGGCCAAGGGATTTGACCTGAACATTTGAGTTTATTTACAGTTTCCTACTACAAGACGAATAAAAACATATTGGAGAATTAACCTAACCAAGACTGATTGAGGTCAATGTGGTGATTCTACTTAAATTACACGCGATGTATTTCAAATCGGCTGCTTCCTATCTCTCAGTAACCAGTAGTGATGAAACAATAACCTCTCTAGTTACAGAATCCGAGCCCTCACTGCCTCAGGGTCCCTTCATAATGACAGCTGAAGTCGGAGAGACGGTGGAATTAGCCTGTCAGTACATTTACCAAGTGGGATTGGTGTCGAGCTATTTCTGGTGCAAACAACTTCTGGGTGAATCCCCGAAACAAATCGACATCCAGCCCTGTCAGGGGGACAAATGTAAGTTTATTTCCAAAAAGGGCAGCAGCGAAAATGTGTTGATTCTAGAAATTCGCAATGTCCAGTTGAATGACTCGGGTTCCTACTACTGTGCTCGTAGGGCTAGCTATGCAACGCTCCAGAATGGACCGACACTACTGGTTGGAGGTAAGAGAGCAAGTGAAATGAATTCAGATCATGCACGGCATTATAATTTGGTGTAAATCAATCGTTAAATGTGTCCCAATCTCTGTCCAGACAGTTCCACCAACAAGACGGCTGTACTGGTGTTCGTCCCGCCTGGTGAGCTGCATTTGAATGAAACCGTCCCCATAGTGTGTTTGGTCAGTGGTGTTTCTTCGAAACAGATTGTTATTTTCTGGAACATTTCCGGCCTGGTCACCGAGGGACCGAGAGATCCCGGTACAAGGGAGGCGGACGGGACCTACAGTGTGAGAAGTCACGTCATGGTGTCGAGGGAAACCTGGAGAAGCGGCGGTCCCTGTACTTGTATTGTTCAACTGGGATCTCCAGGCAAATATTGGACGAAGAGCGTGTCGTTTCCCAAAGCAGCAGAGACAGGGACAGGTGAGTTGCTGATCTGTGCAGCGGAGGCTGTTATCCGACTTTGAAGTAATTTGGAGTAAATCATGAGCTTCTTAGAGCCATATATATATATATGTATGTATATGTATGTATGTGTTTGTGTGTTTATGTGTGTGAGTGTGTGTGTTTGTGTGTGTGTTTGTGTGTGTGTGCTTTCAGCCTGTTAAAGTATTTTAAAATAAGTTATGGTTATCTTAGCCCAAGGTGTAGTCTTGTCCTTGTAAACAATTCCTGGATTTGTCTTATATTTCTCCATCACATCGTAAAATCCTAGAACATTAGATGCGAAAAGAGTGATTTCGGCCCATCGTGCCGGTACTATCTCTTTCGAAGCGTTATTCCCTTTTCAGGCAGTGTATCTTGGAATGGATTTGAGTTCAGTTCTACACTGGAATCACTTTACAAGCAGGAAACAGCCAAGGATGCCTTGTGGTGGTTGGGGGGTTTTGATGGGGGGAGAGGAGATTTGGCAGACTAGCACCAGGGATATGGGACTTCAGTTAATGTCGAGAGACTACAGAAGCTAGCATTGTTCTCCTTAGAGCAGAGGAGGTTTAAGGGGGAGATTTAATTCAAAATAATTAGGGGTCTCTATGTCGTAAATACGCATAAAACGTTCCGCTGGCGGGAGGGTCGGTAACGAGAGGGACACAGATGGAAGATAATCAATAAATTATCCAGAGCGGGGCACGGTGAGATTTTTTTTGTTACACAGCGAGTTGCTCTGACCTGGAAGGCGCTGCCTGAAAGGGCGGTGGACTCAAATTTGTGGGGAAGAGCAGGGTGACTAGGAATAATCAGAAATACCTTTCAAAGAGCCTTTACTGGCACGATCGTCCGAATGGACTGATTCTGGGCTTCCTTTTGGGTCACCTTTCCCATCATAGAATCCCAGAAAAGGATGATTTGACCGAGCAGCAGTTTCTAAGTGTTTTGTCTCTGTAGGATGGTGCATGCTGACCCTTCCTGTTGTCATAACTGTCCTGGTGATACTGGTTCTACTCTTGGTCCTTATTTCCATTTGGATTCATAAAAGCGGCAGATCAGGTCAGGATTAATATTTATCTGGGATATTTGAAACATTGTTTCCCTTATCTGATTCCCTTCTTGTAGTTTACAATTCATGATTACATTTTCTGCTTTCAGAAGAACGAGACAAGAGATCCCAAAATGAAAAGTGAGTAACTGAACCAAGTAAATCCCGAACACCCTCTCTATGTTTAGCACTGTCTATAACCCAGTTCAACTCTAACACTGATTCTAATGATGTATAATGACATTTTCCATGATCTTTTAAGGTTGATTCTAAGGACGCTCTACAATTCTCTTCTCAAGTGTTGCTGGCATCTGAGCCAGGATTTGAAAGATATAACATGTGTTTGATATTTTTGTTCCAATCCAGTTTTAGCTTGAGAGAGAGAAGGCAAAGAGAGGGCCGGAATGAGCGACAAACGGGTAAGTTGCATTGAAATGTTGGCACCATTTTAAATTCAAGTGGGTGGAATTGGAAGATGAATAAGAGCATTTCCTGTCATGAAAATGTTCTACAATCGCTCTATCTGTGAGAACCATGTAAAATGTTATTTACTGGTTATTAATAATGGCAGTAATATACCAGATGGACAATAGACACCACGCAGCGGGGTAGATAGTACGTGTTCATCCATTGGAGAAATTCACCCCACTGTATTGAAATATTGAGAGACTTTTCTCGCATTGGGGGATCTCCCGCCGAAATGGGGGCCCAGAGACATATGGGGCCGATTGGCGTATTGGGGCCATTGGTAATTTGGCGGATCATTGGCGAACAATGTATCTGCATTGAATTATGTATTGACCAGACTGGGATAACGTTTCAATTCATAACACAGATTACCAGCGTCAAGCAGAGGCAAAGCAGACACATCAGGATGCAATACGGGTGAGTTTTTTGAATCTGTTGTGACAATATACAAAAAATTCGTTTTTGGGATAAGATGCAATGGTTCCCATGCTAGATATTTCTCGCTGTTATCATAGAGCAGGTCACAGTGTTGAGCATCTGAATTTGTATAAAATCCCATTCATCCTTCTATCTAAAATCAGAAAATTCCCCCCAGTCCTCTCCCCATCTGATACTACAAAGGATAGGGTGATGTTCCAGGTAGAATGCCTCCGTCAGACTTAGCAGTGGATTCGCAGCAGGTTCAATTTTAGCATTAAGCTATTTTCTTTTATGTCCACATTGGGTCTCATCCCCAACCCCCAAATTTCCCACATTTCTCCTTCCCCCGAAGAAACCAATTTATAAATACATTAGCCAATGGAATTACAATGAAGGTATCACCAAAATCAGGGGAGTTTTACAGAATAATGAATTTGTGTTTCTGTTGTAAGTGGACTAAGAATGATTCCATTTGGGTGGAAAGTACGTGTGCCTCTCTGTCTGTGTATGTGTGTGTGTGAGAGAGAGAGAGTGTGTGTGTCCAGAAACTTGAGCATAAAGTCTAGACTGAATCTCCAAGCCGAGTGCTGCACTGTCTGAGGTGCCGCTTTTGCATCAAACTTTAAACCGTGGCCCTGTCTGCCCTTTCAGCTCGGCATAAAAGATCGTATCGCCACTATTACAAGTAGATGGGTGAAGGGGATGGGGGTGGAGGGTGTTTCATATTTTATGCCTGAAACAACATCAAACAGATTTCCGAATTCTGCTTCTCTGTTGCAAAACATTAATTCAGACAATTATTACACATACAAATAAAGCAAAAAAATCCCCTCAAATTGATCTAGAGGGAAATTGAAGCAGATTCAAAAGGGACATTCAAGAAGGAATTAGAAAATAGTGGAAGGGGAAAATTATGGCAGCGATATGGAGACAGATAAAGGTTCAAGGGGGCAAATTGCATAACTCTTTCAAAGAGCTGGCACAATGGGCCGAATGTCCTTCATCAGTGTTGTATCATTATGTGGTTCTATGAAACGCGATTGTGGGATTGGGTAATCTGACCTGTCTTTTAACTGCTTTCTGGTGTTAATGTGTAAAATGTTTCACAGACCCAAGGCGGACCTCTCTACGCCTCCCTGGACTTGGCTACATTGGATAAAAGATCAAAAGAGAAAGCGGGTCGCCGATGAGAAACGGGACTGTTTCTCTCTGATAAATTATGGAGGTGACAGGATTTACCAAATAACCCACTGCCTTGTGGAAACAACATGGAGCCAATGAGACTCCCATCAAACAATTATCTTTCCCCGTGGACACGCCAGAGACTACAAAGACTGGCTCATTTTCTGAAGGGATCTTGAGTAGGGTTAAGGATTTTCCACGGTTATCGTGTAATTCAAGTGTGAAAGAAACATGAAACAAAGACTAAGGACTTTCCTTAGTTTCTCTGGGCTTTTTCTGCTGATCCTGTAACTCCAAGCACTGACTGGATGTTCATTTGTTGACAAATGTCTGTACGTAAATACAATAAATTATTCTTCGATTATAACGATGCACCAGAGATTTGTTTTGATTAATAATTAAATTATAATTAAATGTCATCTTGATAAAACTGCAATTACTGCTGTGCTGGCAATATCAGTCCTGAATGGAGATGCTGTTCGGAGTGGGTTTCTTTCTCTGATTTATGATGTGCTCTATCATTTAATGAATTAGAATACAGCAGGGGAGGGGCACGGGCAGTGATTCAGGAAACTTGTGATGGTCCCATTTCACTTCCACAGAGTGTCTCTTGGTTTATGTTGAACTTTAAGCCTACTTGTCGGAGATTATCCATGAGTGTACTGTGTTTTGGAGCAAGAGGTGCTTTGGAAGCTGGAGTGGAAATCTGGATCTATGTCCCTCAGGAAGCTGTTGAGGCTGGTATCCATTATATTTTGTTGTGCACGATTATTAATGGATCTGGAAACAAGGTGAATGGTTTCTGTAAATGGATGTTATTTTCATGTATTTTTGGGAACATGGTGGTATTCTATAAAGAAAGGTGCGTGTGTCTGTGTGTCAATAAGTAATTAAACTGGGGAAATTTCGTAAAGACAGATTGCCTGTGGGAAATTAGAGATGAAAGATACAGCAGATCGATGCATGCATTTGTAATGAGAGGCTATGGTAATGTTGGGATTATAAATTAATATGTTGTTTTTTTTTTAATTTGAATTAGCTGTTAGGAAGCACTTTGTCTTTTCAGCAGCCGATATTTCAGAAGTAAACAAGGAAAGGTTATTAAATTTATTTTGACGTGGATGTGAATTCAATATGAAGGCATGAATGAGTTTTTAGTTTTGGAAATTTGAGTTCAAAGGAATGCTTAGGACATTGGAACCAAGGATGAAAGGGGGTCAGAAAGATACTTAAGGTAAATGCTTAGTTGAGTTGAGGTGGCTGTGTGGGGAAAATGCCCTGAGACCAGCTCTGTGCCGAGAAGAATATCGCCTTTGAAGCAGCCATCCGATATCAACACAAAGAAGTCTTTCCTTTCAAGACAGAGCCTGTTTCTGAACTCCCTTTGGATTTCCACAGCAGACTGGAAGAGAGTGAGAAGTCGTGTGGCATACTGTACTAAAGTAGCAGCAGTATTTGCCTTGGGTAATACTACTGCATTTTTACGGTTAGAACTCCAGAAGAACGCTGTTTCCAAACAGTTTGCTTGTGCATTCTGAAAAGCGGGTGTTTTTCTCGGGACAATAATTTGTGAGACTGCTTCAAGCGTTTAAATTTAGTCTTGTATGATTGAGTTTTTTTTTCTCCTTGTTAATAAATCTTTTAATATAGGAATCGTAAAAGATTACCTCTCTTTTTCAAAATAGAAAAATATATATATATTACCAGTGAGCCATATCTCCCTCTGGGATTTTTCTTGCTCAGTGAATAACATTGGTTGAAGTCGTAACATATTTCTTAAAAAGCAGTGGTCTCAAACCTTATTTTTTAATGATGATAATACTGAAGGGGTAACGCAAAGATATTAGATCATGTCGGCGAAAAGTCCTTTGAATTCCAATTTCACATTTCACTATTTATTTTAGTGTGAAGAAGAAATTCTTTTATCGATGCAAACTGCTCAGAGCAAACAGCTTTCAGTCACTTCTCATCTTTTCTACTTTACAAAATTCAAAATTATTTTCAGAGCAAAATCAGGCCATTCAGCCCCTCTGCTCTCTGCTGATGTTTATGCTCCACAGGAGCACCCTTCCACGCCCTCTACATCCCATCAACATATCCTCCTGTCCCGTTATTCATGATGTATTTATCCAAATTCCCCCTTAAATGCATCTCAGCTATTTTCCCCAAACATTCGCTGTGGTTGCGAGTTCCGCATTCTCCCCTTCCCCCTGGGAAAGTAATTATTCCTGAATTCCGGATTGGATTTATTGGCGAATATCTAATGTTCACGGCGTTTACTTCAGCTCTTCCTGAAAAGGAGAACATTCTCTTTCCGTCTCCACGCATGAAATAGTTTCATAATTTTATTATCGCCATCAGGTCACCACACAGTCATCTTTTTTGTGGAGAATTGATCAGTGCTATCATAAACTCTCAGTTCTGGTATGATTATTGTAGGATTGTTCCCACTTTTAAACCGCTCACATCTGGACCATAAAGATGTCCTGTAACCTGCCATTGCAGATCCAATTAGCACACCTGCACTGAGGAATCAAACAGCCCAAATATAATGCTTGCGTTTCAAAACGTGTTTAATAGATTGCGAACGTGGACACTGATGCGCTCTTTCCTGCTCAAACGCTACACAAAGATGCACAATGTATTTAAAAACACTACCATAACAAAATTCAAACATATCGAGACTGAACAGAAAGCTAACATTTCCGACAGTCAAATTGGGCTTGAAACAGAGTCTGTTCCGACTTGAAGACTGTCCAGTAGGTGACGAATCGGCGGCCTGTATTGCTCATTATTATTGATAAATATGAATTCAGCCGGGATCAGAATTTACGATGGCTGTCTCTTGGAAATGGTCACACCTCCAGGCTATCCTCCAATAAGGAGTCAACAGAGGAAACTTTCCACTACGCGTCATAGCCCGGAAGCAGCACTTGAGCCCTCAATATCGTTTGCAATCTGACAGTGGGATCCGCATTAAACGCCAGCCGGGCAAAAAGAATCTGTAAGAGAAAACACAAACAATTATCGGAGCCACACCATCATCAAGAGGCCATTCAGCCCGTCGAGCATCTACTGTCCTTCTATAAGCCTCGTCCTCATCTTTATTTTAACACCATCTCCTCGCCTTCGTTCCCTGACACGAAATCCCCTTTACCCATCAAATACTTATCAATCTTAATTTTGACACATTCAATTGAATTCCTACCTATATTTTCATCTATTGCCGCAGTGTTATAGGACGGGTAAACAGTGTTATCTTGCGATATGCGCTAAGCAAAATCAACTAGACTCATATGACAGCAACTATTAATTTTAAACCTTAGATTTAAATTCAGTGAAATGTACCGACACTTGTTAGGAAACAATTCCATCCATAGCTACCGGATTCCCTTGTCTCCGTGCTCTGGAATGTGTCACTTCCGCATCACTGTTCATGTTGCCTATTAGAAAGCGAAATTTAAACTTATTTGAAATGACCTCATTTGACATTCAAACAGCTGAACGTGCCAAAAACCCAGTGATTAATGGATGCATTAAGAGCTCTGCTGAGTTACAGGGTCTCTCTCTAATCTCTCCCTGACTGCTTTTTCCTGCATCTCCTTCACCCGGCCGCAAGGATCATCCCCAGAAGGACAATTGCCGCCTCGGACAAATTCCCGGGAAGTGGGAAACTGCAGGCGGTCGGGGGAAAAATTGAAAAATGGCATTGTTTTCCAGAACAAATCCCTCAACCCGAGCATTTTGGCTCTTGCACAAGGTTCAAGGAGATTCAGCACCACCTACAGAGGGCAGCTCGGGATGGGCAATCAAGTCAGTCTTGTCACTGTCACCAACATCACCAAGCACATTAAAAAAAAGTTTTGAAAATGATTAGGTAAGCGAAGCACATATTAAAATTTGAAGGTAGATGGATGACTAGATGGAGAGACAGTCACATAGACAGCGTATGAGAGAATGATAGAGAGAGAGAGACGGATAGGTAGATAGATCGATCGATTATCAATAGATGGATAGAGTGAGATAGAGAGAGAGAGGGAGAGATCGATAGATACACAGTTAGGTTGATAAATAGTTAGGTAGATAGATAGATAGATAGATAGATAGATAGATAGATAGATAGATAGATAGATAGATAGATAGATAGATAGATAGATAGATAGATAGATAGATAGATAGATAGATAGATAGATAGATAGATAGATAGATAGATAGATAGATAGATAGATAGATAGATAGATAGATAGATAGATAGATAGATAGATAGATAGATAGATAGATAGATAGATAGATAGATAGATAGATAGATAGATAGATAGATAGATAGATAGATAGATAGATAGATAGATAGATAGATAGATAGATAGATAGATAGATAGATAGATAGATAGATAGATAGATAGATAGATAGATAGATAGATAGATAGATAGATAGATAGATAGATAGATAGATAGATAGATAGATAGATAGATAGATAGATAGATAGATAGATAGATAGATAGATAGATAGATAGATAGATAGATAGATAGATAGATAGATAGATGGATAGATGGATAGATAGATAGATAGATGGATATAAAGAAGATCGGGTGCAGGCGAGAAATACATAGGTAAATTTATAAAGCACAAACACATGAAGGCCTTGTGAACTCCATACAGTTTCCATCTACTGGATTATTTTTTAACTGTTCACTCAGACACTACTTGAAAGAGCAATCTCTGTTAAATGTGTTAAGCATGACTTCACATTCACAAATCGGTGTTGGTTGCCTTTAAGGAAACCATCTATTTAGAAATGCTCACCAATTTCATGTATAGTTATTGATACAAAGCGTTTGTCCGCCATGCATGAAAGGCTAAGTAGCTTAAGTTCAACCAGCGGATTCATTGTTTCTGTCTTGGATGAAATGCTATAGAGAGACCGTTTTGCTGGGAAGGATAAGAATTGGGGTTTGGGTTCGGCATAGTGATAGGGTTCGGACCACACACTCACTGGAAAATAAGAGTTTTAATCGGATAGAGGAGCCGAGGATTCTGAGGTATAGACACAAAAATCATTGAAAGTGGTGAGAGAGGTTAATAAGGTCATAAAAAAAAACAGGCCCAGGATTGAAAAGGAGAAAGGCGACTCTAAGCATGTATCAAAACATAGCTTGACCACATTTAGCGTCCTGTGAATATTTCTGGTCTCCACATCATAAAAAAGAATATAGAAGCACAGGGGAAGGTGCAAAAAAAGGCTTACTGGAATGTCAACAAAGTGAGAGGTTATAACATTCAGGAAAGTTTGAAAAGGCTGTCTTCTATTTTTCGAGAAAGGAGAAGATTGTGGGGTGACCTGATCAAGGACTTTAAGACTATGAAAGGGATTTCCGAGCAGGCGTGGGTAAGGTATTGGCACATTTTAGGGGAGGCCAGAACTAGAAGACGTCAATACCAGATAGTCATTAACAAATCCTTTCGAGAATTCAGGAGAAACCTCTTTAACCAGACAGCGGGCAGAACGTGATGTTCGTTCCCAAAGGCAGATGTTGAGGTGAATTACAGAACATTACAACTTAAAGCAGGAGTAGGCAATTCAACCCCTCGAGGCTGCCCCGCCATTTAACACGATCATGGCTGATCTAATTTCGGCCTCAACAACAATTTTCCGCACTCTTCCCGTAACCTTTCAACCCGTTGCTTATTAAAAGCCTGTCTATCTCCTCCTTATATTTATTCAGCGTCCTGGCACCAACTGAACTCTGAGGTAGTGAGTTCCACAGATTCACGACCCTTTCAGAAACGTAATTCCTCCTCATTCCTTAGTTAAATCTGCCACCGCCAATTAGCTCGTGACTCAGGTGGATGTCCGGAGATTATTACCTTCTTGATCCTGCTTTTTCATTTAGCCCCTAGCTGCTCGTATTCTCTCAGCAGAACTACATTCCTCGTGCTACCTATACCGTTGGTACCTAGGTGGTACGCGACAACTGGATCTTTCCGCCCTCACGCCAAATTCGGCTGCAGCCCAGATTAGATGAAATGAGATATCCTTAACCCTGGCACCAGGTAGGCAACACAGCCTTCGGGATTCTCGATCCTGGCTGAAGGGAACAATATCTATTCCCCGAACTATACTGTCCCCGATTAGAGCTACATTTCTATTTCTAACTCGCCCCCAACCCCTCCCCTCCTCCCCACTCCTCCCCACGCCCAATCCCCCCCCCCCCCCCCCCCCACCACCACCACCACCACCACCACCACCACCCAATTGACTGGCTCCCTGTACCACGGTGTTATGATCAGTTTAGTCATCCAAGCTGAGATGGGTTGATTGGTGTTGCTGTATAAGCACATGAGGGAGAAAGGAACAGGAGGATATGTTGATGGGCTGAGATGAAGATGGGGTTGGAGGGGGTTCGCATGGAGCAGAAACACCAGCACCGAGCCAAAGGGCCGAAAGCACCGTTTCTGTGTTGCAAGCTCGATGGAAAACAGGTCATGACATAGAGAAATCAAGAGAGAAAATAGTAAATAGGAAATTGGGATTTTATTTAATCATTGACATGTCAAAATATTTTATCTCCCTCCGTACCCTTTTATCCCAACTACACAGATGGACTTAAAAATTCAGAAAGCTAAACACTAAAACGATGAGTTATATAAGGGCAGGGTAAGGGCTCAGAAAATGATACATGAGCGCATAGAAAGGGGGAGTTCTGATATACAAATAACTATTGGTAACAAATCGGCCGCAAATGAAATGTACAAGGTAATTGTTAATACCGACCCCTCTGAGCTGAGGCACTTTCACTTGGATGATTTTCACTGGAGTTGATTGGAACGGCGCAAGTACAGAGAGCGCCGCGGCTTCAAGTTTCCGCGCAGAGAATTATGAAACTCCTCATGTTGCATGTCCCGTCCGGCTCGATATTCGGAATCGATCTGTCACTCGGGGCCCCGCCCGGAAATATTGAAGCGGACGGAAAAGGAATCGAGGCCCACACTCTTCACCCAACACACCGAAGGGACACTTTACAACGACACAATTTCAGCTGGAGGCGGAGTTAAATGATCGATTATTGGAGAACGTTGTAGGGCCGGGCCTTAAGATTCCATTACCATCGACCATAACTTCCTGGTCATTGATGTTGCAATGTGTTAAGTTATCCGAATTTCTGCCTGTGATAAGCAACTTTGAACCATTTCCAAACGTAAAGGACATCCCACTGAGTTCCTTAGCTGCACAGTAATACATGCCCGAATCAGGGGCCTGGACACGCTCAATATTCAGAGAACAGCGTGTGGATTCTGGTTAGCTTCACTCGAAAAGATCCCGGTTCGAGAGTTGCATTCTGTCGCGGCTTAGATGTAGAACCAGTTGCAGATGTGTGCGATGGTTCCGCTTATGCCAGTGGACCGCCCCCCGCACCCCACCAACAGCAAACCCCACAATCCCCACCCCACCACCGTCAACTAAGCCGTGTCACAATGCACCTTGTAGGCACTTCCAAGCGACAGACTCTGACCTTCCAGTGTCTGGCGCAAAACTGCCTGAGGTACAATAACTGCGAGGTACAAAACCAACACTATGGATTCTGTTGTGGCAGGGAGAGAGTATACACTTGCCATGGCGAATCGACTAAAACAGTAAAATATATAATAGACCATCCACCGGTTAATACAGGCTAACGGAGTCAAACATTGAGGGTTAAATTTGAAACAATAACAGGAGCAAGAGGGAAAAAGAGGCGCATAAGTGGCAATGAAGGAGTTTCTTTTAAGTTAATCTCTGTTGTTATGCAGGAAAGGCGGCAGCTTTAACTGCGCACAGCTAGACTCACAAATAATAAAGTGATTATGAACCAGTTCGTGTTTTTAATGTTGTTGGTTGGGGGATATGTGTTCGCCCCAGGGATACGGCGGGAACTCCGCCGCCCGCCTCCCCCTCCGTTCCTCTGCGAATATTGACCCTGGGACCTTTTGCATCCGAAAGGGGCAGACAAAGGATATCGTTTGAACATCTCATCCGATAGATTGGAGTATGTTAATATGTGATCAATTTTGATCAGGAGGACATAACTCGGTCCTTCAACATGAAGCTAATATTATAGAATATAGCCATGGTGATAATTTTCCACTTGGCTGACTATATCAGTGGTCTTAAACAAGTCCGAATGAGGAGTGAAGAGGGCACAAACCTGGAAACAGATGCAGCAACGCACAGGGCATTAAGAAGCTCTCGGCCTCCGATCCCGGGCCGGCTGCTGTGAGATTTTCACCGTCTCTTCGCTCGGGCGCCTCTGTTCTCGGCCCCGGACCCGGAAGACGAGGTGAAAATGCATATTTTGCGGAAATTACGTGCAACATTTAAAAATAGCGCAGTGGAAAATACAGCACGTGTAAGTTCTAGCTGAGGATTTCCTGTTTACACGTTAGGAGACCACACACCGCTCTGCCTGCAAAGGGCAACACGCTGCAGATCGTGGTAAACACGCGTCACAGGCGGTGCGCAGTCCAGGCTGGTGCAAACTGAAGACAAAAGGCAATGGTGCTGATTTCAACAACACGGCTGCTTATGACATTCGCGTGGGCAGAGTGGAAATGTCCCCCTTTCCGAGTGTTCTGGTTAATTCACCGAGACAACATTCATTTATTCGGATTTCAGCAAAAACACACCAGATTGAAAAAAGAAATTAGAATATGACGCTATTATTTTAGTAACTTCTTCACCCACAATCTGCCTTCCCGCCTGCCTCTTTGTGTCAAAATTACTCCTGTGGATCAGCGGAGAATCGGCCATATGCTCTGTGCCGGTGTTTCTACTGCACAGGATCTTCCGCCCACAGCCCCTTCATCCCACACCATCAACATGTCCTCTATCCCTCACACCTCGTGTGTTATTGCTGATTCCTCCTTAAATGCATCTATGCGATTCACTTCGACCACTCCCTCTGCGAGCGCGTTTCACATTCTCCACACTGTATGAGTAAAGATGGTTCTCCTGCATTCCTGATTGGATTTATTGGTGTCTATCATATATTGATGGTCCCTAGTTCTGTTCTCTCTCCCACAATTGGGATATATCTTCTTTACGTCTTCCATATCGAATATGTTCATAATTTTGAAGAACTCTAAGAGGCCACCCCCTCAGCCTCCACCTTTCTAGAGGAAACTGCCCCGGCCAGTTCAACCTTTCCTGATAGTTATAACCCCGAAACCGGAGGCAACAATTCCGTGACCCGACGCAAACCATTTAACCTGGTGTCCATTAACCTGCATTTTGTGATATCCTGAATCATCCAGGTATCCAACGTCGGTGGAATATCGGTAAATCACATTCACTCGCCGAATAATCCAAGTCTAAAATTTAAGGCAATATTTTGGCAACACATTTCTAAGACCTTCTATCTGATTTATTTTGGAGAATAAATTATACCAGTGAACAATGTCAGAGTGTAATAATCGGCTAAAGTTCACAAATCCATCATTAAAATATTTGAATCCGTTATTATAAAATTCAAACCAGTTTAATTTTGTTTCTGAAGGACTCATTAACTATTTCCTGTCAAATAGTCTCCGAGCAGATTAATGGTTCATTTTAAGAATACTCAAACTTGGAGCTGAATTGGGTCATTCAGTTCATTAACCACCTTCTCCGGTGACAGCAGAGAGAGTGCCTGATGGTGTTTCTCCCTCACTGGCAGCTGCCCTTTTTTTTACACCTGAGGAGATGAGGCCTAGGTGCAGCTTGAGCAGAGCTTCTTTCAATGAATCCCCAGGTAGCTTTACACGGTAAAATGAGAATATCCAATCAATTTAACACCCGGCCCCTGTCTTTCATTTAACTGGAACGTATCCTTGTGAATTTGCCACGTTTCTGTATCACTCCTTGGGCTTGGAACCTTTCGGTTCTTTTGGGAAACCTGCTCTCTGCAGCCTCGTCTCCCAGTAGACTATTTATCTGGAGTCTTGACTTCAACTTCAGTTTGCGACTTGCTATCTCTGATCTCCATCCTCTCGTTGGCAGCTGCTTCCAAGTGAACTCAAACTGCTACTTTCTCTCTCTCTTTCTCTCTCTGTTCGTTTATATATGTGAGTGTGTGTGCGCTTCTGGGTGAGTGACTCCCTTCCTGCACCCCTAATGCTCGGCAACATTACCGTTTGTTTTTACTCTTGTGATTGTTTTACACTCACTTCAAGATTAATAAAAGTCATTAGAAGCGCCAGAAAACAAATACAGCTTTAGTCCTGCTGCCCCCATTCAAAAATGAAACTAGATCCCAGGTTTCACATTTTAATCGAAAAATAGAAAAAATATATCAATTAAACTTAAAGATGTACCTTATGCTTAAAAGAACACAAAAACACAGAGAACGCACTTAAATTATCCCAATTTCCTAATTTCAGCCATGACCAGTTCGAATGCCAAATCCAACCTGAGGGACTGAATGGCTCCATTGTGTCCCTGGGATTAATATGTCAAGGTATTATGAGGACTGATGCCTGGAGGTCGATGACATGCAGAATGATCAGCACGAGGAATGGTTCCCTGGGTAGGTAGAATAGGGAAGCTCTTGCAAAGCTCACTGATATTTTTTAAGGAAGAAGTTTTTTTCCTGCAGGTTGAGGATGACAGAAGCTTGACGGACGGTTGAACTGTGTTTAGCATAATGACTTTGTCCACATGCATCTTGTAATAAGTGTCTAGAAATACTCTCAAATATCTGTGCAGAATGAGGATTTACAGCAGAATAAGCCAGTATTAATTTGGGAACGTTTCTATCTGCTACGAAGAGGAATCACAAGACACTCTGCAAACCAGATATCCAGTGATCAGCACTGCAACGGTTTCCAGCTCAGCTTTTTAACGTTGATGAAATAGTCATGGAAATAGATTACATCACCTCAGTGAAACATTACCTCAAATTTACTCAAGCGTTAGACTGACATTTGAATGTGAGGAGCGAATTGTGTTCATGTTTGCGGATTATTAGCATCGCGAGCAAGCCGCTTTCAGTCACATCCGATGGGATGTGCTGCACTCAGGATAGAGACTAACATTTAATGAGCGGTGCGTTACAAGATGACTAATTCTTTGGGTCATGAGGACACAGCTGGAGTGTGGGACTAAAGTACGTATTCAAAAAGCTGGCACAGGCGTGACGGGCCGATTGGCCTCCTCCTTTGCTGTAAGTATCTTCGAACCAGTGATTTCAGTCGGTAAAATGCGCTCAACTGCATTATCAAAAGGGCCAAAGAATTGTAAATAATCTTCTTTCAAGAGTAAATGTAACATTGTTCCCTCCCAGGACACAACCAGTGAAGACTCGGGGTTCACTAGCAACGCAGCTTTCATATCAATGCAGCCTAAATCCCCACCCAGTACCTGTCTGTCCTTAGCCCTACTTCTGTCTTAACAACATTCACTCTAAAAGTGTATTTGTATATTGGCCTCAGAGATACCCTGAGCGCATCTGGTCTGAATGATCAAAAAAAAAACAAGCATGGAGCTGTCACTGTTATTCAATGGTTTTAATATGTAGGTAACTCTAGCACAGATACATTGTTAAACCTGTTTGAATGATATCTTTCTGACATACTGATTAAAGATGCAGAATGCAATAATAAACACTAATACCAGATAAGAGAAACTTGGAGATGTTGGAGAGAAACTGCAGGCGATATTTCCTCGTTAGGAAAGCGAACATTAGGAGAAAATTCAGTTCCCGCTTTGGGCAATATGGCAAAATTGCGCCGATAATGCGCCTGAGTTTACGTCGGTTGGACTTTCGGGCTTTCCCGCCCAACAGAGGAAACTTACTGCAACACGTCATTTTCGAGAAAAAGACTGTGAGCTCTCCCCCTCTTTCCTCTCCAATCAGAGTCTGGGATCGTCCTTAAATGCCAGGCGGGCATAATGTGTCTGTGGAGGAAAAGTAAAAACAGAAGCGATAATATAATGAGCACCATCAGTATAGGGTTAGGAGAAGGCCATTCAACCCCTCCAGCCTATTCGCTGAGATCATGGCGGATCTGTATCATAACTCCCATCTACCCAACCTGGTTTCATAATCCTTAATCCTGTTACGCAACACAAATCTATCAATCTCAGTTTTGGTATTTCCAATTGATCCCGCAGCCGCAGCAGCTTTTGAGGGGAGAGATTTCCAGATTTCCACTCGCTTTTGAGTTACGATGTGCTTCCTGATATCACATCTCAACGAGCTGATCTAATGTTAACGTTCTTCCTCTTGTTCTGGACTCCCCCCTTCCCAGCCCCAAAAGTGGAAAAGCTTCTCTCCATTGAGCCTAACGTATCCTTTAACTACCATAAAGCCCTCGGTGAGATTACCCCTTAACCCGCTGCACTCGGAGGATTGAAGCCTGTTTCGCCAATACTGTAGCGCTCACTACGCAAAGTTTTCAAGGCTCATAGGAAAATAATTGTGAAATGCAATCCTTGGATTAGAATTCCGTGAAATGTATTCACGCGTTGTGGTGACAGTAACTCCATACTTTTACCTCTGTATTCTCTGGTTGTTCTCTGGAAACTGTCAGTTGCTCATCAATGTTCATTTTTCCTGTTAGAAAGTAAAATTTGAACTGAGCGTAAATGGTTACATTTCACACTGAACAGGCTAAAAGTATCAATAACTTAATAAATAGATGGATTGAGAGCACCGCGGAGTTACAGCGTCTCCCAAAAATCGCTACCTGTCTGCCTGTTCCTGCAGTTCCTTCTCCTGGCCACAAGGATCACCCCCAGAAGGAGAAGCGCCGCCACCGACAAACTCCCGGAAAGCGGGACACTGCAGGTGGTAGGGGGCGGAGAACCTGAAAAAGAAAGCCTTTCATTTGAAATAAGTTTGTGAAATTAACTAAACAAGAGAAATTTTGACAATTTAAATGTTTGACTTCACCCGAAAATGGGAATTGATTTTTTGCCAAGTTCATCATCCTGAAATAGAGCAGGGATCTTACACAACAGTGTTGAAACAGGACAGAAGCAGAATGAGATAAAAAGAGAGAGGACAAATAGATAGAGAGATGGATAGTTGGATAGCAATTGAAAGCATAGATCTTATACAGCACTGTTTAAACAGGAGATAAATAGTAACATAGAGAGAGATGGAGAGAGGCTGATAGAAAAGGCATATATATGATACAAAACAGATTAACTAGGATAGAAATGCACAGATAAATCGTTAGATAGAGGCATCGATAATGAAAGAGAGATAGAGGCAGACAGAGGGAGGAAGAGAGAGAGCGACAGAGAGAGAGAAATAGAGAGTGAAAGAGATTTAGTGACAGATGGAAACAGGGGGCAATAGAAAGGCAGCGGGGAAGAGAGAGAGAGTGTGAGAGAGAGACAAACAAAAATAAGAACATAATAACTAGGAGCAGGAGTAGGCAACCCAGCCCCTCGAGCCTGCCCCGCCATTCAATACGATCATGGCTGATCTCATTTCAGCCTCAACTCCAATTTCCCGCCCTCTTCCCATAAACTTTAAATCCGTTACTAATTAAAAACCTGTCTATCTCCTCCCTAAATTTATTCAGCGTCCCGGCATCCACTGCACTCTGAGGTACTGAATTCCACAGTTTCACGACCCTTTGAGAAAAGTAATTTCTCCTCATCTCTGATTTAATTCTACGACCCCTTAGCTGAAAACTATGGCCTCTCGTTCTACAATGCCCCACAAGGGGAAACATCAGTTCCACGTCTACTTTCTCTATCCACTTTAGCGTCTTATATACCTCAATTAGATTTCCTCTCATCCTTCTAAGCTCCAGCGAGTACAGGCCTAAACTGCTCAATCTCTCCTCATAAGACAAGCCACGCAACTCTGCAATGAATCTAGTGAACCTTCTCTGAATCGTCTCTAATGCAACTGCACCGTTGCTCAAGTAAGGGGACCAAAACTGTGCACAGCACTCCAGGTTCGGTCTCACCAATGCCTTTTACAACTGCAAAATCACTTCCCTGTTTTATGCTCTATTCCTTTAGCAATAAATGACAAAATATTATTTGCCTTCCTTGTTACCTGCTGTAGCTGCATACAAGCTATCAGTGAATCATGCATGAGGACAAACAGTGAGAGAGGGAGAGGGAGAGAGAAAAAAAGAGAGAGAGAGGATAGAAAGAGAGAAATAAGCAGATTGGCAAATGGGCTAGATGTCTTATCACGCACCATTTAACAACGGCAGAAATGAACAAGATAATCACAGGAAGAGTGAGATAGACAAATGGAGAGATCAATAAATAAATCAACAGAGACAGAGAATGAGACAGAAATAAAATGACAAATTGAGAGAGACAAAAGCAGAGAAAGGCAGAAAAAAGAGAGGAGATCAGAAAGCGAGAAACAGAGTCGGACAGACAGACAGAAGGGGTAGACATATTAAACTGCACTAGGAAACAAATGTAATGATTGATACAGAGAGAGAGAGAGAGAGAAAGAGAGTGAGTGAGGGAGGGAGAGAGAGAAAGAGAGAGAGAAAGAGAGAGTGAGGATAGAAAGAGAGAGATAGGCAGATTGGTAAATGGGCTAGATGTCTTATACCGCGCCATTTAACTACGGCAGAAATGAAAAAAGATAATCACAGGGAGTGTGAGATAGACAAATGGAGAGATGAATAAATAAATCAACAGAGACAGAGAATGAAACAGACATAAAGTGACAAACTGAGTGAGACAGAAGCAGAGAAAGGCAGAAAAAAGAGAGACGAGATCAGAGAGAAAGAAACAGAGAGCCGGACAGACAGACAGAAGGGGTAGACATATTGCACTGCACTCGGAAAGAAATATAATGATTGCTAGAGAGAGAGAGAGAAAGAAAGTGAGAGAGAGAGAGAGAAAGATGGATAGACAGATAAATAGGCAGACAAACAGTTAAATATAGTACCTTTTAACTAAACGTTTAACTGAGACAGCCAGAAATACTGTGCATGTGAATTAGGTAGAGGGATGAATAGGTAATTGTATAATGGCATTGTGAGACAAAGTGCTGCACTGAGAATGTAATAGCACCTTTCAATTTTACACACTGCCAAATCATCCAGTGGCATGGAACCATGTCAATATGCCTAACCAGACACACCAACACAAGAAATGGGCGCAAGAGACCATTCGGTCCATTAAAGTTGGTGCGCCATTCAATAAGACTAAGGCTAATACTGTACTGCAGCTTCATATTTCCACCGTGTACACATATGAAAAAATTTATCTCTGTGACTGAACATCCATAGCTCTCTCGGGTAGAGAGGACAGATAGAGTAAAACGTTCTGAAAGCTAAACTCTGAAAGATAGAGAGATCTGTGATAGGTCAATGATAAAATGATGATACATGGACACACACGGAAAGATGGACAATTCTAATCTACAAAATTGACAAAGTCTCCCATCAGCTTTAAATAGATTGGTAAACGGTCACTGTTAACAGCTACCTCTCTGAGATGAGACACTTGCACTGAGGTGATTGTCACTGGAGTTGATTTGAACTGTGCAAGTATAGACAGCGCCGGATCTCCAAGTTTCTGCCGAGAGGGTGGCGTAACTCCTGATGGTGTAAGTCCCGTCCGTCTCAATTGTCCCGGAATCTGTCTGTCCTTCGATATCCCGCCCGGAAACATTCCAGCGGACGGAAAAGGGATCGGGGGACAAACCTCTGTTCAAACACAACAACGGGACCCTTTCCATCGAAGGAATCTCATCCTCCGGCAGGGCGAGGAGGAATATGGTCGGAGAGCCCTCTAAGTTTGGCAAATGGAACAGAAACCCCATTAAGAACTGAAACCAGACAATTTTAATTGCTGTAGAAATACGCAATGCAATGGAATATTGATGAAATTTACCTGTAATCACTAACTTGGAGCCATTTCCGATTATTAAGACCCTGTTCTGGTAATTGCGGATTGCACAGTAATACATTCCAGAATCATTTCTCCGGGTATCCGCAATGAGCAATGAATAATTACCCGCTTTGTCAGAGCTCTCGCTGGAAAACCTCCCCTCTGCTGGGAGGTACTTGCCTGCTGTGTAAACCAGCTTCATGTCGTTTCGCCACCACTGTCTGTACCAAAAGGCGTAATCAACTAATGGGCTCTCCGTGTGGCAGCTCAGTTCAGCTCGACTGCCCGCAGGGAGTGTCTGAACCGGCGGAGACTGGGACAAGACAGGCTGAGACACAATAACTGAGCGAGAGAGAAAAAACAAGAGGTTACCACAGATTTTGGAGCGGCCCGTCACCCGCACACCCTCGCTCCTGAAGCCGGCCTCCGGCGAAGACACCTCGAAATGGAGGAAGCAAAAGCCTTTTTAAAGAGTAGTCCATATCTGAAAATCGCGCGGAATCGGTTGTTTGCGTCGGTTTACCCCTGTCTTTCCAAGGGCACAGTACGAGTTCATTCACCACTCAATCTAATTTAATCACTGGGATACACACATGGGAACTGTATGAACTTAATAACTTAAAAGGGCTGCTTGAAATCGAAATTTTCCTCCTGTTTTATTTTTCTCTCATCCACCCTTCGTTCCCTCTTCTTCTCGGCTGACTTTGGGCATTTTATTTTGTTACAGAGATTATAACTCACTCTAATGATCTACTAGAAACTCTGTGCTCTTCTCAATTGCCAATAATTTCAATGGAGCCAACTCACATCTTTCATTCCAGGAGAGGATCCATTTCGGTTTATTTCCATTCATTATTCCTGCCGTATACACATTTCCCACGTTGTTGACTATATTCGCTCTATTTTTACGTCCGACTTGAAAACTGAATTACATCTTATAGAACCGCAAAGCTCAGGCAGAGGCCATTCGGCCCTTCAAAGTGCTAGCACTCTGACATATCTATCCATTTAGCCCCCGCTCACAACATTCTCCTTCCCGCATACCCCTGCAACTGTTTCCTTTTCAAGTATTTATCCAATTTCCCTTTTGAAACTTCCGATTGAATTGGCTTCTACCGCCTTTTCAGGCAGCGCCTTCCAGGTCACAACAACTGGCTTAGTTAAAATAGAATCTCATCTCCCTCTGGTTCTATTGCTGATTCTCTTCAATCTGTGTCCCTCTGGTTACCGACCCTCCTGCCAGTGGAAACTCTTTCTCCTTATTTACTCTATCCAATCCCTTATCCACTCTATCTGAACATGTTACGATTTCTCACCCTGGAAGAGATGGGACAATGCACACACACCTAGGAAGCTCATTGTCCGGGACTTCAGACGGTCAGACTCTGAGCCCCCAATCCGAATCTCATTGCGAACTCGCCCTCGATCTCTCGGTGTGAAGGAGGTGTGAAATGTGCAGACTGAATGGCGTTCTGTGTTTATTCATAGATACAAGATAGGGGTTGGAAAATGATGCCGAGGTTGACAGCTCTCTGCGGTTTTCCTGTTTATTGCAGGTTGAAATGCTGTCACGCACTCATCTGTTTTACAAAATACAGCAGGTATGTACTCACATTAGTTAGACCACACTTGGAGTACAGAACACACCTCTGCATATTCTAGAAAGGTTACAGAGACAGTGGAAAAGGTACAATTAATATTTCACAAGGATGACACTAGGACGGCGAGCTTATCATTATCAGGGAAAATAAACAGGCAGGGGCTCTTTACTCTTATAAAAGGGGAAAATTGAGGGGTGACTCGACCGAAGTCTTTAAAATTATGAAATGCTTCATTTCGGCAGACGTCGGGAAGGTGGCTCTACTTCGGCAGTATTACCAAAATATTGGTCATCAATAAATCCAACCGGGAATTCAGGAACTCCAACTGGGGTTTAGAGGAATGAAAGGTGATCCTATTGAAAGGTATATCTTCCTGAGGGGCCTTGATAGCGCGGATAGCCGGAGGATGTTTCCTGTTGTGCACAAAGCTAGAGGACATGTTTCAAATATAAAGGTCTCCATTTTAAGAGAGAGATGAGGAGAATTTTTTGTCACCCAAATGGTCGTTCCCCACAAAGTAGTGGCGCCTGGGCGTTTGAACGTATTCAAGACCGTGATGGACAGAATTTTGTTCGGCAAGGGACTCAGGGACTATGTGCGGCAGTCGGGAAAGTGGATTTGAGACCACAACCAGATCGGCCATGATCATATTAAAAGGTGGAGCAGGCTCGAAACGCGAAATGGCCTAATCCTGCTCTTGTGTTCCAGTGGTCCTCTGTAACTTAGGGTCATCAATATGAGATAAATCCAGCCGGGAATCCAGGAGAAACTCCTTCACCTAGACAAGAGGGAGAATGTGGAACCTGTTCCCATCAGGAGTGGTAGAGCCTTGCAGAGATGTGTTTAAGTGTGAAGCTGGACAAACATATGCGTGAGAAAGGAAGAAATGAATAAGCTCTTGGGCTGAGAGGAAGAGGGGCTGGGAGAAGGCCCGTGTGGTGCATAACCTCAAGCACGTAGATTCGAGTCGAATGGCCTGTTTCTGTGCTGTAGATTCTATGTAAGTTTGTAAACTTTAACATCAAAGCAGCTTAACAGTTATTTCAAAAGTATAACTGTACAGTGAATTTTCCATTGAACTGCTGTAGTCGCACTTAGAGTAAGATTTAAAGATAAACATGCATTATTGTTTGAAACTCTTCACGGAATCAATCAGCCAAATCATTTTATATTCATTTCTACATTGAGCTCAAAACACTGAATTGAGGCTAATCAGCATTGCCATTTTATATCACAGATGAGGCTTAACAGAAAGGACGACAGTGCACGGAAATGTTAAGGAGCAGAACTGAAGTAGAAAGAGAATCTTATAATTGATTCCTGATAAGTGCAGTGCAAGAACGTAATGTTCCATTCGAATTCCACTCCATGTCTGTGTGCAACTTGTATTTTGGAGAACGAGATACCCGTACTTAAAATTCAAATCAATGTACAGAAGTCACATTCAATATTTTCCAGCCTCTGTGTTTATCAAGCTGCATCAAGAATCTTTAAAACCTCTTTGCAGAATAAATTGTATTGAACTCTGTGACGTAACTTTATGATTTCCTGGCGTTCACATTCTAAAGCTGCGACCTCTACAACCTAGAAGTACAAGGGCAGCAGATACATGGATCACCACCAACTGCAAGCTCCCCTCCAAGTCACAAGCCATTCTGACTTGGAATAAACCACAGTTCCTTCAATGCCACTGGGTCAAAATCCTGGAACCCTCGCCCAAACAGCACTCTGGGTGTACCTAGACCACATGGACTGCAGCACTTTAAGTAGGTAGCTCACCACCACCTTCTCAATAGGCAATTCTGGATGGTTAATACATGCTGGCCTTCCAAGTGAGGCTTTCATCCCGAGAACGAATCAATCTTTAACTGCAATATTGAACCTTTTCCCCTACCGGTAGTTTTCTGTTACCACCCCTCTGAATGACAACCCAATGAAGCCCTTAATAAGCATTCTGCCATTTGACCGCTGTGGCTCACAGGAAGTCAAATGCACGTGGCATTCACAAGGACCCGCACCTAATATTGTGTCATACTGTCAATAGCAAAGCTCATCATAGTTTCCATAACATCAGAAAGCGGAGCAGCTCATTGGGTCTGAGCTCAGGTCAGTCAGAGATCACTGTGCCTGCAGTAACAAACTGATGGGAGCGAAAGCAAGCAAAGCTCACCTCGTCAACATGCCTAGGAATCTTTATCTCTGATGCTCATTTTCCAAGTTCTGCGGGTTTATGATGGGGAAGAGGTGGGTGAGAATTTTGAACAGGAATCAGCCAGAAAAAGTGTTTCTCAAGCTGAAAATTTGATCCAGCGATTAGGTGAAGGAACTTAATCTGATCATGTGAGATTATCTACTGGTACCTCCTGTAAAGTGAAGAAAACGCAAATTGGAAAATAAATCTAACCAAGAATAATTAAAGGCAATGACCTGACTATTCTTAAATTACAGGCCACGCGTTTCAAAGCCGCTGCTTCCTGTCTCTCCACAATCAATGGCCACGAAGCAATAATATTTTTAGTTGCAGAATCCGAACTCTCTCTGTCTCAGAGACGCTTCATATTGACAGCTGAAGTCGGCCAGACGGCGCAATTAACCTGTCACTACATTTATGAGGAAGGATTGGTATCTCGCAATTTCTGGTCAAAATACCTGTGGGTGAAGGCCCGATACTAATCGATATCCGTCCCTGTTAATGGGCCGATTGTAAGTTTATTTCCAAAAAAGGCAACAGCAAACTTCAATTGATACTGGGAATTCGCAATGTCCAGTGGAATAACTCGAGTTCCTACTACTGTGCTGATAAGTTTGGCTATGTAGCGCTCAGATATGTACCGCACTATTGGTTGAGGTTAATAGAGCAAGTGAAATGAATTCATATCGTGCACAGCATGATAATTTGGTTCAAAATATTCGTTAACTCTGTCCCAATCTCAGTCCAGACAGTTCCACCAACAAGACGGCTGTGCTGGCTTTTGCCCCGTTGGGTAAGCTGCATTTGAGTGAGTGGGTTTGGTCAGTGCAGTTTATCCAATCAGGTTGCTGTTTTGTGTTCAATGGAGGGTTGCATTCAAAGAATCAGTTGGAGAAATTCACTCGTTCCGAAGAAACTGCAACATAAATTATATATATATATCTATGTGTGTGTGTGTGGGTATGTGTGTGTGTGTGTGTGCGTGATAGTGTGCCTGTGATTCTAACACTATCCAGCAGAGGGCATAATCGAAAACATGTATGTGTGTGAGTGCGTGAGTGTATGTGCTTGTGTTTGTGTGTGTGTGATTCTGACACTATCCAGAAGAGGGAATATTCGAAATCATGTTTTTGTGTGTGCATGTCTGTGTGTGCGTGTGCGCGTGTGTATTTGTGTGTGTGTGATTCTGACACTATCCAGTAGGGGGCACATTTCTTAAAATGTGTGCGTGTGTATATGTGTGTGATTCTTACAATATCCAGCAGAGGGCATGTTCGAAAAAAATGTGTGTGTGTATGTTTGTGTGATTCTGACAATATCGAGCAGAGGGCATATTCGAAAAAATGTATGTGCGTGCGTGTTTGTGTGTGAGATTCTGGCAGTGACCAGCTGATGGTGTATTGGTCGCGATTTACGGGTGTGTGATGCTGACAGTATCCAACGGAGGGTAGATTGGGAACGAAAAGATGTGGGTGTGTCGGGGAATCTGTTTGAGTGTATGTATGTGTGTGCCTGCGTGTGTGTGTTTGTGTGTGTGTGGGGAGGTGTATTTGTGTGTGTGTGTGTGTGTTTGTGTTTGTGTTGTGTGTGTGTGTTGTGTATGTGTGATACAGAGACAGCCCAGCTAATGGGAAAATACTGAAGGTAATGCCGTCTATGTGTGCGTGTATCCCTTTTCATTGCATGATACTGCACCGTGAGTTTGAAATTTGCCTCCTTTCTCGGCTCAGCTTCTTTCAATCCTTTAACTCTGACTCTGTGCCTCCTAATCTCCCAGTGTTGATTGTAGACCTTCCTGATTCCTTTCCTTAAAAGCCATCATTACACACTGCCAACAGTATGGTGAGTGTGATATAAGCAAGGTTGCAGTTAAGTTTATAGAAAAATACTGCGGATGCTGGATATCTGAAAGAAAAACAGAAAATGCTGGATAAGCTCAACAGGCCTGACAGCATCTGTGGAGAGAAAAACAGATTTAACGTTTCGAGTCTGTATTACCCTTCATCAGAGCTACAGAGAAATAGAAAGTAACTTTGATTATCTGTGCCTGTCAATTCAGTTCCTCTGGAAATTAACATCTGCAGTTCCGTCGAATTTTAACGGTCTTGGTGACCTGATTGTTGTGAAAAATGGTTTGTTAACCTTAACCTATAGAATCCAGTGTTCCTATTATACACTTTAGCAAACATCTCTCACTTTATATCTTAATGACCTTTAGTGAACTTCTTCAATTATTGCTGAATGGTTTAGTCTGTGTTATTGAAGTTAATAAAGTCAATAAAGAACTATCAATTGTATGTGAGCTTGATTATCTACGTTGTGAATTCACAAGATTCATCATTTCCGATCAAGAAGGAAACAATTGATATTATCAGGGGCAAGTCTGCGAAACAGCACCTCGAGTGGACAGATTAGATAAAGGTTCCAACTGAAAGAAAACCTGGAGTCATCCGTAAATATCTTCCAAATGCTTACAGGTTCCAACTCTTATTTTCCAGTAGATTGAAGTGAATGGAAGTTGAGCAAGTGACTGGAGAGGAGGGTTTAAAGCAGAATTAACTCTAGTAGTACTGAGACCCGACATGTTGTCTAAGTGTCTGTGTGAGAGCGTGTGTGTGTGAGTTCGGATGTGTGTGAGACCATGTGTGTGAGAGAGGCAGCGTGTTTGTGTGAGCGTGTGTGTGACTGTGTGAGTGTGTGATTTTGACAGCACCCGGCACAGGCAATTAGAGATGGGCAATGTGTTTTATTTTTAAATCAAGGTATATGGGCTTCGCTGGCTGGGCCAATCATACCTGGTTGCCCTTGAGAAGGTGGTGGTTAGCTGCCTTCTTGAACTGCTGCAGTCCCTGTGGTGTAGGTACACCCAAGGTGCTGTTAGTAGAGGGTCCCAGGGCATTGATCCAGCGAAAGTAATGGAACGGTGGTATATTTCCAAGTCAGGATGGTGAGTGAATTGGAGGGGAACTTCCAGGTGGTGGTGTTCCCATCAATCTGCCACCCTTGTTCTTCTAGATGGTAGTGGCCGTGGGTTTGGGAGGTGCTGTCTAAGGAGCCTTGGTGAATTCCTGCAGTGCAACTTCTATATGTTACACGCTGCTGTTACTGTGCGTCGGTGCTGCAGGGAGTGAACGTTTGCGGATGGAGTGCCAATCAAAAGAGGCTGCTTTGTCCTGGATAGTGGCAAGCTTCTTTAGTGTTGTTCGAGCTGCTCTCATCCAGGCAGGTGGAGGGTATTCCATCATACTGCTGACTTGTGCCTTGTAGCTGGTGGACCAACTTTGGGGAGCCAGGAGGTGAGTTACTCTTCGCAGGATCCCTAGCCTCTGATCTCATCTTGTAGCCACATTATTTACCTAGCTATTCCAGTTATGTTTCTGGTCAATGGTAACCGCCAGGATGTTGAGAGTAAGGATTCAGTTATGTTAATACCATTGAACGTCAAGATTCTCTATTGTTGGAGATCGTTATTACCTGCCACTTCTGTGGCGTGAATGTTATTTTCCACTTCTCAGCCCAGGCCTGGATATTGTCGAGGTCTTGTTTCATTTCGGCATAGACTGCTTCAGTATCTAAGGAGTAGCGATTTTTTGTATTCGTTCATAGGATGTGGGAAAAGCTGACTAGACCAGAATTTATTGCCCATGCCTAGTTTCCCTTGTTCAGAGGACATTCAACAGTCAAACACATTGCTGTGGGTCTAGAGTCACACGCACACCGGAACAGGAAACGACAGCAGGTTTCCTTACCTAAAGGACATTAGTGAACCAGATGGGTTTTTAGCGCAATTGGCAATGGTTTCATGGTCATCATCAGACTTTTAATTCCAGATTTTTATTGAGTTCGAATTTCACCATCTGCCATTGTGGGATTCGAAAGCGGATCCCGCTTCAGGTCACCCTCAGCTCACCTCGGGAGTTCAGATTTTTCGTCCATTACACCCGTGATTCAAACATTGGAAGAAACAGTTGAACTCCCGAGGTGAGTGAGAGTGGCTGCCCTTGGCATCAAGGCCGCATTTGACGAATGTGGCATCATGGAGCACGAGCAAAACTGGAGTCATTGGTAATGGGAGAAGTTTCCACTGGGACCTCGCTTTGTCTTCTCATTTAACATTAGCTGCAAAAAGAACAGCCAATTTCAGAGTGCAGAACAAACCTTGGAAGAATGTCACAACCGCAATTAAACTTGTGCTGCTTCCAGGTGCATTTCACACTCCCCAAAGCCTGTCCACCATCTACAAGGCACAAGTCAGGAGTGTGATGGAATACTCCCCACTTGCCTGGATGAGTGCAGCTCCAACAACACTCAAGGAGCACGACACTATCCAGGACTAAGCTGCCCCGCTTGATTGGCACCCCATCCACAAACATTCATTCCCTCCACCACCGAAGCTAAGTAGCAGCAGTGTGTTATATCTACAAGAGGCGATGCAAGAGTTCACCAAGGGATTCAAAAAAAAAGAGAAATATTAGTAAGGTGAGTTAGTGTGATGCAGAGAGAGTCCTCAAATATCTGAGCTGTTAACACACATAATAGTTTTAGTGGGCGTTAGGAACGTGAAAAAATAAATGCAAAAATATAAGTCAAAAGCCATTTTCTTCAAAGGTGCAAGCTGAGTAGCGCTAACACTTGCTTAATGCAGGCAAATTACCTGGGAATGCTTCTGCTCATGTTCCGCACTGCTGTCAGTCTGACCTCTGTAACACAAGGCAGCAGAGGATGTTTGACATCAAGTGAGAACTGCAAATCTGATCATGCTGTGAGTTTATTGAAGTATGATAAAGTGCCACATACTGTACTGAAGAGAGTGAAGACAGCACAGAACTTGAGTGTCGCTGAAAAAAGACATTTTGTTGAAGCTTTTCTTCTTGGACTCATCAGGACAATCGCAAGAATACCAATATCAGGCGAAGCAAGAAGAAGGAGAGAGTGCTGATTGGTTAGCAAGTGGAATTAACCAGGATGACTTCCCTCCCTGTGAACAGACACCTGTCTGCTTTTCCACTGACCTGTGAAAAGATCCCCATGTGATATCCCCCTCCCTGTGAACTGAACAACTGTCTTGATCGCCGCCCCTGTGAACAGAGACTTGTCTGATTTGCTACCACCATATGAACAAGTATCTGCCTGATGCCCTCATGCAGTGAATAGATACCTGTCTGATTCCCCCTCCATGTGAACAGGTCCCTGTCTGATTCCAGCACCCTGTGAACCGATCATTGTCTGATTCCCCCACTCTTCAAATACAATCCTGTCTGATTCATTGCTTCCATGTGAACAGATCCCCAGTTTGATTCGCCACCTCCCCATTTAGATTCGCGATTACAATTCCTTATGTCCTCCCCAACAACCCCACCGCTGTCAGACCATCGCTGAGCTTAGTGTAAAAAGACATTCAAATCATGAGTTAGTCCTTGTTCGGAATGCATAATTTTAAATCTAAAGCACAAAATCCTCCGCATTTTAAACATTAATAATTAATTTCCCCCCACACCGACCACTGGGCTGGACTTTGACTCGGTTCAATCGTGCAAACCGGGCGCTTGTGAACCAGCTGCTCATTTCCACCTCTCTCCACTACTCTTACCACTCACTGAGAATAAATTCGGGACAGATGGAAAACAGAAGGATGACGGTACATTTATGAGCTATAAAACACCATGGTGCTGACTCTAAATCTCCCCCAGTGAGGGGAGCAAAGAGCCGAGAAATACAGGGAGAAAGACAGAACTGAGAGTAACAGAGAAAACAAAAGTAGATATAACCCAGGGAGAGTAATGGAAAAGCAGAAATACCGAGGGGCAGAGAAGGGTACGTCATGTATGTGTGTGTGTGTGTGTGTGTGTGTGTGTGTGTGTGTGTGCGCGCGAGAGAGAGAGAGAGAGAGGGGGGGGGATGAAGAAATAGGGATCTGGAGATCTAAAGAGAGAGAGGGGGAGAGAGAATGTAAAGAATGACGCACAGGGAGAGGCGCATGTGCACAAACAATAGTACCAAGACGTTTACTGCAAAGGCTATGGGCCCTGACAATATTCCGGCACTTGCACTGACGGCTTGTGCCCCTGAACTTGCCGCGCCTCTCACCAAGCTTTTCCTGTACAATATCAACACTGGTGTTTACCCGGCAATGTGGAAAGTTGTCCAGGTAAGGGAGGACAAGTAAGATTCCAGGAAGAATTGATTGTAAGGGAATGATACTGTTTACTTCTCC
Organism: Cetorhinus maximus; assembly: GCF_964194155.1. Taxonomy (NCBI): domain Eukaryota; kingdom Metazoa; phylum Chordata; class Chondrichthyes; order Lamniformes; family Cetorhinidae; genus Cetorhinus; species Cetorhinus maximus. Next base: position 1,878,676 of record NC_135914.1, on the reverse strand, counting down.
AAGCAGCCAGTGCCTACAAGTGCATAAGCAGTTCAAAACCACCATATGAACCTTGTACAGCCTGAGGGCCTGTGAACATCAGCAAGGTCCTGGGAGCCAGGCTGGACATAGAAGAATGCAAATAAATTACATTAGGTGTCCTAGGAGTCAGACTGGAGATTTGGGTTGAAAATCAAATAAGGTTGAGCCTGTTTCCAACAGGTAGGGAAGGAACAGATGGTCCTAGTTTAGATAGGAGGAAGGGTCTCTGCCTGCGTGAAAATAGGGTCATATGATGCATGTACCTGTTACCAGAGATGTCTGTTTAATGGAAACCTATATGTTGACGAGATTGGAATCTGAAAAATGTTCTTGTACGTGACCAATGATATATAAATATGCTGAGCACTTGTAAATTAGCAGAGTGCTACTTCAAAATGCTTGAGGTGGATCCCGCCTTGCAATTGCTCGAATAAACGAGCGTAACCTCTTCTTGAGCCTCTCCTGTGCTCCGTTTTCCAAAGATACCACAACATATGTCCTGTGCACAAAAAGTAGGACAAATCCAACCTGGCCAATTGCCACCCCATTAGTCTACTCTCGATCATCAGTAAAGAGCTGGAAGGGGTCATCAACAGTGCCATCAAGCGACGCTTTCTTGGCAATAACCTGCTCAGTGACGGTCAGTTTGGGTTCCGGCAGGGTCACTCAGCTCTTCACCTCATTACAGCTTTGGTTCAAAACTGGACAAAGAAGAGCTGAACTCCAGACGTGGTTTCAGCGTGACTAGCCTTGACATCATGGCAGCATTTGACTGAGTGTGGCATCAAGGAGCCCTTGCAAAACTGGAGCCAATGTTAATCGGGGGAAACTCTCCGCTGTTTGCAGTCATACCTATCCAAAATGAAGACGGTTGTGATTGTTGGAGATCAGTCATCTCAGTTCCCGGGCATTATCGCATGAGTTCCTCAAGAGGGCGTGCTAGGCCTAACGATCATCAGCTGCTTCTTCAATGAGCTTCCTTCCATCATAAGGACAGAAGTTGGGATGTTCGCTGATGACTGCACAATGTTCAGAAGCATTCATGACTCCTCAGTTGCTGAAGCAGTCCACGCCCAAATGCAGCAAGGCCTGGACAATTTCCAGGCTTGGCCTGACAGGTGGCAATTAACAATTGTGCCACAGAAGTGCCAATCAATGACCCCCTCCAACAAGGGAAAATCTACCCATTGCCCCTAGACATTCAATGGCATTACCGTTGCTGAATGCCGACTATCAAAAACTTGGGGGTTACCACTCAGATGAAACTGAACTGGAGTAGCTATGTAAATATTGCGGCGACAAGTGCAGACCAGAAGCTAGGAATCGTGCAGGGAATAATTCAGCTCCTGACTCCTCAAACCCTGTCCTGCAATGGAAACTGATAGGGCAGGTTGAGAGGGTCGATTTCTACTGCTTGGGGAATCTAGGGCTAGTGGAACAATTTAAAGTCTAACAGTTGTCCATAACTCTTACAAGAGTCAAAATAAGAAACACACCTAGACATGATGATGGTAAAATTTGGGACTGGCTTCGCCAAACTATCTCTCCCAAGCTGTAATCTCTTCCAGTTCCACAATCCTCTGGTATAAGTGTTCGGCTAATTCTCTCTTCTTAAGATTCCCACATTTTTATTATCCCACCCCTGAAAGAGACAATGTCAAGTGTTATGGAGACAAGGCGTGGCAGTGGGACTAGGCAGAATTCTCTTACAGAGAGCCAATGGGCCCCGAATGGCCTCCGTCTGCACTGAAAAGGTTCTGTGATCATTGTTAGCCGTGCCTTGAGCTAACAAAGCCCTAACTGCGGAATTCATTCCCTCAAACTCTCTGCCTCAACACCTCTCTCTCTCGCCTCATTGAAGACCTAAAACCTGCCTCTTTGATGAACCCGACCATTGAACCTAATCTGTTGGGCCACAATTTTGCTCCATAAGGCTCTGGCGATCTTATGACGCTTTATTGTGGCTAATGTTGCTATATAATTATAAGATGTTGCCTGTTAGCTCCTGTACATATCCATTACACCAGAGGCAAAAGGGGAAAATTCACTCACAACTGCTGCTGTTCACCCTGTGCGCCTCACTGTCAACTCTGAAATTTATACACCACAATCTCATTCTTCATCTGTGAGCCTATTTCTCCGTGTCTCTCTCTGAAATTAGCATCTCTAAGCAAGAACGAAAGGACAACAAAACTGCTTCACTGCCTCTAAAGTGCTTTAAGATACCCTAAAGTCATGAAAAGTGCTTGAGAAATGCCCATCACTAAGTTGCTCTGAGAACGTTCGCAGTCAGTGTGCGTCTCGAGTCAACTATAGGCCAGGCCCCTCCATTTAGGACATTGTTCGACCATCTCGCTTTTTAACACTTACAGAGAGCTTTCATCAGTCTTACATTGGTTTTTCTCAAATTATTTGACTGTTCTTAATTAGCTGTTTCGATATACTTCCTTAGGTATGGATACAATAAGTGGTTACGACAGACGAGATGCTGGGCTTTATAAATTGTGGCGAAGAATATAAATGCAAGGACGTTACAATGAACAATTATAAAACACTGATTCAACATCAACCGTGTGCAATTCAGTGCACCACACCTTAGGAAAAATGTCTGGGCATCAGAGAGGTTCCAGAAAAGATTGATAAGAATTGTTCCGGGGACTTCAGTTCCATGGATAGATTGGAGAAGTGGGCATTGTTAACATTGGTGAAGAGGCGTTTGAGAGATTTAATCGAGGTGCTAGGAATCTTGGGAGATGAGATTTTTTTTTCATCCAAAGGGTTATGGGGTTCTGGGACTCACTGCCTGAAGGTGGAGGCAGTAACCCTCAACTCATTTAAAATGTGTCTGGGTACCTCAAGTGCTAGAACATGCAGGGCTATGGACCAATTGCTGACAAGTGGGATTGGGCTGAGTGGCTCTATATTCGGCCGGCGAAAGCACGGTCGGCCGGGTGGCCGCTATCTGTGCCATAAACTTTGTACGATTCTAAACAGTGTGAATCAGAGAAACAATTCCCATTGTTTGGACGATCGGGAACCAGAAAACACAGCTTATGTGAGTTCATGCGCATCTCTGCGCTGTGTGAGGGCGTGTGTGTGTGTGTGTGTGTGTGTGCGTGTATGGGTGTGTGTGTGTCCCTGTGTGAGTTATGCTGTTTGTGTGTGTGTCGCTCAGTTTGTGCGTTTGTGTCTTTGTGTGTGTGTGTGTCTGTGTGTGTGCGTCGCTGTGTCTGTGCGTGTGGGTATTGGTGTGTGTGTCACTGTGTCTGTGCGTGTGTGTGTGCCTGTGTGTGTGTGTGTGTGTGTGTGCCTGTGCCTGTGTGTGTGTGTGTGTGTGTCTTGTGTGTGTGTGTGTGTGTGTGTGTGCGTGTGGGTATTTGTGCGTATGTGTGTCATTGTCTCTGTGTGTGTGTGTCTGTGTGTGTCTGAGCGTGTGTGTGTGTGTGTGTGTGTCTGTGCGTGTGTGTGTTTGCTTCGCTGTGTTTGTGTTATTGGCGCAGCTGTTGCTGTCAACATTAATCCTCGAAAGAAAATTAGAAAAATACCTAAAGAGAGAAATAACTCCAGGGACAACAACGTGAAATATCAGTTCCGGAACTAATCTTGCATTGAGAATGAAATATCTAATGTGATGTCAGAAGCAGCAAGGATGGTTGCAAAGGGTAATCTTTTGTCTCTGGGTGACTGAATGAATTAATAAGGGCCAATTCAACTTCTCCGCAAACCTGTTTTTCTAACATGTGGTGAAAATTATACAATCCCACCCTCTTCTGGCCTATCGACGCTATTGTACAAGCAGAGGGAAAATCATCAGGGATTCACCAAAAGGGAGGAGAGCATCAATGTAAAATGGTGGCAACATCAACGCAGCCACAAGTTCAGCGTGGAGACAGAAGTGAGCATTGCTTATCGGGACTAAAAGGAAAAAAATTGAAGGACTTTGATAAATTTAGGAGGGTAATCTGACCTGTGTTTTACCTACCTTTAATGTTAATCTTTAATATATTAACAAGTCTCGGGGAAGACCTGTCTCCGCCTCCCTGCTGCGTTAGAAAAGAGATCAAAACCGAAGGCGGGTCGTAGCTGAGAATCTGGATGGATTCTCTCTGATGAATTGTGGAGGAGACAGGATTTGCAAAAGAATCCAACGCAGTTGCGCTGCAATTTCAAAACTTCAGCAGCCAGGTTGCGGCCATACTGCCAGTTTTCCACTAACCGACCCTTTCAATTGGAGTAAACCTGGTACATTTTTCCAGCGAGGAGATAGAGAAGTTGGCAATGTTTCAGTGAACTCAAAACCGATAAGCAAAACCTTGTGTAAAACTTCAAACCGTTTTGAAAACTTGGTCAGCCGGGAGACATGAGGCTTTGTCAGGGGCTGAGGGAGTTTCAGACGAGTCTTTATTTTTCCTAAAACATACTTCATTCATGAAAATTCATAAAAGAGCATTACATGGCCCTTAAAATCTGAGATTGCATAAGATGCAAACCAAATTACTGTCTTCCAGTACTCTATGTTATCCACCACATACATAATTGGAGTTGATATTTACAAGACAATTCTTTGTCTAACAGGGAACTCACTAACTCCATGCCTTTCCATGAAACTCACTGACTAATGATTCAGGTCAGTGAGCCTAAATCAGAGCTCGAAAAGGTTACACACTTTACAAGTTTCACACAAAGAGCGGGAAGGAAAGGAATGAACAAAAAGGATCGGTCTCTTAAAAATGGAAAACAGGGTAGATTAAATGCTGCAATATACTTTGGTGAAGCAACTATGGTAAGTGGTGCAGTGTGTTCTGTCGAGATCCTACCCGGGATTAAAGGCTCTGTGGCCTATAGGATGCATATTGAGATAAACACCAACTACCGTTCCATTGGGCGTCAAAGGGCAGCAGACTAAGTAATACTTTAGTTTTCCAAAACATCAACTTTATTAAGAAACATTTCTGAGGTACATAACATGGCTATTCCACTTTGCGATAAAGTGCAATGCTGTTCAATGTCTTTCAAAACAGTATGTGGTTCTCTAAGGTACTTCAACATCCTTACAAACTGGTTAGATTTTATGACCTCCACTGAGGTCAGTTAACTCAGTCCAGACGGGAGATTAAATCTTCCAATTTCTCCACTTCATATGGTATGCAGTTAACAGGAGGTTTGTTATCCAGCCATTCAGGTGTTTCGATCAGCTCTCTGCAGGAGTAAAGGGGACGATCATTTGAACATTCAGAGAGTGTAAAATTAGCCCAATTTAATTCGTCACCCATCAGACAGAAAATGTACGTGTGTTTTCTCATGGTCAGTTATGTCAATGTTGCTCATTTCAAAATTTGTCGTAGATGTGGGTTTGGCACCCAGGCTGTCCTTGGGCTAGTCTGCTTGAGCGACACCACATCCAAAACCTCAAACATTCACCTTCTCCAGCAACAACGCACAGTGCCTGCAGTGTGTAGCATCCACGTGGTGAGCTGCAGCGACTCGCCAAGGCCCCTTTGACAGCACATTCCAAACTTGCAACCTCTACCACCTCAAAGGGCTGGGGCAGCAGGGGGCACCACGATCTGTAAGTTGCACAACAACCAGACATGGACATATTCCCTCCTTCGTCTATCGGTCAAAATCCTGGAACTCTAGATCCAATGGATTTGTGGAGCAACTTCGCCACAGGGACTGTCGTGGTTCAAGAAGGTGGCTTCTAAAGTGCAATTAGGAATGGGAAACAAATGCTTGCCTTGTCAGCGATGCCCATATCCTATGAATAAATATTTTAAAATTAAGACGTTTTAGCATTGGAAGATATTTTGTATCCGGCATGAATGGCTCATTCCACTCTTATACACTCTCTCAATTTTCATTCTTTCTCACCTTCAACATAGAGCAGGAAATTGATCAGATCTTTCCCAGAATTCACTATCAATCAAATTCAACATCACTCCTGGAAATTGACCTTAGGGGCATCAAAGTGTTCAGGGTTATCACCCATTTAAACTGATAAACCTTGACCCACACAGTCCAGACCAGACGTGACTTGCGGCTCAGAGCGTAGCTCCCTCACCTCTGCATCAGAAACTTGGGGGTTCATTTCCCTGTCCTGAGGCTGATCCCGCATTGTCAATTCTGAGAGAGACCAGCACTGTCTGAGGAGCTGTCTCTCGGACGAGATGTTAAATCAAGGGCCAGTCAGCCATCTCAGGTGAATTTAAAAGACCCCACAGCCTCCATTGGAAGAAGAGTAACCGGGGGTGACGTCCTCCACTGTGCCCTGGGGCCAATGTTTACCTCTCAATCAAATCTGTTCATTATCTCATTGATGGTTCTGGGATCTTGCTGTGCGCATATTGGCTGCTGCGGCCCCTACATTACAACGGAGACGGCTTTTCAAAAAAGTCTTTAATTGACCTTAAGTTGCTATGGGGTGACCTGAGGGCGTGGAAGGTGCTACAGAAATGCAAGTCTGTCTTTATTTTTAAAAGCAAAGCGTTTTCGTGTAAAAGAGGGCACAGAGCGGACAGACTGTAATGTGCAAATTTATGTCCCAGCTAATGATTGTATGGAGAGGTGGCGGCGGGGTGAGCAGGTGGGGCGGGGGGGGGAGGATGAAATCTGCATAAACACAAACTTGTGAGGCCACATAACGAGGAAGATTAAGAATGAAGAAAGTTGGGATTTTCCAGCATTTGAAGGAGTCCAGAAAGGTTAGCAGCCTCCAAAGGGGCACCCATTATTTCAACAGGAGTATAATAATTCCATGAGAGTTGAAAATTCTTCAGCACGGACACTGTCACAGAGACGGTGGCTGTTGCCGTTTCGCGTCCTGTCCACAGGCGGCCGCTCTAACTCCCTTCAAGGCCTCCTCCATCTCTGGTCCTCCCGGCATCGACTCTTGCCTCACCCCGAGAGCGGTCCCTGCTCTTTGTCTAACTCTGGCCCCGCCACCACCTCCCTCCCCTCCATCTCTGACGGAGCACGTGACCGCAATGCTGGCGTGATGTCTTTTCCTTATTATGTCGATTTCATTTAAATAAAATAAACTGAGAAGAGGCTCTTCAGGTTTTTCACTGATTGCTTTATCTATTTTCTCTCCTGTCCGAACTGGTTTTGTATCACTGCATAAATACATGTGCTATGCAACAACCCAACGTTGGAAGGAGATAAAGTGACTCTTGAAGCATATAGAGAGGGTCATTGTGCCCTGTGTAACCGCAAGAGTTAGTAGTTCACTCAAACAGGAGAATGTGCCTGTACATCTGAGTGAGGCTCCGAATGATGAATGCCTGCTTGCTAGTGTGTGTGTGTGTGTGAGAGAGAGAGAAAGAGAGAGAGAGAGAGTGATTACGATAGTATACAGTAGAGGGACAGAGCGCAAGGTAAAGGTGCCTGTGGATAGTGAGATTTTTTAACATAATCTGTGTTAATCAGCTATTACCCAACAATTGCAGAGGTCATCACGTGCCTGAGCCCTTAGGCGCATCATGTTTTCAGTAACGCACAGCAACTAAACGACCCATCAGCAACTTCTTGGGGGGACGGATTGTTTCCGGACATCACCCCTGGGCGGCCTGGTTATAATTTGAATGCAATGGCCCCTTGGTCAGGACTCTATTCCTCCTCCCCACCTACCCTTCCCCCCACCACACACACACACTCAACCCGCGTGAGGGAATGTTATCTGTCTCCACCCAAAGTAACTTTAACTCTCTTAACCACTCTAAATTAAGATAGCTTAGTTGTTGGTTGAGAGTTTCCGATGCCTCACACTGAAAGTTAAATTACTGCCTTCGACATCAGTGTATCTCTTTGGAAAGCTACTCGAATCCATTTGAGTTCTCCCTTCTCTCCCGCCTTCTTTTTGGCGGCGTCTTCAAAAGAGCAAAATGCATTCTTGGGTAATAAATCTGACGAAGACATTACCTCCTACGCCTTAACGAATGCTTCTTTTGTTGGTGACAGTGAGTTTCCAGTTAGAGCGGTAGTAGCGCTTGGGGAGCAAATGAAGATGATCATTATAGACTGATAATGCCCTCTGTTAACCGGGAGAAATGTTCCTTGCAAACTCAAACTACACACAGACAAAAAATATCAAACACGCACTTCTGGTTGTAAATATAAGAATGAGAGGTGAACTTATTGAAACATATAAGATACTGAAGGGGTTTACAGGGTAACTGCTGAAGGGGTGTTTCGACTCGTGGACGTAAGTAGAAATAGGGACACAGTTTCACAATATGTGATTTCCCTTTTAAGACGGAGATGCGGAGGAAGTTCTTCTCTCGGTTGGTGGTTAGATTTTTTGGAATTTCCCTCCCCAGGGAGCACTGGAGGCTTCGCCATTCAATATATTTAAGGCTGAGTTGGGCAGATTTTTGATTGACAAGGGAGCCTTGAGTTATGTGCAGCAAAGTGCACTTGAGGCCACAACCAGATTAGCCAAGATCGTCTTCAATGGCGGAGCAGGATCGAGGGTCTACCCCTGCTCCTGTTGCTGAAGATCTTTTAGTCTTTGGTCACTTGAAATACATATTTAGATGGGAAATGTTCATGGGTCTCAGAATCAATCTGAAAAGAACTTGGAAAATATTAAAATATCTATACAATTGGAATGCGCGTTTGGGTTGAATTGGTTTGACACAGTGATGAAGACAGCGGGATTGTTAGTGATGAATTTGACAAAATGTTAGACGCTTTTCCTTTTGGGATATATTCATTGAGTTTTCTGAAACGAGAAACTGAAATCAGTATTTAAAAGCGAGCATATTAACACACGCTTATTGAGTAGTCCCGGTTAAACACCAATACTCACCAGACCTGCCGCTTTAATGAATCCACATACGAATCAAGACGAAGACGAGACCCTGGATAATGGTGACAGTTGTGGTAAAGGATCAAAAGGCTCAACCCCAACGGAGACAAATTACTTAAAAACTGCTGCTGGGTCAAATGATTATTTTATGGGTCTCCATCATGGCAAACTTGAGCCAATTATAAAGTAAAAGCAGCAAATCCGTGCTGCAAATTCTCTGCAAGACTCCACAGGAACCCATGTCAAGGAACCTTCAGGAGAATGCTGACGGGCGGAAACTGGGTGTGAAGAGGGAGAAACGTTTACCTTAATGTGACTAACCTGGTAGAATGAATTACTTTTAGAATGAGTTCTGAAATGAGCAGACAGTGTTGTTCCTTACTGAGTGTCTGAACTGTTCTGCAGAAATGCTTGACCTTCAATAACAAAGAAGTGGGTCAGTGAACCTTGCAACAGAGAGCGGGGCTGGGCAGCAAAGAGGCGCATTGGCAGTGACCGCGGCTGTTTACTGCGAGTCTCAGAAAGACGCCTCGCTCACAGCCCATTCGGGGGCTGTGCAAAGCACAACGATTGGCGTAAACCGCTTGCCGAGATTCTGACCGCTTTTCGCTTGAAATGGAAGATGATGTTCGATCCAGAAGCTCTCGGTGGTTTTCCTGTTTTTACAGTTGAGGCGCTTCATGCACAGAACCGCCTGCATTTGACTCAATGTTAAACCGCAGACTGAAGAAGCTTTGTCGTCCAGGGTAGATTCAGCTGAACAGAGAACAGGCTGGTGTACATTCATCTCATGTACAGTGTCCACATCGACCTGGCACCGGGTCACTGTTTATCTGCGATTCCCGGTATTTAAAAAAAATAACTGATCCCGATAATAATTAACAATTGATGCATTCGCTTCATTAGAGGCTCAGAGAGTTTGCAGTTTGTACTATCTATACACAGGCAGCATTGGAACCAATCGCCAAGGCTGACACCACCTAGAAAGACAAGGACAGAGGGGGCATCTGACACTACCAACTCCAATTACCCCGCAAGACAAACACCATCCTGACTCGGAGCTTTATTGCTGTTCCTTCACTGTCTCTAGGTCAAAATCCTGGAACTCCCTCCCTGAGCACTGTGGGTGTATCTATACCACAGGGACTGCAGCTTTTTAAGAAAGCGGCTCACCACCTTCTCAGGGGGCAATGCGGAATGGCAATAAACACTGGCCTAGCCCGCGACCGTCAAATCCCATGAGCGGGTTCAAATAAATTAGCGGACTCTTGCCTTCAGCAAATGATAATGGAAGTTTCTATTGATATCAGATTCTTATAAACCTTGCACCCACTGCCCCTCAGTTTCGCTAACGTAAAGAATTTTCTCATTACCGATTCCCGGAGATTGTGTGTGTCCGGCTCGTGCTGATTCCCCTCTGAGAATTAGTTTCCTTTAAACCCGAACGCGGTTCTTTCGTAAAATCTGCGCTTTTAAAAAATCATGTCCACTGTTATTGCCGCTGGGCTACGTGAGCCGGTTCTGCCCGGGTTTTTTGCAGTGACGCCGCTCACTCAACAGCACAATGTGGGAGTGTGATCCCCGTTCAGGACCTAAATCCAAACCCGGAAAACAGAGACCTCAGGTTCTGAAATAAAAATAGAAAATGCTGGGAAAACTCAGCAAGTCTGGAACAGAAACAGATTTAACGTTTGGAGTACTTATGGCTCTTCTTCAGAGATTCCTGCAGAAATTTACCAGCATTTTCTGTTTTAATTTCAGATTTCCAACATCCGCAGAAATTTTCCTTTATCTTGCCCTCAGGTCCTGGTCTGTTTCTGACGCGGATTAAACGAACGGTTCATTCGCCCTGTGAGTCAGTATATTGGAAGTTCTCACTGATGCAATTGCCTGTGATCTTAACTGGAACAATACAAATCAGTACGGTGCTTATTTGCAGACAAACATAAGTGAAAAACAAAGAAGACATGTTCGTCTATAGAAACTTGTTCAGGCCACATTTAGTCAAAATGTGCACATTCCTGGACTCAATTTTATAAAAGCAATATTGATGCACTGCAGGCGGTGGAAGACAGATTTACAAGGCTAATACCAGAGCTGAAAGGTTATAGCTAACAGGAATAACTGATTCGGCTAGGTCCCTTTTCTCTAAAGAAAAGACTGAGGAGCGATTTGACGGAGGTTCTTAAAACTGGGTCACCGCCACCTTCTCAATAACAATTGGGGGTGGTTAAATTCAATTAAACTTTAACTGCAATATTGAGAGTACGCCTATACAATTATTATCCTGTCACCCCCCTCTAAGCGAGAACCCAGTAGAGTTCTTGAAAGACATGCTGCCACTTGACCACTGTGACGCACAGGCAGTGACCACAGTCAGTCAAACGCATGTGACATTCGCCAAGACACTGCACCCAAAATGGTGTCATATTTTCCATAGCAGAACTCGTCATAATTTCCACCGCATCTGAAAGGGGAGCAACTGACTGGGGGTGACCTCAGGTCAGTCTGCGGCCACTCCGCCTGCACAAACAAACTGGTGAGTATGAAAACAGGGAGAACTCATCGCATCAAGATGTCTAAGGGATCTTTATCTCTGATATTAATTTTCCAAATGCTGCGGCTTAATGGTGAGTAAGAGGCGGGTGAGAATTTTAAAGTGAAATCAGCCAGAATCAGTGTTTCCTAAGCTGAAAATATGACCCAGTGGCCAGGTGCAGCGAGTTGACCTGATCCTGTGATTTTATTTAGTCGTTCCTCCGAGAAAGCGAAGGAATCAAATTACAGAATTAATGTAAACACCAATAATTAAAGGCAATGATGTGACTATTTTAAAATTACAGGCGAAGTCTTTCATAGTGGCTGCTTACAATCTCCCAATAAGCGATAGTGATGTAACAATAATCTATCTAGTTACAGAATCCGAGCTTTCTCTGTCTCCGGGCCCCTTCATAGTGACAGCTGAAGTCGGAGAGAAGGTGGAATTAACCTCTCATTACATTTACGAAGTGGAATCGGTGTCTCTCTATTTCTGGTACAAACAACGTGTGGGTGAAGCCCCGATACTAATAGACACCCAGTCTTGTCACTGGGGCATTTGTAAGTTTATTTCCAAAGAAGGCAACAACAAACATCACTTGATTCTGCAAATTCGCAATGTCGAGAAAAATGACTGGGGTTCCTATTACAGTGCTCATAGGAGTAGCAATGCGCCGCTCCAGAATGGACCAACACTGCTGGTTGGAGGTAAGAGAGCAAATGAAATTAATTCAGATCATGCACAGCATTATCAGCAAATGAATCGTTAAATGTGTCCCAATCTCTGTCCAGACAGTTCCACCAACAAGACGGCTGTGCTGTTGTTTGTCCCGCCGGGTGAGCTGCATTTGAGTGAAACCGTCCCCTTAGTGTGTTTGGTCAGTGGAGTTTCTTCCAACCAGATGGTTATTTTCTGGAATATTTCCGGACTGGTCACCGAGGGACCGAGAGATCCCGGTACAATGGAAGCGGACGGGACCTACAGTGTCAGAAGTCATGTCACAGTGTCGAGGGAAAGCTGGAGAAGCGGCGGTGTCTGTGCCTGTATTGTTCAACTGGGGTCTCCAGGCAAATATTGGACAAAGAGATTGCCTTTCTCCAAAGCAGCAGAGTCAGGGGAAGGTCAGTAGGCGATCTGTTCAATGTTTTATGCGACTTTAGAGTCGATTGGAGGAATTAAGTTATTGTTGGAACCTGCAGCTGTAAAGTAAGCTATAAATATAGATATTCTAAATATGATAAAAATAAGTTTGGGTTACCTTAGGCCCAGGTGTAGAGTTGTCCTTTTAAACAGTTTCTGGACTTGCCTTATATTTCTCCGTCACATCGTCGAATCCTTGAACGATAGATGCAGAAAGAACGATTACGGCCCATCGTGCCTGTGCTATCTCTTTGTAAGCGTTAACCCATTGGATCCACCCTTTCCTCACAACACTTCCACATTTTCCTCTTCAAGTTAGAATCTGATTACTCTTCCGAAAGTTAACATTGAATCTACATCCGCCCTCCTGTTTAGGCAGTGGATGTTGGAATGAAATTGAGGTCAGTTCCAAACTGGATGCACTTTACAAGCAGAAAACAGCCAAAGATGTTTTGGGGAGGGTAGAGGAGATTTACCAGAATTGGACCAGGGATGAGGGACTTCAGTAAATGTGGAGAGAATATAGAATCTGGTAATGTTCTCCATAGAGCAGAAAGGGTTGAGGGGGAGACTTAATCGAGGCGTTCAAAATCATGAGAGTTTTCGACAGGGTGAACATGGAGAAACGGTTTCCAGTGGCTGGAGGGTCGGTAACCAGAGGGACACAGATTGAAGATCATCAGCAAAGGAACCAGCAGGGGAGATGGGGGGAATTCTCTTTTAACACAGCGAATGGTCCTGGAGAACGCCCCACGAAAGGGCGTTGGAAGCAGATTCAATATGAACTTTCAAAAGGGGAATTGGATAAATAGCTGATGGAAAGACACTTTCAGGCGTATGGGGGACAGGGCAGGGAGAATATGACTAATTAGTGACCGCTCGCAAAGAGCCTGCACTGGCACGATGATCCAAATGGACTGCTTCTGCGCTTAATTTTGGGGCAGGTTTCCCATCAGAGTGTTACAGAAAAGGTTGATTTGATGGCGTAGCAGTTTCTAAGTATTTTGTCTCTGTAGGATGGTGCATGCAGGCCCTTCCTGTTATCATAACTGTCCTGGTGATACTGGTTCTACTTCTGGTCCTTATTTCCATTTGGATTTGTAAAAGCGGCGGATCAGGTGAGCATTAATATTTATCAGTGATATTTTAATAATTGATTGTCTCAAATGATTCCCCTCTCCGAGTTTTAAATTGATAATTTACTTTCTGCTTTCAGGAGAGCCAGGCAAGAGGTCCCACAATGAAACGTGAGTAACTGAACCATTTGAAAAGTTCATCCCGAACCCAGGCTCTATATTTAACACTGGACCTAGCCCAGTTCAACCCCAAAATGCTTCCAATGATATATGCAGCCATTTTCCGTGAGCATTTAAGATTGATTCTAAAACCACTTGACATTCTCTTCTCGCCTATTTCTGGCACCTCCGTCAGTATTCATAAAACATAACACGTGTTTGATAATTCTCTTCGCATCCAGTTTCAGCTTGAGAGAGAGAAGGCAAAGTGAGGGACAGAATGAGCGACAAACAGGTAAGCATTTCCCGCCATCAATAATGTTCTCAATCACTCTGCTGTCTCTGGTTTCCATATAAAATGCCAATTCCTGGTTATTAATAGTTGCCGTAGTTTACCAGAAGGACAATAGACGCCAGGCAATGTGGGTGGAGAGTGCTTGTCCATCCATTGGCAATTTTCACTTCACTGAAGTTTTGACGGAACTTTCGCGTGTTGGGAGACATTCTATGAACAGGCTCACAAATGGGCTTACTGGAGCCATTGGTGTATTGCTGTATCATTGGCGAATGACGTATCTGTAATAACTATGAATGAGCCAGACTGGGATAACATTTCAATTCCTATCTCAACCATTAATAACACAGATGACCACCGTCAAAGAGATGGAAAGCGGACACGTCGGGATGCAGTACAGGTGAGTTGTTATGAAATTGTTGTAATAACATACAAAAACCTTTTTGGGATAAGGTGCAAGGCTTCCCATGCCAGATATTTCACGCGTTTATCACAGGGTAGGTCATAGTCCAGAGCATCTGAATTTGTATATAATGCCACTCGTCCCTCGAACTGGAATCAAAAAATATTCCCCATTCCCTCTCCCCATCTGACAACAGAAAGGATAGGACCATTTTCCAGGTGGAATGTCTCCGTCAGGTTTAACGGCGCATTTTCAGCAGTTCATATTTTAGAATTGTGGTATTTTCTTTTATCTCTACAGCGAGTCTAATCCCCTTCCCTCGGTGAACACCTTTTCCCCTCCTCCGACCTAACCAATTTAGTAAACACATTAGCCAATGGAATTAGAATGAAGGTCAGACTAAACGCAGGCGAGTTTTTATAGATAAATCTAAATCTGCTTCTGTTGGAAGTGGACTGCGAAGGAGTCAGATTGGGGAGAAAGTGTGTGTGTGCGTGTGTGTTTATATGTGTGTGTGTGTGTGTGTGTGTGTGTGTGTGTTTATGTGCAAGTGCGTGTGTGTATTTGTGTGTGTGCGTGTGTCCAGAGACTTAGGAAGAAGGTCTAGACTGAACCTTTGGAGCGAGTGCTGCACTGTCCGAGGTGCCGAATCCAAATGAATCGTTAAACCAAGGCCCTGACAGCCCTCTCAAGTCGGCATGAAAGATGGTACATCCATTATTGCAAGACGACCAGTGGTGGGGCGTTGGGGGATCGGGGTTGCGGTGTGTGTTGTGGGGGGGGGGGGTTCTCTCTGGTTTCCCGTTTCATAATTTATCTCTCAACCCGCACCTTAAAAATAAATTATCTACGTCATTAATTCATTGCTGTTTATGAGATCTCACTGTGCGTAAACTCACAGCCGCGTTGCAACAAGAACAGAGACTACACTTCAAAGAAGTGGACCTAAATGTGCTGGGGCTTCTTCAGTGCGTGACAGGCGCTATATAAACACAAGCCTTTTGATTGTGTTTGTTCCATTCTTCTAAATGTGATCAATTTAGTGGACTCTACTCAATTGTGTAGATGGCACATGGCGAAACACAATAATCGGGTTGGCCAATTAACAACAAAGGAATTCAATCAAATTGATAGACTCATCACCCCAGTTTTCTGTTTAAACTTTGGTTATTTCCAGTTTCTTTGCGAATTCTGCAGCTCTGTTAGAAAACATCAATTCAGACGATTCTTGTGCATACAAATGGAGCAAAACTTTCCTCAAATTGGGAAAGAGGGCAATAGGAACCGATTCAGTAGCAACTTTCAAGAAAGAATTACAATAATAGTGGAAGGTGGAAATAATGACAGCGATACGGTGAAAGAGAAAGGTACAATGGGACTAATTGCATAGCTCTTTCATAGGGCTGGCACTGACACAATGGGTGGAATTACTTCTTTCTGTGTTGTATCAGTCAATGATTCTATGAAACGCGGTTGCGAGAGTGGGCAATCTTACCTATCTTTAAACTACTTTTCGCTGTTGATGTTTAAAATCTCTCCCAGACTCAAGGCGGACATCTCTATGCCTCACTAGACTTGGCTGCATTGGATAAAAGGCAAAAAAAGAAGGAAGGTCGCAGATGAGAATCCGGTCTGTTTCTCTCTGATGAATTATGGAGGTGACAGGATTTGCCAAATAACACACAGCCTAGTGGACATAAACCTGGAGCCAAAGAGACAATTATCTTTCCCCGTTCACTGTCCAAAGCTTCAAAGGCTGGCTCAATTTGCTAAATGTAGAAGTTGTTTTGAATATTGTTAAGGATATCCCATCGTTATCGTGCAACTCAAGTGTGTAGGAAACATTGAACAAAGACTCGGGACTTTCCTTAGTTTATCTGGACTTTTTGTGCTGATTCAGCAACTCAATTTTCTGTCAGGGTAGTCATTTCTTGGCAAATGTCTGTATGTAAATAAAATAAATTATTTTTCGATTATAACGATGCATCAGATGTTTGTATTGATTAGTGATTAAATTATAATTAAATGTCACCTGGGTAAAACTGCAATTTCTGCTGAGTTGACAATATCAGTCCTGGATTGGGATGCTGTTAGTGGTGGGGGGTCTTTGACGTGTGACGTGTTCTATCATTTACTGAATCGGAACAAAGCAGGAGAGGGACACGGGCAGTGATTCAGGAAACTTGTGATGGTTCCATTTCACTTTTACACAGTATATTTTCATTTGTGTTCACATTTGAACCTACATGTCAGAGATTTACCTTGAGTCAGAGATTTACCTTGAGTGTAGTATGTTTTGGAATAAAAGGTACTGTGGAAGATGGAGTGAAAATCTGGATCTCTCTCCCTCAGAACGTTGCTGAAGCTGATATTCCATACCTTTTGTGCTGTAGGTGTAATGAATGAAAGGGAAACAAGGTGAATGGGTCGATTTTTCTACGTGAAGGTGGATGATGTTTTTATATATTTTTGTGAAGATCATGGTATTCTATAAAGAACGTTGTGTGTGTGTGTGTGTGTCTTCATGGGTAATTAAACGGGGGAAGTTAGTAAAGGCAGATTGTCTGTGAGAAATGAGATGAAAGATCTGGATCCAATCATTTGTAACGAGAGGGTATGGTGAAGCTGCGAGTATAAGTAAATGTGATGGGCTTTTTAAATTTGCATGAGGTGATAGGTAAGAGCTTGTCCTTTAAGCTGCTATATTTCAAAGGAATTTAAGAACTTTTACCATTTACAAATACTTCATAAGTAAACAAGGGGAGGTTATTTATTGATATTTGGCCGAAAGTTGAGGTAATAGGATGACATGAAGGATTTTTATATTTTGGAAAAACTGAGTTCAAAGAGGTGCTTAGATCAATGGAGGCCAGGATGAAAGGGGGCGGGGGGAAGATATTCAAAGGCAATGCTTAGTTGAGTTGAAATAGCTCTGTGGGGGAGATATCCTGAGACCATCTTTGTGCTTAGAAGAATTGAGAATTTGAAGCTGCCATCCGATTTCAAACCGGAAAAGTCTTTGCTTTCAGGGAGAAGTCTGTATCTGAACTCCCTTCGAATTTCCAGATCAGACTGGAAGAGAGTGGGAGGGAGCGTCATATATTTTACTAAAACAGAAGCAATTTTTTCCTTCGGTAAGATTGATGGCTTTTTACAGTTAAAACTCCATAAAAGAGCTATTGCCAAATAGTTTACTTGTGAGCTCTGAAAATGCTTCTTCTTTGGAGGAATACCTTGTAAGAGTGCTTCAGCCATATATTTTTTATTTTGTGTGGTAAGTTTTTTTTTTCTTGATCCAAGAATCATCAAGGTTTTCCCTCGTTTTCAAAATTGAAAAAAAAAAAATCCAATCAGTAAGAAAAACGCCCCTCTGAGATTTCACTTGCTCAGTGAATAACATTGGTTGAAGTCGTAAGTGTAGAGCAGTTGATGTAGTTTATATGGATTTCAGCAAAGCCTTTAACAAGTATCCACATGAGAGAATTATAAAGAAGGCAAATATCCATGGGGTACAGGGTAATTTGATTAGGTGGATTAAAAATTGTCTTAGTTTTGGGAGACAGAGGGTGATGGGAGAAGGATGTTTTTGTGACTGGAAGCCAGTGTCCAGTCACGTACCACAGGGATCTGTGCTGGGTTCCCTATTATTCGTCATATTTATCAACGACATAGGTGATAATGTGGGGGGTAGGATTAGTTAGTTTGCGGATGGCACAAAGATTGGCCGGGTGGTTAACAGTGCGGTTGACTGTCTTGGGATACAGGAAGATATAGACGGGATGGTCCAATGGGCAGATAAATGACAGATGGGATTTATCCCTATGGAAGGACTAATTTGACATGGAAGCATTCAATGAACGGCATGACACTAAGAAGTTCTGAGGAATGAACGGACCTTGGCATGTGTGTCCATAGATCTCTGAAGGCGGTTGGGGCATCATAGTGGGCTGGTTAAAAATGCACATGGGACACTTTCCTTTATCAATCGAGGCATAAATTACAAAAGTCGGGAGATCATGTTGGAGTTGTATAGAACCTTGGTGAGGGCACAGCTGGAGTACTGTGTGCAGTTCTGGCCGCCACATTATAGGAAGGATGTGATTGCACTGAAGGGGGTGCAGAGGAGATTCACCAGGATGTTGTCCGGGATGAAATATTTAAGTTATGATGAGAGGTTGGTTAGACTTGGGTTGTTTTCGTTGGAACTCAGAAGACTGAGGGGCGGCCTGATCGAGGTGAACAAAATTATGAGGAGCTTGGACAGCGTGGATAGGGAGCAGCTGTTCCCCTTAGTTGACGGGTCAGTCAAGACGGGACATAGATTCAAGGTGAGGGGCAGGCAGTTTATGGGGAATGTGCGGTAAAATGTTTTTAACAAAAGGGTGGTGACGGTCTGGAATGCGTTGCCTGGGGGGGCAGAAGAGGCTGGTTGCCTCACATACTTTAAGAAGTACCCGGATGAGCACTTGGCAAGTCATAACATTCAAGGCTATGGGCCATTTGCTGGTAAATGGGATTAGGTAGGTAGGTCAAGTGTTTCTCACGTGTCAGTGCAGACTCGTTGGGCCGAAGGGCCTCTTCTGCACTGTGTGATTCTGTGATTCTATGTAACATGTATCTTAAAAATCAATGGTTTCAAACCTTAATTTTTAATACTTATAATCTTGAAGGTCTAACACAAAATATCAGATCACCTCGACCCGCTGAATCCAACTTTCACATTTAGTTATTTATATCAGTGCGAAGAAGGAATTGTGTTAATGAGGCAAACTTTTCCAAGCAAAGAGCTTTCAGTCACTGCTCATGTTTTCTGCTTTACAAAATTCAAACTTATTTCCAGAGCAGAAACAAGCCATTCAACCCCTCTGCTCTCTGCTATTGTTTGTGCTTCAGACGACCCTCCTCCAACACCCTCACCCCATCAACATGTCCTCCTATGTCTTTATTCATGACGTAGTTGTCCAGCTTCCCACTTAAGTGCATCTCAGATATTCACCTCGACTGCACGCTGTGGTTGTGAGTTCTGCATTCTCCCCTTTCTCCTGGGAAAGTAGTTATTCCTGAATTCCCCAATGGAATTATTAGCGAATATCTAATGTTCATGGCCTTTGCTGCAGCTCTGCCTGCAAATGGAAACATTCTCTCTCCGCCTCCACGTATCAAATCGTTTCATAATTTGAATTATCTTCATCAGGTCACCCCTCAGTCTTCTTTTTTGGGGAGAAAAGAGGCCCAGACTGTTCACTCTTCCCTGGCATCATAACCTCTTAGCTCTGATATCATTCTTGTTGAATTGGTCCCACGTCTAACCTGCAAACATATGGCCGATAAAGATATCCTGTACCCTGCTATTGCAGGTTCGCTGAGCACTTCTGCACTGAGGGGCCAAACAGCCTGAAGTCCCAAACACAGTGTTTGCATTTCAAAACGTGTTTAATGGATTGCTGACTTGGACACTGATGCGCTCTTTCCTGCTCAAGCGCTACACAAAGATGCAGAATGAACATAAAAACACTGCTACAAGACAGTAGAAACATATCGATACTGAGCAAAAAGCTAAAACTCCAGAGAGTCAATGTGGCCTTGAAAAGGACTTGTTCTTTCAGAATTGAGGACTCAGCAGTAGGTGACTATACGGCGTACTATTTTGCTCATTGTTATTATTAAATAATAATTCATCCGGGAACATAATTTGCCATGGCTGTCTCTTGGAAAGGGTGACACCTCTAGGCTCTCCTCCAATAAGATCACAAGAGAGGAAATTTTACACTACACGTCATATCCCGGAAGCAGAACTTGAGCTCTCAATATCGTTTGCAATCAGACTGTGGGATCCGCATTAAACGCCAGCCGGGCAAAAACAGTCTGTAAGAGGAAACACAAACGGTTATCGTGAGCTTACCATCATCAGGAGTCCATTCAGCCCTTCGAGCATGTTCTGCCTTACAATAACGTATTTTCTGACCTGTGTCTTAACCCCATCTCCACTCCTTCGTTCCCTAACAGTTCATTTACCCAACAAAAGTTTATCAATCTCAATTTTGACATATTTAATTGAACACCGATCTATATTTTTCATTTATTATCAGAATGTTATATGACATGTAAACAGTGTTATCTTGCAATATGCACCATGCAAAATCTCCTAGACACATATGGCATTAACAATGAACTTTAAACCTTAGGTTAAAATTCAGTGAAATGTATCTGCACATGTTAGGAAACAATTCCATCCATAATTACCGCATTTTCTTGTGTCGTTCCTCTGGAATGTGTCAGTTCCGCATCATTGTTCATGTTGCCTGTTAGAAGGTGAAATGTAAACTTAGTTGAAATGTCCTCAATTCACATTCAAACAGCTGAAACTGCCAAAACCCAGATGCATTGAGAGCGCCGCGGAGTTACAGCTTCTCCCTACAATCTCTCCCTGACTGCCCGTTCCTGAAACCCCTTCTCCCGGGCACAAGAACCATGCCCTGAAGGAGAATCCCGCCTCGGACGAAATCCCTGAAAATGGGAACTGCATGTGGTAGGGAGCAAGAATTGAAGAATCTCATTGTATTTCAGAAAAATACTGCAACCCGAGCCGTTTGGCTCTTGCATAAGGTTCAAGGAGATCCAGCGCCACCTACGCATGGCGGCTCGGGATGGGCAACAATGTCAGTCTTGTCACTGTCACCAACATCACCAAGCGCATTTTTTTAAAAAATCGACATTTATTAGGCAAGCGAAGCAAATTTACAAATTTGAAGGTAGATGGATGGCTAGATAAAGGGAGACAGTCACATAGGCAGCTTGTGTGAGAAAGATAGAGAGAGAGAGACGGATGGATAGAATAGGTAGACAGAGATATATATTTAGATAGATAGATAGATAGATAGATAGATAGATAGATAGATAGATAGATAGATAGATAGATAGATAGATAGATAGATAGATAGATAGATAGATAGATAGATAGATAGATAGATAGATAGATAGATAGATAGATAGATAGATAGATAGATAGATAGATAGATAGATAGATAGATAGATAGATAGATAGATAGATAGATAGATAGATAGATAGATAGATAGATAGATAGATAGATAGATAGATAGATAGATAGATAGATAGATAGATAGATTGATTGATTGATGGATTGATTGATTGATTTATTGATTGATTGATTGATTGATTGATTGATTGATTGATTGATTGATTGATTGATTGATTGATTGATTGATTGATTGATTGATTGATTTCTGGAGCAGAAACACCGGCAACGAGCCAAAGGGCAGAGTGCATTGTGTCACTGCTGGACGCTCTGCCCTATGGGATACAGATAATGTCATAGAGGAATCGAGAGGGAAAGTGGTTAGCAGAAAATTGGGATTTTATCCCAACTAGACAGATGAACTAAGAATTCAGAAAGATAAACACTGAAATTCGGAGATACAGGAGAGCGGGGTAAGGGGTCAGAAAATGATACGTGAACGCATTGAAGGTGGAAGTTCAGATGTACAAAGAGATATGACAAAATAATAGGCTGCACGTTGAATGCACGAGCAAGCTGTTAACAGTTAACTCCCTGAGATGAGACACTTTCACTTGGAAGATTTTCACTGGAGTTTAATTGAGCCGCGCAAGGACAGAGATCGCCGCTGCTCCATGTTTCCGCCCAGAGAATTACGTAACTCCTGATGGGGTATGTCCCGTCCGGCTCGATTGTCCTGGAATCGCTCAGTCCCAGGTCACCCCCTCCGGAAACTTTCCAGTGGGCGGCAAAGGCATCGGAGTCCACACACTTCCCCAAACGCAAGGAAAGGTCCCCTCCCATCGAGAGAATTTCAGCTGGAGGCGGAGTTCAAAGGTCGGTTTTCGGCCAACGTGAAGGGATCGGGCTTTGAGATTCGATGGCTATTGGCCGTAGATTTCTGGTTACTGATAATGGAATTGTAAAAAAAATCGTCATTTGAAGCAGTGATAAACAATTTTGAACCATTTCCAAACGTAAAGACATCCGACTGGGCTTTTTGGCTGCACAGTAATACATGCCTGAGATACATTAACTGAGAGGTACATAATCAATACTATGGATTCTGCTATGGCAGGGAGGGAGAAAATGTTCGCTCAGGCAAATCGGCTACAACAGTAAAATATAAATAGACCACCCACTGATTAATACATGTTAATGGAGTCAAAAGCTGAGGGTTAAATTTGAAACAATAACACGAGCAAGAGAGAAGAAGAGGCGCATCAGAGACAATTAAGGACTTCTTTAAAAATACTGTCTCTGACGTTACGTAGGAAACGCGGCAGCCTTAATGGCGCACAAAAAGACCCACAAGTAACAAAGTGACTATGACCCAGGTCGTGCTTTTAATCATGCTGTTTGGGGGATAAATATTGGCTCCAGGGGCACAGGGGTGAAACTCCGCTGCCCCTTCCCCAACCCATCCGTTCAACTGCTAATAGTGGCCCTGGGATCGTTTGCAATCGAAATAGGCAGTCAAAGGATCTCGTTTGAACATTTTTTCAGATAGATTGGAGAATGTTGATATGTGATCAGTTTTGAGCAGGTGGACATAACTCAGTCCAACGACATGAAGCTAATATGATAGAATGTTGGCATGGGGATAATTTTCTACTCGGTTGACTATCTCATGGCCTTAAACCATCCTGAGTGACGAGTGAAGAAGTCTCAAACCTGGAAACAGATGCAGCAACGCACAGAGCATTAAGAAGCACGTGGTCTCAGATCCCGGGCCGGTTCCTTTGAGATTTGCTCGGCCTCTTCGCTCGGATGTCTCTGTTCTCGGCCCCGGGCTCGGAAGACATGATGAAAATGCAGATGCTGCTTTAATTAGGTGCAACGTTTAAAAATAGCTCACTGGAAAAATCAGCGCGCTGTAAATTTTAGCTCATGGTTTCCTGTTTACAGGTTAGGAGACCACACACGGCTCTGCCTGCAAAGGTCAAGACGCTAAAGATCGTGGTAAACACGCGTCACAGGCGGTGCGCAGTCCAGGCTGCTTGAAACCAGAGACAAAAGGCAATGGTTCTGAATTCAACAACAAGACTGCTTGTGACGTTCGCGTGGGCAGAGCGGAAATGTCCCTCATTCCGAGTGTTATGCTTAATTCACCGAGGCAACATTATGTTTTTCTGGTTTCAACAAGAAAGAAAACTAGAATATGACGCTAAAATTTTAATACCTGTTTCACCCAGAAGCTGCCTTCCCGCCTGCCTCTTTGTGTCAGAATTTCCCCTGTGGATCAGCGGAGCACGTGGCATATGCTCTGTGCCGATGTATCTGCTCCACAGGAACATCCTCCCATTCCTTGTCATTCCACTGCATGAACACATCCGCTATCCCTTACACCTCGTGTGTTTATCCTGATTCCCCCTTCAATGCAGCGCTGCGATTCACCTCGACCACTCCCTGTGGGAGAGAATTCCACATTCTTCGCATCAGATAAGTAAAGATGTTTATCCTGAATTCCTGATTGGATTTCCTGGTGACTATCTTATATTGATGGCCCCTAGTTCTGATCTCTCTGCCACAAGTAGGAACACCTTCTTTAGTTCTACTATATCGAATATGTTCATAACTTAAAACCTCTATCAGGTCACCCCTTCAGCCTCTACTTTTCTAGGGGTAAGAGCCCAAGCCTGTTCAATCTTTCCAGGTAGTTGTAACCTCGAAACCGGGGGCAACAATTTCTTGACCCGACGCAAACCATTTAACCTGCGCCGAATAACCCGCAGTTTGTGATACCCTGAATCATCCAGGTATCCAACATGGGTGGACTCATAGAGTCATAGAATCATAAGGGTCGACAGCACAGAGAAAAGTCCTTCGGACCATGGAATCTGGCGCAAGTCAAACAAATGCCAAACTATTCTAATCCCATTTTCCCGCAATTGACCGTTAGCCTTGTATGCCATGGCATCGCAGGTGCACACCCAAATATGTCTTAAATGATATGAGGGTTTCTGACTCTACCACCCTTTCAGGCAGTGAGTTCCAGATTCACACAACCCTCTGGGTGAAAAAGTTCTTCCTCACATACCCCCTAACCATCCTGCACCTCACCTTAAATCTATGCCCCCTGGTTATTGATCTCTCCACCAAGGGGAAAAGTTCCTTCCTCTCTACCCTATCTATGCCCCTCATAATTTTATGCAGCTCAACCATATACCTCCTCAATCCCCTCTGCTGAAAGGAAAATAACCTCAGCCTATTCAATCTCCGCTCATCATTAAAACTCTCCAGGCTGGTAAATCGCCTCTGCACTGTCTCCAGTGCAATCACATCTTTCCTATAATGCAGATTCCAGGACTGCATGCAAAAATCTAGCTGTCGCCTTAGCCAAAGTTTTATACAGCTCCAGCATAACCTCCCTGCCCTTATATTTTATGCCTCGGCTAATAAAGGCAAGTATCTCATATGACTTCTTAAACACCTTATCTACGTGTCCCACTACATTAAGGGCCAGGTGGACATGCACACCAAGGTACCTCTGATCCTCGGTACTTCCCAGGGTTCTACCATTTATCGTGTATTCCCGTGCCTTTTTTGCCCTGTCCCAGTGCATTACCTCACACTTAACCTGATTATGTTCCATTTGCCACTCATCAGCCGATCTGTCCAGCTTGTCTATATCCTCCTATAATCAAAGGTGATCCTCCTCACTATTTATCATACCACCAATTTTCGTGTCATCCGCGAACTTTCTGATCAGCCCTCCTACATTTAAGTCTAAATCGTTTACATATACCACAAAGAGCAAACACAGAAACATAGAAGCATAGAAACTAGGAGGAGGAGTAGGCCATTCGGCCCTTCGAGCCTGCTCCGCCATTCATTATGATCATGGCTGATCATCCAACTCAATAGCCTGCTCCCGCTTTCTCCCCATATCCTTTGATTCCTTTCGCCCCAAGAGCTATATCTAACTCCTTCTCGAAAACATACAATGTTTTGGCCTCAACTACTTTCTGCGGTAATGAATTCCACAGGCTCACCAATCTCTAGGTGAAGAAATTTCTCCTCATCTCAGTCGTAAATGGTCTACCCTGTATCCTCAGACTGTGAACCCTCGTCCTGGACTACCCTACCATCTGGAACACCCTTCCTGCATCTACCCTGCCTAGCCCTGTTAGAATTTTATAGGTTTCTATGAGATCCCCCCTCATTCTTCTGAACTCCAGGAAATATAATCCTATCTCTCCTCATATGTTAGTCTCGCCATCCCAGGAATCAGTCTGGTTAACCTTCGCTGCATTCCATCTATAGCAAGCAAATCCTTCCTCAGATAAGGAGACCAAAACTGCGCACAATATTCCAAGTATGGTCTCACCAAGGCCCTGTATAACTGCAGCAAGACATCCCTGCCCCTGCAATCGAATCCTTTCGCTATGAGGGCCAACATACCATTTGCCTTCTTTACCCCCTGCTGCACCTGCATGCTTACATTCAACGACTGGTGTGCGAGGACACCCAGGTCTCGTTACACATTACCCTCTCTCAATTTATAGCCATTCAGGTAATAATATACCTTCCTGTTTTTTCTTCCAAAGGGGATAACTTCACATTTATCCACAGTACTTTACATCTGCCATGGATTTGCCCGCTCGCTCAGCTTGTCCAAATCACCCTGGAGCATCTCTGCCTCCCTCGCACAGCTCACCCTCCCACCCAGCTTTGTGTCGTCTGTAAATCTGGAGATATTACATTTAGCTCCCTTATCTAAATCATTAGTATATGTTGTGAATCGCTGGGGTCCCAGCACCGATCCCTGCGGTACCCCACTATTCACTGCCTGCCATTCGGAAAAAGACCCATTCATACCTACTCTTTGTTTTCTGTCTGCCAACCAGTTAACTATCCATCCCAATACACGACGCTCAATCCCATGAGCTTTAATTTTACACGTTAACCTCTCATGTGGTTCGACTTTGTCGAAAGCCGTCTGGAAGTCCAAATAAACCACATCCACTGGCTCCCCCTCATCAACTCTACTGATTACATCCTCGAAAAATTCCAGTAGATTTGTCAAGCATGATTTCCCTTTCGTAAACCCCTTCTGACTCTGTCCGATTCCGTCACTGTTTTCTACGTGCTCAACTATTAAATCTTTTATAATAGACTCTAGAATTTGGCCCACTACCGATGTTAAGCTGACTGGTCTATAATTCCCTGTTTTCGCTCTACCTCCATTTTTATATAGTGAGGTATTAACAAAAGGTTGGATGGGTTGTCAACAATCTTCTTTCAAGAGTAAATATAACAATGTTTCCTCCCAGGACACAACCGGTGAAGGCTCGGGGTCCACTACCGCTGCAGCCTAAACTCCCATCCAGTACTTGCTGGTCCTTAACCCTGCTTTTATCCTGCTAAAATTCGCTCTATAAATGTATTTGTACATTAGCCTCAGAGACACCCTGGGTGCATCTGTTCTGAATGATCCAAAAAAACTTGTATCACAGAGCTAACATTGGTTTTCAAATCTTTTTTAATATGTAGGTAACTCGAGCACGGATACATTATAAAGCATGTTTGAATAATATCCTGCTGATATACTGAATAAAGGCACAGAGTGCATTAATAAACACCAATGCCAAATAACAGAAAGCTGGAGAGGCTAGGGTGGAACTGCAGGCGATATTTCATGGTTAGAATAGCGGGCATTAAGAGATCATTCTGTTGCCGCTTTGGACGATATCATAAAATTGCGCCGAGAATACGCCTGAATTTGCACCGGTTGGACTTTTGGAACTTCCGGTCCAACAGTGGAAAATGTCTACAACACGTCGTGTTCGGGAAGAAGGCTATGAGCTCTATCTGCCTCTTTGCTCTCCAGTCAAAGTATGGGATCCTCATTGAAGGCCAAGCGGGCATAAAGCGTCTGTGGAGAAAAAATAAAAATCGAATCTATTAATATAACGAACACCATCATCATCGGGATAGCAGGAGACCATTCAGCCCCTCCAATCTATTCATTTAGATCATGGCGGGTCTGTATCATAACTTCCATCCACCCACCTTGGTTCCGTTATCCTTAACCCCCTTACCCAACAATAATCTATCAATCTAAGTTTTGGCATTTCCAATTGGTCCCGCAGCCTCAACAACTTTTGAGGAGAGAGAGCTCCAGATTTCCACTCGCCTTTGTGTGACAAAGTGCACACTGACATCACCCCTGAATGACCTCCCGATAATTTTAAAGTCCTGCACCCTTGTCCTGAACTCCAGCCCGCCAACACCCACTACTCATCCAGCACCCAAACCCCAGATCCGCGTCACCAGAGCAAAGAGTTTATCTCTACAGACAAGGTCGTATCCTTTTATCATCTTAACACTCTCGATTAAATAACCCCTTAATCTTCCCCACGAGAGGAATTGAAGCCTAGTTTCTGCCACCCTGTACTACCCATGACGCAAAGTAATCTAGATTAATCGCAATAACTATGAGATTTAAACCTTGGATTAACATTTCCTGAAATGTATCCAGGCTTTTGGCAACAATTCCATTCTTTTACCTCTTTATTCTCTCGTTGTTCTCTGCAATCTTTCATTTCCTCATCACTGTTAATTTTTCCTGCTAGAAAGTAAAATTTGAACTGAGCATGAGTGGCTACATTTCACTCTGAACAGGCTGAAAGTGTCAATAACCCATTGATTATTGGATGTATTGACAGCGCCGCGAAGTAACAGCGTCTCCCAACAATCTCTACCTGTCTGCCGGATCCGGCAGCTCCTTCTCCCGGCCACAAGGATCATCCCCAGAAGGAGAAGCGCCGCCGCCGACAAACCCCCGGAAAGCACGAAGCTGCAGTTGGTAAAGAGCGGGGAAACTGCAAAAAAAAATTTTCTTTTAAAAGAAAGTTTGTGGAATTAATTAAACATGTGGGGGAAAAAATCACAATTTAGATGCCTGATTTCAGCTGGAGACTGGAATAGATTTTTACATCTTTCAATATCCGGAAATAGAACAGAGACCTTACAGAACAATATTGAAACAGGACAGAAGGAGAACGAGATAGAAAGAGAGAAGCGATAGAGACGGAGAAAGAGAGACTGTGTCAAGGGACAGCAGAGATCTTATAAAGCACTATTTAAACATGGTATATATCTATATATAGAAAGAGAGAGAGAGAAAGGGAGAATGAGACGAGATCTTTAAAAATGCTACTTGAATCGGACAGTGAGAGCAAGTGATAAAGAAATAGATAGACGCCCGTTTATTAAGGCTGAAATAGAGAGAGAAAAAGCGAGAGAGAGAGGCGATCTTATAGAACACTATTTAAATAGGACAAACATAGAGAGATAACGAAAGAGAGATAGAGGGAGAATGAAAGAGAGAGGTGGATAGAGCGCAGTTTTAATAGCAAATAAATGTTAAGACAGGGAGAGATGGGCAGAGAGTGATAGAGAGAGCAGATCACTTACAGGGGTAGAGACGGAGAGAGGAGAGATGTGGAGAGAGGGAGAGATGGAGGAGAGAGAGGGAGAAAGGAGAAGATGGGGGAGCGAGGGAGAGTTGGGGAGAGCGGGGGAGAGGGAGAGATGGGGAGAGAGGGAGCAAGGGAGAGAGGGAAAGATGGGGAGAGAGAGGAAGGGATGGGGGATAGGGGAGAGAGGGAGAGTTCGAGAGACGGGGAATTGGGGTGTGGCAGAGATGGGGAGAGAGGGATAGAGGGAGGGGATGAGATGGAGAGAGTTTGGGAGAGAGGAAGAAATGGGAGATGGGGAGAGGCAGAGAGGGAGATAAGGAGAGGAGAGAGAAGCAGATCAAAGAGATGGACGGAGAACTGGATGGAGAAATGGATGAAGAGATGGATAGTTAGATCGAGATAGAGAGATGAAGAGTGTGTGACAGATGGAGCATGAAACATAGACAGAACTTTTTTAACTGGATGGGAAGGGAGAGAGAGAGAGAGCGATAGAGACAGAGAGCGAAAGAGAGAAAGAGGGTGAGAGTTGGAGCGAGATCGAGAGATAGGAAGATAGATGAACGCCCCAGATTTCTTATAACGCATCATTTAATTACTATAGAAATAGACAAGATAAACACAGGTAGAGTGTGATAGAGAGATGAGTACATTATTCAATAGATAAAGACAGAGTGCGAGGGAGAAAGTGATGAGGCAAACAGTGAGAAGGACCTGGAGAGACAGAGAGGGGGACTGGTAGTGACAAGGTTTCAGAGAGAGAGAGAGAGTCAGACATAAAAATATATAAACCCATCTTAAACTGTACTAGGACAGGAATGGATTGTTTGCAAGAGAGCAAGAGAGATGGATAGATAGATAAACAGATGGACACACGGATAGAGAAGATATTTTGTATCTCACTGTTTAACTAAGACAGACAGAAATATTGTGAATGTTAAGTAGATAGAGAGATGAATAGATAATTGAACACTGGAATGGTGAGACAAAGTGGTACATTGGGAATGTAATCACGCCTGTCAGTTTTGCACACTGTCAACGGCTCCAGTGGCATGGAACCATGTCAATATGCTTAGACAGACACAAGAACACAGGAAGTAAGAGCAGGAGACAATTCGGCGCCTCAAAGAGATCCGCCATTCAAAAACACCACGGTTAATCTTGCAGATTAAATGCACTTTCCTGCCCTGTCCACATCCCTTATTCCCTTAGTGCACAAAAATCTATCTCAGTGACAGAGCGTCCATAGCCCTCTGAGGTAGAGAGAACAGATGGAGTTAGAATTTCAGAAAGCTAAACTCTGAAAGGCGGAGTGATCTATGATAGGTCAATGATAAAATAATAATACATGGACACACACGGAAAGATGGACAATTCTAATTTACAAAATTGACAAAACCTGTCATCAGCATTAAATAGATTGTTAAACGGTCACTGTTAATAGCTACCTCTCTGAGATGAGACACTTGCACTGAGAAGATTTTCACTGGAGTTGATTTGAACGGCGCAAGTACAGAGAGCGCCGCTGCTCCAAGTTTCCGCCGAGAGGCTGGTGTAACTCCTGATGGTGTAGGTCCCGTCAGTCTCAATTCTCCCGGAATCGGTCTGTCCATCCGCATCCCGCCCGGAAACATCCCAGTGAACGGTAAAGGAATCGGGGGACAAGCCTCTGATCAAACATAACAACGGGACCCTTTCCATGGAGGGAATCTCATCCTCCAGCGGGGTGAGGAGGAATATGGTGGGGGAGCCCTCTAAATTTGGCAAATGAAAGAGAAACATCATTATGAGCTGAAACCAGAGACTTTTAAGTGCTGTAGAAATACCCAATTCGATGCAATAATGCTGCAATTTACCTGTAATCACTAACTGGGAGCCATTTCCGAATATCCGGGCCATGTTCTTGAAATTGCGGATCGCACAGTAATACATTCCAGAATCATCTCTCCGGGTATCCGCAATGAGCAGTGAACAATTACCTGCTTTGCAACTAGTCTCGCTGGAAAACCTCCCCTCTGCGGGGATGTACTGGCCCGCTCTGTAAACCAGCTTCATGTCATTTCGCTCCGACTGTCTGTACCAGAAGACGAAGCCAACCACTGAGCCCTCTGCGAGGCAGCTCAGTTTAGCGGGACTCCCCGCAGGGAGTGTCTGAACCGGCGGAGACTGATACAAGACAGGTTGAGACATAATAACTGAGCAGGACAGAAATAAACAAGTTACTTCAGATTGCGGTGCAATCCACCACCCCGCACCCGCACACCCTCTCTCCCGAAGCCAGCCTCCGATGTATACACCCCGATAGGGAGGAGGCACGGTCATTAAAAAAATATATAGTTCATATCGAAAAATCGCGCGCAATCGGTTGTTTGCGCCATTCTATTCTTGTCTTTCCAAGGGCACAGTCCGTGTCCATTCACCAGTTAATCTGGGATAAACATTGGGATACACAAAAGGGAACAGTGTGAAGTTAATAACTTAGAAGAGCTGCTTCAAATCTAAACTTTCGAACTGTTATATTTCTTCACTCATCCTCCCGTCGTTTCCTGTTCTTCTCCGCTGACTTTGGACATTTTATTTTGTTCCAGAGATTATAACTCACTCTAATGATCCACTTGAAATTCTGTTCTTCTTCTCAATCGCCAATAATGTCGATGGAGCCAACTTACATCTCCTATTCCAGGAGAGGTTACATTTCGGATTAATTCCATTCATTGTTCCTGACGGATGCAGTTCCCAAGTTGTTGGTTATATTCGCTCTATTATTTAAATCGAACCTGATAATTGAATTGCATCTCATAGACCCACGCAGCGAATTCGGAGGCCATTCGGACTTTCAGAATGCTGGCACTTTGAGAGATCTATCCAACTGCCCCTCATTCTGTCCCTCCCCCCAACCGCCCGCCAACATCCCCCCCTCCCCCCACCGCCACCAACCCCACCCCGCTCCGTTCCGCATATCCCTGCAAATGTTTCCCTTTCGAGTATTCATCCAATTTCCCTTTTGAAAGTTCCTTTTGAATGTGCTTCTATCGCCTTTTCAGGCAGAGCTTTCCAGATCACAACAATTCTTGGTTAAAGAAAAACTATTCTTGTTTCCACTCCCCCACCTTCTCTGTTCCTTTTGCCGGTTCTCTTCAATCTGTGTCCCTCTGGTTGCAGGGTCTCCCGCGAGTGTAAACAATTTCTCCTTATTTACACCATCCCAACCCTTCTCCACTCTATGTGAACATGTTAAGGTATCTCACCCTGGAAGAGATGGGACAGTGCACACACAGCGAGGAAGCTCATTGCCCGTGACTTCAGACGGTCAGTCTCTGAGCCCCCGATCCGAATCTCATAGAGGACTCGTTCTCCTTTCGGTCTGAAGGAGGTGTGAACTATGCATTCTGAATGGCATTCTGTGTTTATGCATAGATACACGATAGGGGTTGAAAAATGGTGCCGAGGTAGTCAGCTCTCTGCGGTTTTCCTGTTTATTACATGTCCAAGTGCTGTCGCGCACTCATCTGCTTTACAAAATACACCAGCTATGTTCTCACATTAGTTAGGCCACAGCTGGAGTACAGGACACAACTCTTCATATTCTAGAAATGATACAGAGGCACTGGAAAAGGTACGGTTAATGTTTCACAAGGATGATATAGGAACTGAGAGCTTATATCTGTCTGGAAAGAATGAACCGGCTGGAGCTCTTTAATCTAAAAAAGAAGTTTGAGGGGTGACCTCGTCGGGGCCTTTAAAAATGTGAAGTGGTTTATTTTGGCAGGCTGAAGGAGGATGACGCTACTTCTGCAGGATTTCAACAATATTGGCCATCAATAATTCCAATCGGGAATCCCGGAGAATT
Source organism: Cetorhinus maximus (assembly GCF_964194155.1). Classification (NCBI taxonomy): domain Eukaryota; kingdom Metazoa; phylum Chordata; class Chondrichthyes; order Lamniformes; family Cetorhinidae; genus Cetorhinus; species Cetorhinus maximus. The sequence goes on along the minus strand of NC_135914.1, from coordinate 1,845,947 downwards.
CAAAAACAAAGGTCTCCATTTTAAGACAAAGATGACGAGATTTTTTTTTCACCCATTGGGTAGTTGGTGTGTGGAATTTAGTGCCGGCTGGGTCTTTGAATGTATTCAAGGCCCTGTGTTAGACAGATATTTGTTCGGCATGGAAGCCAAGGCCTAAGGGCGGCAGACAGGAAAGTGGAGTCAAGACCACTACCAGTTCCGCCATGACCTTATTCAATAGTGTAGCAGGCTCGAAAGGCCCAATGGCCTAGCCTTGTGTTCCTATGGTCCTCTATAATGTGGGGCCATTAATATTAGTTGAATCCAGTCTGGAATTCAGGAGAAACTTGTTTACTCGGGCGTTGGGGAGAATGTTGAACCCCCTCCCAAAGGGAATGGATGAGGCTCTTGCAGGTTTGCATTTAAGTGGGAAGTTGGGTAAACACATGCGGAAGAAGGGAATGCAAGGATATGCTGTTGGACTGAGATGAAGAAGAGGTGGGAGGATACTCGTGCAGAACAAAAACACAAGCACGAGCATTCGGGTCGAATGGCCTGTTTCTGTGCTGAAAATTCTGTGTAACTCTGTAAACTGTAACATCAAAGGAGCTTAACAGCTATTTCAAAGTTCAATGGAAAATGAGCTGTGCAGTTAATTTTCCATTGAACTGCTGTGAACGCGCTTAGACCACAATGTAAAGTGCAACATGTATGATTGTTTGAAACTCTCTTCACGGGCTCAATCAATAAATCATTGGTAATTAGAATACTGCAATGAACTCAGAACACTGAATTCAGGTCAATCACCAATGGCGTTTTATATTATAGAATAAGTCAGTCGAAACCCTACTCAATGAGACTTGACAGAAAGGAGGACGATGCACGGAAGGAGTGGAACTGAATTCGAAAGATTCAGTTCATTTAGATTCTCGATAAGTGCGGTGACTGACCGTCTTTGCTACATTAGAATCCCACACCAGATCTCTGCGTAATTTGTGATATAGAGAATGAGATACTCGTAATTAAAATTCAAACCAATCCACATACATTTTACCCAATATATTCCAGTCTCTGTCTTGACCAGATTTTATCATGAATCTTGAACAAACTGTTTACAGAATTGATTATATTGAGTACAATGACATAACACTCTGAATTCCTGGCGTTCACCTTCCAAATCTGTGACCTCTAGAAACTTCAGGTACAATGGCAGGAAATGCATAGGAACACCACCAAGCGCAAGTTGCGCTCCAAGCCACACACCATCTTGGCTTGAAAAGAACCGCAATTCTTTCACTGTCACTGGGCCAAAATCCTGTAACTCCCTGACTAACAGCACTGCTTGTGTACCTACACCACATGGACTGCTCCAGTTCAAGATGGCGGGTCACCACCACCACCACAAGAGTCAACCAGGGATGGTTAATTTATGCTTGCCTTGCCAATGGCTCTGACATGCCCAGAATGCAGTAATCTTTAACTGCAATATTCAGCACCCACCCATACAATCAGTATTCTGTGACCCAGGCCCCACCACCTCCCCCATCCCCCACCCCCGGGCGACAACTTGAGTGGCATTCTACCACTTGACCACTGTGACGCACAGACGGTGACCACAGTATGTCTAATGCATGTGGCACTCAGCAGGACGTGTCACCCAAAATAGTTTAATACTTTCAATTGCATAGCTAGTCATGTTTCCACCGGATCTGAATGTGGAGCTACTGACTGGGACTGTGCTCAGGTCAGTCTGCGGCCACTCGGCCTGAGGTAACAAACTGGTGAGAGAGAAAACAGAGTGAAGTCACCGCGTCAAGATGTCCAAGGGATCTCTATCTATGACACTTGTTTTCCAAGTGCTGCGGGTTTGTGGTGAGTCAGAGGCGGGTGAGAATTGTAAACTGGAATCTGCCAGAATCATTGTTAACTAACTAAAAATGTTAACCAGTGACCAGCTGAAGGGGTTGACCTGATCCTATGAGTTTATTTAATTTTCCCTCTTATAAGGCGAAGAAAATCAAATGAAAGACTTAATCTAAGAATAATTAATGATAATGATGTGACTGTTCTTAAATTACACGCGACGTCGTTCAAGGCGGCTGCTTCCCATCCCTCAGTAACCAGTCATAATGTAACTATAATCTCTCTACTTACAGAATCCCGGTACGAGGGAGGCGGATGGAACCGACAGCATCAGAAGTCACGCCATGGTGTCGATTGCAACCCAGAGAACTGGCGGCCCCTCTACTTGTATCGTTCATCTGGGGTCTCCAAACAAATATTGGACTAAGGACCAAAGCAGTAGAGACAGCGACAGATTTTTTGGTGATCTGTTCAGTGAAGGTTTTTATTTCAGAGGATCAGTTACAGGAATTCACTAGATTCTAAGCATCTGCCTCCCAGTTAAGCACTTCCACGGGACAACAGATAACAATGGACACATATAAAGATATTTGTGAGTTTGTGGTCGTGTGTGTGTGTGAGAGTGAGAGAGAGAGAGAGAGAGCGTGTGGGTGTCTGTGTGAGTGTGTGTGTGTGTGTGGATGTTAATGCGTGTGTGTATTTTAATGTGTGTGTTAACGTGTGTGCGTGTGTATGACTGTTCACACATATGTGTGTGCGTGTATATCGGTGTATGTGTGTGTGCGCGTGTGTTTATAAATGTGCATGTGCATTTGCCTGTCTATATGCAATATATATGTTTTATATATACTTATGTATATATGCTTTTATATGTGTCTACTCTTTATGTAAAACGCGCATTTAATAACTTGAAAAGAATTAGAGATGTCCTCTGTCCGAGAGGGAGTCTTTGTCTTGTAGACACATTCTCGGCTCGCCTTAAGCTCCTGTCTGACATCTTAATATCATAGAGTGATACAGCACAGAAGGAGGATATTCAATTAATCCCACCTTTTCCCAATAATCCTGTAACAGGTTCCCTTTCATCATAATCCATGTAATAATCCGGTTTCCCTCAGGGACGTTATTATTTAATCTGTTTCCTCCACTCTTTCAGGCAGTGGATGAGGAACAGGTTTGAGGTTAATTCCACACAGAATGGGTTTTTTTTTGAGCAGAAAGCAGTGAAGATATGAGATTGTTGGGAAAAGCGATGGGTCTGCAGGGATGTGGCTCTCGCTCAATTTTCCCTCCGTCACCTTCCTCATTTCCCGGAATCTCCCTTATCAAACTCCATTTTACTGGTAAAATCCAGTTTAAGTCATATTAGTTGGTGATATCAGCAGTCGGATTTAACATTAACTGCGTGTGGTGAAGCGACAGAGAAATTGGGTTAATATGGAATTGACCGAGTTGAACTCTCTTCAGGAAGATAGCGCGTGGATATTAATCTCTGAAGGGACAAGTTGAGGGGGTGCAAAAAAGGCATTGGGAGACCCGCGGCTTCATTAACGGAGGAATCAAATAGGAGAGAAAATTGCACTTCATAAATCCCTAGTCAGACACCAGCTGGAGTATTGTGTCCAATTCTGGACGCCATATTAAGGAAAGATGTCAGGGCCTTGGAGAGGGTGCAGAAGACATTCACCAGAATGGGACCCGGGATGAGGGATTTCAGTTAATGTGGAGGGGCTGGAGAATCTGGGATAGCTCTCCTTAGAGCAGAGAAGGTTAACGGAAAATTTAGCACTGAAGTTCGAAATCATGAATTGTTTAGATAGAGTAAATACGGAGATGCTGCTTCCAAAGACAGAGGGGCAAAGGGGGAAACATGTTCAGTTTTCTTTACACAAACAACGGCCACAGACAACATGAACCAAACTGCCTCCTTGTCGATTGGTTCATTCTATGAATCTACAATTCAGTTTTCAGGTAGACATCGGTAAGATGTTTTCATACTGATACAGTGTAATTTTGGAACAATCCAGACAGTGTTGTCCGCCAATTCAACTCAATTCGAAAACATTGCTTCATTTACTTCATTCTGTGCGTCCACTCGCCGCTATCTGTCGCACTGGCTGTTTGAGGCACCGACTTTTAACTGAGCCACGTTTCCCATGAGACATCCCACGAAATAATGATTTGATCAAGCAGCAGTTTCTAATTGTTTTGTCTCTGTAGGAATAGTGCATTCCGACCCTTAATGTTGTTAGAATGGTGACGGCAATCCTACTTCTACACTTGATCTTCATTTTCATTTGGACACATAAAAGCGGCAGATCAGGCGAGGACCAATATTTATAAGGGACATTTTAATAATTGGTTGTCCAATGTGATTCTCTTCTCGCAGTTTTAAATTGCTAATTACAGACTCTCCTTTCAGAAGAACAAGACAAGAGATCCCACAATGAAAAGTGAGCAACTGCACCATTTGAAAACTTTATCCCGAACACCCTCTCTACATCTGCCACTGTGTACAACCCAGTTCAACCCCAACTCTGATTCCAATGAGATTTTCCATGATCTATAAAGATTGCTTCTAAAACCCCAGGGCAATTTTCCTATCAGCTAATTTGGCGCCTGAGCCAGGATTTACAAGAACTAACACGTGCTTGATATTTGTGTTCGAATCCTGGTAAGCTTGAGAGAGAGAGAGAGAGGGGGAGGGCAAAGAGAGGCGCGGAATGAATGACAAACGGGTCAGTTAGACTAAATATTTTGTGCAGATTAAATATTAAATTAGGGAAATTCAAGAGAATAATAAGTGCATTTCCCGCCATCGAGATATTCTGAAACCACTCTCCGGCCTGTTGATCCCATATAAGATGCCCACCATTGAGACTGCAGGAAAAGTATAGGCTGGAGGTCCTCAAGGCTCGGATTTTAGGACCCGGGCTTTTCCTGGTGGATATTAATAGCCTTGACATTGGTGTCACGACTACAATTTCAAAATTAGCGGTTGACACAAAACTTGAAAGCGCTGTGACCTACAGGAGGAGAGCGATAGACTTCCTGGGGACACAGACAGGTTCCTGGAATGGGCTGACACCCGGCAGGTTAGATTTAATGCACAGAAGTGTGAAATGACACCTTTTGTTTTGAAGAACGAGGAGAGACAATATAAAACAAAGGAGACGATTGTAAAAGGGGTTCAGGAACAGAGTCATCAGGTTGTATATGTGATCAAATCATTTAAGGTGACAGAATAGGTTGACAGAGGAGTTAGTAAAGCGTTGGAGTTTCAGGCTTTTAATAATACGGACATAGAGTACAAAGGCACACAGTTCAAATAAACCTCCATAAAACGATTCAGTTCGGCCTCATTGTGTCCCTTTCCGGCCACCACACTTTGCGAAGGATGTGAAAGCTATAGAGAGGTTGCAGGCAATATTGTTGAGAAGGTTCCAAGGATGAGGAACTTCAGTTAAAAAATACAATAGGCTGGAGAAACTGGTGCTGTTTTCCTGGGAGAAGAGAAGGTTGAGAGGAGATTTAATAGAGATATTCAAAATCATGAAGGGTCTGGAAACAGTGGATAGGGAACAACTGTTGCCATTGGTGGAAGGGCCTGGAATGAGGAAATTGGATAATGGTTAGAAGATAGAAAGACAAATCATTTCTAGGGCCACGGGGAAAAGGCGGGGTTGAGTAGAGGGTGAACTATATGTGTTCCTCTTTCAGAGACCCAACCCGGCCACAAGATGCTTAATTGACTGCTTCTGTGCTGGAACCACCAGATGAGTCTAACATTGGCAATATTGTGTCAGGCATGGCCATTGCGGGGGAGGGGGAGGCGGAGGTGTTTGCTTCGTGTACATTGTCCATCCAACGTCATGTTGGGGAAGTAATGCAATATTGGAGAAACATCGGCGAATTGGGGAATATTAGCGTATTTGTCATTCAGTGTCTGTGATTGATTATAGCTTATCTAGACTGGTATAAAGTTTCAATTCATACTTAAACCATTAATGCCCATGTGACAGCCGTTAGACAGAGGCGAAGCGACACATCAGGGTGCAAAACAGGTGAGATTATAGAGCTGTTGAATAATATACAGAAAGTTCATTTTTGGGATAAGGTGCAAGGCGCCCCATGCTGGATATTTCACGCGGTGAACAGCTGGTCACAATCTAGAGCAATTGAATTTGTGTCAACTCCCACTGAGGACTCTAACTGGAATAACAACATGTCCCTCGGCCCTTTCTCACTCTGATAATTCAAATAATAGGTTAATGTTCCAGGTTGAATATCTCCATCAGTCCCCACTGCGGATTCCCAGCCGTTTCTAGTTCAGATCTCCAGCTTTTCTTTAAATCCTGTTTAACTCTGCAATCATTTACAGAATTAGAGCACAACAAGAGAGGAACGCGGCCAGTGATGCAGGAAACTTGTGATGTTTCCATTTTGCTTTGATACAGTATGCTTTGGCTTGTGTTGAAATTGAAACCAACATGTCAGACCCATAGGGTGAGTGCAATGTGTTTTGGCTGAAGAGATGACTGTGGAGCAAAACTGCCCATCACAGAAGGATTCTCTCGCCTCATATCTGGGCCTGATGTGGACAAGTTGATGTTACTTTATTGCCATGATAAGCCAATTATCATTGCATCATTGAAATATTAGGATGGTGTAATGTAATCTAGCTGGAATTTAGACATTTTCCATCTAGATATTCGCATTTTCCTAATTCCACTTTTGCAAGTCTTTGCAACAAGATTTCCGCGTATTCCTGAAAAAAGGGACTTCTTTGCCGAAGCTTTTCACCTTGCACTCATCAGGACAATTCGCATGAGAATACAAATGTCAGGGAGAAGTCAATTACACCAGCTGAGAAGAAAGTGTTGATTTATTGGCAAGTGGGGTCTGAATTGTGTAGGCGTTGCCTTGGAGAATGTAACAGCCGTCAGACAGAGGCGAAGTGACACATCAGGGTGCAAAAGAGGTGAGTTTATAGAGCTGTTGGAATAATATACAGAAAGTTCATTTTTGGGAATTCCCAATGAAATTAAATGTTGTATGGAAATCATAGAATCATAGACTGATCGAACACAGAAGGAGGCCATTTGAAATATCTATCCAATTAGTACTACACTCACCCATAGCGGTGAAATGTCTCCCCTTCAAGTATTTATCCAATTCCCCTTTTTGAAAGTTCCTATTGAATTTGTTTCCACCGCCCTTTCAGGCAGCGCCTGAAACAACTCGCTGTGTTAAAAAAAAACATTCTCCACATCTCCCCCTCTGGGTCTTTTCCAGATTCTCTTCAATCTGCGTCCATCTGGTTACCGACCCTCCTACCCAGTAGAAACAGTTTCTCCTTATTTACTCGATCCAAACCCCCTGGCTGATTTTGAAGGCCTCGATTAAATCTCTCCCTTAACATTCTCTGCTCTAAGGAGAACAATCCCAGCTTCTCCAGTCTCTCCACATGAACCAAAACCTATCATCCCTGGTCCCATTCTGGGTACGTGTCCCTCCGCACTCTCTAGAAGGCCCTGGACATCCTTCCTAAAGTGCGGGGCCCATTAGGACTCAATGATCCAGTTGAGGCAGAATCAGCCATTTGTAAATGTTGGACATTGCATCCGAGTTTCTGTACTCTCTGCCTCCAGTATAAATTCCGAGAGTCATATATCCCTCTTTCAAACAGTTTTCCCGACCTCTCTTGTCACTGTCAAAGATTAGTGTTTATAAACCCTCAGGTCCCTCTATTCCTGAAACCCCTTTAAAATATCTCTATGAACTGGACAAAATTTATTTCGGGTACAGTTAACAAAAACGAAAAGCTGTAAATAGAGGTCGGATCCGTCAGCACCTACAGGGCTGGAAGAGTCGTTAATGGCCACTTCAGAGGCAGATGAGACCCCTGAACCTGAGCTATACCTGCCTGTCCCAGGAGTAAACAATGACCCACCCACCGTGCATCTCCAGCAGTTTCTGTTTACATTTTAAATTCTAAAAATTGCAGGGTTTTTTTTCTTCATTTATACTTGAACCTAAAACCCGGTTTGCTTCTCGAACAAAGGAGCCAGTGTGAATTTTAAAAGGGTTGTTTTATGGAGCTGGGATCTGATTTTCGCCCAGTCTGGATAGTTTCCCATACGTCAAACCAGTGCAGTTTCACAACAAATTTACCGAAGATTAAAGGGTTCAATTGTCTGGTTGCATAGAATAAACGACTATTCCTTGTGCACAGGAGCTTAAGAGGTGAGTCAGCTGGGGGGTTTAAATTAAGTTAGTGAATTCACTCAAAGACTGAGCCCCACAGGGCCCTGGGTTCGGGTTAAAATGGGAGACAGGCGTGGTGTGAGTAAGCACTTCCTCACACAAAGGGGTGTGGAAACCTGGAACTCTCCCCCCAAAAAGCAGCCTTGGCTGGGGTTCAACTGGAAATGTTAAACCTGAGAATGATAGCTTTTTCCCGTGTATGGGGAATAACGATTACGGAACCATAGCGGTCAGAAGGAGTTAAGATACAGAACAGGAACGATGTCATTGAATGGCGGAACTGGTTCGAGTTGGATGAATGCCATCTTCCTGTTCCTGGGGTCATTTACTTTCGAGGCGAGTTGAATTGAGAGGAGAACCGCGCTATTCTTTGTCCAGGCGCTCCAACGGACAATGGGAACACAAGTGACAGACTGAGTTCCTGTATAGTCACATTTCCAATTGGAGGCCTGTTAGATCCGGACTGACAGGGAGAGTGCAAAAAATGCTTCAGCAAATTCCCAGCAGCCCCAAGGTGGATTATTTTGCTAACTGGAATCCCACACCCCTCTCCACTACCATTAATCACCAACCCCCTACCACCCACCCCCATCCGCCACCACCACCCCCACACACGCAACACCTCTTCTCTGTGTGCAACTTCAAGCTTAGGGGGAAGTTGCAGTTTAGAATGACAGATGGACCTCTCCCTCCTGTCGGAGCGGGGCGGGTGTGTGAGTGAAGCTGACATCGAAGGGCGTGGCAAAGGCGGGGAAAGATTTACCTGTGGAACCTAAACTTTTCCCACTGGCCGGAGGGTCGGTAACCAAAGGGACACAGATTGAAGAGAATTGGGAAAAGAACCAGAGGGGAAGATGAGGAGATTTTATTTTTAACACAATGAGTTGTTGTGATCTGCAAGGCGCTGCCTGAACGCGCGGAGGAAGCAGATTGAATAGGAATTTTCAAAAGGGGGAATCGGATGAATACTTGAAGGGGAAAGTTTGCAGGGATGTGGGGGAAGATCTGGAGGCAGTGAGATGAATTGTATATCTCTTTCAAAGCGACAGCACAGGCGCAATGGAACGAATCGTCCCCCTCAAACATGCTCCCCCCCGATCGCCGCCCCCCAGCCCACCCCCGCCCCGAGCAGTGTGGGAGGCGTTAAGCTTCATATTGCTGCTCATAATTATTTTCGATCCGTTTTCAAATATCGCGGCGATGAAATTTGCGTCAGGAATAATGTTGAGTATTGAAGTCCTCACCGAACGAGGAGAGGACATTCTAAACCCTCGGCCACTCACTTAGTGACCTCGGGTAACCATACTACAAATAGTTTGATGAAGATTTTCACTTCTTGATCTCCCTCAATGAGATCGAAAAATGCTCTCACTACAGAGGTGGCGTGTGGGGGAGATTTTCTCTGCCTCTCTGCCAACTGCCAGAACTAGACAGGGGCGGCCAAAAGAATAAAGGCAGAAATGATAAATAACTGAGTCATTCGGCCCACTGTGTCCGTGCTAGCTCCTTGAAAGATCCATCCAATTAGTCTTGCTCGCCTGGCACTCTTTTCCCCTTAGCCCTGCAAATGTCCCCCTTCGATATTCATCTAATTCCCCTTTTGAAAGCTCCTAATGAAATTGCTTCCACCGTCTGTTCAGGCAGCATTTCCATAAAAACAAAATTTCCTTTTAGCCTCTGGTTGTGAATTGGAGAGGGAATGGAGTTACATTACTTTTCAACACTGTTTTATTTCCCGAGGCTGTTCTCCAATTCTAATTCTAGCCAATTTAAAACAGATGGATCATAACTAAATCCAACATCACATTCCACTCAATCGACATATCCCAGTCCACCAGGGACAATATAGAGTTGTTAAAACAAGTGACAATTGAAGCAATGTGAATGCCAGAATATGGGTTTTGGTGTTCACCCAGGGGGCACATATGACAACAAATAAGTGAGGCGATGGTGTAGTAGTATTGTCACTGGTAGTCCAGAGACACATTGATTGGAACCGAAACACGGAAGAGGCTGGAATTGAAATTGAAGAGAAATCTGAATAAATGGCGAATGATGACGATGAAACCATTAACGATTATCATTCAAAACCCATCTGGTTAACCTTTCGCCCAGCCAGCAAATCCCACATTCCCTAAATGGAAACAAAAAATCTATGGACCCTTGTCCTCTCCCACAGACACCCAAAAACCTTGGCTTGTCCAGTGAAGAGCCCACCTTAGTCTTACAAGAAGGGAGGGAGAAGGGTTCTCACGGCTTCGTTGCTGTTTGGCCCCCTGCTCATTCCGGGTGTAATTCTGTTGATGTGAGTCAGTCTGTTTTTTATTCATTCATGGGGTGTGGGCGTCGCTAGACCAGCATTTATTGCCCATCCCTAACTGCCTCTTGGGAAGGTAGTAGTAAGCTGCCTTCTTGAACTGCTACAGTCCATGAGGTGTAGGTTCACCCACAGTGCTGTTAGGGGGCAGTTCTAGTCTTTTGACCCAGCGATAGTAAAGGAACGGAGATATATTTCCAAGTCAGGATGGTGAGTGGCTTGGAGGGGAACTCCCAGGTGGTGGTGTTCCCATGCGTCTGCTGCCCTTTAGTATCTTGAAGGTCAGTAAATGCTGGGATGCACACGAGGCCTCAGCTGCTTTTTTTATTAATGGATTGAATAATTAATATAATCGGATATTTCAGCGCGATCATTAACTGTTGTCTAAACTTCGACTGAATCGCCCCATAAATAAATGTGTTCATGCAGTAACTTAAAACCACCAGCAAGTATCCAACTTTTCGAAGAATATTAGAAGATCAGTCGTATTTATTGCGATCAGACCCTGTAACTACATCATATAAAAGTTCGATACTCTGTGTCAGCCACAGAAGAATGAAGCTGCTGGATATGGTGAAGAGTAAAATCAGAGACTTCCTTCTGCTCTCCATTTCTGGCTCACTGTGGGAATCTCCCTCGCTCTGGCCTGTCAGTCCCTTATGGACTCGACTGGCGGCTAAAATATATCTGACAGTCAGAGCGTTGCAAAGCAGAATTAAAACAATTGGAAACACTGGGGTTCAAATCTTATCAAACCAGTCAAACCCCAACCATCCGGGCACAGTGAAATAACTCGCCTTTACCATACAAAAGAACGGCACATTGACGATTGTCTTTCCAGCTTCATATGTAAAGTAGACAGAAACGTTTTTTAAACAGGGCAGAATGCCGGTTGTTGCGAGAACCGCAACCACATTTTTCACGCGGCAATATTTCAGTTTCACATTGCTGCAACAGATAGCTACATATCTATCAAAGGAAAAAGTGACGGTGAATCAAACAGCACATTCTGTTGCTGCTCCAGTCAGGACAGCGCGAACACGACACACAGCGGTGATGTCCAGGAACCTCACGGAGAAATACTAAAAATTGACTCGAAACAGGATGACTTCGGTGATAATGACCATTAGATCCGCCGTTGCCAAGGCCACTAGGTAGCGAGTGGTGCAGTTGGAGAGGCCACACTTTCTGACGGACAGGATCACAATCGCCACTAAATTAACTGTCAGAAAGGCAAGCGGAAGATACTGCAAATTATTGATGAAATATTCTCCGTCACCCAGGCAGTAAACTAGGGGACCTGGTCAGATGGTAGAGAATCTGAAAAACATCTTCAGACCGCATCTGGATGGCTGGCTTCAATGTTTAACAGTATATGGAGAGGAGACAAGCAGCAGGCTGCACCCAGGAGGCGATATTGCATGTAAAATATTATAATGAGGCTGGCAACTTCTATTCTAACCTAGTTTGCTGTTTCTCATTGGCCAGTTGTGATTTACACACCTCAGAATTTCCGGAGTTGAAAAGAGCTGAGGACAGCTTTGAAGAGACAGCAAATGTCTTTACATCACTTCTTATGGGACAGCAGGAGCAAAAGTGTTTCCAGCCCCACTCGATTCCACAAAACACATTCATGCATCCACATAGGAATTGTGTCAGTCAAAGTCCACACTTCTGGGGATAGGGCTAAGCTCTGAGTATTTGCTCTGATTACCAGGGACTGGACACATCTCCTTGCGTCCAAGATTGTGACTACTTGGTAATACAGCCTGTTACGAAGTCCTCCTCACCATATTGGAGCACGGAACCAGGCAGTGCTGACCGTGGAGTGGTACTTCATTTAGGATCGTTTCACCTGGCATTAGAGAGTGAGCTTTAACATATATCGAAGCACTGCTTGACCATTCATATGAATGCTGATGGAACAATATAGAGGCAGATTTACTCTGTGTCTCAAGCGTGCTCTAACTGTCCTGGGGTTTTACATGGGACAGTGCACATGGAGCTTAACTCTCTATCATACCCGTTCTATACTTACCAGCTCGGTGTTTGATGGAGACAGTGCCGAATGAGATTTAATCTGTATCTAAACCCTGTGATGTACCTGTCCTGGGAGAGTTTGTTGGGGACAATGTAGAGGGCGCATTATTCTCTTTCTAACCCCTTGCTGAGCTTGTCCTGGGGGAGTTAGCCGGGACATTGTAGAGTGAGCTTTCCTCTTTATCCATGCGTGTACAATAAACACGGCTTGGCCGTGTTTTTTGGGACTCTTTAGGACCAGATTATTGCTGCATCCAAGAACTGCTTGATCTTCCATGAAACTGATCTTCGAGTACCCAGTGCAATTTACTCTGCATCTAACCTTTTCTGTCCTTGAACCGGGTGTTTGATGGGAGAACATAGAGACAACACTACCCTGTGCTGTACCTGCCGTGATACGTTCTGGAGATAGTGTAAAGGAAGCATTATTATTCTATGTGTACCCTGCTGTACATGCCATGAATGAAATGGGGCAGAGCGGAAGCAATTATAATCGGGATATAACCCAAGCTCTACATGCCTATGATTTGATGTTATGACATTTAAATGTGACATTTACATTATATCCAAGCCATGCATTTCTTGCCCTTGCAATGGTAATCGACTGCAGAGGGAACATTAGCCTCTACCAAACCGGTTATGTACCATTCCCGGCAGTATTTTAAAGGACAGCTGTACCTCTGTGTCTAAGCTGTATATAAACCCTGCTGTAATTTAAGTGGAGTACTTTATGGAACAGTGCAGCGGTAGATTTTCTCTGTGTCTAAACTCTGTTGTACCTCCCACAGGAGTGTTTTGTGGAACAGTATATAGAGGGAGATTTAATCTGTATCTAACCCCTGCTGTACCTTCCATCGGAGTGTTTTGTGGAACAGTGTATCGAGGGAGATTTACTCTGTGTCTAAACTGTGCTTCACCTGCCCTTGCATAATTTGATGGAACAGCGTAAAAGAGTTTAAATCAGGATTGAACCCTTGCTCAGAGCATGGTTGATGTGACATTTTATAGAGAAGTTTAACTTGTATTTCTGCTAAGTTTTATGGTCTTGGACTGTAAAAGGATGATTAATATGCATCTAACCTGCATTGTATCTTTTTTCATTTAGTGTTCTATTGGAGAGCATACAGCGGATTCGCTGTGTTTGAAAAGTTCTGTATGTAATTGGGATGTTTTGAGGTGATTGTGTACACGGAACATAACTCTTTAGTTGATACACGCCGGTAACTGCTGAGACAGTGCTTGATGGGACACTGTATAAGGAGAATAACTCTCTATGTATCCAGATCTTTGCAATTCTTAGAAGAGTTTTATTGGTTATAATTCAGGGTGTGCTTCTCTGCATGTAAGACGCACTCCATCCTCCGGGCTATTAGGTGTCTTAAGTCTTTATGTAAATAATTCCGTTCCTGCCATGACAACAATTGATGATACAGCGTGGATTGAATTCAATCTGCATCCATTCCGTGTTGTGCCTGTTCTTGGAGAGTTTTTTGGGATCAGGGTGATAACAGTTTGCATTTTCAAGGTGTATTTAAAGCAGAAAAACACCCTCAGATTGATAGATTTATGATTAACAATAACGTAAAGAGTTAAGGGAATAGTGTGGGTAAACGGCATTGAGGTGTTCCATCAGCCATGATCAGATTGAATGGCAGAGCCGGCTTAATGGGCTTGAAACAGGAAAGAGATTTATTGGGGCGGAGGTATTTGGGAAAATAACCCGAGAGCTTTGAGACAAAGCAGCTAAATGAAGGGTATACAATGTTGGAACAATTAAGATAAGGGATGCGCAAGAAGAGCGAATTAGAATAACGCAAGTATCTCAAAGTTTTTACTAGCTGGTGAAGGTACAGAGAAGGGGAAGCACAAGGATCTTTAGGGATATACATGCGTTTACATGCTAAGATAAGAGTTTTAGATTAACACACATTGAGAGAAGGACAATATTTTTTAGGGTTTCAAAGGAGTTTAAATAATGGTGGGAGCCTTTGAGATGAATACCCGTTGAGGGATGGGAAACAATATTTCGGGATTGAACAGAATTTACTTGAGGCCAGTTTAGGTTTAGATGAGCAAACGTGTAGATTGGGAGATGAAATTTGCTGATAATTGGCAGGTGCAGAGAGGTTACCTAAGGAACTGAGAAATGGAGCTTTGGCTCTTGCTGTGCCTTCTTTTGTTCTGAATCTTTTGATAATTTCTAACCAATTTATTTTCTCTCTCACTTTCAGGGGAATGATTCAGACGACAGTGTGGAAGGGTCTGTAAGAAGCTCTGTTGACAGCGAGAGAGTTTTTGAACACAAGAGGCGGGAGAAATCTCTCAGGACAAGAGCTCCCTCTGCAGGTTCTGGCTGGGAGGGCAGAGAGTGAGCGCATCGATGCTGGGAACAGATTCGACACGGTTGGGCCAGGTTACCGGTGGCCAAACCTCTGCTGAGGAGCAAAATACTTCACTTGGGAAACACCGATGTGGAAGGTGTCATCAGAGCTACAGAGGAAGATAAGACCGAGCAACTAGGAGGCTAGAACAGAGCCCTTAAAAAAAGCAGAGTTTCAGGGTGCATGGTCAAGTTAACCATTGACTTCGATGTCTGATATTGGTGGAAGGTCTATATACTGAAATAGAGATGGAAAACTTGGGGAAAGAAAGGAAGATTCAGAAATGGATCATGTGGAGGCAAGCCAGGACGAAAGAAGGGAATGGGAGTGATACGGTCATGAAAGTGCTGGAAAAACCAAGGTTGAAGCAGGAAACCTGAGCAATGCACAGCCGCTAATGAGGAAAATATTTCCAATGAGGGTTGTAGCGAACCCAAAACAAACGAATATGTTCCAAATGGGGACCCCCCCAAAAGGAATTGTGGGAGATGGCCGAGGGATATTGGCTGGGCAAAGAACGACTGCTATAGGTCAAGAAAGGTCCAGACTTATAGCAGTTCAAGGGCAACTCGCGTATCTTGCCTTTGGAGCAGAGATGGCGGTCTGGCATGGGTAGCAATTACAATGGGCATCCAGGGGGCAACTTCAAAGTCTTTGTCAAGAGGCTTTGTGGGGCAATTGGAGAAGAAGAAACCATTGTTGAGGATTCAGATGCAGAAAAGGGAGGGAAATCTGAGAGGAAGCAATTCCCTCTCAAGTAAGAATTGAACGAATGAATAATACAAAGTGCAAGGCATTTAAGGTAAAATGAGACAAATAATTCATAAAGTAAACGATGGTGAACAGGATTTTGGGGGAGCACAGTCACAAGTGATTCAAGCTAGCAATGAGGGCGATCAAAACCATGAAGATGCGATGAAAGCACTGGGGTTATTTATAGAGGCAGAAGAATAAAATCAGAAAGATTATAATCGTTTATGGTACCTTAACTATGCTACATTCAACATTGTGCCTTCATTTGTGGTCGTCATATTACGAAATAGAGATCGAAATTTTCCAAGCGTGCAAATATTATTTACAAGAACAATGTCACATCTGAGAGATGATAACTGTCAGGAAGATTGTCAGGCTGTAACTTTAATCTCTAAAAAACAGACAGCTGAGGAGTAATCAAATGGAGAAATTTAAAACATCAAAGAGATTGAGAGGGGAAACATGAGGATAATGCTTCCCTTTGGGAGGAAGATGTCATGTGGAGTTATTTAATGTAGGAGAATCTCTATTGAATACAACGTTTTTACCGAGAAACTCGGAAGACTGGATCTTTTTAACATATGGGGTTTTAAGTTATTTCATAATATTGAAAATCAATATTTATTCATGCAGTGCACTATTTATTACATTCTTAACGGGTTAGCAACGTTATTTCTACTGTCCTCTCGCTATTCACTCTATTGTGAATGCATGAAACCTATGGTCCTCATTTGTCGGAGTGTCTCCTGGCAGGGACACACCTCCCTGGACTACAAGCGGATGACGTGCAGGTTACATGCGTCGACATACTTAATCAGATATAAGAACTTGTTCAGGAAAATGTAATCAGTTTCAGAGCTGAAATCATTAAGAACAAGCTCCCAGTTTACGCCCTGTGCTAGCAAGGTAATATAATTAAACACACGTGCCCATAAATTATCTGCCTTTTCTGCGCTAGGTCACGACTAGCGGCCTGACGAAGAAGCACCAAAGCAACTTCAGTCTTTAGAATAACTAGACATATGCGAACAATACATAGTATTAAAGAGGAATTAAATAAAGTAACATTGCTCTTCTGCTGCTTACCAGCGGCTTAACAGCACCTTGTGAGTTTCTACTCTCCATAATGCATAGGCACCAGCATCAGGCGCCACACTCCAGCTGGAGGCCCACATTCCAAACAGTTCATCACAGGCTTCGATTTACAATGATACATGTTACACTGGGATTAGATGTTCCACGCATGTTGCTCTGCATAGCTCTATACTGACAGATACCCCAGTCACCCTTGCCCTATGCATGCAGGTCTAATCGCGCGGTTAATCCCCACACTGAGGGTGGCTCCCAGTGTGGCTTGTTTTCCTGCCTGGGCAAGCAAGATGGGCCCCGTGGCCTCTTTCTGTGCCGTTAGCTTTATTAATTACATGACTCTAAGTGGAGTTCCACAGTGACAGATACTCCCGTTGATACGTGGTCAGTGGGGTCATTTGCTTCACTCCATTTAGTGGGCCTTACGCAATGTGAAATCACATTGACTGAGACACCCACGCAGAGTTTCTCTCAGGGCCATGTCTGCAAAACAGAATGCAAATCTCAAAAGAAGCAAGTCACTGGACAGTTAGGAATTCCTGGGAGGTACAAACAAAGGTTCATTTTCAAATGATGCAATGGAACAAAGTCTAGGAGATAATTCAGGATTTTGAATTAATGAAATGATATCACTGGACGGTTATGTGCATAACTGTTCACAACTGTATGTGCATGTAACATTATCAGTCACAGAGTAAATGCTGATACACTGCGCAACGTTAATGGTTACACTAACTTACCAGGAACACCAAAGGCGGCAAGAATCGTGTTATATACTTTCCTGAAATTGTAAAATATGTTCATGGTCGTTCGTGTGAAGTGATCTGTCCCGTCAATGTCCCTGAATTAACCACAGGAGCAACATATTCCCAAAGGCAAAAATTGACAACCTTCGGTATCTCTACGGGAACGCTGACTTTACATCATTGTTCAAATATTTTATGTTTTTTTTTATTACTACAAACTTATTACGTCATCAACTTATATCCTTGATTTGACAGAATATATTTTGTACAGTGTCTGCTTTGAAAAAATTCCAAAACGTGTAAATTCCGATATTACTAATGAACTAAAGAAAATAGATAACCTGGACACAAAGGCATGTACATTTACTCCAACAGCATCAGGCCAATCTCTACATTTCATTCTGTCTCAATGATGTCCTTTACTCTGTTGTCGTTATTCAATAATTGAATTCCTCACATAGGTTTGCCCTGTCAAGTCTGATTGTCAAGCACTCTGGGATGTGGCTGCCCTCTATCACCGCTGACACTCAGTAAGTCAATTCGAAATGTTGGATTGTGTTTGTGGATACAAGGTTAAACTGAATTAGCTGTCAAACTAATACAACTCCTCAAGACAATGATATCCCACAAAATTATACTGTTCTTCATACTCAAACAGCTTCTCTGACTGATGCAGCCCTTTGATCTAATACACCAGCTGAAAATACTACCCCACCTCGAACAACTGGAGGTCATTATTTATTGGGGCGAGTCCCTCTTTAGTATAAATTACGCAGATTGGCTTCCTGTAACCTTAATCGATCATTTAATCCACTACCCTACAACGCGCAGCAAACAGTGATGCCTTACGCACAATCTCGGAGAATGACCGTGAAACACCCCGTTCTTTAGTCCTGACTCTGGGAAGGGGAATGGTGAAGGATGCTAGCACGGTCAGCTCCTGAAAAGAGGCATGGACATATGCTCTGGACGTGAGTGCATTTTAAGTAGGGAGCTGATGGGGGTCCAGATTTCCCCAGATGGTTTGGGTGTGGCTCTTTGCAGGATTTGAGGCGCTGGTGTAGCGGATGGAGCGGGGAATAAGCAGAAATGTTGCACCACGTGGCCTGAGAGACGAGTGGAGAATGCACACTATCGGCTTGATATGTGTGGGAGGTCGCTGTGATAGTCAGCGGTTCATGCACAAAGTGATTGTCAGGGACCGGCAAGTGTTTTCGAATCGATTCACTGGAATTCAGGAAAGCAAAGGAACTTGTCAAGAAGGCAGAAGGAGTTTGTCTTGGTTGTGTTATTGCTTCGGCGCTATCATTCGGTATGGATGGTGTTTGAGGAAGAAGGAAGTGGGCCTCTTGGTAGGAAGAGCGCTGTTGAAATTAAACGTCGAGGTGGTGAGCTCTGGATCAGGGTTGTTGGATCCGGGATAAACGCAGCCAATATTTAGAAGACCGCAGTCAGTAGTCAGTGGAATGGACTCGGGGTAAGGGCAGGACGCTGAGTTCAAGGATGAGCAGGACACGTTGGAGCTTCACCCGTGATGGGTGTGGAAAGGCTGTCCGAAGCAAGTCGGGGGTGTCTGGACTAAAATAGACAGCTATGCTTTAGCTAGCGATCATTTCCGGTAAATATTGACTCAGCCTCATTGTTAAAATGCAATTTGAGGATTTGGGGGGAAAACTGGGATCAATGGACAAGGTAGAATTTGTGGTTGGTATATTAGCTGAAGCTCGTCACTCGCTTTATTATGTTCTCTGACATGGTGGAATCTGGACATTAAGAATCATCATGGGGACCAAGGACACTATCCAACCCGACAAGATTCATGTGTCTCTCCTGAGGATGTGGATGGAGCACATGTGCACACACCATAAACAGGCACTGTAATTGTTGGAGAATGGCGGGGGATACCTAACATTGCTCTCAGTTGATATTTCCATAGCCAAGGATCCTATTAAAAAAACTGCAGCCCTGGGGTACTTTCTCCTTTATATGTTAGTTTTACATTTTGTTCCCAAACTTCTGTCTGGCTTTACTTTGCAACTTGTGCAATATTAGGATGATTCTCGTCTCTAGATCATAAAAAGAATCTAGAGAAACGGGGAAGGAGAAAAGAAAAGTTTGCTGGAATGATTCCAAAAATAAGGATTTATAACAGTCAGGGAAGATTGATCAGGATGTCTTCTTTTCTCACGGAAAAGAGAAGACTGAGGAGTGACCTGAGGTCTTTAAGATTGTGAAAGGTTTTTTTTCGGGCAGGCGTAGAAAAAGTGTTTTGCACTTGTTGGCGGAGTCCAGGGCTCGAAGGCATCAATATCACCTAATCACTAATAAATGTAATCAGGAATTCAGGAGAAATCTCTTTATCCAGAGAGCAGGGCGGATGTGCAACTCACTCCCATAGGGAGAGGTTGAGGTCACTTGCAGAGATGGATTTATGGGTGAATCTGTGTAAACACATGAGGGAGAAATTGCTAATAGAATATGTTGATGGATTGAGAAGAGGGGGTGGGGGAAGATTCGTGTGGAGCAGCAATACCAGCACCTAGCAAAGGGGCCGAATGCCCTGTTTCTGTGCTGGAAGCTCAGTGGAGCACAGATGATGACTGAGAGGAATCGGAAGAGAAATTGGTAAACAGAAAATTGGGCTTTTATTTAATCATTGACATGGCAAGATAGTTTATCTCCCTCCATCCGCTTTTACGCCAAAGAGACAGATAAACATAAAAATTCAGAAAGGTAAAGATTGAAATGATGAGATACATGAGAACGGGGTAAGGGGTCAGAAATTAGACAAAGGCACATGAGCGGAGAATAGAGACGACATGTGCTGGTAACTTCTCCCGAAAATAACATTGTTGGAAGGTTATATTCTGTCGCGATATAAACCAGTTGCCGATGAGTCCGGTTTATACCAGGGCACCGCCCCCGCCCGCTCCCCACCATCGCCGTGTCACAGTGCACATTGTAGGCACTTCCAAGCGAGAGAATCTGAGCCGTCGGAGTCTGGGACTAAACTGCCTGCGACACAATAACTGAGAGGTTCAAAAACAACACTCTGGTTTCTGTTATGGGCGGAAGAGAGAGAAAATTCGCCCTGTGAAGAATCGGCTACAACAATGCGGCAGCCGTAATTGCGCAGAGCAAGGCCCACAAATAACAATGTCCTTGTGACACAGATCATCCCTTTAATGATGTTGTCCGGGGGATAAACATGGGTCGTAGGGACACAGGGGGGGGAAATACGCACCACCGCCCACCAACCCTCAAACCACATCCCACCATCCCCCCCCCCCCCCCACCCCCCTCCCCCCAGCCTACCCCCACCACTGCCTCCGGCCCACACACACACATACACATACACTCACTGGAAAAAGCAGCGCGGTGTAAGTTTCAGCTGAGGGTTTCCTGTTTACAGGTTAGGAAACCACACGCGGCTCTGCCTGCAAAAGACAACATGCTACAGATCGTGGTAAACACGCGTCACAGGCGGTGCGCAGTCCAGACTGGTTCAAACTGAGGTCAAAAGGCTGAATCCAAAAGCATTACTGTTCATGACATTCTCGTGAAGGCCAGGAAAAATGCCCCTAATACCGAGTGTTCTGTTTAAATAATCGAGAACAGATTAATCTATTCTGGTTTCAACAGGAACACACCAGAGTGAAGAAACCTGGAATCATATGCTAATATCTTAGTAACTGTTATACCCAGAATTTCCCTCCCCACCTGTCTAGTTCTGTCCGAATTACTTCTGTGGATCAGCGGAGTATGGACCATCTGCTCTGTGCCGGTGTGTCTGCTCCGCAAGATCCTCCTCCCTTGGAGCACAGGAACAGGAGAAGGCCATTCAGCCCGCCGTGCCTGCTCCGCCATTCAATACGATCATGGCAGATTGAACACTTCAGTGCCTTTTACCAATACTATCCCCATAACCATTTGGTTAATTGTTAATCAGAAAACTACCAATCTGCACCTTAAACATTTTCAATGACTGAGTTCCAGGGTCCTCCGGGGTAGAGAATCCTAAAGATTCACAACCCTTTTAGTGAAGACATTTCTCATCAACTTGGTCCTAAGGGGCTTCCCCTTTATGTTGAAATGGTGCGCCTCACTCCCGGTTCTGGACTCCAAAACCAGGGGAAACATCGCACCTGAGACCATCCTGTCTATTCCTTTCAACATTTTTTAGGTATTATGTGACCATCTCTCATTCTGCAGAACTCCCATTCCTTTTCATATCACAGCTCCGCCATCCCCGGAACAAATCTGATGAACCTTCATTGTACTTACTCTATGACAATAATATCCTTTCTGAGGTAAGGGGACCAAAACTCTTAGCAGCACTCCAGGTGCGGTCTAAACCAAGTTCTATACAATTGAAGCAAGACATCACTACTCCTGTACTCAAACCGACTTGAGATGAAGTCAAACATCCTCTTCGCCCTCCTAATAGCTTGCTGGCATGTTAGCCTTCAGTGACTTATGGGTAACGACAAAATGGTGCCTTTGTACATCTACACTTCCCAATTTCTTGCCTTTTAGGAAATACTTTGCACATCTGTTCATTCTCCCAAAGCGAATAACCTCACATTTTCACATAATTTAATCCATCTGCCATGTTGTTGCCCACTCACTAAGTCTGTCCAAATCCTCCTGTAGCCGCTTTGCACCTTCCTCACACCACTCATTCCTGGCTAACATTGTATCATCTGTGAACTTAGAAATATTACATTTGGTCCCCACATCTATACCTTTGATACACATTGTGAATAGCTGGGGCCCAAGTATTGATCCTTGCGCTATCCAAGTAGTCACAGCCTGCCAATGCATGAAGGACCAGTTTATTCCTACTCCCTGTTTTCTGCCTGTTACCCAATCCTTAACCCTTGTCAGTTTATTGCCTCCTCTCCAGTCTGCTTTTATTTTGCTGATCAACCTCCTGTGGGGAATTTATCAAAAGCTTTCTGAAGATCCAAGTATACTACATCCATCGACTCTCCTTTAACAATTATGTTAGTCAAATCCTCAAAAATCTCCAACAAGTTCGTCAATCATGGTTTCCCATTCGCAGATCCACGCTGTCTATGCACAACCAGACCATGATTATACAAGTATTAACTTATCACATCCTTTATAATAGATTCTAGCGTTTTCCTTACTACTAATATAAGGTTAACAGGTCTGTAGGCCTGTTTTTCTGTCTCCGTCCCTTCTTAAATAGGGGATGACATTTGCTACCTTCCAAATTTCGGGAAACTTTCCAGAATCTATTGAATTTAGGAAAATTATCACCAATGCATCCACTATTTCTATAGCAACCTCTTTCATCAGTCTGGGATGCAGAATATAAGGTGCCAGGAACTCATCAGCTTTCAGCCCCATTAATTTCTCCAACATAACCTTCCTCCTGATACTACTTTCCACCCACCCGCCTCTTCACACCACCCCATCAACATATCCTTCTATTCCTTTCTCTATCGTGCACTTATCCAGCTTCCTCCTTCAATCAATCCCTACGTTTCACCTCGACCACTCCCTGTAGGAATGAGTCCCACATTATCACCACTCTTTGGGTAAAATGTTTCTCCTGAATTCCCCATTGGGTATGTTAGTGAATATCTTATACTGATGGCCTCCTAGTTCTGGTCCCACTCACACAAGTGGAAACCGTTCTTTACGTCTAATCTATGGAACATTTTCTGTGTTTTAAAGGCCTCTTTCAGGTCACCCCCTCAGTGTCCAATTTTCTAGAGGAAAGAGCCCCAGCCTGTTCAATATTTCCTGAAAAGCATAACCTCCAAACCGGGGCCAACAATTTCGTCACCCAACGTAAACCATTCAACTTGGGACCATTAACCCGCATTTTGTGATATCCTGAATCGCACAGGCGTCCAAAATGGGTTGAATATCAATTAATCAGTTTCACCTGCAGAATGATCCACGAATAAATTTTCGGGCAATATTTTGTACAAATCATTTATAAAATCTTATATCTGATTTATTTAGAATACATAATTATGACAGTGAACAGTAACAGTGACAATCGGCTCAAATCCAACACTACATCATTAAAGT
The DNA here is from genome assembly GCF_964194155.1 of Cetorhinus maximus. NCBI lineage: Eukaryota > Metazoa > Chordata > Chondrichthyes > Lamniformes > Cetorhinidae > Cetorhinus > Cetorhinus maximus. Next base: position 1,822,443 of record NC_135914.1, on the reverse strand, counting down.
ATCCCGACTCTCTGTAGAGTTGAAACAATTGCTGACAGCCCCGTAAGCATTACCCAGACCTCCCCGTCGCTTACCATTCCCACACTCCACCCTGCTCTCATGCCCACATGTCCGTCCTTGGCCTGCTGCAATGTTCCAGTGAAGCTCAACGCAAAATCGAGGAGCAGCACTTGATCTTCCGTCTAGGCACTGTACAGCCTTCGGAACTTAATATTGAGTTCAACAACTTTAGACCATGAACTCTCTCCTCCATCCCCACACCCTTTTCGATCCCATTTTTTCCAATAATTTATATTTTTTTATATATGATTTTTTATATATATATTTTTTCTTTTCCCACCTATTTCCATTATTTTTAAATGTATTTCCATCCATTGTTTTATCTCTACCTTTTAGACTATTTCGATCCCTTTCCCGCCACCCCAACCCCACTAAGGCTAGCTGTCACTTGCTCGTCCTGCTTTCTACCCTGAATGTCATCATTAACATATTCCTCAGCTAATATCACCACTGTCAAGACCGCTTTGTCCTTTTGTCTATGACACCTTTGGCAATCTCTTCTTTACCCCCACCTATCACTAGCCCTCTATCCAACTCTACCTGTCCCACCCCACTTCAACCAGCTTATATTCCACCTTTTTTATATATTTCCTAGTTCTGATGAAGAGTCTTACGGACTCGAAACGTTAACTGTGCTCCTCTCCACAGATGCTGTCAGACCTGCTGAGTTTTTCCAGGTATTTTTGTTTTTGTTTTTGTCAAGATAGGAACTGAACGGCCTCCTCCTTCTGCAATGTGTCTGTCGGATTAGCCATTCAGGATATTAGAAGGACTGATGTCTGAATGTCACTGTCACACAGAGTGATCAGTTCTAAGAATGTTTCTCTGTCTGGGGACAATAGGAAGGCGGTTGCAAACCCTCTGATTTTTTTAAATTTAAAAACAGTTGTTTTCCTGGAGGTTGAGGAGGACAGAACCTTGCCGGGCGGATGCCTAATGTGAGGAGAGAGTTGCGTTCACACTTGTGAGTTATTAAGAACGCCAGCAAGCAGCTGTCAGTCACAGCGGATGAGTTGTGCTGCAAGCGGGATAGATGCTGGCATTTACTGGCAGGTGTACTACAAGAGGAATAATTTTAAGGTTCATGACGAGACAGCTGGGGTGTAGGACAAAAGTGCACATTCAAAGAGATGGCACTGCGGTGAAGGGTCAACTGCCCTGTGCTGACTTAAGTCGGTAAAACCCACTCAGCTGTAATATCAAAAGGACGGATGGATTGTAAATAATCTTCTTTCAAGAGTAAATGTAACATTGTTCACTCCCAGGACACAACTAGTGAAGGCTCGGGGTCCATTAACATTGAAGCTTTCATATCAATGCAACCCCACTCCACATTCAGTACCTGTCAGTCCTTAACACTACTTCTATCGTCCTTACATTCCCTCTATAAATTGGCCTCAGAGATACCCTGAGCGCATCTGGCCTGAATGATCCAAAAAATACTCGAATCACAGAGCAGTCATCGGTTTTCAAATCTGTTTTAATATGTTGGTAACTCGAGCACAAATACATCGCAAAACCCATTTGAATAATATCTTGCTCACATACTGTATAAAATTGCAGAATTAATTAATAAGCATGAATACCAAATAACAGAAACCTGGAGAGGATGGAGTTGAACTGCAGGCGACATTTCATCGTTAGAATAGCGGACATTAACAGATTATTCAATTCCCGCTTCGGGTGACATCATAAAATTGCGCCGAAAATGCGCCTGAATTTGCACCGGTTGGACTTTCCGACTCTCCCGCCCAACAGCGGAAACTTTCTACAGCACGTCATGTTCGGGAAGTAGACCGTGAGCTCTCTCCCTCTTTCCTCTCCAATCAGAGTCTGGGATCCTACTTAAAGGCCAAGCGGGCATAAAGTGTCTGTGGAGAAAAATAAGAACAGAATTTATTAACAAAACGAACACCATCACCACAGTGATAGGAGGAGGCCAATCAACCCCGCTCCCCCAGGTCTATTCAATAGATCATGGCGGATCTGTTTAATAACTTCAAGCTACCCTCCTTGTTTGCATAATTCTTAATCTCTTAACCAACAAAAACCTGTCAATCTCAATTGTGACATTTCCAATTGACCCCGCAGCCTCTACAGCTTTTGAGGGGAGAGAGCACCAGGTTTCCACTCGCCTTTGTGTGACTAAGTGTTTCCTGACATCACCCCTGAACGACCTAGCTCTAATTTTAAGGTTCCACGACTTGGAATCCACCCACTACCAGAAGCCCCTTCCTCCCGCACCGCCAACCCCCTCCCCGCCCACCGGAACAAAGAGCTTCTCTCTATAGACACGATCGTGCACTTTTATCATCTTAAACCCCTCAATTGGATCACCCCTCAACCTGCCCCACGAGAGAGATTGAAGACAAGTTTCTGCCATCCTGCAGTGCCCACGGCGCAATGTTTTCCTGACTCTTACAACAATAATGATGAAATTTAAACCTTGAATTAAAATTCAGTGGAATGTATCCGCGCACAGTGGCAGCAATAATTCCATTCTTTTACCACTTCATTCTGTCGTTGTGCTCTGGAATCTGTCAGTTCCTCATCATTTTTGGCTGTTAGAAAGTAAAAAATCAACTGAGCGTAAATGGCTACATTTCACAATGAACCGGCTGAAAGTGTCAATAACCCATTGATAAATGAAAGGATTGAGGGCGCCGCGGAGGTACAGCGTCTCCCAACAACCGCTACCTGTCTGCCGGTTCCTGCATCTCCTTCTCCCGGCCACAAGGATCGTCCACAGAAGGAGAAGCGCCGCCGCCAACAAACTCCCGGATAGCAGGAAAATGCAGGTGGCAGTTAGCGGAGAATCTGCAAAAAAATCCTTTCATTTAAAAGAAATTTTGTGGAATTAATTAACCAAGTGAACAAAAAGACAAACCTGAATGTATGATTTCACCCGAAAACGGAAATAGATTTATGCATATTTAATCATCCTGAAATAGAACCCAGATCTTAGAGAACAATGCTGAAATAGGACAGAAGGAGAATGAGAAAGAAAGCTGGAGAAGAGATAGAGGGAGAGATTGAGAGATTGATAGCTAGTGAGAGCAGAGATATTCTAAAAACGTATTAAAATAGGTCGCTAAGAGGGAGAGAGTGATAGAGCACTATTTATAAGAGATAAATAAAGAGTGAGAAAGCAAGAGAGAGAGCTTGAGCAACGACCTTATGGAGCAAGGTTTAAATAGGAGAAACATAGAGACAGAACGAGACAGAGATAGAGGGAGAATGACAGAGAGAGACAGATAGAGCACTGGTTTAATAGCACAGAAATTTTAAGCCACAGATGGACAGACCGCGATCGAGAGAGCAGATCACTTCGACAAAACTTTTCAACTAGGATAGAATTACAGAGAGATATAGTTGGGGAAGGGATGAGAGGTGAGAGGCGGAAGGACGGGAAAGGGTGAGTGAGCAGGCGGAGAGGGAGAGAGGAGAGATGGGGAGAAAGAGAGGAATGAGGGAGAGAGATGGAGAAACGAAGAGATGGGGAGAGAGGGAGGGATGCCAGAGAAAAAGGCAGTTGGGGAGAGAGGAGGAGAGGGTGAGATGGGGAGAGAGTGAGAGCGAGGGAGAGGTGGTAGTTGGGGAGAGAGGGAGAGTTCAAGAGAGGGAGAGTTGGGGAGAGACGGTGTAGGGAGAAAAGGGGAGAGAGGGATGTGCAGAATGGAAGAGAGAGGGAGAGATCGGAGTTAGGGAGAGAGGTAGGGTGGGAGAGTGTGAGAGAAGAGATGTGTGAGGGATGGGGATAGGGGGGGAGAGATAGAGGAGAAAACGATAGGAGGAGAGTAGTAGGAGAGATGGTGGAGAGACAGTGAGATGAGCGGAGAGATGGATGGAGAGATAGATGGAGAGATATATAGATAGATAGAGAGAGATGAAGGAAGTGTGATAGATAGAGCAGAAAACTTACACAGAACGGTTTAACTGGATGGAAAAGGATAGAGAGAGAGAGGGAGAGAGGAAGACGGAGAGCAAGATGGAGACAGAGAGAAACAGAGAGAGAGAGAGACAGAGGCGGATCGAAATGTAGGAAGAGAGATGAATTTCCCAGATGTCTCATAACGCACCATTTAACTGGGATAGAAATAGACAATATAAACAGAGGGAGAGGGAGATAAATAGAGAGATCAACAAATGAATCAATCGATAAAGACAGAGGGCGACACAGGGGGAAAGTGATAGAAAAACAGCGGGATGGACTGGGAGAGACAGGGAGAGAAGGTGGGTTGTAGAGAGACGGGTTCAGAGCGAGAGAGAGTCAGACAGGCAGGCAGACAAGCAGGAAAACAGGAATCTTACACAGCACGAGGACAAAAAAGGATTGATTGATAGAGAGCGAGAGTGATGGAGAGACAGATAAACAGACAGACACACATAGAGCAGATACTTTGTACCTCACTGTTTAACTAAGAGAGACAGGAATATTGTGATGTTAAGTATATAGATGAATAGATAATTGTGCACAGGCATGGCGAATAAGAGTGGTACACTGGGAATGCAATCCAATCTTTCAATTTTACACATTGACAAGTCACCCTCTGGCATGCAGCCATGTCAGTTTGCCGAGCCAGACACAAGAACAGAAGAAATAGGAGCAGGAGATGATTCGGCCCCTCATGGAGATCCGCCATTAAATAAGACCATGGTTAATGTTGTACATCAAATTCACACTCCCGAACTGTCCACATCCCTTATTCCCTTAGTGCCTGAACATCCATAGCCCTCTGGGCTAAAGAGAACAGGTGGAGCTAAAAGTTCAGAAAGCTAAACTCTGAAAGATGGAGAGATCTCTGGTAGGCCAATGATAAAATTATGATACATGGACACACACGGAAAGATGTACAATTCTAATTTACAAAATTGCCAAAGCTTCCCATCAGCAATAAATAGATTGACAAACGGTGACTGTTAATAGCTACCTCTCTGAGATGAGACACTTGCACTGAGAAGAGTTTCAGTGGAGTTGATTTGAACGACGCAAGTACAGGGAGCGCCTCTGCTCCAAGTTTCCGCCGAGAGGCTGGTGTAACTCCTGATGGTGTAGGTGCCGTCCGACTGAATTATCCCGGAATCGGTCTGTCCCTCGGTAACCCGCCCGGCAACATTCCAGCGGACGGGAAAGGGATCGGGGGACAAGCCTCTGATCAAACACAACAACGGGACCCTTTCCATCGAAGGAATCTCATCCTCCGGCGGGGAGAGGAGGAATATGGTGGGGGAGCCCTCTAAAGTTGGCAAATGAAACAGAAACTCAATTAACAGCTGAAACCAGAGACTTTAAATTGCTGTAGAAATGTCCAATGCAATAGAATGATAATGAAATTTAACTGTAATCACTAACTGGGAGCCATTTCCGAATATTAAGGTCATGGTCTGGGAATTGCGGATTGCACAGTAATACATTCCCGAATCATTTCTCCGGGTATCCGCAATGAGCAGTGAAGAATAATGCGCTTCGTCAGAAAACTCGCTGGAAAACCTCCCCACCGCTGAAAAGTACTTGCTGGCTGTGTAAATCCGCTTCATGTCGCTTCGCTGCCGCTGCCTGTACCAGTAAACGGGGTCAACTACTGAGTGGCAGCTCAGTTTAGCGCGACTCCCCGCAGGGAAGACCGGCTGAGACACAATAACTGAGCAAGAGAGAAATAAACAAGAGTCACTTCAGGTTATGTTGCAGCCCGTCACCCCGCAACCACAACCCCTCTCCCCCGAAGCCAGCCTCCGGCGAATAAAGCTCGATCTGGGGAAGGCAGAATCATTTATAAAAAATATTCCATATCGGAAAATGGCACACCCGCCCCGCGCACAATTCAAATCGGGCTGATCAAGCGATTGTTTGCATTGTTTTATCCCGGTCTTTCCAAAGACACAGTCCGAGTCCATTCAACAGCAAATCTGGGTTAATCACTCGGGTACGCACATGGGAACTGTACGCCGTTAATTACTAAAGAGTTTCTTCAAATCTATAATTTACAATCTTATTATTTTGTTCTCATTTACCCTTCGCTTCTTCTTAACTTCCGCTGGCTTTGTGCATTTCATTTTGTTCAAGAGATTATAACATTCTTTAATGATTTAACTTAAACGTTCTCCTCTCCTCAATCTGTGTCCCTCTGGTTCCCGACCTTCCTCCCAGTGGAAAGAGTTTCTCCTTATTTACTCCACCCCAACGCTTCTCCACTCTATCTGAACATTTTAGGATATCTTACCCTGGAAGAGATGGGACAATGCACACACACCGAGGAAGCTCATTTTCCTAAACTTCTGGCGGTCAGATTCTGAGCCCCGACTCGAATCTCAATGAGAACTCGCTCTCATTGTCTGGGTGTGAAGGTGTTGCGAAATATGCAGACTGAATACTATTCAGTGCTTCTTCATAGATACACAGATACACGACAGGGGTTGTAAAATGGTGCCGAGTGAGACAGTTCTCTGCGGTTTTCCTGTTCATTACAGGCCAAAAGTGCTGTCACGCACTGAGCATCTGTTTTACAAAATAACCCAGCTATATACTCACATTAGTTAAACCACACTTGGAGTACAGAACACAGTTCTGCATAATCTAGAAATGTGATCTATATTCAGATACAGAGACAGTGGAAAAGGTGCAGTTAATGTTTCAGAAGGATGAGACCAGAACTGAGAGCGTATAGACATCAGGAAATAAAAGGCCGTCTGGGGCTCTTCTCTCTCAAAAGTGTTTTGGAGGCTCTTGTGGAGAGATTAAGGGGTGACCTGACCGAGGTCTTTAAAATCATGGAATGGTTTCTCTAATTCTGCAGGATTTAAAAAATCTTGGTCATCAATAAATCCAATCGGGAATCCCGGCGAATTCGCGGATTCCCTTGGGGTTTAGAGCAATGGAAGGTGATCTTATTGAAACATATAAGGAGGAGATAGACAATTTTTAAATTAATAAAGGGTTAAAAGGTTATGGGCAGAGGGCAGGAAATTGGAGTTAAGGCTGAAATGAGATCAGCCATGATCATAATGAATGGCGGGGTAGGCAGACTCGAGGGGCTGAATTGCCCACTCCTGCTCCTAGTTCTTATGGTCTTATTTTCTTATAAGTTCCTGAGCGGCCTTGATAGAGAGGATGCTCGGTGGATGTTTTCTCTTGTGGACAAATCTAGGGACATGGATCAAAAATCAGGGTCTCCATTTTAAGACAGAGATGAGGAGAATTATTTTCACTCAATGGGTCGTTGGTGTGTGGGATTCCCTTCCCCAGTAATTAGTCGCGGCTGGGCCTTTGAATTTATTCAAGGCCCAGTGTTAGACAGATACTTGTTAGGCAAGGGAATCAAGGCCTAAGGACGACAGACAGTAAAGTGCAATTGAGACCAGAACCAGGTCGGCCATGATCTTATTGAATGGTGGAGAAGGCTCGAAAGGCCCAATGGCCTCATCCTGCTCCTGTGTTCCTATCGCCCTCTTTAACGAGTGGTCATTAAAATGAGATAAACCCAGTCTGGAATCCACGATAAATGTCTTTACCCGGACAGTAGGGAGAATGTGGCACCCGCTCCCACAGGGAGTCCTTGAATCTATTGCAGAGATGCATTTAAGTGGGAAGCTGGATAAACAAATGCGGGAGAAATGAATAAAATTAAATGTTGTTGGGCTGAGATGAAGATGGGGCGGGAGGAGGCTCGTGCGCAGCATAAACATGAACACGAGCAGTTGGTTCGAATGGCCTGTTTCTGTGCTGTAAATTCTATGTAACTGTTAACTGTAACATCACCGGAACTTAACAGCAACTTCAAAGTCATAACTGAGCAGATAATTTTCCACTGAACTGCTGCAACGCGCTTACAGTGCAATGCAAAGTGAAACATGTATCATTATTTGAAACGCTATCAATCAAATAATTGGTAAGTAGAATTCAATAATGAACTCAGAACACTGAATTCATGATAATCCCCAATGGTGCTTTACACCACAGAATGAGTCATTCGAAAACCCACTCAAGGTGACTTAACAGAAAGGGGAACGGTGCACGGACATTCCAAGGAACATGTTGAATTGAAAGAGATTCGTTCATTTTGATTCTCGATAAGTGCAGTGAGTGGCCGTGTTTGTTCCATTAGAATTCCACTCAAGATCTCTGCGTAATTTGTGCATGTTGAATAAGATACTAGTCATTAACATTCAAATCAATCAACATACATTTTATCCAATGTATTCCAGTCTCTGTGTTAACCAGGTTGTATCACGTATCTTGTACAATCTGTTCACAGAATGGATTATATTGAGCACTATATGCTAACAATTTGAATTCCTGTCTTTTACATTCCAAGCCTACGACCTCTACAATGTTGGAATGCAAGAATGGGAGCAGCACCAACTGCAAGTTCCCCTCCAAGCCACTCACCACACTGACTAGGAATTATATCGCAGTTCCATCACTGTCACTGATTCCAAATCCTGGAATCCACTCCCTAACAGCACTGTGGGTGTACCTACACCACAGGGACTGCAGCGGTTCAGGAAGGCAGCTCACCACCACCTTCTCAAGGGGGAATTAGGGATCGTTGATGCATGCTGGCCTTTCTAGCAAGTCTGACATTCATGCATCCAATTAGTATTCATTGAAACCACCCCCCCCCAGCACCCCTCCCCCACCCACCCCCACCTCAACAAACACTCTGGGCCACAACCCCGTAAAGTTTTTTTATAGACATGCTGCCACTTGGCCGCTGTGACGCACAGACGGTAACCACGGTCTGTCAAACGTATGTGGCATTCACCAGGAAACCGCGCCTAAAATGGTTTCACAATCTCCAAAGCACAGATCGTCATAGTTTCCACCGCATCTGAAAGGGGAGCAACTGACTCGGACTGAGCTCAGGTCAGTCTGCGGCCACTCCGCCTGCACAAACTGGTGAGAGCGAAAACAGGGAGAACTCACCGCGCCAAGATGTCCAAGGAATCTTTATCTCTGTTGCTTATTTTCCAAATGCTGCGGGTTTATGGTGAGTAAAAGGCAGGTGAGAATTTTAAACTTGAATCAGCCAGAATCAGTGTTTACTAAGCTAAAAATGTAACCAGGTGAAGGGGTTTGACCTGATCATGTGAGTTTATTTACTGGTTCCTCTTTTAAAGTGAAAAACAATCAAATTGGAGAAGTAACCTAAACAAGAAAGCTTAAAGACAATGATGTGACTTTTCTTAAATAAAGGACGAAATGCTTCAAAACGGCTACAACCTTATTCTCAATAACCAGTGATAATGTAACAATAATCCCTCTAGTTGCAGAATCCGATCCCTCTCTGTCTCAGAGCCCCTTCATAATGACAGCTGAAGTCGGAAAGTTGGTGCAATTAACTTCTCAGAGCATTTACGAAGAGGAATCGGTGTCTCGTTATTTCTGGTACAAGCAGCGTGTGGGTGAAGCCCTGATACTAATCGACACCCAGTCCTGTCAGGGGCCCGATTGTAAGTTCATTTTCAAAAAAGGCAACAGCGGAAATGTGTTGATTCTGGAAATTCGCAATGTCCAGGTGAATGATTCGGGTTCCTACTACTGTGCTGATAGGTTTGGCAATGCACCGCAACAGAATGGACCCACGCTACTGGTTGGAGGTAAGAGAGTAAGCGAAATTAATTCAGATCATGCACAGCATTAACATTTGGAGCAAATTAATCGTTAACTGTGTCCCAATCTCTGCCCAGACAGTTCCACCAACAAGACGGCTGTGCTGGTGTTTGTCCCGCCGGGCGAGCTGCATTCGAATGACACCGTCCCCTTAGTGTGTTTGGTCAGTGGAGTTTCTTCCAATCAGATTGCAATTTTCTGGAATATTTCCGGCCTGGTCACCGAGGGACAGAGCGATCCCGGTACATTGGAGGCGGACGGGACCTATAGCATCAAATGTCACGTCATAGTTTCCAGGGAAACCTGGAGAAGCGGCGGTCTCTGTTCTTGTATTGTTCAACTGGGGTCTCCAGGCAAATATTGGAGAAAGAGCGCGTCGTTCTCCAAAGCAGCAGAGACATGGACAGGTGAGAAGGTGATTTCAGCAATGAAGGCTTTTATTCGACTTTGAAATCAGTTTCCCGATACCACTTTTACATTTTCCTCTTCAAGTCATATAGGAGTTTCCTTCTGAAAATTATTGTTGAACCTACTTCCAAACATTTTTTTCAGAGGGTATAAAGAATTTTGAATAGAATGGGACCAGCGATGATGGACTTCAGTTAATGTGGAGAAACTGTAGAACCTCGTGTTGTTCTCCTTAGATCAGAATAGGTTGAGGGGATATTTAATCGAGGCGCCTAAAATTATGAGGGGTTTCGATAGATTAAATAAGGAGAAACTGCGTCCACTGGCAGGGGGGCCGGTAACCAGTGGGAGACGGTGAAGACAATCGGTAAAAGGACCAGAGAGGGCGATTAGGAGAATTTGTTTAAGCGCAGCGAGTTTTTGTGATCTGGAAGGCGATGCCTGAAACGGCGGTGGAAGCAGTATCAATAGGAACTTTCAAAAGGGGAGAATCGGATAAATACTTAGAGGGGAAACATTTTCAGGTCTTTTGGGCAGAAGAGCAGAGAGAATAGGACAAATTAGACAACTCGTTCAAAGGGACTGCACTAGCACAATCGTCCGAATGGACTGTTTCTGGGCTTCCATTTGGGTCACTTTTCCCTTCAGATAATCCCAGAAAAGGATGATTTGACCGAGCAGCAGCTTCTTAGTATTTTGTCTCTGTAGGATGGTGCAATCTGATCCTTCCTGTTATCATAACTGCCCTGGTGATACTGACTCTACTCTGGGTCCTGATTTCCATTTGGATTCATAAAAGCGGCAGATCATGTGAGGATTAATATATATCGGGGACATTTGAATAATTGTTTCCCTTATCTGATTCCCTTCTTGTCGTTTAAAATTACTAATTGCATTTTATGCTTTCAGAAGAACGAGACAAGAGACCCCACAATGAAAAGTGAGTAACTGAACCATTTCAGAAGCTCAACCCGAACACCATCCCTTTCTTTAACATTGCGTCTAGACCAGTTCAACCCCAACTCCGATTCCAATGACATATGCTGACATTTTCCATGATCTTTTAGGATTGATTCTAAGGCAGCGCTACAAATTTCTTCTCGGCTATTTATGGTACCTAAGACATAACACGTGTTTGACCTTTTTGTTTGCATCCAATTTTAGGTTGAGAGAGAGAAGGCAAAGAGAGGGGCAGAATGAGCGACAAAAGGGTAAGTGGCATTGAAATGTTGGCAAGGATTAAAAGTCAAGTGGCTGGAATTGGAAAAATGCTTAAGACCATTCCCTGCCATCAAAATGTTCTCCAATCGCTCTGCTGCCTGTGGGCCCCATAAAAAATGCCAATTACTGGTTCCGAATTGTGGCAGTACTAGAGCAGATGGACAAGAGATGATTGGCACCGGGGTTAAACCGCTCCACTGAATTATTGAGGGACTTTTCACGTATTGGAGGAACTTCAACGGATTGGGGGTCCGTGGGCATCTGGGGCCCAATGAGGTATTGGGGCAATTGCAAAATTGGTGGATCATTTACGCACGGTGTGTCTGTAATTAATTATGGATTAGCCAGACTGGGGTAACATTTCAATTCTTATTTTAACCATTAAAAACACAGGCGACCACCGTCAAACAGAGGCTAAACGGGCATGTCAGGATGCAATAACGGTAAGGTTTTCGAACTGTTGTAATAATATACAAACACTTGTTTTTTGGGGATAAGCTGCAAGGAATTCCATGATGGATATTTCACGCGGTTAATGGAAACCAGGTCACAGAGCATCTAAATTTCTGCCGATCCCGCACGTCCCTCGACGTGGAATCAGAACATATCCCCCAGACCCGCACCCCATCTCTTAATACAAAGGATAGAGTAATGTTCCACCAGACTTCACTGCGGATTAACAGCAGCTAAACGTTTAACTTTCTGCTATTTGCATTTCCCTCTACAGTGAGTCCAATCCCCCTCCCTGATTTCGCAAATTTCTGCTCCCCGACCCAACCAACTAAGTAGCTGCATTAGCCAATCGAATTACAATGAAGATAATGCCAAACTCAGGGGAGATTTATAGATAAATAAAAATGAATTTCCATTGTAAGTGGACAAAGATGGAATCAGTTCGGGCAGAAAGAGTGTGTGTGTATGTGTGTGCGTGTGCGGGTGTCTGTTTCTGCGTGTATCTGTGTGTGTGTGTGTCTGTGCGTGTACGTGTGCGTGTTTGTGTATGCGTGTCTGTGTATGTGTGGGTGTTTGTGTGCGTGTTTTGTTTGCCTGTATGTCTGTGTCTGTGAATGTGTTTGTACGTGAGTGTTTGTGTCTGCGTGTCTGTGTGCTTGTGGGTATTTGTGTGTGCTTTGTGTCTGTGTGTGTCTGCGTGATTGTGTGTTTGTGTGTGTGTATTGTGTGTGTCTGCGTGTGTCTGTGTATGTGTGCGTATACTTGTGCGTGTGTGTGTGTGTCTGTATGTGTGTTTGTGTGTGTGTTTTGCGTGTATGTGTGTGTGTGTGTGTTTGTGTGCGTGTTTTTGTGTGCCTGTGTGTGTGTTTTGTGTGTGTCTGTGTGTGTGTGTATCCAGAGACGTGAGCAGAAAATCTATCCTGAACCACCAGAGCATCTGCTGCACTGTAAGAGGTGCCGTTTTCAAATTAAACGTTAAAGCGAGGCACTGTCTACCCTCTCAGGATAATATAAAAGATGACACTGCCGCTATTGCAAGACGGGTAATGCTTGGATTGTTGGGGAGCGGCTCTTTCTGGTGGCCCATTTCATGTTATATCTCTCAACCAACATCATAAAAAAAAACCTGGGTCATTATTACATTGCTGTTTATGGGATCTTACTGTGCGCAGACTGGCTGCCCCGTTGCATTGAGGACAGAGACCACACTTCAAATATGTGACTGTAAAATGTTCTGAGTCTTCTTTAATTCGTGACAGGCGCAATATAAACGCAAGTCTTTTAATTGTGATTGTGGGTGTGAGTGAATCCTCTAAATGTGATTCATGCTGTTGGCTCTATTCAATCGTGTGGATGGCGCATCGCGAAACATGGGAACCGGATTGGCTGATTAGCAGCAATACAATCCAATTAAATTGATAGCCTCATCAACCCAATTTTCTGATTAAACTTTGGTGATTTCCGGTTGCTTTCCCAAACCTGCTTCGCTGTTACAAAGCATTAATTCAGACAAATGAAGCAAAGATATCCTCAAACTGATATAGAGGGCATTGGAAGCAGATTCAATCATAACTTTCAAGAAAGAACTACAAAAAAACAGTCAAATGGTTAATACTGGCAGCGATATGGGGACAGAGAAGGCTACATTGGCATTAATTGCATTGCTTTTTCAAAGATCTGGCACAGACGAAATGGGCCGAATGTCCTCCTTCTGCGCTGCTTCATTCTGTGACTCTATGAAACGCGGTTGCGGAAGTGGGTAATACGACCTGTCTTTTTACTGCTTTCGGGTGTTAATGTTTAATATGTCTCCCAGACCCAAGGCGGACCTGTCTACGCCTCCCTGGACTTGGCTGCATTGGATAAAAGGTCAAAAAAGAAGGCGGGTCGCAGATGAGAATCGGGGCGGTTTCCGTCTGATGAATTATGGAGGAGACAGGATTTGCCAAAAAACCAACAGCCTTGTGGAAATAAACATGGAGCAAAGGAGGCTCCTTTTAAAGAAATAAACGTTCCTCGTCCACTGCCCAGATCTACAAAGACTGGCTCATTTTGCTGAATGTAGAAGTTGCTTTGACTATTGTTAAGGATATTCCACCGTTATCGTGGAATTCGAGTGTGAAAGAAACATTGAGCAAAGAGTACGGACATTCCCCGGTTTCTCTGGGAATTTTATGCTGATTCTGTAACATCAGTTAATGACAGGATGTTGATTTCTTGACAAATGTTTGTGTCTAAATAAAATAAATCATTCTTCGATAATAACGATGCACCAGAGGATTGTAATGATTATTAATTACTTGATAGTTAAATGTCAGCTGAATCAAACTGCAATTTCCCTTCAGCTGACAATATCAGTCCTGGATTGAGATGCTGTTCGTGCTGGGTTTCGTTGTCTGAGATGTGATGTGTTCTATCATTTACAGATTTAGAACACAGCAGGAGAGGGACACGGGCAGTGATGCAGGAAACGTGTGATGGTTCCATATCATTTTTACACATTGTCTTTTGTTTTATGTTCAACTTTAAAACTACTTGCCAGAGCTTTACTGTGAGTGTATTGTGTTTTGGAGAAAGAAGTTACGTGGAAGCTGGAGTCTAAACCTGGATGTCCCTCCCCCAGAAAGATGCTGAAGATGGTGTCCATTTTATATTGTTGTGCAAGTGCATTAAGGGATATGCAAACAAGGTGAATGACTGGAGTTCAGTACGTGAAGATGGATGTTGTTCTTTTTAATCTATTTTGGTGGTAGTCTGCAAAGAAAGTTGTCTGTGTGTGTGTGTTCATAGGTAATTGAACTGGGGAAAGTTAGTAAAGGCAGCTCGTCTTTGTGAAATGGGAAATACAATGTAAAGAGCTGGATGCGTACATTTGTAAGGAGAGGCTATGTTAAGTTGGAATTACAAGTGAATTCGATGGTTTTTTTCATTTACATTAGGTGATAGATAAGGTCTTGTCTTTTCAGCCTCTAAACTTCAAAGGAAGTTTAAGGGACTTTTACAACTCACAAAGATTTCTTCGGTAGCAGGCGAAGGTCATTTTATTTTAATTGACCAGAAAGTAGAGGCAATAGGAAGACATGAAATATTTTTTTTTATATTTTAGAAAAGTTGATTTCTACGATGTGCTCAGGACAATAGAACCTAGGGTGAAAGGTAAAAATAGGTAGTTAAGGGACATGTTTGTTTGAGTTTAGGAGGCTGTGTGGGGGATTGGTCCTGAGACCAGCTCTGTGCTTAGAAAAATGGTGAATTTGAAGCAGCCATCCAGTTTGAAGAAAGAGAAGTCTTTGTTTTCAGGGAGGAGTGTGTTTCTGGACCTCCATCGGATTTCCACAGCAGATCGGAAGAGAGTGACAAGTCGTGTGGTATTCTTTCCTCAAGTATTGGCAGTGTTTGCCTTGGGTATTATTACTCGATTTTCATGATTACAAAACTATAAGGTATCTGTTGCCAATTAGCTCACTTGTGTGTTCTGACACAGAGGTTTTTCTTGGAGGGCTGGTTTATAAGAATATTTCAATTAGGAAAGTTTCAGCTTGTGTGCTTATGCTTTCCTTCTTGTTCATAAATCTTTTAATTTTAAAATCGTAAAAGTGTTACTGCGGTTCTTTACTTCTGGGATCATTATTTTCCCCTCGTTATCAAAATACAAAAACAATATGATTAGGATGACAAGTTTCGCTCTGGGGTTTGGCTTGTTCATTGAACGACATGTATCAGTGCATCGTAAATAGTGGCCTCAAAACCTACTTTTCAATGTTTATAATATTGAGGGAGTAAAGGAAAGATATCAGATCACCTCGTGAAACATACATTGAATTCGACTTTCACATTTAACTCTTTCTTTTATTTCGAAGAACAAATGGTGCTATTGATGCAATCTATTCACAGAAAAGCACTTTCAGTCACGGCTCATGTTTTCTGCTTTAAAAATTCAAAGTTGTTTCCAGAGTAGAAACAGACCAATAGGCCGCTCTGCTCCGTGTTAACTTTCCTGTTACACACGAGCCTACTCACGCCCCCTCTTCAGCTCATTCCATCAACTTATCAGTCAATTCTTTTATTAATGATCTGTTTATCCATCTTCCCCGTTAAATGTATCTTAGCTATTCACCTCGACCACTCGCTTTGGTTCCGAGTTCTGAATTCTCCACTTTCTCTTGGGAAAGTAATTTTTCCTGGATTCTCCATTGTAATTATTAGTGTACATCTTATATTCATGGCCTTTACTGCAGCTCTGCCTGCAAATGGAAACATTCTCTACACGGCAACACCAATTGAATCTTTTCATAATTGTAATTATCCTCATCAGTTCACCCCTCAGTCTTCCCTTTTCATCAGAAAAGAGGCCCAGCCTGTTCAACCTTCCCTGATATCATAAACTCTCAGTTCTAGTATCATCGTGTCGAATTGTTTCCAGCTTTTAAGATGCACACATCTGTTCTATAAAGATTCCCTATAACCTAACATTGCAGATTGACCGTGCACATCTGCACTAAGGGATCAAACAGCCTGAACTACTAAATGCAACGCTTTGCTTTCAAAACGTGTTTCAATGAATCGCTAACTTGGACACTCATTCGCTCTTTCCTGCTCAAGCATACACAAAGGTGCACAATGAACTTACAGTCAATGCCACAAGAAAATAGAAACATAGTGAGACTGAACAGAAAGCTTAAATTTCCGAGTGTCAAATTGCAATGGAGCCTTAAAATGGAGCCTGTTTTTCAGACTTGATAACTATTCAGTAGCTGATGAATCGGCATCCTGAATTGTTCATTATTATTAATAAGTATAAATTCAGCCGAGAACAGAATTTGACATGGCTGTCCTTCAGAAAGGGTCACGCCTCCAGGCTTTCCTCCAATGAGAACGCAGCAGATGAAACTCCCAATAACACGTCATAGCCCGGAAGTAGGATATGAGCTCGCAATATTGTTGCAATCAGAATGTGGGGCCCGCATTAAAGGCCGATAGAGCAAAAACAGCCTATAACAGAAAACAGTTATCGTGAGCCATACCATCACCAGGAGGCCATTCAGACCTTCGAGCATGTTCCGCCTTTCAATTAGGTCCTTTCTGATCTGTGTTTTAACCCCATCTCCTCGCATTCGTTCCCTAACAATTGATCCCCTTCACCCAAGGAAAATCTACCAATCTCAATGTTAACATAATCAATTCAAACACATACCTTTATTTTCAACTATTGCTGCACTGTTATAGGACACATAAACATTGTTATCTTGCAGTATGCATTTTGAAATATCCTAGGCATATATGGCAGCAATTATGAATGTTAAACCTTGGATTAAAACTCAGTGAAATGTATCTCCACATGTTAGGAAACAATTTCACCCATAGTTACCGTATTTTCTTGTCTCCGTGCTCTGGAATTCGTCAGTTCCGCATCACTATTCATGTTACCTGTTTGAAAGTGAAATTTAAGCTGAGTTGGAAATGCCACGTTTCACATTCAAACACTTGAAATTGTCAACAACCCTGCGATACATGGATGCATTGAGAGTGTCGCGGGGTTACAACGTCTTTGTATAATCGCTAACTGCCTGCCGGTTCCTGCAACTCCATCTCCCGGCCTGTCATGAAAATATTAATGTATATAATGTTACTGCAATTTATTTTTTTTAAATTAGATGTTCAGCCTGTGGGGGTGTCCGTGCGTGTTTTAATTGGATTAAAACCAGCTAGTCTGGGTGCTTTGATCTATAGTAGCATTGACAGGTAAACAGTAAGGTGGAGCATATTTGCATTTTGGTGTATAGTTCATTTAATAAATTCAATATGCTTATATTGCGAATAGAATTGGTGCTTTGAAAGGGGGTTTATTGATAGATGAGGTGGAGATCCACGAGCCTGATGATACAATGAAAGTTTACCAGCCAGGTGAAGTGCTGGGTATAACCTAAAGGGAGTGTTGTGTGTGTAGGGCAAAGGCAGAAAACATCAAAGCATCTGTAAACCTACAAGTGACTGCTAAGGGACAAAAGTGAAAGGATCCTCATTTTGCATTTGTAAGATGATAATGATTTGCCTGGTGGCTGCTAAAAGTCGATGGGGTGTTGTTGTCTTAGTGGAGATTAGTTTGGGAATTGGTTAAAAAGTTATGCTTGTAGTAATTTGTAAGCATGTGTATATGTTTAACCTGCGTAAATTACTAAATGTTTCATGTATTTTGCCATAAAAACCTCTCGAGAACTGGTGGTCTTATTCATGAATTTAAAGCTGCTTGTCAAACATACCACTTGCAAATATGCTATAACAGCTGTTTAAGGTTTCCCTCTGGGATTTTAAATAACAGCCTATACCAACTGCTGTGTCATAACCCGGGCATAAGAACAATCCCCAGAATGAGAAGCGCCGACGTGGGCAAACTCTTGGAAAGTGGGAAACTGCAGGCTCTAGGTAGCAGAGAATATGCAGAGCAAAAATTGAAAAATATCATTCTATTTGAGAGGAAATCCCGCAACACAAGATGTATGACTGTTAAACACGGTTCAAGGAGATCCAGCACCACCGACAGAGGCCAGCTCAGGATGGGCAATGAGTGTCAATCTTGTCACTGCGACAAATATCACCATGCAATGTTGCAAATAACAGATTTTGAAAAAGGATTAAAGAGCCAAAGCTGATCTTCAAAGTTGAAAGTAGATGGATGGCTAGATAGAGCGAGAGACAGATACATGCATAGGGTGAGAGACAATGATAGATAGAAGGTAATAGATAGATAGATAGATAGATAGATAGATAGATAGATAGATAGATAGATAGATAGATAGATAGATAGATAGATAGATAGATAGATAGATAGATAGATAGATAGATAGATAGATAGATAGATAGATAGATAGATAGATAGATAGATAGATAGATAGATAGATAGATAGATAGATAGATAGATAGATAGATAGATAGATAGATAGATAGATAGATAGATAGATAGATAGATAGATAGATAGATAGATAGATAGATAGATAGATAGATAGATAGATAGATAGATAGATAGATAGATAGATAGATAGATAGATAGATAGATAGATAGATAGATAGATAGATAGATAGATAGATAGATAGATAGATAGATAGATAGATAGATAGATAGATAGATAGATAGATAGATAGATAGATAGATAGATAGATAGATAGATAGATAGATAGATAGATAGATAGATAGATAGATAGATAGATAGATAGATAGATAGATAGATAGATAGATAGATAGATAGATAGATAGATAGATAGATAGATAGATAGATAGATAGATAGATAGATAGATAGATAGATAGATAGATAGATAGATAGATAGATAGATAGATAGATAGATAGATAGATAGATAGATAGATAGATAGATAGATAGATAGATAGATAGATAGATAGATAGATAGATAGATAGATAGATAGATAGATAGATAGATAGATAGATAGATAGATAGATAGATAGATAGATAGATAGATAGATAGATAGATAGATAGATAGATAGATAGATAGATAGATAGATAGATAGATAGATAGATAGATAGATAGATAGATAGATAGATTGTTATACGTAAGATCGGGTGCGAGCGAGAAATACATAGGTAAATTTTCCAAACAAAAACACATGAAGACCTTAGGGAACTCCATGCAGGTTCTATCTACTGAATAATCTTTATCTGTCCACTCGGACACTTCTTGAAAGAACAATCTTTATTAAATGTGTTAAGCATGACTGCAAGTTCACAAATTCGTGCTGCGTGTCCTTAATGAATTCATCTATTTAGAAACGCTCACCAATTTCATGTATAGTAGTTGATGTTAAGCGTTTCTCCGCCACGCATGAAAGACTAACCAGCTTATAATCATCCAGCGGATTCCTTTATTTTGTCTTGGATGAAACGTAAAATAGAGACCGTTTAGCTAGGAAGCAGAAGGATTGGGGTCTGGGTTAGACAATGTGATAAGGTTTGGGCGACACACCCACTGGAAAATAAGCGTTTAAATCGGATACAAGAGCAGAGGGATCTGAGGTATAAGACAAAAATCATTGAAAGTAGTGACAATAGGTAAATAAGGTGGTAAAAACCAAGCCCAGCAATGAAAAGAAGAAAGGTGACATTAAGGTATATCAAAACATAGCTAGACCGCACATGGAGTCCTGTGAATTATCCTGGCGTGCCTATCAGCAAAAGAATACAGAGGCACATGGGAACGTGCGATAAAGAGAAGGTTTGCTGGAATGTTACCAGAACAGAGAGTTATAGCAGTCAGGAAAGATTGAACAGGCTGTCTTCTTTTTTTCGAGAAAAGAGAAGACTTTGGGGTGACCTGATCAAGATCTTTGACACAATGAAAGGGATTTTCGGGCAGGAGCAGAGAAGGTATTAGCACTTTTTGGGGGAGACCAGCACTAGAAGCCATCAATATCAGATGGTCACTAATAAATCCAATCGAGAATTCAGGAGAAACCTCTTTAATCAGAGAGCAGGGAGAATGTGGAGATCGTTCACACAGGGAGTGGTTGAGGTGAATTGCAGAGACGGATCGATGGGTGACGCTGTATAAACACATGAGGGAGAAAGGAGTAGAAGGTTATGTTGATGGGGTGAGATGAGGAGGGGCGGGAGGAGGTTCTTTTGGAGCAGAAACAGCAGCACTAAGCCAAAGGGAAGAATGCACTGTGTCGGTGCTGGAAGCTCTATGGGATACAGATAATCCGCTGAGGAATCGAGAGAGAAAGTGGTAAACAGAAAATTGGCATTTTATTTAATCATTGACACGTCAAAATGGTTTATCTCTCTCCATACGCTTTTATCCCAACTAGATAGGTGGGCTTAAGAATTCAGAAAGGTAAACGCTGAAATGATGAGATACATCAGAACGGATTAAGGGATCAGAAAACAATAAGTGAACTCGTTGAAGGGGAGTTCAAATGTGCAAAGAGATATTACTAACAAATAGGCCGCACATTAAATGCACGAGGAATCTGATAAGATATAATTCTGTGAGATAAGACACTTTCACTTGAAAGATTTTCACTGTATTTGATTTGAATGGCATAAGTACAAAGAGCACCGCTGCTTCGAGTTTACCCCAGAGAATTATGTAACTCCTGTTGGTGTAGATCCCGTCCGGCTCCATTGCCCTGGAATCGCTCTGTCCCTGGGCATCCCGCCCGGAAACAGTCCAGCGGACGGCAAAGGAATCGGGACCCAAACACTTCACCAAACACACCAAAAGTTCCCCTCCCATCGAGCGAATTTAAGCTGGAGGCGGAGTTAAATGGTAGATTATTGGAGAACGCGGTGGAATCAGGCGTTGAAATTCGGTCACTATTGGCCATAACTTACTGGTTATTGATGATACAATGTGTAAAATAGTCTTAATTTGCACCTGTGATAAACCATTTGGAACCATTTCCAAACGTAAAGCACACCCTACTGAGATCCTTAGCTGCACAGTAATACATGCCCGAATCACTAGCCTGGGCATCCGCAATATTCAGAGAACAGAGGTTCGATTCTCGTTAACTTCTCTCGAATATCTCCCGTTTGGAGAGCTGTATTCTGTCACGCTGCGATCCAGTTGGAGATGCGTCCGCTGGTTCGGTTTATACCAGTCGACCGCCCCCTCCCCATCACCGCCAGCTATGGCGTGTCACAATGCATCTTGTTTTACTTCCAAGCGATAGTGTCTGAACCTCCGGAGTCTGGGATAAAACTGCCTGAGATAAAATAACTGCGAGGTACAATATCAACATTATGGGCTCTGCTATGGCAGAGAGAGAGAAATTACTTGTCATGACGAATCGGCTACAACAGTGAAATATATAAAAAGACCATCCACTGGTGAAGACACGCTAATGGACTCAAACGTTTGATGATTAAATTTGAAACAATAACACGAGCAAGAAGGAAAAACAGGCGCATCAGATATAATGAAAGACATTTTTTTTTTCAAGTGTAACCCCTGTTGTTATGTAGGAAACGCAGCAGCCGAAATTGCGCACAGCAAGACCCACAAATAACAAAGTGATTATAACCCAGATCGTGCATTTAATGGTGTTGTTTGGGGGATAAATATTGGCCCCAGAGAGACAAGGGGAATGTCCATGAAACGTTTCAAAAAAGCGCACAGGAGAAATCAGAGCGGTGTAAATTTTAGCTGAGGGTTTCCTGTTTACAGGTTAGGAGACCACACACGGCTCTGCCTGCAAATCGTGCTGCAGATCGTGGTAAACACGCGTCACAGGCGGTGCGCAGTCCAGACTGGTTCAAACTGGAGACAAGAGGCAATAGTGTTGCAATCAACAACATCACTGCTTAGAACATTTGCCTGGGCAGAGGGGAAATGCCCCTCATTCCGAGTGCACTGTCTAATTCACCCAGAGCACATTAATTTATTCTGATTTCAACAAAAACACACCAGGTTGAAAAAAAAACAAGCATATGACGCGAATATTTTAGTGATTGTTTCACCCGGAATCTGTCTCCCCGCCTGCCTCTATGTGTCAGAATTACTCCTGTGGATCAGCGGAGAATCGGCCATCTGCTCTGCGCCGGTGTTTCTGATGCACAGGAAATTCCCCCCACCTCTCCCCACCACTCCTCCCCACGCCACAACCCGCCGCCTCCCTCCCGTCATCCCACACCATCAACACATCCTCAATTCCTTACAACACGGGTGTTTATTTTGATGCCCCCTTCAGTGCATCTCGGCAATTCACCTCGGCCACTCCCTATGGGAGCGAGTTCCACATTCTCCACACTCTATGAGTAAAGAGGTTTCTCCTGCATTCCTGACTGGATTTATTGGTGCCTATCTTATATTGATGGCGCTAATTCTGGTCTCGTTCCCATAAGTGCGAATGTCGTCTTTACGTCTACCGTATCGAATATGGTCATAATTTTAAAGGCCTCTATCCGGTCACCCCCTCAACTTTTCTAGAGGAAAGAGCCCCGGCCTGTTCAATCTTTCCTGAAAGTTATAGCCTCGAAACCGGGACCGACAATTTCGTGACCCGTCGCAAACCATTTAACCTGTAGCCCATTAACCCGCATTTTGTGCTATCCAGAATCATACAGGTATCCAACATGGGTGCAGTCATAGAGTCATAGGGGTCTACAGCACAGAAAAAGGCCCTTCGGCCCATCGAGTCTGCGCCAGTCAAACAAATAGCACCTTGCTATTTTAATTCCATTTTCCAACACAGGCCCATACCCTTGTATGCCATGACATCGCAAGTGCACTTCCAATTATTTCTTAAAGGTTAAGAGGTTCTCTGCCTCTACCACCCTTTCAGGCAGTGAGTTCCAGAATGCCACCACCCTCCGGTTGAAAAAATGCTTCCTTAGATCCCCTCTAAACCACCTGTCCCTTACCTTACATCCATCCTAACCACCTTATCTACCTGTCCCACTACATTAAGGGACCGGTGAACATGCACAACAAGGTCCCTCTGATCCTGGCACTTCCCGGGAACCTACCATTCATCCCGTATTCCCTTGCTTTTTTAGTACTGCCCCAGTGTATCACCTCACACTTGTCCGGATTAAATTCCATTTGCCACTTATCAGCTCATCTGACCAGCCCGTCTATACCCTCCTGTAATCTAAGGCTATCCTCCTCACTATTTACCACCCGACATATTTTTGTGTCATCACCGAACTTATTGATCAACCCTCCCTATTGCTAGTCAACGGCACCGTTTGTTCTACTCTTGTGATTGCTTCACCTTGTCTTCAGGAGTCATAAAACCCATGAGAAACGCAAGTATAAAAACAGATGCTTTGGACCTGCTGCCTCATTCAAAAATGAAACTAGATCCCAGGTTTCACATTTTAATCGAAAAATAGAAAAAGATATATAAATTAAACTTAAACTTACAGATGTGCCTTATACTTAAAAAACACTAATGCACATAGAACGTAATTAAACGATCTCAATTTCCTAATTTCACCCATGACCAGATCGAATGCCAGATACAACCAGAGGGGCTGAAAGGCTCCAATGTGCCTCTGTGATTAATAGGTCAAGATATTATGAGGACTGATGCCTAGAGGTCGATGACACACAGAGAGATCAGCAGCAGGAATGGTTCTCTGGGTAGGTAGAATAGGGAATCACTTGCAAATTCTGCTGGTATTTTTAAGGAAAAGGTTATTTCCCTGCAGGTTGAGGATGACAAAGCCTTGCCGGACGAATGAACTGTGATTAGCAGGTTGACCTTTTCCATGTGCGACTTGTAATAAGTATCTGGAAATACTCTCGAAATATCTGTGCAGAATGAGACTTTACAACAAAATAATGCTAGTGTTAATTTGGGAATGTTCCTATCTGCTACGAAAAGGATTTACGATATTCTCCGCAGACCAGAGTTTAATCATCTACATAACTATCCAGTAATCAGCGCAGCATCGGTTTCCAGTGCAGCTTTTTAATATTGATCAAATGAAAGATGTCATGGACATAGTTTACATCATCTCAGTGAAGCATCAAATTTACTCTTGCGCTTGACTGATATTCTAATGTGAGGAGCGAATTGTGTTCATGTTTGCGAATTGTTAACATCGCCAGCAAACCGCCTTCAGTCACAGTCGATGGGATGTGCTGTACTCATGATAGAGACTAATGTTTAATTGGTGGTGTGTTACAAGAGGACTAATTCATAGGGCAGTGAGGAGACAGCTGGGGAGTGGGACTAAAGTGCACATTCAAAAAGCTGGCACAGGCGTGACGGGACGAATTTCCTCTTCCTGTTCTTTAAGTGCCTACGAACTAGTGATTTTAGTCGTTAAAATACAATCAACTGTATTAACAGAAGGGCGGATGGATTGTCAATAACCTTCTTTCAAGTGTAAATGTAACATTTTTCACTCCCAGGACAGAACCAGTGAAGACTCGGGGTCCACTAACATTGCAGCTTTCACATCAATGCAGCCTAAATCCCCATCCAGTCCCTGTCGGTCCACAACCCTACTTCCATCCTGCTTACATTCGTCTATAAATGACTTTGCAAATTGGCCTCAGAGATATCCTGGGCGCATCTGCTCCAAATGAACAAAAAAACTGGTAAATCAGAGCTGTCATTATTATTATTTAAATCTGTTTTAATATGTAGGTAACCCGAGCACAGATACATTGTAAATGTTGTTTGAATAATTTCTTGCTGACATACTGATTAAAGATGCAGAATACCAAAATAAACCAGATAACAGAAAGCTGGAGAGGGTAGAGTGGAACCGCAGGCGACATTTCATCGTTGGAATATCGGGAATTTAGAGGTTATTCAGTTCACGCTTTCGGCGACATCACAGCATTGCGCCGAGAATGCGCCTGAATTTGCACCTGTTGGACTTTCGGACTTTCCCGTCCAACAGAGGAAACTTTCTACAACACGTCATGTTCGGGAAGCAGACAGTGAGCTCTTTCCTCACCAATCAGAGTGTGGGATCCTCCTTAAAGGCCAAGCGGGCATAAAGTGTCTGTAGAGAAACAATAAAAAACGAATACATAAATATAACAAACACCATCATCATAGGGATAGGAGAAGACCATTCGGACCCTGCAGTATATTCAATTAGATCATGGCGGATCTGTATAACTTCCATGTACGCACCTTGGTTCGATAATCCTTAATCCCCTAACCCAACAAATATCTATCAATCTCAGTTTTGACTTTTCCAATTGATCCCGCGGCCTCAACAGCTTTTGAGGGGAGAGAGCTCCAAGTTCCCACTCGCCTTTGTGTGACTAAGTGCTTCCTGACATCACCCCTGAGCGACCGAGCACTAATGTTTTATGTAAAAGCAAAATACTGCGGATGCTGGAAATCTGAAACAAAAACAAAAAAAGCTGGAAAAACTCAGCAGGTCTGACTACATCTGTGGAGAGGAAGACAGAGTTAACGTATAGAGTCCGTATGATTCTTCATCAGAGCTGCTGAGTTTTCACAGCTATTTCCAGCTATTTTTGCTTTTCTACTAATTTTAAGGTTGTGCCCTCTAGTTCTGCACTCCAGCCCCTCAACCACCAGTACTCATCCGGCACACCACCCTCACACCCGCGCCACTAGAGCAAATACTTTATCCCTATAGACACGATCGTATCCTTTATCATCTTAAACCCCTCGATTAATCCACCCACGGGAGGAATTGAAGCCTAGTTTCTGCCATCCTGTAGTGCCCACGACGCAAACCTTTCTAGATTCATGGCCACAGCTATGAACTTAAAACCTTGGATTAAAATTCAGTGAAAAGCATCCATGCACAGTGACAACAACAATTCTATCTTTTACCTCTTTGTTCTTTAATTGTTCTCTGGAATCTGTCAGTTCCTCATCAATGTTCATCAATGTTGCCTGTTAGAAAGTAAAATTTGAAATGAACATAAATAGCCACATTTCACACTGAACCGGCTGAAAGTGTCAATAACCCACAGATAAATGGATAGGTTGCCGGCGCCGATGAGTTACAGCGCCTCCGAACAATCGCTACCTGTCTGCGGGTTCCTGCAGCTCCTCCTCCCGGCCACAAGGATCATCCCCAGAAGGAGAAGTGCCACCGCCGACAACCTCACTGAAAGCAGGAAGCGGCAGGCGGCAGGTAGCGGAGAACCTGCAACAAAAAAAAACCCTTTTCATTTCAAAGAAAGTTTGTGGAATTAATTAAACAAGTGGGGAAAAATGACAAATCTAAATGTATGATTTCACCTGGAGACGGAAATAGATTTTTGCACATTTCATTATCCGGAAATAGAGAAGAGATCTTTTGGAACACTGTTGAAACAGAACAGAAGTAGAAAGAAATAGAAAGAAGGAGAAGAGTTAGAAAGAGAGATGGGGAGATGGATGGCAAGAGGGAGCAGAGATCTTCTAAAGCACTGTTTAAACAGCGCCAGAAATATAGAGAGAGAGGTGGAGAGAGAGTGAAAGAGAGAAATGGGGAGAATGATAACGAGAGCGGTGGAGCAGAGATCTTTCAAAACGCTTATAGAATAGGACACAGACAGAGAGAGAGTGATAGAGAGGTAGATAGAGCACTGTTTATAGAGACTGAAATAGAGAGAGAGAAAGCGAGAGAGGGAGAGAGCAGCGATCATATGGAACACTATTTAAATGGGACAAACATAGAGAGATAACGAAAGAGAGATAGAGGGAGAATGACAGGGAGAGGTAGATAAAGCACTGTTTTGAAAACAAAGAAATGTTAAGCCAGGTAGAGATGGACAGAGGGTGATCAAGAGAGCAGATCGCTTAGAAAAAGCTGTTTAACTAGGATAGAAACACAGAGCGAAATAGTTGAAGGGGAGAGAGGTGAGAGGGGAAGGGAGGGGAAACAGGGGTAGAGAGAGAGAGGGAGAGAGATTTGGAGAGAGGGAAAGATGGGGGAGAGAGAAGGATAAAGTGGGAGATGGGGAGAGAGGGAGAGATGGTGGAGAAAGGGAGAGATGGTGGAGAGAGGGAAAGTTGGGGAGAGAGGAGAAAAGGGAGATGTAGGGAGAGAGGGAGCGATAGGGAGTGAGAGATGGGGAGATAGATGAAGAGGGGGAGAGATGGGGGTATGGAAGAGTTCGAGAGAGGGAGATTTAGGGATAGAGGGGAAGAGCGAGCGATGGAGAGAGAGGGAGAGAGGAATAGGGGTAGAGATGGACAGAGTGGGGGAGAGAGGAAGAAATGAGAGATAGGGTAGAGAGGGTGGAAGGGAGAGGTGAAGAGGGGAGATGGAGAGTTGAGGAGAGAGGGGGCGAGCGCGAGCGGGAGATTAGGAAAGTGGGAGAAGCGGGGCAAAGAGGTGGATGGAGAGATGGTTGGAGAGATAGTTAGACAGATAGAGATAGGGAGATGAAGAGGGTGTGATAGATAGGGCATATAATTTTTCAGAACTGTTTAACTGGATGGAAAAGGATAGAGAGAGAGAGCGATTGAGACAGAGAGCGAAAGAGAGAAAGAAAGAGAGAGGGAGAGATTGCGAGATATCGAGAGATAGGAAGATAGATGAATGCCCCAGATTTCTTATAACACCATTTTACTAGGATAGAAATAGACAAGAAAAACAGAGGTAGAGTGAGATAGATACAGAGATCAATACATGTATCAATAGATAGAGACAGAGCGCGAGACAGGCAGAAAGTGAATAGACAAACAGCGAGAGGGTCCGGGGGAGACAAAGATGGGGACATGTAGAGAGAGGGTCTCAGAGAGGGGGAGAGAGAGAGAGAGAGAGACTGTCAGACAGACAGATATATCAGCTATCTAAAGCTGCACGAGAACAGGAATGGATTGATTGATACAGAGCAAGAGAAATGGATAGACAGATAAACAGATAGATACGCAGATGGAGAAGATGTCTTATACCTCCCTGTTTAACTAAGAAAGACAGAAATATTGTGAATGTTAAGCAGAAAGAGACATGAATAGATAATTGTACGTAGGCATGGTGAGACAAAGTGGTACACTGGGAATGTAATCATATCGTTCAATTTTACACACTGATAAATTATCCAATGGCATGGAACCATGTCAATATGCTTAGCCAGACACAAGAACGCAAGAAATAGGAGCAGGAGACCATTCGGCCCCTCAGGCAGATCCGCCATTCAAGAAGACCACGGTTAATCTTGTACATTAAATGAACGTTCCTGACCTGTCCACATCCCTTATTCTAAAAGTGCACAAAAATCTACCTCAGTGACTGAGCATCCATAACTCTCTGGTCTGGGGAGAACAGATGGAGTTAGAATTTCAGAAATCTGAACACTGAAAGATGGAGATATCTATGATAGGCCAATGATAAAATCATTATGCATGGACACACACGGAAAGATGGACAATTCTAATTTACAAAGTTGACAAAGTCTCCCATCAGCATTAAATAGATCGATAAACGGTCACTGTTAATAGCTACCTCTCTGAGATGAGACACTTGCACTGAGAAGATTTTCACTGGAGTTGATTTGAACGGCGCAAGTACAGAGAGCGCCGCTGCTCCAAGTTTCCGCCGAGAGGCTGGTGTAACTCCTGATGGTGTAGGTCCCGTCCGACTCAATTGTCCCGGAATCGGTCTGTGCCTCGGTAACCCGCCCGGAAACATTCCAGCGAACGGGAAAGGAATCGGGGGACAAGCCTCTGATCAAACACAACAACGGGACCCTTTCCATGGAGGGAATCTCATCCTCCGGCGGGGTGAGGAGGAATATGGTGGGGGAGCCCTCTAAATTTGGCAAATGGGACAGACAACCCATTAACAGTTCAGCCTAGACACCTTTAATTGCTGTAGAAATGCTCTATTCGATGGATTATTGTTGAAATTTACCTGTAACCACTAACTGGGAGCCATTTCCGAATATTAAATTCCTGTTCTGGTTACTGTTGATTGCACAGTAATACATTCCAGAATCATTTCTCCGGGTATCCGCAATGAGCAGTGAAGAATAACCTGCTTCGTCAGAAAAGTCGCTGGAAAACCTCCCCTCTGCTGGGGCGAACTTATGCGCTCTGTAAACAAAGTTCATGTCGTTTCGCTCCCGCTGTCTGTACCAGAAGATGGTACCAGGTTTAGAGCTCTCCGTGTGTCAGCTCAGTTTAGCGCGACCCCCCCGCAGGGAGTGTCTGAACGCGCGGAGACTGGGACAAGACGGGCTGAGACACAATAACTGAGCAAGAGAGAAATAAACAAGAGTCACTTCAGGTTATGGTGCAACCCGCCACCCCGCACCCGCACACCCCCTCTCCTGAAGCCAGCCTCCGGCGAATACACCCCGATAAGGAGAAGGCACAATCATTACAATATATATAGCTCATGTCGAAAAATCGCGCGCAATCGGTTGTTTGCGCCGTTCTATTCCTGTCTTTCCAAGGGCACAGTCCGAGTCCATTCAGCTGTAAATCTGGTTTAATCACTGGGATACACAAATGGGAACTGTGTGAAGTTAATAAGTTAAAAGAACTGCTTCAAATCTACGTTTTCGAACTGTTATATTTTTTCTCTCATCCTCCCCTCGTTTCCTGTTCTTCTCCGCTAACTTTGGGCATTTTATTTTGTTCCAGAGATTAAAACTCACTCTAATGATCCACTGGAAACTCTGTCCTCTTCTCAATCGCCAGTAATGTCGATAGAGCCAAATCACATCTATAATCCCAGGGGAGGTTACATTTCGGATTAATTCCATTCATTGTTCCTGACGGATGCAGTTTCCACGTTGTTGACTATATTCGCTCTATTTTTACATCGAACCTGACAACTGAATTGCATCTTATAGACCCGCGCAGCGAAGGCGGAGGCCATTCGGCCCTTCAGGATGCTGGCACTTTGGGACATATAACCAGTTATCACCCATTCTGCCCCCGCTCCTTTCCGCATATCCCTGAAAATGTTTCCCTTTCGATTATTTATCCAATTTCCCTTCTGAAAGTTCCTATTGAATCTGCTTCTATCGCCTTTTCAGGCAGAGCCTTCCAGATCACAACAACTCGCTTAGTTAAGAAGAATCTTCTCGCCGACCCCCGGCACCCACCACCCCCCTGTTCTTTGCCGATTCTCTTCAATCTGTGTCCCTCTGGTTACCGAGCCTCCTGACCAGTGGAAACAATTTCTCCTTATTCACTCTCTCCCAACCCTTCTCCACTCTATCTGAACATGTTAAGATATTTTACCCTGGAAGAGATGGGACAATGCACACACACCGAGGAAGCTCATTGTCCGGGACTTCAGAAGGTCAGACTCTAAGCCCCCGACCCCAACCTCACTGAGAACTCGCTCTCGTTCTCTCGGTGTGAAGGAGGTGTGAAATATGCAGACTGAATGGCGTTCTGCGTTTATTCATAGATACACGATACGGGTTGGAAAATGTTGCCGAGGTAGACAGCTCTCTGCGGTTTTCCTGTTTATTACTGGTCTCACGCACTCATCATCTGTTTTGTAAAATACACCAGGTTTTTACTCACATCAGTTAGACCACAGTTGGAGTGCAGAACACGGCTCTGCATTCTCTAGAAAGGATACAGAAATACTGGAAATGGTGCAGTTAATATTTCACAGGGATGATATCAGAACTGAGAGCTTATAACTATTAAGAAAGAATGAACGGGCTGGGGCTATTTTCTGTATTAAAAAAAAGGGGGAAGATTGATGCGTGACCTGGTCGTGGTATTTAAAATTATAAAATGCTTTATTTAGGCAGACTTAACGAAGGTGACTCGACTACGGCACGATTTCCACAATATTGGTCATCAATAAATCCAATCGCGAATTCCGGAGAATTCAGGGATGCCCATTAGGGTTTAAAGGAATGAA
This sequence comes from Cetorhinus maximus, assembly GCF_964194155.1. NCBI lineage: Eukaryota > Metazoa > Chordata > Chondrichthyes > Lamniformes > Cetorhinidae > Cetorhinus > Cetorhinus maximus. The sequence goes on along the minus strand of NC_135914.1, from coordinate 1,791,402 downwards.
AGGTGATCCTATTTAAACATTTAAGTTCCTGAGGGGTCCTGATAGGGCGGATACCTGGAGAATGATTCCTGTCAGAGCCAAAGCGAGGGGCATGGATCAAAAATAAAGGTCTCCATTTTAAGGCAGAGCTGAAAAGATTTTTTTTCACCCAAAGGGTCGTTGGTGTGTGGAAATCTGTTCCCCAGAAAGTAGTGGCGGATGGGCCTTCGAATGTATTCAAGGCCGCATTAGACAGATTTTGGTTCGGCAAGGGAGCCAAGGCCTATTTGCGGCAGACAGAGAAGTAGAGTCGAGAACACAACCAGATCGGCCATGATCTTATTGAATGGTGCAGCCGGCTCGAAGGGCCGAATGGCCTAGCCCTATGTTCCTATGGTCCTCTGCAATGAGGTCATTAACATGAGATAAATCCAGCCCGAAATTCAGGAACAATATCTTTACCCGGACTTTGGGGAGAATGCGGATCCCGTTCCCGTAGGGTGTAGTTGAGTCGATTGCAGATTTGCATTTAAGTGGGAAGCTGGATAAACAAATGCAGGGGAAGTGAGTAAAAGAAAATGCTGTGGGCTGTGATGAAGAGAGGGTGGGAGGAGGCTTGTGCGGAGCATAAACACGAGCACGAGCAGTCGGGTCGAATGGCCTGTTTCTGTGCTGTAAATTCTATGTAACTCTGTAAACTGTAACATCAAAGGAGCTTAACAGATATTTCAAAGTGATCACTGTGCAGTGAATTTTCCATTGAACTGCTGTAAACGCGCTTAGAGCCCAATACAGAGTGCAACATGTATTATTGTTTGAAACTCTCTCCACGGGGTAAATCAATCAAATGATGGTCAAATAGCATACTGCAATGAACTCAGAACACTGAATTCAGGTCAATCAGCAATGGCGTTTATTATTGTAGAATAAGTCACTCGACACCCTACTCAATGAGACTTAACAGAAAGGAGGACGATGCAAGGAAACTTTAAGGAGTGGACTGAATTCGAAAGAGATTCGTTCATTTAGATTCTCGGTAAGTGCAGTGAGTGACCGTGTTTGTTCTGCGTAATTAATGATATAGAGAATGAGATATTCGTAATTAAAATTCAAATCGATCCCTATACATATTACCCAATATGTTCCACTCTCAATCTTAACCAGGTATTATCATGAATCTTGTCCAATCTGTTTACAGAATAGATTATATTGTGCACAATGACATAACACTCTGAATTCCTGGCGTTCGCCCTCCAAACCTGCGATCTCTCCAAACGTCAAGAACAACGGCAGTAGATACATGGGGAACACCACCAACTGCAAGTTGCCCTCCAAGCCACTCACCACCCTGGCTTGAAAAGAACCGCCATCCCGTCACTGTCACTGTTTCAAAACTCTTGGAGCTCCCTACCTAACAACACTGTGGGTGCACCTACACCACATGGAGTGCACCAATCCGGAAAGCGGCTTATCACCACCACCTCAAGAGTCCATTAGGGATGGTTAATACATGCTTGCTTTGCCAGCGGCTCTGACATGCCCAGGATTCACTAATCTTTAACTACAATATTCAGCATCCATCAATACAATTAGTATTCTGTGACCCAGGTCCCACCCACCTCCCGTCCCCGCGAACAACAACCCAGTAAAGTTCTTTGCAAACACCCTGCCACTTGACCGCTGTGACGCACAGACGGTGGCCACAGTCAGTCAAACGCATGCGGCATTCACCAGGACACCTCACTCAAAATAGTGTCACACTTTCAATAGGATAACTCGTCATAGTTTCCACCGCATCTGAAAGGGGAACAACTCACTGGGACTGAGCTCAGGTCAGTCTGCGGCCACTCCCCCTGCACAAACAAACTAGTGAGAGCGAAAACAGGGAGAACTCACCGCGTCAAGATGTCCAAGGAATCTTTATCTCTGATGCTCATTTTCCAAGTGCTGCGGGTTTATTGTGAGTAAGAGGCGGGGGAGAATTTTAAACTGGAATCAGCCAGAATCAGTGTTTACTAAGCTGAAAATGTGACCCGATGATTAGGTGAAGGGATTTGAGCAGAGCATGTGAGTTTGTTTTCTGTTTTCTGCTATAAATCGAAGAAAAGGCAAATTGCAGAATTAGTCTAACCAAGAATTATTAAAGACAATAACGAGATCCTTCTTAACTTACGGGCGATTTGTTCAAAGAGGATTCCTCCTAGCTTCAGATGGGGCTGATTGTTATTTCTGGTGTGTGTGTGTGTGTTGGTGTGTGTGTGTGAGTGCGTGGGCGCGCTCGTGTATCTGGTCATACATATATGTGTGCCTGTGTGTATATATGTGTGTGCGTGTATGCCTGTGTATGTGTGTGTGCGCGCGTGTGTCTGGTCATACATATATGTGTGCCTGTGTGTATATATGTGAATGTGCATTTGCCTGTGTATATATAACGTATAGGTTTTATCTATATATATGTATATACGCATGTATGGATGCGTTCATGTGTGTCTACCATTTAAGTAAAAAGCGCATTCAATGATTTGAAATAAATTAGAGATGTCCTCGGTCCGAGAGGGAGACTTTGTTTTGTAAACACTTTCTTGGCCCGCCTTAAGCTCCTGTGTGACATCTTAGAATCACAGAGGGATACACCACAGAACGAGGATATTTATTTGAGTCTATTTACAGGTTCCTCCTGTGGGGCGAGGGAAACGCAAATTGGAGAATTAATCTAACCAAGAATACTTAAAGGCAATGACGTGACTGTTCTTAAATTACGGGCGAAATGTTTCAAATCGGCTGCTTCCTATCTCTCAATAACCAGTGATAATGTAACAATAATTTCTCTAGTTGCAGACTCCGAACCCTCTCTGTCTCAGAGCCCCTTCATAATGGCAACTGAAGTCGGTGAGACGGTAGAATTAACATTTACGAATTGGTATCGGTGTCTCGCTATTTCTGGTACAAACAGCGTGTGGGTGAAGCCCCGATACTAATAGACAGCCAGTCCTTTCAGGGATCCGATTGTAAGTTTATTTCCAAAAACGGGAATAGCGAAAATGTGTTGATTCTGGAAATTCGCAATGTCCAAGTGAATGACTCGGGTTCCTACTGTAGTGTGCATAAGGCACTAGTTATGCACCTACCAGCTATGCACCGCTCCAGGACGCAGTCTACTGGTTAGCGGTAAGAGAGCAAGTGAAATGAATTCAGGCCGTGCAGAGCATTATCATTTGGAGCAAATTTATCATTAACTGTGTCCCAATCTTTGTCCAGACAGTTCCACCAGCAAGGCGGCTCTGCGGGTGTTTGTCCCGCCGGGTGAGCTGCATTTGGGGGAAATGGTCCCCTTAGAGGGTTTGGTCAGTGGAGTTTCATCCAACCAGATTGTTATTTTCTGGAATATTTCCGGCCAGGTCACCGAGGGACCGAGCGATCCCGGTACAAGGGAGGCGGACGGGACCTACAGCATCAGAAGTCACATCATGGTGTCGAGGGAAAGCTGGAGAAGCGGCGGTCCCTGTACTTCTAATGTTAAACTGGGGTCTCCAGGCAAATTTTGGACAAGCAGCGGAGACAGGGGCAGGCGAGTTGATGATCTGTTCAATGGAGGCTTTTGTTGAACGAATCAGTTAGAATAATTTACTAGATACTAAGAATCTACGGTCTACAAATTAAACACCTACACGAGATAAACAGATAACTATGGATGCATATATATTTGCGTGTGTGTGCGCGCGCTCGCGTGTTCGTGCATACATATGTGTGCCTGTGTGTATATATGTGTGTGCGTGTATATCTATGTATGTGTGTGTGCACGTGCTCATACATGTGCGTGTCCATTCGCCTCTGCATATATAATAAGTAGGTTTTATATATATACTTATGTACGTATGCGTTTATGTATGTCTACCAGTTAAGTAAATTGTGCATTCAATGATTTGAAATAAATTGGAGATGTCCTCTGTCCGAGAGGGAGACCTTCTCTTGTAAACACGTTCTCGGCTCGCCTTCAGTTCCTGTGTGACATCTTAGAATCATGGTGTGATACAGCACAGGAAGATGATATTCAATTAATCCCACCTTTCCCCAATAGTCCCCTGACACGTTCCCGTTCATCAAAATTCATTTAATAATCCAATTTCCCTCAGGGATGCTTCCCCCATCCTTTCAGACAATGGACGAGGAACAGGTTAGAGATTAGTTCCACACAGAATGAGTTTGGGAGCAGAAAGCAGTGAAGAGATGAAATTGTTGGGAACAGCGATGGATCTGCAGGGACTTGACTCTCGCTCATTGCTCCCGCCTCCTTCTTCATTTCCCGCAATCTCCCTTATCAATCTCTATTTTCCTGGTAAAATCCAGTTTATTTTTAATATCAGTTGGTGATATCAGCAGTCGGGTTTAGCATTAACCTCGTGTGATGAAACATCAGTGAAATTGGGTAATAAGGAACTGATCGAGTTTCACACTCATCAGGCATATGGCGCATTTATATTCATCTCTGAAGGTGGCAGGACAAGTTGAGATGGCCGCTAAAACATCATAGGGAGACCTCGGTTTCATTAATAGAGGGAAAAATTACAAGAGAAATTTCTACATTATCAATCCTGGTCAGACCGCAGCTGGAATATTGTGTCCATTTCCGGACACCATATTAAGAACAGATGACAGGGCCTCGGAGAGGGTGCAGGGTACATTCACCAGAATGGGAGCCGGGATGAGGGGATTCCGTTAATGTAGAGAGCCTGGAGAGTCTGGGATTGTTCTCCTTAGAGCAGAGACGTTTAACGGGAGATTTAGCACTGGTGTTCAAAATCATGAATTGTTTTGATACAGTTAAAAAGGGAAAACTGTTTCCACGGACAGAGAACAAAAGGGGAAAATATATTGAGTTTTCATACACCAAGAGCTGCCACAGATACGATGGACCGAACTGCCTCATTCTGTATTGGTTCACTCTATGATTCTACAGTTCAGTTTCCAGGTAGACATTGGTATAATGTTTTCATAATGATACATTAAAATTTTGGACCAATCCTGACAGTGCTGTCCGCCAATTGATCTCAATTCGAAAACATTGCTTCATTTATTTGATTCTGTGCGTCCACTCACCGCGATCTGTCGCACTGGCTCTTTGAGGCACCGACTTTTAACTGGGTCACGTTTCCCATGAGAGAATCTCAGAAAATAATGATTTGACCGAGCAGCAGTTTCTAATTGTTCTGTCTCTGTTGGATGGTGCATTTCAACCCTTAATACTTTCAGAATGGTGGCGACAATCCCAGTTCTACTCTTGATACTCATGTTCATTTGGACACATCAAAGTGGCAGATCAGGTGAAGATTAATATTTATCAGGGACATTTTCATAATTAGTTCCCCAATGTGTTTCCCTTCTCGCAGTTTTAATTTACTAATTACTGATTGTCCTTTCAGGAGAACGAAACAAGTGATCCCAGAATGAAAAGTAAGTAACAGCCATTTGAAAAGTTTACCCTGAACACCTTCTATATTTAACATTGTGTCTAACCCCGTTCAACCCCAACACTGATTCCAATGATAGACGCTGACATTCCCCATGATCTTTTAAGTTTGATTCTAAGACCACTCGACAATTCTCTGCTCAACTATTTCTGGCACCTAAGCCAGGATTTACAAGACCTAACACTTGTTTGGTATGTTTGTTCGAACCCAGTTTTAGCTTGAGAGAAAGAGAGAGGGCCAAGCGAGGTGCGGAATGAATGTCAAAAGGGTCAGTTGGATTCAAAGATTTGTGCCCCATCAAATATTAAATTCGGGAAATTCAGGAGATTAATAAGTGCATTTCCCGCCATCAATAAATTCTGAAATCACTCTCCGGCCTGTTGGTCCGATAAAAATTGCCAATTATTGGTTATTAATTGAGACTGCAGGAAATTATGGACAACAGTTCCCCACGGCTCAGCTTTTAGGACCCGGGCTTCCTCTGACACATGTTAGAGGTGTCAGCTGTGGCTCAGTTCATAGCACCCTCGCCGTTGAATCAGAGGGTTGTGGGTTCATGTCCCACTCCCGGAAACCAAGAACAGCGATTGTACTCGAAAAAGTTGCAATCGGTGACTGTTGATAACTCGAAAGAGTTTCATGGCCTAGGCATGGGTGTACAGGGTAAAAATTCAAAATATGCGTTTGACACAAAACTTGGAAGTTTCCTGATCTGCGAGGGGGAGAGTGATATACGTGGCAGATTAAGTTTAATGCACAGAAATGTGAATTGATACGTTTTGTTTGGAAGAATGGGGAGAGACAATGTAAAATAAAGGGCACAATTCTAAAATGGGTGTAGGAACAGATTCCTCTGGTTGTATATGTGCTCACATCATTTAAGGTGACAGAATAGGTTAACAAAGTAGTTAACAAAGCATAGGGGATTCAAGTTTTTATTAATACGGATACAGAGTACAAGAGCACAAAGTTAGAATAAACCTGCATAGAAAGATTGAGTTTGGCCTCGGCAGGTGCATTGTGTCCGGTTCTGGTCACCACACTTTGGGAAGGATGTAAAGACTTTACAGAGGGTGCATAAAAGTTCGTTGAGAATGTTCCAAGCCTGAGGGACTTCATTTCCAGAGTTAGGGTCGAGAAAATGGGGCTGTGTTCCTTGGAGGAGAGGGGGTTGAGGGGAGATTTGATAGACATATTCAAAATCATGAAGGGTCTGGAGACAGTGGGTAGGGGAAGGTGTTGCCATATTTGGAAGGTCCTAGAATGAGGAAATTGGATAATTGTGAGAAGATGGAAAGAGACATAATTTCTAGGGCTACGGAGAAAAGGCGGGGCTGAGAAGAGGGTGGACTATGTGAGTTCTCCCTTCAGAGACCCAACCCAGACACAAGAGGCTGAATCGGCTGCTTCTGTGCTATAGACATCTGGCGGGTCTAACATTGGCAATATTGTATCAGGCATGTCCATTGCGGTGGTCGGGGAAAGGAGGGGGTGGGTGTTGTTTCGTGTACATTGTCCATGTCCATCCATTGTCATGTGGGGAAGTAATGCAAGATTGGAGAAATATTGGCACATTGGGGAAAATTACGGTATTTGTCATTCAATGTGCCTGTGATTGATTATAGCTTGTCTACGCTGGTATATATTTTCAATTCATACCTAAACCATTAATACACAGGTGACCACAGTCAGACAGAGGCGAGGAGACACATCAGGGTGCAAAAGAGGTGAGTTTATAGAGCTGTTGGAATAACGTACAGAAAGTTCATTTTTGGGATAAAGTGCGTATTGCTGGATAGTTCACGCAGTTAGCAGCGAGCAGGTCACAATCTAGAGCAATTGAATTTATGTCAAATCCCATTCAGCCCTCTAACTGGAATCAGAAGATATCCTTCAACCCTCTCCCAATCGGATTATTCAAATGATAGGTTAATATTTCAGATGGAATATCTCCGTTCATCTCTAATTCCGTACCCCAGCAATTTCTAGTTCAGATTTCCAGTTTTCTGATTTTTTTTAAAAAATTCTGTTTATCTCTACAATCATTTACAGGATTAGAGCGCAGCAGGAGAGGGACGCGGGCAGTGATGCAGGAAACTTATGATGATTCCATTTTGCTCTTATGCAGTGTGTTTTGGATTGTGTTTAATTTTAAACCAACATGTCGGAGCCATAAGGTGAGCGAAGTGTGTTCTGGCAGGAGAGATGACTTTGGAGATATGTTTCCCACAACTCTCCATCACTGAGGGATTCTCCCGCCTCACATCTGGGTCTGGTGTGGACAAATTGATATTGATTTATTGCCGTGACAACCCAATTACCATTGCATCATAGAAATACTAGGGCGGTTGGATGCAATCTATCTGAATTTGGTCTTTTTCCGTCTAGATATTCGTATTTTCCTATTTGTACGTTGGCACAGCTTTCAACAAGGTAATCGAGCATCACTGAAAAAAAGAGATATCTTTGTCGAAGATTTTCACCTTGAGCTCATCAGGACAATTCACATGAGAATACCGATCTCAGAGAAAAAAATATATATTTATACCACCTGAGAAGAAAGTGTTGGTTGATTGGAAAGTGGGTTTGTAAAGGCGTTGCCTTGGAAAATGCAATAGTTAATGGTGACAGACAGTTAACTGCCAAGCATTTTTTGAAATTTTTACCAGGTAGTTTGGCTGTGGTTGGACAAGACATTATCCTGAGTAATGAAGCAGTGAATGGCTGACACATTTCATTTAGCTGAAACAGACACAATGTGTGTACATGTTATTTCTGTCTGCAAAGAATCGGGCCCTGTGTGTTAAAATATGTAAATTCAAGTGCACATAAATGCGCCCCACTTTGAGCCCAACTGACTATCTTACAATGGTTCTCAGCGTAATTCGGAGCACCATGAGGATTATTTGCCAAAGGTTGTTCAATCACGGAATCAGTTTTAATGTTGGACATTGTGTTTTGAGTTTTGCGAGCACGGGCTGGTTGGGTACAGTCCGTACATTGCCCAGTGTGAACAATGGAAGGCACACGCTGTTTGATACAATCGGACAGTCTTTGGGACATGCGGACTATATGCCCAGCATCACTTTGGCACAGGACTTCATGGACCACATTAGCCTTTTGTGTGATAGGCAGAACATATTTAGGGTTTGACGGTAACATCCTGTTAATGGCGAACACCACTCGTGTTGCTACTGCATAGTATTTACGTGAAGCAGCTAGTTTAATCCGTTGCTGAAATGTATGAGATTTCCTGCTTGGCATTTAGCTGCCGGTCACCTTCAACTAGTGCATTCTCCATTGCAACACCTCTACCAAACAGGGTCCACCGGCCAACCAATCAGCGCTTTCTTCTCGAACAGTATAAATAGATGCTTTCCCCTGACATTGGCACTTTCTTGTGAATGTCAAGGTTGAGTTCAAAAAGAAACGCTTCCGCATAAAAGTCTCTCTTTTTTCAGCGATATTATAATCTGTACGACCAAACGACTATTTACAAAATATTTAGTTAGAGAGATAAAGGATTGAACCACACCTGGTTAGGCTGAGTTACCGATCAGAGCTAGATCAGTCTAAATATTTCCATTCTGATTACTCCAGAATCACAGGTACAACAGGATCAGATTCCGGAGCAATAGAGGCAGTTCCAGGCAAAAAATCGTTCAAGATCCATCTCTGAGAAAGTTCTCAAGAAATCTCTTGGAGATTTAAAAGAACTCTCGCGCTATTCTTAATGTGCATTTAGATTGTGTTAGAGGCTTACATAACGCAGACTCACGTTCACAAGGACAATACCGGGGCTCAGAGGGTTAAATTACGAGTACAGGCTGGTAACGCAAAGCTCCCATTCTTCCAGTTTAGAAGAGTAAGGGGTGATCGAACCGAGGCGTTTAAGATTATGATAAGATTCGATTGGGCGGAGAGAGGAAAACTATTACCTCTGGTGGGGGCAGTGGGGGCGTCCAAAACAAAGGGGAGGAACCTTCAAATTTGAGCGTGGATGCTCAGAGCTGATGTCAGGAAGCACTTGTTCACACAAAACTGAGTGGAAATCTTCAACTGTTTTCCCAAAATAGCAGTTAATGCTGCGGTCAATTCATTTTATTCGGGTGAGGGGATTTGGAGATCTGGAATGAAAGCAGTTAGGTGGAGTTCAGGAACAGATCACACGTGAAATAGTTGAATGGCGAAACTGGCTCGAGGGGCTGAATGGCCTCACCCTCATCTTATATCCATGTTGCCAGTAGGATTGAGAAGTCATAAGTTGAGGACTGATGTCAGGAGGCCTATCACACACAGAACGACCAGCATTGAGAATGGTTCTCTGGCGAGAGCGGATTGGGGTTGAGGGGATTGGGGCTGTGAAAATCCCTGAAATTGTCTAAGAAAGAATTGTTGTTCTGATGGTTGAAGAGGGCAGAACATTCCCGGGTGGATGAGCTGTGTTTAGCAGAACGTACTTTTCCATCTACATCTTTTATCAAGTGCCTCCAAATACTCTTTACAATATCGATGCAGAATGTAGCTTTACAGCAGAATAAACCAGTGTTAATTTGGGAATAATTCTATCTGTTAGGAACAGGAATCTCAAAAGGTTCGCCATTCGATCAGAGTTTAATAACCAACCCAATTATCCAGTGCTCATCACACCAATCCCATTCCAGCTTTTTAATGTTTATGAAATTAAAGTTGTACTGGAAATATATCACATAATCTCAGTGAAACACCATCTCAAATTTAGTCGCCGATGTGACTGATCTTATCATGTGAGAAGCGAATTGTGTTAACTTTTCCGAATTCCTAATATGGTCAGCAAACGGTTTTCAGTCACAGCCGATGGTTTCTGCCCGAAGCAGCATCGACACTAACATTTGTTGGAGGTTTGCTACAAGAGAACTAATTCTCAGAGTCATGAGGAGGTGAATGGGGAATGGGACTAAAGTGTACATTCGAACAGCCAGCACAGGCGTGACGGGCCGAATGGTCTCATTATATTCCGGAAGTGTCTATGATTCTGTGATTCTAGTCTGTAAAATCCATTGAAATGTATTATCCAAAGGGCAGGTGGAGTGCAATTAAATTTCTTTCAAGAGTTAGTACAACTGTTCACTCCCAGGACATAACCAGTGAGGGCTCGGGATCCACTTACACTGCAGCTCTCATATTGATGCAGCCGAAATCTCCAGCCAGTGACTGACCGGCCCTCTCGGCCCTTAACCCCATTTCTAACCCGCACACATTCACTCTAGAAATGCATTTGTAAATTAGCGTAAGAGACACCCTGAGTAGCCTCTGGTTTAAACCATCAAAAAAACTGGAGTTACAAAGTTATTATTGGTTTTCAAATGTGCTTCAATATTTTGGCAACTCGGACACAGATATGTTGCAAAGATTATTTGAATTACACCTTGCTCCTATACTGTCTAAAGAGGCAGAATGCAATTAAAATCACCAATAAAAGGAAGTTGAAACGTGCAGAGGCTGAACTGAAATTGCGCCGTTAAGACGAGGAGTCCATTCGGCCCGCCGTGCCTCTGTTGGCTCTTTGAAAGTTCTATCCAATTAGTCCTCAATCTCCGCCCTACTCTTTCCCCCATATCCTTGCATTTTTCCCCTTCAAGAATTTATCCAATTCCCCCTTTTTGAAAGTCCTTATTGAATCTGCATCCAGCGCCCTTTCAGGCAGCGCCTTCCAGTTCACAATAATTCGCTGTTTTAAAAAACAATCTTCTCATCTGCCCTTCTGGTTCTTTTGCCGATTATCGTCAATCTGTGTCCCTCTGGTTACCGACCCTCCTGCCAGTGGTTACGCTCTCCAAACCCATCTCCACTCTATCAGAACCTGTCAGGATATCTCCCCCTGGAGGAGAGGGGACAATGCACACACACCGAGGAAGCTCATTGTACGTCACCCGGAACTGAGTGCTTATAACTACCAGGAAAGAGTGAACAGGCTGGAACTCTTTTCTCTAAAAAATATAGAAGATTGAGGGGTGACCTGACAGAGGCCTTTAAAATTATAAAATAGTTTAATAAGGCTCTACTTATGCAGGATTTGGAAAATATTTGTCATATGTATAAGGTAGTCACAGAAAAAATCCAATTGGCAATTCAGGAGAAACTTCTTTTCCCAGAGAGTGTGGAGAATGTGGAACTCGCTACCACAGGGAGTGGGTTAGAGGAGAATAGTATAGGTACATGTTTCTGTACTGTTACTGTATGCAATTCTATTTTTGTTCTGTCATTTTACGTAATTCTATGTTTTGTTATCTGAACTGTAAATTACTCACTGACAATCCTCCCCCACGTTCCTTTAGTTGCTGAATAATGATCGACCAATTTAATGTCATGTCAGCGCTTGGTGTGTGACACAAGTTCACAAACACACCATGGTCAGTGTATAAAAGGGGGAACCTGTCCCCAGTGTGCACACAGCGAAACTTTGCACACAGGAGAGTGGGAACAATTCCATGGGAAATTCCGAGGCACAAGGTCAGATAATAATTTCGCTCGCTTCTGGTTTCATTTGACATTCGTGTTCCTCTCCAAAATCTGACATTGTTACAGCGATAACATTGCAAAAAAAGGCGCATTTTTCACACGTTGAATAATTTGCGCCACCATATGAAATATCTTCAATTAATCAAACTGTAACGCCGACTAGCAGCCTCTCAGAGCGAGCAACCGCTGGAGCTGATGGTTTTGAGAAGGGGTGAGTGCAGGGACTGTGGCTGACACCGCAGGAATATCTGGAGCCCTCCTTCCAGGCAGTGGTCGGCACTCCCAGGTAACTGTTCAGGCTGTAAGTTTGATCGCTGTCCGGGACACAGGACTCGTCCTCACTCCGCTCTCTGTCTGTTTACCCCTCACACTCCAGAGGGCCCGCACGAAACCCGGCTTAAAGCCACTCACCAGGCAGGACACAGTGGCCGAGCCTGAGTCTATTTCTTCCGAGGAGGGAGGAAGCAGGACAGGTGGACTCCGATCCTCACCACCTGCGTGTGTGAGTGTGTGTGTGTGTGTGTGTGTGTGGGAAGGGGGAGAGAAAAATCATCAAAATACAGAACACCTTGACGTGTCTGTGTGTGTGTGAGAGAGAGGGATTCATGAACATATAGAACACTCTGATCTGTAATCAGATTGGACGCCAAAAGTCCCCACAAACCACATCCACTTTAAAATAAATTACTCACTAATTGAAGAGTTTCAATTCTTTTTTATTTCCATAATCCCCCGGCTAATCTTTCAATTCCTTTGCCTACATTATACCAATGACTACCTTTGAAAAATATTACATTGGTTATAAACCCTTTGGGAATTCCCAGTGAAGTTGAATGTTCTACGGAAATCACAGATTCATAGACTGATCGTACATAGAAAGAGGCCATTTGAAATATCTCTCCAATTAGTACCACACTCACCCTTCCCCCCATAGCTGTCAAATGTCTTCCCTTCAAGTATTTATCTAATTCACCCTTTTGAAAGTTCCTATTGAATCTGCTTCCACCGCCCTTTCAGGCAGCGCCTTCCAGGTCACAACAACTCGCTGTGTAAATAAAAAACAAATTCTCCTCATCTCCCCCTCTGGTTCTTTCCCCGATTCTCTTCAATCTGTGTCCCCCTCTGGTTACCGACCCTCCTGCCCAGTGGAAACAGTTTCTCCTTATTTACTCTGTCCGAACCCCCTTGCTGATTTTGGATGCCTCGATTAAATCTCCCCATTAACCTTCTCCGTTCTGAGGAGAACAATCCCAGCTTCTCCCAGTCTCTCCCACACGGACTGAAGTCCCCTCATCCCTGGTCCCATTCTGGGGGAGTGTCCATCCGCACCCTCTCCAAGGCCCTGGATATCCTTCCTAAAGTGTGGGGCCCATTAGGACTCAATAATCCAGCTGAGGCAGAGTCAGCCATTTGTAAATTTTGGACATTGCATACGTGTTTCTGTACTCTTTGCCTCTATTATTAAAGCCGAGAGTCATATATCCCTTTTTCAAACAGTTTCCTCGACCTCTCGCCACTGTCAAAGATTAGTGTTTATAAACCCCCAGGTCCCTCTATTACTGAACCCCCTTTAAAATTTCACTATGAACTGGACAAAATTTCTTTCTGGTCAAGATGAAAAAAACAGGAAATGCTGGAAGTAGAGAGCGAACCCGTCAGCACGTGTGGGGGCTGGAAGACTAGTTAATGGCCACTTCAGGTGCTGAACAGACCCCTGAACCTGCATTAAACCTGCCTGTCCCAGAAATAAACACTGACCCACCCACCGTGCGTCTCCAGCAGTTTCTGTTTACATCTTAAATTCTAAAAATTGCAGGGTTTTTTCTTCATTTATACTTAAACCTAAAACCCTGTTTGCTTCTGGAAAAAAGGAGCCAGAGTGAATTTTAAAGGGGTGGTTTTATGGAACTGGGGCCTGATTCTCGCCGAGTCTAGATAGTTTCCGGTTCCTCAAACCAGTGCAGTATCACAACAAATTTAGCGAAGATTAAAGGCTTGGATTATGTCGTGTGGATGCTTCGAATAAACTAGTATTCCTTGTGCACAGGAGATGAAGGGATGAGTCAATTGAAGTGTTCGAATTAAGTTAGTGAATTCACTCAAAGACTGAGCCCCACAGGGCCCTGGGTTCGGGTTAAAATGGGAGCCAGGCGTGGTGTCAGGAAGCACTTCCTCACACAAAGGGGTGTGGAAACCTGGAACTCTCCCCCCCACCAAAAAGCTGCCTTGGCTGGAGGTCAACCGGAAATGTTAAACCTGAGATTGATAGATTTTTCCCGTGTAACGGAATTAACAGGGGAACCAAGGTGGTTAGATGAAGTTAAGATACAGGTCAGCCACGCTCTGTTTGAAAGGGGGAACAGGTTCGAGTGGATGAATGGCCTCCTCCTGTTCCTGGGGTCTTTTACTTTCGAGGCGAGTTGAATTGAGAGGAGAACCGCGCTATTCTTTGTACAGGGGCTCCAACGGACAATGGGAACACAAGTGACAGACTGAGTTCCTGTATTGTCACATTTCCAATTGGAGGCCTGTTAGATCCGGACTGACAGGGAGAGTGCAAAAAATGCTTCAGCAAATTGCCAACAGCCGCCAGGAGGATTATTTTGCTAACTGGAATCCCACACCCCTCTCCACTACCCCCAACCACCAACCACCCACCCCCGCCCGCCGCCACCACCCCCACACACACAACACCTCCTCCCTCTGTGCAAATGTCAAGCTGAGTGGGCAGCTGCAGTTTGGGATGGTAGATGGACCTCTCCCTCCTGTCAGAGGTGGGGGTGGGTGCGTGAGTGAAGCTGCCATCGACAGGCCTGGCAAAGGGGGGGGAGAGATTTACCTGTTTACCCCAGCCACCACCACTCCCGCCACCCCAACCCCACCCCACCCACCTCCACCCACCCCACCGACCCCCACCCATCCCCACGCCCCGAGGAGTGTTATCCTATGGGAAGCGTTGAGCTTCCCATTGCTGCCCATAATTATTTTCGATTCGTTTTCATATAATGCGATATACCCTGGGGGTTAATAAGTTCATAAATAAACTGAGGCCCAGAGTGTGGGTATGTCTACATAAATAAGCATGTAAAGAAGTAAGGCTTTATCAAACGGATAATAAAACTTAACCTGAGCACACTTAGGTTCCTGTGAATCATTCTGGTCTCTATATGATAATAAAGAATATGGAGAAACAGGGGAAGGTGAAATAATAGTTTACTGTAACGATTCCAAACCTGAGAGTGTAACAGTCAGGAAAATTTGAACGGGCTATCTTCTTTTCCCAAGAAAAGAGAAGACTGAGGAGTGACCTGAGATCTTTAAGATTTTGAAAGGATATTTCGCGCAGGCGCAGACAAGGTGTTTGCACTTGTTGGGGGAGTCCACAGCTCGAATCCATCAATGTCAGATAATCACTGATAAATCCAAGCGGGAATTCAGGAGAAATCTCTTTACCCAGAGAGCGGGGAGAATGTGGAAGTCGCTCCCACAGGGAGTGGTTGCGGTCACTTGCAGAGATGGGTTTATGGGTGAAGCTGTATAAATACATGAGTGAGAATGGGCGAATAGAATATGTTGATGGAGTGAAATGATGAGGGGGTGGGAGGAGGTTCGTGTGGTGCAGCAACACCAGAACCGAGCAAAGGGGCCGAATGCACTGTTTCCGTGCTGGAAACTCAATGGAGTACAGGTGATGAGAGGAATCGGGAGAGAAATTGGTAAACAGAAAATTGGGTTTTGATTTAATCATTGACTTGTCAAAACAGCATATCTCCCTCCATCCGCTTTTACGCCGAATAGACAGATAGACTTAAAAATTCAGGAAGCTAAACACGGAAATGATGAGATGCATGATGACGGAGTAAGGGCTCAGAAATTATACATAGTCACATGATCAGAGAATAGAGACTCCGTGTGCCGCTAACTTCTCCCGAAAATACCCTTGTGTCGCAGTGCACTTTGTAGGCACTTCCAAGCGAGAGACTCTGAACCGCCGGAGCCTGGGACAAAACAGCCTGAGATACACTAACTGAGAGGTTCAAAAACAACACCCTGGGTTCTGTTATGACCGGGAGAGAGAAAATTCTTCCTATGGAGAAGCGGCTACAACAGTGCGGCAGCGGTAACTGCGCAGAGCAAGACCCACAAATAAGAATGTGTTTGTGACACTGATCATGCCTTTAATGATGTTGTTCGGGGGATAAACATGAGCCCCGGGGACACAGGGGTTAAATCCGCACCCTCCTTCTGCCCACCACCCCCCTCCACCCACCTCCGCCCCCGGCCCACACACACATATACATTCACTGAAAAAAGCAGCGCGGTGTAAGTTTTAGCTGAGGGTTTCCTGTTTACAGGTTAGGAGACCGCGCACGGCTCTGCCTGCAAAGGACAACACGCTACAGATCGTGGTAAACACGCGTCACAGGCGGTGCGCTGTCCAAACTGAGGTCAAAATGCAATGGTGCTGAATTCAACAACATTGCTGCTTATAACATTCGCGTGAAGGCGGGGGAAAAGCCCCTAATTCCGAGTTTTCTGTTTAATTCATCCAGAACAGTTTAATCTATTCTGATTTCAACGAAAGCACACTAGTTTGAAGAAACCTAGAATCTAGTGCTAATATTTTAGTAACTGTGTTACCCAGAATCTCTCTCCCCGCCTGTCTCTTTCTGTAAAAATTATCCCTGTGGACCAACGGAGCATGGACCATCTGCTCTGTGTCGTTCTTTCGCCTCCACTCGATCCTCCTCCCATAGGAACTTGGAACAGGAGAAGGCCATTCAGCCCGTCGAGCCTGCTCTGCCATTCAATGCGATCATGGATGATCGAACACTTCAATGCCTTTTACCCACATTTTCCCCACAACCCTTTACAATATTGTTAATCAGAAATCTATCAATCTCTACCTTAAACATACTCCTTGGCTGAGTTTCCACGGCCCTCTGGGGTAGAGAATGCTAAAGGTTCACAACCACCTGAGTAAAGAAATTCCCCCTCATCTCGGTCCTAAGTGGCTTCTCCCTTATTTTGAAATTGTGTCCTCTGGTTCTAGACTCCCCAACCAGGGGAAACATCTTACCTGCATCCACCCTGTCTATTCCTTTAGGTATTTTGTAGGTTGCAATGAGATCACCTCTCATTCTTCAATTGTCTAGAGAATACAGGCCCAGTTTGCCCGATCTCTCTTCATAAGACAGTCCCGCCATCTCCGGAACAAGTCTGGTGGACCTTTGTTGCACTCCCTCTATGGCAATAATATCCTTTCTGAGGTAAGGGGACCAAAACTGCACACGGTGCTCCAGGTGCAGTCCAATCAAGCTTCCTTACAATTGAAGCAAGACTTCACTGCCCCTGTACTCAAATCCACTTGAGCTAAAGGCTAACATCCCCTTAGCCTTCCTAATAGCTTGCTGCATCTGCATGTCAGCCTTCAGTGACTTATGGATAAGGACACAAATGTCTATTTTTACATCTCCACTTTCTAATCTCTTACCATTTAGGAAATACTCGGTACATCTGTTCATTCTCCCAAAGTGGATAACCTCACACTTATCCACATTTTATTCCATCTGCCATGTTCTTGCTCACTCACTAAGTCTGTCTACATCCTCCTGTAGCCACTTTATATCTTCCTCACAACACACATTCCCTCTCAACTTTGTATCCTCTGCAGAATCTTGGAAATATTACAGTTGGTCCCCACATCCAAATCATTGATATATATTGTGTACAGCTGGGGCCCAAGTACTGATCCTTGCGGTACCCCACTAGTCACAGACTGCCAATGCAAGAAGGATCCGTTTATCCCTAGTCACTGTTTTCTGCCTGTTACCCAATCCTTAACCCATGCCAGTTATATTGCTTCCTAGCCTATCTGCTTTTATTTTGCTAATCAACCTCCTGTGGGGGCCTTTATCAAAAGCTCTCCTGAAAATCCAAGTATACTACATCCATCGAGTCTCCTTTAACAATGTTGTGAGTAACATCCTCAAAAAGCTCTAACAATTTCGTCAAACATGATTTCCCATTCGCAAAGCCACGCCAACTATGTCCAATCAGACCATGATTGCCCAAGTATCCATTCATCACACCCTTTATAATAGATTCTAGCATTTTCCTTACTACTCAAGTAAGGCTAACAGGCTTGTAGTTCCCTGTTCTCCCTCTCTCCGTCCCTTCTTCAATAAGAATGACAGTTTCTACCTTCCAAACTTGGGGAAACATTCCAGAATCTATCGAATTTAGGAAAATGATCACCAATGCATCCTCTATCTCTACAGCAAACTCTTTCGATAGTCTGGGATGCAGAATATGAGGCCCCGGGCACTTTTAAACTTTCAGTACCATTTATCTCTCCAATGCAACCTTCTTACTAATACTAATTTCCCCCTCTTCATCTCATGCCATCAACATATCCTTCTATTCCTCTCTTCCTCATGTGTTTATCCAGCTTTCCCCTTCAATCAATCTCTGCGATTCGCCTCGACCACTCCCTGTGGGAGCGAGTCCCACATTCTCCCCACTCTCTGGGCAAAGAAGTTTCTCCTGAATCCCCTTTGGATTTTTTAGTGACTGTCTTATATTGATGGCCCCTGGTTCTGTTCTCGCTCCCACAAGTGGAAACATCTCTTTGCGTCTACCGTATCGAATATGTTCATAATTTCAAAGACCTCTATCAGGTCACCCCCTCAGCCTCCACTTTTCTAGAGGAAAGAGCCCCGGCCTGTTCAATCGTTCCTGATGGTTATAACCTCGAAACCGGGACAAACAATTTCGTGATCCTTTAAAAAGTACCTGGATGAGCACTTGACCCGTCATAATATTCTTGGCAATGGGCCAAGTGCTGGCAAATGGGATTAGCTAGGTCGGTCAGGTGTCTCAAGTTTCAGTTCAGACTCGATGGGCCGAAGGGCCTCTTCTGGGCACTGTGTGATTCTGTGATTCTGTGACCCGACGCAAACCATTCAACCTGGTGTCCATTAATCCGCTTTTTGTGATATCCTGAATCATCCAGGTGTCCAACATGGCTGAAATATCGGTAAATCACATTCACTCGCAGAATGACCCACGAATAAACTTTAAGGCAATATTTTGGGGAGCTAATTTATAAAATCTTATATCGGATTTATTTAGAAAAAACAATTGCACTAGTGAACAGCGTCAGAGTGTGATAATCGGCTCAAATCCACAATTCCACCATTAAATTATTCCTACTCTCTGCTTCTGAAGGTCTCGTGAACTATTTCCTGTCAATTAGCCTCCGATGGGATTAATGATTCGCTTTAAAAATACTGAAACTTGGACGTGAATTGGGTCATTGTGTTCATTAACCACCTTCTCCGATGGCAGCAGAGTGGGTGTCTGATGGTGTTTCTCCCTCACTGGCAGCTGCCCTTTTTTACACCTGAGGAGCTGAGGTTTAGAAGCAGGCGTGAACAGATCTTCCTTCCTGTGATTCCCCAGGTAGCTTTGCATGCTAAAATGAGCCTATCCACAATATTTAATATATTCCACCCACTCTCCGCCCCACACACCAAACAGATGCTATGGATCTCTCATCAATTCCCCCTCCCCGACCCCACCCGAACCTTCTCCTTCTCCAAAGTGCCTGTAGGATTGATCGTTCAGGATATTAAGAGGACTGATGTTTGAAGGTCTATGACACACAGAGTGATCAGCACTAAGAATGGGGCTTTGGGTGGGGGCAATAGGGAGGCGATTGCGAACCCCCTGATTTTTTGTTTTCTTTTTAAGAAACACTTGTTGTCCTGCAGGTTGAGGAAAAAAGAACCATTCTGGGCGGATGAACTGTGTTTAGCAGAATGTCATTTCCCAACTGCATGTTGAAATAAGTGTCTGGAAATACTCTCCAAATATCTGTGCAGGATGTGTGTTGACTGCAGAATAAGGCGATGCTGATTTGGGCATGATTCTAGCCGCTAGGAACAGGGATCACAAGGGGTTCTGCAGATCAGAGTTTAATCACCAACAAAACTACCCAGTCATCAGCATACCAAGGGTTTCCAGACCAGCTTTTTAATAGGAATGATTTTAAATTTGTCATGGAAATATATCACATCAACCCAGTGAAACATCATCTCAAATTTATCACGTGTTTGACTGATCTCCTAATGTGAGGAGCGAAATGTGTTCACATTTGCGAATTATTAACATCGCCAGCAAACCGCTTTAAGTCACAGCCGGGCGGGTTGTGCTGTAAGCGGGTTAGAGACTAACATTTACCGATAGATGTACGACAAGAGGAATAATTCTATGGGTCATGAGGAGACAGCTGGGGTGTGGGACTAAAGTACACATTCAAAAAGCTGGCACTGCGGTGAAGGGTCAAATGGCCTCCTTCTGTGCTTTAAGGTTCTGCGAACTAGTGATTTTAGTCTGCAAAATCCACGCAACTGTGTTATCAAAAAGGCCGATGGATTGTCAATAATCATCTTTCAAGTGTAACTGTAACGCTGTTCCCTCCCAGGACACAACCAGTGAAGGCTTGGGGTCCATTAACACTGCAGGTTTCATATCAATGCAGCCTAAATCCCCATCCTTAACCCTATTCTTATGCTGTATACATTCTCTTTATTAACGACTTTGTAAATTGGCATCACAGGTATCCTGGGCGCATTTGGTCTAAATGATCAAAAAACTGGAATCACAGAGCAGTCATTGGTTTTCAAATCTGTTTTAATGTATTGTTGACTGGAGCACAGTTGCATTGTAAAGTCAATATTAATAATATCTTTACTCACATCATGAGTAGAGATGCAGAATTCAATTATAAACACTAATACCAAATAACAGAATCTGGAGAGGCTGGAGTGGGAACTGCAGGCGATATTTCATCGTTAGAAAAGCGGACATTGAGAGATTATTCAGTTTCCGCTTTGGTCAACATCATAAAATTGCGCCGAGAATACACGTGAATTTGCGTCGGTTGGACTTTCAAAACTCCCCGCCCAACAGAGGAAACTTTCTACAATACGTCATGTTCAGGGAGCAGACTGTGAGCTCTCTCCCTCTTTCCTCTCCAATCAGAGTGTGGGTTCCTCCTTAAAGGCCAAGCGAGCACAAAGTGTCTGTGGAGAAAAGGTAAAAACAGACTCTATTAATATAACTGACACCATCATCGTTGGGTTAGTAGGAGGCCATTCAGCCCCTCCAGCCTGTTCAGTTAGATCATGGCGGGTCTGTATCATAACTTGCACCCACCCAACTTGATTCCCTAATCCTTAATCCCCAAACCCGACAAAAATCTGTTAATATAATTCTTGACGGTTCCAATTAATCTCCCAGCCTCAATAGCTTTTGACGGGAGAGAGTTCCAGATTCCCATTCCCCTGTGTGTGTGTGTGAAGTGCTTCCTGACATCACCCCTGAACGGCCTGGCTCCAATTTTAAGGTTCTGCCCCCTTGTTCTGGACTCCAGCCACCCCCACCAACCCCCTTCCCCCATTACACATCTCACCACCCCACCAGCCCCAGCGCCACCAGAGCACATACTTTCTATAGACACGATCGCATCCTTTTATTATCTTAACCCCCTCAGTTGGATCACCCCTTAATCTTCCCCGCGAGAGGGATTGAAGCCTAGTTTCTACCATCCTGCACTGCCCACGACGCAAAGTTTTCCTGACTCTTGTAACAATAATTATGAATTTTAAACCTTGGCTTAAAATTCAGTGAAATGCATCCATTCAGCTACAATTCCATCCTTTTACCTCTTCATCCTGTCGGTGTGCTCTGGAATCTGTCAGTTCCACATCAATATTCATCTTTCCTGTTAGAAAGCAAAATTCAAACTGAGCATAAATGGTTACATTTCACACTGAACCGGCTGAAGGTGTCAATAACCCATTGATAAATGGATGGATTGAGAGCGCCGCGGAGTTACAGCGTCTCCCAACAATCGCTACCTGTCTGCCGGTTCCGGCAGCTCCTTCTCCCGGCCACAAGGCTCATTCCCAGAACGAGAAGCACCGCCGCCGCCAAACTCTCGGAAAGCGGGACACTGCAGGTGGTAAAGAGCGGAGAATCTGCTGGGGGGGAAAAAAAAACCCTTTTCATTTAAAAGAAAGTTTGTGGAATTAATAGACAACCGAAAAGATGACAAATCTGAATGTGTGATTTCACCCGAAAGCAGAAATAGATTTTTTGCTTATTTCATGACCCTGAAATAGAGCAGAGATCTGATAGAACAATGCTGAAATAGGAGAGGAGTAAAAGTGATAGAAAGAGCGAGAAGAGTTAGACAAAGAGGGATAAAGAGATTGAGAGATTGATAACAAGAGAGGGCAGAGATCTTATAGAGCATTGCTAAAACAGGGCAGAATAGAGAGAGAGAGAGAAAGAGGGAGAGAGAGCAGGAGAGAATGATAACGAGAGCGGTGGAGCAGGAATCTCTTAAAGCGCTGCTTAAATAGGACACAGAGAGAGAGTGATAGAGAGATCGATGGAACACTGTTTTCAAGGGTCAGAAATAGAGGGAGAGAAAGCAAGAGAGAATGGTCAGCGATCTTACAGAACGCTTTTTAAATAGGACAAACATAGAGAGATACGAAAGTGAGGTAGAGGGAGAATGACAGAGAGAGAGAGATTGAGAGATAGATGTTTTAATAGCACAGAAATGTTAAGCCATAGAGAGATGGACAGAGTGATCTAGAGAGCAGATCACTTATAGAAAACTGTTTAACTAGGATAGAAATACAGGCAGAAATAGTTGGAGAAGGGGAGAGAGTTGAGAGGGGGGAGGATGGGAAAGAGGGGAGAGAGGGGATAGAGATGGAGAGAGGAGAGATAGGGAGAGAGGTAGAGGTGAGGGAGCGAGAGAGAAAGGGGAGAGATGGTGGAGACAGGGAAAGATGGTTGAGAGGAGAGACGGTGGAGAGAGGGAACAAGTGAGACCTGGGGAGAGAAGGGGAGAAAAGAGTATGGGAGAGGGGGAGAGGTGGGAGATAGGGGAGAGAGGGAGGGTTGGAGAGAGGGAGTGCTGGGGAGTTAGGGGGAGAGGGAGAGATGGGGAGAGAGGGAAAGGTGGGAGATAGGAGAGGGAAAGAGGAAGGCAGATTTGGAGAAGGGGGAGAGGGAGAGCAGAGATGGAGGAGAGGTGGACTGAGAGATGGATGGAGAGATGAATGGAGAGATAAATAGAGATATAGAGATGAAGAAAGTGTGGTAGATAGAGCAGGAAACTTACACAGAACTGTTTAACTGGATAGAAAAGGATAAAGAGGGAGAGAGCGATAGAAAGAGATCGGGATATAGGAAGATAGATGAAAGTTCCAGAAGTCATATAATGCACCTTTTAACTAGGATAGAAATAGATAAGACGAGCAGGAGAGTGAAATAGTTGGATAGAGAGATCACTAAAAGAAAAATCAATAGATGAAGACAGAGAACAAGACAGACAGAAAGTGATAGGCAAACAAAGAGAGGGACAGAGAGAGACACAGAGAGAGGAGTTATAGAGAGTCTGTTTCAGAGAGAGAGACAGTCAGACAGTCAGTCAGGCAGACAAATAGATAAAACAAGGATAGGACAGGACAGGAATAGATTGATTGATAGAGAGAGAGAGGTGGATAGACAGATAAACAGATAGACACGCAGATAGAGAAGATATCTTATACCTCACTGTTTAATTAAGATGGACAGAAATATTGTGAATGTTAAGTAGATAGAGAGATGAATAGATAATTGTACACAGGCATGGCGAGACAGAGTGGTGCACTGGGAATGTAATCACACCTTTCAATTTAACACACTGACAAATTATCCAGAGGCATGCAACACTGTCAATATGGCTAGATAGACATAAGAACACAAGAAATAGGAGCAGTAGACTATTCGGCCCGTCAAAGAGACCTGCCATTCATGAAGACCATGGCTAATGTTGGACATTAATTTAACATTCCCGCACTGTCCACCTCCCTTATTCCCTCAGTGTACAAAAATCTATCTCAGTGACTGAACATCCATAGCTCTGTGGGGTAGGGAGAACAGATGGGGTTAAAATTTCAGAAAGCTAAACTCTGAAAGATTGAGAGACCTGTGATAGGTCAATGATAAAATGATGTTACATGGACACACACGGACAGATGTACAATTCTAATTTACAAAGTTGAAAAAGCCTCCCATCAGCATTAAATAGGTTGGTAAACGGTCACTGTTAATAGCTACCTCTCTGAGATGAGACACTTGCACTGAGAAGATTTTCACTGGAGTTGATTTGAACGGCGCAAGTACAGAGAGCGCCGCTGCTCCAAGTTTCCGCCGAGAGGCTGGTGTAACTCCTGATGGTGTAGGTCCCGTCCGACTCAATTGTCCAGGAATCGGTCTGTCTCTCGGTATCCCGTCCGGACACATTCCAGCGGACGGGGGAAGGGATCGGGGGACAAGCCTCTGATCAAACACAACAACGGGACCCTTTCCATCGAAGGAATCTCATCCTCCGGCGGGGTGAGGAGGAATATGGTGGGGGAGCCCTCTAAATTTGGCAAATGAAACAGAAACCCCATTAACAGCTGAAACCAGATACTTTAAATTGCTGTAGAAATGTCCAGTGCAATAGAATGATAATGAAATTTACCTGTAATCACTAACTGGGAGCCATTTACGAATATTAAGGCCCTGTTCGGGTAATTGCGGGTTGCACAGTAATACATTCCAGAATCATCTCTCCGGGTATCCGCAATGAGCAGTGAATAATAACCCGCTTTGTCAGAAATCTCGCGGGAAAACCTCCCCTCTGCTGGGGTGAGCTTGTGCGCTGTATAAACCAGCTTCATGTCGTCTCGCTCTCGCTGTCTGTACCAGAAGATGAGCCCAGGTTTGGACATCTCCGTGTGGCAGCTCAGTTTAGCGCGACTCCCTGCAGTGAGTGTCTGAACGCGCGGAGACTGAGACAAGACGGGCTGAGACACAATAACTGAGCAAGAGAGAAATAAACATGAGTCACTTCAGGTTATGGTGCAGCCCGTCACCCCGCACCTCCAACCCCTCTCACCCGAAGCCAGCCTCCGGCGAAGACACCCCGATATGGAGGAGGCAAAAGCATTTATAAAAAATAGTCCATATCGAAAAATTGCACACAGTTAAAATCGGGCCGATTCAGCGATTGTTTGCGCCGTTTCACCCTGGTCTTTCCAAGGACACAGTCCGAGTCCATTCACCAGTAAACCTGGTTTAATCATTGGTGCACAGACATGGGGACTGTGTGAAGTTAATAACACAAAAGAGCTGCTTCAAAGCTAAATTTCCCACCTGGTTTATGTTTCTCTCATCCATCCTTCGTTTCCTCCCCTTCCCTGACTTTGTGCATTTTATTTTGTTCAAGAGACTATAACTTTGTCTAATGATTTACCTGAAACTCTCTCCTCTCCTCATCCGCCAAGAATGTCAACGGAACCAACTCACATCTTTAACCTCGGGAGAGATCGCATCTCGGATTAATTCCATTCATTGTTCCTGACTGATAGGCGACATTATCCACTTTGTTCAATACATCGGGTCTGGTTTTAAATTGAACCTGCAGCCTGAATTACACCTTATAGAAGCGGAGAGGACTAGCGGGGGCCATTCGGCCCTTCGAAGTGCTGGCACTTTGAAACATCTGTCCAGTTAGTCCCCGCTCTCCCCGCGACCTCGCTCCTTCTCCTATATCCCAGCAGATGTTACCCCTTCCACTATTTATCCAATTCCGCTTTTGGAAGTTCCGATTGAATCTGATTCCACCGCCCTTTCAGGCATCGCCTTCCAGATCACAACAACTCGCTGTGTAAATAAAATCTCCTAATTTCCCCCTCTGGTTCTTTTCCCCGATTCTCTTCAATCTGTGTCCCCCTCTGGTTACCGACCCTCCTGCCCAGTGGAAACAGTTTCTCCTTATTTACTCGCTCTCAACCCTTCTTCACTCTATCTGACCATGTTAGGATATCTCACCCTGGAAGAGATGGGACAATGCACACACAGCGAGGAAGCTCATTGCCCGGGACTTCAGACAGTCAGACTCTTGAGCCCCCAGTCCGAATCTCACTGAGAACTCGCTCTCGTTCTCTCGGTGTGAAGGTGTGAAATGTGCAGACTGAATAGCATTCTGTGTTTCTTCATAGATACACGATAGGGGTTGCAAAATGGTGCCGAGGTAGACAGCTCTCTGTGGTTTTCCTGTTTATTGCAGGTTCAAATGCTGTCACGCACTCATCATCTGTTTTGCAAAATACAGCAGGTTTGTACTTACATTAGTTAGACCTCACTTGGAGCACAGAACACAGTTCTGCATATTCTAGAAAGGATATAGAGGCAGTGTAAAATGTACAGTTAATATTTCACAAAGGCAACAACAGAATGGCGAGCTTATAACTACCAGGGAAAATAAACAGGCCGGAGCCCTTTACTATTAAGAAGGGGGGAAGATTGAGGGGTGACTTGATGAGATCTTTAAAATTATGAAATGGTTTATTTAGGCAGGCGGAGGGGTAGGTGGTTCTACTTCAGCTGGATTTCAAAAATGTTGGCCATCAAGAATTCAATCGGGAATTCCGAAGTATTCAAGAATTCCGCTTGGGGTTTAGAGGAATGAAAGGTGATCTTGTTGAAACATATAAGTTCCTGAGGGGCCTTAACAGGGCGGATACCCAGGGGATGTTTCCTGTTGAGGCCAAAGCCAGGGGCATGGGTCAAAAATAGAGGTTTCCATTTTATGACAGAGATGAGGAGGTTTTTTTTTATCAACCAATGGGTTGTTGATATGTGGAATTCTCTTTCCCAGAAAGTAGTTCCGGCTGGGCCTTTGAATTTATTCAAGGCCGTGATGGACAGGTTTTTGTTAGGCGAGGGAGTCAAGGCCTCTGGGCGGCAGACAGGATAGTGGATTTGAGACCACAACCAGATCCGCCATGATCTTATTGAATGGTGGAGCAGTCTCGAAGAGCCGAAAGGCCTAATCCTGCCCCTGTGTTCCTATGGCCCTGTGTAACTAGGGGTCCTTGATATGAGATAAATCCAGTCGGGAATCCAGGGAAATCCTCTTTACCAAGGCAGTTGGCAGAATGTGGAACCCGCTCCCACAGGGAGTGGTTGAGTCTATTGCAGAGATGCATTTAATTGGGAAGCTGGATAGACAAATGCGGGAGAAATGAATAGAAGGATATGCTGTTGGTTTGAGATGAAGAGGGGGTGGGAGGAAGCTGGTGCGCAGCATAAACACGGGCACCAGCATTCGGGTCGAATGGCCTGTTTCTGTGCTGCAAATTCTATGTAACTCTGTAAACTGTAACATCCACGGAGCTAAACAGATATTTCAAAGTGATAACTGTGCAGTGAATTTTCCATTGAACTGCTGTAAACGCGCTTAGAGCACAATACAGAGTGCGACATGTATTATTGTTTGAAACTCTCTTCATGGGGTCAATCAATAAATCATTGGTAAATAGAATTCTACAATGAACTCAGAACACAGAATTCAGGTCAATCAGCAATGGCGTTTTATATTATGGAATAAGTCAGTCGAAAGCCTACTCAATGAGACTTAACAGAAAGGAGGGCGGTGCATGGACATTGTAAAGAGTGGAACTGAATTCGAAAGAGATTCATTCATTTAGATTCTCGATAAGTGCAGTGAGAGACCGTGTTTGTTCCATCAGAATTCCACTCTAGATCTCTGCTTAAATTGTGATATAGAGAATGCGACACTAGTAATTAAAATTCAAATCGATCCATATGTATTTTACCCAATATATTCCAGTCTCTGTCTTGACCAGATTTTATCATGAATCTTGTACAACCTGTTCACAGAATAGGTTATATTGAGTGCTATGACATAACACTCTGAATTCCTGGCGTTCACCTTCCAAACCTGTGACCCCCTACAAACATCAAGTACAACGCAGTAGATACATGGGAATACCACCAACTGCAAGTTGCCCTCCAAGCCACTCACCACCCTGGCTTGAAAAGAACCGCAGTTCCGTCACTGTCGCTGGGTCAAATTCCTGTAACCCCCCCTAACTAACAGCACTGTGGGTGTACCTACACCACATGGGCTGCATCAGTTCATGAAGGCGGCTCACCACCACCTTCTCAAGAGTCCATTAGGGATAGTTAATACATGCTTGCCTTGCTAGCGGCTCCGACATCCCCAGAATTCATTCATCTTTACCTGAAATATTCAGCATCCATCCATACAATTCATATTCTGTGACCCAGGCCCCACCACCGCCCCCACCCCCCACCCCGAACGACAACCCAGTAAAGATCTTTATAAACACTCTGCCACTTGACCGCTGTGACGCACAGGCGGTGGCCACAGTAAGTCAAACGTATGTAGCACTCACCAGGACGCTTCAGCCAAAATAGTACCACACTTTCCACAGCAGAGCTCGTCATAGTTTCCACCGCATCTGAAAGGGGAGTAACTCACTGGGACTGAGCTCAGGTCAGTCTGCGGCCGCTCCGCCTGCACAAACAAACTGGTGAGAGCGAAAACAGGGAGAACTCACCGCGTCAAGATGTCCAAGGAATCTTTATCTCTGATGCTCATTTTCCAAGTGCTGCGGGTTTACGGTGAGTTAGAGGAGGGTGGGAATTTTAAATTGGAATCAGCCAGAATCAGTGTTTACTAAACTGAAAATGTAACCCAGGGACCAGGTGAAGGGATTTGACCTGTTCGTGTTAGTTTATTTATTGGTTGCTCTTATCAGGAGAACAAAAACAAATTGGAGAATTAATCTAACCAAGAATATTTATAGATAATGATGTGACTGCTCTTAAATTACACGCGACGTCTTTCAAAGCGACTGCTTCCTATCCCTCAACAATCAGTGATAATTGTAACAATAATCCCTCTAGTTACAGAATCCGAGCCCTCTCTGTCTCCGGGCCCCTTCATAATGACAGCTGAAGTCGGGGAGACGGTGGAATTAACCTGTCACTGAATTTACGAAGTGGAATTGGTGCGGAGCTATTTCTGGTACAAACAACGGGTGGGTGAAGCCCCGAAACAAATCGACATCCAGTCCTGTCACGGGGACAATTGTAAGTTTATTTCCAAAAAAGGCAACAGCGGAAATGTGTTGATTCTGGAAATTCGCAATGTCCAGGTGAATGACTCGGGTTCCTACGACTGTACTGATAGGTTTGGCAATGCACCGCTACAGAATGGACCGACACTACTGGTTGGAGGTAAGAGAGCAAGTGAAATAAATTCAGATCGTGCACAACATTAACATTTGGTGCAATTTAACCGTTAACTGTGTCCCAATCTCTGTCCAGACAGTTCCACCAACAAGACGGCTGTGCTGGTGTTCGTCCCGCCGGGTGAGCTGCATTTGAATGAAACCGTCCCCTTAGTGTGTTTGGTCAGTGGAGTTTCTTCCAACCAGATTGCTATTTTCTGGAATATTTCCGGCCTGGTCACCGAGGGGCCGAGCGATCCCGGTACAATGGAAGCGGATGGGACCTACAGTATCAGAAGTCACGTCATGGTGTCGAGGGAAACCTGGAAAACTGGCGGTGTCTGTACTTGTATTGTTCAACTGGGGTCCCTAAACAAATATTGGACAAAGAGCGTATCGATCCCCAAAGCAGCAGAGACAGGATCAGGTGAGCTGGTGATCTGTTCAATGGAGACTTTTATTCAACGAATCAGTTGGAGTTATTTACTAGATTCTAAAAGTCTGCAGCGTCCGATTTAAACGCCTCCACGGGATCAATAGAATACTACGGATACATATAATATATATTTGTGTGTGTGTGTCTGTGTGCATATATGTGTGTGCGTGTATATCTGTGCGTGTGTGTGCGTGTGTGTTTATATATGTGCTTATGCATTTGCCTGTGCATGTATAATATATGTTATATATATATACTTATGTACGTATGCGTTTATGTGTGTCTACCATTTAAGTAAAAGGCGCATTCAATGATTTGAAATAAATTAGAGATTTCCTCTGTCTTGTCTTGTCAACACGTTCTCGGTTCGCCTTCAGCTCCTGTGTGACATCTTAGAATCATAGAGTGATACAGCACAGAAAGAGGACATTCAATTAATCCCACCTTTTCCCAATCATCCTGTAACACGTTCCCATTCATCATAATCCATTTAATAACCCGATTTCCCTTAGGGAAGTTATTATTTAATCAGCTTCCTTCATTCTTTCAGACAATGGACGAGGAACAGGTTTGAGATTAGTTCCACACAGAATGAGTTCATGAGCAGAAAGCGGTGAAGAGATGAGGTATTTGGGAAAAGCGATGGATCTGCAGGGATGTAACTCTCGCCCTCTGCCCCCGTCACCTTCCTCATTTCCCGCAATCTCCCTTAGCAATCTCCATTTTCCTGGCAAAATCCAGTTTAATTTTAACATCAGTTGGCGATATCAGCAGTGGGATTTTACATTAACCCCGTGTGATGAAACGTCAGTGAAATTGGGTTAATAAGGGACTGATCGAGTTTCACACTCATCAGGCACATGGCGCATGTTAATTAATCTCTGAAGGTGGCCGGACAAGTTGAGATGGCCGCTAAAACATCATAGGGAGACCTCGGCTTTATTAATACAGGAAAAAAAATACAAGAGAAAGTTCTACATTATAAATCCCTGGTCAGACCACAGTTGGAGCATTGTGTCCAATTCTGTGGAAAATACGTTGACTCCTTTTTTACACAAAAAGCTGTCACAGACACGATGGGCCGAACTGCCTCCTTCGGTGTTAGTTCATTCTATGATTCTATAACTGAGTTCCCAGGTAGACATCGGTAAGATGTTTTCATACTGATACAGTATAATTTTGGAACAACCCTGACAGTGCTGTCCGCCAATTCATCTCAATTCGAAAACATTGCTTCATGTATTTCATTCTGTGCGTCCACTCGCCGCTATCTGTCGCACCGGCTGTTTGAGACACTGACTTTTAACTGGGCCAGGTTTCCCAAGAGAGGATCCCAGAAAATAATGATTTGACCGAGCAGCAGTTTCTAATTGTTTTGTCTCTGTAGGATGGTGCATTCCGACCCTTAACGTTGTCAGAATGGTGGCGGCGATCCCAGTTCTACTCTTGATCCTCATTTTCATTGGGACACATAAAAGCGGCAGACCAGGTGAGGAACAATGTTTATCAGGGACATTTTCATAATTGGTTGTCCAATGTGATTCCCTTCTCGCAGTTTTAGATTGCTAATTACAGATTCTTCTTTCAGGAGAACAAGACAAGAGATCCCACAATGAAAAGTAAGTAACAGAGCCAATTGGAAAGTTTATCCCGAGCACCCTCTCTATATTTAACATGGGTCTAACCCAGTTCAACCCCAACACTGATTGCAATGATAGAAGCTGGATAGTTTACGATTGATTCTAAGGCCGCTCGGCAATTTTCTTCTCACCTATCTCTGGCACCTGAGGCAGGATTTACAAAACCGAACAGTTGTTTGATATATTTGTTCCAATCCAGTTTTAGCTTGAGAGAGAGAGAGAGAGGGAGCAAAGAGAGGTGCAGAATGACTGACAAACGGGCCAGTTGCACTGAAAATTTGGTGCAGATTCAATATTAAATTCGGGAAATTCTGGTGATTAATAAGTGCATTTCCCGCCATCAAGATATTCTGAAATCACTCTCCGGTCTGTTGGTCCCATAGAAAAGGTCAATTATTGGTTATTAATTAAGGCTGCAGGAAAGTATCGACTGGAGTTCCACAGGGCTGGGCTTTGAGGGCCCAGGCTTTTCCTGATGTATGTTAATGACCTAGACACAGGTGTACAAGGTACAATCTTAACGTTTCACACAAAACTTGGAAGTTTTCTGACCTGTGAGGAGGAGATTGATAGATTTTAAGGGGTCTCAGAATGGTTGGCGGAATGGGCTGACAGGTGGTAGATTAAATTTAATGCACAGAAGTGTGAAGTTATCTGTTTTGTTAGAAAGAACGAGGAGAGACAATATAAAATAACGGATACGATTCTAAAAGTGTTGCAGGAACAGAGTCATCTGGTTATATGTGTGTTGAAATCATTTAAGGTGATAGACTAGGTTGACAGAATAGTTAGTAAAGATCGAGGGGATTCAGAACTTTATTCATGCGGACATAGAGTAGAAAAGCATAAAGTTATAATAAACCTCCTTAAAAGTTTGAGTTCGACCTGGGCCGATGCATTGTGTCCCGTTCTGGTCACCACACTCTGGGGAGGATGTGAAGGCTGTAGAGAGGAGATGCAGATAATATTGTTAAAAATGGTTCCAAGGCCGAGGAACTTCAGTTACAAAGTTAGATTGGAGAATCTGGGGCTGTTTTCCTGGGAGAAGAGAAGGTTGAGAGGAGGTTTGATGGAGATATTCAACATCATGAAGGGTCTGGAGGCAGTGGATAGGGAGAAACTGTTGCCTTTGGTGTATATAAATATAAATAGGCAGGTTTCCCCAGAAATTACTACTTCCTTGCGAATTTCAAGGATGAGTTCAGAAAGAAAAGCTTCAACAAAAATTCTCCTTTTTTCATCAATACTCGAGTTCCCAACCTCCAAACGGCTATTTACAAGATATTTAGCCCTAGAGATAAAGGCTGACACTACACCTGGTTAGACTGAATTACCGAGCAGAGTCACATCAGTCTAAATATTCCCATTCTGATTACTCCAGAATCACTGGTACAACAGGATCAGATTCGGCAGCAGCAATGACAGTTCCAGGCAAAAAACTCTTTCAAAATCCATCTCCGAGAAAATGTTCAAGAGACTTAAATGATCTATCGCGCTCTTCCTAATGTGCATTTAGGTTGTGTTAGAGGCTTACATAACGCAGACTTACGTTCACAAGGACGATACCGGGGTTCACAGGGTTAAATTAGGAGTACAGGCTGGTAACGCAAAGCTCCCATTCTTCCAGTTTAGAAGATTAAGGGGTGATCGAACTGGAGTGTTTAAGGTTATGAAAGGATTCGATAGGGTTGATGGAGGGAAACTATTACCTCTAGTAGGGGCAGTGGGGGCGTCCAGACCAATGGGGATGAACCTTCAAATTAGAGTGAGGCTGCTCAGAGCTGATGTCAGGAAGCACTTGTTCACACAAAGCTGAGTGGAAATCCCCAACTGTCTTCCCCAAAAAAGCAGTTAATGCTGCGGTTAATTCATTTTATTCAGGCGAGGGGATTAAAGGATCTGGAATGAAAGCAATCATGTGAAGTTCAGGAGCAGATCACACATGACCTAATCGAATGGCGAAACAAGCTCGAGGGGCTGAATGGCCTCGTCCTACTCCAAATTCCTGTTTCCAGTGGGATTGAGAAGCCATAAGTTGAGGACTGATGTCAGGAGGTCTATCACACACAGGACGAGCAGCATTGAGAATGGTTCTCTGGGTAGAGCCAGTTGGGGCTGAGGGGGATTGGGTCTGTGAAACTCCCGAAATTGTTTAAGAAAGAATTGTTGTTCTGATGGTTGAGGGGGGCAGAACATTCCCGGGTGGATGAGCCGTGTTTAGCAGAATGAATTTTTCCATCTGTATCTTGTAACAAGTGCCTCCAAATACAATTTACAGTGTCAGTGCAGAATGTAAATTTACAGCAGAATAAGTCGATATTAATTTGGGAATGCTTCTATCCGTTAAGGACAAGAGGATCTTCATTCGATCAGAGTTCAATAACCAACACAATTATCCAGTGATCTTCACACCAACGAATTCCAGTCCAGCTTTTTAGTGTTTATGAAATCAAAGGCTCCATGGAAATATCTCATATCATCTCAGCGAAACACTATCTCAAGTTTAGTCGCCGATTTGACTGACCTTCTCATGCGAGAAGTGAATTGTGTTGACTCTTGCGAATTCTTAATATTGTCAGCAAACCGCTTTCAGTCACAGCCGGCGGTTTCTGCTGTAGGCAGCATCGATACTAACATTTACTGGAGGTTTACTACAAGAGGACTAATTCTCAGAGTCTTGCGGTGATAGCTGGGGAGTGGGACTAAAGTGTACATTCGAACAGCCAGCATAGGCGTGACGGGCCGAATGGCCTAGTTATATTTTGTAAGTGTCTATGATTCTATGATTCTAGTCTGTAAAATCCATTGAACTGCATTATCCAAAGGGTAGGTGGATTGCAAATAAATTTCTTTCAAGAGTATGTGTAAATGTTGACTCCCAGGACACAACCAGTGAAGGCTCGAGATCCACTAACACTGCAGTTTTCATATTAATTCAGCCTAAATCTCCAGCCAGTGCCTGACCGGCCCTCTCGGCCCTTAACCTCATTTCTAACCTGCACGCATTCGCTCTTTAAATGCATTTGTAAATTAGAGTAAGAAACACCCTGAGCGACCCTGGTCTGAACCATCAAAAAAAAAATGGAGATGCAAAGTTATCATTGGTTTTCAAATGTCCTTCAATATATTGGTAACTCGGACACAGGAACATTGCAAATATTATTTGAATTACATCTTGCTCATATACTGTATAAAGAGGCAGAATGCAATTAAAAACACCAATACAATGACGTTGAAATGTGGAGAGAGACTGGACTGAAATTGCGCCTTTGAGACGAGGAGTCCATTCGGCCCGCCACGCCTCTGCTGGCTCTTTGAAAGATCTATTGAATTAGTCTCTACTCCCCGCCCTACTCTTTCCCCCATATCCCTGCAATTTTTCACCTTCAAATATTTATCTGATTCCCCCTTTTGAAAGTTCCTATTGAATCTGCGTCCACCGCCCTTTCAGGCAGCGCCTTCCAGATCACAATAACTCGCTGAATAAAAATAATTCTCTTCATCTCCCCCTCTGGTTCTTTTGCCGATTCTCTTCAATCTGTGTCCCTCTGGTTACCGACCCTCCTGCCCAGTGGAAACATCTTCTCATTAGTTACGCTCTCCAAACCCCTCTCCACTCTACCTGAACCTGACAGGATATCTCCTCCTGGAAGAGATGGGACAATGCACAGATGCTGAGGAAGCTCATTGTCCTTGACCCAGAACTGAGAGCTTCTAACTACCAGGAAAGAGTGAACAAGCTGGAACTCTTTTCTCTTAAAAAAGAATAGAAGATTGATGGGTGACCTGATAGAGGTCTTTCAAATAAGGAAATGGTTTAATAAGGCAGACATTGGGATGTTAGCTCGACATCTGCAGGATTTGGAAAACATTGATCACCTGTGTATGATAGTCACCAAAAAAAATCCAATGGGGAATTCAGGAGAAATGACTTTCCTCAGAGAGTGGGGAGAATGTGGAACTTGCTCCCACAGGGAGTAATCGAGGAGAATAGTATAGATACATGTTTCTGTGCGGTTACTGTCTGCAATTCTCTTCCTGTCCTGTCATTTTATGTAATTTTATGTTTTATTGTCTGAACTGTAAATTATTTACTGTCAATCCTCCCCCTGTTCCTTTACGTGCTGAATAATGATCGACCAATTTAATTTCATATCAGCACTTGGTGTTTATTAGAAGCTGTGTGACACAAGTTCACAAACACACCATGGTCAGTGTCTAAAAGGGAAATCTGTCCACATTCTGCTGATAGGCTCCTGGTCTTGACTGGAGTTAAGTCCTCAGAAAGAGATACACTTTAGGAGCAGATGAGTGGAGTTTTAAAAATATTTCTGGGGAAGCATTCATTTCCATCTATTTTCACGGCACCTTCACGTGACCTTCAGCGGTAACACGAACGATGGAGGATTTGATGCTGGTAGTGTTTCGAGATGGGGTACAAACAAAATAAATGAGAATAGTGACCCTTCTGGTAACTCTAATGGACATCAGGGATTGGGTGACGATGGCAGGAGAATGAACTCCCAGAGAAACCGAGGAATGATGAATTGTTTTTTTCAGATGGGACTCGAGATATCATGATACAATGAATTGCCAAAATGGAATAACAGGGTTTTAAAGTGACACATGATAAGGAATGTTCAAAAGGGGAAGATGGCAATACTGGCCAGTCAAAAGGAATTTTACTGGTCACCAGACGTTTGAGTCAAGTGATGTGTATTCTAGTTGCAGACTCATTCAATGGTACTCTGTTAGACCATGGGTACAAGCCCACGGTCTGTGGAGTGGATTGGTTGAAGTATTACTTGAATTCTCCAAGTAATAAAGACGGAAGTAAGGTTAAGGGATACGGAAGTTCTACTTACTTCATGTTTGGGGATGATAACATGTTAAAGCCACCAATGGGAGTGGTGATTCCATGTAAAATAGCCAGAATAAACCATTTTATCAGCACAGATGTAGTCTCCAGTGAAATACCCTTACTGTTGAATAAGCTGTCTATGAAAAAGGTTCAAATGAAATTAGATCTGGAACACAATAAGGCAATAGTTTTTGGAAAATCTGTAAGTTTACAGCTTACACAATTGGGACATTATTGTATCCCTTTAACAAGGCCTGACATTTCGAATCACCACCTTAAAGAAGTGTTGGTGACATCAAGGGGCAGGTGTTTAAAGAAAAAAAGGCAAATTGATCAAAACTACATCAGCAGTTTGTCCATCTATCTTGTCATAGGTTCAAAATTCCACTAAAGGATGCAGGGGTAATGGATGATGAACATACTAAACTTATAGAAGAGATGGGTGAGAATTGCAATATATGTAAAAAAAAATATATATAGGAGGATGCCATCATGGCCTAAAGTGAGTCTCCCATTAGCAAGAGACTTTAATGAAATTGCAGCAATGGACTTGAAGCGTTGGGATAAGGACAAAAATATTTTTCTCTTATGCTTCATAGACATGACAACTAGATACAGTCTGTCAAAAGTAACCTATAGTAAAAACAAAAAGGTCACTGGGGACAGGATAATGGAAAATGGATAGAAACTGGACTGGGAGCACTGGCTGAATTCTTAACTGACAATGTGGCAGTGGTGGTGGTGGAGTTTGCCAAGGATGCATTTAAAAGTGTGTGTGAAAATATGAACATTGTCATAATGAACACAGCAGTGGAAAGTCCCTTTAGTAATTGTTTTTGTGAAAGAAATCACACTGCAATTGTTGTTATGCTCCCTAAAATCTTAGCTGGCCAACCCAGCTGTAAACTGACATCTGCTTTGGTGCAGACGCTCCATCTGAAGAAATCACATTGAATGGTTGGGAGGCTACAGTCCCTATCAGTTAGTCTATGGGAGAAATCCAAAAGTGCATTCGGTAATGTGAGATCATACCCCGGCCTTGTAAGGTTCAATTTGCCCTGAGGACTTGAACGCCTTTCATGAAGGGGGAAGGACATTTATCAAGACTGAGGTTTCATAGAAAATTTGGCGAGCCTTACCATAGCCAATAAGGCCATCAGAAATACATTTTAATCCAAGGGACGTGGTAAATTACAAAAGAGAAGGGCAGAAAGAGCAGAAAGGCCCGGGTAAGGTTATAATCAGTGATGGAAAAACAGTAATTTTACAACATGCCAATCAAACTGTTAGGGTACATTCCTCAAGGCTAATTGGCACTGGTTATACATTTACAGAATCTGAACAGGGAATAGAAAGTGTAGAGGCAACGTGTACTTCACAAATGCATATGTTGGACAATTACGAGGAGCAGATGATGGCAGATAAAGGGCTGAGCTAATATGAGCAAAATGATACTGACATGCAGGATAAGGCTCTTTATCCTTAAGGACAACTACCCAATATAGGCACTAGAGTAACATATATGCCAGTAGAGGCCAGACAATGGGGGATGTCACCATTATAAGGAGAGCAGGAAAAGCCACTGGCAAATACAAACATTGCCTGAATGTGCAAGATGAGGGACAGGAGGCAAGACCCATGGATTGGCAAAATAAAGTGAAGACGTAGAAGGCCAGAAAATGCAGTGTGGGCTCTGAAAGTGGACCTGGGAGTGATCTGGGCGCTAGGAAAAGATCACAGACTTGCGAAAGGGAATCTGGTCGGAGGAGGGAGAGATCTTGTAACGGTAGTCCAGATGGAGACAGGGCACGAGTAGAGGTCATAGTTTGAGAAGAACAAGGACCGTGGAAGAAGTTAGGAACGTGAAAAGAAGTAGAGACCCTTATGTCTCGATGTAGAGACCCTTATCTCTAGAAGTGGAGACACTTTATCTCGAAATAGAGGCCCTTATGTCTAGAAGTAGATGCCCTTTATCGAGAAGCGGAGACCATTTATCTAGAAGTAGAGGTACTTATGAGTAGACATAGAGACCCTTATGTCTATCAGTAGAGACCCTTATGACTAGAAGTAGAGACTCTTATGTCTAGAAGTAGAGACTCTTATGTCCAGAAGTAGATGCCCTTATGTCTAGAAGTGGAGACCCTTAGGACTGGAAGTAGAGGCCCTTTATCGAGAAGTAGAGACCCTTCTGACTAGATGTAGAGACTATTATGTTTAGAAGTAGACACTCTTATGTCTAGGAATAGAGACCTTTATGATCAGAAGTAGAGACCCTTATGTCTAGAGGTAGAGGCCCTTATGACTAAAAGTAGAGGCCCATTATCTAGAAGTAGATAAGTATAGAAGTAACACAGAAACTAGGAACAGGAGTAGGCCATTCGGCCCTTCGAGCCTGCTCCGCCGTTCATTATGATCATGGCTGATCATCTAACTCAATAGCCTGCTCCCGCTTTCTCCCCAAATCCTTTGATCCCTTTCGCCCCAAGAGCTATATCTAACTTTTTGAAAACATACAATGTTTTAGTCTCAACTGCTTTCTTTGGTAACGAATTCCACAGGCTCACCACTCTCTAGGTGAAGCAATTTCTCCTCATTTCAGTCCTATATGCTCTACCCCATATCCCCAGACTGTGACCCCTGGTTCTGGACTCCCCCACCATCAGGAACATCCTTCCTGCATCTACCCTGTCTAGTCCTGTTACAATTGTACAGGTTTATATGAGATCCCCCCTCATTCTTCTGAACTCCAGCGAATATAATCCTAATCGACTCAATCTCTCCTCATATGTTAGTCCCACCATTCAAGGATTCAGTCGGGTAAACCTTCGCTGCACTCCCTCTATAGCAAGTATATCCTTCCTTAGATAAGGAGACTAAAACTGCACAGAGTATTCCAGGTGTGGTCTCACCAAGACCCTGTATAATTGCAGCAAGACATCCCTGATCCTGTACTCGAATCCTCTGGCTATGAAGGCAAACATACCATTTGCCTTCTTTACCGCCTGCTGCACCTGCATGCTTACCTTCAGCGACTGGTAGAGACCCTTATGATTAGAAGTAGAGATCCTTATGTCTAGAAGTCGAGAACCTTATGACTAGAAGTAGAGACCCTTATGTCTAAAAGCAGAGACCCTTATGTCTAGCAGTAGAGACCCATATCTCTAGAAGTAGAGACCCTGATGCCTAGAAGTAGAGACCCTTATGACTAGAAGCGCAGACGCTTATGTTTGGAAGTAGAGCCCTTATGACTAGAAGTAGCGGCCCTTATGTCAAGATGTAGAGACCATTATGAATAGAAGTAGAGGCCCTTATGATTAGAAGTAGAGACCCCTTTGTCTGGAAGTAGAGAACTTTATGTCTAGAAGCAGAGACCCTTATGTCTAGAAGCAGAGAGCTTTATGATCTATAAGTATAGACCCTTATGTCTAAAAGTAGAGACACTTAGGTCTAGAAGCAGGGCTCCTTATGACTAGAAGCAGAGACTCTTATGCCTAGAAGTAGAGACCCTTATTACTAGCAGTAGAGACCCTTATGTGTGGAAGCAGAAACCCTTATGTTTGGAAGTAGTCTCTTAAGTTCTAGGAGTAGAGAACCTTCTGTCTAGAAGTAGAGAACCTTATGACGAGAGGTAGAGACACTTA
The DNA here is from genome assembly GCF_964194155.1 of Cetorhinus maximus. NCBI lineage: Eukaryota > Metazoa > Chordata > Chondrichthyes > Lamniformes > Cetorhinidae > Cetorhinus > Cetorhinus maximus. The sequence continues at coordinate 1,751,696 of NC_135914.1, read as the reverse complement.
TGCCTAGACATAGAGACCCTTATGGCTAGAACCAGAGACCGTTACATCTAGAAGTAGCAACTCTCATGATCTACAGGTAGAGACCCTTATGTCTAGAAGTAGGGACCCTTATGCCTAGAAGCATAGACGCTTATACCTTGAAGTAGAGACCCTTATTACTAGCAGCAGAGACCCTTATGCTTAGAAGCAGAGACCCTTATGTGTAGAAGCAGAGACCCTTATGTTTAGAAGTCGAGACTCTTATGACCTAGAACTAGAGACCCTTATGTCTAGAAGCAGAGACTCTTATGATCTAGAAGTATAGAGCCTTATGTCTAGAAGTAGAGACCCTTATGTCTAGAAGTATAGACTCTAATGCCTCGACGTACTGACCCTTATGCCTGGAAGTAGAGTCTCTTATGCCTCGAAGCAGAGGCCCTTATGTCTAGAAGTAGAGACTCTTATGATCTACAAGTAGAGGCCCTTATGTCTAGAAGTAGAGACCATTATGACATGAAGTAGAAACCCTTTGTCTAGAAGTAGAGACCCTTATGACTAGAAGTTGAGACTCTTATGATTAGAAGTAGAGGCCCTTATGTCTCGAAGTAGGGACCCTTATGTATAGAAGTAGAGACCTTTATTTCTGGAAGTAGAGGCCCTTCTGTCTATAAGTAGATACCCTTTAACTAAAAGTGGGGATCATTGTGACTAGAAGTAGAGACCCTTATGTCTAGAAATAGAGGCCCATATGCCTTGAAGTAGGGACTCTTATGCCTAGAAGTAGAGACCCTTTTGACTAGAAGTAGAGATCCTTATATCCAGAAGCAGAGACCCTTATGACTAGAAGTAGAGACCTGTATGTCTAGGAGTAGAGACACTTCTGATTAGAAGTGGAGGCCCTTATGTCTAGAAGTGCAGGCCTTAATGACTACAAGTAGAGGCCCATATGACTAGAAGTAGATACCCTTATGTCGAGAATTAGAAACCCTTATATCTAGAAGTAGAGACCCTTATGTCTAGAACCAAAGACCCTTACATCTAGAAGTAGCGTCTCTTATGATCTAGAAGTTGAGACCCTTATGATCTACAAGTAGAAACCCTTAAGTCTAGAAGTAGAGGGCCCTTATGTCTAGAAGTACAGACCCTTGTGACTAGAAGTAGAGACCCTTGTGTCGAGAAGTAGGGGCCCTTATGACTGGAAGTAGAGAGCCTTATTACTAGAAGTAGAGACTGATATGACCACAAATAGAGACCCTTATGACTAGAAGCAGAGATCCTTATGACTAGAAGCAGAGACCCATAAGCCTAGAAGTAGAGACCCTTATTACTATCAGCAGAGACCCTTATGTTTAGAAGTAGAGACCCTTATGTTTAAAGCAGAGACCCTTAAGTTTAGATGTAGAGTCTCTTATGATCTCAAAGTAGAGACCCTTATGTCTAGAAGTAGAGACCCTTGCGTCTAGAAGCAGAGACTCCTATGATCTAGAAGTAGAGAAACTTATGTCTAGAAGTAGAGACCCTTATGTCTAGAAGTAGAGACCCTTATGCCTGGAAGTAAAGACTCTTATGCCTGAAGTAGAGACCCTTATGCCTAGAAGTAAAGACCCTTATGTCTAGAAGCAGAGGCCCTTATGTCTAGAAGCAGACCTCTTATGATCTCAAAGTAGTGACCCTTATGATCCACAAGTAGGGACCCTTACATCTAGAAGTAGAGACCCTTATGGGTAGAAGAAGAGACTCTTATACCTTGTAGTGGAGACTATTATATCTAGAAGCAGGGGCCCTTATGACTAGAAGCAGGGACCCTTATGCTTAGAAGTAGAGACCCTTATTTCTAGCAGCAGAGACACTTATGCTTAGATGTAGAGGCCCTTATGTGTAGAAGCAGAGACCCTTATGTTTAGAAGTAGAGTCTCTTATGATCTAGAAGTAGAGAACCTTATGTCTAGAAGTAGTGACACTTACGCCTTGATGTACAGACCCTTATTCCCTACTGGTAGAGACCCTTATGTGCAGAAGCAGAGGCCCTTATGTCTAGAAGTAGAGATTCTCATGATCTACAAATATAAACCCTTATGGTCTACAAGTAGGGACCTTTATGATCTGGAAGTAGAGACCCTTATGTCTAGATGTAGAGACCTTTATGACTAGAAGTAGAGACCTTTATGTCTAGAAATAGAGGCCCTTATGCCTTGAAGTAGGGACTCCTATGCCTAGAAGTAGAGACCCTTATGACTAGAGGTAGAGACCCTTATGCCTAGAACCAAAGACCCTTATATATAGAAGTAGCGACTCTTATGATCAACAAGTAGAGGCCCTTGTGTCTAGAAGTAGAGACCCTTATGCCTAGAAGTAGAGACCCTTATGACTTGAAGTAGAAACACTTTGTCTAGAAGTAGAGACCCTTATGACTAGAAGTCAAGACCCTTGTGATTAGAAGAAGGGCCCCTTATTTCTCAAAATGGAAACCCTTATGTCTAGAAGTAGAGACCTTTATGTCTGGAAGTAGAGGCCCTTATCAATAGAAATAGAGACCCTTATGTCTAGAAGTACAGACCCTTCTGTCTATAAGTAGATACCCATTAACTAGAAGTGGAGACCATTGTGACTAGAAGTAGAGACCCTTATGTCTAGAAGTACTGAACCTTTATCTAGCAGTAGAGATCCTTATGTCTAGAAGTGGAGACTCTTATGTCTAGAAGTAAAGACCCTTATGTCTAGAAGTAGAGACCCTTATGTCTAGAAGTAGAGACCTTTATGACTAGATGTAAAGATACTTTATCTAGAAGTAGACACCCTTATGCCTAGATGTAGAGACCATTATGTCTAGAAGTAGTGACACTTATTACTCGAAGTAGAGACCCTTATGTCTAGATGTAGAAACCCTTTATCTAGAATTAGAGACCTTTATGAGTAGAATTAGAGACCCTTATGTCCATAAATAGAAACCCTTATGTCTAGAAGTAGAGAACCTTATGACTAGAGGTAGAGGCCCATTATCTTGAAGTAGGGACCTTTTTTCTAGAAATAGAGTCCCTTATGGCTAGATGTAGAGGCCTTTATAGAAGTAGAGACTCTTATGTCCAGAGGTAGAGACCCCTATACCTAGAAGTAGAGTCCTTTTGTCTAGAAGTAGAGACCCTTATCTCTAGAAGTAGAAACCCTTATGTCTAGAAGTAGAGACCCTTATGTTTAGAAGCAGAGACTCTTATGATCTAGAAGTAGAGAACCTTATGTCTAGAAGTAGTGACTCTTATGCCTTGATGTACAGACCCTTATGCCTAGAAGCAGAGGCCATTATGTCTAGAAGTAGACACTCTCATGATCGACAAGTAGAAACCCTTATGATCTACAAGTAGGGACCTTTATGATCTGGAAGTAGAGACCCTTATGTCTAGATGTAGAGAATTTTTTGCCTAGGAGTAGAGACCCTTATGTGTAGAAATAGAGGCCCTTATGTTTAGAACCAGAGACCCTTACATCTAGAAGTAGCGACTCTTATGATCTACAAGTAAAGGCCCTTATGTCTAGAAGTAGAGACCCTTATGTCTAGAAGTAGAGACCCTTGTGACTTTAAGTAGAAACCCCTTGTCTGGAAGTAGAGACCCTGATGACTAGAAGTATCGAAGTAGAGACCCTTATGTCTAGAAGTAGAGACTGTTATGTCTGGAAGTCGAGGCCCTTATCAATAGAAGTAGAGGCCCTTATCAATAGAAGTAGAGGCCCTTCTGTCTATACGTAGATACCCTTTAACTAGAAGTAGGGACCATTGTGACTAGAAGGAGAGGCCCTTATAACTTGAAGTACAGGCCCTTTTGTCTAGAATTAGAGACCCTTATGAGTAGAATTAGAGACCCTTATGTCTATAAATAGAGACCCTTATGTCTAGAAGTAGAGGTGGAGGCTGATTATCTAGAAGTAGGGACCCTTTATGTAGAAATATAGCCCCTTATGACTAGAAGTAGAGGCCTTTGTGTCTAGAAGTAGAGACCCTTAAGTTTAGAGGTGGAGACCCTTATGTATCGAAGTAGAGACCCTTTATCTAGAAGTAAAGACCCTTATCTCTAGAAGTAGAAACCCTTATGTCTAGAAATAGAGATGCTTTATCTAGAAGTAGAGACCCTTATGACTAGAAGCAGAGACCATTATGCCTAGTAGTAGAGACCCTTCTGACTAGAAGTAGTCAGAATGGAGACCCTTATGAGTAGAATTAGAGACCCTTATGTCTATAAATAGAGACCCTTATGTCTAGAAGTAGACCCTTATGACTAGAAGTAGAGGCCCATTATCTAGAAGTAGGGTCTTTTATCTAGAAATAGAGTCCCTTATGACTAGAAGTAGAGGCCTTTATGTCTAGAAGTAGAGACCCTTAAGTTTAGTGGTAGAGAGCCTTATGTCTAGAAGTAGAGACCCTTTATCTAGAAGTAGAGACCCTTATCTCTAGAGGTAGAAACGCTTGTGTCTAGAAATAGAGACACTTTCTCTAGAAGTAGAGACCATTATGCTTCGTAGTCGAGACCCTTCTGACTAGAATTAGAGAGCGATACAGAGAAGGAAAGGAAAAGTAAGCTAGAGGGAGTGGGGCCAGAGACGGGATACAGAGAGTGACACACAGGATGAGGGAATCAGGGCTACAGGGATGGCAGAGAAAGAGCGAGAGAAAGGGAGAGGCAGATGAAGATAGATACAGGTGGAGAAAGACAAAGGGGGAGAGTGACACAAACACACACACAGTGGGAATGAAAAATAGAGACAAACAGAGAGGCTTGGAGAGAAATGGGGATGCTATTAGAGGGAGACAGAGTGAGACCGGAAGGGATTGAGAGAACATGGAGAGAGAGAGAGGCACGGCGAAGGGACGTGGAGAAAAGTGCCGGCAGAGAAAGTTGTGGGGGTGTTGCGGGGTGGGTGGGGTGAAAGAGAGTGGGTGATAGAGGCAGATGAATAAATAGTGATTATGAGTGAAGAAAAGCGAGTTGGTGTGAATGGCAGAGGGGGAAGGAGGGACAGGAGAACAGGGAGATTGAGAAAGGGAGAGAGGGAGACAGAGAGATAGGAGGCAGAGAGAGAGAGAGAAGAGAGTGAAAAAAAGACATTTTGTGAGGGCGAGAAAATGGGAGTTGGATGGAAACTGCGAGAGGGAGAATTGAGAGATGGGAACAGGGATAGAAAGATAGGAGAGTGCAGTAACTAGAGATAGAGACGGGGTGGCAGACAGAGAATGAGGAGAGATAGATGGGCACAAACAAAAGTGGAGAGAGAAGTAGATTATACACGGCATGACAATCAAAACAGAAAATGTACGCCATTCTTAATGACGGGTCCAAATCGTATCCATTGGACCTGCCACTAAGCATGGCCACACAGCCTTGCTCAAAAGCAAGTTACAAAAATGTTTGTTAAGGCTTATCTAAGAATAATGAACTGTCTGGTGGTGCATATGATAGGATTCATCCTCATGACTCACCTCGTCCACATGTGTGTGGGTTGCCAAAGACACACAACAGTGGTGTCCCTTTATGTCCCACCTTACCTATGACTAGTTCTGCACAACATGAATTAGTCCAATGGTTTGGTCAGTTGCTGCAACCAGTTCTGAGCAAGTTTTCCACATCCACGGTGAGGGATTCCTTCACTTTTGTGAGGTCCATACAGCACTTACATACCGATAGCAATGCCATGTCCATGTGCAAATTTCACATTGCCAGCCTATTCACTGAAGCACCACTCAAAGAAGCCAAGGACATATACACTGCATCACTGTATCATGGCAATCCAGATGCACTGCCATCATCTGAATCGGTATTCATTGAACTTATGAACTTAGCACCTCACGCTGTTAAGTTCAGCTTGGCCGTGTATGCCCATGGAATCCCCTCTGGGATCAGCTCTCGTGAGCACTTTTCGGTTTCCACGTGAAACTTGTTTTCGAAGGCATGACCCCCTAACCTCCTACAGCTTGCATATTTCCAACACATAGACGGTGTGATTGCTATCTTTGAATGTGCAGCTGAAAGTAAGAGTTTCCTTGTACAACTTAATGGACTCCATCCCGCGTTCAAATTCACCTTTGGAATGGAGCAGTCCAATGAGCTTCCTTTTCTCCGCTTGCCGGTTGAGAAACCTGCCAACCTACTGTCTACCCCAAGCCTGCATCCGCTGGTCAGAAATGTGTTGGGGTTCTTACTGCGCCATGTGCTATAAGATTGGCCTTATCGGCAACCTCGTGAACAGAGATTGAGGCATTTGCTCACTGTGAAGGCTTGATGCCAAAATAGGGCCCATCAAGCCTCTCAGAGCAAAAAAAAAAGGTTCACTCAACTGATACCTGGGATGAGTGGGTAAGATATTATGAGGAAAGGTTGAGCAGGCTGGGCCTGTATCCATTGGAGCTCAGAAGGTCGAGAGGTGACCTTATTGAAATATGTAAGATCCTGAGGGGACTTGGCAGGGTGGATGTTGACAGGGTGTTTCCCCTTGTGGGAGAGGCTAGAACTAGGAGACACAGTTTAAAAATAAGGAGTCTCTCAGGTAAGGCGGAGATGAGAAGATTTTTTTTCTCTCTCAGAGGGTCGTGAATCTTTGGAACTCTCTTCTTCAGAGAGCGATGGAGGCAGGATCAGTGAATATTTTTAAAACAGAGGGAGATAGATTCTATCTATCTAAGGGGCAGGCACAGGGGGAGCTGCATTGTGATGGCTTCCTGTGCATTCCCACCACTGGGGATTACAATAGGAAGACAGGGACCCATGCTGGCTGCCTGCACCACAGAAGCGGGCAGCCAATGAAGCTGATTGATTAAGATTAATTAATTAATTAAGATTCAAAATAATTGGCAAAAGGAGTAAATGTGTTGTGTGGAAAATAATTTTAACCCAGAGGGTGGTTGGAGTCTGGAACAAACTTCCTGGAAGGGTGGTGGAAGCAGGGTCAATCAAGGTATTCAAAAGAGAATTGGATTGCTACCTGAAAATAATGAATGTGCAAGGTTACAGGGATAAGGCAGGGGAGTGGGACTAGGTGGAATGTTCTTTCAGAGAGCCAGTGCAGACTTGATGGGCCAAATGGCCTCCTTCTGCACTGTAAAGATACTGTAATCAGGGGTAGGCGGGAATGTGGAGTTAAGGCCACAATCAGATCAGACCTGACCTTATTGAATGGTGGAGCAGGCTCAAGAGGCCGAATGGCCTACTCCTGCTCCAAAATTTGTATCTTCGTATGTTCGTATCCTGCGGCTAATGGCTAAACTGGCCAGATCATTACTCTCTGTATCTCACATAAGCTCACGAATGGGCCTAAGGCCACCACTTTTGATCCTGAAAAGTGCACAGTCCACCTCAGATTGCCCTGGAAGGGTAAGGTGCCACAAAAATGTGAGCAACAACTGAAGCTCTTCCATGCTGCTACCATGAGTAGCAACAGGGGCGGTACTCTCCACCAACAGGATGCTGTCATCAAACCGAAAAGGTATTCTCCAAGCTCAAAAATGAGTAAGGTGGTTTATGAATTTTAGTATTGGTGAGGTGTCACGTATATAGGCCATATGTCCCAAAGACTGGTGGGTCATCTCTAACAGCACGCCCCTTCCAGTGGTCCACAACAGGCAGCTTCCTGACCATTAACACAGCCAGCCTATACTTGCAAAACTCAGAGCATAGTGTCTGACATTAGATGTGTTTCTGTAATCGGACAACACTGACTGAGCAATCCCAAGTGTACAACACGAACAACCAATTTAAGATTATCAGTCATTTTGCAGTGTGGCTCACTTACACATGCTAGAAGCTACATATATTCACATGCAGGGCCCTGTCCTCTGCAAACAGGAAGAACGTGACCAGGCACTGCACCTCTTTCAACTAAACAAAACACTTGGAAGAACAATTGTGCCCCAGTGGATTCCCCATGGCAAAGGCTTGACCAATCAGAGTCCACTTGCCTGGTTTGAATTTGAACAAAAGCTTTTGGGGGCAGGAAGGGGGGGTTATTGCTCCCTGTGGAATTACCCATGGCAATGCCTCAACCACGCAGAGTCCACTTGCCAGCCAATCAGCACCTTTTCTCATGCAGCACAAGTTGTTGTTCCCTTTGTAGTTTTGTATTCTTGTGATTCTGTCCTGATGAGTGCAAGATGAAAAGCTTTGACAGCATGTCTCTTTTAACAGCAACACTCAAAGCAGAAAGTGCTGCAAGTCTGCAAAGAGAGAAGCAGAGTTAACGTTTTGAGTCCATCATGACTTCTTCAGGACTGAACTCAATGCTTGAACTCGAATCGTTAACTCTGTTTCTCCCTCCACGGATGCTATCAGACTTGCCGAGATTTTCCAACACTTTCTGTTTTATCTTCAGGTCTCCAGTATCCTTAGTCTTTTCATTCGATTATAGACAGAGGGACATGTGCGTCCTGTGTGCCGTGGACACTTTGATAGTTAATAATCATTTGAAAGACCATGTTTCAATACTGGGTGGGATCTCAGATCTTTTATCACCAACGATATCACACAGAGGACCTGCTGACAACTAAGCAGGAACGACTGGGCCAAAAGATTTGTCCCAGGTGGATTCATTTAAATAGGCTGGGACAACAGAAGCAGGAATTTAGAACTTACGAGTGACCTGACTGTGAGAATGGAGTGGAGGATCTGGGGGAGGAGGGTTACTGAGAGAGGGAGAGACTGTGAAGATGGAGAACCCCAGGGTGGAGGAACGCTGAGCGTGGTAACTGCCTGGATTGACCCTCCCTCCTGGCAATCGCGGGTCATGTAATGTACTGCGGGGGACTCTGACCAGTGAGCTCTTAGAGTGGGCAATCCGGGAGGAGGGGCATTTCCCATTAGAGATCTGGTCAAGCGTGCAAGGACTGAAAATGTCTCTGCAATAAAGTTTACCTGTTTCTTGATGAAACTGAAGAAGAGTCACACAGACTCGAAAGGTTAACTCTGCTTCTCTCTCCACAGATGCTGTCAGACCTGCTGAGTTTTTTACAGCATTTTCTGTTTTCATTGTTGAGGAAACCTGTCTGCTCCGTACAGTCATCACATTTGGCGACGAGGGTGAAATCAACTTCGACTCTGCACCTTGCCCTGTTACTCCGAGTAAATCGAATTTTAAGAAAGCTACTCACCAGTCACGCCACCGTTTGGAAGAATCTATCCATACGATGCTAATGTTGAAGACTCAAGCCAGTGTGTCGAGCGCCTCAGATTTTAAATTGTAATAATGCAGCACTTTAAATTCAATTCAAGAGTTCAGGCCCCAGGAGGGTCCATCGCAGCCTATGTAGTGAACCACAAGCAGTTAACAGGATGCTGCAACTTCGGAGACCTTTTGAATGAAATGCTGTGGAACTGATTGGTATGTGTAGTCAAGGGTGATGCCATTCAGCGCCGATTACTTGTCGAGCTCAATATCGATGTTAAACCCACCCCGGAAATCTCCCTCGCCTTGGAAAGTGCCGCGAGAGTTTGCAGCTTTTGCAGCACATGGGTAATGGTACTTCATGTTGGGAGGGAACCTGCCGCCGAGCATGGAGCAAAAGCCAGACCTGCAGAATGAAAGCGCAATTCGATGGCCACTGTGAGAAATATTGAGAAGCCTGACAGAAACGCTTCATCATCAGTTTCAAGATAAAATTGTGATAGATGTGGAGATAACCACGGGGCAGATACCAGTAAATTCAAAGAGGCAGAATGTCATTATTGTCACAAGAAGGGTCACGTGGTTAGGCAATGCCGGACAAAGTTGAAAACAGCAAGCAAACATGATGGAAGTAACAGGTACAGCAAAAGCTGAAGCTGCTGCTCCTGATGTTTACTCCTTATATAATGTGACTGCTGTGAAGACTGAGCCTATTACGGTGACAGTACAAGTGAATGAGAAGCCACTAACAATGGAGGTGGATGCTGGTAACTCAACTATGGTGGTAGGAGAGCACACTTTCAGGTACCTTAATGAAGGAAGACAGTCAATAAACTTGGAGCGGACAACCACTAAATTAAGAACTTATATGGGAGTCTATTCAAGTAAAGGGCATCGCCATTGCCCTAGTCCTCTCACAAGCGACAGACAACCCAACTGCCTGTAATAATAGTGAAAGGGGATGGACCCAATCTTTTAGGTCCAGATTGGCTACAGAATAACAAACTCAACTGCTCTGAGATATTTCACCTAAAATCAGACGGGATCCCAGAACCTCGAAGGAAATACAACATGGGTCTCGGGATGAATTAGGGGAGTTAAAAGGCATGCACGCCAAGATACATGTTGATCCTCAGGTGACACCAGGTTTCTTTCAGGCTAAGCCTGTGCCTTATATATTGAAAGAAAAGGTGGATGCAGAGCTGTGCTGGTTAGAAAAGCTGGGCATTATCCAACCTGTCCAATTCTCAGAGTGGGCAGCACCCATAGTTCCATTGGTTAACTGGACCACACCAAACGCACCTGTGGAGACTATAAATTGACTTTAAATAAGGCTGAAAAACTAGGCAAGTGCCCCATTCCAATGATAGGCCACTTATATGCCAAGCTGGCTGAGGGCAAGTCCTATGTGTAATTGGATATGAGCCAAAACTGGATAGCACTTCGACAGAATACTTGACTATTAACACACACATAAGGGTCTCTGTCAGTACACTCATCTAACCTTTGGAGCATGTGTTATTTTCCAGAGATCAATGGAGAGTCTTTTGCAAGGACACCCACAAGTGGCAGTACATTTGGATGATGTTGGCATCACTGGGACTTGGCCAACTTGGGAGGAGATGCTAAGAAGGTTCATGGAAGCTGGCACACGATTATTTGCACATTTCAAGCACCAGGATTCACTTGTCCAGGTCACAGGGTGGGCGCCATGGGTTTTCATCCAGTAGAATATTAAGTTCAGGCAATAAAAGATGGGCCCTCACCGTCCAATGTAACCGAACTCAAGTCCTTCCTGGGTATGATCAACTACTATAGCTGCTTCTTACCCAACCTATCAACTGTTATGACACCATTACACTCACTGCTAAAAAAAGAACCACTGTTGTCAAGGGGTTCACAGAAAGAAGAAGCTTTTGTGAAATTAAAGAAATTGCTGCATTCATCGGGTTTATTGGTGCACTACAACCCATGGAAAGAGCTGGTGTTAACATGTGATGCCTCTCGTTATGGTGTAGGATCCATGTTATCCTGGCTTACACATTGAAAATGCAAATGCACTCAGTCGCCTCCCATTACCAGATAGCATTGTAAATACTCCACAAGAACTAGTGCTATTACTGAATTTCTGAGATTCTTCACCAGTGTGTGTGAAACAAATTAGAAATTGGATGAACAGAGATCTAGTATTATCCCAAGTCAAAGACTGTGTTTTGCTAAGGTGGCCAAATTCGCCCGTATCTGAAGAATTGAGACTATTCCATGTCAGCAACACAGAATTAAGCTGTCAAGATGGAATTGTGCTGTGGGGTTCAAGAGTTGTCTCCCCATCACAAGGTAGGCATCCATTCTTGACAGAGCTTCACAGCGTGCATCCAGGCATATCAAAGATGAAAATCCTTGCGCAAATCTATGTATGGTAGCAAGGCATTGACAGAGACATCGAAAGCGTGGTCAAGCAGTGTTTTCGCTGTCAGCAACATCAGAAGCTGCCTGTTTCAGCTCCTCTGCATCTGTGGGAGTGGCCTGGTTGACCCTGGGTTCAACTACATATCGATTATGTAGGGCCATTCCTAGGTGCCACGTTCTTGTCAATTGTAGATGCACATTCAAAATGGATGGATGTGTACAAAGTCAAATTGCCAATGCCGAACACAACTATCGAGGAACTACGTCACTGTTTCAGCATACATGTCCTACCTGAAATTGTCGTTTCTGATAACTGTACAGCCTTTACCAGCACCGAGTTACAGAAATTCATGGATCTGAATGGGATCCACCATATAAAGACAGCTCCCTGGCATCATTCATTGAATGATGTAGCCAAGAGGGCTGTGCAAACTTTTAAATCTGGTATGAAAAGGTTATGGGAATGCACTCTGGAATTTCGACTTTCCCAGATTCCCTTAAGTTATCGTTGAATGGCACATTTGACTACGGGTTCTACACATCAGAGTTATTAATGAAACACTGTCTGCACATACATTTACACTTGGTATTTCCAAATTTAGAGGGGAAAGTAACACAGACCCAGAGTAATCAGAAATTTAACCATGACATACACTGTAAGGCTCACACATTCAGCGTAGGTGACATGGTATACATGCAAAATTTCAGCAGTAGATCTGTTGGGCTCCGGCAGCCATGGTTTCAGCGTCTGGTCCATTATCTTTCCAAGCACAACTGGGAGATAGAATCATCTGTAAGCACATAGATCACATCCATGCCAGTGAGGCACCCCAACAATTAACTGATCAACCTGTGGTGAATGTTGCACCATCGGCTTCTGAGCTGTGATTGACCTAGAACAGACATTCCAGATGTTTCAGAGGAGTTGCCAAATCCTGAACTGCCCAGCTCCAATGATGTGTCTCATACTGCAGCTCCAGATCCTGTTAAAAAACACCTGTGGTAGAGCTACCCCACCCTAACCGTATACGAAAAGCACCTCAGACACTTGATTTATTATCACCTGAAATTGTATATATGTTTTTTGGATGTTCAAATGTGTTTTGTAAAGAGTAATTGTAAACAATTAAAGGGGGAGGCACGGTGGTAACTGCATGTATTGGCCCTCCCTCCTGCCAATCGTGGGTCATGTGATGTATTGCGGGGGCTCCCACAGATGAGCTCTTAGCGCGGGCAATCCAGGATGCAGGGCTTTTCCGATGAGAGATCTGGTCGATCGTGCAAGCACTGAAATTGTTTCTGTCATAAAGTTTCACTCTTTCTTGACGAAAATAGTCTGTTCCATAGTCATCACACTGAGAGAGGGAGGGGCTGCGGGGAGTGGGGAATCCCAATGTGGAGGGTCACTGGGAGAGGGAGGTACTGTGCAGAGTGGAGAACCCAGGGCAGAGGGTCGCTGGTAGAGGGAGGGACCGCGGAGAGCAGAGAACTCCAGGCAGGAGGGTCACTGAGAGAGGGAGGGGCTGTGGAGAGCAGAGAACCCCAGGGAGGAGGGTCACTGAGAGAGGGAGGGACTGTGGAGAGAAGAGAACTCCAGGCAGGAGGGTCACTGAGAGAGGGAGGGGCTGTGGAGAGCAGAGAACCCCAGGGAGGAGGGTCACTGAGAGAGGGAGGGACTGTGGAGAGCGGAGAACTCCAGGGAGGAGGGTCACTGAGAGTGAGGGGCTGTGGAGAGCGGAGAGCCCCAGGGAGGAGGGTCACTGAGAGAGTGAGGGGCTGTGGAGAGTGGAGAGCCCCAGGGAGGAGGGTCACTGAGAGTGAGGGGCTGTGGAGAGTGGAGAGCCCCAGGGAGGAGGGTCACTGAGAGAGGGAGGGGCTGTGGAGAGCAGGGAACCCCAGGGAGGAGGGTCACTGAGAGAGGGAGGGGCTGTGGAGAGCAGAGAGCCCCAGGGAGGAGGGTCACTGAGAGAGAGGAACCCAATACCTCAGCTGAGGCCCAACCAATAATTTATAAAGTTTTAGCATAACATCCACACTGTCGCAACTATGACACCATTTATAAATCTAAATATTCTGTGTGCACTTGAACCATCTTATCGATTTGTATTCCCATTGTTGAAGAAGTGTGTACAGAAATTCTGTTTTTAATTGCCCTATTTAGTTTATATTGTCTCTCTTCTTTCCTCCTCCCAGATCTATCCTTCACTCTGCTCTGCATTCAATTTCATTTACCATGTGTTTTGCCATTTCACCAACCTGTCTATATCTCCTTGAAGCCTAGGGCTATCCTCCTGTTTATATTTCCCAGTTCCTGCTATCTGCAAACGTAAAAATTTAGTCATTTAGACATGAGTCTTCATCGCGTATAAGTGTCAAAGTAAGCATTCGTCCCAAGGCTGGCCCCTGGGAGCATCACTGTATACTACCCTGTCTAAATAACCATCGTTCACTACTCCTCTCTGCTTTCTGGCTGGAATTTTCCCCGCCCATTGGCATCGGGTGTGTTCAATGACATGAGCAGACAATATGGCAAGAAGGCCAAAAATCAGTTTCACAACATTGTGAAACCAGGTTGCAATCGTCTACCCGTCAATAGGGGGCCCACATGTCCCACCATCGGATGTAATACATTGTAGTACATCTGCGTATCATTACAAACCCAGCTCACTGGAATCATTGCCCCCTGCTGGATCATCCGAGCACATTGGCATGACTGCACGCCAACATGTTTCACAACTGTACATAAGTGATGTGCACCTGGTGAGCTGCACTTTGCTCAGGACTCCCAGGTTTGTTTGCCTACCTTGCTTCGGGCAGCACTCACGGTCATCAGCGCCAGGCTTTGCAGACTATTGGCCCCTGGGAACATGGAGGAACTCAAAAGGGATTGCAAAGGCTGAAGAACCGTGAAACCCCTCTTTGAGTGTCAGACACACTGGGGGGGTGATCAAGGAGAACATTAAAAGGTTCTTCACCTTCAAAGGTGTTCAGAAGGTGAGAGAGAGACAGTGAGAAATGTCCCAGCTCCAGAAAAATACACAGAACCTGCTCCGGCGGCAGTCGATGGGGGTCAATGTCAAGGAGGATCTCCAAGTCGTGAGGAGCCAGCAAGTCTCGCTCTTTGCCTCAGAGGTCATCTTCCGATCCAGGGTCCACGCTGCAGAGCTGGATGAGAGGTGGTCGATTTCTCCTTCTGAAAGGTACACAGAGAGAGCTCTGTGATCAGCAGCCTGTAGGAAGGAGGCAGCTCAGTAAAGCCATCACAGTCTGAAATTTTGAGGATTAGCAAATCCTTTTATGCCGGATTGCATGACCTGAATCCCACAAAAAACACAGCCTCCAAGTCCTTCTTGTCCTTTATCACAGATGTCTTAGATTATAGTGAGCGGGAGACTGTGGGCAAACCACTAACTTTTTCAATATTTATTCATGGGATGTGGGAATCACTGTCTAGGCCAGCATTTATTACCCATCCCTCATTACCCTTCTTCAGAGGGCAGTTAAGAGTCAACCACATTGCTGTAGGTCTGACCATAAGACCATAAGACCACAAGACATAGGAGCAGAAATTAGGCCATTCGGCCCATCGAGTCTGCTCCGCCATTCAATCATGGCTGATAAGTTTCTCAACCCCATTCTCCCACCTTCTCCCCGTAACCTTTGATCCCCTTACCAATCAAGAACCTATCTATCTCGGTCTTAAATACACTCAATGACCTGGCCTCCACAGCCTTCTGTGGCAATGAATTCCATAGATTCACCACTCTCTGGCTAAAGAAGTTTCTCCTCATCTCTGTTCTAAAAGGTCTTCCCTTTACTCTGAGGCTGTGCCCTTGAGTCCTAGTCTCTCCTACTAATGGAAACATCTTCCCCACGACCACTCTATCCAGGCCTTTCAGTATTCTGTAAGTTTCAATCAGATCCCCCCTCATCCTTCTAAACTCCATCGAGTATAGACCCAGAGCCCTCAAACGTTCCTCATATGTTAAGCCTTTCATTCCTGGGATCGTTCTTGTGAACCTCCTCTGGACTCTCTCCAGGGCCAGAACATCCTTCTTGAGATACGGGGCCCAAAATTGCTCACAAAATTCTAAATGTAGTCTGACCAGAGCCTTATAAAGCCTCAGCAGCACATCCCTGCTTTTATATTCTAGTCCTCTCGAAATAAATGCCAACATTCCATTTGCCTTCCTAACTACTGACTCAACCTGCAAGTTAACCTTAAGAGAATCTTGGACTAGGGCTCCCAAGTCCCTTTGCACTCCAGATTTCTGAATTCTCTCACCATTTAGAAAATAGCCTATGCCTCTATTCTTCCTACCAAAGTGCATGACCTCACACTTCCCCACGTTATATTCCATCTGCCACTCCTTTGCCCATTCTCCTAACCTGTCCAAATCCTTCTGCAGCCTCCCCGCCTCCTCAATATTACCTGTCCCTCCACCTATCTTTGTATCATCTGCAAACTTAGCCAGGATACCCTCAGTTCCTTCATCTAGATCATTAATGTATAAAGTGAAAAGTTGTGGTCCCAACACTGACCCCTGTGGAACTCCACTAGTCACCGGCCGCCATCCTGATCTTATCCTTATCTTATCTTATCTTACCCTAATCCCCACTCTCTGCCTCCTGCCAGACAGCCAATCTTCTAACCATGCTAGTACCTTGCCTCTAACACCATGGGCTCTTATCTTACTGAACAGCCTCCTGCACCTTGTCAAAGGCCTTCTGGAAGTCCAAGTAGATAACATCCATTGGCTCTCCTTTGTCTAACCTTCTCGTTACCTCCTCAAAGAATTCTAACAGATTTGTCAGGCATGACCTCCCCTTGATGAAACCATGCTGACTTTGCCCTATTTTATCATGCACTTCCAAGTATTCTGAAATCTCATCCTTAATAATGGACTCTAAAATCTTACCAACGACTGAGGTCAGGCTAATCAGCTTGTAATTTCTCATCTTTTGCCTCACTCCCTTCTTAAACAGGGGGGTTACATTAGCAATTTGCCAGTCCTCTGGGACCCTCCCTGACTCCAGTGATTCCTGAAAGATCACCACTAACGCCTCCACTATCTCTTCAGCTATCTCCTTCAAAACTCTGGGGTGTAATCCATCTGGCCCAGGTGATTTATCCACCTTCAGACCTTTCAGTTTTCCTAGCACCTTCTCCTTGGTAATGGCCACCATACTCACCTCTGCTCCCCGACTCTCTTGAACTTTGGGGATGTTACTCGTGTCTTTCACCGTGAAGACTGACACAAAGTACCTACTCAGTTCCTCCGCCATTTCTTTGTTCTCCACTACTACTTCTCCAGAATCATTTTCCAGCAGCCCAATGTCCACTTTTGCCTCTCTCTTACCCTTTATATATCTAAAAAAAACTCTTGCAATCTTCTTTTATATTATTGGCTAGTTTACCCTCATATTTAATCTTCTCCCTCCTTATTTCTTTTTTAGTTGTCCTCTGTTGGTCTTTGTAGGCTTCCCAATCCCTTGGTTTCCCACTGCTCTTCACCGCATTGTATGCTTTCTCTTTAGCTTTTATGCTGTCCCTGACTTCCCTTGTCAGACATGGTTGCCTTGTCCTCCCTTTAGTATGCTTCTTCTTCCTAGGGATGAATTTTTGCTGTGTCTCCCAAATTACTCCAAGAAACTCCTGCCATTGCTGTTCCACTGTCTTTCCTGCTAGGCTCATCTCCCAGTCAATTCTGGCCAGCTCCTCCCTCATGCCTCTGTAGTTACCTTTATTCAACTGTAATACCGTTACATCTGATTCCAGCTTTTTCCTCTCAAATTGCAGGGTAAATTCTATCATATTATGGTCACTTCCTCCTAAGGGTTCCTTCACCTTAAGCTCCCTTATCAAATCTGCCTCATTACACATCACTAACTCTAGAATTGCCTGTTCCCTAGTGGGCTCCACCACAAGCTGCTCCAAAAAGCCATCTCGTAGAC
This sequence comes from Cetorhinus maximus, assembly GCF_964194155.1. Lineage (NCBI taxonomy): Eukaryota > Metazoa > Chordata > Chondrichthyes > Lamniformes > Cetorhinidae > Cetorhinus > Cetorhinus maximus. The sequence continues at coordinate 1,734,215 of NC_135914.1, read as the reverse complement.
ATTCTACAAATTCCTTTTCTTGGGATCCACTACCAACCTGATTTTCCCAGTCTACCTGCATATTGAAATCCCCCATGATCACTGTAACCTTGCCTTTCTTACACACCTTTTCTATCTCCTGGTGTATCTTGTGCCCCACATCCTGACTACTGTTCGGAGGCCTGTACATAACTCCCATTATGGTTTTTTACCTTTGCGGTTCCTCAACTCTACCCACTTAGATTCTACATCATCTGACCCTACGTCATTTCGTGCTATCGATTTAATTTCATTTCTTACTAACAAAGCAACCCCACCCCCACTGCCAACCTGCCTATCTTTTTGATAGGATGTATATCCTTGGATATTTAGCTCCCTGTCCTGATCCCCTTGCAGCTATGTCTCCGTGATGCCCACCACATCATACCTGCCAATTTCAATCTGCGCCACAAGCTCATTTACCTTATTTCGTATACTGCGTGCATTCAGATACAACACCTTCAGTCCTGTATTTCCCGTCCCCTTTCTCATTGTCGTCCCTTTATCTGATGTGCTTGAAGTTAGATTCCTAGCCCTTTCCAAACACTCTGTCCTATTTTGTGTTCTGGGGACTTTAATAGCCTCTCCTGGGCTCTCCTTTCTTTTCAGTTTTTTCATAATTTTCCATGAAATTGAATCCACCCCCCCACACGCTAACCTGCTGCTTTGTTTCCAATTAGTTGTACTTCTTGGAGTTTTACCCTTCCCTCCCCACAACCTCCACTTCCTTTTTTAAAGTCCTGTTGACCACCCTATTTACCCTTTTCACTAGAACATTGGTCCCAGATCGGTTCAGGTGGAAACCGTCCCAACGGTACAGATCCCTCCTGTTCCAATACTGACGCCAGTGCCCCACGAAATAGAACCCCTCTTTCCCGCACCATTCCTTTAGCCACATGTTTACTTCCCTTATTCTCGCGTCCCTATGCCAACTTGCACGTGGCTCGGGTAGTAATCCGGAGATTATAACCCTTGAGGACCTGTTCCTTAATTTAGTTCCTAGTTCATGATAATCCCCAAACAGGTCCTCTTTCCTAGTCTTACCTATGTTATTTGTCCTGACGTGGACCACAACAACTGGATCCTCCCCCTCCCTCTCCAATATCCTTTCAAGCCAGTCAGAGATGTCCCTCACCCTGACATTGGGCAGGCAACATACCATGCGGGACTCTCGATCCTGCTTACAAAGGATGCTATCAATTCCCCTAATTATAGAATCCCCTACAACTACCACTTGTCTTTTTGCTCCCCCCTCTTGAATGGCCTCCTGTGCCACGGTGCCGTGGTCAGCTGGCTCATCCTCCCTCCAGCTCTGTTCCTCATCCATACAGGGAGCAAGTACCTCGTACCTGTTGGACAAGGTCAAGAGCTGAGGCTCCTCTGTTCCTGAACACAGGGTCCCTCTACCTGCCTCACTTGCAGTCAAACCCTGCTGACCCTGACCACTGACCGAACTTGAGGTACTTAATCTATCGGGTGTGACCGCCTCCTGAAACAAAGCGTCCAGGTAACTCTCCCCCTCCCAGATGTGCTGCAGCATCCGGAGCTCGGACTCCAGCTCACCAATTCTGAGCTGGAGTTCCTCCAGCAACCAACACTTGCTGCAGATGTGGTCACTGCGGCTCGCAATGGGATCTGCCAGCTCCCACATCATACAGCTACAGCACATCACCTGCCCAGCCATCTCTACTTAGATAATTAATTTATTAATTAGCTTGCAGTGTTTTTTTTTCAAATTTGGTGCAGATTTCCTACCAACCAATCAGGTCACAGCTTTCCTGTGATGTCACTTTTTTAGTTTTGGCTTCAGTTACTCTGTGCCCCAAGGTCACCGCTCCAGTGCTCCTCCCTCCGAGTCTGCTCCCTGGAGACAATGCCGCGAATCCCCGAGGTAAGCTAGATCAATACTCACTGCTCCGGTGCTCCTCCCTCCGAGTCTGCTCCCAGGGTTTACTCACCAATCAGCTGCTTTTTCTTTAAAATCCACTTTCAGAAGAGTGTCCCTCACAGGTCTGGTGCACTCCTGAAGGCACTGCCTCTTCCTCTCTCTCTTTTTTTTTAGGTTTGAGGAGGAGGGAGGGATGGAAGCACTACAGCAATGTAATGTTTGGGGCTATTCCGTTCTTTGACAGTGGGTCCTCCTCAATTCCCTCCTGAGTCGTGGTGACTTCTCCCAGAATTTTTTTTTTTTTTTTTTTTTGTAAAAATATACTTTATTCATAAAATATCTTCAATCACATTCAAAACCATTTCAAACACAACATTACAAGGGTACAATCCAGGTTAAACTTTTACAAATTGTTTCACCAGGTGCATCAGTACAAACAATATTACAATCATTTACAGCCTTTCATTTTGATCTGTACAGCCCGAGGGGCTCTAAACAGTTCCCAGTCTCTCGGTGCGCTGTGGTAGAAAGGTCTTAGACAGCGACCCTTCCCCATTGCGCCTTTGCGGCAGCTGCCCCAAGCTTTAGTGCGTCCCTCAGCACGTAGTCCTGGACTTTGGATTGTGCCAGTCCGCAACAATCGGTCGGGGACAACTCTTTGTGCTGGAAGACCAACAAGTTTCGGGCAGACCAAAGCGCCTCTTTCACCGAGTTGATGATCCTCCAGCTGCAGTTGATGTTTGTCTCGGTGTGTGTCCCTGGGAACAGCCCGTAGAGCACAGAGTCCTGTGTCACAGAACTGCTCGGGATGAACCTCGACAGCAACCACTGCATCTCTCTCCAGACTTTCTTTGCAAAGGCACAATCCACAAGGAGGTGAACAACGGTCTCTTCCCCACCACAGCCACCTCGAGGGCAACGTGCAGAGGGGGTGAGCTTCCTGGCATGTAGGAAGGATCTGACGGGGAGGGCCTTTCTCACCACCAGCCAAGCTACGTCTTGGTGCTTGTTGGAAAGTTCTGGCGATGAGGCATTCTGCCAAATGACTTTGACAGTCTGCTCGGGGAACCATCCCACAGGGTCCACCCTCTCCTTTTCCCTCAGGGCCTCTAGGACGTTACGTGCTGACCACTGCCTGATGGACTTGTGGTCAAAGGTGTTTTTCTGCATAAATTTTTCCACCAGGGACAGGTGGTACGGCACGGTCCAACTACTTGGAGCGTTCCGCGGCAGCGTGGCCAGACCCATCCTTCGCAACACCGGGGACAGGTAGAACCTCAGCACGTAGTGACACTTGGTGTTTGCGTACTGAGGGTCTACGCACCGCTTGATGCAGCCACACACAAAGGTGGCCATCAGTATGAGGGCGATGTTGGGCACGTTTTTTCCCCCTTTATCTAGAGGCTTGTACATCGCGTCCCTGCGGACACGATCCATTTTCGACCTCCAGATAAAGCGGAAGATGGCTCGAGTGATCGCCATCGCGCAGGAGTCTGGAATGGGCCAGACCTGCGCCACGTACAGCAACAGCGAGAGTACCTCACACCTGATGACCAGGTTCTTACCCACAATGGAGAGGGAGCGTCGCTCCCACATGCCCAGTTTCCTTTTCACCATAGCCACTCGCTCCTTCCAGTTTCTAACGCATGCCCCGGTCCCTCCGAACCATATCCCCAGCACCTTCAGGCCGTCAGCCCTGACAGTGAAGGGGACAAAGGATCGGTCAGCCCAGTTCCCAAAGAACATGGCCTCGCTCTTCCCACGATTTACCTTGGCTCCCGAGGCCAGTTCGAACTGGTCGCAGATGTGCATCAGTCTGCGCACCGACAGCGGATCCGAGCAGAAGACGGCGACGTCGTCCATGTACAGGGAGGCTTTCACCTGAGTGCCTCCACTGCCTGGGATCGTCACTCCTCTTATGCCCGGATCCTTCCTGATGGACTAGGCAAAGGGTTCTATGCAACACACGAAAAGGACAGGCGAGAGAGGACAGCCCTGCCTGACTCCAGATTTAATCGGAAAGCTATCTGTTTCCCACCCATTGATTGAGACTGCGCTACTGATGTTAGTGTAGAGCAGTTGGATCCAATTTCGAATTCCCTCCCCAAACCCCATTTTGGAGAGCACATCCCCCATGTAGGTGTGCGATATTCTGTCAAAGGCCTTCTCCTGATCCAAGCTGATGAGGCAGGTATCCACACCCCTGTCCTGTACATAGGCAATCGTATCCCTGAGCAGCGCCAGGCTGTCAGAGATCTTCCTGCCTGGCACAGAGCAGGTCTGGTCAGGGTGAATCACCAATTCCAGAGCGGATTTGACCCGATTGGCGATGACCTTGGACAGAATCTTATAGTCCACATTCAACAGTGAAATGGGTCGCCAATTTCTAATTTCCTCCCTTTCCCCCTTGTGCTTGTAGATGAGGGTGATGATGCCTTTCCTCATGGATTCTGACATACTACCGGCCAGGAGCATACTCTCGTACACCCCTAGCAGGTCTGGGCCGATCAAGTCCCACAGAATTCTCCCAGAATGCTTCAGTCACTTCTCACCAGCGCCCTCTGTTGGATGTCCTTCCTCCTGTTGAGTGCAAGAGTCCTTCTCCTCGATTACCTCCTGAGTCGCAGTGGCTGCGATGACTTCTCCCAGAATGCTTCAGTCACTTCTCACCAGCGCCCTCTGTTGGATGCTCTTCCTCCTGTCACATGTAGGCCAGACTGGGTAAGGACGGCAGATTTCCTTCCCTAAAGGGAACCAGGTGGGTTTTTATAACAATCGACAATGGTTTCATCATCATCATCAGACTTTTTAATTCCAGATTTTTACTGAATTCAAATTCCACCATCTGCCATGGCGGGATTCCGACCCAGGTCCCCAGATCATTACCCTGGGTGTCTGGATTACTAGCCCAGCAACAATACCACTACGCCATCGCCTCCCGATGAGCTGACAAAGGCTGCCAAGTGCTTCAAGATGCATAAAACTCCCGGAAGTGATGGCTTTCAGAACATACAAACCAGGAGCAGGAGTAGGCCACTCAGCCCCTCGAGCCTGCTTGACCATTTACTAAGATCATGGCTGATCTGATCATAACCTCAACTCCACGTTCCCACCTACCCCCAATAACCTTTCACCACCTAGCTTATCAAGAACTTATCTCATTCTGCCTTAAAAATATTCAAAGACTCTGCTTCCACCACATTTTCAGGAAGAGAGTTCCAAAGACTAACAGCCCCCTGACAGAAAATGTTCTCCTCATCTCTGTTTTAAATGGGCACCCCCTTATTTTTAAACCATGACCCCTAGTTCTAGATTATCCCACAAGAGGAAACATCTTCTCCACATCCATCTTGTCAAGACCCCTCAGGATCTCAAAGGTTTCAATCAAGTCCCCTCTTACTTTTCTTAACTCGAGTGGATACAAGCCTAGCCTGTCCAACCTATTCTGATAATACAACCCGCCCATTCCTGACATCAATCTAGTAAAAGCAAAATACTGCGGATGCTGGAAATCCAGAACAAAAACAAAAATACCTGGAAAAACTCAGCAGGTCTGACAGCATCTGCGGAGAGGGACACAGTTGATGTTTCAAGTCCGTATGACCCTTCATCAGAACTAAGACATATATAAATGAGATGAAATATAAGCTGGTAGAAGTGGGTGGGACAAGAGAGCTTGATAGGGGGCCAGTGATAGGTGGAGGCCAAGAAGAGACTGCCAAAGATGTCATAGACAAAAGGACAAAGGAGTGTTGATGGTGGTGATATTAAAAGATGTACTAATGGGGACATTAAGGGAAGCAAGCTAGTGGCAGATGGCCCTAGTGTGGGTGGGGTGGGGGGAAGGGATTGAAATGGGCTAAAAGGTGGAGATGAAACAATAGATCGAAATAAATTTTAAAATAGGAGGGAAAAGAAAAAAATATAGTGTAAAAAATTATAAATTATTGGAGAAAGGGGGATCGGAAAGGGGGTGAGGATGGAGGAGAAAGTTCATGATCTGAAATTGTTGAACTCAATATTAAGTCCAGAAGGCTGCAAATTAATCTTGTAAACCTTCTCTGAACTGGTTCCAATGCATTTACATCCTTCGTTAAATAAGGATAGCAATAATGTACACAGTACTCTAGATGTGGTCTCACCAGTGCCCTGTATAAGTGAAGCATAACCTCCCTACTTTTGTATTCAATTCCCCTCTCACTTAACAGTAACATTCTATTAGCTTTTCTAATTGCTTGCTGTAACTACAAACCAGCCTTTTGTGATTCATGCACTAGGACACCCAGATCCCTCTGAATCTCAGAGCTCTGCAATCTCTCACCATTTAGATAATATGCTTCTCTTTTATTCTTCCTGTCAGAATGGACAAGTTCACAGTTGGCCACATTATACGCCATTTGCCAGATCTTTGCCAAATCACTTTTAATTTATCTATGTCCCTTTGTAGCCTCCTTATGTCCTCTTCACAATTTATTTTCCTACCTATCTTTGTGCCATCAGCAAATTTAGCAACCATACCTTAGGTCTCTTCATCCAAATCATTTATATCAATTGTAAAAACTTGAGGCCCCAGGACTGATCCCTGTAGCACACCGCTCATTGCATTCTACCAACCAGAAAAAGGCCCATTTTTGGCTATCCCCTGTTTCCTGTTAGCTAACCAATCTTCCATCCATACCAAAATGTTACCCCCTACACTATGAACTTTAATATTCCACAATAACCTTTCATATGGCACTGTGATGATATGACAGGCAGTATTCACCAGCCTGACCAAATCCACAATGGGAATTGGCAACGCTATCACAATGGTTTTGCAAGTTGTTTTTAATTACGAGAAGTTTTGTGCGCTGATTTCAGAGTAATGAGTGCACTAACACTTTTAGAGATTTTAAAAAGTAAATCAGAACATTCGTTAACAAAAGAATAAAACACATACACAAGATTACAATGATACAGTTGCTCAATATTATAACAATTCCCAAAATTCCTAATTAACCTGACTCCCAACAACACATCCCCTTTAAGGCAACATTCCAAAATATATTTTAAGTTTATAGAGACAATCCAGCAAGGTTACCACAAGCACCCACTCGACAGTGGAATTCCAAAAGCTTTTAACACAACTTTGATTACTGGAACAGCAGTGTTCTGTAAGCCTCTAGGCTTTTCCCCAAGTCTGTTTCAAATGGTGTACCTTTCAGATCCCACACAGCCACATACACGTAGCCTTCCAATCCTTCTTTAAATATATTTCTTCCTCTTTAATCGGTAATCTGTAAATCCCCCATGTCTTTGGAATTTACTTTGCTCTTAATATTAAAACATTTTATGTTGTCATTATGGCAGCATTTTGGGGAAAAACATGCCCCACTTATCTTTCCAGTCGTAAAAACCCTATCATGTCTCTTTGAAAATCCAACAACATTTCCCTTTATCTAAAAATGCAAATTTCATTCACACCCTATCTGTTGACTTCACCCAGCTTATGCATTAGCATTTCAAATGCCATTTACACCTAACTCTTTTGATAATTTTAACCGTGCAGTCTAACCGTCCCAAATTTCATTAAATCAGCCACACGCAGAACCACACAAGCACATAAACCTACTTTACAATACTCCACAACATTATTATGAAAAATGTGATAGTTTCATGACAGGCACCTTATCAAATGCTTCATGGAAATCTAAGTACAGTACATCCACTGGTTCCCCTTTATCCACAGCACATGTGACTCCTTCAAAGAACTGCAATAAATTGGCTAAACATGATCTATCTTCCTTTCACAAAACCATGTTGACACTGCCTGATAGCTTTGAAGTTCCCTAAGTGCCCTGCCATAACATCTTTAATAATAGCTTCTAACATTTTCCCTATGACAGATGTTAAGCCCACTGGCCTGTAGTTTCCTGCTTTCTGTCTCCCTCCCCTTTTGAATAAAGGAGTTACCTTTGTTTCTTCCACTCAGACCTGCTATTGGTGCACAGACTGACGAGCATCTGCGACCAGTTCGAACAGGCCTCGGAAGCCAAGGCAAATCGCGTCAAGAGTGAGGACATGTTCTTTTGGAACTGGGCTGACCAATCCTTTGTCCCCTTCACCATCAGGTCGGACTGCCTGAAGGTGCTGGGGATATGGTTTGAAGGGACCCGAGAATGTGCCAAAAACTGGAAGGAGCGTAGAGCCAAGGCGAGGCAGAAACTGGGCTTGTGGGAGTGATGCTCCCTCTCTACTGCAGGTAAGAACCTTGCCATTAGGTGTGAGGCACTCTCGGTGTTGCTGCACATGGCACAGGTGTGGCCCATACCTCGATTCTGCTCCACAGCAGTCACTTAAACCATCTTCCACTTCGTCTCGTTAAGACCGGGATGGGAGGAGTGTGTGTATGATCTAGACCCACTACTCCGCAGGCCATGCCATTAATTTAAAAGTTTAATTTTTCTCACCAAAATAGCCAATGGTCTATTTCCCCTACTGGTGCCCAGACTAAAAGAGTCTTTAACCAGGCTTCTTTCAATAAACTCAGAGTGACTGTTTATTATAAAATGAAATTTCTTTTTAACAAGTTGCAAGTACTGGTTAACACTCATTTGTAATTGGGAATCCAATCAAACAAGCACACACACACAGAGAGACACATACACACACAGATAAACAAAGGACAAACCGATGGAGTGTCTCTGCAGAGATGGGCTTTAGAGGATGGGTGTTATAAACTAAAGGAATAGGTTCGCAGGGACTCTAAGCTGTCGGCCTGGATTTCCCTCATGTGAAGACAGGCTGCTGGATGTCTGGAACTTCTCACCAACTGGCCCCAGCTTTGCAAGACCAAATGCAGACCAGTTACACTCAGATTAGGGTTCTCTGGCTATAGGTTGATAGCCACAATTTTAGGCAAGGTGAAGAGAGAGAGAGAGCCAGTTAGGGTAGCCTTCCTTCCTCAGCTTGTTCCCCAACGAGACCGCTGTCAAAACCAGCGGGGTCACAACTTAAGTTTCTTCCTCTCTCCCATGTGATTTCCAGGAAATTACCAACCTTTGCCTTTTCCATTTTTTTCTCCATCAATTAAAGTGATTGTTGTTCAAAACAAACAGCCAGACCTTCCTCAAGTACCGTAAAGGTCAGGGGGTTCATTGGCAAAGTCCTGCATGTTGGCAGTTCCAAGGTGAACTTATGAACCTCTTTTAAAACAATTCCCAGGTTAGCAGCCAAATGTACAGATGATGCCATGTCCTTCCATTTTGTAAGAGAAAAATTCAGCCTTGAGAGATATGATTCTCACAATCCAGAGATCAAAGATGGGTCATGTCTGGAGGTTGCGGGGATACCATGTACAAAGCTCTGGATAGAGGAGGGAAAAGCATATCCAATGTCCCCCTCATCCTCATGTGTGGGCTGCACCAAGCTCTGTGTAGATCCTCAATACGCAAATACCAAGTGTCACTATGTGCTGAGGTTCGGCCAGTGTTGTGAAGGATGGGCCTGCCCACATTGCCGTGGAATGCTCCAAGTACCATATCACCTGTCCATCATGGGGAAATTTATGCAAAGCAACACATGTGACCATCAGGCAGTGGTCGGCACATAACGTCCTCGAGGCCCTGCAGGAAAAGGAGATGACAGATCCTGTCAGATGGTTCCCCGAGCAGACTGTCAAAGTCATTTGGCAGAATGCCTCATCTACAGAGCATTCAAACAAGCACCAAGTCGCAGCTTGGCTGGTGGTGAGAAAGGCCCTCCCCATCAGATCCTTCCAACACGGCTGAAGTCTCTGCGCCACCACACACTGTCTCTTGAAGCAGCTGTGGTGGGGAGGGGGAGGCAAGAGACCATTGTCCACTTCCCTCTGGAATGATCCTTTGAAAAGCACACCTGGAGAGAGATGCAATGGTTTTTTGTCAAGGTTCATCCCAGGGATCTCAGTGACACAGGACTCTGTGCTCTAGGGGCATTTCCCAGGGATGCACACCAATAGAGGCACTAGCTGCAGCTGGGGGACCATTAACTCAGTGAAAGACACACTTTGGCCTGCCCGAAACCTGATGCTTCTTTGAGACTTGTTCCAGTGCAAAGAGTTGTCCACGACCAAGTGTTGCAGACTGACACATTCCAAGGTCCAGGGCTACATGCTGAGGGATGCTCCAAAGAGGCACAATGGGGAAAGGTCACTGTTCAAGACATTTCAGCCAGAGCACACCGAGGGGCTGATAACATTGTAGAACCCCTCATTGAATGTTTATTGCAAATGCAATTGCATTGAGGCACCTCAGCGTGGAACGCGCTTTATGGAGAAAAGTTAAATATTATTTCGCTTTATGTAATGCCCAATTTGAAATTACCTTTTGGATATTTTATGAATAAAGTCTATTTTTGGGGGGAAAAAAATCCAAGTGTGACATCACAGGAAAACAGGTAGTTGATTGGTTGCCGAATATATTTCTTGCTTATCTTTCAAAACCTGGATAATTTTAGTAATTGGAAGGTTTTTATTAATATAGTAGCTTTACTAATAGTAGTAAAGCTTGTTAGATTGGAAGGTGAGTATTTCCTATTTATCTTAACGAGGGAGTTTCAATCAGGTTAAGTAGAACATTTTTGAAATAATAAGAATAACAGCACAGGCGGGAGTAGAGACATTAATTTAAATTAACCAGTAAAATCATTAATTAATTAAACATTATTAAAATGCCTGGTCAGGTGATGTGTGGCAGCTGCAGAATGTGGGTTTCCTGCACACCAGTGTGTTACAAGGCAAACATGTCTTCAACAACTGTCTGCAGCTTTATGAGCTTCGGCTCAGAGTGAATGAGCTGGAGGCCGAGCTGCAGACACTGCGACAAATCAGGGTGGGGGAAAGTTACCTGGGCACTTTGTACCAGGAGGCAGTCACAACCCTGAGGATAGGGTGGTCTGATTTGGTCTGTGGTCAGGGACAGGAGGGTGTGACTTCGAGACAGGCGGGTGAGGGGATCAAGAAAGTGGAAGTAGAGGAGCCTCAGCCTTTGAAAATGTCCAACAGGTTCGAAGTTCTTGCAGCCGATGTGTGGATGAAAGTGGTGGCTGCAATGTGACTGAGCAAATTGACCATGGGGCCATGGCACAGAAAGTTTCTCAAATGGGGGAAGTAAATAGGAATGCAGTGGTCATTGGGGCATAGTCAGGGAAATAGACATAGTTCTCTGCGGCTGCGATTCAGACAGCTGTGTTGCCTGCCCAGTGCCAGGATTCAGGACATCTGCTCGGGGCTAGAGAGGAACTTGCAGTGGAAGGCAGAGGATCCAGTTGTCATGGTTCACGTAGGTACCAACGACCGACATCTCCCAGTCCTGTTTCTAAACTTGATAATGACTTGATACTTTAAAAGATAAAAGCTGATTTGCCACAGTGGACAACCAGCACTCCAAATTATTAAACCTGATAACTGTAATTCTTTCTGACTGGTACATGGCAAATATAATCACCAAATAGATTCACACTCTCTCTGTCCCCAGAAGAACAAGTTGGATCTCAAAGCACCCCCCACCACTGGTTGCAAATTAACACCCTTTAATTTGACATCATTTCATTTCTCCAACACCAAATTTTGGACTCTGAATTAAAATTAGAAGTCAGGCAGCTAACTTTCCCTCCCCAACCGCCAATACTATGTAATATGTAATGACATAGGTAGAATGAGGGAGTATGAGCAGCTAGGGGCTAAATTAAAAGCAGAGCCTCAAAGGTAATAACTCTGGATTATTAGCTGAGCCATGAGCAAATTAGCATAGGGTAAATAATATTCAAGGGTTAAACGTGGGACTCAGAGGTTGGTGTGGGATAAATGGGCTTCAATTTATGGGGCACTGGCACCAGTATTGGAGAATGGGAGCTTTACTGTTGGGTTGTTTTACACTTGAACCATGCTGGGTGTAACTAGGGTGATACAGAAGGTTTTAATCTAAATAGTGGTGTTGGGGGGCAGAGGACAAGAGAGCAAGGTAACAATAAGGGAGGGTTAGAGCGTACAAACTTAAGAGCATACCAGCAGATAAGGCAAGAGGTTGCAAAAATAATAAAATTAGAGAATTAAAAGCATTCTATCAGGATGCAAGCAGCATTTGTAATAAGGTAGATAAATTCACAGCACAAATGGAAGTAAAGAGGTATGATCTAATTCCAAATATGGAGGCGAGGCAGCAGGGTGACCAAGGCTAAGGATGGGCAACATATAGAAGGAGGTGGGGTGGTGCTTTTAATAAAGGATGAGATCAGTACATTGGTAAGAAAGGATTTTAAATCAGAAGATCAAGATGTAGAATCAATTTGGGTGGAGTTAAGAAAGAGCAAGGGCAGCAAACACTGGTAGGAGTTATTTATAGGTCACCAGACAATCGTGGTAATGTAGGGCACAGTATATATCAGGAAATTAGAAGTGCATACAACCAAGGTAATACAGTAATCATAGGAGACGTTACCTACATATGGAATGCACTAACCTAATTAACATTATTACTCTGGAGGACACGTTCCTGGGATGTACACTGGCGGTTTTCCAGAACAGTATGTTGAGGAACCAACTAGAGGTCCGACTATTGTGCAATGAGAAAGGGCTAATTAATTTCAGGAAGAGTGACCATAAAATGACAGAATTTTACCTGAAGTTTAAAAGCAATGTACTTCAATCTAGAATTGGGGTCTTAAATCTAAACAAAGGAAACTTCGAAGGTTTGTGGAGCAAGTCGGCCGTGTTAGATTGGGAGACTTCATTAAAAAGTATGATGTCAGACAGGCAATGGCTATTAATTAATTAATTAATTAATTAACATAATTAATGCATGATTTACAACAAATTTACGTTCCTTTAAGGCACAAAACCCAGCAGGAAATGTGATCCAACTGTGGCTAACAAGAGAACTTAAAGATTGTATTAGATCAAAGGAAGAGACTTATAAACTTGCCAGAAAAATTAGTAAGCCTGAGGATTGGGAGCATCTTGGAATTCAGCAAAGAAGAACCAAGAAACTGATAAAGAAAGGGAAAATAGAATATGAAAGTAAACTAGTGAGAAACATAAAAATGGACTGTAAAAGTTTCTATAGGTGTGTAAAAAGGGAAAGATTAGCAAAGACCAATGTGGGTCCATTACAAGTGGGGACAGGAGAATTTATAATGGGGAATAAGGAAATGGCAGAGAAACTAAACAAATCCTTTGTGTCTGTCTTCACAGAGGAAAATACTTCCCAGAAATACCAGAGAACCAAGTTGACTAGTGTAAATGAAGAACTGAAAGAAATTAATCATAAAAATGTAGTACTGGAGAAATTAATGGGACTCAAAGTTGATAAATCCCCTGGACTGATGCTCTGCATTGCAGAGTGTTGAAAGAGGTGGCTGTAGAGATAATGGATGCGTTGGTTGTCATCTTCCAAAATTCTAAAGATTTTGGAACTGTTCCTGCATATTGGAAGGTGGCCCCACTATTTAAGAAAGGAGGGAGAGAGGAATGGGGGAGCTACAGACCTGTTGGCCTGACATCAGTAGTAGGGAAAATGCTCGAGTTTATTATAAAGGATGTGATAACTGGGCACAGAAAATAATGGTTGGATGGGGCAGAGTCATCATGGATTTATGAAAGGGAAATCGTGTTTGACAAACCTGTTGGAGTATTTTGAGGATGTAACTAACAGAATAGATAAGGGAAAACATATGTTATGTATTTGGCTTTTGATAAGGTTGCACACAAGAAGTTAGTATGCAAGATTACAGCACATGGGATTGGGGGTAATATACTGGAATGGATTGAGAACTGGTTTCTGGACAGAAAACTGAGGGTAAGAATAAATGGGTCATTCTCTGGATGGCAGGCTGTGACTAGTGGGGTACTGCAAGGATCAGTGGTTGGACTCCAGCTGTTCACAACCTATATCACTGATTTGGATGTGGGGACGAAATGTAATATTCCCAAGTTTACTGATAACAAAAAGTTGGTGAAAATGTGTGCTTGTGAGGAGGGTAGAAAGAGCCTTCAAAGAGATTTAGACAGGCTAAGTGAGTGGACATGGAATATAACATGGACAAAGGTGGAGTTATCCACTTTCGTAGGAAACACAGAAATGCAAAGCGTCTCTTAAATGGTGAGAGATTGGGAAGTGTTGATATGCAAAGGGACCTGGGAGTCCTTGTTCATCAGTCACTGAAAGCTATCATGCAGGTGCAAAAAGTTATTATAGGAAGAGGTTGCCTTATGAGGATATATTGAGGAAGCTGGACCTATATTGTGCAGAGTTTTGAAGAATGAGAGGCGATTCCTTTTAAACATACAACATTTTTACACTGCTCGAAAGGGTGGATGTGGATAGGATGCTTCTCCTGGCTTGGTGGGGTGGTGGGGGGAGGTGTTGGGGGGTCTAGAGCCAGAGGACACAGTGTCAGAATAAGAAAGAGGGCATTTAAGGCTGAGATGAGGGCGAATTTCTTCACTCAGAGGGTGGTGAATCTTTCAAACTCTCTACCCCGAGGACTGCGTGGATGCTCTCAGTCATTGAGCGTGTTCAAGACAGAGGCTGATAGGTTTCTAGTTGTTAAAGATATCGATGGATATGGGGACAGTGCGGGAAAACTGCGTTGAGGTAGAAAATCAGCCATGATCTAGTTGAATGGCAGAGCAGTCTCGAGGGGCTGAAAGGCCTACTCCTGCTCCTATTTCCAATGCTCCTAAGTCCTTAGCTACACCTAACCCAGGAGCAGAGCATGAGCCAACTCTGATTCAACAAGGGGGTGATCAGAGAGCTTCAACACAACCTGGAGCCTCACACCAGGGTGAGGACGGTGCTGTCAGTGGCCAGTAAGGTCACAGTTTCACTGAACTTCAACGAATCTGGAACATTCCTGACAGGAGCGGGTGGGATATCCAGCATCTCCGAGTCTGCTGTCCATTGAGTGACAGAGACCATCTATGCCGGGTGAGGTGAATGCATTCGTTTTCTCCCTCAGCAGGGAGAAGCAGGATGAGAGGTCCCATGATGTTCCCAGCATAGCGGGATTCCCGATGGTGTATGTGGCACTGCTTGGGGAGAGGTACAGGGTCTGAAAGAGCTCTCACTCCATTAATGCTCAGTTGGTGTGTGACCGTGCACAGTACATCATGTTGGTGAATGTCTACAATCCTGGCAGCAGCCGCAATGCCTTCATTCTGAAGCACAGCCATTCCCACCATCTTCAGTACCCCACAGAGAGCCAGAGGGTGGCTTCTGGGAGATGAACACCGCGATGCCAGGCTCAAAGTGCCCAACCCCTCACCGCTCCCCACCGCCAGCGAACCACATGAAAATAACACGTGTGTACCAGAGCAATGGAGCCCCCAGCGACACTGAGGAGCAGACCATCGATGTGATGAAGCAACCCCTCTAATGCCTGAACCGCTGGGAGTGACCCTTCCAGTACACCCTGGAGCAGGTGCCCATGGTGTTCTGCCGCACCCTTCATATCACCATCATCCTGAGCACATTGTCACCCAGAATCCGGAGGACACATCAGGAACAGCAGGAGGAGGCAGGGGGGATATTTCCTGGACCCCTTCGACCCAGGCAGGCTGTCAGAGAGTGCCTGCTAAGACTCCAGATCCTGTAGGACAACTTCCCTTTCCCACCATGGATCCCCCATTCTCCACGGTTTCCTCTACCTGAGACGTCTCTTCACAGCTTCCCCTTGGACACCATCCTGTCATAAAAACCAGCAACCAAAACCTTTTCATTAGTATCGTTAACCAACAACACATCCAATTTGACAAACTAAACTGAATTTCTCACCCTTGTGTATTCCCCTAGTGCCTGTCTTGTGGGTTCCCTAGTCCTCCTGTTTCCCCAGTGACTGCAGCATGGCTGGTGAAAGGCTGCTGGCTTTCACTGGGAGGTGGAGACTGCAGATGACCTTACAGGACACCCTCGAGCAGCCCTGGGGCTTGAGGGCTCAGCCTCGGACTGCACCACCTCGATATGGGCAGCAGCAGTCTGTGCTGGATAACAGCAAGGACACTGGCGGAGTTGCAGTGATGGGAGAACTAATGCTGTCTGTAATTTCTCTTTAACAGGCGAGAGAGGCTGGATAGTCTCCTCCTGTTGCTGTGTAACAGGCTCAATGGTCTGAATGGCCTCCTCCTTTTCTTGTGTAACAGGTTTGAGAGGCTGAATGGCCTCCTCCCGTTCTTGCGTAAGAGGTTTGAGGGCTGAATGGCCTCCACCTGTTCCTGTGCAATAGGTTCAAGGGGTGAATGACACCCTCCTGTTCTTGTATAACAGCTTTGACAGGCTAAATGCCCTCCAAGTGTTCCTGTGCAACAGGTTTGAGGGGCTGAATGGCTTCCTCCTGTTCCTGTATAATACGATTGAGGGGCTGATTGGCCTCCTCTTCCATTGCAACAGGTTTGAGGGGCTGAATGGCCTCCTCCTATTTCTCTGCAGTGGACTCTAGGGTCTGACTGGCCTTCTCATTTTCAGTTTAACAGACTCGTGTGGCTGAACGGCCTCCTTTGAGTAACAGGCTTGAGGAACTGAATGGCCTCCTCTGTATTCCCATACAATCAGCTCGAGGGGCCTAATGGCTTCCTCCTGTTTAGATGCAACGGGGATGAGGGGCTGAATGGATTCCTTCTATTCCTTGGTAACACACTCAAGGGGTTGAATTTGTCTTCTCTTGTTTCTGTGTAACATGCTCGATAGTGGGGCTGAATGGCTTCCCCTTGTTCTTATGCAATAGTCTCGACGGGTTGAATGGCCTCCTCCCGATCTTCTGTAACAGAAACAAGGGCCTGAATGGCCTCCTCCCAACTTTTCCTGTATAGCAGCCTCAACTGGCTGAATGATCTCCAGCACTTACCATGCAACAGGCTCGAGGGGCTAAATGGCCTCTTCCTGTTCCTGTTCCTGTGTGACAGGCTCGAGGGGCTGAATGGCCTCTTCCTGTTCCTGTATGACAGGCTTGTAGGAGAATTAAGAGCAGGGGTAGGCCTATTCCACCCTTCAATAAGATCATGGCTGACCTGATTGTGGCCTTAACTCCACTTTCCTACCTGTCCCCCACAACCCTC
The DNA here is from genome assembly GCF_964194155.1 of Cetorhinus maximus. NCBI lineage: Eukaryota > Metazoa > Chordata > Chondrichthyes > Lamniformes > Cetorhinidae > Cetorhinus > Cetorhinus maximus. Next base: position 1,717,242 of record NC_135914.1, on the reverse strand, counting down.
TCTTTAGTAAATGGGAGGCCCTTTATTTTGAAACTGTGTCCCCTAATTCTAGTCTCGACCACAAGGAGAAACATCCTCCCACCCTGTCAAGTCCCTTCAGGGTCTTATATATTTCGATAAGGTCACCGAAGATGATCTTCTAAATTCTAAATTTCCAAGGACACAGGCCCAGCCTGTCCAACCTTTCCCTCATAAGATAACCCACCCCACCCTTCCCAGGTGTCTGTCGAGTGAACATTCTCTGACCTGTTTCTACCACATTTATATCCTTTCTTAAATACAGAGAATGCACAGTACTCCAGGTGTAGTCTATCTGAGGCCCTGCACACTTCCCTGCTTTTATACTCAACTCCCCTTGCAATGAACACCAACTTTCCAAATGTCCTCCTCTGCGTGTTTCAGAGGCCTGAGGGGCTGAATGGCCTGCTCCTGTTGCTCAGTAACAGTCCCCAGGGAGTGAATGGCCTCCTTCTGCTCCTATGCAACAGGCTTGAAGGGCTGAATGGCCTCCTCCGAGTCCTGTGTAACAGGCTCGAGGCCTCCTATCGCAGGTTAGTATAGCAGGCTTAATGGAATAAATGACCTCCTCCTGTTCCACTGTAACAGGCTCGGGGATTGAATGGCCTCTTGCTGTTCACATACAACAGACCTGAGGGGCTGAATGGCCTCTTTTATCCTCCAAATGGCTCAAGAGTTAGAATGGCCCTTCCTGTTCCTGAGGAACAAGTTCATCAGGCTGAATGGCCTCGTCCTGTCACTGTCTAACAGGCTTGAGGGGCTGAATGGCCTCGCCCTCTTCCTTTGCAACAGACTCGAGGGGCTGAATGGCCTCCACCTGTTCCTGTGTACCATGTTCCAGGAGCCAATGGTCTCCTCTTCCTGTGTAACAGGCTCAAGTGGCTGAATGCTGTCCTGTTCCTGTGTAATAGGCTCGAGGACTGAATATCTTTATTTTTAATAATCTTACATAGGAAGTGGGCGCCGCTGACTAGGCCATCATTTATTGCCCATCCCTAATTGCCCCTTGAGAATGTAGAGATGAGCCACCTTCTTGAACCGCTGCAGTCCCTGTGGTGTAGGTACACTCACAGTGCTGTTAGAGAGGGAGTTCCAGGACTTTGACCCAGTGACAGTGAAAGAATGGCCGATATATTTCCAAGTCAGGATGGTGAGTGACTTGGAGGGGAACTTCCAGGTGGTGGTGTTCCCATGTGTCTGCTGCCCTTGTATTTCTAGATGGTAGCGGTCGTGTGTTTGGAAGGTGTTGTCTAAGGAGCCTCAGTGAGTTCCTGCAGTGCATCTTGTAGATGGTACACACACTGCTGCTACTGTGCGTCGGTGGTAGGGAGAGTGAATGTTTGTGGATCAAGCGGGGCTGCTTTGTCCTGGATGGTGTCGAGCTTCTTGAGTGTTGTAGGAGCTGCACTCATACAGGCAAGTGGAGAGTATTCCATCACACTCCTGACTTGTGCCTTGTAGATGGTGGACAGGCTTTGGGGAGTCAGGAGGTGAGTTACTCACCACAGGATTCCCAGCCTCTGACCTGCTCTTGTAGCCACAGTAATTTTATGACTGGTCCAGTTCAGTTTTTGGTCAATGGTAACCCCCAGGATGTTGATAGTGGGGGATTCAGTGATGGTAATGCCATTGAACATCAAGGGGAGATGGTTCGATTCTCTCTTGTTGGAGATGGTCATTGCCTGGCACTTATGTGGCGCGAATGTTCCTTGCCACTTGTCAGCCCAAGCCTGGATATTGTCCAGGTCTTGCTGCATTTGGACAGGGACTGCTTCAGTATCTGAGGAGTCGCGAATAATGCTGAACATTGTGCAATCATCAGCGAACATCCCCACTTCTGACCTTATGATGGGAGGAAGGTCATTGGTGAAGCAGCTGAAGATGGTTGGGCCAAGGTCACCATCCTGAGGAACTCCTGCAGTGATGTCCTGGGACTGTAATGATTGGTCTCCTACAACCATCTTCCTTTGTGCTAGGTATAACTCCAACCAACAGAGAATTTTCCCCCTGATTCCCATTGATTTCAGTTTTGCTAGGTCTCCTTAATGCTACACTCAGTCAAATGCTGCCTTGATGTCAAGGGCAGTTACTCTCACCTCACCCCTAGAGATCGGGTCTTTTGTCCATGTTTGGACCAAGGCTGTAATGAGGTCAGGAGCTGAGTGGCCCAGGTGGAACCCAAACTGAGCATCAGTGAGCAGGTTATTGCTAAGCAAGTGCTGCTTGATAGGACTGTCGATGACACTTTCCATCACTTTGCTGATGATCAAGAGTGGTAATTGGCCAGGTTGTATTTGTCCTGCTTTTTGTGTACAGGACATACCTGGGCAATTTTCCACATTGCAGGGTAGATGCGAGTGTTGTTGTGGCTGTACTGCAACAGCTTGGCTAGGGGCGCGGCAAACTCTGGAGCACAAGTCTTCAGTACAATTGCTGGAATATTGTCAGGGCCTAAAGCCTTTGCAGTATCCAGTGCCTTCAGCCATTTCTTGATAACATATGGGGTGAATCGAATTGGCTGAAGACTGGCATCTGTGATGATGGGGAATGTCCAGAGGAGGCTAAGATGGATCATCCACTCGGCACTTCTGGATGAAGATTGTTGCAAATTCTTCAGCCTTGGCTTGGGCACTGCTGTGCTGGGCTCCTCCATCAATGACGATGGGAATATTTGTGGGGACTCCTCCTCCAGTGAGTTGTTTAATTGTCCAACACCATTCACAACTGGATGTGGCAGGACTGCAGAGCTTAGGTCTGATCCGTTGGTTGTGGTATCGCTTAGCTCTGTCTATCGCTTACTGCTTTTACTGTTTGGCACGGAAGTAGTCCTGTGTTGTAGCTTCACCAGGTTGACACGTCATTTTTAGGTATGCCTGATGCTGCTCCGGGCATGCCCTTCAGCACTCTTTATTAATCCAGATTTGGTCCCCGGCTTGATGGCAATGGTAGAGTGGGGGATATGCCAGGCCATGAGGTTACAGATTGTGGTTGAGTATAATTCTGTTGCTGCTGATGGCCCACAGCACCTCATGGATGCCCAGTTTTGAATTGCTAGTTCTGTTCGAAATCTATCCCAGTCCAGCAGCTATGTCTTTTAGGACTCAGCCAGCTCGGTCAGTAATGATCACCACCAAGACATTCTTGATCATGGACATTGAAGTCCCCCCACACCCCCAGTACATTTTGTGCCCTTGCCACCCTCAGTACTTCTTCCAATTGATATTTAACATAGAGGAGGGCTGATTCATCAGCTGAGGGGGGTGGGGAAGGGGTGGGGGGTGTGGTGTGGTAGTTTGCAATCAGCTGGAGGTTTCCTTGCCCATATTTGGCCTGATGCCATGGGACTTCATGGGGTCCAGAGTCAATGTTGAGGACTCCAAGGGCAACTCCCTCCTGACTGTATACCACTGTGTCACCACCTCTGGTGGGTCTGTCCTGCCGGTGGGACAGGACATACCCAGGGATAGTGATGGTGGTGTCTGGGACATTGCCTGTAAGGTATGATTCCATGAGTACGACTATGTCAGGCTGTTGCTTAACCAGTCTGTGAGAAAGCTTTCCCAATTTTGGCACCAGCCCCCATATGTTAATAAGGAGACAGGGCTGAGTCTGCCATTGACATTTCGGGTGCCTAGATTGACGCTGCCTGGACCGCCCAGTTTCAATCCATTTTGTAGACACTGCAGCGGTTTGGTACAACTGAGTGTCTCGCTAGGCCATTTCAGAGGGCAGTTCAGAGTCAAGCATGTTGCTGTGGCTCTGGAGTCACGGGTAGGCCAGGCCAAGTAAGAATGGCAGATTTCCTTCCCTAAAGTAGGTTAGTGAACCAGATGGGTTTTTACAACAATCGGCTATGGTTTCATGGTCACCATTACTGAGACGAGCTTTTAACCCCAGATTTTTATCAGCTGAATTTAAATTTCGTCAGTTGCTGGTGTGGGATTTGAACCCATGTACCCAGAGCCACTAGACATTACAACTACACACCACCATCCACGCCCCCCTCCTCCATCCTCTTATTGTTTCTTTGCAATCTTACAAAAGAGCTGAAAGACAACCTCCCATTCCTGAATTGCCTCCTCCTGTTAAATAGGCTCACAGGACTGAATAGCCTCCAACTGTTTTTTGTGTAACAAGCTCGAGGAACTGATTGGGCTCCTCCTGTTCCCGTCAACAGGCTCGAGGGACTGAATACACAAGAACATAAGAATTAGGAGCAGGATAGACCACTCAGCCCATCCAGCCTGCTCCCCCATTCAATACGATCATGGCTGATCTTGGGTTTCCATTCCATTCTCCCGCCCACTTCCCATATCCCTTAAATACCCGGCAGACCAAAACTCTGTCTATCCCAGCCTTAAATATATTCAACGATGGAGCATCCACAACCCTCTGGGGTAGAGAATTCCAAAGATTCACAGCCCTTTGAGTGAAGTAATTTCTCCTCAGCTCAGTCCTCAATGACCGGCCCCTTATCCTGAAAATGTGTCCCCGTGTTTTAGATTCCCCGACCAATGGAACCAATCTCCCAGGGTCCACCCTATCAAGCCCCTTCAGAATTGTGTAGGTTTCAACGAGATCGCTACTCATTCTTCAAATCTCCAGGGAATATACACCCGATTTTCTTAGACTCTCAGCATTGGACAACCCCTTCATCCCAGGGGCCAATCTAGTGAACCTTCGCTGGACTGTCTCCAATGCAAGGATGTCCTTTCTTAAATGTGGAGACCAAGACTTTTAGCAACAGTCACAAATCAGGCTTTCTTGTAAATGTAAAAATCAAAATGAAAGGTAAACATCCATCCTTCTGTTAATGTGCGGACCCCATTATGGTCGTGTCATGTTCCCGTGGAACTTGTTGGGAAGATGGAGGTGCACGGAGAGATTCAGAGTCTGTTCATAACAGGAATGTTAATCTATGGATAACAGAAATCCCACGCCATGGTCACAGCACAGGGAGATTAGTTTATGATGAAAACACTTTATAACTGACATTATATAACAGACATTTTTGGAAACATTCCATAACTGACATTTTTTTGAATGCCTGGAAGTCAGTTAATCGAAGAAAAGAGGAAGGCCCTAAGAGAAGAGATCTTGGTCCAGCAAAAAAAGATGAACCCTTTTTAGAAGTCACCTCAGGCAGTAAAAGGGGCTAATACACTTTAGCTCATTACATTTCTTCACGACAGAGACTCAACCACAATTTAGGCTAAAACACAGAAATTTCCAACCTCCATTTGTCTTTGAGAAATGAGGAGAGTATCCTTCATGCCTGCAACATTTTCCACCATTATCTGAAGGACTGGAAAGAAGTGACCTCTTTCTGTTTCACTCTTCTAATAATCTAAGTGCATGTTAATTTTAAAGATATCATCTTTTCTTATGTGTGTGCTTGTGTGCTTATGCATTGAATGTTGGTTCTACTTTACTTTTTAAGTCTGAAGGGGAAAGCATTCACATGGAGGTTGTGGGTGTAAGAGGGTCTAAGTTGCATATGAGAACCAACATATTTGAGAATCACAATAAGTCCTCAGTTAAATTGGTAACTTTGTCCCCAGCCTGATGTGTAATTTCATTGTTCATTTCCCTTCCTCACAACTGACTTAGTAACAATTGCAATTCTTACTCGCAAAAAATGTGGTCTCTCCAAATGTGTCACTTGTTACCTGGTGGCCATGGCTGTGGTGGATCTACTGGTCATTATCATCGACCTGATACTGAGACATATTCCAATTATTTATAAGGAACAGTTTTATTTCCTGAAGTCCATCCGCGTTTGTAATATCCACGCTGTCCTGCTTTATGCAGTCACTGACTGCTCTGTCTGGTTCACCATCACTTTCACCTTTGATCGATTTGTGGCCATTTGTTGCCAGAAGCTGAAAAGTAAATATTGCAGTGAGGAAATGGTGGCTGTAGTTCTGGGAACAGTGACAGTGCTGACCTGTGTAAAGAACGTTTTCTGGTATTTTATGTTATCAGCTCGGTATGCGCTGTTGAACCGACCCTGGTTGTGTGAGGTATCAGAAGATGTTTGGGTCTCTCTGGTCTGGACAGGAATCGAGTTCCTCCACAACACTCTAAACCCGTGTGTCCCATTTGCCCTGATTCTGTTGCTCAATGTCTTCACCGTCAGGCACATTTTAGTGACCAGCAGAGCCCGCAGGAGACTCCGGGCTCACAGCAATGGAGAGAGTCCCAGAGACCCAGAGATGGAGAGTCGAAGGAAATCCATCATTTTACTGTTTGCTATCTCGGCCAATTTCATCCTGTTATAGTCACTGTTAATGGTGTTTTCTATATGGAGCCGGATGCGGTATTTGGGGTATGATTGTGTATGGATAGATTATTTTGTGGAGGAATTAGGCTTCATGCTGCAGCTCCTGAGTTGCTGCACAAACACTGCTATTTATGCCATCAGCCAGACTAAGTTCAGAGAGCAGTTGAAGAACGTGCTGAAATATCCCTTTACTGCAAATCTTCAATTCATTCACCGATGAGAAGAACTGTGTGTGCAGTTTTGGTCTCCTTACCTAAGAAAGGATATACTTGCCATAGAGGGAGTGCAGCGAAGGTTCACCAGACTGATTCCTGGGATGACAGGATTGTCGTATGAGGAGAGATTAGGCTGACTAGGCCCTGTATTCACTGGAGTTTAGAAGAATGAGAGGGGATCTCACTGAGACATATAAAATTCTGACAAGGATGGACAGACTGGATGCAGGGATGGTGTTCCTCTGGCTAGGGGGATGTCTAGAACAAGGGGTCACAGTCTCAGGATACGGGGTAGGCCGTTTAGGATTGAGATGAGGGGAAACTTCTTCACTCAGAGGGTGTGAACCTGTGGAATTCTCTACCACAGAGGCTGTGGGGGCCAAGTTACTGAATATATTTAAGAAGGAAATAGATAGGTTTCAGGACTTTAAAGGCACCAAGGGTTATGGGGAGAGAGTGGGAGTACGGCGCTGAGATAGAGGATCAACAATAATCACATTAAATGGCGAAGGAGGCTCAAAGGGCCGAATGTCCTACTCCTGCTCCTTTTTCCTATATAACAGACCGAGGGTGGGGCCTGTCACTATGGTAACGGGTCGGGGGGCAGTGGAGGTCAGTTGCTAGTCTCCCACTGGAGGGGTCACCTGTTCATCATCCTGCTCCCTCACAGTGATTCGACCGTGAGACCTTCCCACCCCCACCTGCACCACCCTGCTCCCATTGGCCAGCCCACTTGTCATCATCTCGCTCCCTCTCTTAATTTTAGGGAATGAAGCCGGGCAAGTGGTAGAGGTATCAGTGGGGGAGCAATTTGCAGATAGTGATCATAACTCTGTTAGATTCAAGGTTGTTATGGAAAAGGACAGGGATGGGCCAGAAATCAGAGTTCTAAACTGGGGAAAGGCCAATTTTAATAAGGTCAGATATGATTTGGCCAGAGTGGACTGGGAGCAGCTACTTTTAGGTAAATCTGCGTCAGAGCAGTGGGACTCATTCAAGAAGGAAATAGGGAGAGTACGGGACCAACATATTCCAGTAAACACAAAGGGTGAAACTAACAAATCCAGGGAACCCTGGATGTCGATGGATATGCAGGATTGGATAAAGAGAAAAAGGGAGGCTTATGGCAGATACCGAGGGCACAAAACAGTAGAAGCCCTAGAGGAGTATAGAATGTAGAGTGGGGAACTTAAAAAAATATTAGAAGAACAAAAAGGGGCATGCAAAAACATTGGCAGGTAAAATAAAGGAAAATCTAAAGTTATTTTACAAGAATATTAAGAGTAAGAGGATAACTAGGGAAAATGTAGGGCCCATTAAGGACCATAGTGATAATTTGTGTGTGGAGCCGGAAGAGGTAGGTAGAGTTCTAAATACTTTGTGTCGGTGTTCACAAGTGAAAGGGACAACGTGGGTCTGGAAATCAGGCAGACGGACTGTGATATAATTGAAGAAATTAGCATAGAAAGGGAGGAGGTTCAAAGTGGTCTGGCAGGCTGAAAAGTAGATAAACCTCCAGGCCGGGATTAAATTTATCCCAGGCTGTTGAGTGAGGCAAGAGGGGAGATAGCAGGGGCGCTGGCAATAATTTTCAATACCTCTCTGGCCACAGGAGAGGTGCCAGAGGACTGAACGACAGCCATTGTGGTACCTTTATTCAAGAAGGGAGGAAGGGATGAACCAGGGAACTACAGGCCAGTCAGTCTAACCTCAGTGGTGGGGAAACTATTGGAAACAATTCTGAGGGACAGAATTAATCTATACTTGGAGAGGCAGAGATTATTCAAGGACAGTCAGCATGGTTTTGTTAAGGGGAGGCCATGTCTGACCAATTTGATTGAATTTTTCGAAGAGGTGACCTGGTGTGTAGATGAGGGCAATGCATTTGACGTAGTCTACTTGGATGTCAGCAAGGCTTTTGATAAGGTCCCGCATGGGAGACTGATAACGAAGGTAAGAGCCCATGGGATCCAAGGCAGTTTGGCAAATTGGATCCAGAATTGGCTGAGTGGCGGGAAGCAGAGGGTGATAGTCGAGGGGTGTTTTTGTGACTGGATGCCTGTGTCCAGTGGGGTTCCACAGGGATCGGTGTTGGGTCCGTTGCTGTTTGTGATATATATAAACCATTTAAACTTGAATGTAGGAGGGTTGATCAGTAAGTTCGCAGATGACACGGAAATTGGTAAATAGTGAGGATAGCCTTAGATTACAGGAGGGTATAGACGGGCTGGTCAAATCACTGGCAAATGGAATTTAATCCGGATAAGTGTGAGGTGATGCACTTGGGCAGGACAAACAAGGCACGGGAATACACGATAAATCGTAGAACCGAGGATCAGAGGGACCTTGGTGTGCACGTCCACCGGTCCCTTAAGCTAGCGGGACAGGTATATAAGGTGGTTAAGAAGGCATATGGGATACTTGCCTTTATTAGCCGAGGCAAAGAATATAAGAGCAGGGAGGTTATGCTGGAACCGTATAAAATGCTAGAGTATTGCGTGCAGTTCTGGAATCTGCATTATAGGAAGGATGTGATTGCACTAGAGAGAGTGCAGAGGAGATTTGCCAGAACGTTGCCTGGGCTGGAGAGTTTTAGTCATGAGGAGAGATTGGATAGACTGGGGTTATTTTCCCTAGAGGAGATTGAGGGGGGGACATGATTGAGGTGTATAAAATAATGAGGGGCATAGATAGATTAGACAGGAAGGAACTTATCCCCATGGTGGAGGGATCAATAACCAGGGGGCATAGATTTAAGGTAAGGGGCAGGAGGTTTAGAGGGGATGTGAGGAAGAATTTTTTCACCCAGAGGGTGGTGGGAATCTGGAAGTCACTGCCTGAAAGGGTGGGAGAGGCAGAAACCCTCCTAACATTTAAGAAGTATTTGGATGTGCACTTGCGACGATGCCCGTGGCATACAAGGCTATGGGCCTAGTGCTGGAAAATGGGATTAGAATTGTCAGGTACTTGTTTGACCGGCACAGGCTCGATGGGCCGAAGGGCCTTTTTCTGTGCTCTAGACCCCTTGACTTTGACTCATGGATTGATCAGGGAGCCCACCAACTCCCTGACATGTCACCGCTCCCATTGGCCAGTCCAACTGTCCGTCATCCCCCTTACCTTACACCAATTGGACAGGCAACCCACCACACCCTAACCGCTCCACACCCATTGGCCAGTCCACCTGTCCATCATCCCCTTCCTCACCCTGATTGGACAGCCCTCCTCCCTCCGTTACAATGATTGGAGGATTCTTGACAGACAGTTTAAAATAACTTGAATCTTTAACCCCCACATTCGGTTTTTGTTTGTTCGCTCCCAGGGGCCAGTGTCCCAGAGATTCAGTCTCCTGGAGACTTCGAGCCGAATGAAGTCCCTGACTGATTTGTTCCGCCTTTCACATTTGCAGCAACTGCTCTTGTCTCCACCCAGCCTGCATCCCTAGGCCTGTTGCTCAGGGCAACCGGAAACCCCGGACTACAATTCCCAGAGTGCACGAGTGGGTGGGGCAGAGGAAGTGAGGTCACAAGGTGGGGCTGAGGAGATGCCATGGGAAGGAAGTGATGTCATGGTTCCGCCCTGTGGAGGCGGAGTCTCTCAGCTCCCACCAGCCAGCTTGGGGGTGGGGGGGGTCAAGGGACAGGGGTTAACTCAGGGTCAACATGGCATGTTAAAGGGAAATTGGAGGGTCAATTGGACCTGAATCTCTCTTACACAGAGATACACATAATGACTGTAGAAATAAAATAACAGGAACAGGATCCCAAGAAGAGAGAGAGAGACAGAGGGAAAGAGAGAAACAAGAAGATAGAGGGAGAAGGAAGGAGAGAGAAAGAGAGAGAGTCAGAGAGAGACACAGAGAGAGAGAGGGAAAGAGAGAGTTAAAGAGAGAGACAGAGAGAGGGAAAGAGAGAGGGGGAGGGATGGAGAGAGGGGAAGAGAGAGAGGGAGGGATGGAGAGAGAGAAGGAGAGAGTCAGAGAGAGAGGGAGGGACGGAGAGAGGGAAAGAGAGGGAGGGATGGAGAGAGAGAGAAGGAGATAGTCAGAGAGAGAGAGGGAGGGACGGAGAGAGGGAGGGATGGAGAGAGAGAAGGAGAGAGTCAGAGAGAGAGGGAGGGACGGAGAGAGGGAAAGAGAGAGAGGGAGGGACGGAGAGAGGGAGGGATGGAGAGAGAGAAGGAGAGAGTCAGAGAGAGAGAGGGATGGAGAGAGGGAAAGAGAGAGAGTGAGGGATGGAGAGAGAGAAGGAGAGTGTCAGAGAGAGAGAGGGATGGAGAGAGGGAAAGAGAGAGATAATGAGGGACGGAGAGAGAGTCAGAGAGAGAGAGAGATAGGGAGAGGGAAGGAGAGAGAAAGAGAGAGTCAGAGAGAGAGGGAGAGGGACGGAGAGAGAGAAAGAGAGGGACAGAGAGAGAGAGTCAGAGAGGGAGAGGGACAGAGAGAGAGAGTCAGAGGGAGATAGGGAGAGGGACGGAGAGAGGGAAAGAGAGAGTCAGAGAGATAGGGAGAGGGACGGAGAGAGGGAAAGAGAGAGTCAGAGAGAGGGAGGGACGGAGAGAGGGAAAAAGAGAGTCAGAGAGGGAGAGGGACAGAGAGAGAGAGTCAGAGGGAGATAGGGAGAGGGACGGAGAGAGGGAAAGAGAGAGTCAGAGAGGGAGAGGGACGGAGAGAGAGAGAGAGAGGGACGGAGAGAGAGAGGGAAAGAGAGAGAGAGGGAGCGACGGAGAGAGGGAAAGAGAGAGGGAGAAAGACATAGGGATTGAATTTTCCACTCTGGAGACTAACTGCAGTGGCGGGTGGGAAAGGCAGCGTCAGATCGTCTGCTTTTCAGCTCATTATTTATGCATGAGCGTCAGATCTCGTGGCGGGTTGGGCTGCGATTTGTCTGCCCCACCGTTACCCCTTCAGCTCATATCACCGGGCACCATATTTACACCGCACCCGCACACACACATTCACTCTCTGCAGCCCGGGACTGGCAGTCAGAAGCACCAGGATGGCCCCCAAAAGTAAGAAGCCCAAAACCCCAAAGTTCAGTGAAAATGCGCTGGCAGCACTCCTCCAGGATGTCGACAGCCAGCAGAAGATACTTTCCTCCCTAATGGGAGGCGGGGGTCCACCAACCTCACCACCAAGGCTTGGGAAGAGGTCGCTAGTGCAGTCAGTGCTAATGCGCTGCTTAAGAGGATTGCAATCTAATGCAGGAAGAGCTAATGGATGAATGACCTCATCCACTCCTCCAGGGCAAGTCAACCTTCTCCTCACTCTAAACTCTCACTTTCACCAGGCCATCAGGCATTTGCTGGGATCTCACACACGGCCAACACAACGGACATCACCACTGATTCTTCACACACACTTTTACATCTTCATCTCTAGTCTCATCCTGCACAAGTCGCGTTTTCAGCCCTTGTATCGGTCCACACAGCACACACACACAAGGCAGGCAAGCCGATCATCAGCTTTGGCATCCATCCTGCCCACGGTCTGTCCATCTGTCATTATGCAGGAAAAGATCACCACACAACAACAGGGAGAGATCCCAGGCTGGAGGGGGATGCCGGAGCTGAGACCACTCACCCCTTTCGAGGAGCAGGCGACAGGGCTAGCTGGCGAGGACAGCGACTGCTCCTGCTCCAACGGCGAGATCGGCTTCTCACAACAAGCCAATGAGGGTCCATCCAGCAGTCTTCGCCCTCCCCCCCGCCGAAACTGAGTGCTCTTTACTGTGGGTGACCATCCAGCCAATCACTCTATTACAGGCACCAGCGAGAAAAGGAGGATACACACCACCAGTGAGCCCATCAGCCCCAGCCCCCAGACCACCTCTGATGAAGATCCTGGGGACCCAATAGATGTCGAGCTGCCACAGCACCTGCACCCTCCACCAGCTCAGAGACACAGACCTCGGTGGGACCTAGTTCAAGAGCAGGCTGGTGGGGGGGCGGTCACCATCTGGTGAGCACAGCACAAATTCAGCTCCACAGCAGAGGAAGTGACAGCCTAGGAAAGCGACGCTCGGAGGACAGCTGGAGGCCAAGCTCCTGCTGCATCCGAGTCCGATGTTGACCCTCTGGAATAGGCTCTTAAGAGATGTTGGAACTCTAAAGACAGGCAGTTCTCAGAGGCCGTCACCAGATTGTTGTTGCTTGACTAGTCTGTGAGGCAGCTCTCCCAATGTTAGCGCTAGCCCTCAGTTGTTGGTAAGGAGGACTTTGCAGGGTTGACAGGGCTGAGTTTGCCGTTGTCATTTCTGGTGCCCAGGTCTGTCTAGTTTCATCCCTTTTGGACTTTACAGTGGTTTAGGGCATTTAAGAGTCAACCACATTTCTGTGAGTCTGGAGTCATGTGTAGGACAGGCCGGATGTCGCTAAAGGACATTAGTGAACCAGATGGGTTTTTACAACAATCGGCAATGAGTTCATGGTTGTCGTCAGATTTTTTCTTGAATTCAAATTTCACCATCTGCCCAGTCCCCAGAGCATTACCCTGGGTGTCTGGATTACTCGTCTGGTGACAATACCACTGCATCACCACCTCCCCCAAAATGATCTCTTACTATTCCTGTGTAACAGGGTCAAGGGGCTGAATGGCCTCCACCTGTCCCTATGCAAGAGGCTTGAGAGGCTGAATGACCTCCACCTGTTCCTATGTTACAGGCTCAAGGGGCTGAATGGTCTCATCTTCTTATGCGGCAGCGTGACAGACTTGAGAGGCGCTAAATAGCCTCCTGCATTTCCTGTATAACAGGCACCACAAGCACATGGTTATCCTGCCATCCCTGTGCGGCAGGCTTGGTGGGCTGAACAGCCTGCTCATTTCCCTCTGTAACCTGCTCGTAGGGTTAGATGGGCCTCCACCTCCTGTCCCCTGTGTTACAGGCTCATTGGGTTGAATGGCCTCCTCCCACTCCAGTTCAACAGGATCGAGGGCTTTAACGGCCTCCCCCTGTTCCTGTCTAACAGGCTTGAGGGGCTGAATGGCCTCCTGTTCCCGTCAACAGGCTTGAGGGACTGAATACACAAGAACATAAGAAATATGAGCAGCAGTAGGTCACACGGCCCATCGAGCCTGTCCCGTCATTCGATACGATCATGGCTAATCTTGGGCTTTGACTCCATTTTTCTGCCCACTCCCCATATCCCTTAATTCCCTGAGAGACCAAAAATCTGTCTATCCCAATCTTAAATGTATTAACGATGGAGCATTCACAACACTCTGGGGTAGAGAATTCCAAAGATTGACAACCCTTTGAGTGAAGAAATTTCTCCTCATCCCAGTCCTCAATGATCGGCCCCTTGTCCTGAAACTATGCCCCCATGTTTTAGATTCTCCGACCAGCGGAAACAATCTCTCAGCAACTACCCTTCGGAATTGTGTAGGTTTCAATGAGATGTCCTCTCGTTCTTCTAATCTCCAGGGAATAGACACCCGATTTTCTCAGCCTCTCATCCAAGGACAACCCCTTCATCCCAGGGACCAATCTCGTGAACCTTCTCTGGACTGCCTCCAACGCAAGGATGTCCTTTCTTAAATGTGGGGACCAAAACTTTCAGCAACAGTCACAAAATAGGCTTTCTTGCAAATGTAAAAATCAAAATAAAAGACAAACATCCATCCGTGTGGACCCTGTTCCAGTCACGTCATATTCCCATGTAGGAGAACAGAGGTGCACGGAGAGATTTGGAGTCTGTTCATAATGGGAATCTTAATCTATGGACAATGGAAATCTGACACTGTGGTCACAGCACAGGGAGATAGTTTAGGATGAAAACACTTTATAACTGACATTATATAACAGATATTTTTTTGAAGCATTCCATAGTATTTTTTCTTGAATGTCCAGAAGCCAGTTAATCGAAGAAAAGCAGGAAGGTCCTGTGGGAAGAGATGCTGGTTCAGCAAAAGATGAACCCTGTTTAAATGTCACCTCAGGCAGTAAAAAGGGCTCATCCTCTTTGCCTGTTGTTAAACTCCTTCACTGCAGGGACTCGATCACAATTTAGATTAAAACACAGAAATTTCCAACCTCCATTTGTCTTTGAGAAATGAGGAGAGAATCCTTCATGCCTGCAACATTTTCCACCATTATCTAAAGGACTGGAAAGAAGTGACCTCTTTCTGTTTCACTCTTCTAATAATCTAAGTGCATTTAATTTTAAAGATATCATCTTTCCTTATGTGTGCATCTGTGTGTTCGAGCAGTGAGTGTTGGTTGTATTTCCCATTTTAGGCCTGAAGGGGAAAGCATTCAGATGGAGGTTGTGGGTGTAAGAGGGTCTGAATTGCGAGTGAGAACTAACATATTTGAAAATCACAATAAGTCCTCAGTTAAATTGGTAACTTTGTCCCCAGCCTGATGTATAATTTCATTGTTCATTTCCCTTCCTCACAGCTGACTTAGTAACAATTGCAATTCTTACTCACAAAAAATGTGGTCTCTCCAAGTGTGTCACTTGCTACCTGGTGGCCATGGCTGTGGTGGATCTACTGGTCATTATCATCGACCTGATAGCGAGACTTATTCCAATTATTTATAAGGAACAGTTTTATTTCCTGAAGTCCATCCGCGTTTGTAATATCCACGCTGTCCTGCTTTATCCAGTCACTGACTGCTCTGTCTGGTTCACCATCACTTTCACCTTTGATCAATTTGTTGCCAGAAGCTGAAAAGTAAATATTGCAGTGAGAAAATGGCGGCCATGGTTCTGGGAACAGTGACAGTGCTGAGCTGTGTAAAGAATGTTTTCTGGTATTTTATGTTATCAGCTCGGTATGCGCTGTTGAACCGACCCCGGTTGTGTGAGGTATCAGAAGATGTTTGGGTCTCTCTGGTCTGGACAGGAATCGAGTTCCTCCACAACATTCTAAACCCGTGTGTCCCATTTGCCCCGATTCTGCTGCTCAATGTCTTCACCGTCAGGCACATTTTAGTGACCAGCAGAGCCCGCAGGAGACTCCGGGCTCACAGCAATGGGGAGAGACCCAGAGACCCAGAGATAGAGATTCGAAGGAAATCCATCATTTTACTGTTTGCTATCTTGGCCAATTTCATCCTGTTGTGGTCAATATTCATGGTGTGCACCATAGGGAGCCGAATGTGGTATTTGGGGTATGATTGTGTATGGATAGATTATTTTGTGGAGGAATTAGGCTTCATGCTGCAGCTCCTGAGTTGCTGCACAAACACTGCTATTTATGCCATCAGCCAGACTAAATTCAGAGAGCAGTTGAAGAACGTGCTGAAATATCCCTTAACTGCAAATCTTCATTTCATTCACCGACGAGAAGAACTGAATCACTGGGAGTCTCCAGAACTTTCTCATTTTAATTCACATTTCCAGTGGGGGTGGGGGGGAGTGCGGCCTGTGTCTGTGCTGATAGATCTGTGCGGGGTGGGGTGGGTCACTATAGAAACAGATCAGAGGCGGAACCTGCCACGATGGTAACAGATCAGGAGTGGAGACTGAAGCTATGATAACATCCTAATATCGGTAAAATGCTAGAGTCTATTATAAAGGATGTAATAACAGGGCACTTAGAAAATATCAACAGGATTAGAGAAAGTCAACATGGATTTATGAAAGGGAAATCATGTTTGACAAACCAGTGGAGTTTTGTGAGGACGTAACTAGCAGAATAGATAAGGGAGCACTAGTGGACATGCAGTATTTGGATTTTCAGAAAGCTTTTGATAAAGCCCCAGATAAGAGGTTGGTGTGTAAAATTAAAGCACATGGGATTGGGGGTAATATATTGGCATGGATTGAGAATTAGGTAGCAGACAGGGAACGGAGAGGAGGAATAAATGGGTCTTTTTCGGAGTGGCAGGCGGTGACTAGTGGGGTACCGCAGGGGTCAGTGCTTGGAGCCCAGCTATTCACAATATATATCAATGATTTGGATGAGGGAACCAAATACAATATTTCCAAGTTTGCTGACGACATGAAACTTGGTCGGAATGGGAGCGAGGAAGAGGGTGTTAAGAGACTTCAAGGTGATTTGGACAAGTTGATTAAGTGGACAAATACATGGCAGATGGAGCATAATGTGGATAAGTGTGAAGTTATCCACTTTGGTAGGAAAAACAGAATGGCAGAGATATTATTTAAATGGTGATAGATTGGGAAATGTTGGTGTACAAAGGGACCTGGGTGTCCTTGTACACCAATCACTGAAAGCAAGCATGCAGGTGCAGCAAGCAGTTAAGAAGGCAAATGGTATGTTGGCCTACATTGTGAGAGGACTTGAGTACAGGAGCAAGGATGTCTTACTGCAGCTGTACAGGGCCTTGGTGAGGCCACACCTGGAGTATTGTGTGCAGTTTTGGTCTCCTTACCTAAGAAAGGATATGTTGCCATAGAGGGAGTGCAGCGAAGGTTCACCAGACTGATTCCTGGGATGACAGGATTGTCGAGGAGATTGGGCTGACTAGGCCCTGTATTCACTGGAGTTTAGAAGAATGAGAGGGGATCTCACTGAGACGTATAAAATTCTGACAGGGATGGACAGACTGGATGCAGGGATGATGTTTCCTCTGGCTAGGGGGATGTCTAGAACAAGGGGTCACAGTCTCAGGATACGGGATAGGCCGGTTAGGATTGAGATGAGGGGAAACTTCTTCACTCAGAGGGTGTGAACCTGTGGAATTCTCTACCACAGAAGGCTGTGGGTGCCAAGTTACTGAATATATTTAAGAAGGAAATAGATAGGTTTCAGGACTTTAAACGCACCAAGGGTTATGGGGAGAGAGCGGGAGTACGGCGTTGAGATAGAGGATCAACAATAATCACATTAAATGGCGAAGGAGGCTCAAAGGGCCGAATGTCCTACTCCTGCTCCTTTTTCCTATATAACAGACCGAGGGTAGGGCCTGTCGCTATAGTAATGGGGCGGGGGGGGCGGTGGAGGTCAGTTGCTAGTCTCCCACTGGAGGGTTCACCTGTCCATCATCCTGCTCCCTCACAGTGATTCGACCGTGAGACCTTCCCACCCCCACCTGCACCACCCTGCTCCCATTGGCCAGCCCACTTGTCATCATCTCGCTCCCTCTCTTAATTTTAGGGAATGAAGCCGGGCAAGTGGTAGAGGTATCAGTGGGGGAGCAATTTGCAGATAGTGATCATAAATCTGTTAGATTCAAGGTTGTTATGGAAAAGGACAGGGATGGGCCAGAAATCAGAGTTCTAAACTGGGGAAAGGCCAATTTTAATAAGGTCAGATATGATTTGGCCAGAGTGGACTGGGAGCAGCTACTTTTAGGTAAATCTGCGTCAGAGCAGTGGGACTCATTCAAGAAGGAAATAGGGAGAGTACGGGACCAACATATTCCAGTAAACACAAAGGGTGAAACTAACAAATCCAGGGAACCCTGGATGTCGATGGATATGCAGGATTGGATAAAGAGAAAAAGGGAGGCTTATGGCAGATACCGAGGGCACAAAACAGTAGAAGCCCTAGAGGAGTATAGAATGTAGAGTGGGGAACTTAAAAAAATATTAGAAGAGCAAAAAGGGGGCATGCAAAAACATTGGCAGGTAAAATAAAGGAAAATCTAAAGTTATTTTACAAGAATATTAAGAGTAAGAGGATAACTAGGGAAAATGTAGGGCCCATTAAGGACCATAGTGATAATTTGTGTGTGGAGCCGGAAGAGGTAGGTAGGGTTCTAAATACTTTGTGTCGGTGTTCACAAGTGAAAGGGACAACGTGGGTCTGGAAATCAGGCAGACGGACTGTGATATAATTGAAGAAATTAGCATAGAAAGGGAGGAGGTTCTAAGTGGTCTGGCAGGCTGAAAAGTAGATAAACCTCCAGGCCGGGATGAAATGTATCCCAGGCTGTTGAGTGAGGCAAGAGGGGAGATAGCAGGGGCGCTGGCAATAATTTTCAATACCTCTCTGGCCACAGGAGAGGTGCCAGAGGACTGAAGGACAGCCATTGTGGTACCTTTATTCAAGAAGGGGGGAAGGGATAAACCAGGGAACTACAGGCCAGTCAGTCTAACCTCAGTGGTGGGGAAACTATTGGAAACAATTCTGAGGGACAGAATTGATCTACACTTGGAGAGGCAGGGATTAATCAAGGACAGTCAGTGTGGTTTTGTTAAGGGGAGGTCATGTCTGACCAATTTGAATGAATTTTTCGAAGAGGTGACCAGGTGTGTAGATGAGGGCAATGCATTTGACGTAGTCTACTTGGACTTCAGCAAGGCTTTTGATAAGGTCCCACATGGTAGACTGATAACGAAGGTAAGAGCCCATGGGATCCAAGGCAATTTGGCAAATTGGATCCAGAATTGGCTGAGTGGCAGAAAGCAGAGGGTGATAGTCGAGGGGTGTTTTTGTGACTGGATGCCTGTGTCCAGTGGGGTTCCACAGGGATCGGTGTTGGGTCCCTTGCTGTTTGTGGTATATATAAATAATTTAGACTTCAATGTAGGAGGGTTGATCAGTAAGTTCGCGGATGACACGAAAATTGGTGGGGTGGTAAATAGTGAGGAGGATAGCCTCAGATTACAGGAGGATATAGACAGGCTGGTCAGATGGGCTGATCAGTGGCAAATGGAATTTAATCCAGATAAGTGTGAGGTGATGCACTTGGGCAGGACAAACAAGGCACAGGAATACACGATAAATCGTAGAACCCTGGGAAGTACCGAGGATCAGAGGGACCTTGGTGTGCACGTCCACCGGTCCCTTAAGCTAGCGGGACAGGTATATAAGGTGGTTAAGAAGGCATATGGGATACTTGCCTTTATTAGCCGAGGCAAAGAATATAAGAGCAGGGAGGTTATGCTGGAACCGTATAAAACGCTAGAGTATTGCGTGCAGTTCTGGAATCTGCATTATAGGAAGGATGTGATTGCACTAGAGAGAGTGCAGAGGAGATTTGCCAGAACGTTGCCTGGGCTGGAGTGTTTTAGTCATGAGGAGAGATTGGATAGACTGGGGTTATTTTCCCTAGAGGAGATTGAGGGGGGGACATGATTGAGGTGTATAAAATAATGAGGGGCATAGATAGATTAGACAGGAAGGAACTTATCCCCATGGTGGAGGGATCAATAACCAGGGGGCATAGATTTAAGGTAAGGGGCAGGAGGTTTAGAGGGGATGTGAGGAAGAATTTTTTCACCCAGAGGGTGGTGGGAATCTGGAACTCACGGCCTGAAAGGGTGGGAGAGGCAGAAACCCTCCTAACATTTAAGAAGTATTTGGATGTGCACTGGCGATGATGCCCGTGGCATACAAGGCTATGGGCCTAGTGCTGGAAAATGGGATTAGAGCACTCAGGTACTTGTTTGACCGGCACAGACTCGATGGGCCGAAGGGCCTTTTTCTGTGCTCTAGACCCCTTGACTTTGACTCATGGATTGATCAGGGAGCCCACCAACTCCCTGACATGTCACCGCTCCCATTGGCCAGGCAACTGTCCGTCATCCCCCTTACCTTACACCAATTGGACAGGCAGCCCACCACACCCTAACCGCTCCACACCCATTGGCCAGTCCACCAGTCCATCATCCCCTTCCTCACCCTGATTGGACAGCCGTCCTCCCTCCGTCACAATGATTGGAGGATTCTTGACAGACAGTTTAAAATAACTTGAATCTTTAACCCCCGCCTTCGGTTTTTGTTTGTTCGCTCCCAGGGGCCAGTGTCCCAGAGATTCAGTCTCCTGGAGACTTCGAGCCGAATGAAGTCCCTGACTGATTTGTTCCGCCTTTCACATTTGCAGCAACTGCTCTTGTCTCCACCCAGCCTGCATCCCTAGGCCTGTTGCTCAGGGCAACCGGAAACCCCGGACTACAATTCCCAGAGTGCACGGGTGGGAGGGGCAGAGGACGTGAGGTCACAGGGTGAGACTGAGGAATGAGGTCATAGGGAGGAAGTGAGGTCATAGAGGCGCCCTGTGGAGGCGGAGTCTCTCAACTTCCACCAGCCAGCTTGGGGTGGGCGGGGGGGGGAGGGAGAGGTCAAGGGACAGGGGTTAACTCAGGGTCAACATGGGATGTTAAAGGGAAATTGAAGGGTCAATTGGACCTGAATCTCTCTTACACAGAGATACACATAATGACTAGAAATAAAATAACAGGAACAGAATCCCAAGGAGAGAGAGAGAGAGACAAAGAGAAAGAGAGAAACAAGAAGATAAAGGGAGAGGGAAGGAGAGAGAGAGAGTCAGAGGGAGAGGGACGGAGAGAGGGAAAGAGAGAGTCAGAGGGAGAGGGACGGAGAGAGGGAAAGAGAGAGTCAGAGGGAGAGGGACGGAGAGAGGGAAAGAGAGAGTCAGAGAGAGAGGGACGGAGAGAGGGAAAGAGAGAGTCAGAGGGAGAGGGACGGAGAGAGGGAAAGAGAGAGTCAGAGGGAGAGGGACGGAGAGAGGGAAAGAGAGAGTCAGAGGGAGAGGGACGGAGAGAGGGAAAGAGAGAGTCAGAGGGAGAGGGACGGAGAGAGGGAAAGAGAGAGTCAGAGGGAGAGGGACGGAGAGAGGGAAAGAGAGAGTCAGAGGGAGAGGGACGGAGAGAGGGAAAGAGAGAGTCAGAGGGAGAGGGACGGAGAGAGGGAAAGAGAGAGTCAGAGAGAGAGGGACGGAGAGAGGGAAAGAGAGAGTCAGAGGGAGAGGGACGGAGAGAGGGAAAGAGAGAGTCAGAGGGAGAGGGACGGAGAGAGGGAAAGAGAGAGTCAGAGGGAGAGGGACGGAGAGAGGGAAAGAGAGAGTCAGAGAGAGAGGGAAAGAGAGAGAGGGACGGAGAGAGGGAAAGAGAGAGTCAGAGGGAGAGGGACGGAGAGAGGGAAAGAGAGAGTCAGAGGGAGAGGGACGGAGAGAGTCAGAGGGAGAGGGACGGAGAGAGGGAAAGAGAGAGTCAGAGAGAGAGGGACGGAGAGAGGGAAAGAGAGAGTCAGAGGGAGAGGGACGGAGAGAGGGAAAGAGAGAGTCAGAGAGAGGGGGACGGAGAGAGGGAAAGAGAGAGTCAGAGGGAGAGGGACGGAGAGAGGGAAAGAGAGTCAGAGAGAGAGGGACGGAGAGAGGGAAAGAGAGAGTCAGAGGGAGAGGGACGGAGAGAGGGAAAGAGAGAGTCAGAGGGAGAGGGACGGAGAGAGGGAAAAAGAGAGTCAGAGGGAAAGAGAGAGTCAGAGGGAGAGGGACGGGGAGAGGGAAAGAGAGAGTCAGAGGGAGAGGGACGGAGAGAGGGAAAGAGAGAGTCAGAGGGAGGGAAAGAGAGAGTCAGAGAGAGAGGGAAAGAGAGAGTCAGAGAGAGAGGGAAAGAGAGAGTCAGAGGGAGGGACGGAGAGAGGGAAAGAGAGAGTCAGAGAGAGAGAGGGAAAGGGAGAGTCAGAGAGAGATGGATGGAGAGAGGGAAAGAGAGAGTCAGAGAGAGAGAGGGACGGAGAGAGGGAAAGAGAGAGTCAGAGAGAGAGGGGGACGGAGAGAGGGAAAGAGAGAGTCAGAGAGAGAGAGAGAGGGAAAGAGAGAGTCGGAGAGAGGGAAAGAGAGAGTCAGAGAGAGATATTTCACCCCTCTCCTATTTTTACTTAGTTCTGTTGAAGGGTCATGAGGACTCGAAACGTCAACTTTGTTCTTCTCCGCCGACGCTGCCAGACCTGCTGAGTTTTTCCAGGTAATTCTGTATTTGTTTTGGATTTCCAGCATCCGCAGTTTTTTGTTTTTATCTCTGAGCGAAAGAGAAAGTCAGAGAGATAGGGAGAGTGACGGAGAGAGAGAGAAAGAGAGTCAGAGAGAGATAGGGAGAGGGACGGAGAGAGAAAGAAAGAGAGAGTCAGAGAGAGAGGGAGAGGGACGGAGAGAGAGAGAAAGAGAGAGGGATGGAGAGAGTCAGAGAGAGATAGGGAGAGGGACGGAGAGAGAGAGAAAGAAAGAGTCAGAGAGAGAGGGAGGGACGGAGAGAGAGAAAGAGAGAGTCAGAGGGAGAGGGAGGGACGGAGAGAGGGAAAGAGAGAGAGGGAATGAGAGAGATAGGAAGGGACGGAGAGAGGGAAAGAGAGAGATAGGAAGGGACGGAGAGAGGGAAAGAGAGAGTCAGAGGGAGAGGGACGGAGAGAGAGAGAAAGAGAGAGAGGGAGAGCGACGGAGACAGAGAGAAAGAGAGTCAGAGAGAGAGAAAGAGAGAGTCAGAGAGAGAGGGATAGGGACGGAGAGAGAGAAAGAGAGAGTCAGAGAGAGAGAGGGAGGGACAGAGGGAGTCAGAGAGAGAGAGGGAGGGACGGAGAGAGGGAAAGAGAGAGAGAGGGAGGGACGGAGAGAGGGAAAGAGAGAGATAGGAAGGGACGGAGAGAGGGAAAGAGAGAGATAGGAAGGGACGAAGAGAGGGAAAGAGAGAGTCAGAGGGAGAGGGACGGAGAGAGAGAGAAAGAGAGTCAGAGAGAGAGGGAGAGGGACGGAGACAGAGAGAAAGAGAGAGATAGGGAGGGACGGAGAGAGGGAAAGAAAGAGAGAGAGGGACGGAGAGAGGGAAAGAGAGAGTCAGAGAGGGAGAGGGATGGAGAGAGAAAGAGAAAGAGTGAGAGAGAGAGAGGGAATCTTAGCAGCCACTCTCCGACAGCCTGTATGTGTCAAAGGCATCCAGCAAATATCCTCCCTGCCTCCTCCTAACGTGTCCTCCGGATTCCTGGTGACAATGCTTGTGCCTTCAGGATGGTGATGATATGAAGGGTGCAGCAGAACACCATGGACACCTGCTCCAGGGTGTACTGGAGGGTTCACTCCCAGCGGTTCAGACATCAGAGGCGTTGCTTCATCACACCCATGGTCTGCTCCACTGTGTCGCTGGGGGCCCCATTGCTCTCGGTACACACGTGGTTCTCATGTTGATGCCTGAGGTCTGATCCACAGGCACTCCCACGTGCAAGATCACTGTTCCGGCCTCATCATCATGCTGAGTCCCCAGCATCATGCTGAGTCCCCAGCCTGAGCTCGTTCTGTCGGACGCACTGATCTGTCACTCTCAGTCATGGGTGCGAGCCGGCGATTCGGGTCACCTTTGTGCGCACAGAGAGAACTTCAGCAGCATCATCGCCTGAGCATTGAGAAGCACTCATGACTCAGCCTTAGTTTGGAGTATCCTAAGTTCCTGTCCAGCCTTGCCTTGTCATCTTTGGCTCAGAAAATTGCGACACTGTATTTGGGCATTAATAATCTGTGGAGTTTGTAATAAAGAACACACATCAGATGTAGTGGAGCTTCACTCTGATTCCATTTGCAGCCTCCAAATCTTCATGCCAGGAGTTCTCAGCTATCCACATGGAAACCCGGCATACTGATCAGATAAGCATGTCGTAAAGAGGGTCTGAATTGCATGTGAGAACTAACATATTTGAAAATCACAATAAGTCCTCAGTTAAATTGGTAGCTTTGTCCCCAGCCTGATGTGTAATTTCATTGTTCATTTCCCTTCCTCACAGCTGACTTAGTAACAATTGTAATTGTTACTCGCAAAAAATGTGGTCTCTCCAAATGTGTCACTTGTTATTTGGTGGCCATGGCTGTGGTGGATCTACTGGTCATTATCATCGACCTGATACTGAGACACATTCCGATTGTTTATGGGGAACAGTTTTATTTCCTGTATTTCATCCCTGTGTGTAATATCCACGCTGTCCTGCTTAATGCAGTCACTGACTGGTTCACCGTCACTTTCACCTTTGATCGATTTGTGGCCATTTGTTGCCAGGAGCTGAAAAGTAAATATTGCAGTGAGAAAATGGCGGCCATGGTTCTGGGAACAGTGACAGTGCTGAGCTGTGTAAAGAACGTTTTCTGGTATTTTATGTTATCAGCTCGGTATGCGCTGTTGAACCGACCCTGGTTGTGTGAGGTATCAGAAGATGTTTGGGTCTCTCTGGTCTGGACAGGAATCGAGTTCCTCCACAACATTCTAAACCCGTGTGTCCCATTTGCCCTGATTCTGCTGCTCAATGTTCTCACCGTCAGGCACATTTTAGTGAGCAGCAGAGCCCGCAGGAGACTCCGGGCTCACAGCAGTGGGGAGAGTCCCAGAGATGGAGAGTCGAAGCAAATCCATCATTTTACTGTTTGCCATCTCGGCCAATTTCATCCTGTTATGGTCACTGTTAATGGTGTTTTCTATATGGAGCCGGATGCAGTATGATTCTGTATGGATAAACTATTTAGTGATGGAATTAGGCTCCATGCTGCAGCTCCTGAGTTGCTGCACAAACACTGCTATTTATGCCATCAGCCAGACTAAGTTCAGAGAGCACTTGAAGAATGTGCTCAAATATCCCTTTACTCATAGAAACAGAAAATAGAAGCAGGAGTAGGTCATTCAGCCCTGCTGCACTATCCAATATGATCATAGCCAAATTATCTACCACAATGACATACACCCGCTTTCTCCCCACACCCCTTGACACCTTTAGAGTGTAGAAATCTATTTACTTACTTTGTAAATATATTCTGTGACTTGGCCTCTACAGTCTTCCCTGGTAGAGAACTCCACAGGTTCACCACCCTCTGAGTGAAGAGCTTTCCCTTCATCTCAGTCCTAAATGGCCTACCCCGTATCCTGAGACTCTGACCCCTTGTTCTAGACATCCCCCTAGCCAGAGGAAACATCGTCCCGAATCCAGTCTGTCCAGCACTGCCAGTATTTTATATACTTCACTGAGATATCCTTTCACTCTTCTAAACCTCTGTGAATATAGGCCTCATCGACTCAATCTCTCATCATCACATAGTCCTGCCATCCCAGGAATCAGTCTGGTGAACCTTCACTGCACTCCCTCTATGGCAAGTATAACCTTTCTAAGGTAAGGAGACCAAAACTGCACACAATACTCCAGGTGTGGTCTCACCAAGGCCCTGTCCAGCTGCAGTAAGGCATCCTTGCTCCTGTACTCAAGTCCTCTCGCAATGAAGGCCAACATACCATTTGGCTTCCTAACTGCTTGCTGCACCTGCGTGCTTGCTTTCAGTGATTGGTGTACAAGGACACCCAGGTACCTTTGCACATCAACATTTCCTAATCTATCACCATTTAAATAATACTCTGCCATTCTGTTTTTCCTACCAAAGTGGATAACTTCACACCTTTCCACATTATACTGTATTTACCCACTCACTCAACTTGTCTAAATTGCCTTGAAGCCTCTTAACATCCTCCTCACCGCTCACATTCCCACCTCGTTTTGTGTTGTCAGCAAACTTGGAAATATTTACATTTGGTTTCCTCATCCAAATCATTGATATATATTGTGAATAGCTGGGCCCCAAGCACTGATCCCTGCGGTACCCAACTAGTCACCGCCTGCCACTCCGAAAAAGACCCATTTTTTTCCTACTCTCTGTTTCCTGTCTTCTAACTAATTCTCAACCCATGCCACATGCTTTAATTTTGCACACTAAGCTCTTAGGTGGGACTTTATCAAAAGTTTTCTGAAAATCCAAATGCACATCGACTGGTTCTCCCCATCCATCTGCCTGTTACATCCTCAAGAAACTCCAGTAGGTTTATCAAACATGATTTCCCTTTCATAAATCCATGTTGACTTCATCTAATCCTGTTGATATTTTCTAACTGCCCTGTTAACAGATCATTTATATCAGACTCTGGCATTTTACCTACAACTGAGGTTAGGTTAACCGGTCTGTAGTTCATTGTTCTCTCCCTCCTTTTTTAAATAGTGGGGTGGCATTTGGCACCCTCCAATCTGCCGGGACTGTTCCAGGATCTATAGAATTCTGGAAGATGGCAACCAACGCATTCACTATTTCCATGACCACCTCCTTTAGTACCCTGGGATGTAGATTATCATGCTCTGGGGATTTATCAGCTTTCAGTCCCATTAATTTCTCGAGTACTACTTGTTTAGTAATACTAATTTCCTTCAATTCCTCCTCCCCACTAGACCCTTAGTATCATAGCATTTCTGTGGAGTTACTTGTGCCGTCCTCTGTGAAGACAGAAATAAAGTAGTTGTTTAATTTCTCTGTTATTTCCTTGTTCTCTATTATGAATTCTCCTATTTCAGGCAGTAAGGGACCTACATTTGTCTTCACTAACCTTATTCTTTTTAAATATTTATAGACGCTTTTAAATCCGCTGTTATGTCCCTTGCAAATTTACTCTCATACTCTCTTTTTTCCCTCTTAATCAATCTCTTGGCCCTCCTTTGCTGAATTCTAAATTGCTCCTAATCCTCAGGCTTGCTACTTTTTCGAGCAGCTTTATATGACTCCTCTTTGGATCTAATCTTAATTTCTTTTGTTGGCCATGGTCGGGCCACTTTTCCTGGTGTGTTTTTGCACCAGAAAGGAATGTATAACTGTTGCAAAGCATAGATTCGTTCCTTACATATTAGCCATTGTCTATCCACTGTCATGCCTTTTAATGAAGCTCCCCAATCTATTGTAACCAACTCACCCCTCATACCTTCGCACTTTCCTTTGTTTAGATTCAGTACACTAGTTTTGGAGTGGACTACTTCACTTTCCATCCTAATGAAGAATTCTATCATGTTATGGTCACTCTTCCCTGAAGGACCCTGCACAACAAGATTATTAATTAACCCCTTCTCGTTGCACAATGCCAGATCTAGGTTAGCCTGTTCCTCGATGTACTGGTCTAAAGAAACATCTCGTGCACACTCCAGGAATTCATCTGCCACGGTATTATTGGTAATTTGGTTTGCCCAGTCTATATGTAGATTAAAGTTACCCATGATTACTGTAGCACCCTTGTTACATAAATCTCTAATTTCCTGTTTAATGTCGTTCTCTACATTCCCACTACAGTTTGGCGGCCTAAAGACAACTCCCACTATTGTTTTCCGCCCCTTGTTGCTTCTTAGCTCCACCCAGACTGATTCAACATCGGACTTTGATGAGAAGAACTGAATCACTGAGACTTTCCAGGATTTTCTCATTTTATTTCACCATTTCCAGTGGGGGGTGGGGGGGTGGGTGTGTGTGGCCTGTTTCTGTGCTCTCAGATAGGGAGTGGGGCTAGTTGCTGTAGTAACTGATTGGGGTGGAGCTTGAAGCTGTGGTAACGGACGGACGGGTGTGGGGGGGGGGGGGGGTGGAGCTAGTCTCCCACACCACCCTGCTCTCATGCCCACATGTCCGTCCTTGGCCTGCTGCAATGAAGCTCAACGCAAACTGGAGGAACAGCACCTCATCTTCCGACTAGGCACTTTACAGCCTTCCGGACTGAATATTGAGTTCGACAATTTCAGATCATGAACTCTCTCCTCCATCCCCACCCCCTTTCCGATCCCCCCCTTTTCCAATAATGTATAATTTTTTTACAACTTTATTTTTTTTCTTTTCCCTCCTATTTTTAAATTTATTTCGATCTATTGTTTTATCTCCACCTTTTAGCCCATTTCGATCCCTTCCCCCCACCCCACCCACACTAGGGCCATCTGCCACTAGCTTGCTTCCCTTAATATCACTACCGTCAACGCCCCTTTGTCCTTTTGTCTATGACGTCTTTGGCAATCTCTTCGTGGCCTCCACCTATCACTGGCCCCCTATCCAGCTCCACCTGTCCCACCCCCTCCCCCCCCCCCCCCACCAGCTTATATTTCATCTCATTTCCATATGTCTTAATTCTGATGAAGGGTCGTATGGACTCGAAACGTCAACTGTGTCCCTCTCCGCAGATGCTGTCAGACCTGCTGAGTTTTTCCAGGTATTTTTGTTTCCCCCCCACCCCCCACCATTTGAGGGTTCACTTGTCCATCATCCTGCTCGCTCGCCCTGATTCGACAGTGAGACCTACCCAGCCCCCCTGCCCCGCCTCCATCACCCTGTTCCCACTGGCCAATCCAACTGTCCATCATGCCCCTCCCACACCCCCCCCCCCCAAATGGACAGGGATCCTACCAACCCCTAACAGCACTCTGCACCCATTGGCCAGTCCACCTGTCCATCATTTACCCCCCCCCCCTCTCATAGATTGGACAGTGAGCCAACCGCTCCCATACATGATCCAGCACCATTGGCCAGTCCCCATCAAACCCCACCCCCCCCCTCCAATTAGACAGAAAAACCTACCACCCACAAGCGTTGCTCCGCGTCCATTGGCCAGTCCGCCTGTCCATCATTCTCCTCCCTCACCCTGATTGGATAACGGTCTTCCTCCCGTCACATTGATTGGAGGATTTTTGACTGACAGCCAAAAAGCCCGAATCCTTAACCCCGCCCTCCCACCGCCTTGATGACAAATTTAATCGGTTTTTGTTTGTTTGCTCCCAGGGGCAGTGCCCAGAGATTCAGTCTCCTGGAGACTTAGAGCTAAATTAAGTCCCCGACTGGTTTGTTCTGCCTTTCACATTCGCAGCAGCTGCAGGTGTTTAATTATTTTATAATTTGTCTTCATGTCTCCACCCAGCCTGAATCCCTAGGCCAGTTGTTCGGGGCAACCGGAAACCCCGGACTACAATTCCCAGAGTGCACCGGTGAAGGGGGAGGTCCCGAGAGGAAGTGAGCTCACAAGGCGGCCCGTGGAGGCGGAGTCTCTCTCAGGGTCAACATTGGGGGTCAAAGGTCAATAGTACCTGAATCTCTGTTAGAGGGAGGCAGAGAGATACACAAAATGGCTGTGGTCATAAAATAACAGGAACAGAATCCCAAGGAGGGAGAGACAGAAAGAGAAATGGGCTTGGAGAGAGAGAGAGGCAGGGATAGAGAGAGAGGGGCAAAGACAGGGAGAGCAAGGGAGGGATAGAGAGAGAGAGAGGGGCAAAGACAGAGAGAGCAAGGGAGGGATAGAGAGAGAGAGAGGGGGGGCAAAGACAGGGAGAGCCAGGGAGGGATAGAGAGAGAGAGAGGGGCAAAGACAGAGAGAGCAAGGGAGGGATAGAGAGAGAGAGAGAGGGGCAAAGACAGGGAGAGCCAGGGAGGGATAGAGAGAGAGAGGGAGGGGCAAAGACAGGGAGAGCCAGGGAGGGATAGAGAGAGAGAGAGGGGCAAAGACAGAGAGAGCAAGGGAGGGATAGAGAGAGAGAGAGAGGGGCAAAGACAGGGAGAGCCAGGGAGGGATAGAGAGAGAGAGAGGGGCAAAGACAGAGAGAGCAAGGGAGGGATAGAGAGAGGGGGGCAGAGACAGGGAGAGCAAGGGAGGGATAGAGAGAGGGGCAAAGACAGGGAGAACAAGGGAGGGATAGAGAGGGAGGGGCAAAGACAGGGAGAACAAGGGAGGGATAGAGAGGGAGGGGCAAAGACAGGGAGAACAAGGGAGGGATAGAGAGAGAGGGGCAAAGTCAGGGAGAGCCAGGGAGGGATAGAGAGAGAGGGGCAAAGACAGGGAGAACAAGGGAGGGATAGAGAGAGAGGGGCAAAGTCAGGGAGGGATAGGGAGAGAGAGGCAGGGATGGAGAGAGGGGCAAAGACAGGGAGAGCAAGGGAGGGATAGAGAGAGAGAGAGAGGGGCAAAGACAGAGTGAGCAAAGGAGGGATAGAAAGAGAGGGGGGCAGAGAGAGAGGGGCAAAAACAGAGAAAGGGAGATACACCTAATTACTGTAGAAATAAAGCAACAGGAACAAAATCCCAAGGAGAGAGAGCCAGAGAGAGAGGGAGGGATAGAGAGAGGAGGGGAGTGGAGAGGGGGAACGAGAGAACTGGGGTCGTGGGGGGGGGTTGGGTGGAGAGAGGGAAGGAGAGACCTTGGGGGGTGTTTTCGGCTGTGGAGACTAATTGCAGTGGTGGGTGGGGAAGGCAGTGTATCACCCGCCAGCCATGGCAGGTTCAGCATCAGATCGTCTGCTTTTCAGCTCATTGTTTATGCACGAATGTGATGCACGTCAGATCTTGTGGCAGGGTGGGACGTGACTCGTCTGTCCCGCCATTCCCACATCTCATATCACCGGGCACCATATTTAAACTGCAACCACACACACACATTCACCCCCTGCAGCCCGGGACTGGTTATGGCAAGCGTCAGGATGGCCCTGAAAAGTGAAAGAGGCCCACAGCCCCAAAGTTCAGTGAAAATGCACTGGCCGCAGCCCTCCAAGAGGTCGAGGACCAGCAGAAGATACTTTCCTCCCATGATGGGAGGCAGAGGTCCACCAGCCTGATCACCAAGGCTTGGGAAGAGGTCGCTAGTGCAGTCAGTGCTAATGCGCTGCTTAAGAGGATTGCAATCTAATGCAGGAAGAGGATGAATGACCTCATCCACTCCGCCAGGGCAAGTCAACCTTCTCCTCACTCTAAACTCTCACTTTCACCAGGCCATCAGGCATTTGCTGGGATCTCACACACGGCCAACACAGTGGACATCATCACTGATTCATCACACACACTTTTACATCTTCATCTCTAGTCTCATCCTGCACAAGTCGCGTTTTCAGCCCTTGTATCGGTCCACACAGCACACGCACAGAAGGCAGGCACGCCGATCATCAGCTTTGGCATCCATCCTGCCCACGGTCTGTCCACCTATCATTATGCAGGAAAAGATCACCACACAACAACCGGGAGAGATCCCAGGTTGGAGGGGGATATGCCAGAGCTGAGCTCCTTTCAAGGAGCAGGCGACAGGGCTAGCTGGCGAGGACAGCGACCGCTCCTGCTCCAACGGCGAGATCAGCATCTCACAACAAGCCAGTGAGGGTCCATCCAGCAGTCTTCGCCCCCCCCCCCCGCCGAAACTGAGTGCTCTTTACTGTAGGTGACCATCCAGCCAATCCCTCATTATCTCGTCTCTGTACCACAGGCACCAGCAAGAGGTACAGCGGGCAGGATGGTCAGAGGCCATCACCAGATTGGAACGGAGGATGGAGGAGTCCGTCCACGTATTGTCTGATGTGGTGGCACCGACGTGACAGCGCATCGGGGTCACCACCGGAAGGTCCAGAAGAACACTCCGTTCCTGCCAGATAATCACCGGGACCTGCACATCCCATCACTATAGCTATGACTGGGATCCATCAGTGGGTTCGCAAGAGGGGGCAGGGCACCTCAATCTCCTCCAGCAGCCCTTTCCCGTCAAGGAGTCGGGTAGGGGCCTCTGGCCCCCACAGAGAGGAGGATGTCAGCCAGACACCCTGGGGCATTCCAACCCAGGACTGTCCAGCCGCTCCAGCTCCCCTCTGCCTGTGACCCCAGCAACTCCAGCCCCACCGGCCAAGGAGGGTGCCAGAGACCCAGAGCAGGCCGGGGCCCTCCAGGTCTCAACCCTCCAGAAGTCGCCCGCCGAGGTTATCACAGACAACAGGACGTAGCAGGCAGCCTCCACCACTGCTGCAGATGTCAGGAATGCATCTGGACGCGGCGGTAGGGTAAGCAGGTTAAGAAATATGAAGGGCACAAAGGGTTTCACTCTCTGCAGATACTCTGCACGTCTGTAAATATATTTTCTTTCTCCGAAATTCTCGTCCAGCGAATAGCTCTTCTGTCTGGTGCAATGCTCCGAGATCATACAAGTGTAACAGGGGCCCCCACACCCCCATTTCCCCCCCCCTCCTCACTTATCTCCCATCCTGTCCCTCAGGCCTATGGCATCTCGCACCATCTCATTCCAGCGAGTCACCGTTCTGTCCACAGCAGCGACATGAGCAGAGCCTCTCGCTGCAACAACCAGGTGCTTGGGCTATGCCCACCTGAGAGTTATGTCAGAAGATCAGGTCATGTGGCCTCATGAGTATAGATGTTGCAGTTTGGTTCCTTCTCCTGATGCTGCTGCACTGAAGACTGGTCAATGTGGACCTTAAGAGATTTCAATGACCACCCACATTGGAGTCAATCACACTCAGAGCATCTTTTAGTGGCCTCCATGTAATGTCTGTCAAGCTTGACTGTGGGTTACATTCCCACAAATATTCGGGGATCTTAGCCGCTAGTGGTGGCCTGTAGCATGGCGTTGTGTGTGTCTGCAATCAGACATCACCCCTATAGTAGTTCCCAATCTCCACCTGCATGATACAGAGCTATGGACCTTGCTGACACTTGGTGACTCCTGAAATACCTGCTAGAGAACAATGACCATGCGGCTTCAGAGGTGTGTGTCAAGGCCCAGATGCCGGACTATGAAATGGGAGGCTGCTGCTCCGGACCTGAAGGGCTGGCTGGCATAGCTTGGCGTAATCCCTGAGCCAACTCTCCAACGGGCAGTCGACATGCTTACCTGATCGTGACAAAGCCATCAGTGTGCCTGGTTTCCGTGTGGGTAGCTGAGAACTCCTGGAATGAAGATCTGGAGGCCGCAAGTGTGATGACGTCATAGAGGTGTCATCCATACTAGGTTGCTGGGATAAGCCAATCTGTCCTTCCCCACCACGGGCGCGATCCCTATTTTCCCCAGCCAGTTCGGTGGCCATCTTCCTCCAACTGGGTGAGGGGTGAAGGGTCAGCCGTCCTTCCTCCGGCCTGGCATCTTTCCCTCCGGCTGTGGGCAAGCTTGATGGCAAAGGGATGGACTGTGAGGAGAAGGGATGGTGCCGAAGTTGGGAAAGATGCATTTCCCCCCTGTGTGTGTGTGTGTGTGTGTGTGTGTGTGTGTGTGTGGTGAGCCCTCCTCACAAAGGACTGAGGATGGCGTGTGTGCCACTTGGTGGATGAGATGGCAATGATGGGAAGGTACCCGGGAGAATCGGTGCTGATATTTGTGTGAGATCGCTGAAGAGAAGCAGCCCTTTGAGTGCATAAGGCCATAATGGGAATTTTGACATTGGAGGCATTTGAAAGTTGACTTACCCTGGCGGAGTGGATGAGATCGTTCATTCTCTTCCTGCCCCGGATCGCACTCCGGGTACAGCCACGCTGACCTGCCTTGCGATGGCCTCCCAGGCCGGAGAGGTGAGGCTGGTATGCTTCTTCGCACCAGCACTGGGGTAGGGGACATCCCGACGCTGCCATACTTCTGTGCTCAAGGCCTGGAGGGTGTTGTTGCTGAAGTGGGGAGCAGCCTCCTTCTTCCTGCTTGTTAACACCTCTACAGGTAGAAGTGAAATGTGTGTGCTCAGGTGGTGTTTAAATATGGCGCCCGGACCTTTGACCCCCATTAGGTGACAGCAGGGCAGACGAATCAGCTCCTGTCCCACCATGTGATTCCCAGAGATACTCGTCTGTGCACAATTAATAAGCTTCCGAGCGTGGGATTGAGTGCGATTACCTCCATTCTGATCAGCAGGAAACGAGCCGCGGAACCCGCCCACCTTTGCACTTTGCTTCAAAAACAGAAAATTCTGGAAAAACTCAGCAGGTTTGGCAGCAAAGAGGAACAGAGATAACATTTCGAGTCCGTATGACTCTTCTTCAGAGACTTCCAAACTGTACA
This sequence comes from Cetorhinus maximus, assembly GCF_964194155.1. Classification (NCBI taxonomy): domain Eukaryota; kingdom Metazoa; phylum Chordata; class Chondrichthyes; order Lamniformes; family Cetorhinidae; genus Cetorhinus; species Cetorhinus maximus. The sequence continues at coordinate 1,683,458 of NC_135914.1, read as the reverse complement.
AAGCACCCTCAACAATTACCTGCAACTTGAAAGAGCAGATGAAGCCATAATTCATTTAGTATTTAGGACCCATGCCAAAGTGGAAATGTTGGGATTCATACAGAGCCTTAACAACCATCACCCCCCTCTCAAAAGCCACAATAGGTAAATGAAGGGTCGATTTCTTAGACAGAAGTGTTTTTAACTAACACAAGAGAAAACACAAGTTGGCAAAGGTTTTCTTTAAACCAACAGACACCTTGCTACATGCAGAAAGCCTCCACCCTAGACACCACCCGGGGAGTAGTTCATCACAGCCAACCTGCTTCCTCCACATTTGTACTAAAGTAGATTTTGTCCAGTCAGTAACCACTTTATTCACTGGGCTCAGACAGAGGGCTTACACAAAAGGATTCCTTCGACATATCAAATCCCGCTTCCCAGCAGAACCGGACAACAGAGTGGGACAAGAAAATACTCAAAATACCACCAATCATGAGATATTCTAACAGGACCCTACACATAAATAGGGTGGTTAAGAACAACCTCTAATGCCTAATTCCCTCCCCCAGAGGGCAGTGGAGGCTCAGTCATTGACCATGTTCAAGAGAGAAGTTGAGAGGTTTCTGGAGACTAGTGACATCAGGAATATGGGGATGTGGGGAAAATGGCGGAGCGGTAGGTGATCAGCCACGATCTGTTTGAATGGTGGAGCAGGTTTGATGGACCGAATGGCCTCCTCCTGTTCCGATGCTCCCATGTGACAGAAATACACATACACACACACATGCAGATACACACAGACACACACTCTTACTAAATGATGAAACTAGAAACTGTGGAAGTTCCAAGAGACTTGGGGGTCCGCGTCCATTTGAGTGCGGCATAGGTTTCATAGAATGATTCCTGGACACCAAGGGTTAAATTACAAGTTGTGACACACTGTTGTATTGCTGGAATTAAGAAGGATCAGGGGTATTTGATCAGAGTTATCAGTGGGAACCAGTGGGGGTCAGGTGTGGAGGTATGGTGATTGGGGGATGTCGGGTGGTCGGTGGGGGGGGTGGTTGGGTGGTCAGCGAGGGGGCAATCAGCAGGGGCGGAGGTGGTTGGGTGGTTCAGAGGAGTGGTCATTGGGAGCTTGCAGATCGGATGGTCGGGGATTGGTCAGTAGGTGGGTGGTGATCGGGTGGTTTAGGATTGGGTCATTGGGGGTCAGGTGGTCCTGAGTGTGGTCGATGGGGGGGGGTGTCGGATGGTCAGGGTAGTCCGATGGGGGGAGTCGGAGAGGTTGGGGGGGGGGTCATTACTTTGGTTACCCAGGAGTTAAAAGTGATTTTAATTCTTCTAACTTTTTCTGGGTAACTATGACAGTCGGAACCATCCAAAGTTTGCAATTTGAATCCTGTTTTCGGATGTTTCCAGGCGCAGGGCAATTTCCCAATGGAAGTTTGAACACCTTCGGGCAATTGTGGTCAACCTTTACCTGGGTACTTCCTGGGCAGAACCCCCAGGGCATCTTTGGGGTATCTGCTCCGGAGCCCAGGAGTTATGGGCCTTTCTGTGTGGCACAGAATAAGTGGAACAATTGCTGGGAATCTGGAGTGTGATGAGTGCTAGAATATAATGCTTGAGTATAATGCTGAAATGCAAAACTATCTGTGCTGGCAGGGTGCTGTTGTGTTTAATTACTGTGGTAATTAATAATTGTGTTAATGAATAATTATGCTTTTGTCTGTGTCAACAGAGTGAAATCAGAAGAACTGTCACTGGAGATGGGGAAAAGCAATGTCTAGGATGTAGTATTTTCTTGGCCTCTAATAATTCTGATTCTGTGTAACAGCCATAAAAATGTTTGTGTATCTGGCCGGTTAGCTCAGTTGGTTAGAGCGTGGTGCTAATAACGCCAAGGTCGCGGGTTCGATCCCCGTACGGGCCATTCATTTTATTTCTGCTTCTTTATCTTTCCTTCTGAACTATACAAAAACCTTTGCAAATAAGTTCACAACATATTGAAGCAATGCTGCAGATATTTGTTTCTGGGGCACATGGTCTGATCTTTGGAATTATTTCTGGGGTGAATGGTCTGCTATTTGGGGTTATTTCTGGGGTGAATGGTCTGCTATTTTGGGGTTATTTCTAGGGTGAATGGTTGGTTTGATGTTTGGTGTTCATGTGAGGAATGCAACTCTTTCTCCCCGTGGCTCTGATGGCTGGGATACTCGAAATCCAGTATCAATAAAGTATCAGTAACAGTGTCAATATCAATATCAGTGTAGCTGTAACATTTGTGGGAATGTTCGTGAACTGTGTGAGACTGTCAGTGGGCTGTGTGATAATGTTTGTGAGCTGTGTAACAACAATAACAGTATCAGTGTAGCTGTAATAATCCCCGATTCAGTTTAACAACAAACTCAGTATCAGTGTAACTGTAGCAATCTGATTCTGTGGAACAGCAATAACAGTATCAGTGTAACTGTGACAATCCTCTGATTCAGTTTAACAACAAATTCAGTATCAATAGCAGTATCAGTGTAGCTATAGCAATCCCTGTGACTCTGTGTAACAGTAATAACAGTATCAGTGTCACAGTAACAATCCCTGTGACTCTGTGTAAGAGCAATAACAGTATCAGTGCAGCTATAACAATCCCTGTGACTCTGTGTAACAGCAATAACAGTATCAGTGCAGCTATAACAATCCCTGTGACTCTGTGTAACAGCAATAACAGTATCAGTGCAGCTATAACAATCCCTGTGACCCTGTGTAACAGCAATAACAGTATCAGTGTAGCTGTAACAATCCCTGTGACCCTGTGTAACAGCAATAACAGTATCAGTGCAGCTATAACAATCCCTGTGACTCTGTGTAACAGCAATAACAGTATCAGTGCAGCTATAACAATCCCTGTGACCCTGTGTAACAGCAATAACAGTATCAGTGCAGCTATAACAATCCCTGTGACTCTGTGTAAGAGCAATAACAGTATCAGTGCAGCTATAACAATCCCTGTGACTCTGTGTAACAGCAATAACAGTATCAGTGCAGCTATAACAATCCCTATGACTCTGTGTAACAGCAATAACAGTATCAGTGCAGCTATAACAATCCCTGTGACCCTTTGTAACAGCAATGAGAGTGTCGGTGTCACAGTAACAATCCCTGTGACCCTGTGTAACAGCAATGAGAGTGTCAGTGTCACAGTAATAATCCCTGTGACCCTGTGTAACAGCAATAACAGTATGTGTCACAGTAACAATCCCTGTGACCCTGTGTAACAGCAATGAGAGTATCAGTGTCACAGTAACAATCCCTGTGGACCCTGTGGGAGAGCAATGAGAGTATCAGCGTGACAGTAACAATCCCTGTGGACCCTGTGGGAGAGCAATGAGAGTATCAGTGTGACAGTAACAATCCCTGTGGACCCTGTGGGAGAGCAATGAGAGTATCAGTGTGACAGTAACAATCCCTGTGGACCCTGTGGGAGAGCAATGAGAGTATCAGTGTGACAGTAACAATCCCTGTGGACCCTGTGGGAGAGCAATGAGAGTATCAGTGTGACAGTAACAATCCCTGTGGACCCTGTGGGAGAGCAATGAGAGTATCATGGAGCAGTAACCATCCCGCTGATGCCGCAGTGGCCGGTTAGCTCAGTTGGTTAGAGCGTGGTGCTAATAACGCCAAGGTCGCGGGTTCGATCCCCGTACGGGCCAGTCTCACATTTTAGCTTTTTTTTTTGGTAACATTGTCGCCAAAACAATGTGTCGAGTGGGAGCCGGGACTACAAATGTAGCGCTGGGGCTGGGGCTGGGGCTGGGACTGGGGCTGGGGCTGGAGCTGGGGCTGGGACTGGGGCTGGGGCTGGGACTGGGGCTGGGGGCTGGGGCTGGAGCTGGGGCTGGGACTGGGGCTGGGGGCTGGGGCTGGAGCTGGAGCTGGGGACTGGGGGCTGGGGGCTGGGGCTGGAGCTGGGGCTGGGGACTGGGGGCTGGGGCTGGAGCTGGAGCTGGGGACTGGGGACTGGGGGCTGGGGACTGGGGGCTGGGGGCTGGGGCTGGGGACTGGGACTGGGGGCTGGGGGCTGGGGGCTGGGGGCTGGGGCTGGGGACTGGGGGCTGGGGCTGGGGGCTGGGGGCTGGGACTGGGGGCTGGGACTGGGGGCTGGGGACTGGGACTGGGGGCTGGGACTGGGGGCTGGGGCTGGGGGCTGGGGGCTGGGACTGGGGGCTGGGACTGGGGGCTGGGGGCTGGGACTGGGGGCTGGGGACTGGGGGCTGGGGACTGGGGGCTGGGTCTGGGGCTGGGACTGGGGCTGAGCGAGGTCCCGATGCAATTTCTGAGTCTGTTCAGTTTCTCAGAGGAAAAGCCAAGGAAGCAAAAGCAGGTTTGTCGGTCGCTGCGAGCAGGGTTCGAACCTGCGCGGGGAAACCCCATTGGATTTCGAGTCCAACGCCTTAACCACTCGGCCATCGCAGCTCCACAGCCCCAGCACCGCATCCTCCGCATTAATAGCGAATAAACCCTGTCTGTCAGGGACCACCCCCCTTCCCCTGGGGTCTCACAGGGACATTCTCCAGCTGCATCTGCCCCTCTCTCTCCCTTTCCCCTCCATAAAAACAACCCCAAGGGCTTTTTTGCAAAGGATTGAGAATTATTATTATTACTAAAAAGCTAAAATGTGAGACTGGCCCGTACGGGGATCGAACCCGCGACCTTGGCGTTATTAGCACCACGCTCTAACCAACTGAGCTAACCGGCCGCTGGCAGCAGCATTCAATACTGTTGCACAGAGTCACAGCATTGTTACTGTCACACTGATACTGTTACTGCTCTCCCACAGAGTCACAACATTGTTACTGTCACACTGATACTGTTACTGCTCTCCCACAGAGTCACAGCATTGTTACTGTCACACTGATACTGTTACTGCTCTCCCACAGAGTCACAACATTGTTACTGTCACACTGATACTGTTACTGCTGTTCCGCAGAGTCAGAGGATTGTTACTGTCACACTGATACTGTTACTGCTCTCCCACAGAGTCAGAGGATTGTTACTGTCACACTGATACTGTTACTGCTCTCCCACAGAGTCAGAGGATTGTTACTGTGACACTGATACTGTTACTGCTCTTCCACAGAGTCAGAGGATTGTTACTGTGACACTGATACTGTTACTGCTGTTCCACAGAGTCAGAGGATTGTTACTGTCACACTGATACTGTTACTGCTGTTCCGCAGAGTCAGAGGATTGTTACTGTGACACTGATACTATTACTGCTGTTCCACAGAGTCAGAGGATTGTTACTGTGACACTGATACTATTACTGCTGTTCCACAGAGGATTATTACAGTGACACTGATACTATTATTGCTGTTCCACAGAGTCAGAGGATTGTTACAGTTACACTGATACTATTATTGCTGTTCCACAGAGTCAGAGGATTGTTACAGTTACACTGATACTATTATTGCTGTTCCACAGAGACAGAGGATTGTTACTGTGACACTAGTACTATTATTGCTGTTCCACAGAGTCAGAGGATTGTTACAGTTACACTGATACTATTATTGCTGTTCCACAGAATCAGAGGATTGTTACAGATACTGTTATTGATACTGAATTTGGAGTATCTCAACCATCACATCCAGAAGGAGAGTCATAGAGTTGTACAGCACTGGCCCATCGTGTCCATGCCGGCCATCAAGCCCCTATCTATTCTATTTCCATTTTCCAGCACTTGGCCCATAGCCCTGTGTGCTATGGTGTTTCAAGCGCCCGTCTAAATACTCCTTAAATGTTGTGAAGGTTCCAGTCTCTACCACCCCCTCAGGCAGTATGTTCCTCCAACCACCCTCTGAGTGAAAAAACTTTTCCTCAAATCCCCTCTAAACCTCCTGCCCCTTACCTTAAATCAATGCTCCCCTGGTTATTGACACATCAGCTAAGGGGAAAAGTTCCTTCCTATTTACCCTAACTATGCCCCTCATAATTTTGTATACCTCTATCAGGCCCCACCTCAGCCTTCTTTGCTCCGAGGAAAATAACCCTAGCCTATCCAGTCTCTTCATAGCTGAAACGCTCCAGCCCAGGCAACATCCTGGTGAATCTCCTCTGCACCCTCTCCAGTGCAATCACATCCTCCCTATAGTGTGGCGACCAGAACTGCACACAGTGCTCCAGCTGTGGCCTAACTAGCGTTTTATACAGCTCCAACATAACCTCTCTGCTCTTATATTCTATGCCTTGGCTAATAAAGGCAAGTATCCCATATACCTTCTTAACCACTGTATCTACCTGTCCTGTTACCTTAAGGGATCTATGGACATGTACACCAAGATCCCTCTGATCCCTGGGTATTTCCTAGGGTCCTACCGTTCATCGTGTATTCCCTTGCCGTGTTAGTCCTCCCAAAATGCATCGCCTCACACTTCTCAGGATTAAATTCAATTTTCCACTGCTCTGCCCATCTTACCAGCCCATCTATATTGTCCTGTAATCTAAGGCTTTCTTCCTCAATATTTATGACACCACCAATTTTTGTGTCATCTGCAAGCTTACTGATCATACCCCCCATATTCACATCTAAATCGTTAATGTGCACTACAAACAGCAAAGGTCCCAGTACCGATCTCTGCAGTGCACCACTCGTCACAGGTTTCCAATCACACAAAAAACCTTCAACCATCACCCTCTGCCTCCTGCCACTAAGCCAATTTTGGATCCAATTTGCCAAATTGCCCTGGATCCCATGGGCTCTTACCTTCTTGACCAGTCTCCCATGTGGGACCTTGTCAAAAGCCTTACTGAAGTCCATGTAGACTACATCAACTACACTACCCTCATCTACACTAGTCTCACCTCTCCGAAAAATTCAATCAAATTTGTTAGAGAGCTGCATTCCTCACATTAACACCAAGTATCAGGCCATTCACCCCAGAAATAATCCCAAATATCAAACCATTCATCCCAGAAATAATCCCAAATAACAGACCATTCATCCCAGAAATAATCCCAAATAACAGACCATTCGCCCCAGAAATAATCCCAAATATCAGACCGTTTATCCCAGAAATTCAATCATTTCTTTCTGCCTTTCGGGACCACAGGATTAGACAATGCATTGTTCCAGCCTCTGCTATTTACTTTTGTTAATAGCAGCCCACTGGGGTGAAATATTAAAGAATCCAAACTACAGGTTTGGTGCTGGGATCTGGAAAGATGAAAGGAAGGCTGTAAACTGTCAACAGCTCACACATCTCTCAAGTGGCACATAGAGAGATATTCCTCTTATCGTGTCCACGGACAGTCTATACATGGCCCAGCCAGAACTGGGCACATTTTTGCGCCTTGTTGTTGAATTCGGCAAGATCTGCAACAATGCAGGGTTCCTCTAGCGATAGGCATTGCAGGAGATGTTGCAAAGTCTGTGGCTCAGTTCCACATTCACAAGTTGTCGGACTGGTTGTATATCCCCATTTGCTTAGTGACACCTTTGAACGACCTACACCAGTCCTAAGTCTGTTAACGCACTTCCAGGTTGCCCAGTTGCAATTAGCTCCTGGGGGAAGACTTTCATCAGCTAGAATTTCCATCGCTGGGGGTTGTTCGAGACTGGCGAGCCAGTCTTTCCACAAGGCGATGCGGGCTTCAGATGGGGTTGATTGTAATGGAACAACACTGTTCATGAAGCTCCTCCTTGACTTTAGGCGGCTGGGTGTAGGTGTATGACCATGTAGAGGGTGCCTCTCATCTGATGTTTGACTGAGTCGCTCTTTCTTGCTGGCTATCGTTCTTCTTATATCAGGGGGAGCGATACCCACCAGGATATACAGGCTGTTGGTGTTTGTTGGTTTTAAACAACCTGTGATAAGTTGGCAGCTTGCGTTCAGAACAGCATCCATCTTCTTAGCATGAGTAGATCTTTCCCATGCAGGGCAGGCGTATTCGGCAGTGGATTAGCAAAGAGCAAGTGCACTGGTTCGCAATGTTTTCCAGCTTGCTCCCCATTTTGTGTCTGTGAGCTTATTCAGGATGTTGTTTCGTGCGCTCGCTTTTGCCTTTGTCTTTTCGATGTGGTTCTTGAAGGTGAGGCATCTGTCAGGGGTGACTCCTAAGTAGGTAGGGTGCTCGCAATGCGTCAGTGTTGCTCCACACCAGGTTACTTTAAGCTGGCGTTTGGCTTCACGCTTTCTGAGGGGGAATGCACAAACCTTTGGTCTTTGGTGGGTTTGCGCGGAGGTGGTTTTCTTCATAGTGGGATGTCAGTCCCTCCAAGGCCTCAGAAAGCGTTGTCTCCACGGTGTTAAAATCAATGATAGGGCCGTAGAAGTGAGCCTCTGCATGCATTGCTTCAAAATATTGTGAGCTCCCTTGTAAAGGGCACTGACGCGATTTAGAAAGAAAACTGAAAGAAAAATGAATGGCCCGTACGGGGATCGAACCCGCGACCTTGGCGTTATTAGCACCACGCTCTAACCAACTGAGCTAACCGGCCACTGCACAGCACCACGGCTGCTCCATAGAATCAGAATTATTAAAGCCCAAGAGAGGACTCTAACACAGGCTTTGCATTTTACATTTCCTGTGACTGCTCTTACTTCACTCTGTGTGACACAGGCAAAAGTACCATTATTACAGCCTAGGAGAGGGTTACATGTCAGACATGGCATTTTACATTTCCTGTGACTGCTCTTAATTACTTCACTCTGTGTGACCCAGGCAAAATTAGCTCAAAGACACAACTTCCTCTGCAAACAACCACACACACACACACTTTGCTTCAATCATGGGGAGCCCACCCAACAACCTGAGGGAGAATGACTTACTCCCCATCCCACTTCTATATTTTAAACTGCCCTGATGAATGGTTCTGTGGGAGGGTCATGAGGACTCGAAACTTCAGCTGTGCTCTTACTCCAGACCTGTTGAGTTTTTCCAGGTATTTCTGTTTCTGATCTGGATGAAACTCCAGTTTTGGGGGGGAAACAGTGCAGTGGAATTGGACAGAACTCCACATATAGGGAATGTGAAAGTGGTGTTCTTCAGTGGCTCTGTGGCGCAATGGATAGCGCGTTGGACTTCTAGTGCAATGATGGAATAAGGCATTCAAAGGTTGTGGGTTCGAGTCCCACCAGAGTCGGGTTTTAGGTGAAATTTGGCGGGGTGCCGGATTTTTATATATATATATTTTTGGCAGCCTGACTCCCTCAGACAGGCTCAAGGAGGGAGGAGGGTGGAGAAAGCAGATCCTTTCTCCCACTTCCTGCTCCAGTCCCTCCCCACTTTCCCTCTGATTGGTGAACCATGCACAAGATAAACGCCTCGGAAGGAGAAATAGAGAGAGAGAGAGATTGAGAAGCAGGGGGTGGGTGGGTGAGCAACAGGGGCCAGTGGGCTTTGCAGGATTTTAATTTTCCATATTAAGCTGGAACAAAGTTCAAAAGGCGTCAGAGAACCTCTCTCCCCAGGGCAATTGTCTGATGCTTTTTGTATTCAGTAGTGATTACAAACTGACACAGAAACTCCACTGCTGCCTATTAAAGCGATAGACACAATTGCACACAAAATGCTGTGCCCAGAACTGGGCTCAATACTCCAGCTGAGGCTGAACCAGTGTTTCTTGTACAGGTTTAATTTCACCTCCTCCCTTTTATACTCCATACACCCTATTTTTTTTTATATATACAGCCCAGCCCAGAATCTGCATGTCTTATGAACCCCCTGCACACTCGACAATTTTTCACAAGAAAGAAGCCATGACTGTGAGAGTTTCCTTGCAGGTTGCTCACAGCAAGAGATCATTCAAGGGGGTCCCCCCCTCTATGAAAATGAATGGCCCGTACGGGGATCGAACCCGCGACCTTGGCGTTATTAGCACCACGCTCTAACCAACTGAGCTAACCGGCCGCCACGGATACACCCATTTCCCTCTCAACCCCCATTTCCGCTGGTATTGCAGCAATAGCATTTTCCGGCATTGGTTTTTGTGAAATCTGCTACAGCCTCCAGTTCACAGCCATACACTCTCTTCACACCAGTGCTCCACTTCGCTCTCTCTCTCTCTGCACAGCTCACAACACACACACAAAACATAGCACACATCTCACAACACACATACAACATCCTCTCTGCACACATCTCACAACACACACAAAACATCCTCTCTGCACACATCTCACAACACACAACATCCTCTCTGCACACATCTCACAACACATACACAACATCCTCTCTGCACACATCTCACAACACATACACAACATCCTCTCTGCACACATCTCACAACACACACACAACATCCTCTCTGCACACATCTCACAACACATACACAACATCCTCTCTGCACACACACTTCCTCTCTACACATACACACACCATACACATACACACACAACATCCTCTCTGCACATACACTTCCTCTCTACACATACACACACAACATCCTCTCTGCACATACACTTCCTCTCTACACATACACATACAACATCCTCTCTGCACACACACACACACACATACAACATCCTCTCTACACATACACACACCATACACATACACACACAACGTCCTCTCTGCACATACACTTCCTCTCTACACATACACACACAACATCCTCTCTGCACATACACTTCCTCTCTACACATACACACACAACATCCTCTCTGCACACACACCTCTCTAAACACGCCTCACAACACACAACATCCTCTCTGCACACACACTTCCTCTCTACACACACACACATCCTACACCTCTCTAAACACGCCTCACAACACACGGCATCCTCTCTGCACACACACACACACACAACATCCTCTCTACACATACACACACAACATCCTTTCTGCACACACACCACCTCTCTAAACATGCCTCACAACACACGGCATCCTCTCTGCACACACACACACATACACACACGGCATCCTCTCTGCGCACACACACACACACACACACCCTCTCTGCTCGAACACCCACAATACACACAATATCCCAGGAACCATTCTCCTGAATCTTTTCTGCACTCTCTCCAGTGCGTTCACATCCTTGATAAAGTGTGGTGCCCTGAGCTGGACACAATGCTCCAGCTAAGGCCAAACTAGTGACTTATACAAATTCAACATAACCCCCTTGGTCTTGTATGTATGCTCCTATTAATAAATGTTGCATGTTTTATTAACTGCTCTGTCAACCTGTTCTGCCATTTTCAATGGCTCCTGCACCCCATTTAGAGTTCCCCTCTATTTTATATTGTCTCTCCATGTTCTTTCTACCAAAATGAATCACTCCACATTTCTCTCCATTGAATTTCATCTGCCACCTGTCCACCCATTCCACCAACTTGTCGATGTCCTTCTGAAGTCCTACTTTATCCTCCTCACAGCTCACAATGCTTCCAAGTTTTATACCATCACTTCCCTTCCCAACTGTTTCACAGCAGATACAAATTCACATTACACTTACTATTCCAAATATCTACATGGAAGCAAAAATTCTTATTTAACTTTTGAAACAACTTATTTTACAAGCAGTTCTTTAAAAGGCTTCAATAGAAAATGCAATTTGTATGGGGTGAGAGTTGACCCCTGCTCCTGACAAAGCAAACAACCTCAAACAGCAATCCTCGTATTGCAACTTATTATAGTGACCCAGCCTCTTGCTAACTATGGTCATTGCCTGGCACTTGTGTGGCGCGAATGTTCCTTGCTACTTGTCAGCCCAAGCCTGGATATTGTCCAGGTCTTGCTGCATTTGGACATCGACTGCTTCAGTATCTGAGGAGTCGCGAATGGTGCTGAACATTGTGCAATCATCAGCGAACATCCCCACTTTTGACCTTATGATGGAAGGAAGGTCATTGATGAAGCAGCTGAAGATGGTTGGGCCGAGGACACTATCCTGAGGAACTCCTGCAGTGTTAGAGTCATAGAAGTCTCCAGCACAGAAAAAAGCCCTTCGGCCCATCAAGTCTGCGCCAGTCAAACAAGTACTTAACTATTCTAATCCCACTTTCCAGCACTAGGCCCATAGCCTTGTATGCCATGGCATCGCAAGTGCACATCCAAATACTTCTTAAATGTTAGGAGGGTTTCTGCCTCTACCACCCTTTCAGGCAGAGAGTTCCAGATTCCCACCACCCTCTGGATGAAAAAACTCTTCCTCACATCCCCACTAAACCTCCTGCCCCTCACCTTAAATCTATGCCCCCTGGTCATTGATCCCTCCACCAAGGGGAAAAGTTCCTTCCTGTCTGCCCTAACTATGCCCCTCGTAATTTTATACACCTCAATCATGTCCCCCCTCAATCTTCTCTGCTCTAGGGAAAATAAACCCAGTATATCCAATCTCTCCTCATAACTAAAACTCTCCAGCCCAGGCAACATCCTGGTAAATCTCCTCTGCACTCTCTCTAGTGCAATCACATCCTTCCGATAGTGCGGATTCCAGAACTGCACGCAATACTCTAGCGTTTTATACAGTTCCAGCATAACCTCCCTGCTCTTATATTCTATGCCTTGGCTAATAAAGGCAAGTATCCAATATGCCTTCTTAACCACCTTATCTACCTGTCCCGCTACCTTAAGGGGCTGGTGGACATGCACACCAAGGTCCCCCTGATCCTTGGTACTTCTCAGGGTCCTACCATTCATCGTGTATTCCCGTGCCTTGTTTGTCCTGCCCAAGTGCATCACCTCACACTTATCCAGATTGAATTCCATTTGCCACTGATCAGCCCATCTGACCAGCCCGTCTATATCCTCCTGTAATCTAAGGCTATCCTCCTCACGATTTACCACCCCACCAATTTTCCTGTCATCCGCGAACTTACTGATCAACCCTCCTACATTCAAGTCTAAATCGTTTTAATATACCACAAACAGCAACGGTCCCAACACCGATCCCTATGGAACCCCACTGGACACAGGCATCCAGTCACAAAAACACCCCTCGACCATCACCCTCTGCTTCCTGCCACTCAGCCAATTCTGGATCCAATTTGCCAAATTGCCTTGGATCCCATGGGCTCTTACCTGTGTTATCAGTCTCCCATGCGGGACCTTATCAAAAGCCTTGCTGACATCCAAGTAGACCACGTCAAATGCATTGCCCTCATCTACACACCTGCTCACCTCTTCGAAAAATTCAATCAAATTGGTCAGACATGACCTCCCCTTAACAAAACCATGCTGACTGTCCTTGATTAATCCCTGCCTCTCCAAGTGTAGATTAATTCTGTCCCTCAGAATTGTTTCCAATAGTTTCCCCACCACTGAGGTTAGACTGACTGGCCTGTAGTTCCCTGGTTCATCCCTTCCCCCCCTTCTTGAATAAAGGTACCACATTGGCTGTCCTCTAGTCCTCTGGCACCTCTCCTGTGACCAGAGAGGTATTGAAAATTATTGCCAGCGCCCCTGTTATCTCCTCCCTTGCCTCACTCAACAGCCTGGGATACATTTCATCCCAGCCTGGAGATTTATCTACTTTTAAGCCTGCCAGACCACTTCAAACCTCCTCCCTTTCTATGCTAATTTCTTTCATTATATCACAGTCCTTCTGCCTGATTTCCATACCCACGTCGTCCCTCTCACTTGTGAACACCTACACAAAGTATTCATTTAGAATCCTACCTACCTCTTCCGGCTCCACACACAAATTATCACTATGGTCCTTAATGGGCCCTAAATCTTACCCTAGTTATCCTCTTACTCTTAATGTACTTGGAAAATAACTTTAGATTTTCCTTTATTTTACCTGCCAATGTTTTTTCATGCCCCCTTTTTGCTCTCCTAATTTCCTTTCTAAGCTCCCCCTACACATTCTATACTCCTCTCGAATTTCTGCTGTTTTAAGCCCTCGTTATCTGCCATAACCCTCCCTTTTTCTCTTTATCCAATCCTGTATATCCATCGACATCCAAGGTTCCCTGGATTTGTTGGTCCCACCCTTTGTCTTTACTGGAATATGTTGGCCCCGTACTCTCCCTATTTCCTTCTTAAATGAGTCCCACTGCTCTGATGCAGATTTACCTAAAAGTAGCTGCTCTCAGTCCACTCTGGCCAAATCATATCTGACCTTATTAAAATCGGCCTTCCCCCAATTTAGAACTCTGATTGCTGGCCCATTCTTGCCCTTTTCCATAACAACCTTGAATCTAACAGAGTTATGATCACTCTCTGCAAAATGCTCCCCCACTGATACCTCTACCACTTGCCCGGCTTCATTCCCTAAAATTAAGTCCAGGACCACCCACTCTCTTGTAGGACCTTCTACTGGCTTAGAAAGCTCTCCTGGATGCATTTTAAGAATCCCGCTTCCTCTAAACCTATCACACTATGACTAACACACTTAATGTTGGGGAAGTTGAAATCCCATACTATTACTACCCTATTATTTTTACACTTCTCTGAAATATGTCTACATGTCTGCTCTTCTTTTTCTGTCTGACTGTTTGGGGGCCTATAGTACACTCCCAGCAATGTGATTGCTCCTTTTTTGTTTTTAAGTTCTACCCATATGGCTTCATTTGAGGAGCCTTCTAAGATGTCATCCCTCCTTACTGCAGTAATTGATTCCTTGATCAATATTGCGATACCCCCTCCTCTTTTACCTCCTTCCCCGTCTCGCCTGAAGGCCCTATATCCTGGAATATTGAGCTGCCAATCCTGCCCCTTTCTCAACCATGTCTCTGTGACAGCAGTGACATCATATTTCCATGTGTTAATTTGTGCCCTCAACTCATCTGCCTTATTCGTCAGATTCCTTGCATTAAAATAAATGCCATCCAACCTTGCCAAACTCCCTCAGTGAGGGACTGATTACTGAGATGATTGACTTCTAACAACCGCAGCTATCTTCCTTTGTGCTATGTATGACTCCAACCAACTGAGATTTTTCCTCCTGATTCCCATTGACTTCAGTCTTGCTGATGCCACACTCGGTCAAACGCTGCCTTGATGTCAAGAGAGGTCACTCTCACCTGGTGTTTTAGGAATACACTTTTCAAAAGCAGTCTTGAGCTCTTTGGGAAATATACTACAGCCTCCAGTTCTCAGACATACACTCTCTTACCTCACTTAGTGTGTGTGTGTGTGTGTGTGGAGAGGGACTGGTTACTGGGTGTGTGTGGGAGAGAGATTGATTACAGTGTGTCTGGGGGGAGATGGGCTGATTACAGTGTGTGTGTGTAGATAGGGACTGATTATTGTGTGTGTGGAGAGGGACTGATTACGGGGTGTGTGTGGGGGTGGGGAAAGAGGCTGATTACAGTGTGTGTGTGTAGATAGGGACTGATTACTGTGTGTGTGGAGAGGCACTGATTACGGGGTGTGTGTGTGTGTGTGGATAGGGACTGATTACAGTGTGTGTAGTGGGGGAGAGAGGCTGTCGCGGAAATCGGAGTGAACACTCAGACCCAGGAGGTTTGTCTCGGAAGCCTTTATTAATCGAGATATCACGGAGAGCCCAGTAACATACAAGGTAGCTAGCTGACACTCTGAGGAAGCATCAGAGCACACACGTATTTATAGTAGAAGTTGTACATATCAAAGAGCTTGAAGGTGATAAGGCTGTCTAACTTTCAATGATCAATTACATTGAGAATCATTGTCACACAATTAGTCTATTCTAAGTTTATGTCTATACAGGATATTGGGGGAGGCTCACGTAGTAATAAAAGTGAGACAGAGAATAGATGACCATTGCTTGATCCTGGGGGCAGACATCCCGTCTCAAGGACTCCAGGAAGCCTGCCCATGATACTCCCCTTTCTCCCCTCCTGCTCCATTAGCTGGCAGCTGCAGGTGTGCCTGCTAGAACAAAAAAGGGAACTGTGCTGTAGTATTCCACCATTGTGCTAACGAGAGAGGGAACTAGTATTCCACCATTGTGCTAACGAGAGAGGGAACTAGTATTCCACCATGGTGCTAACTGTTCAACCGTTAGTTGACCTGTAGATGTATTTTATTCTTTCACAGAGGCTGATTACAGAGTGTGAGGTAGAGGGGCTGATTACAGTGTGTGTGGGAGAGAGATTGATTACAGTGTGTGTAGCGGGAGAGAGAGGCTGATTACAGTGTGTGTGGGAGAGAGAGAGGCTGATTACAGTGTGTGTGGGAGAGAGACTGATTATAGTGTGTGTAGCGGGAGAGAGAGGCTGATTACAGTGTGTGTAGCGGGAGAGAGAGGCTGATTACAGTGTGTGTAGCGGGAGAGAGAGGCTGATTACAGTGTGTGTAGCGGGAGAGAGAGGCTGATTACAGTGTGTGTAGCGGGAGAGAGAGGCTGATTACAGTGTGTGTAGCGGGAGAGAGAGGCTGATTACAGTGTGTGTCGGAGAGAGACTGATTACAGTGTGTGTGGGGGTGGAGAGGTTGATTACAGTATGTGTGTGTGTGTGTGGATAGGGACTGATTACAGTGTGTGTAGCGGGAGAGAGAGGCTGATTGCAGTGTGTGTAGCGGGAGAGAGAGGCTGATTACAGTGTGTGTAGCGGGAGAGAGAGGCTGATTACAGTGTGTGTGTGTGTGTGTGTGGATAGGGACTGATTACAGTGTGTGTGTGGGGGGAGAGGCTGAATACAGTGTGTGTGGGGGAAAAGCTGATTTGCGTGTGTGGGGGATAGGGGCTGGTTTTCGTGTGTGTGGGGGGGGAGAGACTGATTACAGTGTGTGGGAGAGAGAGGGGTGCTGATTACAGTGTGTATGGCGGGGGCAGAGTGTGAGGGGGATGAGTACAGTGTGTGTGTGGAGAGGGACTGATTACTCTGTGTGTGGGTGGGGAGAGGGGCTGATTACAGTGTGTGTGGGAGAGAGAGATTGATTACTGTGTGTGTGGAGAGGAACTGATTACTGTGTGTGTGTGGAGAGAGGCAGATTACAGTGTGTGTGTTGGGGAGAGAGGCTGATTACAGTGTGTGTGTGTGTGGAGAGAGGCTGATTACTGTGTGTGTGGAGAGGGACTGATTACAGTGTGTGTGTTGGGGAGAGAGGCTGATTACAGTGTGTGTGTTGGGGAGAGAGGCTGATTACAGTGTGTGTGTTGGGGAGAGAGGCTGATTACAGTGTGTGTGTTGTGGAGAGAGGCTGATTACAGTGTGTGTGTTGGGGAGAGAGGCTGATTACAGTGTGTGTGTTGGGGAGAGAGGCTGATTACAGTGTGTGTGTGGAGAGAGGCTGATTACAGTGTGTGTGTTGGGGAGAGAGGCTGATTACAGTGTGTGGGGGGGAGAGGGGCTGATTACAGTGTGTGGGTGGGGAGAGAGGGACGGATTACAGAGTGTTGGGAGAGATGGGCTAATTACAGTGTGTTTGGGGGTAGAGGGGCAGATTACAATGTGGGGGTAGAGGGGTTCCCCTCTCTAAGGGCTGTGCCTATGTGACAGACTGAAGGAGCTGAATGGCCTCCTTCTGTTCCTGTTTTACAGGCTCGATTTGTACAAATGGACAGTATTTATATGGCTGGTCCAGTTCAGCTCCTGGTCAATGGTCACCCCCAGGAAATTGATAGTGGGGGATTCAGCGATGGTAATGTCATTGAATGTCCAGGGGCAATGGTAAGTTTCTCCCTTGTTGGGGATGGTCATTGCCTGGCACTTGTGTGGCACAAATGTTACTTGCCACTTGTCAGGCCAAGCCTGGATATTGTCCAGGTCTTGCTGCATTTGGACATGGACTCCTTCAGTATCTGAGGAGTCGCGAATGGTGCTGAGCATTGTGCAATCATCAGCGAGCATCCCCACTTCTGGCCTTATGATGGAAGGAAGGTCATTGAAGGAGCAGCTGAAGATGGTTGGGCCGAGGACACTACCCTGAGGAACTCCTGCAGTGATGTCCTGGAGCTGAGATGATTAATCGTGCAACAACCACAACCATTTACCTTTGTGCTAGGTGTGACTCCAACGAGCGGAGAGTCTTCCCCTTGATTCCCATTGGCTCCAATTTTTCTAGGGCTCCTTGATCAAGCTGCCTTGATGCTAACAGCCGTCACTCTCACCTCACCTCTTGAATTTTGAGGAGAGGACATACCTGGACAATTTTCCATATTGTCAGGTAGGTGTCAGTGTTGCAGCTCTGCTGTAGCAGTTTAGCTAGGGCCACAGCTAGTTCTGGAGCACAAGTCTTCATTACTACTGCCAGGATTTTATCAGGGCCCATCGCTTTAGCAGTATCCAGTGCCTCCCACCATTTCATGATATCATGTGGAGTGAATCCAATTGGCTGAAGATTGACAACGTTGATGCTGAGGAGCTCAGGAGAAAGCTGAGATGAGTCATTCACTTGGCACTTGTAACTGAAGATGGTTGCAAATACTTCATTCCTTCTCTTTTGCATTGATGTGCTGGGCTTCCTTATCACTGAGGATGGGTATATTTGTGGAGCCTTCTCATCCAGTTAGCTGTTCAATTCTCCTACACTATACACGACTGTATGTGGCAGGGCTGTAGAACTTCAATCTGATTTGTTGGTTGTTGGATCACTTAGCTGTCTATCGCATACTGCTTCCAGTGTTTGGCACGCAAGTGGTCCTGTGTTGCAGCTCACCAGGTTGATGCCTCATTTTAGATATGCCTGAGGCTGCCCCTGGCATCCCCTCCCACACTCTTCATTGAACCAGGGGTTGATCCTCTAGCTCAATGGTAGCGGCAGTGTGAACATGAGGTTACAGATTGCGGTTGAGTACAATTCTGCTGCTGCTGGTGGCCCACAGCGCCTCATGGAAGTCCAGTTTCGAGTTGCTAGTTTCTGCTCTGAGTCAATCTGATTTAGCACGGTGATAATGCCACACAACACGATGGAGGGTATCCTCATTGTGAAGATGGGATTTCGTCTCCACAAGGACTGTTCGGTGGCCACTCCTACCTTTAATCTCATGGACAGTTGCATCTGCAAAAAGTAGACTGAAGAGGACAAGGCCAAGTAGGTTTTCCCCCTCGTTGATTCCTTCAACAGCCCCAGAATAGCAGCTATGTCCTTCAGCCTCTGGCTCGGTCAGTAGTGGTGCTACCAAGCCATTCTTGGTGATGGGTATTAAAGTCCCCCACCCAGCATACATTCTATGTTCTTGCCACCCTCAGTACTTCCTCCAATTGGTGTTCAACATGGAGGAACACTGATTCGTCAGCTGAGTGGGGAGGGTGGTGGGGGGGTGGTGGTGGGGGGAAGTAGGTGGCAATCAGCAGGAGGTTTCCTTGCCCGTGTTTGACCTGATGCCATGAAACTTTATGGCCTGCGGAGTCAGTGTTGAGGACTTCCGGGACAACTCCCTCCTGACCGTATACCACCATTGGCGCCACCTCTGCTGGGTCTGTCTTGTCGATGGGACAGGGCATGCCCAGGGATGGTGATGGTGGTGTGTGGGACATTGGATATAAAGTCTGATTTGGTGAGTTAGCTATTTCAGACTGTTTCTTGACTAGTCTGTGGGCCAGCTCTCCCACGATGTTAGTGAGGGAGAATTTGCAGGGTTGACTGGGCAGAGTGTGCCTTTGTCATTTCGATGCTTCAGTCAATGTTGGGTGGTCCATCCAGTTTCATTCCTAGTCAACTTTTCTGTAGCGGTTTGATGCAACTGAGTGTCTCGCTCGGCCATTTCAGGGGGGCAGTTAAGAGTCAGCCACGTGGCTGTGGGTCTGGAGTCACATGTAGGCCAGATTGGGTAAGGAGGGCTGATTTCCTCCCCCAAAGGGCATTAGTGAACCAGATAGGTTTATATGACAATTCAATTGTTTCATGGTCACCATTACTGAGACTAGCTTTTTTTCCCTGCCTCAATATTGGTCCTTCAATCCCAACATTTGCAGAAACAGATTGGCTCCTTTTAAAGCTGTCAATGATATGGGATAAAAGAAAAGGAAGAATTGACAGGATAAAGGTGTGGTGGGCTAGGTCCAAACAAGAGAGCATAACCTTAAAATTAGAAGTAGGCCAATCAGGAATGTCAGGGAGCGTTTCTTCATACGAAGGGGAGTGGCAATCTGGAACTTGCTTCCCCTACAAAGCTCAGGGAGAGGGTGAATAAGCCTTGGTTCTCGGCTGCTTGCCCTTTTGGCTGTGGACACTGTGAACGGTGAGGGGAGGAGAGGAGGGGGGTGGGGGGGGAAGGAAGTTTGTAGACAAAGTACAGGAATGGAATTGCTGCTGTTGGACAGTGTGTAACCACAACCCATCCTTTTCACCATCCATCCCTCACGTGACCAACTTTCACTTGCTCTTCTCCTTTTTTAAGATGAAACTTCCATTTGTTCCATGCAGTGTCTAAACCACATCCCCTCTGACTGTCTTTGCAAAATGACTGCACCTACAGCCCTGGGATAACATCTACTGCCGGCTGCCAGCTTTTAATGACTCAAAACTCCAGCAACAGGTGAGATATACCCTCTGTCAATGATCGATTAAAAACCTTTCAAAGTACCGTGACATATCAGTGCTATGTTGTTAACAATTGGTTTAGCCGATACAGCAGGGAAGCAATGCCTTGGAAGGGGTGCAGAGGATGGTAGCAGTGATGTGGAGAGACTGGAGACGCTGGGATCATTCTCCTCAGAGCAGAGAAGGTTGAGAGCAGATATGATAGAAGCGTTCAAAATCACAATTGGTTTTGATAGAGTAAATAAGTACAAACTGTTTCCATTGTAAGAAGAATCGGTGACCAGAGGACACAGTTCAGCAACATATACAGAAGCAAAACAGGATCTTTTTTTTTACACAAGCAGTTCTTATGATCTGGAATACATTGCCTGAAAGGAAGCATATTCAATAGTAACTTTCAAAAGTGCAAAGGAAATAATTTACAAGGCTACGGGGACAGGGTATTGGGGGAGTGGGGTTCATTGGATTGCTCATTCAAAGAGCCGGCACCAGGTCTATGGGGAGAGACCAAAGAGGGATTTGTTCGTAATTGATACCGGACCAAAGAAGAAAGTGAGCAATTGGTTTAGTCGATACAGCGCCATGGGGAGATTGCTTGTCCGACATTCAGTCCCGGATGAACAGAAACTTCCATCAGATAATTATTTGGAATACTGAACACATTGTCTTTGGTAAAAGCAAAATACTGCGGATGCTGGAAATCTGAAATAAAAACAGAGAATGCTGGAAAAACTCAGCATTTTCTGTTTTTATTTCACATTGTCTTTGGTCTACATTAGAAACTCCATTCACCAGCTGCCGACTCCAACTCTCTCCCTGGGAACAGCCTGAAGGTGAATCAGTCTGTTGGCAACCTTGGTGTTTTTAACTCTGAGTTGAGCTACTGACCTTATATTGGTCCCATCATTAAGGCTGCCTATTTCCACCACCATAACTTCACCCGACTCCACCCCTACATGTGCACATCAGCTGCTGAAACCCTCTAAACTTGACTCCTGAGCAGTTTCCCACATTCAACCCTCTGTAAACTTAAGGTCATCTAAATCTTTGCTCCCCATGTCCGAACACACATCAAATTCCATTCATCTATCACTCCTGTGCTCGTTAATCCCCATTGGTTTCTGGTTATGCAACACTTTGATTTTAAAATTTTCCATCCTTGTTTTCAAAACACTCCATGTCCTCGCCCCTCCAAATCTATGTGGAGCGAGTAGGGCAGTGGGGTTAGTTTGGGATTGAAACAGGGCTATGGGGAGAGCGCGGGGCAGTGGGATTAGTTTGGGATTGAAACAGGGCTATGGGGAGAGCGCGGGGCAGTGGGTTTAGTTTGGGATTGATACAGGGCTATGGGGAGAGCATGGGGCAGTGGGTTTAGTTTGGGATTGATACAGGGCTGTGGGGAGAAAGCAGAGCAGTGGGATCACTTTGGGGTTGTTACAAGGCTATAGAGAGACAGTAGGGCAGTGGGATCAGTTTGGGGATTGATACAGGGCTATGGGGAGAGAGCGAGGCAGTGGGATTAGTTTGGGATTGATACAGGGCTATGGGGAGAGAGTAGAGCAGTGGGATCAGTTTGGGATTGATACAGGGCTATGGGGAGAGAGCAGAGCAGTGGGATCAGTTTGGGATTGATACAGGGCTATGGGGAGAGAGTAGAGCAGTGGGATCAGTTTGGGATTGATACAGGGCTATGGGGAGAGAGCGGGGCAATGGGATGGGTTTGGGATTGATACAGTTTAGTTCCTGGTCAAGGGTAACCCCCAGGATATTGATATTGGGGGCTTCAGTGATGGTAATGCCATTGAATGTCAAGGGGCAATGGTTAGATACTCTCTTGTTGGAGATGGTCATCGCCTGGCACTTGTGTGGCTCGAATGTTTCTTGCCACTTGTCAGGCTAAGCCTGGATATTGTCCAGGTCTTGCTGCACTTGGACAGGGACTACTTCAGTATCTGAGGAGTTGCGAATGGTGCTGAACATTGTGCAATCATCAATGAACATCGCCACTTCTGACCGTATGATGGAAGGAAGGTACTTGACGAAGCAGCTGAAGATGGTTGGGCCTAGGACACTACCCTGAGGTACTCCTGCAATGATGTCCTGGGACTGAGATGATTGACTTGATGATGATTGTGCGTGGTATGACTTCAACCAGCGGAGAGTTTTCTCCCTGATTCCCATTGACTGCGTTTTGTTTGGGCTCCTTGGTGCCACACTCAGTCAAATACTGCCTTGATGTCAAGGACAGTTACTCTCACCTCACCTCTGGAGGTCAGCTTTTTGTCCATGTTTGAACCAAGGCTGTAATGAGGTCAGGAGCTGAGTGGCCCTGGCAGAACCCAAACTGAGCGCCAGTGAGCAGGTTATTGCTAAGCAAGTGCCGCTTGATAGCACTGTTGATGACCCCTTCCATCACTTTACTGATGATCAAGAGTCGACTGATGGGACGGTAATTGGCCGGGTTGGATTTGTCCTGCTTTTTGTGAACAGGACATACCTGGGCAATTTTCCACATTGTTGGGTGGATGCAAGTATTGTATCTGTACCGGAACAGCTTGGCTCGGGATGCGGCAAGTTCTGGAGCGCAAGTCTTCAGTACTATTGCCGGAATATTGTCAGGGCCCATAACCTTTGCAGTATCCAGTGCCTTCAGCCATTTCTTGGTATCACGTGGAGTGAATCGAATTGGCTGAAGACTGGCATCTGTGGTGCTGGGGACCTCCGGAGAAGGCCGAGATGGATCATCCACTCGGCACTTCTGGTTGAAGATTGTTATGACATTCACACATCCCATCTGTTAACCCTTTAAAATATTCCTTCCCCCCCCCTCCTATTTTCAAACAACAACATGAAACTATGTCTTTAACTATTTACATTGCATTTCTGTAACACCCTTTTTACAAGTACTAAACGTTACTCAACTCCAATACCTACTCTTCGCCTCCCCAAGTCACAGTCCTGGGAGATTCAATCTCGCACAGTATTCTCAGCCCTTAGGGGAGACATCCTGGGGACATGAAGGCTTTCATCTTGCATCTAGTAAGGCATCAACATCCGCAGAACAGGACAGCACTACAGTAGCATTGCTGGGAAGCACAGCGTAAGTTGCAAGATGAATTAACTGCAAGGTTTAACGAAGATTTTCAATGAGAGACTGATCCAAGAGAGAAGACAGGAGGGCATCAATCTTTGGACCCTCTGGGACTAGAAGCTGAGAACTCCGGACACTCTGAGGAACTATTTGCTCCCTCAAAGCACACTGGGAAGACCTTCAGAAGAGGGATAATCTCTAAGTCCAGGAAAGGCTATCACAGCTGTATCAATGACCGAAAAGGCATTGAAGATCCGAGATTTCAATGAACTTAGACAACAAAGGGGAAAAAAATGACGAAATTGCTGTAAGCCCGTCAGGAGAAGAACAGATGATTATCCAATGATATTTCGGGAGGACTGCCTACAGAAAGTAGACAATCAGCTTTCTCTCTGTGTGAGGTTGCTCTAATAAGGGTAATGGGAAGAATTGCTGAGGATAAAACGTTAGTTAGGCCACAACTTGACTACTGTGTACAGTTCTGGTCACCTCATTACAGAAAGGATGTAAATGCAGTAGAGAGAGTACTGGGGAGATTTTCGAGGATGTTGCTGGGGCTGGAAAATTGCAGCTATGAGGAGAGATTGGATAGGCTGGGGTTGTTCTCCTCGGAACAGAGGAGGCTGAGGGGATACTTGATTGGAGACGTACAAAATTGTGGGGGGCCTGGATAGAATGGATGAGAATAGCTTATTTACTTCAGCAGAGAGGTCAGTGACCAGGAGGCATAGATTTAAAGTGATTGGTAGGAAGATTAGAGGGGAGATAAGAAAGAAGATTTCACCCAGAGGTTTGTGGGAGTCTGGAACTCAATGCCTGAAGGGGTAGTAGAAGCAGAAACACCCAACTCATTTAAACAGCGTCTGGATATGCACCTGAAGAGCCATAACCTGCAGGGCGATGGACCAAATGCGGGAAAGGGGGATTAGGCTGGGTGGCTCGCTTGTCGGCTGGCACAGACACGATGGGCCAAGTGGCCTCTTGCTGTGCTGTAAACCTTCTGTGATTCAATGATATGCAGCCAACACCGCAACATCTTCTGTAATAAGACAAGTCATTCAAATGGTGGGTATCATCTGGTTTTTCTAGGATTCCTAGCATGCCAACATCGCCACTCAATAAGGATGTACATTGATTGTGAAGAGCATAGAGAGAATCAATGATCTGTCACCCCTTGTAGCGAAGAGGAGGAATAATCCTACCTTCAATTGTAAGGTCTATGCCACCTGGACCTTGTAATTTGATGTCTGATGAATGAAGGGTCATTGGCTGAAGCCAATTGAGATCATCTACTAATGTGTTAACAGTGCCTCCAGTATCAATTCTAAAAGTGGTATTGAAGCCTTGAACTTGCAATCCTCCAGAGGTCCCCGGCATTACAGATGCCAGTCTTCAGCCAGTTTAATTCACTCCACGTGATATCAAGAAACGGCTGAAGGCACTGAATACTGCAAAGGTTATGGGCCCTGACAACATTCCGGCAATAGTACTGAAGACTTGTGCTCCAGAACTTGCCGTGCCCCTCGCCAAGCTGCTCCAGTACAGCTACAACACTGGCATCTACCCGACTGTGTGGAAAATTGCCCAGGTGTGTCCTGTACACAAAAAGCAGGACAAATCCAACCCGGCCAATTACCGCCCCATCAGCCTACTCATGACCATCGGTAATGTGATGGAAGGGGTCATCAACAGTGCTATCAAGCGGCACTTGCTTAGCAATAACCTGCTCACTGATGCCCAGTTTGGGTTCCGCCAGGGCCACTCAGCTCCTGACCTCATTACAGCCTTGATTCAAACATAGACAAAAGAGCTGAACTCCCGAGGTGAGGTGAGAGTGACTGCCCTTCATATCAAGGCAGCATTTGGCCGAGTGTGGCATCAAGGAGCCCTAGCAAAACTGGAGTCAATGGGAATCAGGGGGAAAACTCCCTGCTGGTTGGAGTCATACCCAGCACAAAGGAAGATGGTTGCTCTTGTTGGAGGTCAGTCAAATCAGATCCAGGACATCACTGCAGGAGTTCCTCAAGATAGTGTCCTTGGCCCAACCATCTTCAGCTCCTTCATCAATGACCTTCCTTCCATCAGAAGGTCAGATATGGGATGTTCGCTGATGATTGCACAATGTTCAGCACCATTCAAGACTCCTCAGATACTGAAGCAGTCCATGTCCAATTGCAGCAAGACATGGACAATATCCAGGCTTGGGCTGACAAGTGGCAAGTAACATTCGCGCCACACAAGTGCCAGGCAATGACCATCTCCAACAAGAGAGAATCCAACCATCGCCCCATGACATTCAATGGCATTCCCATCACTGAATCCCCCACTATCAACATCCTGGGGTTTACCATTGACCAGAAACTGAAGTGGACTAGCCACGTAAATACTACGGCTACAAGAAGAGGTCAGAGGCTAGGAATCATACAATCGGTAACTCACCTCCTGACTCCACAAAGCTTGTCCACCATCGACAAGGCACAAGTCAGGAGTGTGATGGAATTCTCCCCACTTGCCTGGATGAGTGCAGCTCCCACAACACTCAAGGAGCTCGACACCATCCAGGACAAAGCAGCCCTCTTGATAGGCACATCCACAAACATTCACTCCCTCCACCACCGACACACAGTAGCAGCAGTGTGTACTATCTATAAGATGCATTGCGGAATTCACCAAGGCTCCTTCGACAGCACCTTCCAAACCTACGACCATTGCCATCTAGAAGGTCAAGGGCAGCAGATAGATGGGAGCACCATCACCTGGAATTTCCCCTCCAAGTCACTCACCATCCTGACTTGGAAATATATCGGCCGTTCCTTCACTGTCTCTGGTTCAAAACCCTGGAGCTCCCTTCCTAACAGCACTGAGGGTGTACCTACACCACACGGACTGCAGCAGTTCAAGAAGGCGGCTCACCATCACCTTCTCAAGGGGCAATTAGGGATGGGCAATAAATGGTGGCCTAGCCAGCGGCGCCTACATCCCGTGAATGAATTTTTAAAAAGCTGACCAATAATCTAGACTAAGACTATCAACTCCGCCTAGGAACTTGTAATTTTGTCTTTATCTTGACTTTCTGATTCTTGGATGGAGCATGTTTCATAAATATATTTTTGTCTTCCACCTTGATTAAAATTGTTGGATTTGCAGAAACATACATAGAAACATAGAAACTAGGAGCAGGAGTAGGCCATTTGGCCCTTCGAGCCTGCTCTGCCATTCATCATGATCATTGGCTGATCATCCAACTCAATAGCCTGCTCCCGCTTTCTCCCCATATCCTTTGATCCCTTTTGCCCCAAGAGCTATGTCCAACTCTTTCTTGAAAACATAAAATGTTTTGGCCTCAACTACTTTCTGTGGTAACGAATTCCACAGGCTCACCACTCTCTGGGTGAAGAAATTTCTCCTCATCTCAGTCCTAAATGGTCTACCCCGTATCCTCAGACTCAGACTAGGAAATGTCCAGTTTTTCCACACTGGAAGCATTCCACACCCTCTGCTGGGCAGCCCTGATATCTATGCTGGGTTTGCACGTCACAATGCAAGCATCTCAAATCGGCAGCGGAGTTTCCTGCCCTTTAGCCTGGCTTGGCTGGCTTTTCTGTGGGTGAGGCTGTTGCCCGTGGGTCAACCCTGTCAACGGAGCCATGTGAAGCCTCATAGTCGCGCCGAATTATAGCCGGGTTAAATCCTCCAAGCTCGGCCTGCCTCGGTAAGGGCCTGCTTGATCTGAAGTATGATCCTCTTTGACCCCAGACACCCACGAGTACGCGATCAAAGATTCGTTTGTCCCTCAGCGTCCCCGTATCCGCAACAACTAGCTAGGTGGTTTGAAATAATTCCCCAGGTCGTTGTGAGCGCTGGTTAAGGTGTGCTCCTTCGATTATCAAGCTTGGTTTTGGACTTAAATAAGTGTCAAAGGCTTTCAGAATGAATTCAAAGTCCATTGCGGACTCCTGCCTCCCTGCCTTAGGAGAACGTCATCCGCTCCTGGGCCCATTGAGTAAAGGAAGGAACTGACTTGAAGCCTTTTCTCTCTACTGTTAAGGCCCGATGCTGCTCAGTGCTGGAGGAAATGGCATTTACATAACCCACACTGCTGGGCCTTCTGCAGGCCTTCCGGGCAGTCAAATGGACGGAGTAGAGGCAGGGACAGAGAGAGAGAGAGAGTCTAACACAAGGCTGATAGATGTCAATGATACATCATCATATGTTAGCATATCCCATCTGTTAACCCTTTAACTATTTAACTGTGACCCAGTGGAGTCACAGGTGATGATTGGATGGGCAAGGGATGTGAGAGGGTGAGGTGTTCAGAGGGGTATTAGGAGAGCTGATTAGGCAAAGCAAGATATAGAATGTGTCTCCAATCTCCACGTGAGGTAGACACTGCCCCAACTTAGGTTTCTTTCCGGGCTGAATGTCAAACAGTTCACCTGGGATAATGTGACAGTTGGAACCTATTGGTATTGAAAAGCAGTGGAGAAAGGGGTAATGAATGGAGGGAGAAAGTGGACAGGCATGAAAGAAGGTAGGAATGAGGGAGGTGTGAAAGAGGTGTGATGGGAGGGGATGTGAAAGGGACGTGAATGGAGGGGGTGTGAAAGGGGTGTGAATGGAGGGGGTGTGAAAGGGGTGTGAATGGAGGGGGGGTGAATGGAGGGGGTGTGAAAGGGGTGTGAGTGGAGGGGGTGTGAAAGGGGTGTGAATGGAGGGGGGGTGAATGGAGGGGGTGTGAAAGGGGTGTGAATGGAGGGGGTGTGAAAGGGGTGTGAATGGAGGGGGTGTGAAAGGGATGTGAATGGAGGGGGGGTGAATGGAGGGGGTGTGAAAGGGACGTGAATGGAGGGGGGGTGAATGGAGGGGGTGTGAAAGGGGTGTGAATAGAGGTGGGTGTGAAAGGGGTGTGAATGGAGGGGGGGTGTGAAAGGGGTGTGAATGGAGGGGGGGTGTGAAAGGGGTGTGAAAGGGGTGTGAATGGAGGGGGTGTGAAAGGGGTGTGAATGGAGGGGGTGTGAAAGGGGTGTGAATGGAGGGGGGGTGTGAAAGGGGTGTGAAAGGGGTGTGAATGGAGGGGGTGTGAAAGGGGTGTGAATGGAGGGGGTGTGAAAGGGGTGTGAATAGAGGTGGGTGTGAAAGGGGTGTGAATGGAGGGGGGGTGTGAAAGGGGTGTGAAAGGGGTGTGAATGGAGGGGGGGTGTGAAAGGGGTGTGAAAGGGGTGTGAATGGAGGGGGTGTGAAAGGGGTGTGAATGGAGGGGGTGTGAAAGGGGTGTGAATGGAGGGGGGGTGTGAAAGGGGTGTGAATGGAGGGGGGGTGTGAAAGGGTTGTAAATGGAGGGTGTGTGAATAGAGGGGGTGTGAAAGGGGTGTGAATGGAGGGGGGGTGTGAAAGGGGTATGAATGGAGGGGGTGTAAATGGAGGGGGGGTGTGAAAGGGGTGTGAATGGAGGGTGTGTGAATAGAGGGGGTGTGAAAGGGGTGTGAATGGAGGGGGGTGTGAATGGGGTGTGAAAAGAGGGGGTGTGAAAGGGGTGTGAATGGAGGGGGGGTGAAAGGGGTGTGAAAGGGGTGTAAACGGAGGGGGTGTGAAAGGGGTGTGAATGGAGGGGGTGTGAAAGGGGTGTGAATGGAGGGGGGGTGTGAAAGGGGTGTAAATGGAGGGAGGTGTGAAATGGGCAAGACTGGAGGAGCAGATGAAGTGGGCCACGAATGCGGGGAATGTGAAAGGGTGCCCGAGGGGGAATGATTGGAGGAGTGAGTGAAAGGGATGGGGGCGTTGGGTGGGGGTGAAGGGAAAACTGTTTGACCAGGTTGGAAATAACTAATTGTAGTAAAGTGAAGGGTTGGTAGCACAGAACGTGAATATTGCTGTTAAGAGAGGCATATTGCCGAAATATTTCCTCCTGCACTCATCAGGACAAAGGCAAGAATGCCAAATTTCAAACTCGCACAACAATTTATGCTGCAGGGGAGAAGGATGCTGATTGGTTGGCAAGTTGACTCTGATTGGCCAAGGCGTTGCCATGGTGAAATCAACAAGGAACCTCCAGGTAATTCAAAAAGGTTGCAAGGTTTTAACACATTCCGTTTGATTGTGGAGAACTGGTCCCTGTGCATGTTGTATCAGAGCTAACGTGCGGGACAGTAGCGAGACCGGTCAGGTCATTGTTCACTGTGTGTGTCACACAAACTTGCAAATGGACCAAAAGCCGCTACTTTTGGACCTGAAAAGTGCCCGGTCTACCTCAAACTACCTTGGAAGGGAAAAGTATATCAAGAATTTGAACAACAAGTTAAGCAAGCCATTTCACACTGCTAGTATGAAGTGGTTACATGAGTGGTATTTTCCAATAGCTGGACGCTGCCATCAGTCTAAAGAGATGTTCTGACTACCACACAATTGAGCAACGTTGTGTATGAATTTCAGTGCTGGTGCAATGCTAGGTATGTAGGCTGTACGTCCCAACGATTAGCTGAAAAGGTAGAGTACAGACTGTACTCAACAAGCCCGTGCTCGCAAAACCCAAAACAAATATCCACTGTTGGATATGATTCTGCAAATTTCAGCAAGTGCTGCACAATCCTGAGTGCACTAATAACTACACTAACAACCAATTTAAGATAATCAGTCAGGCTCATAACATGGCTCATTTATGCTTGCTAAGAAGCACATCCATTCATACACAGGGACATGTTCTCCACAAACAAAAGGAATATGTTCAAGCTGTGCATCTTTTTCGAATTACCCAGGAGCTTGGGGAGCCCGCAGTTTCCCGTTGCTTTCTCTATGGCAACTCTTCAACCAATCAGAGTCCACTTACCAGCCAATCAGCTTCCTTTTCACTATGCAGTATAAATTGTTGTGAGAGTTTGAAATTTGGCATTCTTGCGTTTGTCCTGATGAGCGCAAGATCAGAAACTGCGGCCGCGTGTCTCTCTTTTCAGCAATATTCAAGTTGAAGGTCTTAGAGGGAGATCCTGAGCTGCTGCCATTTTCAGGATATGGAGTGGACAGAGGGAGACATCAGATTACATGAACCAATGCCAAGAGAGTTTCGTGTGGCCAAGGACCACCTTCAACACCTCTTTGATCCTTTTGTCTGTGACATCTTTTGATTATCTGCTCCTATCACGGCTTGCTTATCTCCACAATCACCACACCCTCAACTTCTCTCTCCCCCCGCACCCCCCCCCCACCTTAGACCAGCTTATATTTCACCCCTCTCCTAACTATACTCAGTTCTGCCGAAGGGTCATGAGGACTCGAAACGTTAACTGATTTCTTCTCCACCGATGCTGCCAGACCTGCTGAGTTTTTCCAGGTAATTCTGTTTTTGTTTTGGATTTCCAGCATCCGCAGTAGCTTTTAGCTTTTTGTTTTTATCTCAGGGGTCTTCAGTGAGCTGGTAATATCCTCAGATACAAGATAGTAAATATGGTGTTTCAGAGTGCGGAGAGTAGTGACACTGGAGTGCAGGTTAAATGCTTTGTTTAATATTTACTAAATTGACCATTTAAATTATCTCCGATTTATAGGCCATCGTGAGAAGGGATAGAGGAAAATACAAACCTCCAACATTTTTCTCAGGTAACCTCCAGCTAAACATTTGGGGCTCTCGGGCAAAAGGAGATGTTGAGACTAAATGTTGACCGTCTATGGCTCCTCTATGCCTTTTCGAGCATTGTGCTGATGCCCACAGTGCCGGCCTACAGTTTCAGGAACTGCATCCAGGATTTCAGTCAAAACGATACCTTCCGATGCGTCCACCGTTTCCTCACACGGGTCTCCAGCGCCGTGTCTGACCTCCCAGCCAGCACTGCGCACCTGAACATCTCTCACAACCAGCTGACCCAACTGCCAACGGGCAGCTTTGGCAGCCTGCCCAAGTTGCTGACCCTGCGCCTGGATTACAATCGGATTGACAGCGTATGCTGTGGCGTGTTCAATAACCTCACCGACCTGCTGACCCTCAACCTGTCCTACAACAGCATCGCCCACCTGGCGCCTCTGGACTTGCGGGGGCTTGGGAAGTTACGTTGCCTCCTGCTCCACCACAACCGCTTGGCCACAGTTGAACCAAACGCCTTCGCTGAATTGGCAAGTCTTCAAACACTCGTTTTAAGCTCCAATGACCTCCAGAATTTCTCTCACGTGGTGAGCGCTGTCTCTGCATTCAGAAACTTGACTCTCCTGGATCTGAGCAATAACTGTCTGGGTTCCCTGCAACAATCTACCAATCTCCCACCCTCCCTTCAGTTCCTTTACCTCCGCAACACCTCTCTCACAACCTTTGGCTGCAAACGGAATTTTCTCAACCACAACTTCACATTGGATCTGTCTGATAACAAGCTCTCCGATGCTTCGGAATTTTCTAAAGTTGACCTGAGAAAGATCTCCTGGTTGATCATCAAGGGCAACCCCTTAAACATCACTGAGTTTCTCGACTCTGGAAACGTGGACCTGCGGAAGGTTCAGTACTCTGGTTTAAGGCTGAACCAGACAAGGCTCTCTGACTTGTGCCATCATCTAGGTAACTTGACCATGAGAAGCCTGGTCCTGCAGAACAATCAGATCTCCAACCTCACCGCCCATTCCTTCGCCCAGTGCCCACCCATCACCAGCTGGGACTTATCACACAATCCCCTCACTTCTGTCGGCTGCCTTGAATTTGTGTCCAAAAGGGAGCAAGTCATTTCTTTCATTATCGAACACAACCAAATCCAATACCTGCCTTCCTGTTTCAGGGATGGGAGGACAGTCACGCTGTTTCCAAAACTGTCACGCCTCTCCTTTCGCTACAACAGGATTTTCACCATTTCAAGCCATGCCTTCTCTTATGCTCCCCATCTCCGGAGCCTGATGTTAAACATTAACAACATCGCTGTCATCAACAGTGGAGCCTTTTCTAACCTCACCAGCCTACTGCAACTCAGGCTCGACAACAACCTCATCACTGACATCCACCAACACAACTTCAGCGGGCTCCGAAGCCTCAGGATCCTCAATCTCAGGAACAACAGGATCTCAATTCTTTTCGAGAGGGTGTTTGAAAATCTCGACAACCTGGAGACTTTGGACCTGGGAGGGAACAAAATCCGAAGCCTCACCAGCCTGTCTTTCAGGGGATTGGACAATGTGTCCAAGCTGTATCTCGACAGAAACTATATAAGCCATATCAGCAGGGAAATCTTCAGCAATCTCCTGTCATTGGGGGTATTGGACCTGGACAGTAATTGGATCAGATACAATAGCGGTCTGACTGTAACATCTCCATTTATTAACCTGACAAAGCTCTACATTCTCAAGCTAGAAGCCCAGCAACCTTACGGCATTAACATTATTCCTCCAAAGTTTTTCAAAGGCCTCATCTCTTTAAGGGATCTGTACATAGGAAGGAATAAAATGTCACTGTCCCAAGGTGGATTTGAAGATCTGAACAACTTGAGAATCCTCTCCATGCCCGACACTTGCAATGGGATCCATAGTCTGAACCCAGGAATCTTTGAGAACCTCCAGAGACTAGAGAGGCTAAACCTGGAAAATGTGGGTCTCCAATTCATGTCTGTTGACATCCTTGGAAACCTTTCCAACCTCAGGACACTGTTCTTGGGAAAAAACGCCATTCAGACTGTCAATAGCACGGTTCTCAAACACCTGCCCTCCCTGACCTACCTGGATTTACGGAAGAACCCATTTCCTTGTACCTGTAGTAACAGCTGGTTCCAAAACTGGTCGCTGTCTAACCCCAGGGTCCAGGTTGTCTATTTTTACAACCATACCTGTGCAGGTCAGCCGACTGAATACTTGTACAGGTTTGATGCTCGTGTGTGCTACTTGGACATTGGACATCTCATGCTCCAAATAACCTTTCCAATCTTGATCATGTGCATGTTCATCCCTCTAATCTACAAGGAAGGATACTGGCACATCAAGTATGGGTTTTACATTTTTCGCTCATGGTTGAATGACCACAGGGGAAGAAACGAGAGCCAGCAGTGCTACAAGTACGATGCATTTATCTCCTATAATTCAAA
This sequence comes from Cetorhinus maximus, assembly GCF_964194155.1. Classification (NCBI taxonomy): domain Eukaryota; kingdom Metazoa; phylum Chordata; class Chondrichthyes; order Lamniformes; family Cetorhinidae; genus Cetorhinus; species Cetorhinus maximus. Next base: position 1,649,985 of record NC_135914.1, on the reverse strand, counting down.
TGACGAGGGCTGGGTCCTGCAAGAGCTGGTGCCGAACCTGGAAACGACAGGACCTCAATGCTTCAAGCTCTGCCTCCACCACAGAGATTTCGAACTGGGCAAATACGTCATCGATAACATTGTGGACAGCATCTACCAGAGCAGGAAGACTATCTGTGTGATGAGCCACAACTACCTGGAGAGTGAATGGTGCTCGATGGAACTACAGCTGGTTAGTTACAGGTTGTTCCACGAATTGAAAGATGTCATCATACTCATCTTCTTGGAGAAGATTCCAGATGCCGAACTCTCAACCTATCACAAGATGAGGAAGGTGATGAGGAAGAAGACCTACATCCAGTGGCCAACAGATGTGGAAGCTCAAAAGCTCTTTTGGATCAAAGTGAGAGAAGCAATTAAAGGCTCCAGCTGCATCAAGGAGATGGACACTGCTGTTGAAAGTTAAACTTTAAGTTTCCAAAAAGCCCCACTTAGTTCCAGTGGCAGAGCTCCCTCTGATCTCAGAACTCACTGCCATGCATTTTCACTGCCCCCACCCAACCCCCTACACAGTCTCTCCTTATTGTTAATCTTCTCTCTACTACTGTAGTGACCCAGGATAAGACAAAGGTACAGTCAGAAAATTCACCAAATTAAGTCTACATAGCATGCAATATCTGGCCCTGCATGACGTCTCAGTGTTGTATTTCCATCTAATCTTGGATCTAGGCCCAGTCTAATGTGCTGGATGTCCCCTTCCCACTGACACTGGGAGCACAAGATCACCCACACATTGGAGCGAACAGGAGATCCCACACTCACTCCAAACAGCCTCAGGATTTGCTGGAGTGAGAAATGGATCTAACAAACATAAAGGACCAGGAGAAACTGGAGCAGGAGCAAGTCATTCAGCCCTTCGAGCCTATTCTGCCATTCAATAAGCTCAGGGCTGACCTTTTACCTTGCCTCCACCTTCCTGCCCTATCCCTATATCCATTCATTTCCTAGTATCCAATAATCTATCAATCTCTGTCTCGAATGTTCTTAATGACTGAGCATCCATGACCCTCTGGAGTAGAGAATTCCAAACATTCACAACTCTCTATTCCTAAATGGCTGACCCCTTATTCTGACACCATGATTCCTAGTTCCAGATTCTCCAGCCGGGAGAACCTTCCTCCCGGCGTCTACCCTGTCAAGTCCCTTAAGAAATCCCCCTCCAAGCCACTCAGCATCCCAATTCGGAACTCTATCCACCGTTCCTGAACTGTCGCTGGGTCAAAACTCTGGAACTCCTTCCCCAACAGCACTGTGGGTGTACCTACGGTTCAAGAAGGCAGCTCGCCACCCACCTTCTCAAGGGGCAATTACGATGGGCATCAAATGCCTGGCCTTGCCAGCGACACCCACTTCCTGTGAAAGAAATGTTTTTTAAGTTTATATATTTAAATGAAATCACCCACCTATTGTTTTAAACTCTATGGGCTGAATTTTCAGTTGATGGGCGGGCGCATATGGGCACGCTTCCGATCGGTGCCCCCAATCGGAGGCGCGGCACCATTTTAGGTGGGCGGGCCAATTACATCCCGCCCAGCGTGATGTCCGCAGGGAAGCGCTATGCGCTCCCTGTGCGGGCGGTGGGGGGATTCCTAAAATCGAGAGTGTGCTCTTTCGCGCATGTGCATGAAAGAGCACACCCATCTCCCTGAGGCTAAGTGCAGCCTCAGGGAGATCGGCTCTAAATGTGAAAAAGCTCAAAATAGAAAAATAAAATTTCCCTAACACGCCCCCCGCCATGTGACAATGTCACATGAGTTGGGGCATGTTCACAATTTCTAAAAAAAACTTTATTAAAATTTTTAAAACCCTACATGAAACCTCATCCCGCCCGTGGATGAGGTTTCGTGCTTTTTCTATTCCCCACCGGAGCTCCTGGCCTGCCGGCCGACCTTAAGGTTGGACGGGCAGGTCCACTAAGTACTTTAACTGATCTGTCAATGGCCTCAACTGGCCATTGACAGGTCGGTGGGCGTGCAGCTGATTTTGTTGTGCCCCCCGCCTTCCTGAAAATTTAAATGGGGCGCAGTGACGTCAGGAGTTCCGCCCGATGTCACCGCGCGTCATTTTATGCATCGGCGAGCGGGCCCAACCCTCGCTCGCCAATGGTAAAATCCAGCCCTATGGAATGTAGGTCCATTCTACTCAACCTCTCCGCACAGGACAATCCACTCATCCCAGGAATCAATCTAGTAAACCTTTGTTGCACTCCCTCTAAGGCAAGTACATCCTTCCTTAGGTAATGCAAACTATACACAGTGCTTCAGATGTGGTCTACTAAAGCTGTTTTTAAATTGTAGTAAGACTTCTATACTCTTGTACTTCAACCACTTTGTAATAAAGGCTGGCCTACAATTTGCCTTTCTAATTGCATGCTGTTCCTGCCTGTTAACTTTCCGTGATCCGTGTGCAAATCCCCCTGAATACCAGCATTTCCCAATCTCTTACCAATAGTCATTTGTTAGCGCAGGACTTGAGTGTTGCCAAGAAAAAGAGACATGCTGTCAAAGCTTTTCATCTTGCACTCATCAGGACATTCGCAAGGATACCAATTGTAACAGGAACAACAATTTATACTGCATGAGAAGAGAGTGCCGATTCGTTGGACTCAGGTTGGTAGGGGTGTTGCCATGGAGAATGCACCAGGGGACAGTCAACTGCCAAGCTTTGTTTAAATTCAAACTAGGCAGGCTGACCCTGATTGGTCAAGGCTTTGCCCTGGGGAATGAGGCAAGCTTTTGTTTAGTTGAAAAAGGCACAATGCATGGACCTGCTCCTTCGGTCTGCAAAGGATAGGGCCCTGTATGTGAACATATGTAGCTTCCAGCATGCACAAGTGAGCCACACTGTGAGCCCAACTCTTAATCTTTCAGTGTAACAATCAGGATTGTTTAGCAAGTGTTGTCCAATCGTGGAATCACATCTAATGTTGGACGCTACGCTTTGAGTTTTGCCAGTTTTGCCAGTTTTGCTGGTTAGCTAAGGCCAGTACTTTGCCTGTTGAGAACAGCCAGTGGGATGTGCTGTTTGACAGAATGAGCAGGTCCACGCATAGTGCCTGTTTCAACTAAACAAAAGCTTAGGGGCCAGCCATTCCTTGTCCCATTCCCCAGGGCAATGCCTTGACCAGTTGGAGCCAACCCGCCTGGTTTGAATTTAAACAAAGCTTGGCGGTTAACTGTCCCCTGAAGCATTCTCCACGGCAACGCCCCTGCCATTCAAAGTCCGCTTGCCAACCAATCAGAGCCCTCTTCTCATGTAGTATAAACTGTTGCTCCCGTTACAATTGGTATTTTTGCATATGTCCTGATGAGTGCAAGACAAAAATCTTCGACAGCATGTCCTTTTTCTCTTATCTTTTAAAAAAATACCCTGTTTTTCTATATTTTCTACCATAGTGGATAACCTCGCACTTCTCCACATTTACATTCCATCTACTATATTCTTATCCACTCACCTAGCCTGTCTAGAACCTTTTGCATCCTCCTGCTAGCTCATATTTACATCCAACTTTGTATTGTCAGCAAACATGGATGTATGAGCCCCTGCATTTAAGTCACTAAATGTAGATTGTAAATAGCTGAGGCCCGAGCACTGATCCTGTGGCACTCTACAGCCTGCCAACCTGATTTCTTCCTAATGCCCGCTTCCTGCCCATTCACCAATGCTCCGTCCATGTTAATTTATTACCCAGTCCCATGACGACAGCTTTTGCATCATAACCTTTTTGTGTGGCACCTTATCGAATGCCGAATGAGCATCCAAATACATGCAGTCCCCCCCACCCCCCACAGTTCTCCTTTACCTACCCTGCTTGTTACAGTTTCCAGGACACTCACAACCCATGAACGAGTTTTTAAAAATAGCCTGACTGCAATATCTCCATTTGTCATTTAACAAAGATTCAGATTTCCCAAACTACAAGCTTCTTCAATGCCTGTGGGACATAACAAAGGGAACAAAGGCTGGGACAGAGCAATGTGCTCAAGCCAAGTGGTGATGATCACTGATAGATAGAGCTGTACTGTCTACGAACCACCAGGAGGTGGTAGCATTGACTGATGCTGGGAATACGGCACTGATCTCCGCACACCCACCAGCCAGTTTGAGAAAATCCAAAACATCCCGGGTAACATAGGCAACAGGGCCTTCACCCTCCTTAAGCACTATTCCAACCTTCCTGGGAGGTGAATCAGTTTGAAAGGCACAGCCCCCAGTCACTCCAGTGACTCTCCATTGCCCAACCAAGTAACTCTGAGCACCCGGCAAGAGACAGGCGATGGTCCCACAGGGCCTCAGGCCTTGAGTGGGACAGCACGGCTCACACACTGATATCAACCATGTAGCTGATAGCCCAGCTCCGTCAAATCAATAACACAGGGTCAATCACCGTCCCAGCAGCCCACCCCACTCTAAACCGATATCGAAGTGATGGGAGGAGTCATTGATAGAGACATTAAGCAGCTCCTGTTCACCGATAATCTGCTCACAAAACACCCCCATCACCAATAACCCACTCACCATCACCCCCTCCCGATCACCAATAACACACTCACCATCACCCCCCATCATCAATAACCCACTCACCATCACCCCCCCATCACTAATAACCCACTTACCATCACCACCCCATCACCAATAAACCCACTAACCATCACCCCCATCACCAATAAACCCACTCACCATCACCCCCCCATCACTAATAACCCACTTACCATCACCCCCCCATCACCAATAAACCCACTCACCATCACCCCCCATCACCAATAAACCCACTCACCATCACACCCCACCCAGGCCCAACCCCAATAAACTCACTTATCATCACCCCCCACCCAGGCCCAGCCCCCAATAATGCCACTCACCATCACCCCCTTTCACCAATAAACCCACACACCATTACATCCCCATCACCAATAAACCCACTCACCATCACCCCCCCATCACCAATAAACCCACACACCATCACCCCCCCATCACCAATAAACCCACACACCATCACCCCCCCAATCACCAATAAACCCACTCACCATCACCCCCCCATCACCAATAAACCCACTCACCATCATCCCCCCATCACCAATAAACCCACTCACCATCACCCCCCCATCACCAATAAACCCACTCACCATCACCCCCCCATCACCAATAAACCCACACACCATTACTTCCTCATCACCAATAAACCCACACACCATCATACCCCATCACCAATAAACCCACTCACCATCACCCCCCCATCACCAATAAACCCACACACCATTACTTCCTCATCATCAATAAACCCACACACCATCACCCCCCATCACCAATAAACCCACACACCATCACCCCCCATCACCAATAAACCCACTCACCATTACTCCCGCATCACCAATACCCCCACTCACCATCACCCCCCATCACCAATAAACCTACTCACCGTCACCCCTGTAGACCCACTCCCTAATAAACCCACTCACCATCACCCCTCATCACCAATAATCACTAATAACCCTCTCAGCATCACTCCCCGCCATCAGCAATAACCTACTCACCATCATTACCCCCCACACCCAGTCCCCAATAAATCCACTCACCATCAACCCCATCACCAATAACCTACTCATCATCACACCCCCACACCCAGTCCCCATTAAACCCACTCACCATCACCGCGCCCACATGCAGTCCCCAATAAACCCACTCACCATCATGCCCTCATCACCAATAAACCCACTCACCATAATCCCACTTCCAGTCACCAATAACCCACTCACCATAATCCCACTACCAGTCACCAATAACCCACTCACCATAAGCCCCCGCCTCCAGTCACCAATAACCCACTCATCATAATCCCACTACCAGTCACCAATAACCCACTCACCACAAGCCCCCGCCTCCAGTCACCAATAACCCACTCACCATAATCCCACTACCAGTCACCAATAACCCACTCACCATAATCCTCCCACCTCCAGTCACCAATAACCCACTCGCCATAAGCAGCTCACCCATAACTCAGTCACTAATAACCAGCCCTATTTACAAAGGATAGGGGGCCAGTCAGGAGTAAATTGGAAATACCCAGTCTAGAGATAGTGGAGGTGTGGACAAGGGTTTGAGCAGCAGACGAGCTGAGGCAGGGAGGAGACATATGATGTTCCGATGGTGTGGAAGTGGGTTTTCGCGGGTGACAGAAAGGATCGCACATCCTACCCCACGTGGACAGTTCACCTTGGGGTTGAATAGGTTGCCGAGATTACAAAAAAGTGTGGTTTAGCCTCAGTCAGTTGCCAGGGAGAGGGATGGATTTGGCGGTTAGGGAGCAGAGGTTGGAGCGGCGATGGGGTGAGCTTTCGTGGAGCGAGGATACAGGCAAGTCTAGAGGAACTGGGGGTGGAGAGGCCAGAGGAGCTCACCATCACAAAGCTCATTTCAGTGTCGTGGCAGGGATGGACACCTGATTGGAAAGTTGCGGGAAAGATGGGGATGGATTCAGGAGACAAGAGCACATTCGAGGCCTCGGATAGAAGGATTCCCAGCCATCAGCTCGAGTCACTTCACCAATGAACTGTCAGAACGCAGTGCTCAGGTCAAATCACAGACTCCCACGATAGTTCAGCAGCCTTCAGTGTTAGCCGTGGCTGAGCAAGCTCTGCGTCAGGAGTTTGTGGGTTCGGGTCCCTCTCCAAAGACTTGAGCCCTGCTCCGGGCCAACACTCCAGAGTTCGGGCTGCAGCGGGTGAGGTGCCAGCTTTAAGGTGAGAGCGTGGATGGCCTTTCAGGGCATGTAACATATTTCATGTCTCTATTTCGAAGAGAAAGGGGAGTCTCCTCAGTGACCCGGCCAAGCCCTCACTAACATCGTTGAAACAAATTACTTGCTCATTGGCTGTTCGCTGTTTGTGGGAGATCACTGTGCGCAAACTGTCGGTCGCACTTTCAACATTATAACATAGGGCACGCTTCAAAGAGTACTTCACTGGCTGAGACGAGCCTTGGGATGTCCTGAGGTTACAAAAAACTGGATGCACAAGAGGCCAGGGAGTGCCTAAGTGAATTGAAGAGTGGGAGAGCGAGAGTGGGCTGGAGAGTGCAGGAGTGAGCTGGAGAGTGCGGGAGTGAGCTGGAGAGTGCGGGAGTGAGCTGGAGAGTGCGGGAGTGAGCTGGAGAGTGAGGGAGTGAGCTGGAGAGTGAGGGAGTGAGCTGGAGAGTGCGGGAGTGAGCTGGAGAGTGCGGGAGTGAGCTGGAGAGTGCGGGAGTGAGCTGGAGAGTGCGGGAGTGAGCTGGAGAGTGCGGGAGTGAGCTGGAGAGTGCGGGAGTGAGCTGGAGAGTGCGGGAGTGAGCTGGAGAGTGCGGGAGTGAGCTGGAGAGTGAGGGAGTGAGCTGGAGAGTGCGGGAGTGAGCTGGAGAGTGCGGCAGTGAGCTGGAGAGTGCGGGAGTGAGCTGGAGATTGCGGGAGTGAGCTGGAGAGTGCGGGAGTGAGCTGGAGAGTGTAGGAGTGAGCTGGAGAGTGGGGGAGTGAGCTGGAGAGTGCGGCAGTGAGCTGGAGAGTGCGGGAGTGAGCTGGAGATTGCGGGAGTGAGCTGGAGAGTGCGGGAGTGAGCTGGAGAGTGTGGGAGTGAGCTGGAGAGTGGGGGAGTGAGCTGGAGAGTGAGGGAGTGAGCTGGAGAGTGAGAGTGTGAGCTGGAGAGTGTGGGAGTGAGCTGGAGAGTGCGGGAGTGAGCTGGAGAGTGTGGGAGTGAGCTGCAGAGTGCGGGAGTGAGCTGGAGAGTGTGGGAGTGAGCTGGAGAGTGCAGGAGTGAGCTGGAGAGTGAAAAGTGAGCTGGAGATGGGAAAGTGATACATTATAATACAGTAAAACAATCAAGTCAGAGGGAGTACAGCTGCATTAAGCTTCAAGGGAGTAAGGCAAGGCTGGATGGCCTCTACTTTAATGCCAGGAGTATTACAGGTAAAACGGATGAGTTAAGGGTGAGGATTGATACGTGGAATTGTGATATGGTAGCCATCACTGAGATGTGGTTGAGGAAGGGGCAGGATTGGCAGCTCAACATTCCGGGATATAGAATCTTCAGGCGAGACAGGGAAGGGGTTAAAAGGGGAGGAGGCATTGCATTATTAGTTAAGGAGTCAGTTACTGCAGTAAGGAGAGAAGATATCTTGGAGGGGGCATCAAATGAAGCTTTGTGGGCCGAGTTTAGGAATAAAAAGGGGCAACCACATTGTTAGGTGTTTATTATAGACCCCCCAGATAGTCAGTGGGAAATTGAGGAGCAAATATGTGCACAATTTGTGGAGGTGTGTAAAAACAACAATAGGGTAATTATATTAGGTGATTTCAACTTTCCCAACATTAATTGGGATAGACATAGTGTTAAGGGCTTGGATGGAGTGGATTTCTTCAAATGTGTACAGGAGAGCTTTTTAGATCAATATGTAGGGGGTCCAACAAGGGATGGCGCAGTGCTGGACCTAATTCTGGGGAATGAAGCCGGACAGGTGGCTGAGGTGGTGGTGGGCGAGCATTTTAGCAATAGTTTAAGTTTGTTATGGACAAAGTGCAAATAGACAAGTTGCAAAAAAATGTTTTGGATTGGGGGAGAGTGGATTTTAGTATAATAAGGCAGGATCTGGCCAAAGTAGACTGGGAACAGTTACTTGTGGGGAAATCTACAGAGGAACAGTGGGGGGTGTTCAAAAAGGAAATGGGGAGGGTACAGACTCAACATGTTCCCTCTAGGGTGATAGGAAGGAGTAACAAGCCCAGAGAACCATGGATGACCAGAGATATTCAGGTTACGATGAGAAGGAAAAGAGAGGCTTTTGGCAGGTACAGGGGAAGCAAATCAGCAGAGGCATTAGTGGAGTACAGACAGTGCAGGGTGGAGCTTAAGAAAGCAATTAGGAGAGCAAAGAGGGGATATGAGAAAGCTCTGGCTGGTAAAGGTAGGGAAAATCTCAAGATATTCTATAAGTATATCAATGGGAGGAGGATAACCAGGGAAAGAGTAGGGCCCATAAGGGACAATCTATGGGTGGAGCCAGAGGACATCGCTAGAGTGTTGAATGAATACTTCACGTCCGTCTTCACCCAAGAGAATGAGGATGAAGGTATCGAACTCAGGGAGAGAGACTGTGAGGTTCTTCAGCAAATTGATATAGGGAGTGACAAGGTATTGGAGGTATTGGCAGGCTTAAAAGTGGACAAATCTCCAGATCCAGATGATTTGTGTCCCAGACTGCTGAGGGAGGCAAGGGAGGAGATTGCAGGGGCTCTGACCCAAATTTTTAATTCCTCTCTGGCCACGGGGGAGATGCCAGAGGACTGCAGAACAGCTAATGTAGTTCCACTATTTAAGAAGGGTTGTAGAGATAAGCTAGGGAACTACAGGCCAGTGAGTCTCACGTCAGTGGTAGGAAAACGATTAGAGAAAGTTCTGAAGGAGAGAATCTATCTCCACTTGGAGAGGCAAGGTTTGATCAGGGATGGTCAGCATGGCTTTGTCAGAGGGAGGTCATGCCTAACAAATCTGATTGAATTTTTTGAGGAGGTGACCAGGTGTGTAGATGAGGGTAGTGCAGTCGATGTAGTTTATATGGATTTCAGCAAAGCCTTTGACAAGGTCCCACATGGGAGACTTATAAAGAAGGCAAATGCACATGGGATACAGGGTAATTTGATAAGGTGGATTCAAAATTGGCTTAGTTGTAGGAGGCAGAGGGTGATGACAGAAGGATGCTTTAGTGACTGGTGTCCAGTGGCGTACCACAGGGATCTGTGCTCGGTCCCCTATTATTTGTCATTTATATAAACGACATAGATGACTATGTGGGGGGTAGGATTAGTAAGTTTGCGGATGACACAAAGATTGGCTGGGTGGTTAACAGTGAAGTTGAGTGTCATGGGCTACAGGAAAACATAGACGGGATGGTCAAATGGGTAGATAAGTGGCAGATGGAATTTAACCCTGAGAAGTGTGAGGTGATACACTTTGGAAGGAGTAATTTGACAAGGAAGTATTCAATGAACGGCATGACACTAGGAAGTTCTGAGGAACAAAGGGACCTTGGTGTGTGTGTCCATTGATCTCTGAAGGCAGAGGGGCATGTTAGTGGGGTCGTGAAAAAGGCATATGGGACACTTGCCTTTATCAATCAAGGCATAGGTTACAAAAGTAGGGAGGTCATGTTGGAGTTGTATAGAACCTTGGTGAGGCCACAGCTGGAGTACTGTGTGCAGTTCTGTCACCACATTATAGGAAGGATGTGATTGCACTGGAGGGGGTGCAGAGGACATTCACCAGGATGTTGCCTGGGATGAAACATTTAAGCTATGAAGAGAGGTTGGATAGACGTGGGTTGTTTTCGTTGGAGCAGAGAAGACTGAGGGGGTGACCTGATCGAGGTGTACAAGATTATGAGGGGCATGGACATGGTGGATAGGGAGCAGCTGTTCCCCATAGTTGAAGGGTCAGTCACAAGGGGGCATAAGTTCAAGGGGCAGGAGGTTTAGGGGGGATGTGAGGAAAAACTTTTTTACCTAGAGGGTGGTGACGGTCTGGAATGCACTGCCTGGGAGGGTGGTGGAGGCGGGTTGCCTCACATCCTTTAAAAAGTACCTGGATGAGCACTTGGCACATCATAACATTCAAAGCTATGGGCCAAGTGCTGGTAAATGGGATTAGGTAGGTAGGTCAGGTGTTTCTCATGTGTCGGTGCAGACTCGATGGGCTGAAGGGTCTCTTCTGCACTGTGTTTCTGTGATTCTGTGATTTGGGGGGACTGGGAGAATGTGGGATGCGGTAAGAGGGACATGGAGAATGCAGCAGTGAACAGGAGCACGTGGGAGTTAGTGGGAGAGTTTGCCTCTTGAGTAGGAGCATGTGTGAATGCATGGTATAATGCAGAAGTGAAGAGGAGAATGCAGGATGGAGCTGGCGAGTGCTGCTGGGAGGAGCAGTCAGCCAGTCCCACACATAACACTGAACGGATAGTTATTTGCATTCCAGGACTGCAAATACTTCAGGAAATGATCTTGCGTTGTCCTTCATAGCACGAACCGACTCAAAACAAAGGTATAACACATGGAAATTAGTGGAAAAATTCTAACCCTGAGCTATTTAGAATGAGGGTGCAGCTTCAGTTCTCTGTATTGTAACAGCCTGAACAGACTCGCCCACCACCCATCAATTAACTTCACTAGCTTCACTTGGGGGAGGCAATGGCGTAGTGTCGCTATAATGGTAATCTAGAGACCCAGGGTAATGCTCTGGGGACCTGGGTTCAAATCCCACCATGGCAGATGGTGGAATTTGAATTCAATAAAAATCTGGAATTAAAAGTCTAATGATGACCATGAAATGATTGTTGTAAAAAACCATCTGGTTCAATAATATCCTTTAGGGAGGGAAATCTGCTGTTCTTAACTGGTCTGGCCAACATGTGACTCCAGACCCAGCAATGTGGTTGACACTTAAGTGCCCTCTGAACTAGAGATGGGTAATAAATGCTGGCCTGGCCAGCGATCCCTGAATCCCATGAATGAATAAAAAAAACTTCATTAACCCTTGGTCCACACCTTTAAACTAAGCCAACCTACTTAACATAAACCTCCAAACTCTCCCTCCCCTCACCTTCACCTATGTATCTTCAAACCAACCCCAGTCATCTGTAAACCTCAACACCTCCAATTCTAACCCCTTGTTCTCTAGCCCTTGAGTCTTATGCCTTCAGCTCCTCCCCTATTTCCTCATAATCTCCCCCTCATTCCCCCCCCCCACCCCCGATCACCTTTCCCTCCAGTCACCCCTTCAACCAGCCCCTCCCCTATCTTCTCCCCTCTGGTCCTACCTCCTCCAACCCTCCCCATTCCATACCACTGCAGCCCTGTCCCTTCCAGTCCCTCCTCTATTTAGAGAGTCACACTGTCATTTAGGGCACAGAAGGAGGCCACTCGATCCATCGAATCCATACCAGCCCCCTGCAGAACAACCCAGTCAATCCCACTCCCCTGTCTGAGCCCCATAGCTCTGCAGGTTCACTTCCATCAAGTTCCCACCCAATTTCCTTTTGAAATCCTTGATTGTTTCTGCTTTCACCACCCACTTGAGCAGACCAGAGCCTAGCCAGAGTTTTATAAAGACTCAGCATAACTTCCCTGTACTCAAAGCCTCTGTTTATGAAGCCCAAGATCCCATCTGCTTTGTCAACCGCTCTCTCAATATGTCCTGCCACCTTCAAAGACCTAAGCACATGAAGGTTGCTTACTCTGTCGAATTGTACCATTAAGTCCTTAATGCCTCTCCCTATCCCTTCTACCAAAATACATCACCTCACGCTGTCTCTGTATTAAATTAAAACTGCCAATTGTCTGCCCGTTCTGCTAGCCTATCTCCTGCTCCTAATCCGTGTGTTCGTATCTGTATGTCCGTATGTCCTCTAGCTGTCGATTGGGATCATCCTCACTGTTTGCCACCCCTCCAAGTTTGATATCATTGGCACATTTTGAAATGTTGCTCTGTATTCTAAGAGCCAAGTCATTAAGCTGAAAAAGCAGTGATCCCAGCACTGACCCTTGGGGAACACCACTGTCAACGATCATCCAGTCTGAAAAATAACAGTTTATCACAACTCTCTCTCCCTAAGCCAATTTTTATCCAATTGGACACTGATCCTCCAATTCCATAAACATCAGTTTTTCTAGCCAGCCTTTTATGTGGCACCTTGTCAAACACTTTCTTAAAATCCACGTAGACAACATCCGCCACGTTCCCTTCATGAACCTTCTTTGTTACTTCATCCAAAAAATGCAATTAAATTAGTCAAACATAATCTGCCATTTACAAATCCTTAATTAACTCAAACCTCTCCACGTGAGTCGTGATTGTTTTCCCCTGATTATTGTTTTCCACTGATGTTAAACTACCTGATCTGTAGTTGCTAGCACTGTCCTTACATCCTTTCTGAATAAGACCTCACCATTTTAAGTCAAGTTTCCATCATTGCCCCTATATCATATTCCCACATGACTATTTGCACTTGGAGCTCTCCAACATTATTCACTTCACGGCGTGTTTACATGCATTGTTATCCTGTCACGTTCTTCATAATCCTCTAACTCTACTCCTATCTAATATGGTTTTACTTCATTCTCTCGTACCATCCAACACTCTTTCTGCACCTTATTCCTCTTTTCTACTTCTAGATGCTGGTGCCCATTTCCCTGTCAATTGAATTTGAACCCTCCTCGCATTGACCCTCCCTATCTTCCTATTCTGGCCAGTGTGCGGCACTGGGAGTAATCCAGAGATTACTACCCCCGAGGTCCTGATTTTTAATGTCCTCCCTAGCTCCTGAAAAATCCCTAAGTCCCCAGTTTGCTGGGGTACAGGTTCCACAGGCAGCAGTTCGCCTCCCTGCACTGTGTCCAAATCACCATCCTCTCTGCTAAACCCAGACAGCACTGCCTGGACATTTGATTAGCGGAGGTCAGAGGTTTACAATGTGCTTCCCTGGCAGAAAATGGATCAAAAAGCAATCTCCGCCTGTTTTAAAAAGGTTTGTTTAAAAGCAGGTTACATCCAGTCCTTTAAATCGAAGATTTACAGAGCATGGGCAGGACCATGGCCTGGCTGTACAAGTTTGACATTATTAGGCCATTCTTCATAAACCTGCAGTCACTCTTTGAGAAAGTAACTAACCTGGAGGTGAAGAGGAATCCAAGTTTCTTTAGACTATGGACAGGTTTATGACTGTGGTTATAGGCTGGCTAGAGAACTTGAATTGCCAGAAACGCAAACTGAGAGATATAAACACAGTTGGATTATGTATGCGAAATTAATGGGCCACTCCTCAGAGCTCCTACTTGGTGTAAACAAGTCTTGGAATGGTGCTGGGTGACTCACTGTGACAGTAATGTTGATAATCTGGGATTCTGGGAACACACTGCCTGGATAAACACTTGCAGGGGGCAAATGTGCAGGGTGGTGGGGGGGGTGGGGAATGGAACTAACTGAAAAGCTCTTTCAAAGAGCTGGCACAGGCACGATGGGCCGAGTGGCCTCCTTCTGTGTTTCATGATGTTTACAACACAGGAGGAGGCCATTCGGCCCATCGTGTCTGTTCCGGCTCTTTGAAAGATCTATCCAATTGGTCCCACACCCGCACCCGCCTCCCCCTCAGACCACTGCGCTTTCCCCCACAGCCCTGCAAAATTTCCCCTCCAAGTATTTACCCAAATCCCCCTTTTTGAAAGTTCCTATTGAATCTGCTTCCGCCGCCCTTTCAGGCAGCGCCTTCCAGATCACAACAACTCGGTGTGTCAAAAGAAAAATCTCATCTCCCGCTCTGGCTGTCTTATCAATTCTCTTCAATCTGTGTCCCTCTGGTTACCAACCCTCATACCAGTCAAAACAGTTTCTCTTTATTTACTCTGTCCAAACCCCCTCATGATTTCGAATGCCTCGATTCAATCTCCTCCCTTAACCTTCTCTGCTCTAAGGAGAACAATCCCAGCTTCTCCAGTCTCTCCACGTGAACTGAAGTCCCTCATCCCTGGTCCCATTCGGGGTAAGTCACTCTCCAAGGCCTCGACATCCTTCCTAAAAGTGTAGGGCTCGGAACTGAACACAATACATCAACTGGTGCCAAAGGTGCAGCCTAACTTCCTCGTTTTTGTGCTGTCCGCCTCCATTTAAAGCAAACGAATCCATGTGTTTTTTTTAAAAACAGCCACTAAGTTATTGTAAGGTTGCTGCTGCAAAGCACATTACTGACAGAGCGGGGAGGGCTGCCAAAGGCAACTCGACACTAAAGTAATGTGCTCAATTCCTCGCGGTGTTGGACAAATGCTGGTGGGTCACCACCTCCTGCACACACAGGACAAAGAACATTTTCAGTGTGAGAGCTGGAGCAGCGTTCAGTCCTCAGACGAAGGCGACACAATTCACACAGGGCATTCCTGACACATTCGCTGGCTCATCCTGTGGCTAATTTATTATGGGGCCTCCATTTCAGGTTGTCACAGAGCCTCCTGGGCTACACTTTCATCGTTGGCCCCCCTCCCCCCCGACAGGTACACCTTACCAGAGGTGTGCTGTTAGGCAGGAGTGGCCACATTTCCCTGGCCTGCACAGACTGGCCTGCCAGCTGGGACCCAGGCCGTGTTTGGGAGGCAGGAGGGTGGCATGGAAATAGCTGAGGCCTGCATTGACTACCCAGGCACAGGCCTCTTCCTCCTGCTGCTGGTGAGGCGCCCGGCTCCCAAGCTCGACCCCGAGCCTCGAAAGACCCTCGGCCGCCTGCTTGACCCGCAGGACGCTGCTGAGACCCCCCGCCCCATAAGCCTTCCAGTTTGCAGAGTGTCCGAGCGCAACGCCTCACTGCTGACCCTTCTGTCCTGGGGCTCCACAGGGGCGCAAAGCCTGCGAACACGGCTTTGCCTTGTTGCCACCCTGATGCCCAGCCGGCCCCAGCGTAGGCACCCACCACACACCCAATCCCCCCCCCCCGCCAGAACTACCAGGGCAACGCTGGAGGGCGGGGGCCTCACCCAATGTGCCTCCGCCCCCATTATCTGCACTCCACTCGGGGACAGAGAATTCCTCAGGCATAACGAAAGGGAAAATCTCCCTCATGAACGTTCTTATCAATTTGCATATTT